>NW_025766570.1:0-1388025 GCF_003918875.1 Haliotis rubra | reverse complement strand
TAATTGTTATAAATGTTAAACCTGTTTAATAAATTTAATAAACCTATGCCTAACTTATCTCTAACTGAAACTGTGAAAAGTTGACTCACCTGCATATAAGAATGAGAAGGTCTCTCAATGAGGGACAGGTACACACTGAGGAACAATCTACAGGTGAGGCAACAAGAAAACTATGGTAAGCCAATAGGGCCAATCACAGCCAAGAAGAATTGTTTTGGCACAAGAAACCAATCAGTGGCAGGTAAGTGGCAATAAGGTGAGTCTACTATTTATAAAAAGAAGACTGAAGTGAATTGGGATGATTCCCAATTCAGAAAAAGAGGTTGAAAATTAGAAGAACCGAGGAACCAAGATGGTGACCAGTGTTATAAAACAATCAAGACCAGACAATGATATGACATGACTGCTGTTACAGCACCCACATGGCACTACAGGTAATTTCTACAAGTACTTCAATATTTACCAACAAGGTAGTTTGTTTTGGTTTATTTATTTTGATGCTTTTTTTATCTTTCTAATAAAATAAAATGTGAACTGACATATACCCAACTAGTAGTAGAGGGAATGATTATGCGGGACCAGGTCCAACAAAAGCCTCTGCAAAGCCTTATTCCCAAATAAGGCTTTGGTGGACCCTAGCTCTTGCTACCATTACCCCCTACTATAAAAAAGTTTGGGACGCTTAGCGGGATGCTGAACGCACCTCTTAGCCACACCGCTTAACCGACTGAGCCACGGGGACATTTACTGAAAGTATGTTGGTATCCTGGGATTGTATTATCTGGGCTTCGCGTCTAGCGTGCGCTATGCCATGTTTACCTCAGCCGAAACAGTTTAATGTGAATAGCTACTATGATCTCTTTGGTGTTTGTAATAAAGGCTTGCTGGGCTTTTTCACCTTGTTCTATGTACTTTTTTTTTCTCATCCTCGCTACATAGCAGACTTTAATGAGACTTGGATCGAACCTCTTGTTTCATTCTATGATATTTTTCGCGAGTTCAGAGAGGACTAAAGCGAAACTCCTCCTCGAGATCTTACTGCCAGTGAGTGCGGTGGAAATAAGATCGCTTTATGGTGTTGCTTTGCTTCAGCTAGACCCCGATCTCATTATGCTTCAATGTTTTACGATGCAGTCCTGCGGATACAAGCTAAGCACCACCCCCAACACCCCTGTCACCCCCAGCTGTTATTTCGAGCCCCATCACTATAGGTGCTGCCACGATGGTAGCTAACAACCCAACACCTACCACCCCTAGGCCCATGCTGGCTACCATAAGGGTGGTATCAGTCCCTTGGCCCACGGCATTGAAAGCTCTATGGTACTTTACTTATATAGTGCTTTCCGCTTGCCTCGGTCTTCTTGTTCTAGTTGGCGCTTTTACATCGCGATAACTGGTACCTCTGCTTTGAACCCGGCTTCACGGGTTTCAGGGTCTTCGCCACTTCTCTACGACTGGGTACAGCCCCATCCTGTGTGCCTATAATATATATTACAAAAGATATTTTTAATTGGGTTTCAGTTAACAGCCTATCTAGTGTTCTGGCACTAGTTCAGGATATAGTTCAACCCCATAATATATTTTAATTGGGTTTCATTTAACCCTTCCATTAATGTACTTAAAGCCGATAATACTTAGATCAGCGTATGGCGGTAAAAAAGCGGGTCTTAGCTCTCACCACATTAAAGAGACTAACCCCCCAAGACTTGGTACAGGGTCATTTCCGATACCTTAATAATACGGCAACGCTGGTTACTAGCCCTGTCTTTCCACCATATCAACATATCATCTATATCGTTACGCATGCCCAGGATACGAGGTATCTCCTCGAGATAGACGCTCTATGATGAATGTGAAGTTTTCCCACGACATTTCTAAAACCTCTTGGTAATCGAGTAATTTGATCTCTGTCTTCACCTTCTCCCCTGGAAGTTAACATGTTGCCCGAGTGGTCTGGTATTAGTGCGACTTGTACATTCTAGATTCGAAACTTAACGTGATCCTATAATCATGCCGTTGTTCCTAATCTCGAGGATAGTATTATTTTTGTTTCAGGGGAGATATAAGGTGCGGTGAGGGTTAAGTTGACTAACCATTCAGGCTCTTTAAAATCTGATAACGATTACCCGCCTATACACGCGTTCTTTCAAGTGCAGGATGTATAAGGTGCCTTCCTCACCAGGCTGATCGAATCCCTCCGTGTCCCCTAGATCGATTAAACGAAGCGCTGGGGTGAAGCCAAGACATTGCTATAATACTATTACGATATAATTTCCAACTGGTTTTCTGATAATAGTTCAGGGGTGCACTTCACCCCCATGAAGTGTATGTTGTCGGTAGGAAGATCTTGGTTAGTGATATCGTGTCTTCCACTTCATCGCGGTGACACCCTGCAGACTGGTTTTGAGTCGACACCCACCCGACGTAAAGCGTTGCAAAGCGGATACTGTTGTTGTTTCCCCACCGAGTTTGACCCCTTTATGATTTCTCGACATCATCCCGCCGATGGTTCCCCAGGGTAGACTTGGATGATAAGTGTTGAGAGTTCGGCCGTAGACTCTCTAGGATCTTGACCACTTCCAATTCAGACACCAACTGCAATACCACGCTTTGCATCCGGTTTACCCGATAGCATGTGGGCTGCCATACTGGCGAAGTGGGTTGATGACTTCGCCACGTCTCTGAGTCGGGGCGTAAGTTACGAGCAGGGTTCCGTTGTTCACGACTTTGTTTAGGTGGTTGTCTTTGTTATCCGTGAACACGATGGGGAGCCGAGCTTAATATTGAGAAACCAGTCGGCTTTATCGGGTAACAACACCCACTTGTCATCATCGGTGAAGACGAAAGTGTATATGGCTTATTTTGGTGATAGCCGTCCACGTTGCTCTCAACATCGGGTTAAGTCGAACAGTTTGCCTCCGAACGATGGGTATATTATCCAGTTATCGCTGGTGTTGACAAGGGTGTACTTAGTGTTGACTGTCATTCTTGTGGTATCTACTATATCACTTAGGTTGCTAGTACCACCGGAGGACTTCAACGCCGCTTGTAAAAATGCTGTTTTCAGTTGCAAGGCATACACTTTACCATCTACTCGGTCTGTCGTCCGAATCAGGTGTCCCCTCGAGGTCGGAGATCCCCACATTGATGCATTTTTTTCAACTTCATTCCGGGGCCTTGTGCGCTGGTCATTTTATGCACTGGCTATGCTAAGGTATCCTATATTCACGGGATTATGATTTATATCTAACACCGATATTATCAGCTCAGGGATGTTGCCCTGGGTTAACCTCTTATACTGCCGAGGTGAAAACGATTCCAGTTCTACCGCCGTTGTATTTCTCCGCTTTTCACCGGTAATGCTCTCGGTATAGTGGAAGGGCGAATCCCCTTTGAATGTTGTCAGTTGTGCTAACCTGGCTGGAATGAATGCACAGTCTCGATCACGGTACCAGGGTCGGGTAACTTAGTGCCTGTGGTGGCAGTCGCTGGTTTTATCTCATCAGGCTGCATACCGGTGTCCTCGCCAATGGTCGGCCAAGTCTCAAGGAGTTTCTTCCTCGTTGTTGATTAACACCACTGTGCCGTTTGAGTCGTTCATCTTGAGTTCGGCTCCTAGGGTTTGAAGACCTCAAATTAAGCAGAGAACACACGCTGTAGTAGCGGCACTTATCTGGTTCTGGCGAGCACCACCTACTAACAGTTTATTGTTGCTAAGCGTTGATGTTAGTCCATCGCCTGGTAGGTAGGTTATATCACACAGTGCTACTTCGAGTTGACCGACGATATTATCGATCGCGTCGCGTCCAGCTGAACGGCCTCACCGCCGTTATTCCTGGAAGTGTTATGTACATGTTAGAGTATATAAACTCATTATATAATAGTTTTAAAATGTACTCCCCTGGAGTGTTTTACCCTAAACTGGACGTAGATTTCCCCACATATGAAGATCGTTAATGGTCGCCGGGTTGTATTTCGGCGCGCCCAGTTCATAGATGTGTTTGATAAGTATAAGTTTTCGGTGACTAACGCTAAGGTAGTTCACGCTTGGTTCAACAAACCGATGCAGTTCTGGCAGAATCAACTCAACTTCTCGCCGTGGTGCTTCACAACGGGGTGTGGTGTGACATTGACCGACACTTTTCGGTGCGGACCGCTGAGTCAGTCTCGTGTTCATCGCCGCTTCACGTGTACTACCAGGTCAGGCGTATCCTCAAAGAGATCAGCCACCCAAGCTTCCCACAGGAAAAGCGTGGAACCCAGTAAAAAAACCAATACGATAGACGGCCCTCATCTAACGTATTTGCAAATCTAATTGAACTAAACACAAGAAGGCGGATTGGCGTTTGTCGGGACCGAACCACGGGTTGGGTATCCCCATCGCTTCACAATATGCCCCTCGTGGAAGCCAGCGAAGTTGAAAGAATGGGGATACAAGTCGTATCATCACCTCACAACCAACGAGTGGGATGACCGTTACATGGCTTTCAACGACAGCAAGGATTACACGAGTCCGGAGGTTGAGCAGGGGCAGCGGATGACTGGAAAAATTCATGCTGGACATATCGAAGGATTCACTTTCGTGCGGGGTAATCAGGTTGAGCGACTTTCGATTCGAACGCACGCGATGTGAAGCTGTTGGAAGCGCAGAGGCGCCAAGCGTTCCAATATCCTTGGTAAAGGGGACTGCTACGGCGGCAGAAACAGTTAGAGTTGTCAGCGTTGAGGATGCTATCAATGCTTCAGTTGATCTCCGAGTGCCATCAAACGCTACCAAGGCGTGTTGGAATATGCCAGGTCGAAAGTCGACTACGTCTTCGGCGTGGGGTTGTACATGGCTCGGCGATATGCAACTGAGAGTAAAAAAAGTGGTGGGCTACAACAACGAAATAGTCATAGCCACGGCGGGCCAAAAGTTGAGCGTCAACCTCGATGTGCGTCCCCGTCCCACCACCCACGACCGGTGAAAGCGGGTATAGTAGCGCCACCCCGGGCCTAGGGTTCAACACACACCCTGTGGGGTCACCCACTGTTGGTTCACAGCACATTGATCGTAAAACAGCCCTGGTGGTTGGCGGGGTAGCTTTGGGACTTATTTGGTTAAAATTCCTTAGCCGCTCACGGTACACCAGACCCACCCGCGGCGACGATGGCTGCCCACAGGTTTTGACTAAGCCCGCGTGGCAGTTTTTAGCCAGAGCGCTCAGCAACCATGAGGCGATGCTACCCAGGATGCGGGCAGGGCCCGCGACCTTACCAGCCAGTTTAGCCAGGGCCTCCCGAGTTTTTATCCAGGCTTTGAAGCCCCCACCACTTGGTGGTGTGCGCCACTTTGGGGTGTGTGGGGTACCCCACTCAATGACACTACCAGGGTTGATATGATGAACCCCAATGCGGTCAGAATGCTGGCGATGGTGATCCCTTGCTCCCGAACAGGATCCGAATCCTGTCAGCTAACGTGGTGTCTTGGTGGAGGACTTCGATCAGCGGTTTCCGCTGACACGGCTGACCTGGGATCGAAGCTGGTCTGGAAGGAGGATGCCGTTTCTAGCGGGTCTTCTTTTCATCTTCCAAATTACGTATTACGTTCCTCGATGGTGGCTTTCAGGGCTTCGTCCTCCGTTTCACCGAAGTTTGGCCTTTTCATGGGCGATGTGTGGTGGCTCTCTATCGCGTCCAGTTTGGCCGTGTTGTTCACGCAGATGTCCGAATGGTTTGCATGGCCTTGTCCAGCCCCCGTAGTTCCCGGCGGTAAATTCGAACACGGGTAAGGGTTTGTTATGGTATGTGGCCAACAGCTTTTCAATGTTATCAGTCATATCTTGATCCGATGTAAGCCCTGATGTCTTGCAGATCTTGAAGGGGAAGGGCTTTTAGGCGGTCGCGCCCCGTAATCTATAAAGCCTAGTTCATCGCTAATAAAGTCACCCCCACATGGCTGACTGCGAGAAAAGTTGATAAGGCAAGCGGTTCTCGTCGCGTTTATTCATGAGATCGATCTCCGGGGCGACCCTCAGTCGCAGCGTGCCATTGCCATCAACAAAAACTTGGAATAGTCTCGCGCCCCAACGGCTCTACGTAATTTTTATCCCCTTTAAACCATCATAAAACCCGTTGACGGCCTGCTGCACTAGTTCGTTGCCTTATGCGAGAATGAGGTTTCATCATCCTCGAATGCCTGGGTATTATCCCACATATTATCCATAGGTATGTCTTCATGACCGCCTTCAGCCATTATTTAGTATTAAAACTTATATATTTCATTTATATAACAATGTACGGTAGAAAACTAGATCCTTTCAGAAGATCAAGAGAGCCTCTAGGCTGCCAGAGCGTCGCCAGTCGGTGACCATCACCAACAATCCCAGCAAGATAGACCAGAACCAAACTCTGCTGGTTAGATTTCCAAACCTTTGGCGAGAATGACCTCATTGTACCAGGCAGCGGTTCGACTGGCGTTCAACATCACGTTGACCTCCGACAGCGACAAGCGTGAGCTAGTCGCGGAGCGTGGAGTCGAGCCATTATCAAGAAAACCACCATCAAGATCAGCGGTAACGAGGTGCTGAGCATCGGCGACAGTGGCGTGTTTCACTGCTACCACCGGGATCTCTGGAAGCGAGGGAGAACGTGTCAATGATGTGTACCAGGGTATCAGCAAATCGACCAGGTCGCTGCGATAGGGTATGCCTTCACGGCGACCAGTTATCAAGATCACGGACGGTGAAAAGGCCATCGCCAAAGCGTCATCGGAACAGGTTCTGCATGCCGCTTCGACTTGAGTTGCTCACGGGACACGCGCCCGTTTTACCAGGCAGCGCTGGGTGATAGGCGAATACGAGCTCACGCGTTTAACGACTACAGCAAAGTAGTGCTGCGTCGCCCGAGCGGTGATGAGGCCAGTTACGCCATAGACAACATCTCTGGAGTTCGACATGGTCACTAGCCGAGCTGGCCAGGCAGGTTGAAGCCAGTACTCTGGGAAGATGGCCATCCTGTCAACCGACGCATACTGAGGCATAGATCAGTCGATGCGAGATAAGAGCGACACTGTGTGGAATATCAACCTGAACGCAAGCCGGCGCCGATCGATGAAAGGCATCCTGGTCGCCCCGTGGAGGATTACGAGCGTTCCGAGGGACAGCGAGAAGTTTTTCAACCCCGAGATTGAAAAGGTGGAAGTGACCATAGAGGCGTGCCCAACCAGCTGTTCAGTCATGGTATGAGGCCATACCAGCAGTGGGATGAGATAAAAAGCTACCGGTCATCAAACAACACCCATACATAACCAAGGACCTGGACCTATCCTCCGTGCAAATCGGTGAATACCCTGGCCACCAAGTGCGCTGTGGTTGGACATGCGATCCACGGATGGCGATAAACTGCATCGGTAGCGGACGCGCCAGACAATGGCAGCGAAGGGATTACTATCCAGATTACCAAGAAGGCTCAACCCGCTGGCAAGTTGAAATTATATCTGCAATGCGTGATTATGGACGCGCAACTTTATATAGACAATGGGAGATTCGTGCAAGCCATCTACTGATTTGCCCCGCGACCCACACTGCGCCATAGTGTGCGGGCAGACTGGCTGTGGGAAGACCGTTTTAGTGTTGGATATGTTGGAGGGTACTACAGGGATGTGTTCGACCACATCGTTATCATGTGCCCTACTCTGAGCATGAATAAAAGCGTTACGGAAAGACCTTGGGTGATGGCGACGACCGGACACAGAGTCGACCGGGACCACGCGTCTGCAGGACTGGTTGAAAGCTTACCATATGAAATTTAAAGGAAGTCGGCGTTGTTCATACTGGATGACTGCAGCTAATCGTGAGATAACAAAAAGAGAGACATGCTATCGTACCTGGCCTTCTCTGGCCGACCGCATAAATCACAGCGTCTGGGTACTGGCCGCAGAAGTTCAACTTTTCGGTGTTGAAAGACCTAAGGGAGCAGACGCGATGGGTGGCCTTATTTCACTGCAAGGACAGGGATTACGTTCGAGGAGTGTTTGAGAGAGAACGATGTGATGAGTAAATTAGAACGGAGGCGGGTGAAGAAACAGCTCGGCTGAAACTAAACACGCTAAGCTCGTGCTCAAGACCCACCAACCAGTAGCATATAGGGTGTTTTGAAAGCTTAGCAATGCTTAGCAATGCTTAACAAATGTTTAGTAAATGCTTAGCAATGCTTAGCAATGCTTAGTATAAATACTTAGGATTTAGTTATAGCTATGGTATTTGAAGTGTTAAAATTAGTGTGCAACTTAACCTTCATTTCCCTGTGTTTTGCCTGCATCGGGTATTATATTATTAAAACTAAAACTTACTTGTTACATTATAAGATGGAGTGTGATGAACTGCTCGAACAATTGTTGGTACCCCAATCACCACAGGTGGACGATGATAAGCGAGAGAAACTAGTGGCGTTGGCTGTTGGTGGCAAAGCCAAACATTACTTTGGGGAGTACACTCCAGATAAAATTCACAAAATGTCAGCAGAAGAAATCGATAAACTGTACGCTAGATAATGAAGTCTAGACTAGGTGCAGAAATGACAAAGACAATAGGATCGGCTATGACCCAGATATACACTGGTATTGCGTCGTACTTCCTTCCCATCCCCCGAGGCCGGCTTTACCTGTGGGAAGACCTCGAGAAAGACCCTTTTATCGAACACGACTTGAGCTCTATTAGCTCGCGAGCTGTACCACAAATACGGTATGTTGTTAGCCCCGTGGCGCGGTGATTATTACGGCAAAGCATTGTCAATTTGAGGGGAAAAATAATAATAATAGTATAGATGGATGCTGCACAGGAGACCCCCAAGGAGGAGACCCCACCTTCAGAGGTGATGGGGGGAAACCCCAACAACTGGAGGAAACCTCCAGGGAGGTGACCCCTCCCACAGTCACCAGGCAGAAGAATCCCGGTAAAAAACGGTGGTGTAACCAACATAAAATTATCAGGGTGACTCACCCGGAGCGACTCTTGTTAGTTGTATGCGCAACTGCTGCCGTGGCTATCTCGTGGTTATATACACGACACAGGGATCCCAGGGAGGGAAACTCTCACCCACAATTAGAGGTCAACCCACATATCATGTTATAATTTAATATTTTTATATCATATACATAATGTCTGAGGGGAAAACGTTACAACGACGATACCACGCCACAGTGGTCGCCAGTCTAGCCGTAGGGTACGCCGGTTGACTAAAATGGTGCTTAAACAACCGACTATCAAGCTAGATTTCAACCTGCAGGATATGGGTATGCTCATAATGAACCTTGGTATGGCGATGGCTACAAAAGACATCCTAGTAAAACAAGGGATACTACCTGAAAATATTATGAAGTAAATATAGGATGGCTACGATTGCCATGATGGTTGGTGGGGCTTAGTGAATGCCCTGGCATTTTCCGGGGAGTAATTTCCTCTTCTCAAACTACGAGAGTCACACGCCGGCTGAAATACAGGAAGAAAGGAAGCGCACGATCTCGGCTATTGAGAAATTACAAACAGCACAGGCCGAAGCGGCTTAAACAACGCCTCCAGAGGATCGATTACATTAACGAACAACTCAGGCGTGAAAACCATGCCGCTCAAACATTCCACGATGTCGACGATGCAGCGAAAGAATACTACTTATTAACTGGTAAACAATTGGAACCACTGAATAAACCCACACTTCCGCTCAGTACTACACACCATCCAAGGGGCAAATGGACCGTGAACTGGTATTCATAGCGCTGGGTATTGCAGCGACTCGCGCTGGTTAAGTAAACAATTAGACTAAATACTCATATAAGTATGCTAAACATGAGACCTGCTCCATACCGATGCTAATACATACTTATGGGGAAGAAAGAAGCCTGTGATAGGAGATGCAGGACTCAGGGTACTGTTGTTTCCACATGGGAAGCCCGAACTACACGTGTTCTGTGTGTGGCATAGGGGTCAAAGGGCACTACTGTTTATGTAAAGCTCACGGAGCTTAACGAAGTCAGACATCACCTCATCTACGAGAATAAAAGGCCTACATAAAAGAACATAGGCGGCTTCTCAAGATAACAGTGTAGTGAGTACTGGATTGAAACAACCTCACTATATTTTTATGAGTTACCTCCCTTTACTGTGGTCCAATTAGACATTAATTCTCTTAGGTGTGTACGCGCTAATTATGACTACTATACGAGCTTAAGCAAATCGCCAGACAGAGAGGTGTGATAGGGTATTCTAGAATGCGAAGCCAGCCTTGTTGAGATTACTAGGTTTAGAAACTCCTCTCACGGTAAAACAATTAAAAGCTCAAGCAAAACAGCTTGGGTTCACGGGTTATTCAAACCTGGGGAGAGCCGGGTTAATCGCATTGTTATCACATGCCCCCGTAGCAAAACCTCCCACTGTAAAACAATTAAAACCCAGGTACGCTGATTTGGGGTTAGGTGGGTATTCCGTATGATCTAAACCACAGCTTGTAGAACTGTTACGGCAGAATAGAGCTATTGACCTACAGTTCATACCCACTGAGCACGCTGTAGGTAATTATTTAAGAGGCTGGCGCATGCATGTTGATAGGAACATAGACATTACAGATATTAAGCCACTGATAGCTGATAAAATAAATCAGGAATTAACCAGTCTGGGAAGCATCAAGTTTCAGATCACAGTTAAAATGTCACCGATAAGCAAGTTGGGGAGGGTCACTGAGCACGCTCAGCCTTACTTCAGAGGTAGGCAAGAGGTTGTCACGCATACAGAGACCATAGACGATCGATCGATACCAGTTTTCAGCAGATACGGGAATACCTAGAACGCTACACACACTTGGGGTCCGGTGGGCTGTAGATAAAATCGATAATGTCTATCTAGACATAGCTAACTACGCGTGCCGCTCAGAGGCGGGTCATACCTAGACTTGCCCCCCTACTATAGGAAAAAACAGGCCATGGTAAACGTCAAGAATAGAGGAGACGATTGCCTGAGGGTAGCTATCAGGTCAGCCTTGTTTCCAGCTGACACTCATTCAGACAGGCTTTCTAGCTATCCCCAAGATGATGGGCTCAACTGGGATGGTATAGATGAACCAACCCCCATATCCCAGATCACTAAAGTAGAAAAACAGAATAATCTAGCTATAAATGTCTTTGGGCACGAAGGTAACACAACAATAGTACACAGGGTCAGCCCATCGTTGGGGAAACCCCACCAAGTTATCAATATATTCATGATCCAACGAGGTGAAAAGTATCACTACACGTGGATAAAACATCTCAGCCGGTTGTTGCACGACCAGTCGAAACACGTTGGGAAAAAACACTTTTGTGTGCGCGATGCCTACACGGTTTCAGTCGAGCTGATTTATTAGAATCCCACCGGGAGGATTGCCAAGGTGTGGGGCAGACGGCCATACGGGTTGACATGCCCAAGGAAGGTGACAATATCCTAAAATTCGACAACCACAAGAACCAAATGTCTGTGCCTTATATCATATACGCCGACTTTGAAGCCTTGGTCAAACCTATTAAGGTTGTTGGGGGTACCCCAACCACACTCAAAACACAGGAGCATGAAGCCTGTGGGTTTGGATACGTGGTCGTCCGTTGTGGACGGGAAACGAAAGCTCGGTAGTGTACAGGGGTCCCGACGCTGAAAGGTTTCTAAAGTGTTTGCAGGAGGAAGAAAAATTATTAGGAATGCACTGTATAGAGTCGCCCCATGCGTATGACCCGAGCCGACCGACTAGCTCACGCCTGTAGCACTAATTGTCACGCAGCGACTCACCACTGAATGGTGATTCCGTGAGAGATCACTGTCACGTAACCGTAAGTATAGAGGCGCTCACCACAGCGTGTAACCTCAAGCTTAGAATCAACCCTAAGATAATAAACATCCCGTTGTCTTTCACAACTTGAGAGGGTACGACTCTCATTTGATCATGCAGGCCATCGCGAAAAATCGATGGTAATATAACGTCATCCCCAACAACATGGAGAGATACATCTCCTTCAGCTTAAACGGCCTTAGGTTTATAGATTCAGTACAATTTCTATTGTCTTCATTAGACAGTCTGGTTAAGGCCAACGATACCTTCCCTATCACCGACCGATACACAGACGTTGAGACTAGACCCCTGCTTATGAGGAAGGGTGTGTACCCCTATGAGTACATGGATAGTTGGCCCAAGTTCGCGGAGACCAGACTACCTCCCATCAGAGAATTTTACAGCAATCTGACCGACTCGAAATATCCCAAGACGCCATTACTGCACGCGATTAACGTGATGGAATAAACTGGGTTGTAAGAACCTGGGGATTATCACGACCTGTACTTGAGGACAGATGTACTGCTGTTAGCCGACGTGTTTGAGACGTTTAGGCGGACATGTTTCAAGCAGTATAAACTCGACCCGCGATGGTATTACACCAGCCCAGGTCTGTCGTGGGATGCCTTGCTTAAAAGACCGGAGTTAAGTTGGAATTGCTTACAGATTATGACATGCACCTATTCATTGAGAAAGGCTTATGAGGTGGGATCTCCATGGCAACCAAACGATACGCGAAAGCAAATAATCAATACGTGAAGGGTTACGACCCTAGCAAGCCAACCAATCACATTCTCTACCTCGACGCCAACAACCTGTAATGGCTAGGCTATGAGCCAGTATCTACCCACAGGGGATTCGAATGGGTGCCACAGGAGGTCGATGTTATGAGCATCGCACCAGATTCAAACAAAGGTTATATCCTCGAGGTTGACTTAGAATACCCCAAGGTATTACACACATCACACAACAGCTACCCCTGGCCCCGAACGTGATGAGGGTTAACCCAGACTGGATGTCTGAGTACCAACATAACTTGTTAGGTGGGCGGGTGGCAGACGTTGAAAAACTCGTGCCTAACTTAATGAATAAGACCAAGTACATAGTTCACTATCGCAACCTACAGCTGTACCTGTCGCTGGGTATGAGGCTGACCAAAATACACAGGGTGCTCATGTTCGACCAGAGCCCATGGATGGAACCCTACATCAGAATGAACACAGACCTCCGAAGCTTGCCACCAGTGACTTTGAGAAAAACCTCTACAAGCTCATGAACAACTCGGGTGTTCGGTAAGACTATGGAGAACCTGAGGAAACGCTGACCGTGAAGCTGGTTCGGCCGAATGAGGAAGACAAGCTCAGGAGACTGATAGCCAGTCCGCATTCAACCGTAGCAAGATATTCACCGATGACCTAGTTGCCCTACACATGAAGAAAAGCCACATAAAATTCAACCGCCTGTTTACGGGGGATGAGCATCCTCGATTTATCCAAACACCTGATGTACGACTTTTACTACAACGAGCTTAAGAAACAGTACGACGACAGGTGTGAAGTGCTGTACACTGACACGGATTCCCTGCTGATGGAGATTCAAACCGAGGACGGTAATGAGGACATGAAAAACACCTCGATTTGTAATGACACCAGCGACTACCCCAAGGACCATGCCATACACAGTACGGTAAATAAAAGGTCCTAGGTAAGATGAAGGACGAAAGTGTGCTGGCACGCCCATAGCCGAGTACATAGGGTTGAGGCCTAAGATGTACTCCATACTGAAAGCCGACAATAGTGAGATCCGGAAGGCTAAGGGTGTTAAGAAGTACGTGGTTAAACAACACATCAAACACGCCAGATTCAAGGAAGCTCTGTTCAAGACCCGCACCTTTAGACATAAAATGAACACACTTAGAAGTGATGGCCATAGGATATAATGGACTGACTATAAACAAGACGCCCCTGTCGCCTATGGATACTAAACGCTGGATAGCTATTGATGGGATAAACACGCGACGCGTGCGGGCATGAGAAAATTGAACCAAGAACATAGGTATAAATAAATACCCTGTCGGGCTTACATGTCACGGAACCAGAAAAAGTTTGAGGCTATTTACTATAGCCCGCGTGGGTACTGGAAAGGAGCTAGCTGTAGATAAGCTGGCTAAAATGGCGCGAGTACCGCCGAGGAAGCCAAAGCGTGGCTTGAAAACAAGCCCTGTGGCAGATCTATTTGCCACCACCACGCTACGCGTGCCTAGAAGGAAGTTCGGTATTAACATACCTAATAGCGTTCACCAGGCAGACCTACTGTTCCTACCCCACGATAAAAGGTACAAGTATGCCTTAACAGTCGTGGATGTAGCCAGTCGCTACAAGGAAGCCGAACCCTTGACCACGAAAGATTCGGTCCAGGTAGCCAGAGGATTCGAACGTATATACAAACGCGAGTCCGCTGGCGTGGCCAACAGAGCTGCAAGTTGACCCAGGGCGGAGTTCATGGGTGCCGTGTCACAACTGCTAGCCAAACACGATACAAAGGTCAGATGGCACGGCCGGAGCCCATCGCAGCCAAGCCATAGTTGAGAGATTTAATAGGACTTTGGCTGAGCTTATTATTCGACATCAGTATGCGAGAGATGGCCACCCCGGGGAAGCGATCGACTGAATGGGTCACGAGGTTACCTAAGGTGGTGTCGGCAATCAACCATGAAGTCACCCGTCTCACCGGTAAAAAGCCGGCAGACGCTATCAAACTAAAATCAATAGTTGCACAGTCGGCCGCTCCTTTGCGTGGGAAGGAGAAACAGATACCAGACAGGGTCCTAGTGAGGTATCTATACCAGCATGGGGAACACGAGGGTGATAGCCATAAGCGAGCCACCGATCCTATATGGTCAGTCAAAACTTACAACATAGATAAAGTGGACATTAAAGCAGACGAGCCTAACTTGTACTACTTGAGGGATGGGCCGGGCAGAGGTTTTGTAAGAGAAGAATTATTGATCGTACCGTACGGCACAGTGTTACCGCATAGTGTCACGTGATCAGGAAAGTGCTAGTTCAGGATAGACCCGTTAAACCGAGATGATTCAGCTATGTCCCCGTAGCTCAATCGGTTGAGTGGTGCGCGCCCATTATGTATAGTTTGCGCGAGCTATACATGTGGGTTCAGTATCCCGCCGTTGCCTCAGGCGATTCCTTGCAACTTTGTGTGATGTGAGGTGTTTCGGTAAGGAATCAAGATCATATCAGTTGGGTCGCTTAAAGCACTTAGCTGAGAGGGCACTCTCATGGTGAGAAAGGCAGCCGCACAATTCCCAAGGGGAGGAAGCGCAACATCATCTTTCGATTTCACCCTTGGGGAATTGTGGCTGCCGGGACATTTTACTACTTTTTAGAACCTTTCTATCTTTCTATGTCATAGCGGCACGTTATACGCAATCCCACACACTTCAGCCGCGGGAGTTCGTATCCCGCTAGCGTCCCAAACTTTTTTATAGTAGGGGTAATAGTAGCAAGAGCTAAGGGTCCGACCAAAGCCTTATTTGGGGAATAAGGCTTTGCAGAGGCTTTTGTTGGACCTGGTCCCGTACAATCATTCCCTCTACTACTCAACTATATACAAAATACCACACTTTGTTTTAGCACACGGCTACACTTACTAAGGTACCTCTGGATAATAGACTGGAGGGTAAAGATATATGAAATTTCGAACGTTTGAAGTATGAAAAAATGGGAAATTGTTTTCTCCTAGCGGTGTGTAACTACAGCCACGTGACTGGCGATTCCGCCAGGTGGCGTTGATTAAGGGTATATATAAGGTTGCTGAATTTAAATTCGTTCTCTCGCTTGTGCAAACAAGACCGTACATCTTTAAAATGGACACAGACGCCAAATTAGACGCCATCTTGAAACAGCTGAATGCTAATAAAGATCAACTGGAAGAATCCTTTAACTCCCAGCTCGGTGCTTTACGACAAGAGTTTAGTCAAGCTTCTACTGATTTGAAGAAACTCAAAGCTGAAAAGGATTATACGTGGTCAAGGGAAGGGAATAAAATACAGTACAATTTCAACAGTGAGACAGTAGATTCTTTGAATACAGTTCTTTTGTCGATTCAGAATCAACGTTACGAAGAGGCTGAGACGGTTCTGACGTCAGCGATAGAAAGTGTCCAGAAAAAAAATAAGCACATCAAAATTGCGGATTCCAGTGAAGGGGGCTGGGAAACTGTGAGAAATTGAGAAAAGATTGACAAGGTTAAACTTGCGATTGTTACTTTGCTTCAAAGTATTTGTAAGCCAATCTGTGTAAGGTCAGTTGCATCTGTCGTTGGTCAAATCATTGCCATGAAGTTAGTTGTGGGTCCGGTATCACAACTTATGACAAGATCAGTCAGTATAGACATCCTCAAGGCAAGTTCGTGGTACAGCAAGATTGTTTTGTCGGATAGGAGTATCGAACAGTTGAAATTCTGGTACGAGAACATAGAAACATATGATTCTAGATCCCTTGTACAATCAGCTACTGCTAAAACTCGTTTATTCAGATGCGAGTGATGTTGGATTTGCAGGGTATAGTGTTACTGTAGATTGTGTACCCAGTCGTGGTCAGTGGTTAAGTGAAGAAGCTAGGCTATGTTCAACTTGGAGAGAGCTCAAAGCTGTGCAATTAGTGTTTGAAAGTTTGATTTCAAGGTTAAGTCATCAACACGTGAAGTGGTTCACTGATAATCAGAACGTTGTTCACATTATAACAAAGGGGAGCATGAAGCAACATCTACAGTCCATTGCTCTGAAGATTTTCGATTTGTGCCTAAAGTATAGTGTTGAGTTAGAGGTTCAGTGGATTCCCCGTTGTGCTAACCAAAAAGCTGATTTTTTGAGTCGGTTGCTTGATCGTGATGATTGGGGTGTTTCTCAGGATGTTTTCCATAGAGTAGATGCTACTTGGGGACCTCATCATGTGGATAGATTTGCTTCTTATTATAATACGAAGTTGGAGCGTTTCAATTCTAAGTTCAGCAATCCTGGGAGTCAAGCGGTAGATTGTTTCACAGTCAACTGGAGAGGAACTATGAGCTGGATTGTCCCGCCTATAGGTTTGATTCCAAGGGTTATCAAGCACTTGAAGGAATGTCGTGCAGTTGGTACTTTAGTGGTTCCTGAGTGGCCTTCTGCATGTTTCTGGCCGTTGATATGCGCTAAAAACGTGTTCATTTCACAGATCAAAGATTGGATGTATCTTCCCACAGTTAAGGAAGCGTATACAGCTTCTAGGATACAAGGCGGTTTGTCCGGCCAGACAGATTTAGATTTTAATACGCTTGCTCTGTTCATTGATTTTCGTTAATGTATGCTGTATGTGTTTACAGAGGTTTTCCAGCATGTGTACAGGGACGAGTTGAGTGATCTCCCAGATAGTGTTAGAGCATTGGCTGATGATATCCCATCGATGTTGTCTGGAGCTGCAGCTGATTCGACAAACAGGAAGTATCAGTACGGGTTTGCTGCCTGGAAAAGGTGGGCGATATGTAATGAAATTTCTTTTGATTTACCTGTATCGCCGTTGCATTGTGCATTATATTTGGTATCAGTAATTCAACAAAGTGAAACTGTTTCCCCTGTGTTGACAGCTTTTTATAGCTTGCGCCATGCGCATTCAAGTATAGGACTTGTGAGTCCCACTGAGAACGGTTTAGTCAAGAATGTCATGGAAGCAGCTAAGAGGAAGCTGGGTAAAGCTGTAGTTAAGAAAGAACCTATCACGGTAGCTCTTCTTCAACGCTTGTATGATGACAAAATACAAGGAGCTGGGTTACCTGAGCTTAGATTGCTTTCAATGTGTTTATTGGCTTATGCAGGATTTTTGCGATGAGCCGAGTTATTGTATATATCAAGTTCTGATGTTGTATTTTGTCAATCTCATATGCTTGTTTTCATTGAAAAATCAAAGACTGACATTTACAGAGATGGTGGATGGGTTGTTATAGGTCGTACACAAACCAAGCTTTGTCCAGCAGCTTGTTTAGAATTTTATTTTGATATGGCTGCGATTGATTCTGATTCGGATCAGTATATTTTTAGAGGTGTGACAAAATGTGTTTCTGGATATATCATCAGGAAAGGAAATGTTCCTATCTCATATACAAGATTAAGAGAGATATTCATTGATGCTTTACGGCCTTATGTTGATAACATAAAACAGTTTGGTTTGCATAGTTTGCGCAGTGGTGGAGCAACGGCGGCTGCAAATAACGGATTACCAGATCGAATGTTTAAACGTCACGGACGATGGAGAAGCGAAAAAGCTAAAGACGGGTATATAAAAGATAGTTTGGAGCAAAGGATGAAAGTTTCACTTTCTCTTGGCCTATGACTTTCTTTGCATATTCTCACCAGTCACAAGCGTATTCCAGTAAACTGTGTTGTGTTGTGATGTTGTGGAACGAGGGGATTAGGAGAAATGAAATTTCCAACGTTTGAAGTATGAATAAGTGGGAAATTGTTTTCTCCTAGCAGTGTGTAACTACAGCCACGTGACCGGCGATTCCGCCGGGTGGCGTTGATTAAGGGTATATATAAGGTTGATGAATTTTAAGCTTTTTTATGTGTGTCATATTATGTAAAATGGTCCATGTGTGATTAATCATATTTACTGTTTCAGGTTATCAATTTGACTGGATCATTGGAGTAAAGATGAACAAATTTAGTAAGCTGTAAGCTTCATGTATTATTCATTGGCCTGGCAAGTCATTATAATGTTGCATCTATTCTATATGAAGGTTTTGGCTGGCAAGCCATTATAATACTGCATGAGTTTGTTTTTCTTTGGGCTGGCAAGCCATTAGAATATTGCATATTTCTATGTGAAATGTATATCTGAAAGCTACTGGGCTGGCAAGCCATTATAATACTGTATGTGTTTGTATGTTTTAGGGCTGGCAAGCCATTAGAATATTGCCTTTTCTTATATTATATGTATATATGTAAAGCTGTAGGTTGTATTCAGCTGGCCTGGTAAGCCTTTATATTATTGCATATTCCTGTGTGAAGGAACTTGTAAAATATGTTGATTGAATATTGCTAGGCTGGTAAGCTATCATGATGTGCATATGGTATTTGTATAATTTCCAGTAATAATCTTGAATTTAATTCAAGGTGTGATGTTTGTATTCCAGTGTTGTGACTGTTTATGTAATGCACTGTAGACTGTATACATACAAGATTGATATGTCCTGTAAACCCTCCAGTATGTGCTGTTACATTCGTAGAGGGAACACGGTTCCAGAGTGTTTTCTGTAAGAGTTTTTATCTCTGGTTTTACGTGTCGGGTTTCAGCATGTAATAAAGATATCATTATATTTTTGCATAAATATAGAATCATTTCTTTGTGTACGAGATGGGTATAATATATACCAAGTTGAGTGAAGTTGTGTTGAGGTTTGTAAATAAAACGGTCGCACCAGTCACAAGCGTATTCCAGTAAACTGTTGTTTTGATGTTGTGGAACGAGGGGATTAGGAGAATATCAATGGTGGAGTAATCATGACGGAAACCAGCCTGTGACTCTGCAATTTTACCATATGCTTCACACCAATACGTTAACCTCCTGTTTAGTATAGACACATAAAGCTTGCTAAATACACTAAGAAGAGAAATACCTCTATGGTTAGATTGAGAGTGTATATCACCTTT
This sequence comes from Haliotis rubra, assembly GCF_003918875.1. Taxonomy (NCBI): domain Eukaryota; kingdom Metazoa; phylum Mollusca; class Gastropoda; order Lepetellida; family Haliotidae; genus Haliotis; species Haliotis rubra. The sequence goes on along the minus strand of NW_025766570.1, from coordinate 1,368,494 downwards.
CTTATATAAAGGAACAATGACAGCCTCCGACCATGATTCTGGAAAGTAAGCATGTTCAAACATGACATTGAAAAGCACTGTAAGATATGGTACCAGAATGTCTGTTGTATATTTGAAAAATTCAGGAATTAATAAATCAGCACCTGAGGATTTGCCACACTTCAGTCCTTCAATGGCGGTTAAAATTTCCTCTTGTGTTTATAGGAGAGTCTAAAATGGAGCGTGTCATATCATCACAATTTTCAGAGTCAGTTTCATCGTTAACATTGACGTCTTCAGCAGTGACATCCTCTGATATAAACAGGTTTTTGAAATGATCAGCCCATTCAACAATGGTTATATTAGGAACACGAGTATAAGCAGTATGGGACAGCCCTTTTAATGTAGACCAAAATGATTTACTGCCTTGGAGACATGCATTCTCTTCCCACAGAGGTTACTCCTGTCATATCTTCCTGCGTAACCTCTGTTCTAATACGGCCATATTTCCCGTTTCTCGTAAAATCCCCCTAGCGGCAAAAGATCGCAACACGAATTATCTCCCTTCTTTCTATCCAATCAGAACACGTGTTGCATCGACTTAGATTCAACTTAACTAACACAAGCAAATGTGGGGCCACAAATATCCCCCATCTGCCGGTGACTTGTGTTGATGTTACACACAAGACGTTTAATGGCTAGCTTGTCCGTTGTCAACGAGGGCGATGGAGACGCCACTGATCCCCCATAACATGACTGAGTTCTGTCTAGAAGAAACGTTTGCGCATCGCGCAGAGGAAGTGGTTTAGTTTTCTCGAAGTACACGGAAATTACCGAGGCCATGCGAATGGTCACTTTTGAAACAACGTCGCTGATTGCACAACTAAATCTGATTGTCTCCAATCACGAGTCTTGAACGCTCACACCACAAAAAGGGCCGTATTAGAACAGAGGTTACGTAGGAAGATATGACAGGAGTAACCTCTGTGGGAAGAGAATGCCAGTGATGTTAGCCGAATGAAGCAACTGCAAACCAAGAAACGAGGTGCTACGGAGTAGTTTACTGTAGGAGGCTGTACGAGGCGATGACAACTGACATGCTACGTGACGTCGGTTACCAAGGCAGTGACGTCATTACAGTGACGTCATGCAAATATTGTACTACAGTACAAAACTCTTCCGCAACCTCTTTATGAAACCGGTTTCGGTTTGAAACCAAAATATTAACAAAAATACGCTATTTTGTCAATTTAATGCATGTAAGACGTGGGTAATAAATAAAATACCACACTCGGTCTCATTACATACGAATTATACGAAACTCGTGGCCTTCCGATGGTTTCTGACTCGCTTTCGCTCGGTCAGATACCATCGGAAGGACACTCGTTTCGTATAATTCGTATGTAATGAGACCTCGTGTAGTATTCTCTATGTACGAGGCGATGACAACTGACATGCATCGTGACTTCGGTTACCAAGGGTGCAGACGAGCAAGGCGTAGTGACGTCATTACAGTGTGACGTCATGCAAAAAGTGTACTACAGAACAACATTCTTCCGCAACCTCTTTATGAAACCGGTTTCGGTTTAAAACCATATAACAATAACAAAATACGCTATTTTGTCAATTTAATGCATGTAAGACGTGGGTTATAAATAAAATACCACACTCGGTCTCATAACATACGAATTATACGAAACTCGTGGCCTTCCGATGGTTTCTGACTCGCTTTCGCTCGGTCAGATACCATCGGAAGGACACTCGTTTCGTATAATTCGTATGTAATGAGACCGAGTGCAGTATTATCTATTTATTACCCACGTGGTCAACGTATGGGTAGTTGCATACTAATCTCGTACGTCACACGAGTGTCGTATCGCGTTGACCTATGTCGTAACGACTTGACCTGAGATTCTAACGATTTTATTGGATAACTGATGACCTCTCAATTAGGTCACGTTGTGACGTAACTCTTTTTTATTCATAACAAACACGTGAATTCATTTATTCTACAACTTAAATGCATTGTGGGAATGTAAACATTGCGAACGTTGCCGTGTCGCTGTTTAATTGTGAGTCGAACTGAGACATTATATCTGTCGAAAAACATAAACGCAATGTTTCCACCAGTGATGTTAGCCGAATGAAGCAACTGGAAACCAAGAAACGAGGTGCAACGGAGTAGTTTACTGTAGGAGGCTGTACGAGGCGACGACAACTGGCATGCATCGTGACGTCGGTTGACATGGCAGTGACGTCAATAGTGTGACGTCATGCAAAATTGTACTACTGTACTAAGCTGGTTCCCGGCTAAGCTGGTTCCCGGCTCCCTTTGCGCGCGCTAACGTTCGACAAAGCTAGGAGCCGGTATAGGCTGCCATTTAAAACGCTCTGCTCGTTTATTTGACGTCACATCCGGATTGGTCAATCTGGATTCCGTCGCGATGAAAGATCTGGGAATCATAAGACTTGAAAAGTGAACGTTGTGCGAGAATTGCGCTTACGTGGTCCTGGATCTGCGCATGGCTATAAAATTACATAGAAATGTAAAATATTAAATTTCCTATCCTTTGGTATTAAATATAAGTGCACCTACCTCGGCGGTTTGAGAAATAGACACTGTTATATGTTGTCCAAATCTTTGTTGTGCGTTAAAAAGCAGTAAATATCTCCGCTTTTGATTGTGTATTGATGAAAGCACTGTGCTACGAATTTTTTAATTTGGCATCGTTACGGAAAGTGTGAAAGTGTGAAAATACAGCCTGATATCTGAACGACATAAGTATATATGAAATGTGTGTGTGTGCTTATGCATAACGGTATACGCTCAATCTTAAAAATGACTCGCAATAAATGTCGAAAAAGGATTTTGTTCTATGACGTCAAACGACGACAGAGAGGCCATGCACGTATAAAGATAAGGGGTCATAACTCCCACATGCTTAACACTAGGTCAATGTAACTCTGAATACTTGGAGAGAATTTTTGTGTGGATATGGACGCTATATTTTCGTTATGGTTTGTTCACCATGAACCAAACTATACTAGTACAAAGTTCCACAATGTGAGCGGATATGTTTTGATAGTTGCACAATTCATAAGAAAAGATGACAAAGTACTACATGAGAAAGCACGTAATAGCGATTTGGATGGCCCTATCTGATACATAATTTAGTTCTTAGATTCCCATATTCTCCTGTTAGTGTAGATGTATTTTGACTAATTTTGCATCATTATTAATAGAGTACTAGCCATATCTTCAAATGTAATGAAATTACTGAAAATAGTACCACTGGATGCGGAAGTATTTTGTGACGCAGTTTCATAGGATCTGAAAAGTGAACGTTGCATTGGATCTACGGTCCTCCGACTATAACATTATGTTCAGATGTAGAATACATTTAGATCTGCTGACACTTGTCTAAAGGTACGAGGTTTTGTATACAACACCAACATTGTCAATTTCCTATTAAAAGCATGTTCAAACCAACTAATTATCAAACGTTCATAAATCTATAAAGTACACAGTATAAGATCTGAATTGTGATGATTTGTTTACATTATAAAACAAGTAGAGTTTGCTGCGCCTTCGTTTTCACACCTTATCTATATTGCTCAATTTCATATAACCACTTTGTATTGATGACAAGACCATATTGGCTTAAAAAGCCTACCCATGTTGATTTAATATTTGGTGAAAATTGATGAACAAAGAGTTTGCCGCGGTGTTGATGCATCGCCTCAAAAGTTTTCTTGTTGCTGTACTAAAGTGTCTTCAGGACACATTCATCATTTTCTAAGTGAATAATTCAATACTTATATACCGCCACAAAATATTATAAATTCATTTTCCGCCTTACTACTGATGTTGTGCCAGTGTTGGCACACCTACCCACTCTAAGACACACATACCTTTCTAACGACATCCGCGAGGAAAGTTTAGAATATTTGCAATACGAGATTTAATTTGTATGCGTGCCTCGGCCGATGTCCACATGTATAAATTACCTGCATATTTGTGTCGTTCATACATCAGAGATGATTTTATTCGCTCACAGTTTTCTGACAAGCTCATAATAAAAATCTTTGTCGCATAGGGAAATTTGGGTGTGCATTTAAAAAGCGAAGGGCCTTTCACGCAAATAAAACGAATATTTACGTTTACTATTATTTTTCGTGAATATTGATATCAAATATGTACAATAACAGAAAGAAAGATTTTGAAAAAGAAGTTTCCAGAAAATATGAACAATTTATATTTTCAAAGGTCTTTCAAGCGCCTGCATGACCGTTTTTTTGGAAACGATACAAAATGTGTTTTGGACGTCTTCCGATGAAGGACAGCGCGGCCGTCTAAAAATAGCACCCAATGGAAAATGACATAACATTGTCAATGTTGGCTTTTCATAGGCCTTCTCAGCCATCGTCTCTTTGGCCTGTACCGGCTCGTATATTGCGATATGCGAGACGGGGCCCAGCTTACTACAGTACAAAACTCTTCCGCAACCTCTTTATGAAACCGGTTTCTGTTTGAAACCAAAAACATAACAAAAATACGCTATTTTGTCAATTTAAATGCATGTAAGACGTGGGTAATAAATAAAATACCACACTCGGTCTCATTACATACGAATTATACGAAACTCGTGACCTTCCTATGTTATCTGACCTCGCTTTCGCTCGGTCAGATACCATAGGAAGGACACTCGTTTCGTATAATTCGTATGTAATGAGACCTCGTGTAGTATTCTCTATGTATGTAATGAGACCTCGTGTAGTATTCTCTATTCTAAGATGCCTAGCGGTTAGAACAATCGAAAATAAAATACATTATCAGACAATAAAGGTATAAACATAGAGAGAAAACCGGTTTCTGGGTTACATCTTCTTTTTCATTCTCGAGTACAACGTTTCAGGAAGTTCTGGCCCCATCATCAGGTAAACTGAACAGTAACACCTGATGATGGGGCCAGAACAAGCCCTGAAACGTTGTACTCGAGAATAAAAAGAAGATGTAACCCAGAAAAAATCTCTATGTTCATCAAATATCATCTTCTAAAATGCCAATCAAGCATCTAATAAAGGTATAGTTTTTTGATGACGTAACAATTGAATGACGTTATCCCGTCACTGCGCCATTCTAGTGTGCCCCCTCGTAATCGAAACATTTTACATTACGTCACAATGTAAGCGACGTCACGATGCATGTCAGTTGTCATCGCCTCGTACGGCCTCCTACAGTAAACTACACCGTTACATCCAGTTTCTTGGTTTGGTGTTGCTTCACGCAGCTAACATCACTGGTGGAAACATTACGTTTATGTTTCACGACGGTTAAAATGTGTCATTTCGACTCACAAGTTTTCAGCGACACGGTAACGTTCGTAATGTTTACATTTCCACAATGCAGTTGTGGAATGTCGCTTGACTACTCAACTTCCTCTGGATGTACTGATCTAAACTTAAGCTGGTAGTAGAAATGCAACGTTCATATTGCCCCATATGGTTTACGTTAATGACAGATGTAATTAAAATAATTCAGAGAAGATATTTAATCCGAACGTAAACCGTCATCAAACTGTTATCATTTGTTTTTTTCTGGTAACGTTCGTCTTAACGTAGGGGGCAGACACATCAATAGAACAGCGCGCCAGTTAGCCCTGTGCGAGGATTCTTAATTTAGGTCACCGACACCGTCGTTTGTTTTCTGCCTTAAATTAATCGTAATTATCTTTAGAAAGTATTAAATTTGGCATCTTAGAAAAGAAATACACTTCGCCCTACCACCATGTATAGTGTAATAAAACACTGACTGACTTACTGACTGACTGAGTTTAGTTTTACGCCGCTTTTAGCAATATTCCAGCAATATCACGGCGGGGGACACCAGATATGGGCTTAATAATAAAACACACTTTCGCCCTGATATAGTTCAGGGCAAAAGTGTGTTTTATTACACTATACATGGTGGTAGAGCGAAGTGTATTTCTTAATTAACAGTAGAGTTTGTACAGTGCCCTGACAATGCTATGACGTCATGAACTTGATGACGTCACAATGCTATGACATCGCTGCACTGCAAGTCTAATGGCAGTACCGTGTTCAGAGATGTACATTTTTCATTGAAAACTAAAGAAGAATGATTTTTGATGATAAATAGAATCTCATCCTCGTGTCTTTTCTGATATCAATTATATGTGACAGACATTTTTAATAGTTTCTTAAATTAGCGCAGCACAATATATACATGCACATGGCTTTGCATGACCAGTCGATCAATAGAACCGGGCCCATTCTATCACCTGTCTTGGTGAAGTAAGGGTCGAAGAGGTGTATTGGGCTAAGGAAAAACGCTATTCCTGGAACCAGTGCCCTCAACCACCAGAATCCTGTCCTCCACTGACACACGGGCGCAACCTTCGGCAAACTGGATGCCCAATTTTGTCGCCTCTCACAGCCAGCAATGGGGTGCTTCTGGACACATTCTACTCCAGTTGCACATAAGGGAGAGATATTAGTGTTACCCAAGACTCACCACGAGGAGGTTACTTTTCACGAGTGCCAAATATTAAGTGAAAGGCGACATCATACGAAAATAGTTAAGTTATGTGACGTGTTCGGTGTCTTTTGCTTGATGTTCAAAGATGACAGAGGGTTGTTCATGAAATGTAAGTGACCACAAACGTGATGTGACCATATTATGGTCCAACAGAACCATTCTAAACAGTCTGAGAGATGGGGGACGGACACTGCTCTAGTGCGGTTTGTATGAAAAGCTTGCGACCGTATTGGTTGAATGCCGATTCACGAAAAGGAATGTGTTTGTGGATTATTCCAGACAGGAAGTTTACGTCGCTGTTCGGAGCTGTGCAACGTCACAGTCAAGAAGATTTATAGTGCAAAAGCAAATCAAGAGTGGAAGAGAATACACCTTTTGGGCGATGTATAAGTCATCTAACAACGAGTTCCAATTTATGGTGGACTCCAGTAACGGTAAAGCGATGCACACGTGACACAAACAGAAACACAAATTTCACAATTAATGTTTGGCCTGGTAAAGCGAGCCATCGACCATTTGTCGTTATTTTCTTCATTTGGTAGGATGTACCTTAGTTCAAAATAACATAATTGGCATCTATTATCGCAGTAATTAATGATGTCGCAATCGGGATTATGAACGCCAACTGACATTTGGTAGCGTAGAGCAAGCAAAAATTTCTAAATATTTTGTTCCAAGTTTTTTTCAAGGTTTCCCAGCAGGCACAAGACGTCTATTAGACGTCTAGATGAAGTTTAGATCTGGTTTAGACGTCTAAAAACGTCTGTTAGACGTTGATTCAACGTATCCATTTCGACGTCTAAGCCTGTACGTTGATTATACGTTTAAACGATGTTTACGTTTTGACCAGTATCACTTTCAAGATTGTTGATTATAATTTATGCATATCTTCCAGAAACAATTCTTTTCTCATTGTTTTGTTGTAGTGCAGAAAATTTAAGTCCACAAAATGATATCCGAGCTTAGACATGGTGTTTGTAATAATACAAGTAATTAATTAAACGTTAAATAACTCCAATAAAATCAATTTAATTTTTTTGCCTCTTCAAAACATATTAATGATCTTTGTATGCGTTTGGAAAGTGAATTAAAAATATATTTTTAAATGTTTAATATATATTTATATAGTTTATCAGATCATGTAAGAAATAGTATCATGTGTTTTTAAAATCAACATTTTTATAGTTAATCGGATCATGTAAGAAATATTTTCCTGTCTTTAATTCAAATGCATTTCTGACATTTTCTTGTGTGAAAAGTAATTACAATTTCAACGAAGAGGTATCGATCCGAGTCGTTGCCATTCTGATTAGAATTATGCCCTTTGGCTTGCACCAGATGTCGCTACATTTCGCGCATGCGCAGCGCAGTTTTCGCGCACCACGATTTGAACAAGCTTGAAGACATCACCACATCAACGCCACATAGAAGAAGAAAGAAAGGTAGATTCTTTAATAATTTTGTCCGTGGAATATTGTTTGTGCGATTCTAGTGTAACAATTTGTGACTGTTAATCTCGAACTTTATAATTCTTGAGAACTTAAATTGCCCTGAAACCGCCCTTCAGCTGCTGCTGAAGTCACATGGAATAGGGCAGGGTCCGATGTTTTGCTTTTGTAATGTCAGCCATGTTCTGTAGATGATCGCCATTAATATTATGCAAGCTCTTCCTGGAATGGAAGTTGGATCATAATTTGCATGGCAGCCATGAGCACATGTAGCAATCTATTGACTTATCATTTGATTTGGATATCGAAGGTACTCTCTATGAAAATGTTTATCAAGCCATCTTGGTCCTCGCATGAAATTTTGAAAATAAGCTAGCAGTATACTCGACTCTCGCCATCATCGCGTATGGTTTGTGGGAAACATCGGTAAAGGGACGCTCCACGCCCTCTATCGGTAAATCTATAAAGTTTAATGAAGTCTCAGTTACAAACAGTCCGCGAGATCGCCTTTTGTCTACAGCACTAGGGTGCATGGTCTTGTTTAGATGTGAAAATAGATAGTTTGTCGCTGATTGAAAATTAGGTATTTCATGACATTATTTTGCTGAATGATTCTACCTAAAACAAATCAGTGAGTGTACAACATTTGATAAATATTTGGATATGAATGCATCTCTGGCATCCCAACTTTAAAATAATACATTAACCGACCCAACATTTTTGTTTTCACTAATGAATGTCAGACCTGTCTACAGATACTAAGGAATGAGTCTTGGTTTATTCTCATAAAACAAGATTGTACACTTCTAAACTTCCATGAATACACTTTATAAGTAAAGGATGTAGGCAGGTTTGACATTGAAGATGAGTTGTGCATGTGTTTGCATGTCCCCAAAACCAGTATATGCCTATTGTACCCCAAATATCCTGTAAAATGGAATTATTTCTCAAAACCATGAGGAATCATTTCACTTAATTACTTTATTCAATTTGATCTTTTCAGAGACTATAACAAACCTCATACAGAGTTACAGAAAACGATGTCTACCTCGAGATGGGGAAATTCCTAAAGAACGCCCTCTGGACGATGTGGCGGGTGGCAGATCAAAAGAATACTGATGCCCCGAATTTGTATTTATATGGAATATGAAATGAATAAACTTGAGTTTACATCATTTACAAATTTTGTCTTCTTTTATCAATTTATATGGAGATAATGCACTTGCGCTTATAAACTTCATGAGTTCAATTTCATGCTCAACTCAAGGTTCATGCTTAATTTGACTTCATGCTCGAACTTACTGCTGAAATTCAAGGTAAAACATTGAGCTGCATGAAATTGACCTCAAGAAGGCTTATAACCTGGAGCCCTGCCGGTGGGATAAGGACCGCATTACATGTTTGAAATGGCAACTTGTGTAGACAACAGGTATTCTATTTAGTAGAATAATAAAATGTGTTTTGGTGCACCATTAAAACAATACAGTAATTGGCATCTAATCAACATCATTTATACGCTTAGTAATTGACATCTAATCAACGCCTTTTATACGCTTTTCAACGTTTATGTGACGCTCTGTTATTGCTTGCATATGAATAATTAAAAATCAATGAATTTGTCATTTAATTCCACCTAGGTTTGTTGTACCATGCCGTCATATGATTCCGTGGTACTTATGTTTCCGTGGTATTTTCTAATGACATAATTTCTCACGAGCCACTTGCCAAATCGCGCCACCTATCGATTGTTTACGTTCATCAGTTGATCGGCATGGGTCTGAACAAAAAATGTTCAGACTTTCATCAATTTGCGTACAAACAGTCATCTACTATTAAAAACTAATGCAATTTTATGTCTAGTACGTAATGCAGTTTTTGCGCGATCTTTGCAAACATTTTCTATAAACTTACTCACCTTCAAAGTTTTCCAAACATCGCTCGTCTGCTAGATGATGTCATCAATAAAAACAATCACATGACCTAAGGGGGGAATCCCAGCTCTATTTTTTAAACCACAGAAGCCTGATAGGGTCATCTCTTAAGTTGTTTTTTCACTTTTCATTTCACGTATCCCGTATCAACTCTACATATTTTATGAACTGGAAATTTATGCTGAAGAAATGTGACTATTGTGTTAATTCTACAAAATCGTTTACTGTATAACAATTTATCCACTTCGATATTACTGTAAACCTACACTGACACTCCCGGATTGGCTGTTGACAACGTGTGAGATTGTGACATGTGCTGTGCGCCTGTAATTTGATCTGAAGGAAATACCACGGAAACATATGACGTCACCAGAATTTGTGCACAATGGCTGCCTGTCATCCGATACGGACAACAATGAACTTTAGAATGACAAAAGTGTTTTATTGACATTAAACAGTGTTTACGAATGGTGTTTCAAAGTAACAGGACATTGGGTCCCGTAAGTTTCAGATGTCTGTCTGACCCATTCAAAAGTCACAGGACCCATAGAATAAAATTAAACACACATTTCAGATTTAACATTTCTCATAATTGGCATTGAAATTATTATCAAACATAAGATTTATAAATGGCAAATAAGTGTCACATGTCACAACTTCAGTCAAAGTCATTGTGAAAAATACAGTCAGACACTGGGGCCGGCGGGTTGTAGACTTCTATCGGACCGTTGGCGAATCTGCCGGATTTGTCAAAGGGTCAGACGCTATTCGTGAACACTGATTAAATGATACAAAGGTATGTCGTCTAACACTATATTATGTTTATATGACTTGGCAATATGAGCGATCATATTCATAGTCGTAAATTTCGTAACGCGAGGGTAATTAAGAGACAAAGTAGTTGATTTTGTGTATGCAAATGAGGCCAATTTTGTTATTTCTCAAAAAACGTGACCCCAAGCTCCTGTAAGCTTACTGTTGAGATTTTCCATCAAAACCCTTCCCCATAAATATGTCCAAACCTTAAGGAACATAAGGGCAAACTATTTGAACATTGGGACGCACCTTCTGAATTTATATTTCACACTTTCTGAAGCATAATGCAAATAGACGGAACCAGTGAAATGAAAGGAGCTTTACCAACTTTTTTATTTATATCAAGTAACATTACAAACTGGAAACAAACACATTAAATATCGAAAACATTATATAATTAATAGTTTAAATCTAAATTTAGTTTCAGATTAATTTTCCTGCACGCGTTTGAGTAATTTAGTGTGTTCTTTTCATTTAAATTTATCACTTGGATATGGTTTCTCATTTATGGCATGAAAGCATCACAAGGGAAAAAATATTTGAACTTTAAAAATGTTCAGAATTAAATATATTAATATACATTGTGTTACCATCAGATATGCATCAAGACAATAGTCCCAATATGACTATAAGCATGTAGTAGTATATACAATGATAGTCCGAGATCACTTTCAAGAAAGGCCGCTGTAAAGCTTTATTTCATAAATAAAGCTTTTGTCAGGCCCTTAGATCTCGCCACCATCGTATATACTACTTTTGAATCCCCAGTTAACTTCCTGGTCACTATGACCGCGAAAACCAACACTTTCCTGATCACGTGGCACTATTGTGCCCGCCCTATGTTGTGTTGACCTCAATGAAACAGTTTAATGTGAATCGCCTATGATCTCTTTGGTGTTCGTAATGAAGGTGTTCGTAATGAAGGCTTGCTGGGCTTTTCGTACCCCTTGTTCTATGTACTTTTTTTTCTCGTCTTCGCTGATAGCAGACTTACGAGACTTGGACCGGATTTCTTGTTTCATCTTACGGTACTTTTCGTGTTCAGAGAGGATTGAAAGAAATTCCTCCTCTGAGATCTTACTGTCAGTGAGTGCCGTGGAAATACGCTCACTTACCGTGTTCAGCTTTGCTTCGGCTAGAACCCTGATCTCGTCGTGTTTCAACGCTTTACAATGCAGTCTGCTGGATGCAAACTTAAACACCAACCCTACCACCCCCACAACCCCAGCTGTTATTTCAATGCCTAGTACTATAGGTGCGGCCACGATGGTGGCCAACAACCCAACACCTGCCGCCCCTAGTCCCATGCTGGTTGTCGTAAGGACAGTATCAGCCCTGTCCATGATATTGAAAGCTCTATGGTACTTCTTACATAGTTCTTTCCGTGTGTCGCGGTCTTGTTCTAGTTGGCGTTTTACATCACATAACTGTCTCAAGCGGAATCCGTCTACGGTTTCCAGTGTCTTTGCTACGTCCTCTACGACTGGGTACAGGCCCATCCTGTGTGTATATAATATATTCTATGAAATATCTTTTAATTGTGTGCTATTTAATCCTTGCACAGTGTATTTGAGGCTTATAAGGCTTAGATCATTGTACAGGGAAATAGGTGAGAGGCTAATAGGTAACTCTGCATCCACACGAACCCCCCAGAGGTTTACTGAGGGGACTATAAAACCCGTTGAGGGGTCCGGTTGTATGACGATACGGCAACGGTGGTGCCTGAATATGGGGTCCCAGTGTATTGTCACCCCGGGTGAAAGTTGTAGTCTTGTATCATCATAACCTACCCCAAGATAGACTTCTATGGCGAGTGTGGAGCCTGGTTTCACAGTCATAAGATCCAATTGAGAATCGTGGGCGTCAAACCTTAACTCGTCCTTCCAGCCTGAAACTAACGTGTTGCTCGTGTGATCCGGTGTTAGCTGAGCACTTATATCAGACCCCAGAATGAATGCCCCGAGCAAGATACCATTGTTCCTAATTTCGGAGACATACCTCTCTTTGTTTAACGAGATATAAGGTGCGGTGAGGGTCATGTTGATCAACCATTTGGGCTCTCTAAAGTCGTCTGCCAGAGGCTCCCATCTGTACATGTTGTTGTAAAAGGACAGGGCTTACAAGGTGCCGTCCACACCAGGCTGATCGAACCCCCTTGTGTCTCCTAGGCCCCCGAGTGTGTCTGTCAGAGGCCGCCGTATGTACACGCCGCCTCTTAAGAGCAGGGCGTACAAGGTGCCGTCCTCGCCGAGCAGATCGAACCCCCTTGTGTCTCCTAGGCCCCTGAGTGTGATGTTGGGTCGATGATTGGCCATTGCCGCCCGCCTATACACCTTGTCTTTCAAGTGTAGGACGTACAAGGCGTCTTCCTCGCGGGGCAGATCGAATCCCTCCGTGTCTCCTAGATCGTTAAGCGTGGCGTTGGGTCGATGACGATTGGACATTGCTATAATACTATTACGAGATAGTTTCCAATTGTTTTTCTGATAATTTCTCAGGGGTGCACTTCACCCCCATGAAGTGTATGTTGTCGGGTAGGAAGATCTTGGTGAGTGATATCGTGTCTTCCACGGTCACGGTGACCCCCTGCAGATTGGTGTGGGAGTCGACACCCACCCGCACGGAAACAGTGCAAACCTGATACTGGTGTTGTTTCCCCAACCGGAGTTTGATCCCCTTCATGACTTCGACTTCGCTCTGTGGTTCACCTAGGTAGACTTGGATGACCAGCGTGGAGTTTGCCGGTAGACTCTCCAGGATGTTGACCACGCCTTCGAATTCAGACACCACCTGCAATGCCACGTTTTGCATCCCGGGCTTGCTCAACAGCATGTGGGCTGCCATACTGGAGAGTTGGCTGATGATTACACTACGTCTCTGCGTCGAGACGTAAGCCACGAGCAGGGTTCCGTTGTTCACGACTTTGTTTAGGTAGTTGTCTTTGTTTTCCGTGAACACGTAGGGGGAGCCGAGCCTAATGTTGAGAAACCAATCTACTCGAGAGGGTAACAACATCCACTTGTCGTCGTCGGTGAAGACGAGGGTATACTGCTTGTTTCGAGCAATGGGCGTGGCCTCGACGTCGCCTAGGTCGAACAGTTTGCTGCCAACGAACGCTGGGTATAACATCCATCTATCATCATCACTGCGGACTAGGGCGTATCGAGTGTTGCTGTTCGTTCCTTCGGTATTGATGATATCACTTAAGTTACTGTCGGATCCCCCGGCGGGGACTTCAACTCGTTTGTAAATGTTATTTTTAAGTTGCAGGGCGTACAGTTTACCGTCTATTCCTGGGGCGTCGAACCCGTGTGTGTCCCCGAGGTCAGAGATCCCCATATTGACGCATCTCTTCACCCTTCCGGGACCTTGTGTGTGAGTCATCTTATGTGCAGCGTTATGCTGAGGTATCCTATATTCACAGGATTATGCTTTATATCTAACACTGATATTACCAACTCAGGGATGGTGCCACGAGTTAACCTCTTGTACTGCCGGGATGAAAATGACTCGGTTCTGCCGTCATTGTATTTCTCCGTTTTCACCGGTACGGCTCTCAGTTTCGTGGAAGGGTGGCCACCTTGAATGTTGTCCGTTGTGCTCAGCTGGCCGAAATGAATGCACAGCTCTCGGTACGGTACTAGGTCGGGTAACTTCGTGCCTGTGACGGTAGTTGTGGTTTTTATCTCATCCGGCGGCATCCCAATGGTCGGCCGAGCCTCAAGGGGTTTATTCCGTTGTTGGTTAACACCACTGTGCCGTTTGAGTCGTTCATCTTGAGTTCGGCTCCCAAGGGTTTGAAGACCTCGTCGCATAGCGAGCACACGCTGTAGTAGCCGGCAGTTATCTGGTTGCGGGCGCCACTGACGAACAGCTTGTTGTTGTTGGCGTTGATGTTGGTCCATCACGGCAGGTAGGTGATATCGCAGAGAGAGACTTCGAGTTGGCCCGATGTGTTATCGATCGCGTGCATCAGCTGAACGGACTCACCGCTCGTTATTCCTGGAAGTGTTGCGTACATGTTAGAGTATATATACCCATTATATAATACTTTAAAAATGTACAAACCGGGAGTGTTTTACCCTAAACTGGACATAGATTTCCCGCACATGAAGATCGTGGTTGCTGCTGGGTTGTATTTCGGCGCCCAGTTTATAGATGTGTTTGACAGGTATAGGTTTTCGGTGACTAACGCTAAGGTAGTCCACACCTGGTTCAACACCCCTATGCAGTTCTGGCAGAATCAACTCAACTTCGCCGTGTGGTGCGCTACAACGGGGTGTGGCTTGACATTGACCGACACTCGGCGGGGACCGCTGAGTCAGTCTGTGTTCACGTTTCACTTGTACTACCAGGTCAGGTGTATCCTCAAAGAGATCAGCGTACTACTCCCAGAGGACAAAGCATGGGACGCAGTAAACAACCCGTACGATAGACGGGCCTACGAACACGTTTGCAACGAATTCGAGCTAGACCCAAAGACGGATTCGACAACAGCAAGGATTACCGAGTCTGGAGGTTCGAGCAGGGGCCCGCGGATGACTGGAAAAAGTTCATGCTGGACACGTCGAGAGGGTTTACTCATGCCGGCATCGAACGCCTGAACGACTCGATTCGAACGTTCGTGTGGGCCGTGCAGGGCACCAGAATCAAACGCGCTCCGGTATCATCGGTACGGGTACTGCTTTTGACGTGCAGAAACAGTTCGCGGTACAACGTGGAGGATGCCATCTCAGCCCCGGTCGATCTACCGGGTGCCATCCGACGATACCCTGACGTGTTGGAATATGCCCGGTCGAAAGTCGACTACGTGTTCGACGTGGGACTGTACATGGCTCCGAGCGACATGCGACTGAGAATCAACAAAGTGGTGGGCTACAACAACAAAGAGCCTAGGATTCAACCCACACCCCCACAGCCCCAACCTCCACACATGCAGGCGTCCAATCAGCAGCACATCGACCATAAAACAGCGCTGGTGGCTGGGGGGATCACGGTCGGTTTGGGCCTCATTTAGTTAAAAATTCCTTAGCCGCTACGTACACCAGACCCGCCACTGCGACGATGGCTGCCCACAGGTTTTGACCGAGCCACGTGGCAGTTTTAGCCAGCGTGCTCAGCAGCCACGAGACGATGCTACCCAGGATGCCGGGCAGGGCTTCGGCGGCCTTACCAGCAAGTTTAGCCAGGGCCTCCCCGAGGGATTTCAGGTGTTTTTTTACCCAGTCTCTGACGTCACCACCACTCGGTGGGGTGTACCCCCACTCAGCGACACGACCAGGGTTGATATGATGAAGCCCAATGCCGTCAGAATGCTGGCGATGGTGATCCCTTGCTCTCGGAAGAGGATTCGGATCCTGTCAGCTAGCGTGGTGTCCTGGTAGAGGACTCGATCAATGGTTTCCCGCACACGGCTGATCTGGGATCGAAGCTGTTCTCGGAAGGAGGACGCCGTTTCCAGCCGGGTCCTCCTTTCTTCTTCCAAATTACGTATTCGTTTCTCGATGGTGGCTTTCAGAGACTCGTCCTCCGTTTCGCCAAGTTTCGTCTTTTCACGGGTGATGTGGGCGTCTATCGCGTCCAGTTTGGCCGTGTTGTCCACGAGTGACCCACGAATGGTTTGCATGGCCTTGTCCAGCCCCTGCAGTTCCCAAACGGTAAATTCGAACCCGGTAAGGGTTTGTTATGGTAGGTGGCCAACAATTCATCGATGGCACGTTAGGGCTCATCGTTGAGTTCGCCCTGGCTGCTTGCAGATCTTGGGCGACCTTCGGGGAAGCTTGGGTCGATAATCTATGAGGTTTAGTGCATCGCGGATCTGCTGCCCACCATGGCGATTGGTGAGTGTTGATAAGGCAAGCGGTTCTCGTCGCGTTTGTTTTTATGAGATTGATCTCCTGTGAGCCTTCAATCGCGAGCGTCGTTCGTTGATAGTGAACCTGGAATAGTCTCGTCCCTAATGGCACGACGTTGTGTTTTACGCCTCAACTTCGTCGTAGTATTAAGATCCGCGGCCTGCTTCACGAGTTCATTGACTTGCGTGAACAAGGTTTCCTCCTCCCCGAACGTCTGGGCACTATCATCCCACAAGTCATCCATCTGGATGTCATCGTAACCACCTTCACCCATATTTAATTATGTTAAACTTATATATTTCATGTATATAACAATGTCATATGGTAGGAAACTAGATCCTTTCCGGAGATCAAGAGAGCCTCTAGGCGTCAGAGCCGTGCGCCAGTCGGTGACCATCACCAACAATCCCAGCAAGATAGACCAGAACCAAACGCTGCTGGTTAGATTCCCAAACATGGGTGAGAATGACCTCCTCTTACCAGGCACGGTTCGACTGACGTTCAGCCTCACGTTGACCTCTGACAACGACAAACGCGAGCTAGTGCGGAACATAGGTCGGGCCACCATCAAGAAAACCACCATCAAGATCAGCGGCAACGAGGTGTTGAGCATCGACGACAGCGACGTGTTTCACTGCTACGGGGACCTCTGGAAAAGCGAGGGAGAACGCGTCAATGACGTGTGCCAAGGCATCAGCAAATCGACTCGGTTGCGCGTGGGGTACGGCTTCATGGCAGACCAGCTAGATAAGATCTCAGCGGGTGGAAAGGCCATCGCCCACGCGTATGGGAGCCGGTTTTGTGTGCCGCTCGACTTCGAGTTGCTCACGGAACACCCGCCGTTTTACCAGGCCGCGCTGGGTGATAGGTTGGAATACGAGCTCACGTTTAATGACTACAGCAAAGTCGTGCGTACACCGAACGGTGATGAGGCCAGTTACGCCATCGACAACATCTCTCTGGAGTTCGACATGGTCACTAGCCCAGAGCTGGCCAGGCAGGTTCGAAACCAGTACTCGGGGAAGGTGGCCATCCTCTACGATAGGGTCCTGCAGCATAGAACGATCGTATGGGATTAGAGCGACACTGTGTGGAACATCAACCTGAACGTGCCGTCGCGATCGATGAAAGGCATCCTGGTCGTCCCCGTGGAGGATTACGAGCCGTTCCGAAGGGACAGCGAGAAGTTTTTCAACCCCGAGATTGGAAAGGTGAAAGTGACCATCGAGGGCGTGCCCAACCAGCTGTTCAGCGCCGGTATGAGGGCATACCAGCAGTGGGATGAGATAAAAAAGCTACCGGCGATCAAACAACACCCACACATAGCCAAGGACCTGGACCTATCCTCCGTGCAGATCGGGGAATACCTGACCACCAAGTATGCGCTATGGTGGGACATGCGATCCGCAGATGACAATAAATGGCATGGCAGCGGCCGCCGCATTGACAACGGCAGCGAGGGGATAACCATCCGGATCGCCAAGAAGGCTCAACCAGCGGGCAAGTTGAAATTATATATGTACATGATTATGGACACGCAACTTAATATAGACAATGGGAGATTCGTGCAAGCCATCTTTTGATCTACCCCGCGACCCGCACTGCGCCATAGTGTGCGGGCAGACGGGCTGTGGGAAGACTGTTTTCGTGCTGGATATGTTGGAAGGTACTACAGGGATGTGTTTGATAACATTGTTATCATGTGCCCTACTCTGCACATGAATAGAACGTACACGGAAAGACCTTGGGTGATGACGGACCCGGACGTACACAGAGTCGACCCGGGGACACGTCTGCAGGACTGGTTGAAGGGTTATCACGGAAAATTTAAAGGGGAGTCGACCCTGTTCATACTGGATGACTGCAGCTCTAATCGAGAGATAACAAAAAAGAGAGACATGCTATCGTACCTGGCCTTCTCCGGCCGGCACGCAAAGCACAGCATCTGGGTGCTGACGCAGAAGTTCAACTCGGTGTTGAAAGACCTCAGGGAGCAGATGCTATGGGTGGCCTTATTCCACTGCAAGGACAGGGATTCGTTCGAGGAGTGTTTGAGAGAGAACGATGTGATGAGCAAACTAGAACGAGAATGGGTGAAGAAACAGCTCGCTGAAACTAAGCATGCTAAGCTCGTGCTCAAGACCGACCAACCCGTGGCCTATAGGGTGTTTTAGCTTAGCAATGCTTAGCAAATGCTAAGTAAAACTTAGCGTTTAGCACTTAGCAGTTATAGTTATAGTTATGCCTTTTTTTGAAGTGCTAATCGTGTGCAACTTAACCTTCATCTCGCTATGTTTCACCTACATCGGGTATTATATTATTAAAACTAAAACTTGCTTATTACATTATAAGATGGAGTGTGATGAACTGCTCGAACAACTGTTGGTGCCGCAGGATGATAAGAGTGACGACAAGTGAGAGAGACTGGTAGCGCTGGCTGTTGGTGGTAAAGCCAAACAATACTTTGGGGACTACACTCCCGATAAAATTCACAAAATGTCAGCCGAAGAAATCGATAAGCTGTACACGAGATACGAGGCTAGACTTGGGGCCGAGATGACAAAGACTATAGGATCGGCTATGACCCAGATCTACACTGGTATAAGTCGTACTTCCTTCCCATTCCCCCGGAGCGTTGACTTTACCTGTGGGAGGACCTTGAGAAAGACCCGTTTATTGAACATGCCTTGAGCTCTGTCAGCTGCGTGCTGTACCACAAATACGGTATGTTTTTAGCCCCGGTGATGGCGGCGATTATCACAGCAAAGCATTGCCCATTTAAGGAGGGGAAAAATAATAGTAATGATATACAAGATGGATCAAGAAGTGACTCCGACCCCGATATGGGGGAACCCCCTACTGGGGGAGACCCCAATAGGGAACCCTCCCCAGGGGGGAGAATCCTACAGTCACCAGGAAGAAGAACCCTAAGAGAGTCGCCGCTGGTAGAAAAGGTGGTTTAACCAAGCATCACAAGAGTAACTACACGCCACTCCTGTGGATTGCAGACGCAGCTGCTGCTGCTGCTCTCTCATTATTCATGTTATATAATAAACAACCATCCCCAGCTCCACAACCACAATTAGAGGTCAACCCACATATCATGTTATAAATATATATTTTTATATCATATACATAATTTCTGAGGGGAAAACGTTCATCAACGATGCATACCACGCCACCTTGGTCGCCAGTCTAGCTGTAGGGTACGCTCGGTTGACCAAAATGGTGCTTAAACAACCGACTATCAAGCTAGATTTCAACCTGCAGGATATGGGAAATATTTTGAAGTAAATAGAAACATATATAGGATGGCTACGATCGCTATGATGGTCGGCAGGGCTTTAATCAACGCCCTGGCATTTTCCGGGACTAATTTCCTCTTCTCGAAACTACGGGAGTCGAACGCGGTCGAACGAGATAGAGTCAGAACGAAAACGACACGATATAGCCGTGGAGAAACTGCAAGCCGTGCAAGCCGAGTATGCAAAGAAACGTATACAGAGGATCGATTACAGTAACGAATAACTCCAGCGTGAGAACCATGCCATTAAAACATTCGAGAACGTTGAAGACACAGCGAGAGAATTATACCTGCTAACCGGTAAACAGCTAGAACCACTCCATAAGCCCACACTCGCTCAGTACTACACACCATCCCCGGGGCAAAAGGAGCGGGAATTAATCTTCATCGCGCTGGGTCTAGCAGCGACTGCGTTGGTTGTAAAGCAATTAGACTAAGTACTCATATGAGTATACCGATGGGGAAGACCTGGGGTAGGAGATGTAGGACTGAGGGGTACTGCTGTTTTCATATGAGTAGTATCAAAAACGGCTTCCCGAACTACACGTGTTCTGTGTGTGGTAGCGGAGTGAAAGGTCACTACTGCCTATGCAAAGCTCATGGAGCAAACGTACTCACGCACCATCTTATCTACGAAGAATAAAAAGTACCACATACAAGAACGTAGGCGCCTCCTCAGGATAGAGGTGTAAGTCCAATTAAATATTGGTGCACACCTAGGCATAATAATGAATAGTTTCTGCCGCTGGCAGAAGGATGTGGGTAAAAGTATAGATATCAGTGTCCTCAAACCTATGATTGTTGGTGAACTCTATAAGACACTGGAAGACCTGGAGGGCTTCGCAGTTTCAATCATGGTGGAAGTACCAGAAGGGCACACTTGGAATTACTTTGATGGTGGGAAAGGAGATGTGTATCAACGCGGGGATATAGAGGAGTTTGTCGACAACTCGTTGCAAATAATACAAGAAACCCTACTACGCGCATGTTCTGGATGGGTAATCGATAAGGTCTATCTAGATATATATTAAGGCCGCCTCCTTTATTTTTTAAGAGTTACCACCCTTCCGGTGGTCCAATTAGAGATTGATATTCTTAGGTGTGTACACAATGTCTACTACTCGAGAGCTCAGACAGATTGTGAGAGAACGAGGCGTAGTGGGTTACTCCCGAATGAGGAAACCAGAGTTGTTGAGATTACTCGACATACAACCCCCTCCCACGGTAAAACAACAAAAACTCTGAGCGAAAGAGCTGGGGCTGACGGGTTATTCTCGTATGAGGAAAGCTGACCTAATCGAACGGCTGAACGACCCCGTAGTAATGACCCACACTGTGAAACAACTCAAACAGGAAGCCCGAGAGCTGGGGTTAGTAGGTTATTCCCGTATGAGGAAGCCTGAGCTAGTCGAACTATTGTGTTTAGCATATAGCTGTTGATCTAGAGTTCGTGCGCACTGAGCGCGCTGTAGGTAACTATCTGAGAGGCTGGCGCATGCATGTTGATAAGAACATAGACATCGCCGACATCAAGCCTCTAATCGCTGATAGAGTTAATGAGGAACTAAACGATTTGGGAAGTATAAAGTTTCAAATCACAGTGAAAATGTCACTCGATAAACAGCAGAATGGGGCCATTGAGTACGTTCAGCCTTACTTCCTGGGTAAACAAGAAGTCGTGACTCATACCGAGACTATAGACGAGTCAGTCGATATCAGTTTTCAGCAGATACGAGAATACCTAGAACGCTACACGCACATGGGTTCCGGGTGGGTCGTGGATAAAATCGATAAGGTCTATCTAGACATAGCTAACTACATACCGTTTAGAGGCGGGTCGTACCTAGACTTGCCAGCCTACTACAAAGCAAAACAGGCCATAGTCAACATCAAGAATAGAGGAGACGATTGCATGAGGTTAGCTATCAGGTCAGCCTTGTTTCCAGCTGACACTAATTCGAACAGGCCTTCTAGCTATCCCCAAGAAGATGGGCTCAACTGGGATGGTATAGATGAACCCACCCCCATATCCCAGATCACTAAAATAGAAAAACAGAATGATATAGCTATTAACGTCTTAGGGCACAAAGGCAACACAACGGTCGTGCACAGGGTCAGTCCAATAAAGGGGCGCAAGACGATCAATATATTCATGACCCAGCAAGGTGATAAGTATCACTACACGTGGATAAAACACTTCAGCTGGCTGTTGCACGACCTGTCGAAACACGTTGGGAAAAAACACTTTTGCGTACGATGCCTACACGGCTTCACACGAGCTGATTTATTAGAATCCCACCGGGAGGATTGCCAAGGTGTGGGGCAGATGGCCATACGAATCGACATGCCCAAGGAAGGCGACAATATCCTAAAATTCGCCAACCACAAGAATCAGATGCCCGTGCCTTACATCATCTACGCCGACATCGAAGCCTCGATCAAAAACATTGACGTCAGGCCAACCCCCAACACACACAAAACGCAGGAGCACGAGGCCTGTGGGTTTGGATACGTGGTCGTCCGGTGTGATGGGGAAACGAAAGCTCCCGTAGTGTACAGGGGTCCTGACGCGGCTGAAAAGTTTCTAAAGTGTTTGCAGGAGGAAGAGAAAACTATCAGGAATGCACTGTACACTGTCGCTCCCATGTGTATGACTCAAGCTGACCGGCTAGCTCACGGCTGCAGCACTCACTGTCATGTGTGTGATAAATCGCTGAACGGCGATTCGGTGAGAGATCATTGCCATGTCACAGATAAGTATGGAGGCGCCGCTCACAGCGCGTGCAACCTCAAGCTCAGAATCACCCCCAAAACGATCAACATCCCCGTGGTCTTTCACAACTTGAGAGGGTACGACTCTCACTTGATCATGCAGGCCATCGCGAGGGTCGATGGCAACCTGACGTGCATCCCAAACAACATGGAGAGATACATCTCCTTCAGCTTGAATGGCCTGAGGTTCATCGACTCGGTTCAGTTCCTCCTGTCGTCACTCGACAGTCTGGTCAAGGCCAACGATACCTTCCCCATCACTGATCGATACACCGACGCCGAGACTCGACCCCTGCTGATGAAGAAGGGTGTTTACCCCTATGAGTACATGGATAACTGGGCCAAGTTCACCGAGACCAAACTGCCTCCCATCGGCCGATTTTACAGCAACCTGACCGACTCGACAATCACCCAAGACGATTACTCGCACGCGATTAACGCATGGAATAAACTGGGCTGTAAGAATCTGGGTGACTACCACGACCTGTACTTGAGAACAGATGTACTCCTGCTAGCCGACGTATTCGAGACGTTTAGGAGGACGTGTTTTAAGCAGTCTCAACTCGACCCCGCATGGTACTACACCAGCCCAGGTTTATCTTGGGATGCCTTGCTGAAGAAAAACGGAGTTAAGCTGGAATTGCTCACCAACTACGACATGCACCTGTTCATTGAGAAATTCTTGCGAGGTGGGATCTCCATGGCTGCCAAACGCTACGCAAAAGCCAATAATCAATACGTGAAGGGCTACGACTCGAGCAAGCATCCTCTACCTCGACGCCAACAACCTGTACGGCTAGGCTATGAGCCAGTATCTACCCACAGGGGGATTCGAATGGGCATCACCCAAGATCGATGTTATGAGCATCGCCCCGGATTCGAACAAAGGCTATATCCTCGAAGTGGACTTGGAATACCCCAAGGCATTGCACACATCGCACAACAGCTACCTCCTGGCCCCCGAACGTTTGAGGGTTAACCCGGACTGGATGTCCGAGTACCAACATAACTTGCTGGGTGGACGGGTGGCAGACGTTGAAAAACTCGTGCCCAACTTAATGAATAAGACCAAGTACATCGTGCACTATCGCAACCTATGGCTGTACCTGTCGTTGGGCATGAGGCTGACCAAACTACACAGGGTGCTCGTGTTCAACCAGAGCCCCTGGATGGAGCCCTACATCAGAATGAACACGGATCTTCGAAAGCTGGCCACCAGTGACTTTGAGAAAAACCTCTACAAGCTCATGAACAACTCGGTGTTCGGTAAGACTATGGAGAAACCTGAGGAAACGCTGCGTGACCGCGGAAGCTAGTCCGTCGAAAAGAGGAAGACAAGCTCAGGAAACTGATAGCCAGCCCGGCATTCAACCGGAGCAAGATATTCACCGACGACCTGGTGGCCCTACACATGAAAAAAAGCCACATCAAATTCAACCGGCCTGTTTACGTGGGGATGAGCATCCTCGACTTATCCAAACACCTGATGTACGACTTTTACTACGAGCTCAAGAAGCAGTACGGCGACAGGTGTGAAGTGCTGTACACGGACACGGATTCCCTGCTGATGGAGATTCGAACCGAGGACGTGTACGAGGACACGAAGAAACGCCTCGATTTGTACGACACCAGCGACTACCCCAAGGACCACACTATACACAGCACGGTAAATAAAAAAGTGCTCGGCAAGATGAAGGACAAGTGTGCTGGCACGCCCATAGTCGAGTACATAGTACTGTTCAAGACCTGCACCTTCAGGCATCAAATGAACACGCTGAGAAGCGACGGGCACAGAATAAACAGACTGACGATAAACAAGACGTCCCTATCGCCGATGGACATGAAGCGTTGGATAGCTATCGACGGGATCAACACGTACGCGTACGGGCATGAGAAAATTGAACCAAGAACATAGGTGTATATATACGATGTCACGGAACCAAAGAAAGTTTGAGGCTATTTACTACAGCCCGCGTGGGTACTGGAAAGGAGCTAGCGCCGTACATAAGCTGGCCAAAATGGTGCGAGTATCCCCGGACGAGGCCAAAGCGTGGCTTGAAAAACAAGCCCTGTGGCAGATCTATTTACCTGCACCACGCTACGTGCCTAGAAGGAAGTTCGGTATTACCGTACCCAATAGTGCCCACCAGGCCGACCTCCTGTTCCTACCCCACGACAGGAGGTACAAGTATGCCCTAACCGTTGTTGACGTTGCCAGCCGCTACAAGGAAGCCAAACCCTTGACCGCTAAGGATGCGGCCCAAGTAGCCCGCGGATTCGAACGTATATACAAACGCAGTCCGCTGACATGGCCCACAGAGCTGCAAGTCGACCCCGGACGGGAGTTCATGGGTGCTGTGTCACAACTGCTAGCCAAACATGATATCAAGGTCAGGAGTGGCGCGGTCGGAGCCCATCGCAGCCAAGCCATAGTCGAGAGATTCAATGCGAGAGAGATGGTCAACCCAGAAAAACGATCGACGGAATGGATAGCGCGGCTACCTCAGGTGGTGTTGGCTATCAACCACGAAACTACTCGTCTCACCGGCAAGAAACCAGCCGACGCTATCAAACTGAAATCAGTAGTGGCTGAGTCGGCTGCACCATCGCGTGGGAAGGAGAAACAGATCCCCGATAGGGCCCTCGTGAAGTACCTCTACCAGCCGGGGGAACACGAAGGGGACACTCAGAAACGAGCCACCGATCCGATATGGTCAGTCAAAACTTACAACATAGATAAAGTAGACATCAAAGCCGACGAGCCGAACTTGTACTACTTGAAAGATGGGCCAGGGAGAGGTTTCATCAGAGAGGAATTATTGGTCATACCATACGGCACAATGTTGCCACCCAAGCAAAATATTTAACACTTACCTTGTTGAGTTATCCCAATAGTATCCTGTAACGACATAGAGCCATCACATGATCAGGAAAGTGTAAGTTCACGGTCATAGTGACCAGAAAGTAAACTGGGGATTCAAAAGTAGTACATACAGCGACCTTTCTTGAAAGTGATCTCGGACTATCATTGTATATACTACTCATGTCAAACCTCTCCTCTGTAATTAAATAAATAATTTAAATAAATTAAAAGAAATAGTCCAAAGTTGTTATAAATATTAAAACAGTGTCATCTTGGCTAGTATCATAAATAAAAGAAATAGTCCAATAACTTGTCATCCACATGTAAACAGTGTCATCACGAAGAAGTAATAATGTATGTATATAAGGTTTTAGGGCGACCTTGGGCCTTAAAAGGCCTATATGCGCCCAACACTTAACAAACTGTTATATTTTTGTTCAGTTAAATAACATCGTACTTACCCGTTTTAACGAGGAAGTCTAAAACAGCTCTTTGTATGCAACCATACATTAAATTATCGCCAAGTATTGCGTTCATTGAAAAAGTATTTTGGGTTTTGTTAAGCACAGTTTCTTTAAGAGCCTTACGTGGGTTTTCATGAGCTGGACATTCAATGAGGTAGTGCTGAACTGTTTCTGGGCACTGTAAGTTACAGCTTTCACACAGAGCAGATAAGTCTTTATCTAAAATACTTCTATATGCCTTTAATCCACAATGTCCCAGCCTGAGACGAGTTAAAACAACTTCATCTCTGCGACAACGCCGATGAATTTTAAAATGTTTGTTTACTACAGGACAAGTAGAGTACATGTGTCTACCTGTAGTTTCATTATCCCATTTATTTTGCCAAGATGCATTTATTGAAGATGAAATGACAAACCAGTAATCTCTTGAATGGGCTTAATTGAATGAATATCTGGCTGTGGTCTGTTGCAAGCCATCTTAGCAATTGTGTCAACTACTTCGTTTCCAGCTACACCAACATGTGCAGGAATCCAAACAATATCACAGCTGATGTACATGGAATTTAAAACAGTATCAAGATACAAGATGTCGATAGTATGTCACTCGTGGACCTTGTACACCTGATTGAATTGCTTGTACAGCTGACAACGAATCAGTAAAATTATTGCTTCGTGTTCATTATCTTTACCCATTTTAAAGCTTGAAGTATGGATGTCAGTTCTGCTGCAAATACAGACAGATGATCAGTCAATCTAAATCTTTTGGATAAACCAATATCGGGAATATAGAAAGCTCCACCAACATGACCGGGTTCTGGGATCCTTTGAAGCATCAGTGTAAATATGAGTAAAATTGCTATATTTGGTGTGAATGTAATCTTGTGTGAGGATTTTAATAACACTTGGTGGCATTTGTTTGTTTACAAGCTCCGATAAATCCTGTGAAATCGAAGGTTGTGTTAAAGTCCATGGAACCGTTTTCGGGAGAGATCGAGCAGCATTCAACTGAAGATTGTTTAACTTGTACTGTAATGCAAATTGTTGTACAAGTAATCCAAACGGTGGTTTTCCATGATTCCAATCACACATGACATATTCCACGCAATCACACAATATATCAGTTGCTGGTTGATACCTAGAGGAAGCTTTTAAGGATAAATAGTACTTAAGGGCAACTTTAAGACGATGATATTGCAAAGGAGGTTCTGAGCATTCCACCTGCAGGGAAGAAGTAATAAAGTTTAGTAAAAAGTTACTTCCCTTTGTCAGAGCTGACCTGATACTTCCAAACTGTTATATATAAAACACACAATGCATCAGTGAATAATTGATTTTTAATGTATTCTAGGATAAATAGACTTTCAGAATATCTGCAAGAAACGTGATCACAGACGTTTAAAGAAAGAAATTCACTTTCCAATTTTTAAAATTTCCTGATCAGACAGTCCTTTGCTGTGAAAAAATGCGGGAAAGGCATAATCATGTGACTAAATATCCCTTCTAAAACATACAATCACAAATTGCCCACTCAAAATCCCTAATTCGAAGTGGAATGTACAGTGAAAGCAGACCACCCTCTTCGGTGGTCACAAGGTCACGAAAGGTCAATCGAGTTACCTCCCTTTGCTTGCTCTACACTACATTTGGCATTTTATATATATTTTCAGCTTACTGATGTTTAATCATTATTTCTGTTGTAAATAATGTGGCGTATAGTCGCAACTCGTTCAATCAGTGTATGAAATAAGCCAAAAACCCTGCCAGACATCAGGGCCGGTAACCTAAAAAAATGTTACCAGCCCAAATCAGATTTAACCAGACTAGACAATCCAAAGAAAATTAATCAGTTGTATGGAACATGTCATATAGAAATTTTACCAGACCATCGGCTAGCTGTAAATTTAGATCGTCTGTCAGAAATCTTGGCATATTCTTGCCCGTCTCAGGCAGTCGGACGGGCCTTATTTCATACACTGGTTCAATACGATCGTGGCAATTCCGATTGCCTTATTTTACCCAGATATTTAAGGCAACTCTTGATTATTGCGGTATTGCTATTGACACTGTCAAACATATACTTACCACGAGTAACAAATCTAAATACTATATAAATATGATCTTAAAAATTATTATCCACATGGTGGAACATAAGTCATGTCATATTTTCAGTATGTGCACTAGTTCACATATAACTTCATGTACAGTCGTGGGGCATAAGTATTCATTACTTTCAACATGGCGGACGTTATCAATGTTTTGCCAGAGACGTAGTATTTCACTGAAAAGTACATAGCGGTTTGAAATTCTGTGAGCGATGGGTTGGAGGTCTCGCTTTATCATGAGCCAGATATTTACAATGATGTTGATATCCGGGAATTGTGCTTGCGCATCTGTGGTTTTTACATCGTTATCCGACATGTAGGTAGTTACCAAGCGGGCTCAATGTACCTGGGCATTGGCATCCTGGAAGACAGAGTCTCCCTGTGGAAAATGCCAAGCAATAACCGGCCACAAGTTGTCATCTACTATATCCATGTACTTCTGAGCATTAATGTTTCCTTCCTCAGCAACTAGGGTGCCCATACCACAAATACACAAACGTAGAGATTATTACACTTCATTTTTCATATCTTGCCCGATATCATCCTGAGACACCCATATCTGACAGAGGAATGACGGCCTCGGTCAGATATGGGTGTCTCGGGATGATATCAGGCAAGATATGAAAAACGAAGAGTAATAATCTCTACATATCATTAAAGACAGACGTCGTTTAGAGGGTGAGCAAATAAGGTGGGGGCTGTTGATATAACCGTCCTTATGCAACAAGTAAACACGGTTATTCGTCCCAGTCACTATCTGGCTTTCATCTGAAAAGATGACTTTATTCCATTTTTCATTTACAGTCCAATCCTTTCTCTCCCTGCACCACTTCTTATTCACCTCTCGAACGACCATCTTCCTTTTTGCAACTCGTCTTTTAAATCCTAGTTAGGCTATTTTCCTCCGAATTGTTTTTTTAACAGAATGTCTTTTCCTTACACTCATTGAATTTTGCAGTATTATCTGGTGAAGAGTGCTTTCTTTCACCAAGCATGAAAGTGCAGAATTCTTGTGGTCCCCAAACAGTTTCCTCTGCCCACTTCGATGGCGATTTTCAACAGATCCGGTGGCACGAAACTTTTTCAAAACACTGTTGACTGTTGTCCTGGGAATATTCAGTGTCCTTGCTAACTCAGATATATTTCTCACTTCATTGGATGCATGAATTATCGTTTCTTTGACGGAGTCGCTCTGTTCTGCACATCGTAAAAATTACCGATATCGGCAGATGTAAACAAAAGCAGACGACAAATGACAGCAGTCACATGACTGTCATGTGCCCGGTCAGCTTCCTGCAGCATCTGACACTGACTGGTTACCAACCTACCGAGCGCGCCGCTATAATATCACCTTCGATTTTCGCGATGAGCGTCAGTTTTTGTCAACTGACGAATACTTATGTCCCACGACTGTAGCTGTGCTTGTCACTGATTGATTAATTGAATTGAATTCGACCATGACCTCATTACATCACAAATGGGAACTACTTTTTTCCCTTCATAAGATTTTCCTACGTCTGTTCTGAATTTGTAGAATTGATTCATGTCTAAGCTATCATTGATGTGAGATTACAATGTTCATTCAGCATCGCAACTACAGCAAATGCTGACAAACACTTCCGAAGTGATTGACCGAGTGCTTCAACCACATGTTGAACATCTGGTCGTTGCATCTGCCGCCACTGCTCTCGTGCCTGCTCACCAATCATCAATCGTCTTAATGTGTCTCAATTGAACACGTTTGCACAATCAGAGACATCAATGAACAACACAAATAAATGTCTCTCTTCAGACTTTGTTCATTCCCTTTTTGCAGCCCCTATCCATGGAGATGTGTTCAATATCAGCATTTGTATTCCATCAAATACATCTGGACCTGATTCGCCAGCAAGAAAATGTCATAGAATCAAATGAATTCAATCCTCTGATGATGAGGATTAAATGCCTTTGACAAATTTTATAATAATATCTAGTTTGACTAACTGCTCAAGGGTGCTCAATGACCTCAGATGCTCAGTAGACAGTGGCAATGTTGGATCACTTGTATTGCTAGACTTGAGTGCAGCATTCGACACGATTGATCACAGCATCCTCCTCAAGCTTCTTGAACACCAAATGGGCATCACCGGTTTGGCATTTGGATGGTTTTCATCATATCTGACAGGATGCACTCAGAGAGTCTTGATAAAGCAGTCTTCATCCACAACAGCAGATCTCACATGTGGAGTTCCGCAGGGATCTGTTCTGGGGCCCATCCTCTTCCTCCTTTACATGACATCCTTGACCGACATATCCGACAAGTATGACACTCCTCATCATTCGTTTGCAGACGATACTCAGCTGGTAGACTCTTTTACTCTGAATCAGATTCAACATTCCCTAGAGAAGACAGCTATCTGCACAAAGTCCATCAAATCCTGGATGTCATCTATGATGCTCAAATGGACGATGATAAGACAGAAGCTATGCTTGTCGGCAATAAACATCGTCTGAACAAAATCACGACTGAGAAAATCACAATAGCTGATGCAGAAATTACTCTAGCTCCATCCGTGAAAGATCTTGGAGTGTTCATAGACCAGGACCTATCACTTGATGCTCAGATCAACCATCTTTCAAGAATCTGCTTCTTCGACCTGAGAGCTATCAGTAACATTCGTCATAATTTAACAACAAATGCAGCCCATACTCTCGTCAGGTCTCTCGTTCTATCTAGACTGGACTATTCAAACAGCATTCTGTTTGGACTCAGCTCTGCACACTTGACAAAACTCCAGAAAATCCAAAACGTTGCAGCCCGCATTGTATCCCTAACATCTAAAAGATCTCACATAACCCTGTCCTAAAGTCTCTTCACTGGTTGCCCATCCAAGCCAGAATCGAATTCAAGATCTTGACTATTGTGTTCCAATGTCTACATGACCTATAAGCCTCAGTACCTCTCTGAACTCATCTCAGTGTACACACCACCACGACAGCTGAGATCACACCAACAGTTCCTCCTTACAACACCCCCTGTCAATCTCAAGAACTATGGTCACAGATCATTCAGCTATGCTGCTCCTTCACTGTGGAACAGTCTTCCCATAACCATCAAAACAGCAAAATCTCTTGACTTATTCAAATCTTCATTGAAGACCCATCTTTTCAGGAAATATTACGAATGACTTGTACAATTGCTGCAGTTTTTTAGCTTTACACACGGGGCGCCATGAGCATACACTAGTATGTGGAAACGGCGCCATACAAGTGGACATTATTATTATTATTATTAACTGTTATTGAACGTTCTATTCTCAACAATACATGTCGAGTCCACTTTGACTCGCAACTGAAATGCAGATCAGTAAAAAAAAACGCCTCACCACTGTGCAATTATTTAACAAGGCTGTATTCAGGCATTCATGGTTTATTGTCTGCCTCATGTCTACACACATGGAGGCTGCCATTTGACATGCAAAACCCCGGATGTAACACCCTGTCTACAAACAATCACAAGCATGCATGCGCTCATTGGTCTAAGGGAGATAACTCCACAACCACTTGTTTTGTTATCCTTACCCCTGGTTTTTATTCGACACAAGTTTGATTGGATGATGGTTATTGTGAGTATTTTCTTTGAATGATAGTAGAATAAAATTTGTTTTCGGTTAAAAAGTGTATACATCTAACGCACTACATTTGTTTACCTACATAACGAGCTGACCCAATCTCGTATATATACATATTCCTGCACGCTGAGCCCAAGTGTGAGGTAATCCCTGCCGAGATTTGTGCTGTAAAAACATCCCATTTTTTCTCTGGATAATGAAGAAATTATAACCAGCAAGTGTGCCATATGATTTATACGAAACTCGTGCAAAAGTATGTTTTGCTTTCTCTCTCGCTTTGGCAATATAAAATTTCACACTCGTTTTCTATAAGTCTTATGGCTCACTTGCTTGTGTAATAATCCCTATTTATTTAGGAATTTCATTAGGATTAGAGTGGTATGAGGTATTACAGAACAGCTAACACCACATCCCGCCTAACTCCTGCTGTGTATCATCACATGTAACAATAAATAATACACAAAACAAGCCTTTCAATGTGTATCATATTCACATGTGAAGACGAGTATTGTGTCCAGCAGGGTTTTATGAGACACACACATGTGAAGGACCCATAAAACTAATAACTAGGGGTCCCCAAGGTCGCCATTTTTTTTAATCGAGGTAAAACCATCCAGTAAACTTGTTTCAAACAAATATTTGACATGGTCTTATTTTCAGGTTTTGCTGTCTTGGCAGGTCTGCTGAACACTCACGTCGGGCTGTTCCAAACTATAACTTCAGACTTTTCCGAACACTTATTTCCGGCTTTTCTGAACACTCCATTCCGATATTTGAAACGTGCAGATCGGTCCTGCGCGAGTTTTTTCACGCAACCTTTTTTGGATAAAAGGAATAAATGCAGATTTGCTTACAATTTCAGGAAATGTCATGTTCAGAATATAGAATAAATGCATTTATACTGAAATTTTAAAAATAACAAAGATGACGTACTGTTTATAGTGGTGTATTATTATCTTTATATTAGGGCTGGGATGATACTATGTCACGATACGATACGTATCGCAATATTTTACCTGCGATACCATATGTATCACAATACATACACCTTGAAGAATGACAACAGTATTAAGATTTAAAATTATTTATTTCAAGATATTCATGTACATTGTATAACAATAACACTATTGTAATAAACAAACAAGTAGCTCTATAATTCACCCATGTCACTTTGAGTCAAATTTGTCAAACATACAATGCGATTTGAAACTGTATGCCCTTATTGACTAGATCACTGGAACAATCTTATTGAGCAATTGAATGAATGTCCATGACATGATATGGGCACCAACTCAATACAAAAGCGTGAAACTGCATAATTGTTTGTCAAACAAGTTGAAACATACAAACTTTTATATTCATAAATCATAATGTTGCATTGCTTTCCCAGACGATCTGGCAGATCATATACAGTGAGTAGATGATCTAGATCACTAGAAAATCTTGATTATTCAACCCTCCAACTGCAAACAGTGACAAACACTTAAATCACAAACTAGAAATAAAATATTAACTTCAACATAATTATAATAATCAGTCCTCTTGATACAAGTTTGTCCATATTGTCAAACAATGAACAATAGTCAACATACATTTACATGGTGCATCACTGTATTACCCTGAGTGACTGACTAGATGACTAGCAAAGTCTTAATCATTGTTAATGAATGCAAACATTAACTGCTGGAAATTGAATTAAAAATTAAATATGGTCAAAGATGAGTCAGAAAACAGACATAACTTTTTCAGTCTGTATCTAAATGAGACTAAAAGTCTAAAACTTACAAGAACATCTGAAAAACATCAGAAAATCATCTGCATTTACTGCAAAACTGTAACTCCTCTAATAAGAAAGTTCAATGTACCTGGTATGGCCAAAAGACAATTGGCAAATTCTGACAGGTGTGGGAAATGGTAGCAATTCTCCTTCCACCACAAGAACTGATTAGAATACAAAGGAACACAAGGACTCTGCTAGTACACTTGTACTTCATCCTCAATCTGATCTAATATTTGGACTTATGTCCTTCTTCAATGTTTGTAATGAAAACGTCTCCTATAAGTTCAGTCATTGTTGTTTTTTGCTTCTTTGCTGGTGACCAAAAAGATTCTTCTTTGACTGGAACACTGGACCGTCACATTTGTCTCATTTGGTTGACTGGTTCAGACTTCACCTGGAAATATATAAATTCAAAATCATTAAAACTTAATATTATTCATTCATGACATTCAAGTCAAATTAGTCAATGTTTTTGTTTACTTAACAACTGATTGTGCTGAACACAAATTTACACAATATATATCTAATATTTTTACAAATCTGAATCCCATTTTGACAAATTTGTATGTAATTGGCCTGGACACATTTGATTGTTTATCAGAATATACAGCGAAATACAAACAAAAAGGAGATATTTTTGTTACCGGTGACTTCAATTCAAGAACTTCTGATAAGCCTGACTATATTG
Source organism: Haliotis rubra (assembly GCF_003918875.1). Classification (NCBI taxonomy): domain Eukaryota; kingdom Metazoa; phylum Mollusca; class Gastropoda; order Lepetellida; family Haliotidae; genus Haliotis; species Haliotis rubra. The sequence continues at coordinate 1,334,322 of NW_025766570.1, read as the reverse complement.
AGCTTGAATCGTTATCTGATATAGACTACATTCCATTACCGGAGGATTATGTCCTGGATGACATTGAGGCTGAAGAAAAATATTTCAATAGTATAAACTAGATTTACGAGAGTTTCACAAGACAAAATAGTCAGTGAGAATGAATTAAGATTGCTTAATTATTGTAAGTCAAATCAGCTAAGAATAGTAAACGGCAGACGTGGCAGTGATAAGAATATAGATATGTGTACCTTTTTCAATAAGCATGGCCAGAGCCTTATAGATTATGTAATTACAAGCATTGATATGTTTCCAATTTTATCAGAGTTTACTGTTAGTAGCAATACACAATTTTCAGATCACTGTTACTTAAGTTTTAAGCTAACCAATGTTTCTACTTTAGGAAATAAATTACATAATGAATCTAGCAATTATTATAAATGGAACAGTGGAAAGAAAGATGTATTTTCTGATTTGATGAATTCTAGTCATGTTAGTGGTGAACTAGACAATATTTGTAGAATGTTAGATAAAATTGACATTAGTAAAGCTGAAATAGATAAATGTGTGCATACACTTGTCGATGTAATGCAATATGCAGGGGAGCCGCACTTGGTTGGTCAGCGTTACCTTGCTCATGCTTCTCATGGGGGCAGATGGTTTGATGACGAGTGTCAGAAATCTAGGTCAGACTTCAAGCACGCGGAAGAGGTTTATTTTGATTCGGGTAACTCTGAGGATAGACAACATATGGTTGAACGTCGGAGTAGTTATAGGAAAATCTGTCGTCGAAAGTGTAGAAATCATGATGTACAGGAAGCTAATGGCTTAGTTACGTTGAGTAAAACTGAGCCTAGAAAATTCTGGAATAAAGTTAAAGTGGGTATTCCGAGAGAAGGTTTACCGGAGTTATGTAATTTTGTAGATTACTTCAAGGATTTACTGGATCCAGGTACTACTCCTCCGCTAGGGGATGTTGTGTTTGGAGATATAGAGGAATTGGAGGGTGTGGACATCCAGCGATATGTAGATGAGTTTGATGACGATATAAATGATGGTGAAATAGTTAAGGCAATCCGAAAACTTAAAACATGTAAATCGGCAGGAGTCGATAAAATTATCAACGAGTTTCTGATAGAAGGTGAAAGGGTTTTAGTTCCAGTTTTCAAGAAATTATTTAATGTTATTCTACACACAGGAATGTTTCCTACAGATTGGACGAAAGGCATAATCGTGCCAATACACAAGACAGGCAGCAAGCACTTACCAGATAACTACCAAGGTATCACTTTACTATCAGTTGTTGGTAAATTATTTACAAGTAGTCTTAACTCACGGGTTGCTGCGTGGTGTTCAAATTATTCAATCCTTGTCGAAGAGCAGGCTGGTTTTAGAGGACAATACAGTACTGTGGATTGTATATTTGTTTTACATGGTTTGATTAATCTTTCTCTGAGTAAGGGAATGAAGTTATACGCTAGTTTCATTGATTTTCGAAAGGCTTTCGATTACATAAATAGGCAGGCACTATGGTTTAAGCTTTATTCTGTGGGTCTCAGTTCCAGATTTCTCAGTCTTATCCGTAATATGTATAGGGACGTCAAGTCTTGTGTGAGACTAGCTAATAACACTTACTCTGAATTTTTTGGCTCAAATCTAGGTTTAAGACAGGGAGAAAGCCTATCACCGATATTATTTTCTCTCTATATTAATGATTTAGTTCATGACTTATCAACCTCTCAGGATCTTGGAGTTTATGTTTCGCATGTTAGGATGCTGTTATTGTTGTTTGCCGATGATATGGTACTATTTAGTGAAACTGTCCATGGTCTCCAACAGGGCCTAGACTTGCTACGTGAATATTGCTAACAATGGGGTTTAGAAGTTAATGTAGACAAAACTAAGGTTGTAGTGTTTCGAAAGGGTGGTAAATTGGCTAAGAGAGACGTTTGGAATTATGCAGGTAGTCAATTGGAAATTGTTAATAGCTTTAAATATTTGGGTATAGTTTTCAGAGATGTGTACACAACAGAGTGATATACAGCTAATTAAATGACAATAGAGGCAGCTTTTGTGATGTTCCAGGCACTAAGGAGGTATACAACTTGATCTCTATTAATCTCAGGGGTTAATCTCCTGATGACATTTTATTCAGTCCGCAGTCAGAGGGGTACACAAAGTCCGCAGTCTAGACTACCAGATGTCCAACTTCCATTTTTGTGGAAGCTGCGGTGGCTGAGCGGTCTGGGCGTCTGACTTTGTGTGCTGGCGATTAGGTGCCTGACTCTGAGGGTGTGGGTTCAAATCCCGGATGGGACTCAACCCAAAAAGTACTAGAATCTGTACTTTACTAAGAAAGTGTAATCCCAAATATAACATATGTTACATTTGACCACTTTCTAAAATGGCATTGTGTATTTCATAGCTTTCGGCCGTGGCAGCCGTGCCAATTAACACTTATCAGAGGGGTACAGTTGTCCGACTTCCTTATCATCATTGGTTTTATAACTTCTAATTGATCTGTCGTCATTCATTCGTTGTATATAGATGTACATCTCTGGCTTCCTGTAAATCTAATTATCACTTCATTAGCTGTATTCACATCTCCTTATCCTCATTGTTTGTGTCAACTGGCTTTACTTTATCCCTATTATCATTGTTTTTATACTGCTTTTCATCAGTCCTCTCTGATTCATTGTACATATGTGTACTTTTCTGGCTTCCTGTAAATTCTGGTATATATAGTATGTTTTGTATATAGTATGTCTTTATATCACCTGAAAAAAGGGGCAAGAAGTAGCCCAGAAACGACGTGTTATACAATAAAGAAGAAGTTGTCATCCATATACTCGTCTTATATATGTTACAGGGAATGTGTGAAACCAGGGAATTCACGTAATCCCTGAAAGAGTCAGTGATTTCATGAAATCCCTGTGACCCCCAATATCAACACAACAGACGTGATGGAAATGCTGATGAAACATTTATTAAGACTCGACAAATACAATTACAGTGAAGCCTCGTTAATCCGGACGGTTGCGTTTCTCAGTAAATTCGTCCGGATTGCGAATAGTCCGGACTACTGAATCAAGACCCAAGTTGCTTCCCTAAGAATTACAAAAACGACACGAATCTGGATAAAACAAATAAGCATTTAATGTAAAGCTTAATTCATCACATCAATAATTTTACCGAGTGACATCCGCATGTTGATCCGACGTGTCTGATCACGTCCTTCCTCAGCACAGGTGAGGTAATGTCTAACAAGCGATCTATTGTAGTATGCCTTGAATGTCCGAATTATTCCTGCATCCATCGGTTGAATATGAGACGTGGTATTTGGTCACATTTCGCAAAGTTAGCGAAGCACACTTGCAGCATTGTCGTAAAGCAAAATCACTTTTAGTCCACGTGACCGGATCTGTCTGTCAAAGTACATTAACCAATCACAAAACAGTTCACTTGTCATCCACGCCTTTGTATTGTGGTGTCAATCAAAGTGTAAATGTACAGTATCTTCAGTCGGGAGCTTTTTATGTCTAATTAAAACAACAACCCAGTTGGCCAGTTAATTAAGTAAACATCGCCGGGCGGTGTTGTTACGGTTCGTCAACACGACTTACAGCGTCCGGACTGTGAAGCAATTTACTGTTTATTTTACTGATTGGTGACAGCTACTTACCGTCCGGTTCCGGGAAACCGAATTTCCGGATTATCGAGGCAAATTATATAGGCATAGATTGGTAACAAGCTGAAATCGCCCGGGAGGCGAGACTTCCGGATTATCGGAGTCCGGACTAACGGGGCTTCACTGTATACGATTTCTCCTCCACAATTATTAGGGAACCTCACTATCATAATTATTACCGTCTATTATAAAAATATTCAAACTCAATTACAATACACTGCCCCAAACGTAAACAAACAATATCTAACATATAAATCAGAAAACCTTGTGAAAATACATCCCTCTCTATCCCTATTTGTGCGGCAAAATGTTCATAAACATTTACCTACCTGGTAAATGGTATATTTGTTTCCGTTTAGAATGGGAAATTCGCAAGATAACGGTCAGGCGAAACACAAAATTTGCCACTCATACTCCATGTCCCGTTGCATCGTTCAAAATGACAAAAATTGAACCATGAGAATTCCGCTCTCTGCCACCTTCCCCGCAAGGCTGTCACTGCTATGTTCGTACACTTTGAAAAGCATGGCCACAATCCAGTCCCAAATGATGAGAACAATGTTCCAAGGAATCCCAAGTTTGTTTTTGTTTTGTTTTGTTTGCTTGTTTTTTTTGTTTTTTTATTCCACTTTTTTTGTTGTACAGCAAATCATACATGTGATACATAATATGTCATTTAACATATGCTTCATTGAAAACAAACTATTTATGGCAACACGAGCAATGTCATCTATCGAGAAGCAGTTTCATCAAAAGAGTAACTAGATAAAATGGTTCAAACAACCTGCTTATGGCAACTGGACCAATGCTATACATCGAGAAACAAAGTTTCAACAAAAAAGAGTAATTAAATAGAGTGATTCAAACATACCACTTATGGCAGCTGGACCAATGTCATACATCGATAAACAAAGATTCATTGAAAAGGGTAATTAAATAGAGTGGTTAAGAAGCATACTGTGTATGGCAACTGGACCATACCCGAGAAACAAGGTTTCACGAAAAGGGTAATTGAATAGAGTGGTTAAGAGACAAACTGCTTATGGCAACTGGACCATACATCAATAAACAAAGTTTCATTGATAATAGTAATTGAATAAAGTTGTTCAAAACATACCACTAAAAGCAGATGGACCAATGTCATACATCGATAAACAAAGTTTCATCGAAAAGAATAGTTGAATATAGTGGTCAAACAAACAAGTTATGGCAACTGGACCAAAATTTAACAAATTTGTTGTAATCACAGTTAGAGTAAGCTATGGCTTTTGTTATGTTATAGTAATTTGTTAACTCCCTCTAAATCGAAGCAAAGGAAAGTTTTCCTCGTTTAAGATAAACTTTGAAAATTGTGTTTTTTATTGCAAGACAGATTACGTTTAAAGGGTCATTTCTTTTAGAAGGAAAGCCCAACAGAATTGTTTCTTTAGTAAACTGTATATTGATTTCCCCCTTGCTGTTTACCCAGTTTTGGACTTCAATCCAGATTGAGTTCACAATTTCACAATTCCATAAAACATGACAAATATCTGCTATGAACTTATTACAAGTTGTACAGACAGGAGAGTTTAGGTATCCAATCTTAAACAAATATTTTCCAACTGGAAGGATTCGGTTAATAATTTTATATTGAAACCACCGTAATTGAACACTATCAGTTGATCGAAATGGAATTTCATTAAAGGTCACATGCAACGTAAAACACAACTTTGCAGATTCTGATACCTTTCGGTATGGACTTATCAAAAATGCAAATTCAACTTATAAAGTTGAAAAATAACGCGATGAAAAAAACTGCGCGAAATTGGAGTTCAAATGATTCACTAATTTTCCCCGGACTTTTCGGGGGGAAAACTGGTTTCAACAGCTGGGCTGCGCTCATAGCACGTGCGCAGTGAAATAGGTTCGCGCAACTTGGAAGCGGGCTGCCCGGAGAATACTCGGTGAAGGCTTTGGTGTGAGCTATTTTCCTAATGTTTTGTTGATATCTCACAGGCGCAAGCTTTTTATATGTTATGACAGTAAATAAACTGTTTATATAATTTCATTTGTCTATTTCACCACACGTTCTTCTTACCGAGTCACTTTCTCAGTTCAATACTTAAAAGCAATGTCATTATTTAGCATTGACAGAATTTCTAACTGTGATATAGATATGTCGTTGTCACAGACAAAACTTAATGTCTTGTTTTATTGACACCTGTGTGTCTGCCTGCCTGTCTGCTAATGACAATATTCAATACACAACTGCGATCACTGACCACATGCAATTTGAACTTAACACCAGTCAGGCCATACATCATAAACAAAACGCATTGATTTATGGCCCGAGTTCGGTCTCTGTCACATTATGTAATTACACAGACAGGCAGGTGTGATAGTTGAACACATGACATGTTATGATGTCTGTTGATTGCAAAATGTTATACACAAAAAATGAGCATGTATTTACAAAACCCAACATCTCTATATATACACACACAATGATCCGTGAGGGCATCTGCAAATAAACCAGCCATTACACTTGAGTGCACACCCACCCGCTCTGACTGGGTTCGGTATCCCGGTTGCTTCGTTTCGTGGGAAGTAAACCCAAGTACACAATATTGCACTTTTGATTTGCGATTGTACGCTTATAATTTTGTTTATATGTTTTTTCATAACCAGCAATGTATATTATATGTCATGAATAAGTGATAATTGTGTTTTATTTATGTTTGATTTTTTGGTTGCATGTGACCTTTAATATTCCTCCATTCCATGTCTGTATATTGTTTTACCATATCTTTCTCCCATTGTTGATTGGCTGAAGTCTTCTGGAACTTGGATCCTAATAACACATTATAGTAGTATTTTGAGCCCTTTTGGGTATTCAGGAGCAAACGAATGTTAAATGGTAATAATGGTGCTGTTAATGGTGTAATATCGTCATAATCAAGCTCGTTTAAATATTTATTCAAAGCCTTTTTAACCCCGTAAAATGTTAAATAATTGGAGGAAATATTGTGCTTATTTTGGAAATCTTGGTATGAAAGAGGGTGACCATCCTGATCTATCAAATCATTGATATATTTTACTCCAGCTTCTTCCCATTGTTTAATAAATATGCATTTTTTATCAATCTTAACATTATCATTATACCATATATACTGTGAGTACGCATTTTTTCGTGTTTTCTTATGCTTATTCAGGAATAGAGCCCAGGATGATAAGACATCTCGCCAGAAGGGGTTTCTTATGTTGTTAATGATATTTATCTCTTATATAGATTGCATCCATTTCTAAAATATTACTTGGAATAGTATTTGATTCGCAAAGAAATAATCGATGTATTGTGTTCGAGAAGGTAAATCGTCTAAGACATGAAATCTTTTGAGAAGCAATTACATCCCTTACAAATGGAGTATTGAACCCCCCGTCCGGAATATTGCATATTACCCTGTTCCTTTTAATCTTGTAGGTTTTTTCGCTCCAAATAAATCGAAAGCAATTTGCTTGGAAATTTTGTATTACAGTTTCTGGTGGTGTGGGAACGGTAGAAAATAAGAGATTAAGTTTTGGTAACAATAAGGATTTTAGCACTGTGTTACGTCCAAACGGCGTTAACGTTCTACATTTCCACATTTTCATTGAATTTTCAATTTCTTTAAATTTTTCGTTGTAATTAGCATCTACCATATTTTCAAGATCAATGTCAAATTTTATACCCAGTAACTTAAATGTTTCAGTCCAGTCCATTCTACAGTTCTTCAATAGCTTCATTCGGCTACGTTTTTTGGAACCAATCCAAATCAACTTTGTTTTATTAATGTTAATTTTTAAACCAGAAAACGTGCAAAAAGGTTAATGTGTTCACGACTGCTTGTAAGCACCTTTCAGTACCATCTAACATTAAAGAAGTATCATCTGCGAACTGCGCTAATAAATGTTCAATAGATCCAATCTTTAATCCTCTGATAGATTTATTGCTTTTAAGTAATCTGGTTAATATTTCAGTGCATACTATGAAAATATATGGAGAGATTAGGTCTCCTTGGCGACAACCTCGACTTAGTTTGAAAAAGGGACTAGCAAAACCATTTACTAATACACAAGATTCAGAATTTTTATAGAGCAGTTTTATCCATTTTTGAATGGAAGGGCCGAAATTAAAAAAAGCGAAAATGTTTTGAATAAATCGCCAGTCTAAAGAATCGAAAGCCTTTTCGAAATCAATAGGCATTAACAAGCCTGGAATCTGATAGCTATCCACATATTCCATAACGTCATACACTTGTCTTGTAACCTCTCCCATGTATGTACCCTTTATGAAGCCTTTTTGTTCCTCACTGATAAATGTGGTTAAAGTCGGTTTTATTCTCCCTGCTATAACTGCAGAGGCAAGTTTGTACACAATATTAAGTAATGAAATGGGTCTCCAGTTCTTTAGAAACTTTTTAGGTTTGCCTTCTTTTGGAATACAAGTGATGATACCCTGAACTTGTGTATCTGATAGAGCTCCGTTTCTGTAAGCATAATTTAGCAATTTTATAAGATACACATTTAAATCCCGCCAAAAGAATTTGAAGAATTCTGCAGTGAAACCATCAGGGCCCGGCCTTTTTTCATTTTTCAAAGCTTCAAAGCATTAAGAACTTCACCGTATGTTAATTCGCCTTCTAATGTTTCTGCCAATTCATCACTAACCTTCTTGTGGCTATTCGGAAATAAATCTTCGAGATCTATTTGAGAAATTTCCTTTTCACAGTAGAGATTTTGATAAAATGTTTTAGTCTCAATTAAAATGTCTGAAATATTAGAGATTATTTCTCCGGATTTTGTTTCAATTTCAGCAATAGATTTATTTAAAAAATTCCTCGATTCCAACTTTAAGAACAAATTTGTTGGTTTTTCACCTTTTTCTATCCATTTAGACTTTGCCCTTATAAAACTATCTTTTGCTTTAATTTCGATAATTTCTTCTAATTCAGAGTTTATTTCATTTATATGATGCAGTATTTCTTCTTTTTCTTCAGTATTTGTCGATTCATCTAACTCTATTGTCAAAATTTCGAGTTTTTCAGATAATTTCTTTTCATTTTTTTCTCTTTCCTTTTTTTTACTACACGAATATAGTATGGTTTTACCCCTAACCATACATAATATCATTTCCCATAAAAGTTGATCTGAAACTCCAAAACCTTCGGGGTTTTCGTATTCCTCACAAGTTTCATGTATTGTATTTTTTACTAGTTTTACATATTCAGGATCATTTAATAAAGAATTATTAAACTTCCAATAACTCTTTCCTCGTTTGACCTCATTTGAGTGCAAACTTATCTCTACGAGAGAATGATCAGTTCTAAAGCCTGGATCTATGCTGGTATATTCTACTGAAGAAAGGAGATTGTGAGAAACAAGGAAATAATCAAGACGTGATTGTTTTAAAGGGGTAGGCTGGGTTATGTAGTCTCCAAGGGTCTTTCAAATCATATAACTCTACAATATCCTTTATTTTGGCTCTGTTTTTAGGGTTATTTACATTTTTATATTTAAATTGATCAAGTATAGGATTTAAAGCACAGTTCCAATCTCCACAAAGCATAAAGAATTCCGAGTCAGTTTCATTTAGAATGTTGATAATTTGTTCATAAAATTCAGGCGTATCTTCGTTTGGGCCGTATACATTTATAAGCAGATATGTCTTATTTTCAATTTCAATATCAATGGCTTTAAAATTTCCACGTTCTGCTTCAGGATATTCTTTACTAACATAAAATTCAAAATTATTGTTGAAAAGAATTGCCGTTCCCCTCATGTTTGATTTGAATGAGTTAAAATAACATTCCGAGTAACCCATTGTTGTTTGATAAACTGCTCTTGTTGTTTTGTAAAATGAACATCTTGTAAACAATATATGGACACTTTTTTCTTTTTGAGAAATCCAAATACTTGTTTTCTCTTAAGACTATCGCCAATGCCTCTACAATTCATGGAAATAATTTTGACTCTTTCGAAACCCATTATTTATTATTCATGATTCGCAATTGATATGATATGAATAACATGGTATAGCTTGAGATGCTGACATTTTGATGACTTCCAGAATTTGTGTATTTTTCACAAGTAACAAAACGTAGTGGAATTATAGTTAATAACAAACAAACAATAATAAAACATGCTTCATCCGAAGCTGTCGTTTGGGTGGTCAACCCGTATCCCAAGTTAGTCGCATGTACACAAAGCAGCACTGTCACTCTTTCGCCACATAACTGGGTGGAGGCACGTACGTGAAATCATGATCGACACTCGCCGGTCATAAAAATCAACAGTCATTGATGAGTTACAGGTCATAGGTCGATCAGAAAAGGATCTATTCTTCGATTCTGCAGGGTTCAGGTTCGACAGTCATTCAAGTATTTTCCACTGTCACTTCGAATTTCAACCTTTCGCAAAATGTAAACACTGGCTCATCCACCATTTCAAACTGTTGCGTAACTGTCTACTTCCAAGAAAATAAGTAGGTCAGACGATTCCATTATAGTGTGGCCAGGGGGGTACAGTAACACGGCACATAACATTTTCCTTCCATTTTTGGTACGGGTCTCTCTCAGTTCATCTCAAATCTAAAATAGACAAAATTGTTAACACTGCAAGTAAAATCGCTGGAGTCAGATTTGAATGTTTATCATCAATATATGAGCGGCAAATCGTGAATCAAGCTGTCAAAATCATATCTGACCGTACTCACTACTTAAATTCGGAATACAACCTTCTCCCTTCAGGCCGCCGATACAAAGTTCCAATTGTGAAAACTAACATCCTTTATTCCAAGTACCATATCTCTCTTTAACAAATGTGAAGATGCCTAAATCAAAGAATTTATGTAAATATGTTTGGTATCTCTCTAATGTGTCAGTAGCTCTGCTGATGTAACACAAATTCCTGAAAAGACATTAAAGTATTATTCTATTCTATTCTAAAACAATAGGCTGGTTTCGATCGTGTGGAGTTATGATTATAAAAACCAAGCTCTTAGGTGTTACATTATTGCATTGAATAAACAGTAGTTTGTTTTCTTTGGACAGAATATTTTGTATGTGCAATGTTAAAAAAAATACGAACAGAACCTACCACGAGTTCAGTTCGCCCCTCATCCCATGCCGGATTACGCAGTGTCTTCCGCGGGATGAAGAAGTTCGATGTTAAATCGGTTATGGTAGAATGGAGATAAACATACTGTGTTTAGAAATTAGATGAATGTTAGACCGAATTGATAGTCTCTAAATTAATCATTTGAAACCTCATGCTACGCGTTCGGCTTCAAATGAAATTTAGAGACTATCAATTCGGTCTAACATTCATCTAATTTCCAAACACAGTACGTTTATCTCCTAAATATACAGAGTATAATATATGAATATTAAAAATGCAATAATAAGGGTACAAGTTACATTAAGAAGATATATACAAATTTGCAGTACGCTTTTTAAGAATATTAAGGCAAGTTTTGACAGATAAAAACGATACACCTGGACAAGCTAGAAGAAAACTAAGTTTTTAAACATACCCAGATTTTTTAAAAAACATCTAAAAGACTTGTACATTTAGATAAAAGTTGCAATCGCTCATCAGCCTACAAAGGACAATGCAATAAAACATGACACTCATCTTCATAAAATCTTTATAGTTTCGATTCTAAGCGGCCCTACCGCACATCTAAACAAATCTAGTGCTTTTCTCATAGAGCGAGACATTACAATTAACATAAAAATCACTGCCAAAATCCAACTTTAAGGTACAGTATGTGTTTAACTTATTACCTCCCCTACCAGTTAAACTACCAACTTGTAAAAGGTGCTGTTTCCATTTATAAACAAAATCGCTAAAAACAACATCTGTAACTTTTGAAACTACGAAAGGAATATTGATACACAATGTTGGTATCGTTATATCAACACCTAACGACAAATTATTAATCATAACAATTAGATGCACTAGTGTAATGCCGCGATAAAACATTGGGTCTCTCGGGTTGTCAGGTCCAGACTTAGGTGTAGGGGTAATGATCCCCTGGGCCCAGTTGGAGGGTACATGACCAATCTCATAACATGTAGAAAACAGTTTATGAAGAGAATCTATACAGATGTCATTTGTTAAAACATCAACTGGAATATTATCGGTGATTTCCCTCTCTTAGCTTGACTTAGAGTCATCAGTAAATGGTCAAAGTGTTTAACTCCTAAGACGTAAGGGATGAAATGAGACTCAACAGTAAAGTTTTAAGCTACAAACATTAACTTCCCACATTCACTGATATCCTAACAGGGAAAGTGTGTAATGGAACACCATGAAAATCAGTAATTTCATGAAATCCCTTGAAATTTTAGGGAATACAAGAAATCCCTTGGGGTCACAGTGATTTTACGAAATCACTGAATATTTCAGGGATTACGTGAAATCCTTGGTTTCACACATTCCCTGTAACATATATTCATCAACTTCTAAATGCCTCTCAAGAATATAAACTTGCAGTTGAATCCCCTCCAAGTTTATGAAGATGGGCGTGCCTATATTTATATGAATGCAAACAAGGTTCATAAGATTACAGATGTGCATGTATGCATAAACATTACAGAGAGGGGCGTGACTCCATAAAGCAGGTTGTACAATGATAAAACAGCGTGTATGTTTATTTTACACTTGACAGAACAAACATTTCAACTGGGGCAAAGCTACAGGAGGCTGTTCAATTTTTCAATGTCAAAAGAGGTGTTCAATTGTCTCATTACTATAGTCTGATTGAATGATTATACTCATGTGTATCAATACCGTAACTGATATACTATCCCACTTTTATTGACGATGGATCAGTAGTGACTGAGTTCATTGATACACGTGATAATTACACCGGATCAGATAATTAGAGAGATCAAATACAAAAGTGTATTACAGAATGCTCATGTAAACTGCATAGAAATATGACAATTCACATCAGTATGAAACTTTCCACAGCTTGAACAAAAATGCTTGAAATACCTTTATATGGTTTACATGTACAAAATCATAACCTAAATATGTGGATAACCTTGATTTGTGGATCAGGGTAATTAAATTGAGTCTCGAAGCGGTACTTGTGATGTACACCCTCTCTGACAAAAATGTTCTGAATCTCAGCATTACACATAAGTACACTAAATGTAAATAGCCCAAGATCACTAATGCCACTAATACCAAATTTTATTGTTTTTGAATGTCAAGTATAAAAATACCGTTAGCACCAACCTTCTCACATCTCATCTACTTTCCTAGGTGTCAATACTTACTGGAATGGGCTGTCGTACATGTGATATATTGTAACCTACTACTTAATCCACGAAACAAGATGACGTCACATTTTGTGTGCACATGTATGAGTGATGATTGCAAATGGTTTCAGTAATCAAATGTGGAATATCAGGCATTTTCAGTTTGCTGAATCAATGAATAAAATAATCAGTGAGTATATAAAATGAAATCTTGCATTTAAAATATGATGTTTGCCAGACTTCCCTTATATCCACGACTGACTGACTGAGTATGGTTTTACGTCGTTTTTAGCAATATTCCAGCAATATCATGGTGGGAGACACCAGATATGGGCTTCAGAAATTGTACCCATGTGGGGAATCAAACCCGGGCCTTCGGCATGAGGAGCGAGTGCTTTAACCACTGGGCTAGCCCACCCCACCCCCACCCCCACCCTCCTTATATCCACGAATCAAGGTTACGAGAGTAACTTATGGCATTACTTCTATCAATGTCGAAGAATTTTGAATTACCAACTGTGTTTTGTAACAAACATAGTAAAAGATTTCTGTGTTGTAATAACAATGACATGTATATATATTATGTGTCGATGCAAAGGCGTGAGTTATCACTTTATATTCAATGGGCACAGGTCAAAATGGCCGCATGACAAAAGGGCCGCAAAACGGAAATGTCAAAAGGGCCTCAAGAAAGTCAAAAGGGCTGCAAACCCCCAGTCAAAAGGGCCTCATCAAAAAGTCAAAAGGGCCCCACATACAAAAAAATAATAATAGCATCTTTTTTTAAAAAGTGTATTATAGTAAAAGGTTATACATCTATACAATGTATATTTTATGCATACTAGTCCTGTTTTTAATAGATATTATGTTTTCAGTATTAGAAAATGATGACACAAAAGATTACATGTATGTAATGGTTATTTATTTTATTTCAGATTTATTTTAACAAAACTCTTGTCATTTATGATTATGACAAATGCACACTAGGTCTTCATTTCAAAAGATCGCCTTCAATTTACACACTCGGCTGGTCCTGTCAGCCTTGCGCACAAACTCAGCAGTTCAGTCGGGCTAACGTCTCCATTCTTAAAGAGACGCCAGGCAGCAAACACCTCCTCCTGGGTCCTGCTGGCTGTCCACAAGTCACAATCACACTTGATCGCATGCTGGTTCTTTCTCACTTTTTTCAGAATATTGGCCTTCAGTAACCCATGCTTGTTGTAAGAGGCGACTAATGGGATCGGGTGGTCAGGCTCACTGACTTGGTTGACACATGTCATCGGTTCCCAACTGCGCAGATCGATGCTCATGCTGTTGATCACTGGATTGTCTGGTTCAGGCTCGATTATTTACAGACTGCCACCATATAGCTGGAATATTGCTGAGTGCGGTGTAAAACTAAACTCACTCACTGAACTCACTGTTTTCAAACACTTCACACACTTTACTGCCATAGTAGAGGGAAGTGATATCAAAAACAAGCCTGTCCATGATAGTATAGTCACACATTGACACAGAGTCAACTCAATGTCAATTGTAAGGTTTAATAACAATGAAAACAATACTCTAAAATATTCTGACAATATTAACTGAAGAGCAGAGAAAACAAGACATCTTAGGGATTAGTGACAGCTTGCATGATTGACCAAACACAAATATGGCATCAAAGGGATATATTGTGTATGTGTTTTTGTGTAATTTTGTTTCTTACAGGTGTGTTGTGGTTCTATTGTTAAATGCATTTCTCTGCCAAAGTATTTGTCATAATCATAAATGACAAGTGTTTTGTTACTTAAATGAAATAAATAACCATTACATACATCTATTCTTTCTAATCACCATTTTCTTTCTAATATTGAAAAAATATCTATTAAAAACAGGACTAGTATGCATAAAATATATATTGTATAAATATAACCATTTACTATAATACACTTTTTAAAAAAAGATGCTGTTTTTTTTGTTTTTTTATATTGGGCTCTTTTGACTAGGTCTCTGCGGCCCTTTTGACTTTCTTGCGGCCCATTTGACTTTTCAGTTTTGCCGCCCTTTTGTCATACGGCCCTTTTGACTGGGACCGTCGATGGGAACAGGTCAAAAGGGCTGCCTGACAAAATTATTCGATTAGGTAACATTATCAACTTCAGATTATGAAAATATGAAAAATAAATAGTTACAATTCAGAAAGCTTTAGATTAGTGTAACGGGGGATAGGTGCTATAGATATTAGGAAGGGGTGGGTTGGCGTTAGTAACTTAGCTGGGGATATAAATCATACATTTTGGTATATGAAATGGATTTTTCTTACCGGTGTTCGCGGGGACATGCGGGTTACGGCTGTCGCAGGTTTGTTTGGTTTCGCTTGCCGTTTCGGCACAGCGATTGGCTGCACGCACTGGAAGGTTCCATTCCAAGGGTAGGGGTGTGCTCCTCGCTTAGTGGGACAGGCCCGCTATTGCGTATATAAGGAGCGCGCGACAGGTGTTTTATTGTCTGAGTTGGAGACACCCGAGGATAGGTGAGCCCTTGTTTCGAAACGAAACAGCTTCCCAGTTTGCTTTGTGATAAAGTAGAATTTGCTCCGTGACGGACCAGTCCTTGTTTCAAGACGAAACAGTTGACCCCCCTCTCACGGCGAAGCACTTTAGAAATAGGAGGGTAGACATAGGTATAGGTGGTTAGGGGGAATAAAGGTATTTAGTTTTAGGGATATATTTATATAGATATGCAGGGTAATTGTTAAAAAGTGGGGAGGACGGGTGGTTTTTACCAACTAACTACCGCTGTTAGAGACAGTTGTAGAATTCTAGATTTATATTAGGTCGGGATTAGGTGGGGATCGTGATTGTTACTTTAATTTAGATTTTGTTTAAAACTTCCCAGAAATATATTTTGTTACGTTTGGAGTTTGTGTTTTGGTGTAAATAAAATGGTGATATAAATTTTGTCTTATGCCCTTAATCGCAAGGCTGCATCTCGTAACCGGGAAACAGCGTGGAGGAGAATTCTGCCCACGGATTTACAGGTTTATACCTGGAGCTCTTGTGGTAAACATGCCAGTTGAAAGAGAAAAACACAACTCAAAGTAGAACCACACATTGAACATGTAGTTTCCACAAGACAGAGCAAACCACGCATGTTACATTAGTAACTTAGTTTATGTCTAAACTATTCGTGCTTGGATGTATAATTATTTATTTTTTACGATTCAGTATATGAAACATGACAATGTAATAATACCTTAAAAGCAAATTCAAAGTTTTGTCTTTTGTTTGAATTCTTTGTTGAATGTCGTATGAAATTTCGTATCTTGTTTCATAATTATTAGGTAGTTGAAGAATATACAGTCTTCAGTAACCTCTAAAACATTACATCTAATTCAATCAATGTGAGAAAGGATGGAGCCGGGAAAGCACAGGTAAATGAATCAATGACTTTGTCGGCACTTGTGCACGTGCTTCACGTACACCAGGCTGTTCCTCTCTTTGCACTCCCAAATAACAAATAGTGAACTGTGTAAAAAATTTAATGATAGTTTGTTAAACAACTTATTTATTTTCCAGACATAAATCTGAAAAAAACCCACAGAGTTGGTGTTTTGATTATGATCAGTGTTTCATTGAGTATTATATGTTTATTAGTTTTCGAGTTAGATTTCAATTCGTCGGTTCAATTTTGAGCCAAACGGACTATAACATGAAGTCTTAGGACATGTCTAGTTGAAAAGGTGTTTTAGAAAAGAGTTCCTGTTCATAGTATGACTCTTAACACCAAAATATAACAACAGCAGCAGGGATTTTGCTCGACAACTTGGATTTTGCCCCTCCCATGACCTTCAATGACCTGGGCAACAACATGTCACGACACCCCGTCAAGATCGCTATATTATCCGTGACCATATACGTGAACGCTGCCGGCTGCCATGACTGCTGCACTAGTTCAAGGTCGACATGGGGTTATCAGTGCTGACATTGTGCAACGCCGTCTATATGCTGCAGGGCTCCATGCTCAGCATCCTAAGTTACATTGGACCAATTCTGACTGACAGACACCGTAATGAGCATATACAATGGGCTAACAAGAATGTTCAGTGGAGATTACAACTATGGCATGGTGTGGTATTCACTGACAAGTCAAATTTTCACCAGGCGTACACATGGTGAACGTTATGCTGATGAGTGTGTGGTTCAGACTGACCGTTGGGGTGGTGGGAGAGGCATGGTCCGGGGTGGAATAAATTACTATCACAGGACTGCCCTTCATGTATGTCAAGTTAGAGTTAATGCCCTTTAACTACCGTGACCAGATTCTTCAGAATCACGTCGTACCATTCTTCAATCACCACAAGACATCCATACTTTTCAACAAGACAACGCATTGGTACACATAGCCAGACTTTCCATGCAGTATCTGGCCCAGTAACACATCCCGGTAATTCATTGGCCAGCACTGTCGCCAGATTTATGCTCTATAATGACTTGTAGGAGGGAATTGGTCAATGTCTTTTGCAGCGATAACAGATGTGTAACATCCAGGAACTTAAGGCTGCACTACTGCATTAGTGGAATGCCATCCCCCAGAACACTATTCGGATGCTTATCGACTCAATGAAGAGATGTTGCACTGCATGTATCAATGCAAATGGCAGTCACACACGATAATGACTTTTCAAGTTTAGCCCACATACATTTGATCCTTTCTGACTGTGAAACAGCGTGTTTTCAGTGTTATTGTTTTTGTTAGTCGTCCATCTGTTATTATCCACTAAAAAATATCATTTGCTTACGCATGCTTTTAGTAATCTCAACTTTTTATCCCCCGCAGCGCGTTTTGCAGGGGGTATTAAAATGGACTCCGTCCGTGCACATTTGTCTTTTCCGGAGCAGAACTCTAAAACCGTTCAATATTTCTTCACCAAACTTGGCACATACATGGATCTGGTGGTGTACTGGTGCCTTTTGGTAGTTTTGGAATTCTGAATAAAATATTTTTGGCGTTTCCATGGCAACAAGTTTGACTTAGCCTGAAATTGGTGGTTGTGCTCTTTCCGGAGCTGAACTCTAAAACCGTTCAATATTTCTTCACCAAACTTGGCACATACATGGATCTGGTGGTGTACTGGTGCCTTTTGGTAGTTTTGGAATTCTGAATTCAATATTTTTGGCGTTTCCATGGCAACAAGTTTGACTTAGCCTGAAATTGGTGGTTGTGCTCTTTTCCGGAGCTGAACTCTAAAACCGTTCTATGTTTCTTCACCAAACTTGGCACATAGATAGATCTGGTGGTGAATTGGTGCCTTTTGGTAGTTTTTGTTTTCTGAATAAAATATTTTTGGCGTTTCCATGGCAACAAGTTTGACTTAGCCTGAAATTGGTGGTTGTGCTCTTTCGAGCTGAACTCTAAAACTGTTCACTATTTCTTCACCAAACTTGGCACATAGATTGGTCTAGTGGTGTACTGGTGCCTTTTGGTAGTTTTGGAATTCTGAATTAAATATTTTGGCTTTCCATGGCAACAAGTTTGACTTAGCCTGAAATTGGTGGTTGTGCTCTTTTCCGGAGCTGAACTCTAAAACCGTTCAATGTTTCTTCACCAAACTTGGCACATAGATAGATCTGGTGGTGAATTGGTGCCTTTTGGTAGTTTTTGTTTTCTGAATAAAATATTTTTGGCGTTTCCATGACAACAAGTTTGACTTAGCCTGAAATTGGTGGTTGTGCTCTTTCCGGAGCTGAACTCTAAAACTGTTCACTATTTCTTCACCAAACTTGGCACATAGATTGGTCTGGTGGTGTACTGGTGCCTTTTGGTAGTTTTGGAATTCTGAATTAAATATTTTTGGCTTTCCATGGCAACAAGTTTGACTTAGCCTGAAATTGGTGGTTGTGCTCTTTTCCGAGCTGAACTCTAAAACTGTTCACTATTTCTTCACCAAACTTGGCACATAGATTGGTCTGGTGGTGTACTGGTGCCTTTTGGTAGTTTTGGAATTCTGAATTAAATATTTTTGGCTTTTCCATGGCAACAAGTTTGACTTAGCCTGAAATTGGTGGTTGTGCTCTTTTCCGGAGCTGAACTCTAAAACCGTTCAATGTTTCTTCACCAAACTTGGCACATAGATAGATCTGGTGGTGAATTGGTGCCTTTTGGTAGTTTTTGTTTTCTGAATAAAATATTTTTGGCGTTTCCATGGCAACAAGTTTGACTTAGCCTGAAATTGGTGGTTGTGCTCTTTCCGGAGCTGAACTCTAAAACTGTTCACTATTTCTTCACCAAACTTGGCACATAGATTGGTCTGGTGGTGTACTGGTGCCTTTTGGTAGTTTTGGAATTCTGAATTAAATATTTTTGGCTTTTCCATGGCAACAAGTTTGACTTAGCCTGAAATTGGTGGTTGTGCTCTTTTCCGGAGCTGAACTCTAAAACCGTTCAATGTTTCTTCACCAAACTTGGCACATACATACATCTGGTGGTGTACTGGTGCCTTTTGGTAGTTTTGGATTTCTGAATTAAATATTTTTGGCTTTTCCATGGCAACAAGTTTGACTTAGCCTGAAATTGGTGGTTGTGCTCTTTTCCGGAGCTGAACTCTAAAACCGTTCAATGTTTCTTCACCAAACTTGGCACATAGATAGATCTGGTGGTGAATTGGTGCCTTTTGGTAGTTTTTGTTTTCTGAATAAAATATTTTTGGCGTTTCCATGACAACAAGTTTGACTTAGCCTGAAATTGGTGGTTGTGCTCTTTCCGGAGCTGAACTCTAAAACTGTTCACTATTTCTTCACCAAACTTGGCACATAGATTGGTCTGGTGGTGTACTGGTGCCTTTTGGTAGTTTTGGAATTCTGAATTCAATATTTTTGGCGTTTCCATGGCAACAAGTTTGACTTAGCCTGAAATTGGTGATAGTGCTCCTTCCACTTTTCTATATACACACCTAAATATTTGACATAATCATAACTTCGTAGACATAATCATGAAGAGTATTTTGCCATTGCGGGGGATATTGATGACTTTGTCTTCTTGTTTTAAGTGGTGTGTTTTCAATGCTGGTGAGTATATTTACAAACATACTGCAACATTATTTACAGTCAAAATCCATACACTGTTACAGAAACTTCCTGTATGTATTAATTTGGTGATCATAGAGTTGAAGGGGCAGTTTTATATGGATGTCATACAATGGTTTGCACTCACACAAAGATTCTTCCCTCCTTTTAAAGACACTTATCTAATAAAATAGTGCCGCTACCTTACAAAACATATTTACAATAGTGTCACTACCTTTGCAGTACGGTAGTGCTTGCTGGGCATTCAAGGTTAAATCATTGTTATTTTCTTACGGATTTGCAGAGGTTTGGATTCAACAGAGTGTTGGATGGGCTGATTTATTCTTACACCAGTTTAGGCAAAGATGTGTAGACATTGAGAATCAAATCTGTCATGAAAATATTCAATCTTGCTCTAAACTGTTCTTTGCAGTAAAAGATCATTTTCAATATAACTGGGTTCGATTTATCAATGTAAAATTATTTCGAATTAACATTTAAATTTTCTTGGATCTAATCACCGTCATCTAATAGAAATGGGCAGATATTATAGAATTCCACGAAATGAACTTGTTTGCCCTTTTTGTATTATGCAAGTTGTCGAGGATGAATTAAATTTTTGCCTCGCTTGTCCATTTTACCTTGATCTGCGATCCAGTCTCATACCTCAATATTTTCACTTGTTTCCAACTCGCGAGAAAATGGTCTTGTTATTTTGCTCCACTAAATCATAACAAAAGCAATAATCTGCCAAAATATATATTTCTTGCCGCTGAGAAATGTGATTCCTTTTTCAAAGGGATATCTGTGAAATGATCTCTTAGTTACATTAATGTCCTTTATGTACGTGTATTTATATACAGTGCTCATGTCACAATTGTACTTCATCATGCTCTGTACTTGTATAATGGGCGGGGGGTGGTGGGTAGCCTAGTGGTTAATGCGTTGGCTCGTCACGCTGAAGACCCGGGTTCGAATCCCCACATGGGTACATTGTGTGAAGCCTATTTCTGGTGTCCCCCGCTGTGATGTTGCTGGAATATTGCTTAAAGCGGCGTAAAACCAAACTCAGTTAGTCAGTATAATGGGCCGGTGGCCCCTTTACTGGAATAAAAAAAAAAAATAGCAACTACCTTTGCAGTACATACCTATAATAGTTTTACTACCTTACAAAACATACTTACAATAGTGTCACTACCTATAATGGTGTCACTACCTTTTCGGTGCATACCTACAATTAGGGCTGTAACGATGCATTGAACTATCGATGGATTGCAATTGTTGAGCAATAGCAATTGATGGTAGAAATGGAAAATTGTTGATGCATCAATAGTATGTATTACTATCGACAATTTAGTAATGGACTTCCATTGATAAATGCGCAGCGCAAAATACAGTATGTTTGAGTGTAGACCTGCAGCTTCATTGAGTTTGTTTTAACTGTTTACTTAATCTGGGGTTCATGTTTAATGTCAGTTATTAAAAGAGACTGAAACTACTTCAACTTGTTTTTATTTCAAGTAAACTGTACATTCATTTGGGAAATGACTTCAAATGAGACAATTCAGGAAGAACAAAACTAATTGCAATAGTATTGCCATAGTTGGTCACAATAGCCTATCACTATCACAATAGTATGTTGCAATAGACTGTTGCTATCGCAACAGTTGTTTTCCCCCTCAATAGTCACCCCTACCTACAATAGTTTCACTACCTTACAAAACATACTTAAAGGTCACATGCAACGTAAAACACAACTTTGCAGATTCTGATACCTTTCGGTATGGACTTACCGAAACAAATCATCAAAAATGCAAATTCAACTTATAGAGTTGAAAAATAATGCGATGAAAAAAAACTGCTCGAAATCGTAGTTCAAACGATTCACCATTCTCTTCCCACAGAGGTTACTCCTGTCATATCTTCCTACGTAACCTCTGTTCTAATACGGCCATATTTCCCGGTTCTCGTAAAATCCCCTAGCGGCAAAAGATCGCAACACGAATTATCTCCCTTCTTTCCATCCAATCAGAAAGCCTGTTACATCGACTTAGATTCAACTTAACTAACACAAGCAAATGTGGGGCCACAAATATCCCCCATCTGCCGGTGACTTGTGTTGATGTTACACACAAGACGTTTAATGGCTAGCTTGTCCGTTGTCAACGAGGGCGATGGAGACGCCACTGATCCGCCATAACATGACTGAGTTCTGTCTAGAAGAAACTTTTGCGCATCGCGCAGGGGAAGAAGTTTAGTTTTCTCGAAGCATACGGAAATTACCGAGGCCTTGCGAATGATCACTTTTGAAACAACGTCGCTGATTGCACAACTAAATCTGATTGTCTCCAATCACGAGTCTTGAACGCTCACACCATGAAAGGGCCGTATTAGAACAGAGGTTATGTAGGAAGATATGACAGGAGTAACCTCTGTGGGAAGAGAATGACGATTCACCAACTTTCCCCAAGCGCTTGGGGGAATTGAAGTGGTTTCAACAGCTGGGCTGCGCTCATAGCACATGCGCAGTGAAATAGGTTCGTGGAGCTTGGAAGCGGGTTGTCCAGTGAATATTCGGTGAAGACTTTGGTGTGAGCTATTTTTCTAATGTTTTGTTGATATTTCACAGGCTCGAGCTTTTTATATGGTATTACAGTAGATTACCGATTTAACTGTTTATATAATTTCATTTGTCTATTTCACCACATGTTCTTCTTACCGAGTCACTTTCTCAGTTCGATACTTAAAAGCAATGTCATTATTTAGCGTTGACAGAATTTCTAACTGTGATATAGATATGTCGTTGTGACAGACAAAACTCAATGTCTGTTTTATTGGCACCTATGTGTCTGCCTGCCCGTCTGCTAATGACAATATTCAATACACAAGTTCAATCACTGACCTCATGCAATTTGAACTTAACACCTATCAGGCTATACACCATAAACAAAACGCATTGATTTATGGCCTGAGTTCGGTCTCTGTCACATTATGTAATTACACAGACAGGCAGGTGTGATACTTGTACACATGCCATGTTATGATGTCTGTTGATTGCAAAATGTTATTTAAGAAATACAGTTCGCTCTACCACCATGTATAGTGTAATAAAACACACTTTTGCCCTGAACTATTATAGTTAAAGCACAAGTACACATGCCATGTTATGATGTCTGTTGATTGCAAAATGTTATACACAAAAAATGAGCATGTATTTACAAAACCCAACATCTCTATATATATACACACACACAATGAGCCGTGAGGGCATCTGCAAATGAACCAGCCGTTACACTTGAGTGCACACCCACCCGCTCTGACTGGGTTCGGTATCCCGGCTGCTTCGTTTCTTGGGAAGTAAACCCAAGTACAAAATATTGCACTTATGATTTGCGATTGTACGCTTATAATTTAGTTTTTATGTTTTTTCATAACCAAGATTCAAGATTCAAGATGTTTATTTGTAGAAAGGCCATATGACCCAAAGTACAAATGTACAATATAACATAAGATTCTACAGAGTTACTTTCTTTAGTTTTATACATTCAAACACATGTTTAAGAAATTTTAGCAAGATTTAACAGAAAGGTGTTATTATTTGATTGGCACAAGTTTGTACATTATTATTGTTACCATTACTACAATTTGGGATGAATCGCTTTCTCTCTGTTACAAAATATACACAATCATACAGTACATGTCTTTCATTCAGCATTACATTACAGTGTTTACAAATGTAGGAGTTATTAGTAAAGACATTTTTCTTACTCAGATATCCACTTCTAAATAAAGTTAATACACGTCTATGCTCATGGGAACTAATGTTTAACAAATATATTTCACAATTAAGCAAAGACTTATGAGAATTATAAAATGCGAGAGAATCACTCTGAAGAGAATAGTGCCAGTTCTGATAAGCACATTCTTTAACACGTTGACTAAAGATATAAATGAAATGATCTGGATCCCCAACCTCTTGGCTTTTCCAAACAAAACCATAGCCATAACGAAAAAGTAAATATTTTACTTGATTGGCCCAACTCGGCCTTTTTCTCTCAAGAATGGACAACAGCATATTATAACATTGGAAAGCATATCTTTGACGTTGCATTCTTAACAATCGTAGCCAATACTTAATACATTTAATATGATAGGAAACATAAAGTGGATATCTTCCACACTCCCAGTATGATACAGCATTCGACGATTTATAACTAATATGGAGAACAAATTTACAAAACTTCCTATGAATAATTTCAATATTACTCCTTTCTTCCCAACCCCAAATTTCAGCCCTGTATGTAAGAATTGGAGTAATCTTTTTATCAAATAAAAAGAACGCATCTTTTACTGTAAATTCAAAACGTCTGATCAAAGATTTTATAGGCCATAATGCTTTACTTGCCTGCTCCGCTAATGTTTTACAGGCTCTAGTCATTAACCCCAAATATTTATATGCATTTACTATTGCCATAGGATTCCCATTAAAGAAGAATGTTTCATATTTTGACAGAGGCCCACCCATTTTAAAGACAATTATTTTACTTTTAGCTAAATTAATGTCCATACCCCATCTATAAGAATAATTATGTAGGGCATCCAATCGCCTTTGCAACTTAACAACGCTATCTGCAATTAGTATCAAATCATCAGCAAACAACAAGGCAATAAGGTTCAACATTTCATTGGATATAAAGATACCATCATCAAATTGGCTCTGCAAATCACACACAAGCTCATTTATGAATAGCGAAAACAACACTGGGCTTAGTGTACATCCTTGTCTGACACCGCAGGAACTGTAAAAATAGTTTGTTAATTGTTTACCATAATCAAAAGTAACTGTTGATTTAACATTAGTATACATACTTTTATGACATTGAAAAATTTACCATGGATACCATTTTGTAATAAAATATATAACAGTTTATTTCTATTCACCATGTCAAACGCCTTTCTAAAGTCTATAAAGGCACAATATAGTTTCCCCTTTTTCGAGAGATATATTTAGACACAACTGCTTGGAGGATAAAGATATTGTCAATCGTTGAATGGTCTTTACTGAAATCCTCCTTGGTAATCCCCAATAGTTTTGTTTAACTTCGAGATATAGTTCTAATCTTCCATTCATAACATAAGCAAATATTTTATTCATGATATTTAGCAACGATATCCCCCGGAAGTTATCAGGGTTACTCATATTTCCTTTCTTGTGGATAGGCATTATAATGGCAGATGTCCACGCATCAGGGTACACACCAGAATTCAATATACTATTGAAGAGTAGAACCAGATAGGGTACTAGTATATCCTCCGTTGATTTATAGAATTCAGAAGGGATGCCATCGTCGCCCGGAGATTTCCCAGTTTTCAGGTGTCTAATGGCGTTGAGCACATCTTGGTTGGTGAATTCCATAGATAAAATGTCATTTTGATTTTGGCAAGCTGCACATACATCAGATGTATGATTGCTGATGAACCTTATTGTATCTTCGGTGAATTGGGCATTTTCTATAGTAGTTGGGTTTAAAAGTTTTCTGAAATGCTCTACCCATGATGATGGAGTGACGCCATTCTCTGTACTGCGTGATGATATGTACTTCTTCACTAACTTCCAGAACGTCGTACAGTCCTTGTCGTTTGCAGCTGTCCGAATACTAGTGCTGATGAAAAGTTTGTAATCATTCTGTTTTGTCTTACATTGCGATTTAAAACAGTTCCTTCTTCTTTTGTAGTTTTGATAGTTTTCTATCGTTGAGAGTTTCCTAAAGTTATTAAGATTCTGGTATTTTATTCTTTTCGCGGATTCACAATAGGCATCGAACCAGTCTGGCTGACTCTTCATATGTTTGATGTTTCGTTGGTGCATTTTCATGCTTTTTCCACATTCGTGTAGTATTTGTTGTAACTTGTCAGTTGCTTTATTAACATCCACGTTGACACAGTCCATGAAATCTTCTAGCATCTGGGTAGAGGAGGGTAGAGATAAGTTACTTACAAACTCTTCTCGTTTAGCTTCATTCCATTTATATCTTGTTCTGTCGTGACAGAGAACAGTATCACTGTTGGGGCCAGGGTACAGTTCCATCGATAAAGTAAGACTAGCAGTTAGTGGTAAGTGGTCAGATTCAGTGCGTGAAACAATGTTGAAATCTTGAACATGTTGATATAGCGATGCAGAAACACATATATAGTCAGGGGTACTACAGCCTGTGGGTCCTATGTATGTGTAGTCACCGACATCTGAGAATCGCCCATTCAAAGTAAACAAGTTCAAGGTTTTACACAAGTCCAGGAATTCACGTCCATAGTTATTTACCTCTTCATCTTTATATTTCCGTGCATCAGGTATATCGTACACATCATAACAAACATCATCTATTGGAAGATAATCTGTATTATCGAAATTGATATAGTCAGCTTCCCCACCAGTTCTAGCATTAAAGTCACCAGAAACAATGTATTCACTGTTAGGAAATTCATCTGATAATATAGCAAAATAGTTTTCTAGCATTTCAATACCATCACTGCTTTCTTGGTTTTCAAGTTTCACATACACAATTCCTATTATAAGTTTCTTCTCATTAATCAAAATATGTTTCGATACGAGAAACACACAGTCTATCCAGTCATCATGGATCCTCTGGAAATACTGAGCAAAATCATTATGTACAAATACAGCAACCCCTCCGCTATGTCGTCCAAGTTTCTTCTCTTTTGGTCTCACAGACTGAAATAAAACATGGTTAATAAACAAATGTTTAAAATCATCCAACGTTTTCGCCCATGTTTCTACTAGTCCAATGATATTATAATTGCTACAGAATGAGATAAAGTCATCATTACTTGTCTTTGTATACAATCCGTTCACGTTCCAGGACAGAAATGAGGTCAGCGTCTCATGTACAATGTTGCACGAGCTAGTGCACGATGTGCGTGAGCACTGTTGAGTATCACTTCTCAGGTCACAGCCTCCTCGCTATAACGTGGTGGCCCACCCACAGGATCACTGGTATCCAGTGGTTCTCTACCGTAATCAGAGGACCTAGATACTCTCTCGTGACGTCATTTGTCACCTCATTAAAGAAGTACTTGACTCCATCGATGATCAAATAGTCTGTTTTGAGGAAGGCAGTTTTACCATCCTCTCTGGCCTGTTTGAGATGGGGTCCTAACTTCTTTCTTCTTTCTCTAACTTTCATCGAGAAGTCCTCAGAGATCCGATATTCATTGTTACCTTTAAGGTGTTTCTTCGCCTGCATGAATACAATTCTTGTCGTCTCGAGATACAAACTTAGCGATGATAGGTGCAGGTGTACTGGTTCCACGCCTAGCCCCAAGTCTATGTACTGTGTCGAACTGTATCTCATCTGCATCATCTATTTCCAGGTCCTCCACCATAAACGTCTGAAGTATCGCTTTAGTATCGTTGTTACTTTCTTTATCTTTCATTTTCAGACCAAATATCAGTAGATTGTTACGCCTGGAGTAAGCTTCATTTTTGTCAATTTTGTTCTCCAAGGATGATATAATTGTTGACTGCCTTTTTATGGTCATCTTCAAATCACTGTTCTCTGCTTGGATCTTTTCGAGTTGATTATTGACGTGTATGGTGTTTTGGTCTACAACCGTTTTCAAGGCAGAGAGTGTTTCGCTCATAACACGAATAGTGGAGTTCAAAGTATTTATTTGTTGTGAAAGGGCATCAATAGAGTCCTTCACACTTACATCACTGTCGTCCTGTTCCTGAGGTCCTGTCACTGTCCGGGTTTTCTTTGGGGGTCCAGGATTCAATTCGACGTCACCTGCCATGATCAATTTCAAGACTGGGTCAAACCAGACTATCTTGCCAGGGTTGCACACTTCGCACGAGCTGGTGTTAAAATTGCTTGTATGTGGAAGTTCATAGAATATATTCAGCATATTGTTCGATTCCGAAAACAAACTGCATATTGACTCACTTGACAGCACGATGATAGTGAGTGTAGTGATGACAGCAAACAGTTGGTACTGGAGATCCATGGCGGGCGTCCATGTTGTTTGTCCACTGTAGTTGTCAACATGGGCTATCTGTCTCAGTCCTCTAGGCATTCGGAAACCTCCAATACGACATCTCCAGACTGAAATATCTATGCCCATTGCTTGTCACAGTGTCTTTCTGTTATTTTAAGCCCTTAAAACGTACGCAAATGTCTCAAATACGCATAATTCTCGCCTGAGTGTAAGTTGGCATGCTTTCACGATCAGGGACGGTAACTCTTTATAACCAGCAATGTATATTATATGTCATGAATAAGTGATAATTGTGTTTTAATTATGTTTGATTTTTTGGTTGCATGTGACCTTTAAAATAGTGTCATTACCATGCAGTGCATACCTACAATAGTTTCACTACCTTACAAAACATACTTAAAATAGTGTCATTACCATGCAGTGCATACCTACAATAGTTTCACTACCTTACAAAACATACTTAAAGGTCACATGCAACGTAAAACACAACTTTGCAGATTCTGATACCTTTCGGTATGGACTTACCGAAACAAATCATCAAAAATGCAAATTCAACTTATAAAGTTGAAAAATAAACGATTCACTAATTTTCCCCAAACGCTTGGGGGGAAAAGTGGTTTCAACAGCTGGGCTGGGCTGCGCTCATAGCACATGCACAGTGAAATAGGTTCGCGCTGCGGGTTGTCCAGGTTGTCCGGGTTGTCCCGTGAATATTCGGTGAAGGCTTTGGTGTGAGCTATTTTTCTAATGTTTTGTTGATATTTCACAGGCGCGAGCTTTTTATATGTTATGACAGCAGATTACCGATTTAACTGTTTATGTAACTTCATTTGTCTATTTCACCACACGTTCTTCTTACCGAGTCACTTTCTCAGTTCGATACTTAAAAGCGATGTCATTATTTAGCGTTGACAGAATTTCTAACTGTGATATAGATATGTCGTTGTGATAGACAAAACTCAATGTCTGTCTTATTGACACCTATGTGTCTGCCTGCCCGTCTGCTAATGACAATATTCAATACACAAGTTCAATCACTGACCACATGCAATTTGAACTTAACACCTATCAGGCTATACACCATAAACAAAACGCATTGATTTATGGCCTGAGTTCGGTCTCTGTCACATTATGTAATTACACAGACAGGCAGGTGTGATACTTGTACACATGCCATGTTATGATGTCTGTTGATTGCAAAATGTTATTTAAGAAATACAGTTCGCTCTACCACCATGTATAGTGTAATAAAACACACTTTTGCCCTGAACTATTATAGTTAAAGCACGAGGACGCTTGCGTCCGAAAGTGCTTTAACGTCATAATAGTTCAGGGCTTAAAGTGTGTTTTATTACACTATACATGGTGGTAGAGCCAACTGTATTTCTTTCTAAGATGCCAAATTTAATACTTTCTAAGGATAATTACAATTAATTTAAGGCAGAAAACAAACGACAGTGTCGGTGACCTAAATTAAGAATCCTCGCACAGGGCTAGCTGGCGCCGCTGTTCTATTGATGTGTCTGTCCCCTACGTTAAGACCTAACGTTACCAGAAAAACAAATGATAAACAGTTTGATGACGGTTTACGTTCGGATTAAATATCTTCTCTAAATTATTTTAATTACATCTGTGATTAACGTAAACCATGTGAACGTCGCATTTCTACTACCAACGTATGTTTAGATCAGTACATCCAGACGAAGCTGAGTAGTCAAGCGACATTCCACGATTGCATTGTGGGAATGTAAACATTGCAAACGTTACCGTGTCGCTGAAAACTTGTGAGTCGAATTGAGACATTTAAAACGTCAGAAAACATAACCGTATTGTTTCCACCAGTGATGTTAGGTGAGTGAAGCAACTGCAAACCAAGAAACGGGATGCAACGCAGTAGTTTACTGTAGGAGGCTGTACGAGGCAATGACAACTGACATGCATCGTGACGTCGCTTACATTGTGACGTAATGTAAAATGGTTCGATTACGAGGGGCACACTAGAATGGTGCAGTGACGGGATAACGTCATTCAATTGTTACGTCATCAAAAAACTATAACTTTATTGTCTGATAATGTATGTTTTTTTCAATTGTTCTAACCGCTGGGCATCTTAGAAACACCAATAATGAGCATGTATTTACAAAACCCAACATCTCTATATATATACACACACAATGAGGCGTGAGAGCGTCTGCAAATAAACCAGCCGTTACACTTGAGTGCACACCCACCCGCTCTGACTGGGTTCGGTATCCCGGCTGCTTCGTTTCTTGGGAAGTAAACCCAAGTACAAAATATTGCACTTATGATTTGCGATTGTACGCTTATAATTTAGTTTTTATGTTTTTTCATAACCAGCAATGTATATTATATGTCATGAATAAGTGATAATTGTGTTCTAATTATGTTTGATTTTTTGGTTGCATGTGACCTTTAAAATAGTGTCATTACCATGCAGTGCATACCTACAATAGTTTCACTACCTTACAAAACATACTTAAAATAGTGTCATTACCATGCAGTGCATACCTACAATGGTATCACTACCTTGCAGTGCATACCTACAATGGTGTCACTATCTTGCAATGCATACCTAAAATGATGTCACTACCTTGCAGTGCATACTTACAATGGTGTCCCTCCCTTGCAATGCATACCTACAATGGTGTCACTATCTTGCAATGCGTACCTACAATGGTGTCACTACCTTGCAGTGCATACCTACAATGGTGTCCCTCCCTTGCAATGCATACCTACAATGGTGTCACTACCTTGCAGTACACACCTACAATGGTGTCACTACCTTGCAATGCATACCTACAAAGGTATCACTACCTTTCAGTGAATACCTACAATGGTATCACTACCTTGCAGTGCATACCTACAATGGTGTTACTACCTTGCAGTGCATACTTACAGTGGTGTCACTATCTTGCAATGCATACCTACAATGGTGTCCCTACCTTGCACTGCATACCTACAATGGTGTCACTACCTTGCAGTGCATACCTACAATGGTGTCAATACCTTGCAGTGCATACCTACAATGGTATCACTACCTTGAAGTGAATACCTACAATGGTGTTACTACCTTGCAGTGCATACCTACAATGGTGTCACTACCTTGCAGTGCATACCTACAGTGGTGTCACTACCTTGCAGTGCATACTTACACCGTGTAACTATGTTACAAAACATACTTACAGTAGTGAGGTGAGGTGAAATTGGGTTTTACGTCGTGCTTGAGAATATTTCGCTCAAATGACGACGTGCATGCGTGTGTATGTGTATGTGTGCCTGCTTGTACTAGCCCAGACTTAAGCTGGTTTTATAGTGCTAGCCCACTAGATACCATGCCGCAGTGAAGCATGAATACCCCACTCAGACACATTATACTGACTCCGAGCCGACCAGTCCTTGTACCCATTAATGCCGAGCGCCAGGCAGGGACCAACAAGTACCATATTTTAACGTCTTTTGGTATGATGCGGTCGGGGATCGAACCCGCGACCTTCCGCTCTCCGGGCGGACGCTCTAACCACTACACCACGGAGGCGGTCACTTACAGTAGTGTCACTACCTTACAAAACATTCTTACAATAGTGTCTTACCTTTCAAAACATACTTACACACTTACCAGTATTTAATCTGACCACCTTACCAAAGCTATCCCTGACCTCCCTATTGTTATATCACTCAACACCTCAGCCATCAGTCATTCCTGTCTCTGACACATTACTGTTGTGTGACAGTATCTAACAACAATGCTGAAAGCTTAATGTATAACTTTAAACAAATGACAATATCTTTATTTAATTAATATAATCAAAATTTACTGTGATCTTGACAATACACAGCAACTTAATGGCTAGAAGAGCCCAATATGTGATTCATTTGCAATTAATGGGTGAGACTTGAGGTTGAAGTAATGTAGAAAGAAAGAGCACATAAACTGTTTAAACATACTTTTACTATACTGGTATGTTCTGCTCTTATTATGTTATGACTTTTACAGGTATGGAATTGGTGGATGGCTCAATTAAAGTAAATGAAGATGTGGGCGGCAGGCAAAAAAGCAGGCTATAGCATTACACAGCGTGGAGTTACTGCTCATTTTCTGCATGCCAAAGGATTTGACTGGTTACTGGAAGAAGAAGATTTGGATGAAGAAGATCAGAAACCATTACTGTGAGTGATTGTGGTTGCAACGTCACCTGAGCAATTGTTTAAGTGTTGAAATTTGCCTGTTCTGGTCAAGGTATTGATAATAACTCATGCAGGAAAAAATAGTATTATGATCTTAGTATGTTATATGAAGCAATGACATCGATTTACAGCTATCTTGAATGAAAATCAACCAAGAGATCTTATGTTGTGGCCTTTTTGTCTGTTATCCATTGAAAGATCGTGATGAACAAAGCTGAAACTTTGTATACTTTTTCCATCAATGATGAAAATCTTTTTTAAGAGGCTTAAATCAGAGTCTTTTAGAAAATTGTTGCGTCAAATAGATGTAGAAGGCTAAGAGGAGTCATACAGCTAAGCTGAGAAGATGGTAGAAATCAAATCATCCCTGGCTACTTTTTCTTCTCCAGCTGATCAGCAGAGTTTGGGAATGCCACTGACTTTTCATGTTGCCGTATCTTCACTTATCTTCCCATGCCCTAGATACCCTCATACAGTTACCGTCAGATCTGATTCAGAATCTTCATTGGTGAAATCACAGAGATCAAGGTTTAATATCAAAGGAAGATGCCAGAGAAGATCCTCCACATCAACTGGTTGGAGACGAAAGTGATATATTATGCTCTCATGAAGTGGAGGCATGTATTTTAACACTTCTCAGTCGTCACTCCAACAGACCACGGTGATGGTCCATCCTTAATATTTGTTCCTCTTTTATGACAATCAAGGGAAGAAGTTTATCAAGTGGAGACGACAACACTACCTGGTAGATATAGTCCAGTAAACTATTCCCAAAGTTGCAAGCTGTATATGTCAAGATAAGAAGCTAAACCACACTACCATTGAAGGTTATGAATCAACATTGCATTCCGCTCTTCATCTAAATGGATTATCTGTCAAAGATCATCCTTCCATCAACTTATGAGAACTTATGTCTAAATTGAATCTCTCGGTGGTTCTCTG
The DNA here is from genome assembly GCF_003918875.1 of Haliotis rubra. Lineage (NCBI taxonomy): Eukaryota > Metazoa > Mollusca > Gastropoda > Lepetellida > Haliotidae > Haliotis > Haliotis rubra. The sequence continues at coordinate 1,301,158 of NW_025766570.1, read as the reverse complement.
ATTATTTTTAACATAACCTTCTGAATCACTTGCCAAAGCCACATTAAGTTAAGCAAGTTCCAGGGAAGACAGATTTCATACATGATATGGCCACAACTAGTGTCTGAAAATCATTAGAGCACCATTAACAGAGAGATTGCTTCCAGAATTTATTCCCCAAAATCACTTCACTTTTCTTTAAAAATTAGGGTATAGACACCCTATGCTCTAGAATTTTGTCTCAAGGTTTGTCTGTCGGTCCATCCAACTGGCAGTCATCTGGGGGGTGTTTTCAGAGCAGAACTCGTAAACCATTGAATATTTCTTGTGAAAGTTGCTATTCAGGTCAGCTTATTGGTGACATGGTGCTGTTTGATGATTTGGGATTGACCATAATGCTTGTTAGACAAACTCCAAAACCATTGAATGTGTTTGGATGAAACTTGGTCTACAAATCAGTCTAGTGGTAAAATGGTGGATAACGATGATGTTGGGTATTAATTTTATATTTTCACAGAACAGAAGGTATCCAAAGGAAATGAACCAAGAATGGGTTGTAAGTAACCAAACTCCATCTGTGAATCATACCAGACATGATGAGTGATTTCCTGATGACATTTTGGCATGTTGGGTTCAATCCCCGTTGATCTGTCTGTGGCTGCCATACATGCGGGGCATATAACAATCCCCAGACACTGAGTCCAAACCCATTGTGTGGCATGTTGGGTTCAATCCCTCTTAATCAGTTCAGGACTGCCTTTCTTACAGGGTATTTAACCTACACCGGACACTGGTAGTCTTTGAGCCAGGCCTTGAAAATATGGAGTTGACTACAAAACTGAGGGGCACACAGCCACTATGATTTTCATATAGCTTAAGGTATGTAGTTTATGGAATCATGTGATGGACACCTCCCATGCCCAGCTAAATGTGTTTTTGGCGGCCATTTGTAAAGATGGACGCCATTATCTTGAACTTGTCCATCTGTCTGCAAAAACTATGCTACAGCTAAAACTATAAGCATTAGACATATAAATGTGGAGTGAAATATGCTTTGTATTCAATTTCCCACATTTTGATATGGAATTTGTAGTGGTTCAGCATGATTATATTTTTAAATTTTTAAACTTATCCTATCTCACGATTTGCACTCTTCTCTCTTGATTCGACGCTGAGTGGAACGAATGCGAACTTTCCCTTTAGGCCTCTCTTGTCCATATGCCCGTGTTCCCCAGGCTACTCTCCTTATAGGACAGGTCCCTAGTCCCATGCTGAGCATGCAGCACGCTTCCCCTATATATCTACCCTCGTGACTACCTCAGAGTGATCATTCTTCTTCTTGTCGCACCACTGTGTGGACGTATGGTGAGAGTTCTCAGTTTTCCTTACAAGTTAACGTGAGAAATATATCATGGATAGTTGACCCTAAGTAGTGTATTTTTGCGCACAGCGTAAGCAACAATTTCTTCCTCGGATCCCCACTCGTCATATGTGGATTGTATTGGCCTGTGTTCCTGGAGCAAGCACTGTCGGGAATGTGCTCCCTTATCTAAGACGGTTTTAGAGCATATAGACGTGCTTGCTCCCGTTGGCTGGCAGACAGAGCTCGTTATACTTCAACAGGGCATGGTCAATCACCCGACAAAACCCCTGCATTCAACGACCCGTATTAACTGCTCGTCGTTTGAAGATTACTCTGTCGGAAGGTGATGATTTTTTTGGCACATCATCAGATGTCTACAGTACTCGTTAAGTACAGTTTCTTGTACTTTTGTTGGGTTGAGTCCCATGCGGGATTCGAATCCACACCTATATGGCATTGTGTAATGAGATGTCTACTCGTCGTTCCACCTCATCGAACCGCTCTGTGTTGCCAGCTGACTCACACAGCTGATCTACAGCGTCAAATCGCTGAATGGATTTACCAGGCTGAACCATTTCGCCTTGGCATATTGGGTCACAGGAGCGACTCAATTTGCCATATATGACTGTTTCTTATTGCCGAAATGGCTCACATCATCGAATCGATTCACCACACCGAAACCGTTCGCCTCGCCGTAACAGCTCTCCTCACAGAAACGATTCACCTTTTTGAACATTTCACATCGTTCTAGGTCTCTCCATCGGCTGAGATCATTGAAACGTTCCGATTCTCGAACCGATCCAAACCACAGCGCTGATCCAGATCACATCAACATTCCGGCTCACCATTCTGAACCAGATCACTGAGCTGAACTGATTTGTAAACCAGCCTGAATCGCTTCACCATGCCGTACCTTTTCACCAGGCCGAACCGCATCATATCGCTGAACCGGTTCATCTGGCCGTTCAAGATCACGAAACCGTCAGCATTCATCGAACTGGCAGCATTCGTCAATAATCTGTTGTTCGGGCCTTGCCTACCAATTCCATTGATCACTGAATTCAGCGAATCACCACTGTTGTCTCGTGCTATTGCCAACATGGCGCATCTTTCCAGCTTACTGGTTCGTCAGAGCCTACCCTATTTGTGTCTAGGATGCCTCCCAAGACACTTAACCCACATCAAACCTCGTCTTTGTTTTTCATGGTTCGGGCTATGCCAGTCGCCTTTAAGATGCAGGAATTGTTTTGGTTGATTCGACACACATGGTCACTTGGTTTCCCGACCACCTACAGCTACCTAGAGCAAGATACCAGATATTCTAGTTATTACTTTCAACATGAAGGATCGGGACTTGTCAACACTGGGTTTTTACATCATGAGAATCGTGAACTTGCATCTAGAATTTGCCAAATTTGTCGAACTATACTAGTTTTCAACATGATCCTAGTTTTCAGGGCATTTGTGAAGCTCTGAATTCCTCACCACAGAGTGGCAAGCTCTAAGCACGATAGTCTGTTTAGTTTATCCGGATTACCAATACCCGCGCCTTGAGCATGTAGTAGTTGCGTGGATATGTGAGCTATATAAATATCCTATAATAATTACCTCACAGCTTGTGAAGCGCTTAAGTTTTTAGTCACATAACTGTCTGGTACCCTTTTTTCTGCTGGTTGAACAGAGGTACAGTAGTAGCAATGTGATTCACCATGCCGAATCGATTCAGATTTTATGTCAGTAAGTCAAACATGTAGACATTTTACACTGGGCACTTGATGTTCTGACGATCCCAGATCTCAAGACTCCTCCGTGACCGGGTCTCATCTCATTCCAGATTTAATCTACCATCCGATCTTCACCTTTGATGAATGATTCGGTTCAATGAATCTACCTTTTGGTGTAGATATCAGCTCTACAACCACCCATTTGGGCATTATTAGATAAGCTTGCTATCCAAGAAGTTTTTTGCGACGCTTCACTGATTCAAGTTACTACAGACTACTCGGAACAGCGTTTTGGTGTATAGCTGGGTGCAATCTTTGCTTAGTTCGTCATCTTCAGCACCCTTCCTTTTACATCATCAGCAAGTTTCTGGACAGATGGGTCAAGTTTCTACACATGGTAGCAGTGATGTCTCGTCAAGTAGACATGGATTTTATGGGATGTGACTCACCCGGGTTAACCGAAGACCGTGTTGTCCTGATTTTTGACACTGTTGCATCGTGGGTAACGTTTGCAAAAGGCGGACTACTGTTTGTTTACCGGAACTTTTTATGATAAGAGTGACTTTGAAGTGCCCTGGCAGACTTGTCTTGGTCCCATGAGTCAGATATCAAATCCAGCCTTCAATTGCTAGTAACAATGAACGGTGCCATTCCCGGTAAGATTGTGTCGGGATTTCGTCAGCCAGCCGAGAGAGACTGCTTATCGAGCTTGACAGAAACACCTGAGAACGGTTTGACTTTGGCTGGGGTAACTCGGTGTTTCTACCTTAGCTCAAGCACTGAGTTATGGTTAGAGGTATGTCAACGCGTGGATATGTGTAGACTGGGGAATTAGCTCGGAATTAAGATGAAGTCTACGTACAATACGTTGACAAGAATAAGGAATATGTTTAGCTCAAACTTCTTTTGTTACATGACAAACAAATATACAAGGCATAAATGAAGGGAGCGGAGTACCTGCTCAACCCCAGGGCGTTTCCTATGAGCGGCATTATCCTGCTCGTGGTCGTCCCAACACAGACAGTCGGAATACCCGACTCTTTCTGTTTTTCTTCAATCCATAAACATGTAGATGTGAGCATACATCACATGATTATATATGTATGTTATGCCATCTATGAATGTTAATAAATGAAAACAAGTATGTATTGTAAGTATTTTTTATTTCTGTGAATATTTTTACATACGATGAAGATAACTAGATCTACCATTTCTGATATGCATGCAACAGTATGACGATCATGACATTTAGTAAACATTGATATTTTCACACAAATACATTAATCTGACATTTTCATTAATCCGACATTTTCGTTAATCCGACATATTTCTCTGCAACCACAAGTGTCGGATTAACGAGAGTTGACTGTATATATATACAGTTTTTGACAACAATGGACAGGTGATGACTCAACAATGGACAGATAGAAAAACAATAGCACTTCCTTGATCAGTTGATGTGATGGCAGACACGGCCAAGGGGGATTACCAATTAAGGTTATAAATGTCTTATACAATAATTAATGGGCTGACAAGTTAATGTACAATGCGGTAGTGATAAGGATGTACAGTAGTGATTAAGAATACAGGTTAGCGTCACGTATATATTACAATAAAGTCTCACATGTCTTGACTACATACATAGTTTTTATGCCCCCGCCATATATGGCAGGGGCATATAGGGTTACCCTCGGTGTCCGTCCGAAACAGGGAATGTATTCTATCCACTTCTCCACCATAACCGCTCTGTGGAATTCAATGAACTTATACATGCGCTTTCTTGGGACTCTAATGGTGTGCATCTCATATTTTGTTTTTGTATTTTATTGGTTTTTTTGGTAGGTTTAGAGACATTTGAACTTAGGTACATTTTGCTGAATTTCTCTATGATGATAGTGTAATAGGGGATGAAGTATATCCACTTCTCCACAAAAACTGCTCAACAGAATTGAATGAACTTCTACATGTCTTTTTATGCAACTTTTTAATTTTGTCACTTTTACAGATGTTTGAACTTAGTTAAATCTCGTTCTATTCAGCCAGTGTTCGTTCCATCCAACAGGGGGGTGTACGTTATCAACTTCTCCTCCAAAACTACTTTATAGAATTCAATTAGATTACACATGTGCTTTATAGGGAGTCTAAAGGCGTGCATCTCATATTTTGATTTTGTATTTTATTATTTTTCCTTATCCTGACTCATGCTCTTTTGCTTGTCTTCTTCTTCTTGCGAACATAGTGGAACACTTGTGTCTCCCTAATTGAAGTTCCCTTCAATAAAGAAATCACTAATTAGTACTCACCACGAGTTACCTCCCCTGCCCAAGCTCGGGAACGAGGGCGCCACCTCAACCCATGTGCCTCACTCTCTCCTTCTTCGCCCAGTGAGCAGGATGTGAGAGCGCCTGTGTCTCCCTACACACTATATCCTTTGATTATTTTTAGCTAGTTACCTCTTATAGGCATCTATAGAGGTTTAGCTAGTATCCTTTAACAATTATGTATTGATATTTATTCGTGTTTCCACTGTTTTTTCACGGGACGCCGTGTTTGTTCAGTGGATTACGTCGATGAAAATCTGTACTGTTTGCAGGTTACGTTTTTTCTGCTGCTGATCCGCATTTAATATGCCCTAGCTGTACTGCGCCATGTTCAAATTCTTCACGTTGCAGTTGCTGTACTAATTTATCCAATTCTGCCGTTAATAAATATTTACTTTGCGTTTGAGACGCGCAGCAGATAGGTCACGTAAGCAGAGTCTAGCCATGACTGATACACCTGACCCCTCGCCAGTCTACTGCTGTTGGTTGACCCCCCCTCCCGTCTGGTGTTCTGCTAGAGCGGTGGAAAGGCGTGGGACGTAGTCCGCTTTCTCCAAGAAGCGTCCTGCTTCCCCAGATATCCCGTCATCGCAGCCGAAGACTAGAGGGCTTCTACTTCATCTCAACGCAGACTCAAAACCCCCAGGGCAGCGTCGACCTCTGAGGGGAAATCAACGAAGTCTACTAGGACTTTCTCAGCCGAGATTGTTCCTGTCGCAGATTTGGGCCTGTATGATGATCAGCGATCATCATACCTGATGTACATCAAAAGAATGACCGATGTCAGCAACAGTGATGTCAGCGCTGATCAACATGCAGCCTGATGTACCAAGGCTGATGTCCGATGATCTTCCTGAGGGTCCCGTCGCTACCAACGCAGATAGGGCAGCAACTACTTCATCGCAGATCGTCCCAGACAACCTGATGCGTCAGATTATGAAGATGATGTAAGACTGCTACGGTCTGGAGAGGCAACCAGCCTCGAGCCTTCGCGAAGGCTCCAACGTAGACGTCACATCAGAGGGACCCCCCGTCAACGAAGTGACTGCTACGAAACCATCGTCTAGGAAGCCACCTTTGCGAAGGTCGTCACAGCCCACCTCCACGAAGGACCCAGATGTTCAGCATTCGCGAAGGCCTTCACGAAGGACAACTAGATCACCACCTACCTTGGACGCCGATGATCAACGCTCAGCGGACCCCCAGACTTCACGAAAGCCTTTGCGAAGGTCAAGTCGTCGCTCCCCAGGACCGGACGCAGATGAAGCTTCGCGAAGGTCTTCACGAAGGGCACCAGAAACAGGCTCCGAGTCATCTTCGTCTAGAAGGTCGTCCAGGGAAAAACCTCCGCGAAGGGCAACCCAGCCCATAGTGAACACTTCCCTAAGGAAGTCCCAGGCCGCCTCCATGAAGGAGCCAGAGCCTCTCCAGTTGCGAGGGACATCGCGGAGGAGGAGCGCTTTGCCGAGCCCACACCCTGTAGAACACAGAGGTCGTTCGCTAAGCAAGCGCTCATATATTGATTGGACTCTAGACACTTCGCTAAGGAAGTCCCAGGCCGCCTCCGCGAAGGAGCTAGAGCCTCACCAGTTGCAAGGGACGTCGCGGAGGAGTAGCGCTTCGCCGACCCCACTCTCTGTAGAACACAGAGGTCGTTCGCGGAGCAAGCGCTCATATATATATACTGATCGGGCTCTGACTCGATACCTTCGCGAAGGTCGCGAAGGTTAATTGGCTCCAAGTCTACTTCACCCAGAAGATCTAGAAGGGATACTTCGAGAGCTTCGCGAAGTCTCCGGCGTTCACCGAGGAAGTCTCCTCCAAGGTCTCCATATACTAGCCACTCGTCATATATAGCCACTCGTCAATCTGTCCAAGACATCGCATGAGTTGTCTATCAACTGTATGCCATATGCCGTCTACAAGCCTACGCGAAGACAATTGCACAGGCTATTTACAACACAGAACGTCGCTGTATTAATTAGTCAACGACGTTTCATAGATCTTCACAGGAATCAACGTTCCGTATAGATTGCTAGTTATGCAATCCCGAACTACGATACGATTATCTACATGCGTGACCATTACGCAGATCTGCAGACAATTCAATATCGAAATTGAACAGCAGCCTTGTTACAGCGAGTATAACTCATAATCGTCAACGTTTTCTGAGAAGAAATATGTACAACAAGTTCAGCTTAATTCTACAATTATGACGATACATTCATGTATACAGTCTACAAGCTGACAACTTGCAAGTTTTATTGTACCTTTATATAAGGAAGTCGGAATTATCTTCAAGACTGAAGTTACTTTCACGACAGCCAGGAAAATAACCTACCCAGCATCAATATTACAGAGCGAGGTATTTTCGCGCCGGAGGTTTCGCGTGTTTACCATTAACCCTCGAAACACGTGGTCACTCGGGTAACTTCGGGAAGCTACGGTGAAGACTGACGATTGTTCTAATATCAACGACGGCACTATATTATACAAGGTTCCTTTTCCTGCTACACCGGTGACATCACAGCGCGGGTACTCTACAGAATCAAAATGCCTTGTTCTGATTGGACCGCGATGGGCAACGCCCTACACAGAGGTCGATCATAGTTCACAGTTCAAGACTTAGGTTGCAAGTGACAACAATATATCAGTGAACGAGCAAGCCTCCTTACAGTCCAGCTAATCTGAACCTTCATGATTGGGCTGCCTTCTTGAGGTTAGAGACCTCCCCTGTCAAGTAAGGACGAGGGCACGGCAGTCAGGCGATTTTTTACATAAAGTTCAACGATGACAGTCACACCTGGTTGTGCACCTACATCGTCAAGGACTTCGTAGCGAATTTACCTAGACGATGGGATACAAGTGGATCCAAATCCACAGCGTCTCAGACTACAGTTGAATTTCATCATCAAGCTACTAACACAACTAGATGGTTAGTAAACCTACTTTAGTTGGACCTAGAACCTTCGCAAGTTCTGCTATTCTAGGTTTTGATTTGTAACGGCGCAGAATCGTATAATTGTACCGGAGGACCATTGATCAAGATCCAACAGTCAATTCCACAAGCCTTACTCTCTCCGCTACCACTACGACAGTGGCGGAGCCTGTTGGGGTTACGCACTTCAGCTCAAGACATGACAGGCAGAGGCATACTACAATTACATCCGTTACAAGTCATCATCAATTCGCATCTAGACGAATCTCTACCGTTCATTTTACCGGTTCAGGTCAAACCTCATCTACTATGGTGGAACAAGAGATCGAATGTTTGAATAGGCGTCTCATTAATAAGAGCTGGAATCGATAACACATAAATCTGCTAGAGATGCAAGCAGTGATACGCCTTTATGTAATGTAGCAACTTACTACAGTATACCCAGTGGTTGATTCACAGTCAATTCGACAGTGGCATTTTATGTGAACAAACTAAGCTCAACCAGGTCCCCGAACCTATCTACTCTATGTTTCAATTGTTCGATTTAATCAACAATCTCAACATACATGTCAGAGCATATCGCATTCCAGGAGCAAAGAATGTGATTGCAGACGCTCTCTCTCGGCCACACATAACATCGCCGACAGAATGAATGCTTCATACAGAGATATTCACTCAAATTATCAAGGAAATAGGAACTCCACTAATAGACCTATTTGCCACTCGATTCAACAAACATATGGGACTCAATGCGTACGCTTTTCCGCCACCAGCGTTAATCTCACAAGGTTACTCAAAATCAGTCAAACGCAGAGCCTCCATCTGATTTTGGTCGTGGCCTACTGACCAGCGAGAACGTGGTTTTCCAACTCTTATTCAAGAAATCGGACAACCAATACTACAGCTTACAGAGTGTTCGAATCTGTTAATACATCCGCACACCATACAAGTGCACGGAAAGCACAAAATATTCCAACTTCACGTATGGATTGTATCAAGGCGTGTCTGAATAACAGGTTTTTCAGCCAGAGCGGCAAAGCAGTCTAGCTTGCCCTGCGTAACTTAACTTGCAACTTATACGATGACAATTGGCACAGTTTGTCAATTATGCTGCAAAGGAAGGATTTTACAGCTAGATATGCTACTCATCCTCAAGTGGCTGACTACTTATGTTATATACGTCAGACTAAGATTTTATAAGGCTCAACTTGTCCACCTATCTTGCAGCAATAGCTCTATCATAACTGAGAACGGGCGTCAAGTTAACCTAAACCCAGTTACTCGCCTTGCTACGAGCTTTCCGATTGGAGGATAAAACGGAAGTTTCACGCTCCAACTTGGGATCTGAATATAGTGCTCCAACACCTCACAAGTGAGGTTTATGAACACGCTTTGATGATATACTTGGACCCATGATACGATGAATCTATCACGATGGCCAGTAAGAGCACTGTAAATATATCTCCGCCGAGCCAAACAGGAGGGGAAATGCAAGAGATTTATTTCCTCTATCATCAAGCTACGCAGACTGAAGTCTCACATATTACTATCTCCTTTTGAATCAGAACTGTCATACTACGTGCCTACAAGACTGCAGGACTCGACCCTCCATGAGGTTCTAATCCTCATGATTTTAGAGCGCTAACATCTACAATTGCTCTACACAAGTGCTATGGAAATAATGGAGGGTTAATTCTGGAGATCCGATATGGTGTTTGCCAACCACTATCTGAGAGATATCTCCACCGAGGACGTCTCAGGTATCCACCAATTCGGTCCCATGGTCCTCGCACAACAGTTGACAGTTCCTCGTAGAAGATAAGTCAATCTTACAGATTTCTACTTATCTTATAACAGTACTAAATAGCTACATGCTATATATATTTTTGCTTAAGTTCTTTTATTATCTTAAGCTCAGTACTATGGTTATTATATCATACGATATATAAGCTAACAACTCTACGGAGTTTGTTATTATATATTTAGCTTAAGTTAATCATATCTTAAGCTCAGTACTATGGTTACATTATAAATGTATTAGCTAACAAACTCTACAGAGTTTTTGCTATTATATATGTAGCTTAAGTTCATTATATCTTAAGCACAGTACTATACTCATATCGTAAAAATATAGTAGCTAACAAACTCTACGGAGTTTTGCTATTATATATTTAGCTTAAGCTCATTCATATCTTAAGCTCAGTACTATGTTTATTTCATATAAGTATATTAGCTAACAAACTCTAAAGGGTTTTTGCTATTATATATTTAGCTTAAGTTTCTTCATATCTTAAGCATTATGGTTACATTATAACATGTATTAGCTAACAAACTCTACAGAGTTTTTACTATTATATATGTAGCTTAAGTTTTTTCATATCTTAAGCACAGTACTATGTTTATATCATATAAGTATATTAGCTAACAAACTCTAAAGGGTTTTTGCTATTATATATTTAGCTTAAGTTTCATCATATCTTAAGTATTATGGTTACATTATAAAATGTATTAGCTAACAAACTCTACGGAGTTTTGCTATTATATATTTAGCTTAAGTTTAATCATATCTTAAGCTCAGTACTATGTATATATCATAAAGTATTTTAGCTAACAAACTCTAAGGAGTTTTTGCTATCATATTTACAAGCTTAAGTCTATTAGTCTTAAGCATTGTATTAATGTTATATATACCTTTATCACAATAAGTAAATTGTAATAACCTTTATATGGCAGCTGATAAGTTAGCAGCAGGAATTCATCAGTTCAGTGCCTTTATGAAGTTCCCATAGGGTTATTACAATCATCACAATTCAAATCACTAATTATTAAAATCCAAAGTATTATATATTCCCACCTCCTTTTCCGTCGGATACTACAAGCAAAAGAGCATGAGTCAGGATAAGGAAAAATATGTAATTTTTAGAGTAAAATTGATATTTTATACTTATCCTGACTCATGAGGTAAGTCCTCCCATCCTCCCCACATAACACTTTGGATTTCCCTGAAAATTCAAATGTTGGGCTCAGTATATGAGGAGAGAGTGAGGCACATGGGTTGAGGTGGCGCCCTCGTTCCCGCGCTTGGGCAGGGGAGGTAACTCGTGGTGAGTACTAATTAGTGATTTCTTTATTGAAGGGAACTTCAATTAGGGAGACACAAGTGTTCCACTATGTTCGCAAGAAGAAGAAGACAAGCAAAAGAGCATGAGTCAGGATAAGTATAAAATATCAATTTTACTAAAAAAATTACATTATTTTTCCAATCTTAATGCCGTTTGAACTTAGATAAATTTTGTTGTAGGGGGTGAAGTCTATCCACTTCTCCACAAAAGCTGCTCAACAGAATTGATTGAGCTTCTACGTGTGTTTCATTGGAACTCTAAAGGTGTACATCTCATACCTTGTTCATCCAATTTCATAATTTTGTCACTTTTACAGATGTTTGAACTTAGTTGAATTTTGTTCTATTCAGTCTGTTCGTTCCATCCAACAGGGGGTGTACGTTATCCACTTCTCCTCAAAAACTACTCTATGGAATTCATTTAGATTACACATGTGCTTTATAAGGACTCTGAAGGCGTGCATCTCATATTTTGATTTTGTATTTTATTTATTTTTCCAATTTTAATGCCGTTTAAACTTACATAAATTTTGTTGAATTTCTCTCTGAATATAGTGTTATAGGGGATGAAGTCTATCAACTTCTCCACAAAAGCTGCTCAACAGAATTGGCCTTCTATGTGTGTTTCATTGGGACTCTAAAGGTGTGAGTCTCATACCTTGTTCATCCAATTTCTTAATTTTGTCACTTCTACAGATGTTTGAACTTGAATTGGTTCTATTCATCCAGTTCGTCCCATACAACAGGGGTGTACTTTATCCACTTCTGCTCAAAAACCATTGCACAAAACTCATTTAGCTTACATATGTCTTTTATAGAGACTCTAAAGGTGTGCATCTCATATTTTGTTTTCATATTTTATAATTTTTTGTATGTTTAGAGAATTTTGAACTTAGGTACATTTTCCTGAATTTCTCTCTGATGATAGTGAAATAGGGGATTAAGCCTATCCACTTCTCCACAAAAACTGCTCAACAGATTTGATTAAGCTTATACATGTGTTTCATTGAGACTCGAAAGGTGTGCATGTCATAGTTGCATAGATGTTTATTGAACTTCTTCGTGAATTTTGTTCAATTATTGATCTTTATATGTCTTATGAATGTCAGCGGGGGCATCCGTGTCCCTGGACACAATTTTTTCTTGTTTACTTTTTAAATAATTGGACGATGGCTGTCCTGAATTAGTCACTATAACAACTTCTCTCAGTTCCTTAAAGCTTGGACCCCAAGCTTAAATAATTTGAGTCCAAACTGATAGGAGTGAAGCTATATAAATACCAACAGTTCGAATCAGTAAATAATCACTGAAGAACAATTCTTGATGTCGTTGACATCCTCTGCAGCAAATATATCTATGCAATAACGGTATGAGAGTGATCATTTGGTCAGTCTGACTTATCAGAAAAATAATGAAATGATCGTTGTGATGTACATTTCATATCCAGATATTTACTACTTTGGAAAATATCTTTGAAATCAGAGTCTGTTGTTGCAATGAGACTCAGTACCAAATAATGATAATAATTAGCGTAGTAATAAAAAGTACACATTAAACATCTCGGCAAATATTTCGCATTAAGAAATTTGAACCCAGGAGTCTAACTTTACCGCGCGACTCAGACGGTACTTGTGGGTACTGTTGCCCGTTTAAGTATGATGGGTGCTCTTCCCGTGTCTGTGACGGAGCTTGCCCATATAGTGTGGGTGTTATGCCCAATAAAAAAATAATAATCCAACAATGGGTGCTATTCCTGTGTCGTTGACAGAACTTGCCCATATATTGTGGCTGCTATGCCCAATGAAAAAAAAATATAATCCTACACTGACTTCAAAACTCTATCATGCTGAATATTACTTTGCTGTTAATGTCTTCTTAATACTAACACATGAAATACATGTGCGTTTGTGGGTGGCTGGGTCCAAGAATATCTCTCATCTGACTTCAATCTTCAGAATTAATTTTGAGCACATTTTTCACATGCAAAAATACATTGCAGTTTAGACATTAAAATGCAATAATGTACTGGCTAGTGATCTAACATACCTGGTTGCACTTATCAACAATAACACATGGTATATCCTGAACTGAGTCTATTTAAGAACACACAGATAAGTAAGTCCTGATGAGCAATCTTGTACACAATGTCCATCTTGAAGATGTCTTTGAGGTATTTTCTGTAAGAATACAGGATCTCCATATTGATGGCTGTGATCAGATCTCTGTGGGAGAGACACATGTACTTGCTTGGACTGTGGTATCTGGGTGTTTCATCCTTAACTTGTACTAAGTTGTAGGTTCTCCATCAGTTGGTTGCTGTATGATGCTCCATTCGAGATGGCGGCGTTGAGGATCAATGTTGATAAAGACACTTTCAATCTCTTCGGGTAACTTGGAGCAGAATGTTCGCGGTGGAGTCTCTATGGTGCCCCCCACACTGACTCAACACATGTTCGTCGACACATTTCTCGAGGACTGGGGTGCTCACTTTCTCCATTATCAACTGGCCGAGCAGTGGTCATCAGGAGAAAAGGCCCTTCATATCAACGAATTCGAATTTAGCACTGTCATTCTCACCGTTCGGCATTGGGCAGTAGTACTATGGTCCTCCCATCTACTGATTCAATCAGACAATTCCATGGTAGTGTGGTACATAAACCATCAGGGATCAGCAGCTCTGCTGCAGTGGACGTTTCTATTTTATCATCTAATTGATTCACTCATAGTGGCCAGAGCCCGACACATTCCATTGGTGAGGAATGTCATTACTGATGCCCTGTCATGTCCCAAACACCCGTCACCCACGGAGTGGAAACTACTATCTCTGATATTCCAATCGATGATCTACCCGTTATCGCGACCAGATGTAGACCTGTTTGCCACTCGGTACAACCATCAGATTCAGCAATGTGTCCCCAATCTCGGACCCTCAGGCATGGGACCACGACGCATTAACCATATCTTGGGAAGCCTGAATGCATGCATGTTTCCTCCTCCCCCCGGCTCTTACTACCCAAGGTAGTTCAAACTTATTTGCAACCAGCAAGATTCATCTACTTTTGGTGGCGCCATTTTGGCCTGTGAAAGCTGGTTCGTCGGCCTAAAAAGCTATCAGAACCGAATCCATTACCATTACCCGCCCGGAACGTCCTACTTCGTCATCCACATTCGGACGTGTACAACAGGTCATCACTAACCCTTCATCTGCACGTCTGGCGCATGTACAGAAATCACTGATAGCCAAGGGCTACTCATATAGAGTCGCTACAGCTATAACATCTACGCATAGGACATCGACTCGATCGTTGTATGACGATAATGGAAGGAATTTGAACATTAATGTGAGTTAGGAGAATTAATTCTCCCACCACTGCATCTCCTCAGGTTGTTGCAGAATTTCTACAGCATTTACGGGCTACAACAAAACTACTGGAACCAAGGTGTCTACTACTCCCAAGCTGCAGTATCTGCTTCGCTTGTTCAGACTTGCTGACGAGTCTAGGAAGGTCAGACCTCCTGCATGGGATTTGTCAGTTGTCCTCCCTCACTTGGTATGAGTCGCTGCGTGATAAGAAGTTCGAACAAATAACGTTCAAACTTTCTTTCTAGTAGCATTAGCTACTGCAGCTTGTATTTCGGAGTTACACGCACTCGATGTGTATCGTGCGTTTCGAACGGAAACGAAATTGCAGAGTTTTTCTGGGACTGCGTTGGGACTTTGTCGCAAAAAAAACAGTTACCAGGACAATCGGATAGAATGTTTACTATCCCACCGTTGTCAACCATTCTTGGGCCAGATGATGTTGAAGATTTGTCTCTCTACCTTGTCAGAGCTCTACGGATCTTCCTAGCTGCCTCCCAACAGCACCACCGTCTTCGTAAGAGGCTATTCATCCCGCTGTCTACTACATCGAAAGCTGAGGTCTCACGGACAACTTTGTCCTTTTGGATGCGTGCTACCATACTGAGGGCGTACGCCTTTGCTGGACTGCCACCCCTAACAGCATCCAATCCACAAGAGACCCGGGCATTAGCCTCTACTATGGCTTAACACAGCAACTGTTCCCTGACGGCCATCATGGATGGTTGCTTTTGGTGCTCTGATACAGTGTTTTCCTCACATTATCTGAGGGACTTATTGGTCATTGACGTCCAGGGTCTGTACCAGTTTGGACCCCTTGTCTTGGCCCAGCAGCTGCGCGTCTATGCATTCGCTCTCCTGTGCATACTGAATAAAATTCTGAATTTTATTTCTGATTTTTTTTCTCGATTCTTCTGGGATTAGAACTCTTCACTCAATTTTATTGGGTTATGGCAATTAGTGTCTATACGGATCTACAGTGGTTAGTTCTTGTATTTGCAATGTAGAAGTGTTCGACAATCTCACTTGCTGACCTCTGCTCCATGGAGCAATCAAGTCAGTGTAGTGAGTCCTTCCCGATTTCCTTGTGGATTTCGTAGCGTTCTAGCTCCTAAGTACCTTAGCACACCATTGTGGTCTCACTGTGGTAAGTAGTGGAAGCCATGTGATGTTGTTTTGGTACTGAACGTTAAACTTGTGAGCTTTCTGTTTCCTTTTCCCCTCTTCATGATGGGGTCTGGGGAGCTGTCTCGAAGCAGGTGCGGGCCCGATTACTAGTTGTAAGACTTTAATTACGGGGGTACTCTAATATATCGTGTCGGAGTGAGGTGACTGGCCTAGTTGCGTCCCCTTGCATATGCGAGGGTTGCGGACGAACACCACATCGCTCGGGAGCACCAACTCCTTGGGAGCGATTGTGCCTAGGAAGCCAAGGGGTTCAGGAGAACCCATCACTAGTATAGGTACTATGCTAGTCGGATCCAACCTCCCTTGTTCAGTGCTATCTATGGTTGTCATTTGCCTATACAGTGTATACTGTCAGTGCTTTTTGACTTAGGGTAATCTGCGACCCGCTGTCCAACCGTGGGATAAGTGCAAATCGTGAGATAGGATAAGTTTAAAATTTTTGAAATTTTAACTATAAATTGTATATTTATATACTTATCCTATCTCACGCGATGTATGCCCACCCAGCCTCCCTGCTACTCAGATTACGGTGGTGGCTTCAAGAAGAGAATGATCACTCTGAGGTAGCATTCTCAGCATGGTACTAGGGACCTGTCCTGTAAGGAGAGCAGCCTGGGGAACACGGGCGTATGGACAAGAGAGGCCTACAGGGAAAGTTCTCATTCATTCCACTCAGCGTCAAAGCAAGAGAGAGATGTGCAAATCGTGAGATAGGATAAGTATATAAATATACAATTTATAGTTAAAATTTCCAAAATTGGGGAAAATGTATGAAAAAATGTACAGTTTCCCCCAAACTATGCAGATATTTTGTTATTTTCTGCGGAAAATAATGATCATTGAGAGGAGAACTTACATAATTTAGAAGGCATATGTCTTTAAGTATACATCTGGTTCCATTTGATATTCATATCTAAATTAAAATAGACTTTTAATCAGGTTTATAACACAGGTCCTATTTTTTCACTAAATGGCGGCCGCTCACCAAGAAATGACCATCAACATTTGAAAACAATGACCCAGGTCAAACTGTAAGCTTGAAGTAGGTTATGTTGGTGTAGCAGGGTGGTGGCTATACCTCTGTCTGAGTTATGACCCCTTAAGTACCACCCTCTCATAATGCCCCACAGTCTTATCATAAACATCTATATATACACATTGTCATCCACATTATCATCATCATCATCATCATCATCATTTCATGCTGTTTTCATTATATGTTGTCCTTGTCTGCAGTTGAATGTCAGCCCACTAACATCTTCAGTCTTCAATACCCTTAGCAGCCTCTGAGTTCTCCAGCTTCACCTGGACTTCCTCTGCTCTATTTTTAGACACTTCCACCACCTAATGTAACCGTCCAGCATCTGACTTCCTTTGACACCTGTCAGATGCTATCTGTATTCTGATTGGCCTTTTGGTCCCCCTCTCTGAACTTCCTTTCTCACCTGCCCTCCTCATGCATTCTGCATGAACTCTTATAGGAGGGAGGTTCTCTCTTTTCAGGTGAGAAAGATTTCAATATTCTTATCTTTCTGTACTTTGTTCTGTAAACAAATACTATTCATTAAAGGGTATCTCACAACTTCATAATTGTAAAACATATTTAATTACAATATTATTTCATACATTTATCTAAATATTTACCAGTTACTGCATATTTTGTAACTCTGACTGAGCACATGGTCTTCAACCATGTGCTTCATCCATTTAAACTATTTGGCTTAAATTATACATTCTGCATGAAATCTTATAGGAGGGAGGTTCTCTCTTTTCAGCATTCCTCCCAACTTTGCAAATAAACTTCATCCTTCATCTGAAGAACTGTTCTTGTTATGATTAGCCGCCCAGTGGCTGGACATTACACACCACACCCGGCTACAAAATGGCGCCCAACGTGGGGCTGCTAGTCCAATCAACAACATCACTTTCACAGTGAGAGGAGGCAGTTCATCATTCATCTCATTTCAACTTCAAGAGTTCATGTAGTCTCAAGAATAATCCCAAACCTTCTTGGATGGACTTCAATCATTTGGACTAATTCTGTGATGTGTTTGGGATACACTAGTTGTGAATTTTTCAGCTTGTGACATTTTCAATATTTTTGTGTGTATCACATTCAGGACTTGAACTGTTTGACAGAACCTGAAAAGAGACATTTGTGATACAACTATATGACATTGTATTTTTATATTCATATATATATTCCAGACTGCAATATCACAATTGCAACAGTATCCTGTGATATATATATTATATATTCACATTCTGGAATTTATAATCACTGATTTTACAGATTATTGACTTTTGTACAAATTCTATTTCTACAACATTTCTATGTCTACCATGTTTATCTAAATCATATATGTATATTTCTATTTAATTCTTATTCATCTCAACCTCATTATCAATAAAGTTGTTCCAGTAATATAATTTAAGAGTTTACTTTTAATTGTAGCTGGTAATTATTTGATTTTGTTTCTAAATATATTTTTCAAATTACAGTTGACTTAAACAGTTCAATTTCAAAATCAAAAATATTTTTTTCATCTTAATAATTTTATACTTGTGTTGATACCCTTCTTACATACCTTATCAGTACCAAACTCTATCCTCAGTACTGCTTTTTCCTAGCTGTTTCTGACGTCTATCCTTCAGTGAGCAGTATCTCTTTTCAGGAAACCACTAACATTTACTATGAATAGTCTTGTCTTGTGTTGTTTCTTCATTTCATCATACATCATCTCCCATTATAGTCTTCATCCATATCACTTGTACTATTCTTCAGATTTCCACACACTATCTGTGGTTGTCTGTTTACCTGTACTTATATTGTTGTGACATTGCTCTTTGGGGTTGGTTGTTTGTTCCCCTTAGATGGTTTACAACCCATATCAATTCTTCCATCTTGTATCCTAGTTGTTGTAGGATCCTGCACATTGTTTCCTGATATTTAGGAGTTTTTGAACTTGGATATCACCTCTCATATGATTAACCCTTTCTTGTTGGGACCCAACTCAACAGTTAGTTAGTCTTGTTGCCTTTTTGGAGGTTTCTCGTATACATTTCACATTGTTCATACATTATGGCCACGTCGGACAGTGATTTTCAATCACAGGTAGATGAAGATGTGGAATTAATCTATCAACTTAATCCCATTGTCCGTACTAGTATACTCTCCCGCCTAGCAGATGACGTTAATCCACATCAGCCTCAGACTACCTTTACAGCTGATGTGGCGTCTGGGGATTTGTTGGCTCGGCCACATGTGCCTCCACCTCCACCCCTAGGTGATAGCCCAAGGTTTGTCCGTCAGCCACAGGGGCCATCATCTCTGCTAGTGCATACCCCACTGGGATGCCCTTTGTTACCTCGCATACCTACAGGGCCTTCCCAGCTGGGTACACAACCACAAGACCCTAGTCCTAGGTTAGACTTGCCTAATTCTCTACCTAGGCCCTACGGGTCCCTATTTAGTTACAACCCACCAATAGGTTCAAGTACACCTTACCCACAGCATTCACGTGTCATAACACATCCAACTAGGGCACCCTATGAGGCTTGGCCTAATAGACATGTACCCATGCCTTTGCCATACCCTGGGTACAGTTCCACTGCCCAGCCTAGTCAGCTCAGGGCAACTCCGCGTTCCACCATGCCTATGCCAATACTTCATGCACCAAGTCCCCGTTTGTCCACATTTTCTGGGGATGGGGGAAAGGGTTTGGTAAAGTATAGTCAGTGGTGCCTTGAAATATTGGGATGTCGACGTGAGAATGTCTACTCTGACACCGCAATATTCATTGCTATGCGGAGGGCAGCCAAGGGTTCTGCTGCAGATCTTCTCAGTGGCTTCTCTACTGAAGCAACACTTGATTCTGCACTGGAGCAGTTGGACATTGTCTTTGGTAATGTGATGCCAGGTGAGACACTTATGGAGCGTTTTTATACAGCTCGCAAGGAAATAAATGAGTCTGTTGCAGCGTGGATTAGTAGACTTCGTGATTTAATATCAAAGATCGAAGCCTCAGGAATGCTCCCTCCAAATGCTGCCCTGAACTTACTTCGAAGTCGTTTCTGGATGGGGTTGTCTGGTTGACTCTGGTCTTGAGTACAGTCAACTGCTGCTTGCTCTACGTCGGGTAGAGGAGGAACTATTTACCCCTAAGGAGGCACATCTGTACCCTGTTACCACTCCTGTACCACGTGGTCGGGAGATGGAGGAAGTGCTCTCTAGACTTGAGGAAATTGATAAAAGTCTTAAGTCTATGGGTGATAAAGTTCACTCTCTTGAGCTAAGGTCTGCTTAAGCCTCCTCATCTAAATGACCCACCAGTCGTCAAGGCCATGCTCCGCCCAGAAGTGCCCAGACAAGCAAACCCATATTAAAGCAGGTTGGTGATAGACCCCTTCCACAAAAGTCATCAGTTTTCTGTTTTGCTTGTGGGAAGCCAGGGCTTAAAAGGGGCCACCAGCATTGTCCGGCTTTAAACTCATAAGAGTCCCAGCTGTGGAGCGAATTGAGGACCCGGAGTCAAGCTCTAAACAAAATGTGCCTTCCAGTTTAGTTGGCCACCCAAACATTGCACATGTGAAGGTCGAGGGGCATACCTGTGAAGTTTTGATAGATACTGGTTCAATGGTCACCACTATCTCTCAAAACGTTTACAGAGCCTCCCTCCCTCACTTGCCACTTAACCAAATCAGCTCTTTACTAGAGGTGCATGGAGCTGGGGGTGCCAAGCTACCCTATTTGGGGTATGTTGAGGCTGTCATTGCTATACCCCCTGACTTTATGGGTCAAGTAGTTGAAGTACCTGCACTTGTTCTTGTAGTGCAGACTTCACCTCTAAGGTTCCACTTATCCTTGGGACCAATGTTCTACATGCTGCTTGCGAAAGCAACCCTGGTGACAGGGTATCTGGGAGTTCTTCTCCTTGGACCATGGCTATCCAGTGGCTCTGTAGGCATTGGAATGACCTTAACAGAACTGAGAATGTGCGGACTACTAAAGCTATCATAATACCCCCGTCTTGTAACCAGATTATTACCGGCATTTGCAGGGGTCATGCTCCACAGATTGGTATGGAGTTTTGTGCCACACAGTCCGTACTTCCTGGTTCACTTACACTTGTTACTGGTGTTGTTAGTTTTCAGTCTAGCCACTCCACCACACGAGTCAAGGTTGAGGTTACTAACCCGTCCACAAAGGCTGTTACATACTGACTTGGTCACCCATTGAATAGAACTCACAGATGAGACTTCATTTAAGGAAAGACATAGACGTATTCCACCCTCTAGGTTTTAAGAGGTCAAGGACCATATAAAGCAAATGTTGGATGCAAAAGTTATCCGTCCATCTGCTAGTCCATATGCCTCACGCGTTGTATTGGTACGCAAACGTGACTTGACTTTGCGCCTCTATATCGATTATCGAAAATTGAACAGTCTAATAGTTCGAGATTCCTAAGCCCGGGTTCGATTCCCCACATGGGCACAATGTGTTAAGCCCATTTCTGGTGTCCCCCGCCGTGATATTGCTGGAATATTGCTAAAAGCGGCGTAAAACTAAACTCAGTCAGTCAGTCAGTCGAGATTCCTACACTCTACCACGGATAGAGGAAACTCTTGATGCATTACTTGGGGCAAAATACTTCTCTTGTCTTGATCTTAAGAGTCGAAGTAGACGAGGAGCATAAGGCCCGTACTGCCTTCACCGTTGGCCCACTTGGGTTTTACGAGTGTAACTCGATGCCTTTTGGACTAACAAATGCTCCGGCTACTTTCCAATGCCTGATGGAGAGGTGTATGGGCGACATTCATCTTCTTCAATGTCTTATCTATCTCGATGACATCATTGTGTTCTCTAAGACCTTTGAAGAGCTTCTTGAGAGATTACGAGCAATCATTCAAAGATTGCGTAAGAATGGGCTAAAGCTTAAGCCATCAAAATGCCAATTCTTGCAGACCTCCATTAAATATCTGGGTCATGTCATCTCTGAGGGCGGTATCAAAACATAGCCTGAGAAGATAGAGGTATTGAAGAACTGGCCATTTCCACGTAGTGTCGACGATATACGTTGTTTTCTTGGATTCTCCAGCTACTTTAGGCGTTTTATGCTGAAGTTGCCAAACCATTGACAAATTTGCTTGCTGATCATAGCGGGAGGTCCAAACGTAAGAGCAAGTCTAGTCAACCATTTTCAGTGAGCTTATTAGCAGGCTTTCTTGTGCTCCCATTTTGGCTTTTGCTGATTTCACTCTGCCCTTTGAATTGCACACTGATGGGATGGCTTGGGTGCAATACTGTACCAGTACCAAGAAAATCAAAGGCGAGTGATTGCTTATGCAAGTTGCAGTCTCAGCAAAGCCGAGCGCAATTACCGTGCTCATAAGTTAGAGTTTCTGGCTCTAAAGTGGGCTGTCACCAAGAAGTTTCATGACTACTTGTATGGCAACTCATTCACTGTGAAGACTGACAATAATCCCCTTACTTACGGTCCTAACTTCTGCTAAGTTAGATGCCACTGGACATTGCTGGCTGGCTGAACTTGCCACCTATGACTTCTCACTTGAGTATGTTCCCGGTGCAAGGAATGTCGATGCAGATGCTTTGTCCAGGCTACCTCAGGAGTCCATGGACATACAAACTGTTTGTAATGGACATCTTGTCTCATCATGCGCTGTGGAGACACTCTCCCTCAATCAGGAGGTGTTGAGTTGCATGTTGGCGGTCGATGGTATGGCACCCTCTGATGTTGCTAGCCAGCGGATGAAATTATATCAGCAAGCTGATCCCTCAATCTGCTCGATTTTGGATTTCATCCGTAATGGTAAACTCCCTAACAAGGAGGCTCTCAAATCCATGGATCGAGACACTGCAGCCATTCTCCGTGAGTGGGATTAACTCCACAGGCAACAACTCACAGATGTTGGCGCATCCTACTATCAAGTGATTGTTCCCCAGTTTAAAAGAGATGAGGTCATTACCCATCTACATGACGGCATGGGACATCTTGGTAGGGACAGGACCGTGGCACTTCTTCGGACTCGGTTTTATTGGCCAGGAATGATTATGGATGTGGAGAAAAGGATTCGTAGCTGCCAGAGGTGTATTCTACGTAAAGCTCCTAACCAAACTGAGTGTGCACAATTAGTAAGCATCAAAACCACTCAACCTATGGAGTTGGTGTGCATCGATTATCTCAGCTTGGAGCCCTCCTCTGGTGGTTATGAGAATGTCCTGATCATTACGGACCATTTCACCAAATATGCTGTTGCCATTCCAAACCGCAACCAGACGGCACGTACCACAGCCAAAGTTCAGTTTGATCACTTCATTGTTCACTATGGCATTCCAGAGAAGTTGCACTCTGATCAGGGCCGGAACTTTGAAAGTGACATCATCAAACAGCTGTGCAGCATACTGGGCATTCTCAAAACCCGAACCACTCCGTATCATCCGATGCGTAATGGTTTATATGAGCGGTTTAATCGGACGCTCTTAGGGATGCTCGGCACTCTTGAGGAACAGCAAAAGGCAAAGTGGAAAGACCATATTTCTCACTAAGTGCATGCCTATAACTGTTCTCTCCATGAGTCTACCGGGTTCACTCCGTACTTCCTCATGTTTGGCAGACATCCTAGGCTGCCTGTTGACATGGCATTTGGCACATCACTGGCCAATATTTCATCACCAACTCATACGCAGTTTGCTGCTGATCTTGAGCGCAAATTACATACTGCATATGAGCTTGCTGCTGCAAACCTTGAAAGGGCACGGGCTAAACAGCATAAAGCCTATAACCTTAAGGCACGTGGAGCCACAATCAAGGTTGGTGATGTTGTATTGGTGCGTAACGTCAACATACGTGGGAAGCAAAAGCTGACCAATCTGTAGGAAGATGAGTATTATGTTGTTGAGTCTCAACCTCACGCCGACATTCCTGTGTTTACAGTCTGCAAGGAAGGGACCAGAGAATGTCGTGTACTTCATCGTAATTTGCTCCTTCCCATTGGTACAGATGGCCAGCCCATACCCAGGCCTCTGCGCTCCCCATCGACAACGAGGCTTTCAACAACATCATCTGGCGAACTCAACGACACAGGTGCCAATGCAACACTGGAAATTTCAACAACCGACATGGACCTTGAGAATACTTTTTCTCCAGTATCGGTACCATCCTGTGTCGCCGCTGCCTTCAGTCAGCTCGCCACCAGCAAGTACTTCACTTGTACCTACACCATCCACACCAGCACCAACTAGTCCTATCCCTGGCTCAGTATCGTCCACTCCCCAACCATTACCTCGGCGAGTCAGACGTAACCGCACAAAGCCAAAATGGATGACGGATGGACAGTTTGTTGTACAACAAAGTGTTTAGGTGTGAGGGTGTTTTGCTACAGTGTCACTTTTCAATCGCGAGGTCGCCATTTCCCAAAGCGGGGGTGTATGTAGCAGGGTGGTGGCTATATCTCTGACTGAGGTATGACCACTTAAGTACCACCCTCTCATAAGCCCCCACAGCCTTGTCATAAACATCTATCTATACACATTGTCATCCACTTTATCATCATCATCATCATCATCATCATTTCATGCTGTTTTCATTATATTTTGTCCTTGTCTGCAGTCAAACATGTTTAGAAAGATGAATAGAGTAACATTATTATCCTCCACCGCGTAACCTAGGGGATATAGTATTAGGCTCATCACCGTCCGTATAAGTACAAATTGGAATATCCCAGATCAGGCTTGGTGACCCAGTCAGGCTTGGTGACCTTGACCTTCATTTCAAGGTCACAAGGGGACTTTAACGTTTTACTCTTCTCAGCGAGATATCTCAAGAACTGTTCACTAGATTTTCTTCATATTCAACACCAAGCTTTATCTAGGGAAGTCGCAGGGCCCAGTCGATTTTAGGGACCTTCACTTAATTTTCAAGGTCATGGCGACACTTTGAAGATTTCAGCATATTAACCTGCATGTTATGCTTGTCAGCGAGATACCTCAAGAACCACTCACTGGATTTTCTTCATATTTGACATCAAGCTTTATCTGGGGAACGCACAGGGCCCAGTTGATTTTGGTGACCTTCACTTAATTTTCAAGTTCACAAAGACAATTTGAAGATTTCAGCATGTTAAATTGCATGTTAGCATAGTCAGCAAGATCTCGCAAAAAACTTTCACTGGATTTTTTCATATTTGAGACCAAGCTTCATCTAATGAAGGCGCAGGGCCCAGTCAATTTTGGTGACCTTCACATAATTTTAAAGGTCACTGCAACACTTTGAAGATTTCAGCATGTTAACCTGAATTCACTGGATTTTCTTCATAGACTTTCAAGACTTCCCTTGAATGTTTTTCAATAAGCAATTTCTTTAGTACCACTTTTGCATATTTCATGCACTGTGACATTCATGTCAAGGTCAAAGTCAGTCTTGAAAATATTTGTGTGTTTGAACAACTAAAGAGCAAGATATCAAGAGAGATTGACTAGTCATGTTTTTGTTGACATTTAACTTCATCTTAAACTTTCATTACTTTTTAAGTTTGATTTGATAATTTGCAGCGGGGTATTTTGTTACCTTAGTGACAATGCTAGTTATGATTCTGTCTTAAAGTTTAAATGTTCATGTTTTTCAAAATTGATTGTGTTTCCTTCCGAATACCTTTCTCTATATTACCAAATATTAACAAAATCACAACATGTATCAGTCAATGAGATGTTGATATGTAGGTATTGCAATACTTCATAAGTCTTGAGGTTTATAATGTAATAAGCCTTTCACATCAATTTTAAGGATTCCTTGCATATTGTCATGGGTTGTTACTGGCAATCATCATTGTCATCATCATCACTGTTGTCATTATCACGGTTGTCATTACAATTTGCCATATTGGAGCAGTCTACCAACTTGCCTGCTGCTGAACACTTCATACCATTCAACACACATGTATAACCCAATGGTCAACTGCTTCTTGAACATTTGCATGGCATGAATTCCAAAACAATTTCTGGAGCTGGAGGTCCTGTCATCCACTTCAGGAGTAGATTCCCAGTGGTATCTTTCTCCCAGCCATGTCCATCTGTGGCGACTGAAATGCTTGGATTCCTCTCGAGTCTGTTTCTCCAAATAGCTGCTTGATAGTGTGCACGGAGGGTGTGTTGGAGGAGAGCATCAACACAAGGTGGCAACTGTCCTGATTCAACATCCCCCTCCTCTACAATAAAACATGAGATAGCAAAGTTTGTTGACTTAGAAAGCTTTATACTTCAAGTTTTCCATTGTCAGATTCCAGGTGCTTCCAAGTGCTACAAATTCTTTCCTAAACCTTTGATACTGGAGAATCATTTTCAAAACCTTGAGCTTTCCTTGTCCAGACAGAGAACTCAGTGACTGACAACCAGTCCATGCATGTAATCCAACTACAGCACAACACATTTCAACCCCTAGAGCAGAAGCAAGCTTGCTTTACAACATCCTTTAGTCTGATACGAGCTCTGGTTCCACGTCTGACTTTCCTGCTGCTGATTGTTGCCAGACTGAGAAATATGATCAAGACATCAGTATCATCCACAACATACATAAGTGTGGAATGGTCTTCAGCTGCATGTTTAGCATGTGAAGCTAATCGAGTATCAGCTTCCTCATGGTTGCATTCAAGATCTTCAACAACTTGGTGGTCATCATTTGTCAGCTTGATGCAATGATTGCCATAGGTGACAAACAACAACTTGCTGCCTAGCTTCTGTTCCTGCCTAGCTTCTTGGTTCCTTCCAACTCTCAGCTAGATATTTGGTAAGGTTGTTCTTGCTCTTGCTACAAGCAAGGAATTTCTTCAATTTGTTGATCTTCATGGTTTCATTTGAGTGAACAAAACTCCTTCTTTTGAGCCACAAATTATGTGTTCTGTAGACTTAACTGATTTGTCTCTGTAAACATCACACAACATCTCTGGGTTGGCAATCTTCATTTGTCATGCAGCATTTGTGACAGAGCAGCATCTGAGAGCTCAGCAAAAGTATGGTTATCGCCACGAAGCTTCTGGAGAATTGCCATGGCATCAATAAGTGCAGCACTTTGTTTTGGAGTGGTTTCAGCTAAAGACACTTTGCTTTGAAGATTGCTTGCTAACATGGCTTTGTTGGTCTTTTTAAAGATCACATGCAACGTAAAACACAATTTTGCAGATTCCGATACCTTTTGGTATGGACTTTCAGTAACATATGATAAAAAATGCAAATTCAACTTATAAAGTTGAAAAATAATGTGATGACAAAAAACCCACGAAATCGGTGTTCAAACGATTCACTAACTCACCGCAGCTGGGGTTCATCGCGTTATTTTTCAACTTTATGAGTTGAATTTGCATTTTTGATGATTTGTATCTGTAAGTCCATACCGAAAGGTATCAGAATCTGCAAAGTTGTGTTTTGCGTTGCATGTGACCTTTAACATCGCATGCACAACTAAGGTACTTCGGCAACGGTGTAGTACACTTATTAAGAAATGAGGGGGAACAAGAAATATAGATTTTGAAAGAGTGGTGTTACTACCCAAAAAAAACAAAGAAAAAAACAAACAAAAAACAACTGAGTATTAAGGGAATTAGCATTGTCAGAATTTCTAACATTTTTCCTTATCCTGACTCATGCTCTTTTGCTTGTCTTCTTCTTCTTGCGAACATAGTGGAACACTTGTATCTCCTTAATTGAAGCTCCCTTCACTAATTAGTACTCACCAAGAGTTGCCTCCCTTTGCCTCCGCGCGGGAAAAGGTGGCGCCACCCTCTGGCCTCATGCTTCACTCTCTCCTTCTTCGCCCAGTGAGCAGGATGTGAGAGCGCCTGTGTCTCCTTACACACTATATCCTTTGGTTTTTCTTAGTTAGTTACCTCCTATAGGTTACTATAGAGGTATAGCTAGTATCCTTCATTAATATGTATTGATAATTAATCGTATTTCTACTGTTTATTCACGTGAGTTTGTGATTGTTCAGCTAGTATTACGTTGATGAAAATCTGTACTGTTTGCAGATTACGTTTTTATTCTGCTGCTGATCCGCATTAATATGCCCTAGCTGTACTGCGACCATGTTCATTTTATTCACGTTGCAGTTGCGGTACTAATTTATCCAATTCTGCCTTTAATAAATATTTACTTTGCGTTTGAGACGCGCAGCAGATAGGTCGCGTATGCAGAGTCTAGCCATGACTGATACACCTGAACCCTCGCCAGTCTACTGCTGTTGGTCGACCCCCCTCCCGTCTGGTGTTCCGCTAGAGTGGTGGAGAGGCGTGGGACGTAGTCCGCCGTCTCTAAGAAGCATCCTGTTTTCCCAGACATCCCGTTGTCGCAGCCGAAGACTAAAGGGCTTCTACTTCATCTCAACGCAGACTTCGGACCCCCAGGGCAGCGTCGACATCTGAGGGGAAATCAACGAAGTCTACTAGGACTTTCTCAACCGAGATTGTTCCAGCCGCTGAACTGGGCCTCTACGATGATCAGCCGATCAGCATCCCCGATCTACGCCACAAGAGACGACCGGAGTCGGCAACAGTGACGTCAGCACAGATCGCCATGCAGCCTGATGTGTCTACACCGATGTCGGACGATCTTCCTGAGGGCCCCGTCGCTAACATCGCAGAGAGGGCACCGACTAGATCGTCTTCCTGAGGGCCCCGTCGCTAACATCGCAGAGAGGGCACCGACTAGATCGTCGCAGACCGTCCCAGACGACCTGATGCGGCAAATCATGAAGATCAGCCCAGGACCTGAGCCTTTGCGAAGGCTCCAACGTAGACGACATCCCAGAGGGACCCCCCGTCAACATAGCGGCCACGACGAAGCCACCTTCGCGAAGGAAGTCACAGACCACCTCGACGAAGGACCCAGATGTACAGCCTTCGCGAAGGCTTGATAGATCATCACCTACCTCGGCTTCATCCTTAGATTCGGACTCGGACCACCAGACTTCACGAAAGCCTTCGCGAAGGTCAAGTCGCCGTTCCTCAGGACCGGACGCAGAGGAAGCTTCGCGAAGGCCTTCGCGAAGGGCACCTTTATCAGGCTCCAAATCATCTTTGTCCAGAAGGACATCGAGGGATTCCACAAGAGCTTCGCGAAGCTATCAACATTCACCTCACAGATCTCTGCGAAGGTCAACCCATAGACGCAGATCGTCAGGACGTTCACCAAGACGATCCCCTCGCCATTCTTCATGCCGATCACCTCGCCGTTCACCACGCCGATCTCCTCGTACATCACCACGTCGATCTCCTCGCAGGTCACCACACAAGTCTTCACAGACACCCGGTACAGTGGTAGAAGCACACAGTCCACCATCTGAAGAGCATCAACCTCTCATCAGCGATCCCGTGGTAGAAGATGATGGAGGCATCAATTTCTCAGACGCTGAGATACGTTATTGGATGGTTAACAACCTAGACCTTTCTTCACCTTCCAAGAGTGGTAACTCGGCGCATACTTACCTGATGAAGGAGGACGATGCAGACGCCATCACCTTACCTCCGATCGACCCGATTGCTGCGGTGCCACAGAATTTGGACACAGCCTGCCATAAAGCCACGAAAGTTCAAACGCCACACCATGACGAGGCGTATGTTCTTTGGCCTTAATAGATCTAGAACGATCAATGAGACTCTTATCACCAGATTTCGTGACACGACTTCTGAAGATGATAGGATGATCTACTCGGCCCTACTTATGCAAAAGAAGGACCAGCAAGAACCACACCCTGTAGAACACAGAGGTCGTTCGTGAAGCAAGCGCTCATATATTGATCGGACTCTAGACACTTCGCTAAGGAAGTCCCAGGCCGCCTCCGCGAAGGAGCTAGAGCCTCACCAGTTGCAAGGGACGTCGCGGAGGAGTAGCGCTTCGCCGACCCCACACACTGTTGAACACAGAGGTCATTCGCGAAGCAAGCGCTCATATATATATACTGATCGGGCTCTGACTCGATACCTTCGCGAAGGTCGCGAAGGCTAAGTGGCTCCAAGTCTACTTCACCCAGAAGATCTAGAAGGGATACTTCGAGAGCTTCGCGAAGTCTCCGGCGTTCACCGAGGAAGTCTCCTCCAAGGTCTCCATATACTAGCCACTCGTCATATATAGCCACTCGTCAGTCCGTTCAAGACATCGCATAAGTTGTCTATCAACTGTATGCCATATGCCGTCTATAAGCCTACGCGAAGACAATTGCACAGGCTATTTACAACACAGAACGTCGCTGTATTAATTAGTCAACGACGTTTCATAGATCTTCACAGGAATCAACTTTTCCGTATAGATTGCTAGTTATGCAATCCCGGACTACGATACGATTATCTACATGCGTGACCATTACGCAGATCTGCAGACATTTAAATATCGAAATTGAACAGCAGCCTTGTTACAGCGAGTATAACTCATAATCGTCAACGTTTTCTGAGAAGAAATATGTACAACAAGTTCAGCTTTAATTCTACAATTATGACGATACATTCATGTATACAGTCTACAAGCTGATAACTGGCAAGTTATTGTACCTTTATATAAGGAAGTCGGAATTATATTCAAGACTGAAGTTACTTTCACGACAGCCAGGAAAATAACCTACCCAGCATCAATATTACAGAGCAAGGTATTTCGCGCCGGAGGTTTCGCGTGTTTACCATTAACCCTCGAAACACGTGGTCACTCGGGTAACTTCGGGAAGCTACGGTGAAGACTGACGATTATTCTAATATCAACGACGGCACGATATTATACAAGGTTCTTTTCCTGCTGCTACGGTGACATCACAGCGGGTATTCTACAGAATCAAAATGCCTTGTTCTGATTGGACCGCGATGGACAACGCCCTACGCAGAGGTCGATCTTAGTTCACAGTTCAAGACTTAGGTTACAAGTGACAACTATATATCAGTGAACGAGCAAGCCTCCTTACAGTCCAGCTAATCTGAACCTTCATGATTGGGCTGCCTTCTTGAGGTTAGAGACCTCCCCTGTCAAGTTTAGGACGAGGGCACGGCAGTCAGGCGATTTTTACTTAAAGTTCAACGATGACAGTCACACCTGGTTGTGCACCTACATCGTCAAGGACTTCGCAGCGAATTTACCTAGACGACGGGATACAAGTGGATCCAAATCCACAGCGTCTCAGACTACAGCTGAATTTCATCATCAAGCTACTAACACAACTAGATGGTTAGTAAACCTACTTAAGCTTTCTGATTGGAGGATTAAAACGGAAGTTTCACGCTCCAACTTGGGGATCTGTATATAGTGCTCCAACACCTCACAAGTGAGGTTTATGAACACGCTTTGATGATATACTTGGACTCCATGATATGATGATTCTATCACGATGGCCAGTAAGAGCACTGTATATATATCTCCACCGAACCAAACAGGAGGGAAAAATGCAACAGATTATTTCCTCTATCATCAAGTTACGCAGACTGAAGTCTCATGTTCTACTATCTCCTTTTGGATCAGAACTGTCATACTACGTGCCTACAAGATTGCAGGACCCGACTCTCCATGAGCTTCTAATACTTATGATATTAGAACGCTAACTTCTACAATTGATCTACACAAGTGCTATTGGAATTATGGAGGGTTTATTTCTGGAGATCCGATATGGTGGTTGCCAACCATTATCTGAGAGATATCACCACCGAGGACGTCTCAGGTATCCACCAATTCGGACCCATGGTCCTCGCACAACAGTTGACAGTTCCTCGGAGAAGATAAGTCAATCTTACAGATTTCTACTTATCTTATAACAGTACTAAATACCTACATGCTATATATAACAGTACTATGGTTATTATATCATACAATATATAAGTTAACAACTCTACGGAGGTTGTTATTTTATATTTACCTTAAGTTAATCATATCTTAAGCGTAGTACTATGGTTACATTATAAATGCATTAGCTAACAAACTCTACAGAGTTTTTGGGCTATTATATACGTAGCTTAAGTTAATTATATCTTAAGCACAGTACTATACTCATATTGTAAAAATATATTAGCTAACAAACTCTACAGAGTTTTTGCTATTATATAGGTAACCTAAGCTTATTCATATCTTAAGCTCTGTTAGCTAATATACCTATATGATATAAACATAGTACTGAGCTTAAGATATGAATAAGCTTAGGTTACCTATATAATAGCAAAAACTCTGTAGGAAACCTTAAGCTACATATATAATGGCAAAAACTCCGTAGAGTTTGTTAGCTAATACATGTTATGATGTAACCATAAAACTTTAGATATGATGAAACTTAAGCCAAATATATAATAGCAAAAACTCTTTAGAGTTTGTTAGCTAATATACCTATATGATATAAACATAGTACTAACTCTAAAGAGTTTTTGCTATTATATATTTGGCTTAAGTTTCATCATATCTAAAGTTTTATGGTTACATCATAACATGTATTAGCTAACAAACTCTACGGAGTTTTTGCCATTATATATGTAGCTTAAGGTTTCCTTCATATCTTAAGCTCAATACTATGTTTATTTCATATAAGTATATTAGCTAACAAACTCTAAAGAGTTTTTTGCTATTCTATATTTGGCTTAAGTTTCATCATATCTAAAGTTTTATGGTTACATCATAACATGTATTAGCTAACAAACTCTACGGAGTTTTTGCCATTATATATGTAGCTTAAGGTTTCCTTCATATCTTAAGCTCAATACTATGTTTATATCATAAAAGTATATTAGTTAATAAACTCTAAGGAGTTTTTTGCTATTATATATTTAGCTTAAGTTTCATCATATCTTAAGCATTATGGTTACATTATAAAATGTATTAGCTAACAAACTCAACAGAGTTTTGCTATTATATATATAGCTTAAGTTTAATCATATCTTAAGCTCAGTACTATGTTTATATCATAAAAGTATATTAGTTAATAAACTCTAAGGAGTGTTTTGCTATTATATATTTAGCTTAAGTTTAATCATATCTTAAGCTCAGTACTATGGTTACATTATAAATGTATTAGCTAATAAACTCTACAGAGTTTTTGGCTATTGTATATATAGCTTAAGTTAATTATATCTTAAGCACAGTACTATACTCATATCGTAAAAATATATTAGCTAACAAACTCTACGGAGTTTTTGCTATTATATATGTAGCTTAAGCTTATTCATATCTTAAGCTCAGCACTATGTTTATATCATATAAGTATATTAGCTAACAAACTCTACGGAGTTTTTGCTATTATATATGTAGCTTAAGCTTATTCATATCTTAAGCTCAGCACTATGTTTATATCATATAAGTATATTAGCTAACAAACTCTAAAGAGTTTTGCTATTATATATTTGGCTTAAGTCTCATCATATCTTAAGCATTATGATTACATTATAAAGTATATTAGCTATAAACTCTAAGGAGTTTTGCTATTATATATTTAGCTTAAGTTTAATCATATCTTAAGCTTAGTACTATGTTTATATCATAAAGTATTTTACCTAACAAACATCTAAGGTGTTTATACTATCATATTAACAAGCTTAAGTCTTTTAGTCTTAAGCATTGTATTAATGTTATATATACTTTATCATAATAAGTAAATTGTAATAACCTTTTATGGCAGCTGATAAGTAAGGAGCAGGAATTCATCAGTTCAGTGCCTTTATGAAGTTCCCATAGGGTTATTACAATCATCACAGTTCAAATCACTAATTATTAAAATCCAAAGTATTATATATTCCCACCTCCTTTTCCGTAGGATTCTACAAGCAAAAGAGCATGAGTCAGGATAAGGAAAAATATGTAATTTTTAGAGTAAAATTGATATTTTATACTTATCCTGACTCATGAGGTAAGCCCTCCCTTCCTCCCCACATAACACTTTGGATTTCCCTGTAAATTCAAGTGTTGGGCTCGCAAAATCAGGAGAGAGTGAAGCATGAGGCCAGAGGGTGGCGCCACCTTTTCCCGCGCGGAGGCAAAGGGAGGCAACTCTTGGTGAGTACTAATTAGTGATTTTACATTGAAGGGAGCTTCAATTAAGGAGATACAAGTGTTCCATTATGTTCGCAAGAAGACAAGCAAAACAGCATGAGTCAGGATAAGTATAAAATATCAATTTTACTCTAAAAATTACATTATCATTCATATGCCTCTGTCTCAGACAAAACTCAATGTCTGTTTTATTGACACCTATGTGTCTGCCTGCCTGTCTGCTAATGACAATATTCAATACCCAACTTCGATCACTGACCACATGCAATTTGAACTGAACACCTATCAGGCTAAAGAAATTTTATGGCTCGTGCCCCCCAGTTCGGTCTCTGTCTCATTATGTAATAGACCGATCCAGTCTGTCAATCAAAACTGGCGCATGCGTCAATTTTGGCCAATCAGCAGGCCGGGCACGCTGTGTGGATTAGTCAGACTTATTTCCGGGGTCAAACGATGCCTCCGAAGCGATGTGCTTGGAATTATGCCATTTACACTCGCTATATCTATTACATATTGCTGCGATTTGATGTGTACCTTTAACAAAACCATTACGATCAAGACAAAAAAATTGAAGCGGATCAAGGAATGCGATAGGCCTAAGGAGCAGTTAAATGTCGGCACCGTCGTTCACGAAACCTACGTCTGCTCGAAGGTGAGAATTTGCACGAATTTACACACTTTCGCACATGTGCAAAAGCATTACCAATAGATGACAACAAATAGCAGTTTAGGATTTTGCAAGTATTATAAACACGGACAATTCTTGTAACTACAAAATTGTTTTTGCTTCACGCTTTTAGTCACTACTGGGCATTGAGTTGGTACACCATAAACCTGAGAAGAGACAGGCGAGAAAGCCGGACACAATGTAAACAAATCTGATAGCGAAGTTGATTTCGTTAGGGTCGAATCAAATAGCAAAACTTTGTTACATTAAAGAACAATGTGGTGGATATGGTTGCATTCACGATTAGATATTCTTAAATTTGTCACACATTTTAGGATATTTTAAAGTTTCAAAAGCACAATCTGAAGGCCTATGTACAGTACAGGATCCGTTGATAGTGCAGAATATTCTTTAGGGAGTAATATTCTTTTATCCAAACGGAAATATTGTCAGTGTCAGTGTCAGTGCCTATCACGCTCAATATCAAAACATCAAAATTCATTCAAATGAGTGTCTATTAAACCATATAATCTTTGGAAAATATGTAATTTTAGGAGTAAAATTGATATTTTATACTTATCCTGACTCATGAGGTAAGCCCTCCCTTCCTCCCCACATAACACTTTGGATTTCCCTGTAAATTCAAGTGTTGGGCTCGCAAAATCAGGAGAGAGTGAAGCATGAGGCCAGAGGGTGGCGCCACCTTTTCCCGCGCGGAGGCAAAGGGAGGCAACTCTTGGTGAGTACTAATTAGTGATTTTACATTGAAGGGAGCTTCAATTAAGGAGATACAAGTGTTCCATTATGTTCGCAAGAAGACAAGCAAAACAGCATGAGTCAGGATAAGTATAAAATATCAATTTTACTCTAAAAATTACATTATCATTCATATGCCTCTGTCTCAGACAAAACTCAATGTCTGTTTTATTGACACCTATGTGTCTGCCTGCCTGTCTGCTAATGACAATATTCAATACCCAACTTCGATCACTGACCACATGCAATTTGAACTGAACACCTATCAGGCTAAAGAAATTTTATGGCTCGTGCCCCCCAGTTCGGTCTCTGTCTCATTATGTAATAGACCGATCCAGTCTGTCAATCAAAACTGGCGCATGCGTCAATTTTGGCCAATCAGCAGGCCGGGCACGCTGTGTGGATTAGTCAGACTTATTTCCGGGGTCAAACGATGCCTCCGAAGCGATGTGCTTGGAATTATGCCATTTACACTCGCTATATCTATTACATATTGCTGCGATTTGATGTGTACCTTTAACAAAACCATTACGATCAAGACAAAAAAATTGAAGCGGATCAAGGAATGCGATAGGCCTAAGGAGCAGTTAAATGTCGGCACCGTCGTTCACTCTAAACCTACGCCTGCTTTCGAAGGTGAGAATTTGCACGAATTACACACTTTCGCATTGTGCAAAAGCATTACCAATAGATGACAACAAATAGCAGTTTAGGATTTTGCAAGTATTATAAACACGGACAATTCTTGTAACTACAAAATTGTTTTTGCTTCACGTTTTTAGTCACTACTGGGCATTGAGTTGGTACACCATAAACCTGAGAAGAGACAGGCGAGAAAGCCGTGACACAATGTAAACAAATCTGACAGCGAGTTGATTTCGGTTAGGGTCGACCGAAATAGCAAAACTTTGTTACATTAAAGAACAATGTGGTGGATATGGTTGCATTCGCGATTAGATATTCTTAAATTTGTCACACATTTTAGGATATTTTAAAGTTTCAAAAGCACAATCTGAAGGCCTATGTACAGTACAGGATCCGTTGATAGTGCAGAATATTCGAGGAGTAATATTCTTTTATCCAAACGGAAATATTGTCAGTGTCAGTGTCAGTGCCTATCACGCAATATCAAAACATCAAAATTCATTCAAATGAGTGTCTATTAAACCATGTCTTAAATATTTCAGAATTTCTATAAAGAGATGGGACCTTGAATTGATTTAGCTTACTCCATGTGGATCGGAGACGAAAACTATGTTAGAAGAATAGTGACTTACTATGAGAACATTATTTGTTTTGATCTTTTGTCACAGCATAATTTTTTTACATGTAGGGTGGGGTGGGGTGGGTGGGTGGGTTACATTTTAGGAGTAATTACATAGTTCTGTCATTTTAATTATAATTCACTGGAAATGATAGCAAAGTATGTTTTAAGAATCTTGCCTCCTTCAGGAAACGTGGAAAGGTAATAAAATAGATAATAATCCAATCAATTATAAATAATTACTTAATTGACTCACATATCAGATTCATGTGAATTTAAGGCAGAACTAGGCAAACAAACACTATATACATATCATGGCTGAACAATCACTTGGTACTAATTAAGTTAGCTAGTTTGTTTTAAGATATATTTGGTCTTTAAATAATATGTTTACTAATAAGATTATTCAGAGATTGATCACTAGTATCATCACTCATAATAAAGTTATTTCAACATCCAGAGAATTTGAAAAAAAACCAAAGGCTACGTTGTGGTCACACCCAGGCATTATGGAACCAAATAACTGTTCATGTAACTGGAATGGATATTGAAACATATATTCAACCCCGATTTCATTTAATACTTCTTAGAAATCATCAGCTTTTGAGGAGGTTACAAATATTTGAAGACTGGGCCAAAGTAGTGTACTAAGATGTTGGTTTTGGACAAATTGTTCAAGGTTTGTTGATGCTTATTTGGAAAATAAGTTTAAATTCATAAGCAAATTTAATATAATTTTGATGACACTAGTAAGTACAAAAGTATCTCAGAAAAGGAAATAGATCAGAATTAGTGTTATGTCTCTAAGGGATATGGTCTCAGATCTAATAAAACAAAGATTATCATTGTTTAAGAAGCAATAATGTCAATATGTAATTTATTGACAAAAAGCTTTAAACTTTGAATATATTCTTTGCCTCTTATTTACATTAGTAGTTAGCAGTTAAATATATCTGAAAAAAGCAGTATATTTGTATGTCGTGTAACATTCTATTTCAATGCTAGTTAATTGTTCAGATAACTGTGGATCCTCTGTTCAAATATTTTGCATCACACGTTTCCTATTTATGGAAGATGTGTCAGTGTACAGGTGCAGACTGTATCTTGGATTCTTTGTGTTTATGGTGGTGTGACATACCTGTAGATAAATGCTGGCAGTTCATGAAGTCCATTATATAAGTGGAGGTTTGTAGATTAGGATTCCACAACAAAGTACACATAGAAAAATAAATTGGAAAGGATTATTAAAAAAATGGATTTCCTTATATTCAGTGTCATTTTAGGATGGTGTACAGATTTTGAAGAAAGAAATTTTACTGAGAATAGCTGCTGAATATTTGCTTCTGGGTATATGTCCAGATACATCCATGGAAACATACTGTGTCAACAGGTCCAGTAACGTTTTCAAGATAATATATACAGACGAACAAGGTGGACAAAGTAGTAGACGGGATACTGTTTTCCTGCTTTGTTCCTTGAAAGGTAGAAACCCATGTTTTCACAAACTACTAATTTAACTAAATTTGAACAACGGATAAATAAATAAAGGTGGCACGCGCAGTTTTGACAATCTATTTATAGATACCGAAACGATCTGCAACTTGAACATGTGGTTGTGTTCACGGTTTTTATAATATTACGATGGGAATTTTTGAGAATAAACAACAAACAACATAATTCAGTTACCTTTCCCCTGCTAATATCTTAGATGAACGTGAATTGCCAGATAGATTATTTGATAGAAAATACGCTTCCCAATCTCAGCAGCTGGCCGAGACGATTTTTCATCGGGCATGTAGATCTAACTACATTTATACAATTAACTCGCCAATTATACAACCTGTCAACTAAAATATATTGAAAATGAAATACGTATAACTTTCCTTTTTGAATATCATTCACAAATGACGGATACCGCAGTACAACAAACGGAATTCATCAACAACATTCGCAATCACGTACGTTTCGCTGGCGGTGACGTCATTGTGATTAGTCCGTGGTTGTCGCCCCTAACGTCAAAAACGAAGTGGGCGGGGCTTATCGGCCGGGACTGGATCGGTCTATTACACAGAAAGGCAGGTAGGACACGTGTACACATTATGGTGTCTGTTGATTTCCTTCAAATCGATTTAGGTCATCCAAAAGGCTGCTGGGTGTCCCCTTTTGTGGTGCAAAACATTGAGATAGGCTGTGAACAATTTGCTGATTTCCAGCCAGGAAATGCTCTCCAGGGTTTCTCTTTGGATTTCATGACTCATACATTGATGGAGCTCACCTATTTTTCCAAGGACATGTTCAATTTGTTGGATTTTAGGATTTTGCTTTGCTGAAGCCTTTCCACATATTCCAGCCTAATCAATCTCATCATTGCTTCATAAACAAGTTTGTGAAGACTTACAGTTTTCTTGATTGATCCTTCAGCAACAATTCCGGATTCTACAGCAAGGTCCTGAAGTCCAGCATCACCAAACATCTTGCCAATAATTGACATTAAATTGCAAAGTGTGTGGAAGTTGCCCATCATTAGCACAACATTTCTGAAGCATTCATTATCTCTCCATACTGTCTCAGTAGCCTTTGCAAATAGAGCTTGATCCAAAACCACTGCAACTTTCTGCAACTCAAACGATGTCTTAATAGCAATGGACTGTCAAATAATCTCTTGCACTGCGCTGTTGACATTTCTGGGTTGGAGCATTGATTGTAGGTAAATAGGCTAAATTGTCAGCTGTCATATCAGGTTCTTCTCTACACCGTATATGGAAGCCAGTCCATGACTTTACTACCTGATCAGATTGTTCAAGGATCCATAGCAGATTGTGTTGTTGTGCTCAGGTGTTTGAGTCATGGAGAGTTTGAGAAAGACTGGGATCATATTTCACAGAAGAGGGACACTTCTTTTATCCAGCAGGGTAGATGGGCAGAAGCTTGTTAGCAACCTCAATACTATGCCTTTTCTCTCTCTGGAGAGTGACTGGTACAGGTCTTGGGGGTGTGCATGACATAGATGGTGGCTGAACAATTATCCTGCTCCAGATAGAACTTCTTCATGTCAATCAATGTTGTCAAATGCCCAAACAATCTGTACTGAATGGTGGATGTTTGCAGGGAGAAGGACACTGTTACAGTAAACTTGCTGGAGCTTTTTCAATTTCTTCTAAAGCTGAATAGGAACAGGAATGTCCAAAACAATTCATACTCTTTATTAATTCAATATTGCCTGTGAGAGTTTTGATAGTCCAAGGCAGTAGAATGTGTTTTGCTGTCAACTGTTTTCCAACACTGGCACCTGTGATGATATCTTGGACAAGAGACCAGGAAAATAACAAAATATCTGCATTTTGAGGGAAAATCATACTTATTCATACATTTTCCCCAATTTATAAAAACATATTCATGCTGAACCCCCACAAATTAAATATCAAAATGTGTGAAATTCAATACTGATCACATTTAATCCTAACATAACCTACTCCAAACTTACAATTTGAGCTGGGTCATTGTTTTCAGAGGGTGATGGTCAATTTTTACTGAAAGGACACCATTCAGTGAAAAATATGACCTGCATTATAAACTTGATTAAAAGTCTATTTCAATCTAGATTTGAATATCAAATGGAACCAAATGTATACTTAGAGACATAGGCTTTCTAAATTATGTAATTTCTCCTCTTAGAGATCACTATTTTCTGCAGAAATTAACAAAATATCTGCATATTTAGAGGAAAATTGTATTTTCTCATACATTTTCCTCAATTTTAAAATAAATAATCATGCTGAACCCCCTCAAATTACATATCAAAATGTGGGAAATTGAATACAAAGCATATTTCACCCTCATTTATATGTCTAATGCATTTACCTGGGCATGGGAGGTGTCCATCACGTGATTACATAAACTACATACCTAAAGCTATATGAAAATCATAGTGGCTGTTTGCCCCTCAAGTTGGAAGTCAAATCTCATCTGGCTCATGGACTATGGATACAAATAGGACACCACAATCTCAGTGACTTTACACAAACAGTTGAACTCCAATGTCTCATGAGGTGATCTCGGTTGTGTCGAACTCATGTTTCAGTCCCTGCTGATTTCCTTATATTTATCATTATTTTTACCCTGATGTCTCGAACTAGATGTGTCAAATTCCCGGTTGTGTCGAACTCATTTTAGGGTCCTCAAAAGCCCTGATAAGTTCAAATTTACCCTTTTGTCTCGAACTGTCAAAGTTGGTTCTTGCAACTGAAACCTCCATTCGTGCAATGAAAATTCATGCTCATAAACGTGCTACAAAAAGATCAAAGGTGAGGATTAATGGATTTAACAATCAAGTACACACATTGTCATCATACTTACCAACTGATTTATTGCTCACACTACTAACCTTAATTAACTTGTTACCAGTGACACGTTGATCACAGACAGATAGGCAAACTCTATTCAAACAATGGCGCATGCTGTTGTCACTGTTGACTGATAAATGTAATAGTGCTGTCAACTAAATGGGATCGGTTGTGAGATTGTTAAATTACATGTATTCTTATCTTTTTGTATGTATATTCATTTGTCATGACAAATAAAGTGATTGAATTAATTTACATTTTTATATATTTTATATATAATTTAATGATCAGTACTGCAGTAAAAGTTTATTGCAAAGATGTATTGTTCATATGTATAGCCTACTGTAGAAAAATGATATTGGAAGCACTTTGGTTGTGTTGGTACTTGGTCATTTCTATGCTGACAGATGTGTCGAACACTCAGATAAGTCAAACTTTTACCTTGGTCTTCATAATTATACTTTTCACATGCACAGGACAAATTTACAGGACTGTTTCCTTATCCTTCCTTCACTACCATGAACACAGCTTTACCATTATACAGTACAAATGACCTGATGACTGAATAATATTATTTGTCCAGTATAGAATAGAATAGAATAGAATAATATTTTAAAGCCTTTTCAGGAATTTGTGTTACATCAGCAGAGCTACTGACATATTAGAGAGATACCAAACATATTTACATAAATTCTTTGATGTAGATATCTTCACATTTGTTTAAGAGAGATATGGTACTTGGAATAAAGGATGTACGGGCTCTCTTAGTTTTCACAATTGGAACTTTGTAGCGGCGGCCTGAAGGGAGGAGGTTGTATTCCGAATTTAAGTAGTGAGTACGGTCAGATATGATTTTGACAGCTTGATTCACGATTTGCCGCTCATATATTGATGATAAACATTCAAATCTGACTCCAGCGATTTTACTTGCAGTGTTAACAATTTTGTCTATTTTAGATTTGAGATGAACTGAGAGAGATCCGTACCAACAATGGAAGGAAAATGTTAAAATACTCTGAATAAATGCTACATAAAAAGATGACATCACAGATGGGTTAACATAAAAGATCTCAGTTTACGCATGAGATGAAGACGTTGTTGACACTTTTTGTATAGGGCTTCA
Source organism: Haliotis rubra (assembly GCF_003918875.1). Classification (NCBI taxonomy): domain Eukaryota; kingdom Metazoa; phylum Mollusca; class Gastropoda; order Lepetellida; family Haliotidae; genus Haliotis; species Haliotis rubra. Next base: position 1,259,000 of record NW_025766570.1, on the reverse strand, counting down.
GTGTTAGAGTTCCAGTTCAGCTTAGAGTCAATGAAGGTTCCCAGATACTTATACTCTGACACTGTCTCAACACATTCACCGTTGATTATCACTGGACTGACTGACTGAGTTTGGTTTTACGCCGCATTTAGCAATATTCCAGCAACATCACGCCGGGGGACACCAGAAATGGGCTTCACACATTGTGCCCATGTGGGGATTCGAACCCGGGTCTTCGCGTGACGAGCCAACGCTTTAACCATTAGGCTACCCCACCGCAGCGATTATCACTGGAAGCATTTCTGTGGGTTTACTCTGAAAGTCAATTATCAGTTCCTTTGTTTTTGTGACATTTAAGAGTAAGTGGTTTTCTGCACAACAAGTTGTAAAATGATTAATGTCCTCTTTATACAGTTCTTCAGAATCAGTGTCGTTCAGTTTGCCGACAATTGCTGCATCATCTGCGAACTTTACAGTTGAACAGGTTGAATTCGAGCTTGCACAATCCTGAGTGTAGAGGGTGAAAAGAACAGGAGATATTACACAGCCTTGTGGTGCACCAGTGTTGGTGGTCCATTTACTTGATACAGCCCCGTTAACTTTCACGTACTGCTGTCTGTCCACAAGAAAATTTTCGATCCACTTGATGAGGTATGAGTTAATGCCCATGTCTAACAGTTTCTGTATCATGATATGTGGCTGGATAGCGTTGAACGCAGATGAAAAGTCAACGATGTCAAAGTCCTGATGTATGACTTAGGGGTCTCTAGATGTTCATAGACATTATTAAGGAGTGACAGTGTGGCATCAACAACTCCTCTCCTTGACCTGTAGGCGAATTGAAGCGGGTCCAGTATGTCGGCAACTTCCTGACGGAGATGTCTCAACAAGATGCGATCCAGCGACTTCATTGCTATAGATGTGAGAGCAACTGGACTGTAGTCGTTGAGTTCTTTAGGTTGTGTCTTTTTAGGAACTGGTACAATTTCTGATACTACCTTAGTGACATTATAACATGATTTTACATCAATTACATTGGAATCATTTCACTTACTTCTTCAATAATATTAAACATATATCACCTTAGTTTATCATTAAAAAATCTATAGTGAAATCCTGTTAAATCTCCATGTATACCAAAAATCAGTGGCATATTTTAACTAAAACATGACTAAAATAAAAGTGACAGAGCATCTATCTTTAAAAGAGGGAAAATTGGGACTTCGATGAAAGGGTTATTACCAATAGCATCCAAAGACTGAATTATTGTTTTTTACCTGGAGTCAAGAAAATGCCTGCATCTACCAAGGATGCAGATGTGGCAGACTATTCCTCTGTGGTGAAGATGGAGATATGGTACAGATGCTTCATAGATCAGGCAGGACAGTTCACTCTTTTAAGGCGTGAACATTATTTCCATCAACTCCACTCATAACATGCTCTACTGTCAACCATTATCGGACCAAATCTTTAATGGCAGATGTGAGGAAGCTTTTAAAGTCCTCATGTCAGAGGAGGATTGAAACTTCTTAAGTGCCCTATCTTTCTTAAACTCCTCAACTCATTCTTGAGCCACCACATCCCTGTCAGCCCGGTTCCCAGGGCCGCAGAGGAAGTTCTGGTGAGTTGACCTGCAACAGGACAACCGGAACAAGACCAAGACCTATGCTAAGAGCTGAAGGAAGGGATAACAGAGTAAGCAGGAGGGGAAGCATAAACAGAAGCTGAGTTCAGACTCTGTCTTACGCCGGTGTCTCTAAGTAGGTAGCCATCTGTTTCTCTCTCTCTCTTCTTTCTCGGTTCTCCTCCTTCAAAAACACACAAACACACACACACACACACCCCACACACACCCCAAGTAGGACATTGCTTTCAGCTCCTCATGAGAGAGCCATTGACAAGTTCTTGGACAAGTGGACAAGAAAATAAAATTGTCATCTATTTGGAGTCTCTTCCTCTCTCTCTCTTCCCCCTCTTCCAGATTAGGACATTGCCTTCAGCTCCTGATGAGAGAGACATTGACAAGTTCTTGCACAAGTGGACAAGAAAATAAAATAGTCATCTATTTGGAGTCTTCAGATGCCAGACCAGGGTATTGCTGGTTACTAAAGTGAAGTGTAATTGTGTATTAACCTGATCTGCATGATAATTATATTATTCACATTCATATCGTGCATATGCTTGTTCCACTCAGCCATGTTGAATTCAGTTGACGTGAACACGGCCTCGTGTTACGCTATGTAAGTCATGTTTTAATCTTTGGTAATTTCTTTTATGGTACATTACCAATGTTTTGTTCATATACTACAATTTTAGTTACAAAATACAAATGTAATTTTCTTGGTACATGTATATTGTTACAAGCATATGGATTTTCCATTAACCATACTTCACACACACACACACACACACACGGCAGTGTCTGTTTTATCAACACCAGCATCTCTATCCGCATCAGCGACACCATCTCCGACACCATCTCTTTTTTTTCGGTGCCTTTAGTGCCAGTTCACGCATCAGGTGCCCTACGTGCATCCAGGTTAGATACAGTCTTTTCTACAGTCTGTGTTTCAACAGAGAATGGTGCCTTCGGTGATCCCTCCATCTACCACACAGATGGCGTTTTCCACACACCCTGGTCAGGCAGTGTTTGCAGCGCCTGCCTCTCTCCTCGTGCACACTCAGTACCTCTGTTCTCTACTGCACAGTCAGCACCACTTTTACTTGCAGTGCCACTGGTACTCCCGGCGCCTCATTCACCTGTGTCTCCTCCGACTCCTATTACCGATCCGATGTGTGTGGTGCCCTCAGCGTTTCCTGTATCGGCTCCACCAACAGTTCATATCGTGGCGATTTATGAGGACTCATCTCTGGAAATAAATGCTCACTTAGGTCTTCGCCAAGTCCTGGATTGGATTGTGGATCGACTATCTTCTGTGGCTCCCTCCCCAGGTCCAGGGATCAACAAGAGGGACACTATTTGGTCGGACCCAACTTCTATCCCACCAGATCCTATAATCAAGGACTTGATCACGTGCTTGATGAGGATTTTGCCAGGCTATTCCTAACTCCATATTAAGGCACCACATTTTCGGAAGGATGTTTTTCCTATCCATGCTCTTGAGGTAGCAGATTATTGGACAATATAAACATATTGTTACACAAGAAACCTATAGAGATAGTTCAGGGGTCAACATTGACACCAGGCTTTTACTCCCCAGTGTTCCTGGGCCTGAAAAAGGATTCAGACAAGTTCAGAATGATCCACAATCTATCTCGGCTCAACGAACGTTATCTGGAACCTCTGCCTCACTTTCACATGACAACGTTTCGACTTCTCAGAACCAGAATCGGCGCCAACGACTACCTGATCAGTCTCGACTTACAGGACGAGTAATTGCATGTACCAATCCACCCTATTGACAGGCACTTCCTCAGGTTTATTTTCAGTGGTATCCATTACCAGTGGGCAGTACTCCCATTTGGAATTTCTTCGGCCCCGTGGCTTTTCACACAAATACCCAAGCCAATAGCAGCCTACCTTCACCTGAAGAACATTCAGTTTGAGTCGTACATCGACGATTGTCTCCTAAATCAGCAGGACCCGTCAACTCTTGTCCTACACAGGGATTTCACCAGACGCCTGCTCCATCAGCTGGGATGGATTGTCAATGAGCAGAAATCAGAGCTCACTCCCTCTTGCACACTTCAGTTCATAGGGGGATTGTTTCAGACACATCTGGACCTCTTATCTATTCCGAGAGACCAGTGGCTCAAGATTCTGCAGCATCTTTTCCCAGCACTCCATCAATCCCGTACACTTCGCTAGTGGCAAGTACTTCTGGGTTTACTAACATCAGTACAGGATCTGACAACCAGAGGTCGCCTTCAACTGCGCCCGATCCAACTTTTCCTAGCCCCATTCATCAGGCCCCAAGATCAGTCGGTCTCCATCACTCTTCCGTCTCACCTCAAAATGTACCTCCAGTGGTGGACGATAGAGTCAAATGTCTTAGGAGGCATCTCCTTGACCGAGCCAACACCCACTCTATGCCTCTTCGTAGACACATCTCTTCAAGGCTGGGGGGGGGCCATTCTCGAGGGCAAAGTCGTCTCAGGGCGGTGGTCAACTGACCAACAGTGTTGGCATATCTGGAGTTGGAGGCAGTCATTTTGGCTGTGTCTCACTGGCAGTCACGCCTTCAGCATGCCGAAGTCATCATATCGACAATCAACACCACGGTGGTCTGGTGTCTTCGCAACCAGGGAACAACTCATTCTCTCTCCCTGCTATGACAGATGTTTCGGTCTTTCATCTTGTCGATCACCTGGACTTGAAATTCATAGTCCAGCATATTCCAGGCTGCAGAAACATTCTAGCGGATGACTTTTCCAGACCGTACAGGATAGCGCCCACGGAATGGAAGCTACACCTGGAGGCGTTCGACTTCATATGTCGCCTTCTCGGCCATCCCGACTTATTTGCCACCAGCCAGAACTTCCAGAACCTACAATATCTCAGGTTCCGGATCCACAAGCATGGGTAGTAGATGCTCTCAACGTCCCTTGGGAAAACCTAAGCAGGTACGTTTTTCCACCACCGTTTTTCTTCCCAAGGTCCTTCAAAAGGTCAGAGCGACTCACCACCTCTCTCTGATTTTGATCGTGCCTTGGTGGCCAACAAAGAATTGGTTCATGGATTTAAGAAAGCCCGTAGCCAACGACCTTCTAAAGCTGCCGGAGTGGAGAATCTGCTGATACATCCACACAACAGACTTCCACACCTGGCTCCAGATCAGTTTCATCTGCACACCTGGTACATTTACAAAGGGCTTTAAGAACCAAGGGTTATTCAGCTAAAGCTGCTAGGGCAATAACTTTGGCACACGACAAATGGAGATCCCTGGTGAGTGTGTGAGTGAGTTTAGTTTTACGCCACACTCTGCAATCTTCCAGCTATATGGCAGCGGTCTGTAAATAATAGAGTCTGGACCAGACAATCCTGTGATCAACAGCAAGATAATCGATCTGCGCAATTGGGAACCAATGACATGTGTCAACCATGCCAGCGAGCCTGACCAGAGTTTTTGCAAGGACAAACACCAGGATCCTATTACTGCATCACCTCAATTCTTGGCTGAATTTCTTCTGTTTCTGCATCATCACAGACACCTCAGGGGTAGTACCATTATGACGTTATTTGGTAGCTCTGAACTCAGTGTTGGCTGTTCCAGAGGACAGGAAAATTACCAAGATTCCGGAAATGCAAGCTTTACTGCGTTCCTTCCATCTAGAGGACCATAAGGCCAAGTTCAGGCTGCCTGCATAGGACCTGAATGTGGTGCTTCGGTTGTTGCCGCTTCACGCCATATCTTTTTACAACCTCACTAAGAAGACATTTTTTCTGCTTGGGTTGGCCACGGCAGCTAGGGTGTGTGAGCTGCATGCACTCGATGCCACCCGGGTTTGTTTTGAACATACCCCACATGGAGCCGTCCATCTGAGACTGTGCTGAGAATTCATAGCAAAAAAATCAACTCCCAGGACAGGTCTTTCACTATTCCACCTCTCTCTCAGATTTGGGGATCTGAAGATGACACAGAACACCATTTATACCCAGTCCGCACACTTCGGTGTTTTCCCTGTCGGTCAAGGGCTCAAAGTGGTTCGAGAAAACGGCTCTTTGTTCCCATCTCTGAGACATCCAAGGCAAAATTTAGTCGTAACACTTTGGCATTATGGTTCCGAGCCACCCTCCTCCAGGCTTATGAAGCCGCCAACTTGGGCATACAACCCTAACGAGATTAGAGCGGTAGCCTCCACAGTAATTGTTCCATTAGATCCATCATGAAAGGATGCTTTAGGAAGTTCGATAGTCTTCGCCAGTCATTACTTGAGGGACCTGGCGCTAGAAGATGTCGAGGGCATACACAGTTTTGGTCCCCTGGTGGTGTCATAGCAGGTCACCAATCCCAAACGTCATTAACTCCATGGTGTACGTCACCCCAGATGAGCAGGTTACATGCTGTTTGCATTCGCTTGGTAGGTCAGTTTCAAATTTTTGCTTCAGCTTTTTTCTCTTACTGCCAGGCTACCTGGACTCCTTACATCCCTCACACTCTCGTTCATCCTGTCAGGAATGGCCTATAGGATTACCGATCATCAGCCACGACTGCTGACGGATTATCTCCACCGATGTGGAAGGTTTCTTTTTCTCAAGAGTATCACATCTGAAGGTTTTACCGCCAGATACAGATGCATTAAGGAGTAATGCAGGATAAGGTAAAAAAATCTTGATATTTTTATATTTGTATTCTTATCCTGCATTACTCAGTCGCCTGCCCATCACACTGCTACCTCCCCACGATGTTTCTTCAGATGTTATTATCCAGCAGTAATGTGAAGATGCGCGATGTCCGGGTCACGTAGGTGCAATGCGATGGCAATATGGCGGCTCGCTTAGTTGGAACACCTTCTCTTTAACATCGCACAGCTTTGTCTTGTCAGAGGAAAGCAGTAAATGCATTAAGGAGTATTTCAGGATAAATATACAAATATATAAGATATCTAGATTTTACTAGTTTTGTGATGTTTTGTCTAATGTTTCTTCTTATTGACCAAGCTTGATATCACCTTAACTTAAATTTACCGAAGGTTTGTTCTTAGAGGTAGTATTCTGAGAATTATTATCACTGTTGTTAATTATCCCAGTTTAGTTCTACGGTAGCTACAAGCATAGTCTTTTCTGTTACAAAGTTATCTTGCATTGGGTATCATGTTTTTTCCAAAACAGGAAGTGATGTTAATAATCTTGAAGTGCTGATGACTTAAATATTATGGTACAAGAGGCATATATAAGGCTTATACACTAACACTGATACTGACACCTGCATTTGTGTTGTTAAGTACTGTAAACCGGAAATATTCTGCATCAGTATATATTTTGTGAAATTTGAGTTTCTCTTCCCCACGCAAAAACTTCTTGGCGTAGTAATATTAAGAAAGGTAAATTCACATCAAGAATATCTTAGACATTCCTCCTTCAATATTTATCAATACTCACACCACTAAACAAATAGTTCTGATGATACTTTATTCATGAAAATACACAGACAAATTCTACACACAATAATAACAAAATAGATGTGTATTAATAGCACTCCCTACCAGAGCGGTTACAACAGAATCTAGTTTACTCAGTGTCATGTCCTATAACAAATACTCTAACAAAAGCAGCTTACTGGTGGATTAGCCTACTTCCTAATTACTGCATCGAGAAGACCGGATGCCCTCCATCCACGAATGAATGAGTCTTTGTTCTTCTTCACAATATCGAAGCTGGACAGGACCCATCGGGCACAGAGAGGTGTCAGGGTGCTAATTCGTAAATCAACACGTTGATCAACCCAATCCATCAGTTAGAACTTGTAGTTTTAGTTAACAATGTTGTTTTTGCAAAGCCTACTACTCTAGCAAAAATAGAACGTCGCAGAACAGACTGAGGGTACGCTTCGCAAAATTTCTAGGCAAATTTCTTTACAGTATATACCGGCACACTATAACCTTGATTGTGGATATAAGGGAAGTGTGGTGAAATTCATATTTTAAAGGCATGATTTCATTTTGTATACGCCTTTTTATGGGGTTATTAAAATGTCCGTGCACATTTGTCTTTTCCGGAGCAAAACTCTAAAACCGTTCAATATTTCTTCACCAAACTTGGCACATACATGGATCTGGGGGTGTACTGGTGCCTTTTGGTAGTTTTGGAATTCTGAATAAAATATTTTTGGCGTTTCCATGGCAACAAGTTTGACTTAGACTGAAATTGGTAGTTGTGCTCTTTTCCGGAGCAGAACTCTAAAACCGTTCAATGTTTCTTCACCAAACTTGGCACATAGATTGGTCTGGTGGTGTACTGGTGCCTTTTGGTAGTTTTGGAATTCAGAATAAAATAAGTTTGACTTAGCCTGAAATTGGTGATAGTGCTGCTTTCTGGAGCAGAACTTTAAAAACCTTTCAATACTCTCCTTCCACTTTTCTACATACACACCTAAATATTTGACATAATCATAACTCGTAGACATAATCATGAAGAGTATTTTGCCATTGCGGGGGATATTGATGACTTTGTCTTCTTGTTTATTCATTGATTCAGCAAATTGAAAATGCCAAATATTACACTCGTGAATGAAACGTTTGTTTACGGAAGCCATTTGCAATCATCACCCATCCATGTGCCCACAAAATGTGACGTCACCTTGTTTCGTGGATTACGTAGTCGTTTTCTTTATACCACAATGTACGACATTGACAGCAAGGAAAACAGACAACGAGAAGTGAGAAGGTTGGAGCTAGCGGTATCTTTTTCACTTGACATTTTGTAAAAATAAAATTTGGTAATGGTGGTATTAGTGATATGGGGCTATTTATCTCAATGCTGGACAATTATATTTAGTGTACTTGCGTGTAATGCAGAAATTCGGAACTTTTTTGTCAGCGAGGCGTGGCATTGTATGTACATCAAAAGTACTGCTTCGTGACATCAGTCGATACTTAATTTACGAGGTAGCATGATAATTTCCTCATTCCACGAATCAAGGTTATCCACGAATTTAGGTTACGGTTCTGTACATGTAATTAGGTGAGCTAAAGGACTATGGCACCATTTTTCCAGAACTTGAAACTTAACAATTGTGTGTTTTACCTTATCCTGACTCAAAACTACCATGTTATTTACCCCAGAAATAGTGAAAACATCTCACCCGAATGCACCCCACCACTGCATATGCACATCAGCTTCATATGTGACCATCTGGTGATCTGAAATCTCTCCACTTATGCCAGTGGGATGGTAGGGAATTTTTTTATCTGTGGTATAATCCAAAATTATGATTTTCTTTGACAAAATTAGGCTTGGATTATTCTTTTAGTCCCTTTTCAATTCAGTTTATTGTATTCGTGGCCTAAGGCCCATATACAAATAAACATAATGTCATACATAAATACATTGGCAATGGAAATTTAGCATATTTGGCATTTATGTTTTACATTTTGTGTTTTTTTGTGTCTTTTATCATTATATCTATTAATTGTTGTTTCAATTTGGAAATTAATTAGGTTTATTTTTCAAATGAATTATGACCACCAGTCTTCATTAAAAACTCTTCTGCATGTAACCTTAGAATATCCAACAGAGACCCACACCTGAAAGATACATCATGTAAGGTGAGGTGAGGTGAAATTGGGTTTTACGTCGTGCTTGAGAATATTTCGCTTGTACTAGCCCAGACTGAAGCTGCTTTGATAGTGCTAGCCCACTGAGATACCATACCGCAGTGAAGCATGAATACCCCACTCAGACACATTATACTGACTCCGATCATGTAAGGAGAGAGGTGAACAAGATAAGGCAGTAAAACTCAAAGTCACTGTCCCAGTCGTCACCTTCATTGGAGAAGACCATAGAACAACTAGCTGAACGTGATTTCGTTCCAGTTCATTCACCTGATATTATTAGGTCTTCAGACGAAAGTCTGGAAGACCTACTGTTCTTATCCGAATATTCTTCTTATTATTATGATTCTTATTTAATTTTACAGATTTGTACCAGCTCTCCTGACCTTACCTCTGGGTCGATTTTCATGAAACTTTCAGGGATAATAGCCTGTGTGCTGAAATTGATACAGAGTCGAAAAAATCCCGACTTCCGGCTTCCGCTAAGGGCAGATAGCCCAAAATGTTGAAATCTGTAAACCTCAATATCTCAAAAACTACTAGAGATAAAATGCCCACATTTTTCACTCAATGTAGACATCATCATTCCCCATCAATTCAACGCATAGCGGAAGTTGGCCGCCATGATAGATTTTCCGCCATTTTGAAAAAACTGAAATTTTTGTCGATTTTCGCGTTTTGACGGTGCCCTTGTTTAAAAATCTTCTCCTCCTGAACGGCAAATAGTACAATCATGTTTTATATATCGTTGTAAAGCCAACACTCCGGACTACATAAATTGCTCAAGGCATGTCGATATCCAGAATGGTTTTGGAGTTATCGCCCTTTGAAGTTGGTGAATTTTTCTAAGACGCATTTTCATAGGGTTAAAAAAAATGTCATAACTCTGCGAAAACACCATGGATTTCATTTTCCAAAGTACCAATCTGTAGATAATTGAATGGGAAACATTTTTGTTTTGATTGTTATTATGTAATAATCAATAATTACATCACAATTACGACACAAACACAAGCATTCTGATTTTTCACATTTCCGCATGTTTCTCCTCCTGAAAGGCAAATAGTACAATCGTGTGTGATATATCGTTGAAAAAACGGCACCCGGGGCTACGTAGGTTGCTGAAGGCATGTCGATATCTTCAATAAATTTGGAGTTAACGCCTTTGGAAGTTGGGTCAATTTTGTCAAAATGCATTTTCATAGGGTTTATAAAAATTTCACAACTCTGCAAAAACACAATGGATTTCATTTTTCAATTTACCAACTGTAGGTAATTGAATGGGGAACATTTTTGCTTCACATTTTTGTTATGTAAAGTCAATAGTTACGTCACAATCACGGCCCGATCACGGCACAAACACGAACATTAGGCCTTTTCGCATTTCGTCAGTGGTGAGATAGCTGAATGTAGCATCAGTAAAATCTAGCAACAATCCCCACTTCCAGGTTTTCCAGTGCCCATAGAAATAGTTCCCTCTTTAACAGGCCGTAGCTCCATTGTTCTTAGGTCTACAGTCAAAACGATTAGTGTTCTGGAATTGCCAGGATGTGACCTATCCAGCAGTTTGTTTACCAACCTGACTGTGACAGGAATATGCTTGACTTTTTGACCACAACAAAATCTACAACATTTACCACTAATCTCTCTTTTAGTATATGTCTGTATATATTGCTCAATTCCTTTGCTTTGTTTGACTGTGCCTTCCTGTTTGTTTTTCTGCAGTTTGTGAATTTTCCGTTTGTGTCAGCCGCATTGAATCAATGCCAAATTAATCTCAAAAACACTGTAATGGACGCTTCAGCTAACGTCCAAGAAACAGTACAAGTAAAGGTAGCCACGGGGAGTGTATGAGGATGTCTGAAGACCGTCAGTATTGCCCAGGAGTCAATCCTAGTTGTATGATATTATTGTACAATCTGTTGATATGGTTTCATTTCAGCCAGTAGTGACTTCATCATCACAGAACTCTGATGTGGTGATGAAGGCTACTGAGGCAACATTGAAGGTCATATGGAACAAGAGAAAGTCATCTTCTGTTCAACATAACTGGTTTGCGAAGTTGAAGAAGCACGCAAGATGAAACCTGCACTACAAAGCCAGCTGCACACATTTTCACAAAATTCATTTCTCCAAATGTGAAATTTCTTTTTTTGTTCAGTATAGCACTTCCAGGAATCCATGTTTTTGGACTAGCTATGTCTTGTGCCAACATGGAAGCTATGTTACTTGTAAAAGAATTCTCAAACAGACCAGAAAAGAATGTTTCTTTCAGCAGTGGTTGCAGAGAAGAGGAATCTTGTACATGCAGTTGATACAGAGAACTTAAGTCAGAAGTTATTTCTCTGGCATCCAGAGGGCTGAAGACAGAAGATTCACGTCAATAAGGGGGAAAAGTCCTCTAATTTTTGTAAGCCCAAGGAGAAGTCAAGGGAGCAGTCCAACAGGGGAAGAGGCTCCTGTATCAGAGATTCACAATGATTCACATTCCAAGGTCAACATTACCAATGGAAGGTGCTTCCTGTTGGAATATCTATTTACATGGATAGCCATGAAGTTGATCTGGTGTGCACTCTACCTAGACGATGGAATCCAGGCCCATCAACTAATAGAGCAACTCAGCGATCTTCTGAAATTCATGCTACAATTATCAACCCAACCGACGAGGAAGAGTCCTTTCACATCAACCAGCTAGAATTCAAAGCAGTAATCAGAGTCATATCCCACTGGGCTCAAGAACAAGTTCTACACTCAGTTGTAGCCATCTACATCAACCTTCAGAGTCGGCAAGTCTTGTAGAGTTTAATTTTCAACTGTAAAATCTGACAGACAGTCTCAGCCTCATGATAAGAGCAAAACACATCCCAAGAGCTACAGATGTAGTAGTAGATGTGCTGTCCAGGCCAAACAAGCCATCGCCAACAAAATGGATGTAATATCCAGAAGCATTTCAACTGACAGTTCAAGAGCAAGTTGCCTGATGATAGACCTGTTTACAAAATGGTTCAAGAAACAGATAGCAAGCTTAGTATCTCCTGATCCTGTTCCAGACCCTATTGCATGGAATGTTGATGCTCTGGCAATATCCTGGGAAGGTCCTCACGTTTGTGTTTCCTCCACCAGTGCTCATTCCAAGAGTTCAAACAAGGAACCTGAAACTGACTGGTAGCTCCTTACTAGCCATTGAGAATGTGGTGTCCAAATCTGATGGCTATGGCAGGAAGAACAAGTCTAAAGGTTCCAAACTAGATAACATGTCACACACTTTTGTTTCAATTTGGATTGATTATTCAATGCCATAATTGTCATGGCATATTGTAAATTGTCAGAGGCTGCAAGGTGTCAAATTATCAGCTTGAAAAATGCAGGAATGTCTCTCACACATATTGGACATAAGTTGGGCGTCATTTTTCCATCATTTCAAGACTCTTGAACAAACTCAGGGCTCCAAATGACACTTTCTCCTGGTATTAGCTACGGCTACAAGAATGTCATGCCATTGACTTTCTGTAGAACAGGATTTGATACTGGTGAACATGCTTCAGTACATCTGGGATTAAGATGGGATTTGAATGGCAATGAACCTCTAGGGCAACCTGATAGACAATTCCACATACCAGTGCTGACTTATATTCCAGGTGCAGAAGACAGAAGATTTATCATTCTGTCCAGTCAGAGCCCTTTGAATATATCTGAAGAAAACAACTTTAAGAAGAAGGAAGTTTAAGGGGTTATCTATTTCTCTATCAACTACTATATCATTTTGGATGAGAGAATACAAAGCTGCAAATACTCGAACCTCCTACAGCATGCAGTCCACACGAAGATAATGTCCACGCTACCACTTCATAACAACTGCTCCTTCACATCCATCATGGAAAGATGTTTCTGAAAGTCTGATACTCTTTGCCAACCATTATCTCAGATATTTCGCTACAGAGATGTTACTGGTATTCACCAATTTTGACCTTTGGTTGTAGCTCAAAACAAATGGCAGTACATTCAAGGAAATAATTTCCACCCATATCACATAGACTCTTAGGAGTTAGGTTACTGTCCCATAACCAATGACTGAGAGTCCATGCCCCGCTGTTTTACAATGTAATTCCGAGTATGAGTGATACGATTAATTTAAGTTTATGACCTAAACGCCAAAAGAAACGTTATCCTCCTTCCTTAATGAATTTCTTGAAATCTACACAAGTGAGGATGAAACTTTCTTTGTGATGAGTGGACGTCCACTTCTTGGTCTCACACAGTCTACGGTGACCCCACTCTGTCTGTAGCGCTGAATAAGTCTTATAACTGTGAATCAGTGGCATCCAAGGGCGTTGGCAACAACATTGTATGTCGACCCCATCGGCAACATTCCAGTGGCTCTTTCTATCTCTTAAGCTGTTAATCGTGGCATATTTCTCATACTTGTGTATCATATCATGCATTCTAGGCCTTCTTTATACTCTATAGAATCATTCTACACATGAAATTGATGCAAATACTGCTTGAATATTGCTACGTTTTGACAATTGATATTGCTATGTGTAAACAGAAAATGTAAAACTGTTACTTGACAGGAAAAAATGTAAAAATGTTACTTGACAAGCACAAATGTTAACAAAGATAATTTTAAGTGTTCCTAAACACTTTTTCACAATATCAAAGACACGTTGTACTTGTTTTTACTAATTTTGCAAATCAGCAGAAAATGTTTTAAAACAGTGAAATCATAGGAATGATTCTTTGCAATTGTACACACTCTCCAACAGATGTTTCTTGATTTGATGGGCGGGTGGGGTAGCCTAGTGGCTAAAGCGTACGCTCGTCACGCTGAAGACCCGGGTTCGATTCCCCACATGGGCACTATGTGTGAAGCCCATTTCTGGTGTCCCCCACCATGATATTGCTGGAATATTGCTTAAAAACGGCGTGAAACCATACTCACTCACTCACTCACTCTTGATTTAATACTTGAAAAATGGAGACTTTAAATGGTTTATCTTTCTCTCAAAGCAGAAGTTTATTTCAACCTTTCTTTTGGACATCTAAATCACTGTTATTGGTTTATTTGGGCATGGTCAAACACATAGGACAATTTAACTCTTCTGAAAATGATGCATTTCACCTAAATATGAATGCATTTGAGAATTTCTTTTCATGATTTGCATAAAGCTGTGTTGTTAAGCTTTTCTTGTAAACTAATACCTTCTAACATATCTTTGATAGTTTTTAAGAAATTCATAAAGCTAGGAGGGTAACATATGTTTTGGCTTAAAGTGTATGGATCGGTTCAAGAGAAGCAGGAATCATATGCTATACAAGGCTTATAAATGCACAAAATCTTATGATTTACTTGTTTTTGTTCTAAAGAGAAACTTGTATCCCTATTAGGATTTAAGAAGATTGGAAGTTCCCTGGAGGTTATATGATCAGTACATAAATTCAAAATTAGGTTGCTTCCCACCATTTTATTGATGACGTTTTTTATTACAAAAATATTTTTTTTACTTTATCCTTCAATGTTTCTGTACCAAACTTTGCAAATAGATAGGTCTGGTGGTGAACTGGTCCCCTTTTGGTAGTTTTGGATGTCCTAAGGACATTGTCATATCCATGGCAACAAGTTTGACTTTGACTGAAATTGGTGGTAGTACTCCTTTCCAGAACAGAACTATAAAACCATTTAATACTCTTATTCCACTTTGTGGATATTCAAGAACCTTATGACATAAATCAACAGTACCACTCTATTTCCAGTATCAACATTACTTAGGGACATCAAAACATGGAAGCACTCATGCAGTCTGTTGTTGATACAAGCATGCTAGTATATGAATGGTTTACATATGTATGTTTTTGTTAGATCAATGTGAAGAACAATGTAACATTTGACATTGTCATATCTAGTTGAACATGAAGAGCATTTTATCATTGCTGGGGATATTGATGACTTTGTCTTCTTGTTATTCTTATCCTGACTCATACACTAGAGTCGCACAAAAAAAAAATATATCCCGGCTAACTTATAACATTTGGAGCTCGAAAATGGAGGGAGTGACAATCATTGGGTAGTCACTTGGGAAGGGTGCATTCGGGCAAGATGTTTTCACTGTGTCTGGAGAAAATAACTCGGACATCTCTGGTTAAGGGAGAGAGAAGCAAATAGTTTGAGTCAGGATAAGTACAAAATACCATTTTTACTCAAACACATTTTTTATTTCTGTTTGAATTTATTTGGTTTCAGAGAAGAATTGGATATAGACTTGAAAGACATCTACTACAAACTGCGATGTGTTCTCTTTCCTATTCCACAATTTGGGTTCAATAGGCATATTGTGAGAGAGAGTCCTGATTTCTGGGGTCCACTGATTGTTGTACTTCTCTACTCAGTAATATCGCTGTATGGACAATTCAAGGTAAGAAAAATGCATGGTTACACCAGCACAACACAGATTTTCTCTCAAAATTAACAAACTGAACATGCTTATGAAAACAAGCATGCACAGCACAGATTTTGAAGTGGTTGATGTGAGAGATGCAGTCAAACATTTAGAAGAGAACAAAGAAAAGAAGAATAAAGTTTCCATGCCGTACAAAACCAGAGCTAAGAATTACACTTGAATTCAGATTTGCTTTGTTCAGTGTTACTGAGACTTTAACAGTGAGTGAAACATTCATGTACTGATTCCAATTGCTGAAAAGTATAGTGTGATCATTAGGACTGCACAGTTTTACCAGTGTAACAGGGCAAACTTTCGCCCTGGCCAAACTTTCCCCACCCTTGAATCAAATTTAAAGGATACTTCTCTGCCACTGGAGATACCAATACTGTATTCATGGGAAACTAAATCCTGAAATATATTTAAGGAATAAGAGTGAGGAAAATGGATGATTTCTTTCAATTCAATACCAAACAATGAAGGGTATATATCAAACATAAGCTAAAGTGGTGCCTTTTGCTATTTACAGATTTTTGGCATGTATATTTTTCTTGGTTTCTTAGTCTCAAAAGGAAGGGGTGAGCTTCGTTTCCGGAGCACAACTCGAAAACTGTTCACTATCTTGAACTTGGCAGATATGTCACACAGATCTTGAAGTGGTGCCTTTTGCCATTTGCAGATTTTTGTCATTTTTATCCCCCCGGCATGTAATGCGGAGGGATATAGTCGTCGCCTTGTCTGTCTGACCGTCCGTCTGTCCTTAAGAACTTAAGGTGGTGCCTTTTGCTATTTACAGATTTTTGTCATTTTTATTTTTCTCGGTTTCCATGGAAACGTTTTGGACTTAGTGGGCTTCGTTTCCGGAGCATAACTCAAGAACCGTTCAATATTTTTCAACAAAACTTGGTAGATATATCAAACAGAACCTTAAGTGGTGCCTTTTGCTATTTGCAGATTTTTGTCATTTTAATTTTTCTCGGTTTCCATGGAAACCTTTTAGACTTAGTCTTAAAGTGGGGTGGGCTTCGTTTCCAGAGCATAACTCAAGAACCGTTAAATATTTTTCAACAAAACTTGGTAGATCAAACAGAACCTCAAGTGGTGCCTTTTGCTATTTGCAGATTTTTGTGATTTATTATTTTTTCGGTTTCCATGGAAACAATTCGGACTTAGTCTCAAAATGGAGGGGTGGGCTTCGATTCCAGAGCACAACTGGAAAACTTCTTAATATCTTTCAGCAAAACTTGGCAGATATATGAGACAGATCTTGAAGTGGTGCCTTTTGCTATTTACAGATTTTTGTCATTTTTATTTTGTTATCCCCCGCAACGCGTTTTGCGAGGGGTATTTAAATGGACTCCGTCCGTCCGTCCGTCCGTCCGCACATTTGTCTTTTCCGGAGCAGAACTCTAAAACCGTTCAATATGTCTTCACTAAACTTGGCACATAGATAGATCTGGTGGTGTACTGGTGCCTTTTGGTACTTTTGGAGTTCTGAATAAAATATTTTTGGCATTTCCATGGCAACAAGTTTGACTTAGAATGAAATTAGTGGTAGGGCTCTTTTCCGGAGCTGAACTCTAAAACCGTTCACTATTTCTTCACCAAACTTGACGCATAGATTGGTCTGGTGGTGTATTGGTTCCTTTTTGGTAGTTATGGAATTCTGAATAAAATAGTTTTGGCATTTCCATGGCAACAAGATCCTTGCAGAGGATCACGACATTAATGTTTCTAGGTTTATGCTAAGCAAACTACTGCTCAAATTTGGATACAAGTACAAGAAGGTACCAGAAACTTGTAATGTGTGAGAGATCTGATATTGTGAAAATAAGGTGTAACTATCTGAGAGGAATTAAGCAGGCAAGAGAGGATGGGTTCGAACCTATATATCTGGATGAGACCTGGGTCAATGCATACCATACTGCTGCCAGACAGTGGCTACCCACTGATCCCAGTGATGGTAGGAAAATACCAACAGGCAAAGGTGAATTTAATCGTTCTTCATGCTGGTTCCCACCATGGATTCCTACCTGGGTGTGATCTGGTATTTCTGTCAAAGAGCACAGTTGGTAGGGACTATCATACAGAAATGAACTCAACGGTTTTCACACAGTATGTTGAGGAACAATTGTTGCCAGCTCTGCCTTACAAAAGTCTTGTTGTCATGGACAATGCTCCCTATCACAGTGTTCGAGATCCAAACACTAGGTGGCCAACTTCCAATACAAAGAAGTCAGATATGCAGCAATGGCTAACAAATAACAATATTCAATTAAGGCCACTAAACCACAGTTGTACTCTTTGATTAAACCTAACAAACCTCCACCCACATATAACATTGACAACATGCTAAGCCAACACGGCCATAAGGTCTTGAGATTACCACCGTACCACTGTGATCTCAACCCAGTCGAACTTATCTGGGGAGACCTTAAAAGTACAGTGGCCCGGAAAAATCAGTCATTCAAGTTGAATGATGTCAAGCACATTGTCAACACTGCTATATGTGACATTGACATTGCACGCTGGCATGCATGTGTTGAACATGTCAAGAAGGTGGAGAAAGAGTACTGGCTCAAAGATGGCTTGAAGGAGCAAACAGTTAATCCAGTTGTCATTCGTCTGGACACTGATGACTCCTCTGTGGAAGAATGGAGTGAACTTGATGAAGTTTAATTCTGTTATTATATTACAGATAATAATAGTATCCAGCCAGATATACTCAAAGAAATATAACTTCTTTTAACAATGACAGCACTGACTAATTCCAATGACTTATAGTGTAACATGAAACACTCATTTCACATAAAATTATCATGAAAATATAAATATTAACTATCTATATGCTTAAAGCTATTAGAAATGCATTGCTTAATTTGGAATGTGAACATCAAAACATAACACTTTTGTCTTCATACTATCCGTTCTTCAATGAGTGTGCATGATTGTGTGTGCTTGTGTCCAAGGGAACGGGGCTTTAACAGTTGTTGAATTTCTAACCATAGGTGTTCCGATTAATGATTTAGTGTAAATATACTTTCTGTGTTCTTTAAATGCATTTCCACTTAGGTACTGCATAAACATAATATGACATTAACATTACAAATTTAAAGATTTTAACCTACAGAATAATTCTCACTAATGGGTTTTGTGGTTAATGTTGAACAACTCAAAGAAACAAACTCCGTATGATGGTTAACAGTTGGCACCCACCTTACCCTATTCACGACCTGTGACACCTCTTCATACCTGTCACGTGCATAGCTGACCTACATTGACGAACGTTGACCTTTATGACCCAACACTGCCGCTGTTACAGGTCATTGGCTCCCTCCCTCTGCAAGCCATCTGCGTTCTGCTGTTTATTTTGTTGACAGTTACATAGACAGATTCTTTAATACAAATGCATAAAATCGGTGATTTACAGTGTGATTAGGTTGTCTGACAAAACATCCACTTGCACAGTTTGAGATCGATTGGATCATTGGATGAAGAGATATTTACAAAAAAACGGGTCCACATGCATTTCATGCCAAACTATAGTCTCAAAAGGGATGGGTGGGCTTCGTTTCCGGAGCACAACTCAAAAATATCTTTTTAATATCTTTCAGCAAAACTTGACAGATATGTGAGGTAGATTCTAAAGTGGTGTCTTTTGCTATTTACAGATTTTTGTCATTTTTATTTTTCTTGGTTTCCATGGAAACGTTTCGGACATAGTCTCAAAAGAGAGGGGTGAGCTTTGTTTCCAGCGCACAACTCAGAAACCGTTCAATATCTTTCTACAAGACTTGACAGATGTATCAAACAGATCTTGAAGTATTGCCTGTTGCTATTTGCAGATTTTTGGCATTTTGATTTTTCATGATTTCCATGGAAACAATTTGGACCTAGTCCAATAAAATTAATTATAAGTTGGACTTTAAGTAACTGTCAGTTGATTTGTTCTTTCAAATTTATGGGGGCCGGGGGATTTGTCATCTTCTGATGACTCTTGTATTAATGGAGATTTTAATTATGATAACTATGTGCATTTATTAAGTATTTAAATGTCGTCAGACCCGCTAATTTTATCAACTACTGTGAATTACATGTTTAGAAGACGACTCCTATTCCTGTAAAAATTATTATCCATTTTAACTACGTCTTATACCTTACTCTAAAACGAAATGTACATAGTTTTTAACTTGTTTATAGTGTCTCATAAGCCTTATTGGCTGAGTGAACGATATTTTACAGCGTCTGTTGTGTATTTTATTTCATGTAATTGTTCACGTGACACTTTAATAAACTATTTGTCTGTCTGTCTGTCTGTCTATTTATTCAGCTTATTACTAATACATAGATCATTGTTGTGGAAGAGTTCATGTATACACATATATACAGAGTTACACAATATGTCATATACACTACATAGTAAGTGAATTAAGAAGTTACTGTGCCGTATAATATTTTGAACTATGAGCAGCAAAAGTGACAAGGACTTTGTAAACAATGTGATGGGTGAATATTTCAGTGTAAAGACAATTAAGGATTATTTTTTTTTATAATTTAAATTATCATTTAGTACTTGGTTTTTTAAAAGAAATAAAATTATTAGATAAATTGTGAACAATATGTTTTGTAAATAGATAACTTTCATCATCTTATAAAAATGATAGTATAAATTAAAGTTGCGAGCAACGTTGAGGGCTCCTTGGCTTGGATAATTTCTAGCCATTTGGTACCTGTCATGCAGATGTCGAAAGCAGTAAAGGCTATAGCTGATATGGATCATATCACTCTCAGTAATGAGAAATACTTCAGTAGTAAACTTTGAATTCTTATGTTTGAAGGGTTAGAAACAAAGGATTGTGTTGTATGGTATGGGTAATTGCACTTATGGCTTTGGAAACAGCTGTTGGCTTGATTAGAGATTCGAAGGAAAAAGAATAATGCACGTTCAATTGCTAATAATTTATTTCTTTTTACTGAAAATGTGGTTGTTTATGGTGTTTATTTTCGGGTGAGTGTAGATACCATTTCCATTTAAATATCAACAACAGCCAAGTTGAAATGTGACACAAAGCACCCGTACTCTGTATTTGTGTAGCATGTACCAATATCCACAACACTGTTTCTCTCACGCTGAGCTTAGTTGACACATGTCATCGGTTCCCAATTGCGCAGATCAATGTTCATGCTGATAATCACTGGATTGTCTGGTCCAGACTCGATTATTTACAGACCGCGGACATACAGCTTGAATATTGCTGCATGTGTCGCGTAAAACTAAACTCACTCACTCAGTCACACTCACGCAAGTGAACTTGTGATTACACAGCAGTTAAGGTACTTCAGTAGTTTTGTATCAGTATCCATTACACTCTTACACCCGGGCTGTTGCAACTGAATTTGTGAATCGAGAGCAGGTATATATACTGGAAATACACCTAAACTTGATACAGGTCACCTATGAAGTTTTAAAATCCATGCAAACAGCACCGAATTGTTAGCAAAAGCGTATTACTCTTCGGGCATTGCAAAGCCGGCGCCTGGTCGTTGTTGAAATATTTTACTAAGCGCTTACTTCAGCTAAACCAGAGCTACCCCCCTTAGACCACAGCTACAACTTTTACCACCTCTACTGCACTGTATTTTAATTTTGTGTAGCGCTATGGGTTTTTTGGCACCTAATAGATCTACTTATTATTATTAACATTGGTATTACCTCTGTGCCAAAAATTACATTGTTATACTCTTGGTCTGCATTAAATGCCGTTACATGTAGGTGACAAGTCGTGATTCACATTTAACTGTCAGTAAACACAACTCTTGTGCCACAATGAGGGTGGTCATATATCATAGCATATAGTGTTCTCTCTAATACTCAATTCCTTTATGAATGAATGAATGAATGTTCTTTATTTCCACCAATGGTTTGGAGGGACATACATTCAGTTATGTATATATTTTTAGAGCATAACAGACATATTTGTGAAAAAATAGAAAGTTCAACAACACCAGCTTGGCCGCATATCAACGTTGGACAGCTCTCGTCATTGTCAATTGAAATTGACATCGTCTCCCATATCTGCCCGTGAACCACGCTTTGCAGTGGTAGTCTCTTGATAGGACATATCATGAGGGAGAAATTAAGCCGGCAAAGTGTCGCCAAGGCATCCCATGCACATGTTGAGATGTAGATATAGATGTAGATGTTATGAACATGTGACTGCATACTTTCCTATTAGTTTTCCAGTACTATCCATGCTGTCACGGTGAATAAACGTGCACAACTTGCCTGCGTCTGTGGGGAATCGATAACAAACAGCGCGAGTACCTGCTTGAAGGAGCGGCCATAATCGTCCCCGCGCTTTTCTTCAGACTGTCGCATGCTTTGCGCGGGTAATCTGCCGTGTCGTAAATGTGGGAGAAACTTATGACACATTCAGCAATGTATCCCTGGGCCGTCGGTGATATAAAGAAGTCCCTATTTTATTAAATCTGTCCAAACTTTTGGGT
The DNA here is from genome assembly GCF_003918875.1 of Haliotis rubra. Lineage (NCBI taxonomy): Eukaryota > Metazoa > Mollusca > Gastropoda > Lepetellida > Haliotidae > Haliotis > Haliotis rubra. Next base: position 1,236,840 of record NW_025766570.1, on the reverse strand, counting down.
TTTGAGTGTAAGTATTATTTATGATGACTGGTACGTTGTTAACAGTCTGTTTGCGTGATTTTGGGTGTGGTGTGCCTCGAGTTGTGGGTGAGTTTGTTTGGCACTCTTTTTCTTTCATTTGGGGCTCGTCTCAAATAGTTTGTTTTCCTTTTAGCTCCCATACGTTGTATTCACACGGATAATGTTGAACGCTGTGGTGCTTGCAGTGACTTTTGACATAGGACCAAGAACAGAAAATGTTCAACAACCAACAGCCACTTCAGAACAAGCGTTTAAAGTGTTGTATGTACTAAGTTTGGTTTGGCCCAAAATGGCAAAGAAGCCCGTGGAAGTTTTTGAAGACAACTTTTGCCCAAAAGTAGCGTCCAATATTGCGGCCATCATATAAACATAGGCACATTTGACGATGCTACTGTGTAGGAACATGCATAGACACAAAGTATGCAAAATTTGAAAGCCATAGCTCTTGTAGTTTCATTGCAGCACATTTTGGGAGGAAAGTAGTCAGCATTTTGCTGAAAAACATCAACAAAAACTTCAATCCAACATAGAGTCCAAATGGTGCATTTTAGCGACTTGAGCCGTCCAGGCGAAATTGTAGGCATTTTGATTGCGCATCTGCTCAAAACTTTGGCAAACATTGGAGCATTAGTTTTGGAGATATTTGCATTTGAAATTGAGATTTTGAATTAATTTTCAATTATCTGCCCTTTGCTATTGGGCCTACAGCCTTGAGATTTTAATATGGAATATCTACACCTCGGTGGGCATCTGGGTGAATTTTTTCAAGCTAATCTGTCCAGCGGTGCTCTCTGTAGCTCTGGTACAAAATCCGGCGGAATAATAAATAATAATAATAATAATAAAAACACGAATGGTTACAATAGGTCTCCTGCCTTTTGGCAAGGAGCCCTAATAATAATAATCCGAACGATTACAATAGGTCTCCTGCCTTGAGGCAAGGAGCCCTAATAAAAGTCGCTTATTTTTGAGTTTTTCGGGGTTTTAACCCCTTGACATGGTAGTCAGCCCAAAACACTTTCTGATGGTCAAGGTCAACAAGGTCACAGGGGTCAAGGTCATTTGACCGGTCCGTCACAAGAAAAAGCAATTTTTTTGACGAGCTAAGACGCCGCTGTTATTGCTTCTGGGCTACAAGGAATTGGTGTTTCTGCTTTGCCCAGACCTAGTGTATCGTATGGAATGGTCAAACTTGGCAAAACTGATCCTGACGTCTGTCCGTCAAGCTATTTTCCCCCCATTTTCTCCCGGAACTATTTGACTTACAAAACTGATATTTTGCAGAAAGCTTCCCATTGATTGTGCCTACTAATGTAGTAAATGTCAAGTCATTCGCTTTTCAACTTACGTTGCTATGGCAATCTGAAGAAAATAGGTTTAAATCCAAGATGGCAGCTAAACGGCGGGAAATATCCCCTTGGAACAACGATCGAAAATGATCGGAATCTCATGGCAGAGACACATACCAAATATGAACGCTACTGGGTCGGTACCGACGGAGATATATGCTGTTTTATGCCGTTCTGATAACATATCGCATTGTTGCATTCTTTTTCAATCCAATATGGCCGCCAAACCATGTGACTTTTGACATATGACTAAGAACAGAAAATGTACAACAACAACAGACAACATCTAAACCAGCTTGTTCCAGACTTTTCCCTGGTAAGTTTGCTTTTGAAAAACCCGTGAAGAAGTCTGAAAGTCTTTGAAGAGGACTTTGGCCCGGAAGTAGCACTCAATATGGCGGCCATCGAAGGCACATCCAAGGGGTCAACAGCATGAACATCAATCTACGCAGTAGGGATACAATGACGTGTCAACCCAGTTAGCGAACCTGACCACCCGACCCCGTTAGTCATTCCTGCAATATCACGGCGGAGGACAACAGTCAGAAAAGAAACAAAAGTATTAATATAGTTGCAGGCAACGATGAGCTGTATCTCAGTTGTTCTTGGGTCTACGGTCAAAACAATTAGTGTTCTGCAATCACCAAGACATCATGTACGATACTGGCACTTTTTGTGCAGAATTTGCACATTTTAGGAGCGAACTACTCAGAAAACTGCTGAAAAACATGGCCAAAAACTGAAAACAAAAATAACTGCCAAACGGTAGGTTTGTGCATCTGTACAAGAAATTTGGAAGTGTTGGAACGATTAGTTCTTGAGATATTTGCTGTCAAACGTTGAAATTTTGGAATTAGTTTTGAATTATCTCCCCTTTGCTATTGTGCCAAGAGCCTAGAGATTTTTAAGGGGAATATCTACACCTCGGTGCGCATCTGTGTGATTTTTTGTAAGCGATTCGGAGCTTTGGGTTAGGAGTTATGTTTGGTACAAAAATCGGCGGAATAATAAATAATAATAATAATAATAATAATCCGAACGATTACAATAGGTCTCCTGCCTTGAGGCAAGGAGCCCTAATTAGCAACTGCAATTGTTAGTGGCTGTATCCTCAAACGGGGTTAAAGTATCGTAAAAGTATTGTCCCAAAACTTTCAAAGTAACATTTTAACTTACCAGATTTTTTAAACGTAGTATTTTGGTTATTTTACATTTCGGCTTAATTTTCCTACAATCGCCAGCGGCTGAAGAGATGATGTAAATGCAGCTAAGGTCCATGCAGATAGCACAAGTACTGTAGTCCCCATGGTCCCAAGTATGGTGATCTACCTTCACTTGTTGGCGATCTATAGCCTGTTTTTAGATTATGTATTGTCCAAATAGTGTGTCACAACATGAGATGAATAATACAAGGCAAAAATGTAATGAATATAATTTATTACAGAATTATGCAAAAAGGAAATAAAATAAGCATTCCCCCAAATCACTCTTTCGAATCTTCAACTATACATCACCAACAACCACACCAAACCACAGACACACCACTGGCAAACATTCATACCCCCCAAAAATATAACATTATAAATTGTTCACTGGTTACGAGGGTGGGCATGGGTTGATGTACCCATGGGCCCTGAGGGACCAGTGAACAATGTATTTATCTTACCGAACACCTTATGTTAAGTTTGAATTGTTTTCAAGCACGGGTACAAATCTTTTTGTAGCCATCGCTAGATTTTGCTGGCAAGAAAAACAGATTTAGAGTTATCTCCCTTCCATCGATTTGCATTTGAAAAACATCGGTAACATCATTATGTGATTCAATGTAATTCGAGATAAAGTACATTGAAATGTTACTTGATTCTAAGCGGGGTACATTGAAAATAATAGAACGCTCAGCCAATCAGAAAGTGACATTTATGTGTGAGGTAAGATAAATACATATATACCAACCACAGTTTACATATTCAATATTGCGGGTTTTATGAGACATACGCCAAGTTCACAATCTGCCACATTGCAAAAATCAAAAGTCCTCTCCAAGAGTTAGCGCACGCTCTTGGATCACAGGCACTTGATCTGGATATAGGTCACGCTGGTCTCGGTCCAAGGTGATAAAATCCAATGCAAAGGGTCACACTTGATCAAAAGTCACATTGATCTATCTGATCACCGAATTAAGGTCACGCTACCTCAGATCCTCATCAGGTCAGTCTTCCTGACGATGTACTGGCTGGTCATTTGGTCGAGGCCATCGCTGAATACTCGCTACCCTTCTCCTTACACGAAAACCTGCACGCTTAACGTGCTTACCCCGTCATTCTCACTCATCTTGCAATACTTGCACGCTTTCCACACACTCCTATACTAGGCAGCCCCCAAATACAGTTCAACCACACTAACACCTCGCACATACAGTTAAACCACATTAATATGTGATCTTGATATAGTGCTATTAGTTTTAACTTCACATGCTAGTTTTAATTCGAACTGTGATAATCTGGTTGTTTTACTGTCCTTTGGCGACAGGTTTTATAAAATATGCATATTCTTTACAAACGTCAAAATTGTTCTCATCAGGATATGGCTGAAACATTGCCAATGTGACGTTAGATATTCACTCACTCACTCACTCACTTCAAGCTAAAGTGAACACTAATTTAGCATTCCCGGGACTCTCAATACACAAGAAAAGCAAAGAAATGTGAGTCATTGTCTGATACCGTAGTCATGGTAGAAATTTAATAAATAAATAACACCAAAAGTTTGAGTCATAGACTGTTCACCGATAAGTCACATTGATGGATCATGTGGAGGTGGATCACTGAAGGTGGATCAGGTCAGCGACGTGAACAGTGTAGTTCTTTTCTTGGAGGGTTTTCCTACAGCGATACTTAAACTTGTCATAGAACAAGTGCTGGCCCCCACACAGTATGTCAATAGACGTACCTCTGATCTGCACATTTGCCATTTTGATAAAGTAAAATACACAGAGTTCTTTATATAGGGCATTTCAATCTCAGTTATCAGGCTTCAAAACTAAAATATTTAATCTTTAATTACCTTAATTGTTTGATCACAGAGGTACAGATAAGCTGCGTAAATTATGCAAACATTTATGTGAAAACTCAATTCCTTTCTAGTCTATTGCGAACAAGTACGCTTGAGTTTTTGTAAATTCTCAATAAATTTGATCTAACATGCATACACACAAATATGTAAAATCTTAGCTTGTGTACTGTAACATTCAGCAAACTTACTAGAATTTGAAGTAAGCAGACCCATGCGCTAGCTACAGATGAAGGTTACTGAGGAAAGATAGAATACTGTAAACGTATTATATTTCGCGCAGGTTTTATTTTCGCGCTTTTCGCGCAAAACATTTTAGCGCGAAAATTTATACACCGCGAATAAACCTGTCATTCATTCAGTCTAGCCACGCTCGCCCCTGAGTTGTTACCATAACACATCACGTTTGAAGACAGAAATCAACGGGAATCTTAAAATGACGACTGATCATACTTAACTGTCGCTGTAATGGATTTCCCAAAACATAATTAAATAATGAGCCAAATCCCATTGCCGAATTAGCGAAAACAGCAATGTGTGTTGTGGCCGCCATGGAAATTGGTCACATGACATGGTTTGATACAAAACAGATTACCGTGAAACGACTCGGAAAGAAATAATACAGCAGTATTTTATTTATTCATTAAGATTTTATTCACCAGTACATCATGAAGCGAATAGTCACTAACACTCAATCATCTCATTCACAACAACCCGGCTTGTTTGAAATCACAAAGAGCTTCATATACAGTATAAGTTAATTCGTCAAATCGTCAGAATTCGGAACATAAGACTGATGTGTTTTTCACCTCTTCCGGGAGTAAACGGATTACTGTGTACTAGTATATCGCACAGATAGGGATTTCCTGTGAGTAAGCAATAAACGCCGCCTGACAGGTTAAGCCACTCTGTAACTGAGGTAAGTAGACCGATCCAGTCTGTCAATCAAAACTGGCGCATGTGTCAATTTTGGCCAATCAGCAGGCCGGGCGCACTTTGTGGATTTGTCAGACTTATTTCCGGGGTCAAACGATGCCTCGGAAGCGATGTGCTTCGTATTATGCCATTCACACTCGCTATATCTGTTACATATTGCTGCGATTTGATGTGTACCTTTAACACAACCATTACGATCAAGACAAAACATTTGAGGCGGATCAAGGAGCGTGATATGCCTCACGATCAATGAAATGCCTGCACCATCGCTCACGAAACCTACGTCTGCTTGAGGGTGAGAATTTGCACGAATTTACACACTTTCGCACATGTGTAAAATCATTACCAATAGATGACAACGAATAGCAGTTTAAGACTTTGCAAGTGTTATAAACACGGGCAATTCTTGTAACTACAAAATTGTTTTTGCTTAACGTGTTTTGTCAATACTGGGCATTGAGTTGGTACACCATAAAGCTGAAATGAGACAAATCTGACAGCGATCTGATTTCAATTACGGTCGATCGAAATAGCATAACTTGTTACATTAAAGAACAATGTGGTGGATGTTGTTACCATCGCCCTTAGATATTTGTAAATTTGTCACACATTATAGGATGTTTTAAAATTTCGAAAACACAATCTGAAAGCCTACAGTACAGTATCTGTTATTAGTGCAAAATATTCCAGGAATAATATTTTTTTTATTCAAAAGGAAACATAGTCAGTGTCAGCAGTTGTCTATCAGGCAACATCCAAATAACAAAATTAATTCAAATGAGTGTCTATAAAACCATGCCATAAATATTTCAGAATTTCTATAAAGAGATGGGACCTTGAATTGAATTACGTTCCTCCATGTGGATCAGAGACGAAAACTATGTGAGAAGAATAGTGACTTTCTGGAATATTGGACTGAGTGAAATAAAAGTGTATTTCTTAACTATGAGAACATTATTTCTTTTGAATTTTTGTTACAACATAATTTTTTTAACATGTAGGGGAGGCGCACTGGTACATTTTAGGAGTAATAGCATAACTGTCATTTTAATTATAATTCACTGGAAATGATAGCAAGGTATGTTTTTAGAATCTTGCGTCCTTAAGTAAACGTGGAAAGGTAATAAAATAAATAATAACATAATTAATTATAAATAACTACTTAATTGACTGACATATCAGTTTCATGTGATTTTAAGGCAGAGCTAGGCAAACAAACACTAAATACGTACCCTGGCAGAACAATCACTTGCTACTAATTAACTTAGTTTGTTGGCTCCTGCTGTAAGATATCTTTGGATTTTTTAAATAATATATTTACTAAAAGGATTATTCTGAAAATGATTACTAGTATCAAGCTCACGATAATAAATTTCAACATCCAGAAAGTTTGAAAAAAAATAAAGGTCACACCCTGCTCAGTCATTATTCAGTCTTGGAACAGAATAACTTACAAAATTTTCAGTTGACTTGTCATGTAACTGGAATGAATATTGAAACATATATTTATCCCAGATTTGATGTAAAACTTCTTAGAAATCATCAGCTTTTGAGGAGGTTACCATTATTTGAAGACATTTGAGCCAAAGTAGTGTTTATTAAGATGTTGGTTTTGGACAAATTGTTCAAGGTTTGTTGATGGTTATTTGGAAAATGAGCTTCATATTAAATTGCATACTGGTTTGAAGGAGTTGAAAGCTTCAGGACATTTTCATGTGTGTTTTCCTAAACTTTTATTTTGTTACCAATTTAGAAACAACTTAAATATAATTTTGATGACACTAGTAAGTATCTCAGAACAATTTAGAAACAACTTAAATATAATTTTGATGACACTAGTAAGTATCTCAGAAAAGGAAATATATCAAAATTAGTATTATGTCCCTTAGGGATATGGTCTCAGATCTAATAAAACAAAGATTATCATTGTTTAAGAAGTAATAATGACAATATGTAATTTTATTGACGAAAAGCTTTGAACTTAGGATATATTCTTTACACCTTATTTACATTAGTAGTTAGCAGTTAAATATCTATGAAGAAAAAGCAGTATATTTGTATTTTGTGTAACATTCTATTTCAATGCTAGTTAATTGTTTGGATAACTGTGGATCCCCTGTTCAAAGATTTTGCATCACAGGTTTCCTATTTCTGGAAGATGGGTCAGTGTACAGGTGAAGACTTGGATCTTCTTTGTGTTATTGTGGTGTGACATAACTGTACGTAAATGCTGGCAGTTCATGAAGCCCGGTATTGTGGAAGTTTGTAAATTATGATACCACAACAAAGTACACATAGAAAAATATATTGGAAAGGATGATTTAAAAATGGATTTCCTTATATTCAGTGTCATTTTAGGATGGTGTACAGATTTTGAAGAGAGAAATTATACTGAGAATTAGCAGATTAGCTGCTGAATATTTGCTTCTGGGTATGTCCAGATACATCCATGCAAACATACTGTTTACAAGCCCAATAACCTTTTTCCAGATTCCCAAATAAGATCAAATAGGATATCCAGTGATTTATTTGTTTACAAATATAGACAAATAAGGTGGACGAAGTAGTAGACGGGACACATTTTTCTGCATAGTTCATTAAAAGGTAGAAACCCATGTTTTCACATTATTGATTTAACTAAATTTGAACAACGTATAAATAAATAAAGGCGCCACGCACAGTTTTGACAATCTATTTTTTAGATACCGAAATGATTTCCAACTTGAATATGTGGCTGTGTTCACGGCTTTTGTAATATTACGAAGGGAATTTTTGAAAAAAAACAAAACAACATAATTCTGTTACCCTTTCCCTGCTAATATCTTAGACGGATGTGACTTGCCAGATATGTTATTTGGTTCGAAAGGAAACACATTCCACACTCAGCAGCTGGCCGAGACGATTTTTCATGGAGCATGCAACTCATTTTCACTCGCCAATTACAATCTGTCAACTAAAATATATTAAAAATAAAGTACTTATAACTTTCCTCTTTAAATATCATTCACAAACGACGGATACCAACGTACTACAAGCAGAATTCATAGACAACGTTCACAATCACGTACGTTTCGCCGGCGGTGACGCCATTGTGATTAGTCCGTGGTTGTCCCCCTAACGTCAAAAACGAAGTGGGCGGGGGCTTATCGGCCGGGACTGGATCGGTCTGTTTGAGAGGTTCTATATTCAGCTCATGAACTTGGCAACTTGCAGTCTTTCTTATCTTTATCTCATATTACAGATCAAATATACATAACACACACGTTAACCAACATTTAAACTTTATTCTATTTTCACAAATGCTGAAAAATGGCAAAATACCCAATTGACTTTGAGTGAGGTGGGTATAATTTATTTGGTTACTCAAAGGAAATTTAGCATACACAATTGAGATGAACACAAGCGAGTACATAATTCAATGACTCAAAAAGTTATCTGTAGCTCTGTTGATCTCATTCTCTTCCCACAGAGGTTACTCCTGTCATATCTTCCTACGTAACCTCTGTTCTAATACGGCCCTTTTGTGGTGTGAGCGTTCAAGACCGTGATTGGAGACAATCAGATTTAGTTGTGCAATCAGCGACGTTGTTTCAAAAGTGACCATTTGCATGGCCTCGGTAATTTCCGTGTACTTCGAGAAAACTAAACCACTTCCTCTGCGCGATGCGCAAACGTTTCTTCTAGACAGAACTCAGTCATGTTATGGGGGATCAGTGGCGTCTCCATCGCCCTCGTTGACAACGGACAAGCTAGCCATTAAACGTCTTGTGTGTAACATCAACACAAGTCACCGGCAGATGGGGGGATATTTGTGGCCCCACATTTGCTTGTGTTAGTTAAGTTGAATCTAAGTCGATGTAACACGTGTTCTGATTGGATAGAAAGAAGGGAGATAATTCGTGTTGCGATCTTTTGCCGCTAGGGGATTTTACGAGAAACGGGAAATATGGCCGTATTAGAACAGAGGTTACGCAGGAAGATATGACAGGAGTAACCTCTGTGGGAAGAGAATGTGTTGATCTATGTTAGACATGTAACAGAGCCTGACTTATTCATTTATTGTATTTATAAGAAACAACTCCCATTCAGTTAGGCCTCATCTCAGCTTACTCAGGTAACAGGAAACTTCATCTCAGTTAAGAGGCTCAGAGATCGAATATTGGGTTCCCGCGCGCGCTAATCAGAAGTACAGCAATCCAATGTTTTCATAGCAATTTGCTTGCGCAGCACTTCCAGCACAACTTTGGTTTTCGCTTTACCGGGAATAGGGAATATTGAAATTCCGCTTTCCCGGGTCAACACCCTTCCTGTGATAAACACAAAAGGTAGCATCTCTCATAAGAAATGCTAAACATTTCTCAGTACTTCTAAATTGGTGTTGAAATAATAGGTATATTGTGATAAAAAGGTAAGGATGTACATGTGCATCACTCGCTGAATAAGACATGCTTTCTTTTGATGCGGCTCTTGCTGTGAGAAACTGCTAACTACCTGACGCATATACGCGTCACTCATTGTGAGGAGCTGATTAATTTGTCGCACATATGGGGCTCTCGGCCTTAATGAGTTAATGGTGCAATTTAGCTCATCATTATAGTCCATCTTAGCAGCCTATAAGATACTACAGTCATATGTGCTAAGAAAACCCCTAGCACCAAACCAAGTGAAAAGTATATGCAATCAATCCATTGAAAGTGAACCCACATTGATTGTATCAATTTGAGCTCAGCTTAATAATGTGCACATAGTCAACAAGCAATGACTGTACATGTGTTGTATAACAGATACAAGAAAATATATCCAAATATTAAACGTCTTTGCTGACAAAGCCGTTTTCTCTTGTTAATTCACGTGAAATGATACATTGTCATTTTCATACTGGTCACCAGAAACAAACTTTAAAGAATGCGTTACCGTAGATAAGCCAACCCCCTTCTACAGGCTGCTTTTTGGTCTTCAAAATTCGGCTTATCTTCGGTAATATACAATAACTACAACTTAAATAAGCATAGTTATAATGAAAATGCAAGCTTACAAATTTATAATGTCCAGGGCCTAGTTTTCGAAGCACTATTAGCGCTAAAATATTTGTAAGTGCCATACATTAACATTAACTTACAACTATCTTAACGCTAGAGCTTCGAAAATCTAGGCCCTTATAAATTATATAAAGATTTCTTACTGATAACTGTGGTCCCCTATTCCTTGGCTTCCTAATCACTGCTCATCACCAAGGTGACTCTCCACAAAGAAGATTTTGCCAATCTTTCATCATCAAGGCAATAGTGATAATGCAAACCAGATAAGAAGCCATTTTTTACGTATCCGTAAGAGAGGGTACTTACACCTAAGGTAACTTAATTTAACATGGAAACATATATGTAAAACATGATGACAAGCTTTCAAGGGACAGTCAACATTCGCAATTGTTTAGTTATCCATTACTGATCGATTGATGATGTTGATTGTCAGTGACTAGTCAGTCCCCATTTAAGATGTTAACTAAATATCAAGGTAAAGGTCAATGACAGTCAGTCCTATATATTAATCATTGTATTCTTTGTTTCAGGTCGTTTCATGGATTCTCACAATATGGATCTTTGGATCTTTTGTCATCTTCCTGCTTGCCAGAGTTTTAGGTGGCGAGGTATGTTAAACCAAAAGACACAGCACATGAAATAGAATATTATACACATGGAAAAAGAGTCTTGCAACATCCCATATATTTCACAGCATCAATATGTTACCATTAATCTTAGCCAAGAAACCAAACCTCAATTTAACTCACTATCTGGATAAACTGACCCTCAAGGAATAATTAAATAGCAAATACCGCAAAAGAATGAAAACCTACAGTTTATTCAGAAAAGCAAACTTGTGAAAACAATGGCTTCATTTTGTAGTGCTGATAACTGTGGTTGTATGACCTTGACAAGTGCAATCATTTTGAACATTCTGGCATACAGGTCTTCATGAAATCACATAAGTATCAATAACCAAGTACAATGTCAGTGTCTGGTGTAACCTCCGTCACCTGCAATAACATCCCTGACCCTCCAACTCTGTGACTGTATCAGATGTTGAATTTGAAGTTGAGGTATTGCATTTCATTCTTGATGTATTGTTTATTCCAATACAGCAAGATTTTGTACTGGAGGATCTCTGGCACATTCTGTGACCCATAATGTCCAAAACATGCTCTATGTGATTGAAATATGTACGCCTGGTGGGCCAAAGTAGAGTTTGGAAAATGCTTATTTTATTACAATTTATACCTCGGAAAACAGAATAGTTTTAACTCATGTTGTAAATATTACCAGGTTATGTCACTTCCTGTTTGAGAAAATATATCCTTACTTAATTTGAATGTTGAAACAGATAGTGTATTCATGTTACCTATATATTTTTATGCCCCGCCATATATGGCACGGGGCATATAGGGTTACCCTCCGTGTCCGTCCGTCCGTCCGAAACAGGGAATGTTCTCTATCCACTTCTCCTCAAAAAACGCTCTGTGGCTAATGGTGTGCATCTCATATTTTGTTTTTGTATTTTATTGTTTTTTTTGTAAGTTTAGAGACATTTGAACTTATGTACATTTTGCTGAATTTCTCTATGATGATAGTGTAATAGGGGATGAAGTCTATCCACTTCTCCACAAAAACTGCTCAACAGAATTGAATGACATTCTACATGTCTTTTGTAGGGACTCTTAAGGTGTGCATTTCATAATTTTTTATGCAATTTCTTAATTTTGTCACTTTTACTGATGTTTGAACTTAGTTGAATTTTGTTCTATTCAGCCTGTTCGTTCCATCCAACAGGGGGTGTACGTTATCCACTTCTGCTCAAAAACTACTTTATGGAATTCATTTAGATTACACATGTGCTTTAGAGGGACTCTAAAGGTGTGCATCTCATATTTTGATTTTGTATTTTATTTATTTTTCCAATTTTAATGCCATTTGAACTTACATAAATTTTGTTGAATTTCTCTCTGAATATAGTGTTATAGTTATAGGGGATGAAGTCTATCCACTTCTCCACAAAAGCTGCTCAACAGAATTGATTGAGCTTCTACGTGTGTTTCATTGGGACTCTAAAGGTGTGCATCTCATACCTTGTTCATCCAATTTCTTAATTTTGTCACTTCTACAGATGTTTGAACTTAGTTGAATTTTGTTCTATTCATCCTGTTCGTCCCATACAACAGGGGGTGTACTTTATCCACTTCTCCTCAAAAACCACTGCACAAAACTCATTTAGCTTACATATGTCTTTTATAGAGTGTGCATCTCATATTTTGTTTTTGTCTTTTATAATTTTTTTGTATGTTTAGAGACATTTGAACTTAGATACATTTTGTTGAATTTCTCTCTGATGATAGTGAAATAGGGGATTAAGTCTATCCAGTTCACAAAAACTGCTTAACAGAATTGATTAAGCTTATACATGTGTTTCATTGGGACTCGAAAGGTGTGCATCTCATAGTTGCATAGATGTTTATTGAACTTGTTTGTGAATTTTGTTCAGTTATTGATCTTTATATGATAATAGGTTGTGTTATCTAAGCCCTCAACACATTGTTTTTAGTGTTTTCAAGTACTTCAGTGGGACCCTGAATGTGTGAACTCTTCCTATAGCAGCGGGGGCATCCGTGTCCCTGGAAACAATTTTTTCTTGTTTAACTATGAATATCCTTAGTATCCTTAATCCATTAACTCATTAAAGCTGAGAGACGCATATATGGGGCAAATTAATCAGCTCCTCACAGCGAGTGACGTGTTTATGGGGCAGGTAATTGGCAGTTTCTCACAGCGAGAGCCACATATATCCGTCAACAGAAAGCACCTCTTATTCAGCGAGAGACGCACATGTGTGTCGTACTTTTAAAAATCGCACTGTACCTATTATTTCAACCAATTTAGTAGGGCTGAGCAAATATTAGCTTTTCTTACGAGGGATGCTACCTTTAGTGTCAATCAGAAGAAGTATTTAAAGTGTTTTGATAGCAATTGCTAATCATTATCATAGGCTTATACAGCATTTGGCAAATGAACACATGTCGGCGAGAAAGGGGATTATGATGTTTTTACAGAGGTAAGTGTCTGGTACTCTTCATTGGGAATGGATAATAAAATACTTCTTATGCACATTGATTGAATTAGATGTAATGGTTTCGAGGTTACTGAAGATTATATAGGAATAAATAGGAAACAATATGCAAAATTTCAAGGACATACAAAGAATTCAAACACAATAGAATAGTTTGAATTTATTTTTTAGGTATTATTACGTTGTAATGTTTCATATAATGAAACATAATGTATAAACACAAATAATTATACATCCAAGCTCGAATAGATTAGACATAATTTAACTTACTAATTTAAAGCTTACTGAATTGTAACTAGTTATTTTCCATACTCTAAAGTTGATAATGTTACCAGCGCCTTGAGCAAGCACTAGTTGCCTGGATATGTGCACTATAGAAATATCGTTATAACACTGTCAGTTTTCTGTGCAATTTACATGAGCATTATGTAAAACAATTCTATTTGATCTCTGTAATTATCAAATCCGGTGTAATTATCACGTGTATCAAAGACTCAGTCTCTATTGATCCATCGTCAATAAAAGCTTGATAGTATATCATTTACGGTATCGATACACATACGTATAATCAATCATATTACAGTAATGAGATAATTGAAGACCTCTTTCAACCTTGAAATAACAGCCTCCGGTAGAATGCATGTGTAGTTACGTCCTTGTTGAAAGGTTTGTCCCGTGACAAGTGTAAAATAAACAGATGTGATGTTATATCATTGGACAACCTGCTTTATGGAGTCACACCCCTCTTTGTAATATTTATGCATGCATGCACATCTGTAATCTTATGAACCTCGTTTACATTCAGTATAAATATAGGCACGCCCATCTTCAAAAATATTTAGGGGGGTTAAACTGCAAGTTTATACATTATAATAGTTCAGTATCGTGTCACTTTTTGAATTCTATAATATGTGTACTTTAATTTGGATATTTATTCATATCAAGGTGAAGATTATGTTTACATGTACAGCAAACCATTATGTTTTATGTACTGGCCGTGTGCATAAAATTTATATGAAAATAAATACTATCTCTACTCAATGGTTGGATTTCAATCACTTTGTTTTACTTATCGAAACACACTAAAATGTGTTTTCGATCTCTGAGATCTATCTACTCCTATTTGTCTTATGTGTATATTCCATAGATTGTTACGATTATGTATGTTTACAATACACAAACTGTTACATGATAGCTTGAGTTGTTAAAGCCGAAACCCAGCATATCGACTGGCAAACGGTATAGCCGGTAATCAATCTCTATCCAGCTGTTGAGTGACCAAACATGGTCTTCAGAAATTTCGCCCACGCCCCATCACCTGTCCCTTCCTCTGTGACAGGTATCTCATGATACGATTGGTCATAGACAACAAAGGATCAGCCACTATATTGAGTGATTGAGATACATGTGTTCTATTGGGGAAATTTGATGGCAGCCCTATCACGTGACTCTTTGTTTTATGTCTATACAAGGAATCTGTATTATACAATTTTTATATGTATATTCGTATGATAACGTATGTTTTTGCATTAAATCTAGATGAAACAAAGTTATGAATGTGCTCTTTGTTAGTCACAGACTAGCGTAATAGTACTTTCCTTGAAATATTCAGTATACAGTAGAAATCTATCGGCAAAAACGCTAATATCATAGAAGATTATAAAGCATGTATGTAACTTACAGTATGTCATTGTCATAGATATTTTGTAAAATTAAACCTCACACAACGATATAAAAGAAAGAATTTGTTTATGTATGTTTCATCTCTTACATACAAAGAATACATACATATGTTGATAAAACATAAATGTACAAGCCGCCAAAGGTCTACAATAGAAACTTGCAATAAAATTACATAAAATGTTGCCATACATGGTATGTATTCACACCTGCTTTCTTTTAACTTAACAATCAGAGCTTGTTTGTACAACAACACAGTTTCCTGTCATCCCTGAAACCTGCCAGGGGAAATCAGGTGTGAATAGCACTAATAAGCTCGCAACAGCAAGCCGGGCAATCAGCGAGGGGTTCCAGTACGGTGTTGAGTAGTGAAGTGTCTCTTGGGCTTAATGAGTTAAGGACATACACACGCATGCACGTCGTCATATGAGCGAAATATTCTCAAGCACAACGTTAAACCCAATTTCACCTCACCTCACCTTGTTATAATGTTATTGGTTCATATTTTTCGGGAATATATCGCTTCTTGTTTGTGAGAACACTTGCTTACCCTCGTAGAAACTATGAAGCATAACTTTCTTGGTTTTGGCATGGGTTTAGAGTTTGCAACAATTATTTGATTATTTTACTTCCTGCAAGAGAAAGCAGATGTTGACTACATTAGAAGTCAGACAATAGTGAATTTTGGTTTATTATTTGACCTCACAGTTTGTACACATATCGCTTCCAGTTTAGAAATATATGCTTTCAGCAGAAAACCTTGTCAATGAAAGTCCTATCTCCATATCTCAGTTTATTACAGTAGCTTGTTCAGCTGCTTTGTAATGTACATTCAATTGATATACCTTTCGGCTTGGTCGCTTGTATGGTCTGGGGATGATGTTGCTTGTAACTTGGATTCAATGATCAGTCTGTTTTGTTGTTCAAGTCCATATATTTTTAATGTGATGCACACAATGGTCCTCAGATGTTTCTCCTGTCTTGCCTTATTATCCCCCGCAACGCGTTTTACGGGGGGTATTAAAATGGACTCCATCTGTGCGTCCGTCAGTCAGTCCGTCCGTCCGTCCGTGCGTGCACCTTTGTCTTTTCCGGAGCAGAACTCTAAAACCGTTCAATATTTCTTCACCAAACTTGGCACATAGATAGATCTGGTGGTGTACTGGTGCCTTTTGGTAGTTTTGGAATTCTGAATAAAATATTTTTGGCGTTTCCATAGCAACAAGTTTGACTTAGCCTGAAATTGTGGTAGTGCTCTTTTCCGGAGCAGAACTCTAAAACCGTTCACTATTTTTTCACCAAACTTGGCACATAGATAGATCTGGTGGTGTACTGGTGCCTTTTGGCAGTTTGGGAATTCTGAATAAAATATTTTGGCATTTCCATGGCAACAAGTTTGACTTAGCCTGAAATTGTATTAGTGCTCTTTTCCGGAGCAGAACTCTAAAACCGTTCAATGTTTCTTCACCAAACTTGGCACATAGATTGGTCTGGTGGTGTACTGGTGCCTTTTGGTAGTTTTGGAATTCTGAATAAAATATTTTTGGCATTTCCATGGCAACAAGTTTGACTGAAATTGGTGATAGTGCTCCTTTCTTGAGCAGAACTTTAAAAACCTTTCAATACTCTCCTTCCACTTTTCTATATACACACCTAAATATTTGACATAATCATAACTCGTAGACATAATCATGAAGAGTATTTAGCCATTTCGGGGGATATTGATGACTTTGTCTTCTTGTTTTATAAGAAAGACAAATTCACAAATACCTAGAAGAACTTAATAGTATTCCCTACCAACTCATGACTCTATGAATCCCATGTCTTCTGAACCCAGTTTCTCAATATGCATAGAGAACTTCTCTTGTCTATGGTGGTTATCAGAATCGCACAACACTCTCAAGACAACAAGCTTAATTGTATCAGTAATAACTTTGGTTCCTCCCACCAAAATAATGTCCTTTGTCATCCGAAATGAGTCATACCCCCATCTTAATACATGTATTAGGTTCTTTCCATTATCCCACTTCCAAGATTTGATCAGTAATCAGTACTATCAGACTCTTAAAAAATAACTTGGTTAACGAGCTACGGTCATTGGTCAACCAATATATGAGTGTATCCAAATACTACATCAGACTGGTAAGCTTGAGAAGACTCTCGATCAGACTCCTTTTTTTCTCCCCCGGCATGTAATGTGGGGGGATATAGTCGTCGCCTCGTCCGTCTGTCCGTCCGTCTGTAATCATTTTGTTTCCGGAGCATAACTCCAAGACTGTTTGATATTTTTTAACAAAAATTGGTAGATATATCAAACAGAAGGTGGTGCCTTTTGCTATTTGCAGATTTTTGTCATTTTTATTTTTTTCGGGTTCCATGGAAATGATTCGGACTTAGTCTTTAAAGGAGGGGTGGGTTTCGTTTCTGGAGCACAACTTAAAAACCGTTTAATATCTTTCAACAGAACTTGGCAGATATATGAGACAGATCTTGAAGTGGTGCCATTTGCTATTTACAGATTTTTGTCATTTTTATTTTTCTCGGTTTCCATGGAAACGATTTGGACTCAATATCTGTAAGCAAAACTTGGCAGATCCCAAAGTGGTGCCTTTTGCTATTTGCAGATATTTGTGATTTATTATTTTCTCAGTTTCCATGGAAATGATTCGGACTTAGTCTCAAAAGGAAGGGATGGGTTTCGTTTCCGGAGCACAACTGGAAAACTTCTTAATATCTTTCAGCAAAACTATGCAGATATGTGAGGCAGATGCCAAAGTGGTGCCTTTTGCTATTTGCAGATTTTTGTCATTTTTATTTTTCTCGGTTTCCATGGAAACAATTCAGACTTAGTCTCAAAAGGGCGGGGTAGGTTTTGTTTCCGGAGCACAACTGGAAAACTTCTTAATATCTTTCAGCAAAACTTGGCAGATATGTGAGTCAGATCTTGAAGTGGTGCCTTATGCTATTTGCAGATTTTTGTCATTTATCTTTTTCATGATATCCATGGAAACGATTTGCACTTAGTCTAAAATCAAGCTGGACTTTAAGTAACAGTCAGATGATTTGTTCTTTCAAAGATGTGGGGGCCGGGGGGATATGTCATCTTCTGATGACTCTTGTTTTATATCATCTTTTGTATGCATTTCCGATAAAAGCTGATAAAGTTCCTGCATATCTGCATTAATTTCTGTCAAATCTGTTTTTTTCTCAGGTGGCATTGTTAATGAATAAGATGCAGAAAAGACAACACACCTGTAGTGTTCAAAGCAAGCACTGCATGATGTCTTTCACCTCTGACCGTCAGGTGTGATATACACATGGTTAAAGTTTTCTTTTCGAAAACACAGTTTTGACAAAAATATTCACAAAAGCTCACATCAATAGTGTCAGTAGGTTATGCACTTACTTCTCAGTCCATTTGGGTCTTAGGAAAGGAGCTCCAATAATAACTTTGGGCTTTTTGTGAGAGCTGTGATTACATGTGTCTGCGCATAGCCAGCCAAGGGAGACAATCCCTCTCGATCAGACTTTAGTCTTGCTGATGTCAAGACTGACAATTCATTCTAAATTTCTGTTTAATTTCTGGTGAAGAGATTACAAGAACGAGCTGTTCTACCAAAGACAACTTGAAACTGAAGTCCTGAGACAAGGAGATGTTATCCAACCGTCACATTGCCCCAAGGCTACACTGCCAATTTTAGGGATGGAGACAACAATTTTACAATGACAAAACCCACAAACCACGTCAATAGAATGATTTGAAACGGTTGGTCAGATAACAACAAGTACTTGTGTCACCAGTTATCCATAACTGACAGCATTAACTACAAAGGGTCTCAAGTAGTTGTGCCACCCTTGCTCATGAAACACATCTTAGCATGCTAAATAGCAGACAGTGTGTGTGAAGTGATGTTTTGGCAAGGCATGAATGGCAACAAGGGTTTCCAAAATAAGCAACAGCATCAACCACTACTTCAAGAACTCTAACAGAGAAGCTGAATGAGCTGTTCAGACCATAAAGAGCCTGTTGTAAATGTCTGTAACAATTTTCATGGATA
Source organism: Haliotis rubra (assembly GCF_003918875.1). NCBI lineage: Eukaryota > Metazoa > Mollusca > Gastropoda > Lepetellida > Haliotidae > Haliotis > Haliotis rubra. Next base: position 1,217,612 of record NW_025766570.1, on the reverse strand, counting down.
TGCCTTAGATGCTACTTTTTGGTGTAGCTCGGTTAACATCGCATCTATTGCAGTAAAGAAGTTGACTATCCATAAAAAGTGTTCCTCTTCTTCATACCAGCTTCTAAATGCCAATTACAGAAGAAATGCCATTGGAATGTATCAACTTCTACTTCTACTTGACCACCAACATGGCTGATATCAACACAAGAGACGTGAAATGTTAACAATATTTTTGAACTTATCCTATCTCACGTTCTGAATAGTCTCTCTTAAATTGGACAGCTGATTGGAAATGAACTGTATTTGAGGGTTTTGACCTCTCTGAAATGCAGCATGTCCTCTGGTTGATCATGTGACCCCTCTATGTAGTCATTCTCTTTCTTGTCACACTACAGTGCTGACATGCTGTAACTCTGTCAATAAACTGACTTAGATTAGACTTTAACATCATGAGAAAGGAAGACTCTTCATCTGGAAAAAGTTTGTGCTGGCTGCAGGAAGACCTTTTCTACTTTGGATCCTCATGCGTCTTGAATTGATTGCATTGGACTTTGCAGCTGGAAAGAAACAAGCAGCGTGTGTATCAAGATGGATGACGATAGCTTTGCTAACTACAAAAAGGTGGGGTCCTTGCTGACCGGGAGTCCAGACACAAGTCAGAAGAATTTGACCCTTCTTCAACTAAAAAAAACAAGAGGTCCATGAAGAAGGCACACAGAGCATCCACGTATATATATCAGATCAAGACGATTTCTAAATACGCCGACAAACTATTATTGAGTGAGAACTCGGATGCATCGAGTGGATCGGAGAACCCCCAGTCCATCAGTTTCATTACGGGTACTGGTCATACAATGTTCTCCGAACCCACATTCGTTGGAACTTGCAAGATGCGGTGAATCCACATTCATCAAACTGGCACGATGTGGCGAACCCACATTTGTCAGAATTGCAAGATGCGGCTAACCCACATTTGTCGAACTGTCAAGATGCAGCGGTTCCTCACAACTCAACAATCCCATTGGATTCGATGAGACATCAGATGAGATGACTGTTACATCCTTCAAACGCATACCAGTGGATCGCCGATCCCCAGACCGCCAGTTTCATCATAGGTAGTGGTCATTCAGAGGTTCTTCGAACCAACATGATTTGTTGAACTTGTTGAATCCTATGACTTCTACGATCACTAAGGTTCGCCAATTTCACCTACATTCATCATCCAACTTGCAAGATGCGACGATTCCTCACAACCTGACAATCCTCTTCGATTCGGCGGGACATTAGACTTTGACAAGATCATCAATCCCACCTAGTTCAACAAACTAAACCTCTGAATATGAATCAACCCTCTACGATCAGTTCGGCACAGACTTCGGCTGCACATTCATCATTAGATACAAAACTTTACGACTTGCCTGTGTCTAAGTTTACGTCGTGGCACTATGGTCATTGACAAACCTGCTGACTTCTTGCTCACATTCGGCAAACGCTAATGATTCAGACAAACATGTAGAATATTGGATTTCCTAGCCAATGGTGTAAACACAAGTGGAAATACTTAGGCGGTTTGACAAATAGACTCTCCTAAGTGTTGTCCAAAATTTTGTTATGCATTATTTTGCCACTATTGATTGTACATCACTAAAAGCACTGTGTGATGATCTTTTTTTCTACGTTTTGGAAGTATACTAATTTATAAGAAATGATGACATTGTCTTACATGAGAAAGCATGTAATAACGAATATTATTACCCATATGGGAAAGAGAAAACTTTGTTGTGGATTATGCTGGCATGATCACGTTGTCCAGCCCAATGTTTCTGTCTGGATGAGTTTGCCATGCCATGCAACTGACACACGTCCAGTAACATCTGTCTGTCTTTCCTTCCGTCTGTCCATCCATAATCATTTCGTTTCCAGAGCTCAGCTCGAAAACGATTCGATATCTTTCAATAAAACTGGGCAGATATATCAAACAGATCCCAAAATGGTGCGTTTTGCTATTTGCAGATTTTTGGCATTTTTATTTTTCTTGATTTGCATTGAAACGATTTGGAAAAAGGGAAGTGGAAGGATTTTCCATCCCAGCCTTCTACATGTATTAACCAAATGCTAAAGTGGTGCCTTTTGCAGTGTAGTAATTGAATTTGTTTCCTGTTTCCATGGTAACAAGTTTGAATTTGACTCTTTTCATAGTGGTGAGTTTGTCTGAACCATATCTCCAAAACAAATTGGTTGTCAAATTGTGCTTTGAGCTACTAGGGTTGTGAAGGATTTATGTTTTGTCCGTTTCCATGGCAGCAAGTTTGATTTTGTTCGTACTGTTGTGTTTGTCAGGACCATATCTCGAAAGAGTACAACATATTCTTTCATGAAACTGTACAATATATTCTTTCATGAAACTGTGCACCAACAAAAAGCAGGTTGTCAACTGCTGTTCCTAAACAGCACTGTAAGTCCCCATGGTCCCTATTATGGTGATCTTCCTTCAGTTGTTGGCAATATATAGCCTGTTTTTATATTGTATTTTCTTCTGTAACTAAAATATTTTAGATTTTCATACAAGTTTTATATTCATAACTGTGATGTTCTTCTTGTTTTACTGTCCTTCGTTGACATGCTTTTTATAATTTACTCATATTTATTATAAAATCAAACTTGATATTAGTCATGATATGGCTGAAATATTGTCGATGTGATTTAAAATTTTAACTCACTCTTCTCGCCCTGCCTGGCTTGTCCTTAAGGTAATACAAATATGGTTCATCTTCCTTCATACTCACTCAATCAGTACTGTTTTAATGGACCAAGCTGCGTCAGGTGTGCGGTTTTGACCACCCTCTTATTCAACCGGGTGGTATAAATACCTCAGACTGAGCCAGTCCAAAGGTTTGTGCTCTCTGCCCCTGTGCAGTGCTGATGATTCGGAAGTCACGGATTTAATTTTAATGGCATCAGATGGTTTCGAACCGATTAATCTGGTCCCTTTGTTTTTTAACGCTGACACAACTCCGGGTAAACGTGTCACCCATTCCGTCGATCATTTATCTGGCGTTACCATCTCTAACCTATACTGATACCCGAACAAGTGTTCGGCTAATGTTTGATTAAATATTTCAACAATAGCTTGGCTATGATGAGCCCCCACTATTCCCGGTCTGACATTGACCTTGTGCTTTGCAAGTAGCTGTGACACAGGTCCCATGAATTCGCATCCCAGATCGACCTGAAATTCGTTAAAGGACTGCTATTATAAATACATGACAGCACATTAGTCACCGCAGTGGAATCTTTTGTGATTAATGGCTCGGCCTCTTTATAACGAATAGGGACATCCACTACGGTGAAAGCATATTTAAATGTTTTACATCTCACCTTATTGTGTGGAAGAAACAAGAGGTCAACCTGATGTACTTCATTAGTCCTTGAAATATCAAACTTCCTCCTGTATATATATCGCGGAGCTGGTAAATATATTTGCCAAATAGCTTGTTTCTTTAACCAGTCCCTAGCGACATCTTCAGATACCTTAGCCGCAGCAGCTAGTTTTTGTATCGCTCCTTTCCCTTTCCAATATCCCCATCGGCTGAAGTAAATTTTATCCATTATTTATTACTTTCATGATATTTTCCCTTTAATACTACTGTACCCAAAGGTGTAAGTCGTTATACCATCATCGGCAATCCATCACTTCGTTTCCATTGGCGACAGCGATGTCATATTCATTCTTATACCAAATATCCTATGCTTGTCACTTCTCAAAGGATTCATTTCGTGAGTAGTATAGGGAATAGCGGTTCTATAACAGGTCCCCTATAAGCGTTATTTTGTCAAACTCCGTCCCCTGTTGGAGTGAAAAATTAGGCATGAATGATGGTGGATTATTTTATGGATTTAAATTGATATCGTCAATCGCCTATGATCTCATTTGGTTTGGAAAGGAAGGCTTGCCTGCCCTGTTCTATGAGCTTTTCTCGTCTTCGCCGATGTCGTGCGGACCTTGGTTCAAATCACTTGTCTCATGCTATGGTACTTGGCGAGTTCTGCCAAGATCAGATGGAACTCTTCATCGGTGATCTTGCTGTCGGCGATCATCGATCGTGTTCAACTTGGCTTCAGCTAGAACCCTGATCTCGTCGTGCTTCAGCGCTTTGCATTTCAGCCGACATGAAATGAATTTGAGAGCTATTCCTGCCAGCCCTGACACCCTGGCTGCTATTTGCAACCCAATGACAACAGGTGCGGCTATGATGGTCGATAATAGATCAACGCCGGTCACCCCATGCTGTGAAGGCTCTGTACTTTTTGTGCACGGTCCATGGTTTCTAGTGTATTGGCCACTTCGTCCATGGCGGGATACGAACCCATCTTTATATAATATAAGTCAGAAACTAATATTTAATTGATCGTTCATCAATTTCTTGTGCGTATACTTTGCGCTGATTAAGCCTATATGTTTGGATAAATAATAAGAATGTAGAGAAAGGGGAGATGATAAATCTTGAAAAATCCCATTGAAGCTTGTGAAGGTCTGTGTTCCTGGTTGTATGCAAATACGGCAACGTTGAAGTTTATTGTTATCACTCCAATGTATTTTTAACCCATCAATAATTCTAACATCTTCTGCAGGGGTATTTATAAGAAAGACTTCAATAATAAGTATAGAACCTTGTATAACATTTACCCATGATTGTGTGATATGATACTGTATTCTTAAATCGAGTTTAACTGAGTTTTCCGAAGCAATGACTAACATATTGCCTGCTACGTATGTCATCTTTTCTGTATGTATAAAACCCCCGAGTAGAAGCCCACTCTTTTTTATTTCGGTGACAAACCCCACATCATCCATGACGATGTAGGGGTGGGTAAGGGTAATATTGATTATCCAGTTCAATTCGGGCATCATTTCTTGTTGTTTGTAAACATGATTTTGTAAGTGAAATGTCTACAAGGCATTTTCCGTACCGGGTTGATCGACTGTGCGCATGTCCCCGAGATTGGAGAGCGCTAGTGTGGGGCATTTTGCAATGCAATGTTTGCCCAAGACGTCACCCATCATTTTACATATTAATTACGAAATAGTTTTCAATTGTTTTTCCAAAAGTGTTTCGTGCGTGAACTTCAGGCTCACGAGATGTATATTCGTGGGAAAGAAAATTTTGTCAAGCGAAACTTTATTCTCCAAGGTGACATTGCTCCCCTCAAGACTTGAATAAACCGTTGTGCTTCTCTGTACGTAAATTATGCAAATATGATGTTGATGTTTTAGAGCCCAACTGAGTTTGACTCCCGTCACGATTCCGACTTCGCGACTGATGCTGGCTCTCCGAGAAATACTTTGATGCATAGCGTCGTGGTCGGTGGAATCCACGTTAATATGGCCGCCGCTTCGTCGAATTTGGTCACCAGCTTTAAACTCGTGCCATTGTTCGATCAACTCAATAGCATGTGGTCTACTTTTCTAGGGACGCCGCTCATGAGCATGCTCTGTCTTTGCCACGGGAAGTAAGCTCCAAGCACGATCCCGTTATTGACGACTTTCGTTCAATAATAATCCTTATTATCCGTAAACATGAAGGGAGAAACGACGTTGATATCGAGCGGCCAGTCAATTTTAGGCGACATCATCATCCATTTGTTGTCGTCGGTAAAGAAGATATTGTAGGTGGTGTTTTCACCGCTAGGACGTGACGGTGGAGTGCAATTGCTACAGGTGCCGCTACCGCCGGTCAGGGAGACTACCAAGGTCGATATGATAGAGACGAGTGCCATCAGAACGCTGGCCATTGTGATCCCTTGTTCCCGGAACAGAGTTTGGATCCTTTGGCCAGCGTGGTGTCTTCGGTCGATGGTTTCTCGCACTCGGCTGATTTGCGATCGGTATGCTTCTCTGTTCTGGGAAGCCGCTTCCAATCGAGCCGATTTCTGGTCTTCCAGGTTGAGTATTCTGTCGGCGATCTGACGTCAGCTGAACTCGTCCTGCGCCTGGTCGAGTTTTCTGTTTCCGCTATGTGGTCGTCGAGCTCGTTCAGTTTTGCCAGGTTGTTCACGAGCGATCCGTGCATGGTTCTCAGAGCTTCGTCTAGCTTTAGGTTCCCTGATGGGAAATTCTAAACCGGGTAGGGGTTTGTCCCAGTACTTGGCCAATAATTTTTCAAGTCCGTCCGACGCTTCTCGTGCGCGTTGCGGCACGTCTTTCAGATCGTCCCCAGCGATTGCCATTTGCAGATCTTCGGTGGCCTTTTGTTGAAGTTTGGGTTGTGCATTGTAATCCCACAGGTTCAATTCGTTGAGGACGATGTCAGCGCCGTGTTTTCTGGCCAGAGTCGACAGAGCGAGCGGTTCCCTCATGCGGGCGTGCATGAGATCGACTCCCGGATGGGCTTTCACCCGCAATGTCGAACTTGGAATAGTCGCGGTACGTGGGTTTGACGGTTAATAATGGTCCATGTCTGTCTTTAAGATATCGTTTGGTACGGTGTTGCCCATGAACGAGGTGTCTTCTGCTGTGTCTTGTTGGTCGGGCGGCGTGGATAAATCGTCCATTTCAAAATCGTCGCCACCACCTTCGGCCATTATTTTATGTTAAACATATTATTATTTATATGTAATATAACAATGTCGCAGTACGGACGAAAACTAGATCCTTTCCAAAGATTGAGGGAACCGTTTGTGATCAAAGCCGTCTGTCAATCCGTGAAGATCACAAACAATCCGAGCACGATCATTCAAAACCAAACTCTGCTGGTTCAATTCACCAACATGGGCGAGAATGACGTCATTGTCCCAGGACAGCTCGCCTGGCTTTTTACATCACTTTGGAGTCCGAGGACGACAAACACTGGATCGTGCGCAACCTGGGTCGAGCCATCGTCAAGAAAACCACCATCAAAATCAGCGGGTATGAGATGCTCAGTGATGTGTTTTTCATTTACGCGGACCTCTGGAGAATTAAAAAACAATTTAATATTTTAGAATCATACTCTTATAAATGGGGACTTGAAGTCAACCTCGATAAAACCAATATTGTTGTTTTTAGAAGGGGTGGGCGATTATCAGCTAAAGGAAAATGGTATTATAAAGACTCTGTTATTGACGTTGTGAATTCATATAAATATCTTGGTATTATGTTTTCATCCACGTTTAAAATTAATAAATGTACAGACAATCTAATACGAGATGAAAAAGAGCATTATTACAAATATTATATAACTTAAGAAAGATTGATGTGATTGATCCTAGGGTATTCTTTAAAATATTTGATTCACAAATTCAACCAATTTTACTTTATGGTGTGGAGGTATGGGGGTTAGCCGCTATGAGAATATTGAAAAAGTTCATTTGCTTGCATATAACACAAGAAAAAAATTGGTGATTTCCAAAAATTTCCAATTTGGAAATATCATATTTCCAAAAATTTCCAAAATTAATTGGAAAGATGATGTTTCCAAGGCTTGGACATTTTTGGAAATTTAGGAAGGTTTTACCACTACTTCTTTCAATTTCTCCTTTTTCCCAAGGATCCCCGGCCCATGAGTGTATAGACTGAACTATTTCACAAATCTTTTGATCTGTTAGAGTTCTTATTGTTGATATACATAATGTATCTTGCATGTGACATATTTATTCATGAAAACTGCAGGAATAAGCCATATTTTCATATTATCCGTTTGTGCTTGATATCAATGCAACTGCGTCTCACGCGTGAAGTGATACATTTTTTAAAGTTGGGATTATGTTTAGAGTAAGTGTTTACTATTCGCCGTCCTATGCGACCAACTAGGAACCAATTCTATATATTAGTTTAACTTCACTCATCTGCATTCTTCTTGTTCTATGTGTCAAAACTTGATATTGACTGTTCTATTTACCGCTAGGTATGGCGAGCATTTTCAAAAGTCAGTTTCAAGTGTATGTTTTAGGGGTTATAGCTGAAACGGCCCCACAGCAGAACTGCCCCAAGACGAAACGGCCCCAAATTGGCTATAACGGCCCCAAATGCTTTGGCTGAAATGGCCCCATGACTAAACGGCCCCAAGTAAAAACGGCCCCATTTTTGCCAAAACGGCCCCAAAATAATCAGTTTTATTTCAATGTGTGTCCTTAGTCATAAATGATAGATCAAAACGCATATTTTCAATTACTTATTAAATTAATTAACTTTGACATTTTCATCATGATTTTATTCTGTTTAAATGGCCATGAGGCCAATAATACATGTGAATCAAACTGAATATTGTACAGATCATCTAACAATATTCACTAAAATTTAAGTTTGACAAATAAAACATTAGATTTCAGAATCAGAATTCAAATTATTAAAAACACATCCATACCATGAAGTCACACATACAGTCATTAAAACAACATTGAAGTAGCAGTTGCTCTGTGTCGAGTTAATCCTGACAGAGCTGGTGTTTTGACAAATATTAGCAATAGTACTTAAATGAATATGATAAAATATAAGTCTATGAACTCAAGACTATGGCAGAGTGTTCTGTGTCAATGATATACAGTATTTATTGGTGGGGATAGATGGTTACTGTACATTCACAATGACAAAACGCTGCGTAGTTTGCAATACGACCGTCCGGAAAAACCAGCACGCCATTAGCTGTGATGGTTGTCAACTATGGACACACCGTCTTTGCGGCAGAGGGATTTCAGCACTCAGATACAAGGAAATATGCAGAAGCAAAGAAGATATTTCCTTCACATGTGAACCATGTTCACGTTCACCAGAGCAACAACCCATGGCACAGGATGACGAGTCAATCAGTGGGAATCAGACATTCGGCAATTTTAACATTAGTCTTGAATCCGACGTACCAGAGGCACGGCTGCCACGTCTGAAGATGACTTGAATGAGCCAGAGAAGTAAGCCATAAAATATACCTGAATATTGACTTTTGTAATGTATTTTCTTCAACAGTAACATTGTTAGATATGTATAAGCGAAATAAAGATCTATGTAATGCCCCAAAAGTATTAAACATTTGACTGGATTTAATATTTGATGAATAGCATTATGGTATTGTTTTTGTATTCTTAATAGGCTGGCACAGACGAATCAACAGTAAAGTTGGTGATCAGCCCCTTGGCATATACAGACTAATCCCTGAATTGCACAGAGAAGCCAGTCTGTTGCCCTTGCAAGTTCGGATGATCCAAGAAGGCCGACTTCGAACCTACCTGCTCAACTCTGCCACAGCTACACAGGAAGATATCTTCGAGTCCTGGAGAGGTTACAAGGATGGATACCTATCGCTGGGTCAACTTTTGACCAGATGCAGCCAAATCCATGGACCCATCAGCCGCTGACTTTATATCTAAGAACTGTTCCCTTGTTGATATCATGCAAGAACCATTGGAAGTCTATTGTCTGTGTTGTTATTTTGTTTAATACCCATTATGTAACTTCAGATTACACTAAAATTGAAAACAAATACATCGTCAAGCACGTTAGTGGTACTGCTGTGAGTGTATTACGATTTTTTTTCTGGTTTCAATATATGTTACATGTCAATATAAATGCTGAAATATATTTCACGTCTTTTTTTTTTGCAATTGTATGGGGTCATTTCAAGCAACATAATTGATAGCAACATCGGGGCCGTTTTAGCCAATTTGGGGCCGTTTTTAGCCAAGCCAAATTGGGGCCGTTTTGTCATGGGGCCGTTTTAGCCTGATCCCTGTTTTAGTTGTTATCCACAAAAGCGCAAATATGTTTAATTTTTTCCCCCTCTCAATGTTCGTATGAATACAAATTCCATACACCTACGCAAAATGGACTATATAACAGTGTACCATACCCACTGACTGACTGAGTGTATTACATGCCATAAAAGTGAACCCGTGCCATGGCGTAATGGGGTATTCCCGTGAAGTAGGATTTTGTTATTACAGTATAATCTCGTTCATGATGCGTCGGTGTTGTTATACGGGATTAAGACACTGGGTGCTATAAAATTCTGAACTTGTTTTAAAACATGATCGAATTTACTGAGTTAATTTACTGAGTTTAGCTCACTGAGATTATAATGATACTGATTCATGTGTTCACTCAACGTCTACGGGGATGATACGTTCTATGTCTCGCCAAAGTTATTGATTAATCTACTAATCTACTAATATGTAACAAAGTCCTAGAGTTTTGGGTGACCTTCGTAGGGTCAGTAATAAGTTGAAATAGGTCATACATGATTTGAAAATTATGTATCTTATTATTACTTGGGGTGTTGGCATGGCAGATTTAAGAAGATCGTTGAAAAGGCCCTCCAAATGATAGTTGAGATAAATTTCACATGATATATTTCATCTTGTGATGATTAATTGTGGCATCACCAAATATATTATGTCATGAAAATGTTAAATATCAGTTTAGGCTTATTTCATTTCTTTACACCTTCAACTTTTCGTATCAACTTTGTGCCTGTTTAAACATTAACTGGCATTTGTTCGAGATCACCAGGTCTTGGAGGTTTTTACCGTTTTACAATTCTGCTTCATGGGAACTAACCGTAGTAGAATACATTCTCCAATTAACACCTGTCACAAGGGAGAGGCCATTTGAGTTTGTGCTCAGTAATTCACGAAAATCTCATGAACTTGTCAATAGAAAATTGGTTGTGTTGTCCAAACATGTGCAGATTGAAGCAAATACTCAAATGAATTCCCTTTTTACTGAATCATAAGTGTATCTAGATTAATTTGATCATTTACAAGAAGTACGTTACAGAATGTTTTAATAAAACATTATAGATCAAGAGAAATCAGCCCACAAGCTCACAGATGATTCCAGAGACAAATATACATTTGAAAGATTACAGTTTAGACAAGACATTAATTTCATAATAAGCCAGCCAATAGACTTTATGTTAATATCCCAGTTACAGTTATTTTGAAGGGTCAAGTCTAGATGCTTGTGATTATCTATGTCTTGAATTATCACACCGCTCATTGTAAGGTCAGGTTGGATGCTTCTGTTAAGTTTTCTACTAAACTGTAAAATAGGTTTGTCGCTGTGGTGACAATTATATACGTTTGAAAATGTTAAAACCTGCAATGAGAACTCGACGCCACGCCAAGAGCAACTCCATGCTTGTTTGATAGGTATTCTTGTCGATGCATAGAGAAGGGTTCCCATATTCATTCTTGTATCATTATCGAGATAAAGGGTAGGTTAGACATTTGGGTCAAGGTAAAAATCGTTTGATGTTTGATGTTTTGACAATGGTGTTGTTTTAAGGGATTCTACAAGATGAAAAAACGTGTTCACTCAAGGAATGAAATAAGACATGTATACCAGACTACCAGTATGAGATTGAATCCATGTTAGTGAGTTCACACAGTCACTTTGATTTATAAATTAGTTCACTCAATTCATAAGTTGTGAGTTATTCATTTTCTTGCAGAAACTTGCTATAAGAATTTTGGAAATGACAGTTTTCACCATTATTTCCACAAATTCAGTTATGGTAAATGCACAGTTAGACTAGAAGTTTCTTCCTACTTTTCGTGGTTGAAAATATCTATGTGTAAATGGTTACCGGTATATGTTCATTCTGAACAAGAGAGAAGGAGAGAATGGATCTCATGGAGATGCAGTCAGAAAGACTGCAGAGCAACAGTCTCAACATTGAACGACATAATGTCTTAAATTCCTGGAGACCACAACCACGGACCAGTGTACAACGAAGTCAAGGAAATCAAATCTCAAATAGATTGTAACAAAAATAACGAATATTGTTTAAAAAAAAGGTAAGAAGTATTCCTAACGTTATGTTAAAGGTCACATGCAACGTAAAACACATCTTTGCAGATTCTGATACCTTTCGGTATGGACTTACCGAAACAAATCAGTGGTTTCAACAGCTGGGCTGCGCTCATAGCACATGCGCAGTGAAAAAGGTTCGCGCAGCGGGTTGTCCGGTGAATACTCGGTGAAGGCTTTGGTGTGAGCTTTTTTTAAAAATATTTTGTTGATATTTCACAGGCGCAAGCTTTTTATATGTTATACCAGTATATTACCGATTTAACTGTTTATATAATTTCATTTGTCTATTTCACCACACGTTCTTCTTACCGAGTCACTTTCTCAGTTCGATACTTAAAAGCAATGTCATTATTTAGCGTTGACAGAATATCTAAATGTGACACAAATATGTCGTTGTCACAGACAAAACTCAGTGTCTGTTTTATTGACACCTATGTGTCTGCCTGCCTGTCTGCTAATGACAATATTCAATACACAACTTCGATCACTGACCACATGCAATTTGAACTTAACACTTATCAGGCTATACACCATAAACAAAACGCATTGATTTATGGCCCGATTCGGTCTCTGTCACATTATGTAATTACACAGACAGACAGGCAGGTGTGATAGTTGTACACATGACATGTTATGATGTCTGTTGATTGCAAATTGTTTTCACAAGAAAATGAGCATGTATTTACGGTTAATTGCCGGGAAGGCTAAAATCGTGACGCTTCTCGGTTCAATGAGCGTAGCCTTTGCGGTACTTGCAATGCAATGTTATGGTTAAATGAACACGGGGCGCCTCACTCGGAGGCTCTGACAAATTACAAAGTAAACAGGATTAACGTGGACGCTCTTTAATTTGGGCACATACAAAAATATTAATACAGCTATACGTTTTCATTTTCTGTATGGGGCGGTGGGGTAGCCTAGTGGTTAAAGCGTTGGCTCGTCACGCCATAGACCCGGGTTCGAATCCCCACATGGGTACAATGTGTGAAGCCCATTTCTGGTGTCCCCTGCCGTGATGTTGCTGGAATATTGCTAAAAGCGGCGTAAAACCAAACTTAGTAAGTCAGTCAGTCATTTTCAGTATACATGTTCTTGAATTCAACATTAAATTGTCATTATTCATAGTAAATCACATTTCTGTCAATCTACGTCGAGCTTAAGACAACTTGAGAAGTTCAGACACGTGGTCTGTGTAGGCGATGTCCCCGATGATGTTGTTTACAAGGCCCTTCAGGATTAAGTTAACTCTAACCTGCGCACCTGCCATCACGAATATGTGTATGATAGTTTGGTGTCAGTTTGCAACTTAAATATTATAGCAATGTTTTTCGAATTAAATACATCTGAAATAAAAACGCCACTTAAATACAGGTCTAAACAAGCGAAGAAGATAAAGATGCCTGCTACATATTGAAGTTGGAAGATACCATAATGTACCTAGGGAAGAAATAATATGTGTCCATTGTTTATCTTTAAATCTTAATCGACTAGAAGACTGGTTCAAGTCTTAATAAAGTCTATGTTCTATTCTGTTCTGATAAATACTCTATTATAACAATGTTTTGAAAAGAAATGTATCTACTCCCGGCATGGATTATGCTTCCCGCATCGTATCTTTAGCTTTGGCGGTACTCCCTAATTAGCTCTCCGGAATCCGAAATATACATTTTAGCCTTCCCAGGACATCTGAAAAATAAATTTTAGCCTTCCCGGTACGACACCGTATTTACAAAACCTAACATCTCTATATATACACACACAATGAGCCGTGAGGGCATCGGCAAATGAACCAGCCGTTACACTTGAGTGCACACCCACCCGCTCTGACTGGGTTCGGTATCCCGGCTGCTTCGTTTCTAGGTAAACCCAAGTACAAAATATTGCACTTTTGATTTGCGATTGTACGCTTTTAATTTTGTTTATATGTTTTTTCATAATCAGCAATGTATATTATATGTCATAAATAAGTGATAACTGTGTTTTAATTATGTTTGATTTTTTGGTTGCATGTGACCTTTAAGCAATCCAATCCTTTGATGATCTCCTCGGTGCATTATCGCGATAATCACATCGCGAGATATCGAACAAGCCTACAGCTCAGCAGGAACAGAAATCATGACAATTGTTGTGAAAAATGAAAGCTATATGTTCTCACAATCTGCTGTCATTTAATTTTGTCACCTTCTTTGCGTAGCCTCCGAGTGGGCCTAGGACAAATGCCACCCGGACAAATGCCACCTAGGACAAATGCCACCCAAATAAAAATAAAAACCTCCAACACAATAACATTTTTAAAAAGTCAACATTACTATGAAATCAAAATTTTAAATGAAAATCAACTTTTTTATCAAAGTGAATATATATTTTTTAAGAAACCAAATTATTCATCAAGTCTACATAATTTTACAACAAAATCAACATTAAAATCAATATTGGTTTGTAATTGTCCTCTCTGTAATGGTAAAATAACTGGGTGGCATTTGTCCGGGTGGCTTTTGTCCTGCTCCCCTTCCGAGTTACAACTTGTTTTCATAGACGATTCTGTTGTAATTGCCTGGTGTCGCTGGGCCTTATTTGTTCGAGCCAGCCGCTAGTGATAGTGAAAACTATGATCAGCCTCACTCATCTCGGTTACGGTTAATTTCTTCAACCTAAACAGTGCGACATTAGGAAGGGTGGATGCCCATCAGATGCCGTTATTTGAAAATTTCCCCGGTAGTTCTTGTCTGATTGTATTAAAGTATCAAAGCAGTGTGGGCTTTTGCAGGTTTTCTAATGCCTGGATGGTATAATGACTGATCATAATTGATCCCCTTTCTGTGTTTTTTTTACCTCGATATTTATTCACGTCATGTAAAAATATGACGTATAATATTAAACGTAGACATAGACGTCACCCCTGAGGGACCTCCCATCAACGTAGAGGCTGCTACCAAGTCACCACTGAGGGACCAGCCTGCCCGAAGGAAGTCACAGCCTACCTCTGCGAAGGACCCAGACGATCAGCGTTCGCGAAAGCCTTCGCTAAGGGCCTCTAGATCGTCACTTACCTCGGACTCCGATGATCAACGTTCGCGAAGGCCTTTGCAAAGGAGGATCATCTCATCCCTGGACTCAGATGAAGCTTCGCGAGGGCCTTCGCGAAGGTCAAGTCGTCACTCCCCAGATGCGGACTCAGATGAAGCTTCGCGAAGGTCTTCGCGAAGGACACCAATTACAGTCTCCAAGTCATCTTCGTACCGGAAGTCATCGAGGGATTCCCCTAGAGCTTCGCGAAGCTATCATCGTCGTTCACCTTCGTGAAGGTCGCCTTACAGACGCAGCTCGTCAGGCCGTTCTCCACGTCGATCTCCTCGCCGTTCTCCACGTCGATCGCCTCGCCATTCTCCTCGTCGATCTCCTCGTAGGTCTCCACGCAGATCGCCACGCAGGTCACCACGACGCTCGCCTCACAAGTCTCCGCGCAGGTCTCCAAGAAGGTCTCCGGACAGGACTCCACCTCAGTCACCATCGGAAGAGTATCATCGGCCTCTAATCAGCGATCCTGTTACTGAAGATGATGGAGGCATCATATTCTCTGACGCGGAAATCCGTTACTTGGCTTCACCTTCGAAGGACGATAATTCGGCTAACACCTATCTTATGAGGGAGGACGACGCAGACACGATCACCCTACCTCCGATTGATCATATAGCAACGGTTCCACAGAACCTGGATACAGCCTTCCAAACAGCCACTAAAGCTCAGGCGCCGCACTTACCACAGTTCAACGCCAAGAAGTTCTCTGCCCATAATATGGACCCCTTCCTTAAAGCACAAGAAATCGACGATAACTTTAAAGTCATCAACGATGCCAAGGCCAAGGCGTACAGGATCGAAGACCGCAAGCTGGCTCAAGTCGAGACTATGACCAGAAGAATGTTTTTCGGCCTCAACAGATCCAGGACTATCAACGAAACTCTCATCACTAGGTTTCGAGAATCCACATCAGAAGACGACAGAATGGTATACTCGGCCCTCCTTATGCAAAAGAAGGACCAACAGTTCATGACGGATCACTTTACATCCGTCTCCGCAGCTCTTACACTGGCTCGTCGTCAAGGTCTCCTCGCCAACTGCAGTTGGGGTGAACAGTTCACAACACCATTCTACACAGCCCCGTGGTCAACTCCATCCATCTTCGCTGGAGGAATCGATAAAGTCTCTAAAGAAGTCACCAAGGATTCAAGAGAAGTCCTCATGATTAAATCGATTGACACTCTGGCCAGCGTCATCAGACAGACATCACAAAGATATTAAGGAAGATCCAGGTTTACTGGTCTACAAAAAGCACGGGACAGGAAGATAGCCGGCTTCAGAGGTGGAAAGGACTCTTTTCGTCGCCCATTCGGCAACTACAGGGGAGGATCTGGAAGAGGCAGGACACCCAGAGGCTCCCGCAACTATCGTCGATGAAAGAAAGGTTCGGAACGACTGGAGTCTTCCACCCCCAGCCGTCCCTATACAACCTTCACAAGTGGGTGGACGTCTTCAACTGCACTGGGAGAACTGGGGAATACTACAAGATCCATATGTCTCCAACATCCTACAACACGGATATCGCATCCAACTACAGGCCACACATCCGCTTACAGTCAACCCCCACAAGTTCGACTTCCAGGCACAACAACTACTGAAGTTATGAGAAGCTGTTTCATCTCTCCTAACCAAGCAGGCCATAGAAATCGTGGATTAAGTAAACATCGAACCAGGTTTCTACTCCCCAGTTTTCCTAGTGCCCAAGAAAAATTCCAAGGAAAAGTTCCGACTCATCTACAACATGTGCACGTTCAACAGGGATTATCTACGCAAACCGCCAACGTTTCGCATGATACATCTACCTCAACTACTGCACCTCATTCGTCCGATGGACTACATGGCCAGTATAGATCTACAGGACGCCTACCTGCATATTCCGATACATCCCGACTCGAGGAAGTACCTACGGTTTACACTAGACTGGCTACATTACCAATGGAAGGTCCTACCGTTTGGAATATCATCGGCCCCCTGGTTGTTTACAAGAATAACGAAACCCATCGTCACTTACCTACATCGTCAAGGGCTACGCAGTGCGTTCTACATCGACGACAGGATTCAAGTAGATCAAGATCCAGAGCGTCTCAAACTACAGTTGAATTCCACCATCAACCTACTAACGCTACTACTGGTTAGTGAATCTACTCAAGTCGGACCTAGAACCTACGCAAGACCTGCAGTTTCTAGGCATCAGATTTCTCACGACACAGAACCGTATCGTCATACCAGAGGACCGATGGCTCAAGATTCAACAGACGATCCCTCAAGCAGAGGCAGAGTCTGTTGGGTCTCCTCACGTCAGCACAAGACATGACAGCCAGAGGCAGACTACAGTTACGCCCGTTACAGGTCCTCATCAACGCCCATCTCGACGACCTTCAACCTTTCGGTCTACCGAATCACCTCAGACCTCATCTACTTTGGTGGACCCAGAGGTCGAATGTTTGCGAAGGCATCTATTTAACTGAGCCGGATTGCAAGACCCATCTCTATGTCGACGCATCGCTCCAAGGTTGGGGAGCTCATCTCGCCAACTGGACGGCAGCAGGGGTATGGAACCAAGAAGAGAGCAATCTGCACATCAACATGCTTGAAATGAAAGCAGTAATCAACGCCTTACTTCATTGGAGCACCATTCTACAGAATGCGCATCTCATGATCCACACCGACTCAACAGTGGCGTTTTATATAAACAAGCAAGGCTCAACAAGATCATTGAACCTACTGACTCTATGCTTTCAACTGTTCGAACTGATCGACGATCTCAACATACATGTGAGAGCATGCCACATTCCCGGAGCCAAGAATGTACTAGCAGATGCACTCTCTCGGCCAAATCTACCGTCACCGACGGAATGGAAGCTCCACCCCGAAATCTTCGCTCAGATTATCAAGGAAATAGGAGCTCCATTAATAGACCTATTCGCCACTCGCTTTAACAATCAGCTAACAACATTCGTCTCACCAATCCCAGATCCACAAGCGTGGGCAACGGACGCTCTAAGCATATCCTGAGAAGGCCTCAACGCGTATGCGTTTCCGCCGCCAGCGATAATACCAAAGGTATTACAGAAAATCAGACAAACTCAGAGCCTCCAACTGATTTTGGTCGCCTTACTGACTGACTGAGTTTGGTTTTACGCCGCTTTTAGCAAGAGTCCAGCAACATCACGGCGGGGGACACCAGAAATGGGCTTCACACATTGTGCCCATGTGGGGATTTGGACCCGGGTCTTCGGCGTGACGAGCCAACGCTTTAACCATTAGGCTACCCCACCGCCCCATACTGAAAATGAAAACGTACTGGCCAGCGAGAACGTGATTTCCCATTCTAATACAAGAAATCGGACAACCAATGCTACAACTACCAAGGAGTTCGAATCTACTCGTACATCCTCACACAAAACAAGCGCACGTCAATCCAGGATCATTCCAACTTCACGTATGAACTGTATTAAAGCGTGTTTAAACAAGAGAGGTTACTCAGCCAGAGCGGCGAAAGCAGTCACGCTTGCTTTACGCAATTCTACACGCAACCTGTATGCTGACAAGTGGCACAGTTTTGAGACATACGCTGCTAAAAAGGGTTTTACAGCTAGAAATGCTACACATCCTCAAGTATCTTTTCCCACCTCCGAGTCCGTAGGATTCTACAAGCAAAAGATAAGGATAGGATAAGGAAAAATATGTAATTTTCTCAATAAAATTGATATTTTATACTTATCCTGACTCATGAGGTAAGCCCTCCCATCCTCCCCACATGACACTTTGGATTTCCCTGCAAATTCAAGTGTCGGGCTCGTTATCAGGAGAGAGTGAAGCATGTGGACCACGGTGGCGCCGTCTTTCCCGCCAGTGGAAGCAAAGAGGGGCAACTCTTGGTGAGTAGTGATTAGTGATTTTACGTATGTTTCAATTGAAGGGAGCTTCAATAGGGAGATACAAGTGTTCCACTATGTTCGCAAGAAGAAGAAGACAAGCAAAAGAGCATGAGTCAAGATAAGTATAAAATATCAATTTTATTCAGAAAATTACATTTTTGTAAAGAATGGCGGACATTATGCAATTAGTTCTCAGGTATGCTATCTTGGGTGACCAATGAGACTACAGTGAAGCCTCGTTAATCCGGACGGTTGCGTTTCTCAGTAAATTCGTCCGGATTGCGAATAGTCCGGACAACTGAATCAAGACCCAAGTTGCTTCCTTAAGAATTACAAAAACGACACAAATCTGGATAAAACAAATAAGCATTTAATGTAAAGCCTAATTCAGAACATCAATAATTTTACCGAGTGACATCCGCATGTTGATCCAACGTGTCTGATCACGTCCTTCCTCAGCACAGGTGAGGTAATGTCTAACAAGCGATCTATTGTAGTATGCGTAAATGTACAGTATCTTCAGTCGGGAGCTTTTTATGTCTAATTAAAACAACAACCCAGTTGGCCAGTTAATTAAGTAAATATCGCCGGGAGGTGTTGTTACGGTTCGTGAACACGACTTACAGCGTCCGGACTGTGAAGCAATTTACTGTTTATTTTACTGATTGGTGACAGCTACTTACCGTCCGGTTCCGGAAACCGAATTTCCGGATTATCGAGGCAAATTATATAGGCAAAGATTGGTAACAAGCTGAAATCGCCCGGGAGGCGAGACATCCGGATTATCGGAGTCCGGACTAACGGGGCTTCACTGTATATACCAATGTGAATTACCTGAAACGATTTATCACTTTTCGTAAACATGTATTAGACTGTTAGAAGACACATCATTTGGAACAGCTGAAGGTGAATGGCATATCACTCGTTTATGTGGATATTGATGGATACAGTCCTCGAACAAAGTAATAGCCTGACATTGTTCTTATAACTCTAATCTGTTTTAATTTTAATAATTGCATTTTGTTTTTATTCATTTGTCGTAGCATTCCACAGAATCATTGTTTTCATGGTGAAGTAATGAGACAGACAACATACACTAGGGTGTGTGTGCGAATTATGATTTACATTGGCAAACTATAAAATGTCTAGATATTCAAGTTATAAGTATAGGCAGATCGCCTGATTTTTATTTAGTTTCAAAATGCATACAAGTATGATAATAAACTTATTAGGATTATAAGACCAAATGTAAAGACGCACGTTGACTAGTATCTACATACTGGTGAGTGGACGTTAACCACGTGAATGTAGCAAGAAATTTATTACGCAGTATTGTCACTTCGACCCCCATCTCGCTTCCGAGGAAGAAATCGTTATGTTACAAGTTGTGTCATGCCAAATCCTGTTGGCCATGATTCAAATACATATTTAAGTATGAGTAGAAAGTAGTTTTGATTTTCTAACTTGATGAAAACAAACCATAATCTCATTAATTCTTTAACAGACTTTAGCCCGTGATGTTGTGATTATTAAAAATGGCAGCGCCCTGTCACGAACATCCGCCAGTCTGAGAATAAATGCTATTTAGGTTTGTTTTCACCGAGTTACAAAATCAAAACTTTCTACTGGTAGTAAAATATGTATTTGATTGATGTCCAATAGGATTTTGCATGACATAACTTATAACATAACAATTTCTCTCGTGGAAGCGAGGTGGGTGTCAATTGACACTACTCACGATATTATTGTCACTTCCACCACAACCTCGCTTCCCAGAAAGAAGTCGTTATGCTTCAAGTTGTGTCATGGAAAATCTTTTTGGTCATCAATCATATATATATTGTACTACAACTAGTAAGTAGTTTTGATTCTTTAACTTCAGCGAAGCGATCTGAACACATTTAAGATATTGTTCCAAGCTTCCACAACGCCTAAGCACTCACAAACATAACCCATTTAGCACCTAACTACGGGTTGGTGGAAATTAGTGCATGGTGACACCATCACTCGACCCCCTAGGAGGGCAACACAACGATTCGTTTTGCTTTCAGTAAGTTTCATTGTTCAGACCATCCTTTAATGTTGGAATATGGGCGAAAAGTAAATATAAAACAACATGAGTGATTCTGCCCTCTGTGTATTGTACTTACCATTGAATCAGAGTACCAATTCTTTATTGAATGTTCATTTTACTGTGATCTGAGAAACAGCCTGCTCCCACAATACTACATAAATAATCCATGTGAAACTAAATTTATCAACTTATTATTGTCTTGCAATTCTACAACTGTTAACAATCTTGCTAAGTTTATATTTCTTGCACTGACAAAAGAGCGAAGTTTTGAATATAGAGTATAAGATTAAATGAGACATTGTACATGTTAGCATACAGCTTAATATTATATATGGCTGGATTGTATTGTCATCTTTATAATTGTATAACGGGTCGGTGGCCCTTGTACGAAATTAACTCTCACTCACTAGATATAAGCTTACGATGACACATGCTTAAACTAAACGTGACAAAATTCACTTTTCACCCAAAACATTGAACATTTAAAATGTGTTCACCACTGCAATTTCGACTAGTCAAGTCGATAATCCTTTCGTTAATCCCTTAAACAATCATTACTAAAACAACACCAAACATCAAAGACTACCGCCAGTCGCCTAATGCCCCCATGAAACACTCATGCCGCCCCCATGCCACTATAGCAATTAGCCTCTGCAGAACAATCATTTACCATCACCCACCAGTTATCTCCCCTTGCGGATATTTCCAAAATTGGAAATTTTTGGAAACATCATCTTTCCAAAATTGGAAATGTCTTGGAAACATCATCTTTCCAAAATTGGAAATGTCTTGGAAACATCATCTTTCCAAGACATTTCCAAGTTTGTAAATGTGGATTTTTTTTCCAGTGTAAGAGATTTCTAAATGTAGGATTACAAACGCCTAATGTTATAATATATGGTGAATGTGGATGATATCCTTTTTATATAAGTGCCTTATGTCGAGTTATTAAATATTTGTTAAAACTTACAGAAATGCACTCTGGTAGAATACCCAAAAAATCATATGACATGTCATTGTCAGTATATTTAGATAACATTGGGCAAAATAATTATGCTTCTCATATTCGTAATATACTTTTTTTCACATGGATTTAGCTTTGTATGGTTAGCACAAAGTGTAGGCAATAAAGTTGATTTTCTTAGATGTTTTAAAGATGTATGTGTAAATATGTTTTACCAATCTTGGCATTGTACTCTCGACAACAGTTCACGCTACAATTTGTATAGAGAATGTAAGAGTTTACTAGAACCTGAAAAATATTTAAGTGTTATACATGAAAACAAATATCGTAATATTCTTATAAAATTCCGAGCTGGCCTATTACAATTAAAAATAAACGAAGGAAGATGGTTAAATATTGTCCTGTTTGTAAATTCGGTATAGAGGATGAATTCCATTATCTTTTAGTATGCAAATATTATTCTGAAGTAAGATTATCTTATTTTCCACATGTTTACAACCGCATTCCAAATATATTTATATTCAAAAGCCTGTTAACTTCTGCTTCAAATGAAGCATTATTAAATTTATGCAAATTCATATATACTGCTTATAAAAAAATGACAGACTTGTTAAACTCTTAATGGGTTGACATCATGTTTCCAATATATATATATGTATATGGGCCGGTGGCCTTCATGCATAATAAAGATCTTTGACTTTGACGTTCAACATCGTCGAAGAAGCCATGCAAGACTATTACATCATCATGGGGAAAAGACTGGCTCCCCTGGGAGACGAGCCCACCCTATCCGAGTATTACACGCCTTCTCCAAATCAGAAAGACTAAGAGCTTATCTTCGTTGCGCTGGGCCTCCCCGCGACCATTGGGATCGTCAAACAATTAGAATAAAAAAAAATATTTGCGCATATATATACAATGGGATGATGACACATGTATCGTTGCAAGTTCGTGTTTTTGGGAAAAGCCAAAACGTGCAGTAGGAAATGCACAACGGAGTATTGCGGCATACACATGCTGACGATAACAAAAAGCAACGCCGACGGACCACCACGGCAAGTATCTCAGAGGTTTGCAAAATGGCAGTAGACTCAAACATCGACATTGATCGCATCAAGCCACTGGTAGCCAGCAAGCTTGGCCATGAGCTGCACGATCTGCGAAGCCTTAAGTACCAACTGACGGTCAACATGTCGCTCGATAAGCAGCAGACGGCAGCGTCGAACTCACCAAGCCTTATTTCCAAAGCAAACAGGAAGTCGTACTACAACCCGACGCCATCGATTCGACCATCGACATGTCGCTGCCAAAAAATACAGTAATCGTTGGAATGATACACGAACATGGGTTCCGGTTGGATGGTGAGCAGCATAAAAAACGTTTATTTAGACATAGCAAACTAAGTGCTGCTCAAAGGTGGATCGTGGCTCCCAGTGCCAAAGCATTTCAAGGATAAACGCAACATTTCCAACCCCGAAACTAAAGGGGATGATTACGCAGTGGTGTCGGTCATCATGGCCTTGCACGAACCGTGCGGTAATCCGTGCAGGCAATCCAGCTATCCCTCGAAAGAGGAATCCGGGCTAGACTTCACGGGTATAGAACACCCCACGCCCATCTCCTACTGGACAAGATTCGAAAAGCAACAAAACCATTGTGCACCAAATCAGCTCCGCGGATGAAACTGTGCTCAGGATCAATTTATTCCTAATCGAAAAAGACGACAATAAATCACTACGTCGCGATTAAGAGTCTGAGCAGGCTGTTGCACGACCAGTCGAAATACGACAGAAAGAAACATTTTTGCGAGCGGTGCCTGCATGGCTACACGCGTGCCGACCTGTTGGAAGCGCACCGAGAGGACTGCTTGGGCGTGGGGCAGATGGCAATCAGGATCGACATGCCCAGGGAAGACGACAACATCTTATAATTCGTCAACCACAAGAAACAAATGCTGGTGCCCTACGTCATCTATGCCGACTTCAATGCCCTTATCAAAAACGTAGACCACGCCGACACTCCGACCTCGACCGACTTTGGTTTCACTCATAAAAATGCAAGAACACGAGGCCTGCAGGTTCTGGTACTTGGTGGTTCAGTACGATGGGAAAACAAATCCTTCCGTGATCTACCGAGCTCCGGACATGGCTGAAAAGTTTCTCACCTGCCTGCAACGGGAGGAAAAAATCATCAGGAGAAATCTGTACAGAATAATCCCCATGCGCACGACGCGGGATGACTGGTGAGCTCACAAGAACGCCACTCACTGCCACGTGTGCAAATAACTGCTCAACGGCGATTCAGTGACAGATCACTGCCACGTCAAAGACCGTTACAGGGGCGCCGGGCACAACTTGTGCAACTTGAAACTAAATATCAATCCCAAAATCGTACCCATCCCCGTGGTGCAAAACGAATCCTTCCGTGATCTACCGAGCTCCGGACATGGCTGAAAAGTTTCTCACCTGCCTGCAACGGGAGGAAAAAATCATCAGGAGAAATCTGTACAGAATCATCCCCATGCGCATGACGGGGGTGACTGGCGAGCTCATGAGAACACTCGTTGCCACGTGTGCAAACAACTGCTCAAGGGCGATTCAGTGACAGATCACTGCCACGTAAAAGGCCGTTACAGGGGTGCCGCGCACAACTTGTGCAACTTGAAACTAAAAATCATAAACTGCATCCGGAACAACATGGAGAAATACATCTCATTCTCGCTAGACGGACTGAAGTTCATAGACAGCTTTCAGTTCTTGCTCACCTCGCTGGAGCACCTAGTGAATGCCAGTGACCCAGAGGCCTTCCACATAACCAATCAAAACACCAACGAGGCGACTTGGCCTCTGCTGCTGAGAAAGGGTGTTTATCCATACGAGTACATGGATGACTGGTCCAGGTTCGACGAAACACGATTACCTCCCATGGACCACTTTTGCAGTCACTTGACCGACGCGGGCATCAGCGAAGACGATTATTCGCACACGACAAACGTGTGGGAAAAACTGGGCTGCAAGACTTTGGGCGACTACCACGATCTGTACTTGAAAATGTGCTGCTGTTAGCCAACATCTTCGAAACATTCAGAAAAACCTGCTTGTAACAATACGGCCTGGTACTCGCCTGGTATTACACCAGTACCGGTCTCTCCTGGGACACCTTGTTGAAAAAACCCGACTACGACATGCACCTGTTTGTCAAAAAAGGTTTGAGAGGCAGGATTTCGATGTCCGCCAGGCGCTACGCCAATTCCAACAACAAGTACATGGATGGCTACGACTCGAGCAAACCGACCAAACACATACTCTACCTCGACGCCAACAACCTGTACGGCTGGGGCATGAGCCAACCTCTACCCACCGGCGGATTCAAGTGGGTGACCAACATGCAGATCAGCGACATCACGAGCATTGCTCCAGATTCGAATGTCGGCTACAAACTCGAAGTCGACTAGGACTAAACCACCAAGTTGCATCAGCAGCACAACAGCTACCCGCTGGCTCCCGAGACTGGCTGTCCGACTACCAGCGACACTTGCTGGGCAAAAAAGGCAAGACGTGCAAAAACTCGTGCCCAACTTGATGAACAAGAAAAAAGTACATTGTGCACTACAGAAACCTGCAGTTGTACACGTCGTTGGGAATGAAGCTGACAAAAATACACTGAGCGCTACGATTCTACAAACTCATGAACAACAAAACCATGGAAAATCTGCGAAAGAGAGTCGACTTGAAGCTGGTCCGAGCTCAAAAGGAAGAAATACTCGGAAAGCTGATAGCCAGCCCGGCATTCATCCGAAGCAAGATATTCTCCAGGTACTTGGCAGCGCGCTGCACATGAACAAAAGCCACATCAAATTCAACCGGCCCGTTTACGTGGGGATGTGCATCCTGGACTTGTCCAAACACCTGATGTACGACTTTTACTACAAAGAACTCAAACAGACACGGATTCTCTGCTGATGGAAATCCACACCGAGGACGTGTACCAGGACATGGCGAAACACGTGCACCTGTACGACACAAGCGATTATCCCAAAGACCATCCGCTGCACAACAAAGTCCACAAAAAGGTGCTCGGAAAGATGAAGGACAAGTGCCTGGGCACGCGGAATACGTCGGCCAGAGACAAAGGCGAAAGGCGCGAAAAAATGTGTGGTGAAAAAACACATTAGGCACAATTGATTCAAATAGGCCCTGTTCGAGAAACGGACCTTCAGACACCAAATGAACATGCTGAGAAGCGACAAGCACACGATATACGGTCTGAGAATCAACAAGACGTCGCTGTCTCCCATGGACACCAAGAGATGGATTGCCAACGACAGCGTCACGACTTACACACACACATGTATTAAAACAATAATCAAATATGGAGAAAATTTACTTCAGCCCGCGCGGATACTGGAAGGGTGTGGGCGCCATCCCGAAACTCGCCAAAGCCGCCAGAGTCTCAGAAGACGTCACAAAAGCTTGGCCTAAAAAACAGGCTCTCTGGCAAATCTACCTGCCGGCGCCCTGGTACATCCTGAGACGAAAGTTCAATATTTCGATACCGAATCGAGTGCATCAAGCTGACCTCTTGTTTCTACCGCACGACAAGTACGCCCTGACTGTCGTGGATGTCACCAGTCGCTACAAAGAGGCCGAACCGTTGACGACGAAAGATTCGGCCGAAGTTGCCAAAGCACTCGAATGCATTTTCAAACGCAGTCGCTTAAACTGGCCTCCTGAGCTGCAAGTTGATGATTTTCATGAAATTTTGCATGGACAGCGAATGATGGTGGGCCATGCCTAAATTTTCACTTGAATAGGGGCCGGAGTTTGACAAAATAACGCTTATAAAGGGACCTGTAATAGAACCGCTATTCCCTATACTACTTCGTGTTTGAACGTTCAACCATTGAATTGGGCCTCTCTAAATTGTTTTATTTGCTTTTGTCATGACATATTTCTTCACACCTTTAGCCTTTTTTATCTCACCACAGTCGGCTTTCTGTATGGAATACAATTTAGGCCTTAATCCGATGTTTTCTGTAATAGGAAAACCAGCCTACTCATCTTTCATCTTTCCAAGCACTTTGTTATTCACTATGCTGTGTAGAGCGTGGTCTTTGGGGTAATTACTCGCATCATACGTGTCTATTTTTTCTGCCATGTCCTAATCGAGAATACTCATACTGACATACACTTGTCTGTTGAATTTTATGTTACTCTTATTCATGTGCAATGCCACTTAGTCGTTATCAAATATCTTACTTCTGTTAAAGGCCAGGCTGGCTATCAGTTTCCTCAGTCTTTCTTCCTGGTTTGACCTGGCTAACTTAACATTCACATGCTTCCTTAAATTCTCCATAGTTTTGCCAAATACCAAGTTGTTCATGAGCTTAATTAGATTCTTTTCAAAATCACTGGTGGCCTGCTTTCTTAAATCCGTGTTCAGCCTTATCTAAGGCTCCATCCAAGGACTTTGATATTCGAAATAATGTTCACATATTAAAAATACTGTGTTTATCCATTTGTTGTGTTGTGTTTGCACAAAATGATAATTTATAGTTTTGTTTGTGCAAACACAAATGTCGTACTACCAATCTCCAATCTAGTACTTGTTTCTTGTAACCCCATTCGGGCCCGTGATACATTTACCACGTTTAATTGCCTTGCTTGTCTGGCATCGTCATCTCCCCTGCTGGTACATTCTATACTGAAAGCCATTAAAAATGCAATTTGACATTCATAATTTCTTTACTCACAATAATTTCAACATATATAACTGGCAGATATGTTTTAAGTGAACATCTGTGACGCAACAACGACATCACACAAAGGAGGGGTCACTTGCAGTCAATATCGTGTGTGTCCACCGTGCGCTGCAAGACATGCTCGCAGTCATTGGGGCATTGAAAGACACACATTTCTCAGGAACAGCTGTTGGATGGTCTGCAGCCTCTGATGGTCTGTGGTCTGATCATGACACCACCCCCTTCAAAACGATCATGTTCAAGGACACAGTTTGGCGCGCAAGTCTTTATCCTTTACGTCGATAAATCTGTTGACGTCCATCTGCAAAGGATAAGTTAAACCTGGATTCATCTGAAAAAATGACATCTGGCCATGTCCTGTTGCCAAGATTGGCCCCATTTGCTGCCCATCGCTGTCTGGCAAGTCTGTGGCGATGCAATAAGGTTGGACCACGCGATGCGGTGACGACACGGATGTTGAAGGCAGCAAGGCGTCCTTGCACCTTTTGGGCACTGAAATGATGTTGACTTGTCCCAATTGTCCTCCTTGCCTAATCATCAACTGTTTGGAACCGATTTCGCAAGTGTGAAACTGGATATTCCGGTTTTGTCTAGCTGTTATCACAGGTGGTGCACCAGGTCGCGGACGATCAGCAACACTTCCGGTAGCCCGAAAACGTTGTCTGAGTCGACTGACAGTGGATGGATGCACATTAAAGTGCCTGGCAATCATCACATATGAAGCACCTTGGCTGACCATACCGATAACCTGATTCCTTCCGTCTTGTGTCAAGTGTGGCATTTTCTCAAAGTGATTGAGTTCCACACTTCCTTGTGCTTTTACGGGGCCTGGGTGCAGGTAATGCATGTGCACAACGTGTTTCATGAATTTGGTTGTGTTTACAAGAAATGTCAAAGGTTCAGTTTTATGTATCAAAGTTCATGTGAGAGGAATGCTCCGGGACTCGAACTCGAAATGGGCCAGAATAACAGCCTTTTATCCCTACATCCTCTGTATCGCAGGAAAAAATCTTCAATAGAACTTTTGTAAGTTTCAGGACAACAAATACCAATTGCGTTTTTAATGGCTTTCAGTATATTATGCGCAACATCCCTGTAAGTCATGCACACTCCTTGTTTACATCCACAATGCTCACACTTCCTTCTTCCCCAAATGTGCGTCATAAGCACAGCACTCGCAAACGATATTCCAAACCCACCCTCCCACCCGTTATATGATGTAATTGGTTCCCTGTGCTCTTGTATTACCCAATATTTATCCTAACATTATGGGTCAGCAGACCCACATAAGCCGGAATCCGCAGTGAGTAAGTGAGTTTAGTTTTACGTCACACTCAGCAATATTCCAGCTATATGGCAACGGTCTGTAAATAATCGAGTCTGGACCAGACAATCCAGTGATCAACAGCATGAGCATCGATCTGCGTAATTGGGAACTGATGATATGTGTCAACCAAGTCAGCGAGCCTGACCACCCGATCCCATTAGTCGCCTCTTACGACAAGCATAATCGCATTTTGTTGCAAGCATGGGTTGCTGAAGACCTATTCTACCCCGGATCTTCACGGGTCCCAGAATCCGCAGACTCCAGGCAATATCCATACATATCCTCCTTGTTACATTTTCATGAAATACACAATGCCATTTTAGAAAGTGGTCAAATGTAACATATGTAATATTTGGGATTACACTTTCTTGGTAAAGTACAGATTCTAGTACTTTTTTGGGTTGAGTCCCATCCGGGATTCGAACCCACACCCTCAGAGTCAGGCACCTAATCGCCAGCACACAAAGTCAGATGCCCAGACCGCTCAGCCACTGCGGCTTCCAAATTTTCATGTTTATGTCAATTTTCTTCATGCCATAATCTTCATAGTCAGCGTAGTTTCTTTTACTTGGGGTCCTCACACCCTTGGGACTTAGTTAAGTCTCCGAGGCCATGGTATACTAGTAACATAGCAGACGTACTTATATCTATTTTCCCTGTTATGTTTGTCTTTCATTTTCATTCACTAATAGCATGTCCAATCCTAATTACACAGGCTTCATGGGATCCTAGGTAACTTAGCTAATTACATTTTTATCCATTATTAGCATTGCAATTCTGCGAATTTCTCTTCGCGGAGCTAGTTATATGGCATTTATTTTATTTCAGTATTAGCATTCCATTCCGTGGAATTATCCATTTCATAAGCTCATTTTCATGTAGATGTAGATTCAAGAAAATCTAGTCTGCTGTAACCCTGAAGAGATTGTTACGCAGAAGTGGGTTTTTTCATTATGTTTTGTTTGGTTGCTTAATAGTTCCGGAAGAGGGCTTATTCTGTGTACAATATTACCCTTACCGGGTCCGAATATGTTTATAGCCAAATTGTTTTGTTTTCCACCTTAGTGATTTGGGAGATTATGGTAGGAACATCTATAGCCTCGAAGTTAAGACCATCGTCTGAGGAATAGCTTGAAGGATACATTATTTGCTACTACGTGTCATACACCATTTGAAATGTCTAACGCTACTGTTTATAAATATGAAATTATTCAAATAATACAACTTCGACTTAAATAAGTAATTTTTAATGAAAATGCAAGCTTATACCTTTATTATGTCCAGATAAATCTTAAAAGGACGCAAAAAATGTGACGTTTTTTCCATTTGTAACATGTCATAATATCCTCTTACCTTTTTTCTTTTATATTTTCATGTTAACGTAAACAAAAAACTATTATAAAAAGATTTCTTTAGTAATATGTGTGGTTGTCTATTTCCCGATATCGGTGGCTTTCCGCTCGGTAATGTCACACAACTCAAACTTATAGCATCCGATTGCATTATTACTTCTTGGTTGCCTCTGAAATAAGATAAAAAACTAGATACTGTCACCCACCTATTTTTTTAGCAACATTTTGATCATTAACTGGTATTTTATACTTTTCAAATCATCCAACTCCTCATTGATCTTGCAGGCTATGATGTGTTTAATGTTGTTTACATCGATATTAGAATTGATTACCATCTTCCAACCTCTCAGATACTTACAAACAATGTGTTCTGTGGCCACAAATCTCAACTCGACCGGTTCGGTGTCGTTCAGCAATGTAATCAATTGGAATTTTCTCAAACGAGAATAACCCTTGAGCACGCATACTCTCACTTGTCTTTTGAGTTCTCATACAGTGAGGGGGTTGACATAGTTTATGTCTAGAAGTGTAATCAATTCGGCTTTTCTTATGGGCAAGTAAAGTATATGAAATAGAACAAACAATTAACCAATGGATGAAAGTCGCAGGGTCATGTACCTTCGAAGTAGTCTGTAAAAGAAATAGTTGTCTTTAACAGGCTGTATCTCTGTTGTCCTTTTGTCTACAGCCAAACGAATTAGTGCTCTGGAATCGGCACAACTTCAGCTATCCGAAATACACGTTCAAAGCACAGCTTTCAAAACGTTTTAAAGTTTTGTATCTGGTAAGTTTAGTTTGTAAAAAATTGCAAAGAAGCCTATGGAAAAATTTAAAGACGACTTTTGCCAAGAAGTAGCATTCAATATGGCACCCACCAAGATCCATATCCACATTTCTCGATTACCCTGAGTAGGGAGGTGTATAGAGACAAAGTATGCAAAGTTTGGAAGCGGTCGCTCTTGTAGTTTCAGTGGATCAGAATTTGGGAAAAAGTTACTCAGGAATTTGCTGGAAAACACCGCCAAAACTTTCAATCCAATCGACCACGTGGGGGTGAAATTGTATTCAATTCAATTGTGTATCTGCACTAGAATTTGGTAGTCATTAGGTTTGGATCAGTAGTTTTGAAGATATTTGTTGTTGAAATTGAAATTTTAAAAATAATTTTGAATTATGTGCCCTTTGCCCTTAGAGCCTTGAGATTTTTGCAGAAATAAATTCAGCACTGTGGGCACCTTGATGAAACAATTCCCTGAGGCAGTAAACTACCACTTGCTCTTTTCTTCCATAATTGCTCATCAACTATCATCTTCCACTTAAGGGGTCCTAAGATGCATAGCATTGATCAAGTGTTCACCGAATAGTTTAACATGAACAGTTAGCAATTAAGTTGAACAGCTTCCATTCTGTGTAGCTTACTTGGTTGGTAAGAAATACATATCTTGCCACAAACCTTTCTCTTCCAAGTGATTTGAGAAGGCCTCTGGTATTACCATTCACTGAAGCAAATGCAGTAACAGTTTTATAAAGTTTCTAGTTTGATGGACTAATTTGATTTGATGGTTTGTGAGAAATCGATTGCATGTGCTTCTCACAACATTTCTATCCTTGCTTCCATCTTTTCTCTTCAAGATAATTTTGAGAGGGTCTCTGGCAATGACATACTGAAGCATATCCACAGTTCAACCTGCTAGTTCCACGGACAAATTTTATTTCACGATAGATCCAACAGAGTGTTTTATCATATGCAGCAAAAGTTTATCTCCTGGTGATATTGTCACCATCACAAGAGGTCTAACTACCTTACTGCAAAGTAGTATGAGGCACAAAGATGGAATTGCTGAAAAATTATCTGGAATATCTTCAGTTTCAGTTCATGTAAACTGCCTCAAAGATTACACTCGTGAATCTTCTATTTTAGCAGGTTTGAATCACTGTCAACTTTCAATTTCAAAATGAATTGCTTGTTCTGTGGAGAAAATTGTGATATAGTTTCAGAGACTGAAAAACCTAAAGACAAGAGGGATATGTTTGAAGTTCACATGATTAGTTCCAAAGATTCCATTCTTGACATGGCTGAATATCGTGGTGATGTGTGGGGACGAGCTGTTATTGAATGGATATCAAGTGCCATAGATTTAATGGCTGCCGAAGCCAAGTATCACCATACATGTTATAAGAAATTCTTTAACAGACCACATTCTATCTGAGGGAAGGGTAGACCTGCAGATGAAAAACTTTGATGATTTGTTTGAATTTCTGAAACAAAATGATGAATGTCAGTATTCAACAGAGGATCTCGTGAGCAAACTGAGAGAATTTCATGTTGATGGTGAGATTGAATGTAGTGGAAAAAAAACTGAGATAAAAAATGCTAGCTCACTTTGGTGATGGTGTTATCATTTCTAGCATTCGTGGAAAGAAACCGTTATTTTGCATTAGAAATACTGGCCACAAGATCCTTAACAATGCATGGTATTCTCAGAAGTTGGGGAAACCTGAAGAAGAACAGTTGCGCATAGTGAAAACAGCTGCAGATATCATACGGGAGGACATCAGGTCAATGCTTTGTGATACTGACCATTACACTCCTGCTGATGATGCTTTTTTATAATCACATGATGAATGTGCCTAATACTCTCAGTGTTTTGGTTGAAAAGATAC
Source organism: Haliotis rubra (assembly GCF_003918875.1). Taxonomy (NCBI): domain Eukaryota; kingdom Metazoa; phylum Mollusca; class Gastropoda; order Lepetellida; family Haliotidae; genus Haliotis; species Haliotis rubra. The sequence goes on along the minus strand of NW_025766570.1, from coordinate 1,184,747 downwards.
AAAGATAAGAAAGGTGATGTTGCTACAAAGCAAAGGAAGGCATCTGTTATTTGTTATCAAATACTCTCTGCAACAAGAGAAAGATCATTTCTTTCTATGATACAACTTGGTTTGGCTGTGTATGTTCACCGACAAATTGGATCTAATAATAAGAATAATTATAATAAATATGGTTGCGAGCAGCGATGGAGGGCTCCTTGGCTTTATTTCAATCAAGCCATTTGTATAGTCCGTTTGGCTCAAAAGCGGACCGATGAATTGCAGTCTAACTTGAAAACTAATAAACATAACATACTCAATGAAACGCTGATCATAATCAAAACATCATACCAACTCTGAGGTTTTTGCAGTATTTTTGTCCTAAAAATAATAAAGTTGTTTAACAAACTATCATTAAAATATTGACACAGTTCACTGTTTGTTACGAGGGAGGAGTGCAGAGAAAGGGACAGCCAGGTGTTCGAGAAGCACGTTCACAGACAAAGTTATTTATTCATGAACCTGTGCTGTGCCGTCTCCATCCGTTCTCGAACACCTGGCTGTCCCTTTCTCTGCACTCCTCCCTCGTAACAAATAGTGAACTGTGTCAATATTTTAATGATAGTTTGTTCAACAACTTTTTTATTTTTAGGACAAAAATTCTGCAAACACCTCACAGAGTGGGTATGATGTTTTGATTATGATCAGCGTTTCATTGAGTATGTTATGTTTATTAGTTTTTCGAGTTAGATTGCAATTCATCGGTCCGCTTTTGAGCCAAACAGACTATACCTGTTATGTAGATGTTGAAAGTAGTAATGGCTACAGTTAATAGGGATCGTATCACTGTCAGTAATGATAAATGCTTCAGTAGTGAACTTTGAATTCTTATGGCCGAGGGTTAGATACAAAGGATTGTGTGGTATGGTTTGGATAATGGCAGTTATGGCTTTGGAAACAGTTGTTGGCTTGATTAAGAAATAAGAATAATGGTTGCACGTTCAATTGCTAATTATTTATTTGTTTTAACTGAATTGATGACATTCCCACCAGTTCTGACAAGCTTATGGTGCTGGCTGAAAACATTTTAACTGGAAGTACTGGACGTTCTGATAAATTAGATCAGTTTATTGCAAAGCTTGAATTGCATTCCTGGATCTGGATCTATGAATATCATTTGGTGTCTCGGGTAAAACAGGAATCTCAAGGCAGAAGAACCCGTTGATCAAATTGACAAGAAAACAAAAGGTTTGGCAACCTTAACTGAAAAAGGTGCAAAGTTCACTGTGATTCACAATATATGACTTAAGGAGTAATTCTATCTCAAACAACAAAACAAAAGTTTCCAGTGATCTAATACAGAAATTACAATGGACCCAGTCGAATTAGATATAGAAAGTGAGTGCACGTAAGATTCATTTACTGCATTCACTTTGGTGGTTCAACTGGTGTAAAACCAACGTAAAATACTCATACAAGTTCCAGCTAAAATTCATTACCGTAACACTACAGTCCAAATGTATATTTTTGTTAAAGTGAGTCGGTTTGCAGTGTGATATTGTGAATTATGTCTGAACATGATTTGGAGTGCATATAGTGTATTTGTCTAATAGAACTGAGTGAGTTGGATAGTATAAGGAAGTGTGTTTGCTGTAGTGAGGGTATGAAGTGGAGTGTAGTGAGGATTGCTGTTAGTTTTGCAGTGTCGATGGTAGTATGGTTAGTATAGCGTAAGTTTATTGTTAAAGGGAGGGTTTTTTGTACATGTATGTCTATGCCTGTGTTTTTGTTTGTATTAATGGATGTGTCTGTGTAGATGTGGGTGTGGGAAAGGTAGTTAGTGTTTATGTGGTTGTTTATTTTGGTGTGAGTGTAGATACCATTTCCATTTAAATATCAACAACAGCCAAGTTGAAATGTTACACGAAGCGCCCGTACTCTGTATTTGTGTAGCATGTACCAATATCCACAACGCTGTTTCTCTCACGCTGAGCTTAGTTGACACATGTAATCGGTTCCCAATTGCGCAGATCAATGTTCATGCTGATAATCACTGGATTTTCTGGTCCAGACTCGATTATTTACAAACCGCCGCCATACAGCTTGAATATTGCTGCGTACGGCGTGAAACTAAACTAAACTCACTCACTCACTCTTACGCTCACGCAAGTGCACTTGTGATTTCACAGCAGTTAAGGTACTTCAGTAGTTTGTATCAGTATCCATTACACTGTTACACTCGGGCTGTTGCAACTGAATTTATGAATCGAGAGCAGGTATATATACTGGAAATACACGTAAAACCTCGATACAGGTCACCTATGAAGTTTTAAAATCCATGCAAACTGCAGAAAATCCAAATGTTACCGAAAGCGCATTACCCTTTGGGCATTGCAAATCCGGCGAGTGGGTGGTGTTGAACGATTTTACTGGCTCTTCCTTCAGCTAGCATAGCGCAACTACCGCCAACACTCAAAAATACATATGTATCTAACCCAGAAACGGTAATGCTTTTAACATGCACCTTGGCATAAAAATGATCAGCTTTTGAGATACATATTGCCAGCTTTCATTGTGCTCTGAAGAGAACCAATGAAGACAGCAACTATAGTGAGCAAAATAGATTTTATTTTGTCCTACCGTTGTCTTTGGTGCTGTAATGCAAACATTTCATAGGTATATTGGGGACTAGCATACGTGCATACACATATTTCAATCGAAATCGAGTGAAAGTTTCAGAGTTAAGGGTGCTTGAAGCGTATTTGGGGGCTTGAAATTCTCCAAAAGAGAGCCCGAACATGTTTTTGACAGCTCCTCGTCATTGTCAAATACATCTGTTGTTGAAATTCACATCGTCTCCTATATCTGCATGTGGACCATGCTTTGCAGTGGAAGATATCTTTATAGGAGATATTGTCCTCGCGCTTTCCTTCAGACTGTCGCATGTTTTGCACAGGTAATCTGCTGTGTCGTAAATCTCTGAGAAACTATGACACATTTGGTAATGTATCCCTGGGCCGTCGGTGATATAAGTAGTGCCCATTTTTTTCACCTGTCAAAACTTTTGGGTTTTGAGTTTTAGTATTATTTATCATGACTGGTACGTTGTTTGAAACCTTTTTGCCTGAGTTTTGGCGTCGAGTGCCTTGAGTTGTGGGTGAGTTTGTTTGGCACTCCTTTCTTTCATTCGGGGCACGTCTCAAATAGTTTTTGAAGACAAGTTTTGCCCGGAAGTAGCATCCAATATGGCGGCCATCATATCCACATAGCCACATTTGACGATGACCCTGGGTAGGGAGTTGCATAGACACAAAGTATGCAAAGTTTGAAAGCCGTACCCCTTTGTAGTTTCAGTGCAGCAGATTTTGGGAGAAAAGTAGTCAGGATTTTGCTGAAAAACGCTATCAAAAACTTCGATCCAAAATAGTGGCCAAACGGTGCATTTTGCGACTCGACCCGTCCTGGCGAAATTGTAGACATTTTGATTACGCATCTGCTCAAGACATTTGGTAGTCATTGGATCAGTAGTTTTGCAGAAATTTCCTGCTGAAGTTGAATTTTTTAAATTAATTTTGATTTATCTTCCCTTTGTTATGGGGCCTAGTAAGCTGGATTTTTTATATGCACTAGTTAATGTTGATGCGCATCCACATGAATTTTTTGGACAGTTTCTGTCCAGCGGTGCTTTTTGTACGAGTGGAACAAAATCCGGCGGAATAATAAATAATAATAATAAAAACACGAACAATTCCAATAGGTCTCCTGCTATGCAGCAAGGAGCCCTAATAATGGCACTTATATTGTGCTATATCCACGCCATGAAGGTATGCTCAAAGCGCATTGCCTCAAACAATGGAAACAGAGGCAGTTAAGTTCTACACAATGGTATGAGTTGTGTGGGGATTCTTTTAGGTATAGTGCTTGAAAAGGTGGGTTTTAAGACTGGATTTAAAAGATCTAAGCACCTTCTGGATGTTATGTCAGCCTTGGGAGTGTGTTCATCATATAATGAGGCTATTTCCTGTGAACATTCTGCAATGGGTGCAGATCATGAGATTGGTGAAAATGCCTTCATGCAATTTGTCTTTGACAATGCAGATTTTAATGTTCGCACACTGATGGATATGGCACATTTCATAGTATGGGTTGAATCGTGTGTCACATCAGGTAATTCTGTCTGTATATCTGATGTTATCAAGCGTAACAAAGCTGTTTTAGCAGACAATGTCAGGTCCAAGTCAATCGATATTTTGACTTGTTCATATGAGAGCAAGAAAGGTTTGCTTGGTTTGACTGTTGATGACATTTCCAGTGTCAGAAAGTTGACCTCTTCTAGCTCTGTGCATATTCTTTTGGATACGCTTTGGATGAGTGGAGTATGCTTGAAATTGGAGGACGCTCCCTGCTGGAGTGGATACATGGAGTGTGCCAGAAGTCTTGACAATTATGAAGTATCCAAAGTGATCCCATTGCCATTTGTCAACTTGCAGGCATCGAATCCAGATGCAATATATTCTGTGCTGGTATATTCTACTGACAAATGCAGGAAACATGGACAGAAAACATGTTTTGTGACATTTGAACAACCTCTATATGAGAAAGCTGTTGATATTGTAGTTTCCCACCAGTACAAAAAGTACTCTGGCTTCAGTTGTTGTCAGACTTGGTGGTTTCCATCTCCTTATGTCTTTCATGGGTTCGGTCGGTTATATAATGGATGGCAGTGGATTGATAGAGCTACGGTCACTCATCTATGCCTCTGACTCTACTGAAAGAATATTGACAGGTCAAGCTTATGCAAGAGCATTGAGGGCTCATACTCTGACACAGATAGCAATAGCTGTTATTGCCTTGCAGAAAGTCAGCCTGGATGAAACAATTAAAGCTTGTCTGAAGACTTTGTATAAGGATGTTCAAACCAACTATGTGATCCCTGATGAACTTCCAGGAATTGCCAATGTCACAAATCTTGTCGAAAAACTGGCTGCAGTTATGGAATTTGAATCGTCTCAAAGCAGAACTAACAAGTTGTGGTGTCAATATTTTGAGCAAGTTTCTTTGATACACCAGTTCATTCAAGCTGAAAGGATCGAAGACTGGGATCTTCATCTTGATGCTGCCTGCAAGATGATACCATATTTTCATGCTGCAGGACATATTGCTTATGCCAAAAGTGCCCATTTATATGTTCAACAGATGTTATGTCACAACTGGGAGATATTATGTCCAAGGATGAATTTGAAGCTTTTACCAGGTTTGGTGGTTTTACTGTCGGGCGAAGTGACAAGATGTGGGCTGGCATCTAGACAGACATGACAATTGAACAGGTTCTCATGCGGGCGATGAACACATCCGGTAGTCTGACGAGGACTGACAGACAGTGTGTTTGCGCAATGGATCTTAGCAATGCCTGGTTTACTTCGAGGAATTCTGTGGGACCAGATTTTGTACTGTTGACCAGCACATAGAACAAAGGACATCTAGAATTGAGAGGGACACCAGTGACGTTAACAAGCTGATTGAATGGCTATCAACTCATTCTCCATTTGAACAAGGACATGAACTGGTCTCCTTGAGTAGTGGAATTGTAGGGAAAGAAGACATTACTTGCGATTCTGCACTTGCAATTGGAGAATCTGCTTTGAAGAATATAGTTGGCAAAAGCTTTGGAGATCTGCATATTCCAAGAAAAAACTGAGTACTCCCCCTATCTGTCATGAACAACTCAATCAAAATACAGAATGAGGTTATACCTGTCAATACCATGCAGCTTTTTCATCGCATCCTGTGCCTCATGAAAACAGATGATGACTTTTTATCCTGTTTGAAATATGAACTTTCTCCATGTCCTCTATCACTATTTAAAGAGTACTCAATGAGAAAAACAGAAAAATCTGTCATGTACTCTGTCATTGATTCTTTGTCAGGCAAACAAAGCCTTCCACATGATGAGGAAGTTCCTCCAGATGCTATGTACATAGTTGATGGTGGATACTTGCTGAGAAAAGTGATATGGCTCCAAAGCAGAACATACAATGATGTTTATGATGCTTATCTGACATATGTCAATAGACACTTTGGAAACAATTGCATCATTGTGTTTGATGGGTATGGCTAGTGTGTGTCCACAAAAGGTGTTGAACAGAGTCGGAGAGCAGCCAGATATCTGCACTGATATTGTCTTCAATTCTGAAACACCATTGACGATCAAACAGGATAAATTCCTGCCCAGTTGTAAAAACAAGTCACATTTGTGTATTTTGAGGTAAATTTGTTAGTTGGGACGGCTGGGTGGATTTCATTGCTAGGACACATGCCAGGTAGTAGGAATCTAGTAGGCTAGTGTTAGGTACAGTAGACTGGAGGTAGGATGAAGTGTTATTTTAAGAGGGTGGCTTATGTGAAGTTAAGAGGGTTAGGTTAGGAGAAAGTAAGTTAGTTAATTAGTAAAATATTTTAAGTGATTGTGTTTGTATATTTTTCTCAGGAATTTGTTAGACTTGGTTTATTGTTTATGTTGTTTTTGCTGAGAAATTTATTTGAGAAATTTGTTGGTTTTTAATTGCTCCTCTGCATCCATGAACTGGGAACAGGACGGCTTTAGTTCTGAGTACACAAAACACAACGCAACAGAAATAAAGAAGTTGTGACTATTTTATCAAGCATAATTGGTCTTCTAGGTTAGCAAAAGGTTGCATAGGGTAGCCATGTTTGCACTATGGATTCAGTTAGTATGTTATGTAGGAAGGTTTGTAGAACATATCTGCCAAGTTTCATTTCTTCATAATTTTTCCCCGACCTTTTTGCCTATGTAGGGTTAGTGAAAACCTGTTCAGCAGCTTTAAAAACATTTTCTCTCTCTGGTACAAGTATGTTATAAGAAGCTACTCAACTGAAGTAAGGTCACACTCAGAAGGGGTATATTAATGGAAGTGATATGACACCACAAGTCAAAAGTAGCACAAACTCAGTAGCTGGAATTATGATGAAGGATTTGAGTCTTTTCTAAATTTTCATGAGCTTCCACAGCATTGATCAGAAATATAATAGTAATTCTTTATCAGAGATATAATAGTAATTCTTTATCAGAAATATAATAGTAATTCACATGGAGGTATCTGATGATATTTTATTATTCTACATATTGAATTTCAAGCCTATCCAAGGAAGAATACTTGATATAAGCAATTCTTATGATGAACTACTGTCAACTGTACGAAGTGTACTTGAGGCAGGACCCTTCTTCCCCCTGGAATATTCTAGCAACGATAAATGAGTGAGAAGTTTCATATGAATTATAGAACAAAAGTTATCATTGTTTATAATTCTAAGAATACTACTTCTGTTACAATCACCTCTCCAGGTCAGAAATGTTGGAAAGAAGTCAGGTTTCCCCACCTTTTCAACGGAAGTAGCTGAAAGCCGATGGTACTATTGCATGGACAAGTAATTTATATGTAGATTACAACTAAGAGGACTTTGGAAAATCTTAAATTTAGTTCTACCACAAGTATAGTCTTTATGGCAGTGATGTAATAGATGTATTATTCTTAGAATTATGTTCAGTGATAACTATTGTTTGATTTCTGGATGAAAAGTTCAATACATATCAGTCTAATGCTGAACTGGTGCTTTTTGATTATTTGAGATCTTATTTTTTATCTTTCTCTTTTAGTTTCATTACAAGTTTACTTTACTGAAAATAAGGGTGGCCTCCTTCTCAGAGCATATTTTCAAAACCTTTGAATATTTCCTGATCTAGTGGTGATCTTTTGCCATTTGATGATTTTGGATATGGAAAAATTACTTTCTTCTTCACCGAACAAAATGTATTCAATGACAATGGAGCTAAACTCCATTTCTTAATTGCCCTAGGCTTCGGAGGATGTTGATATGTCATTTCCAGTTGACCACATAACTGAGAGCAGGCATCTTTTTGTTGCGAAGTTGTATGAATATATTGTAACGGAACGGCCAAGGACTTGTCGAAAAAAAGTAGAAAAACTGCAAAAATAAAATGGATGCTGCCACCAGTCACTAAATGTGGCAAAATAAATACCAGAGCTCGGGGATCAGGTTTAGTGAAAATAAATCACAAGGACCTAACAGATAGTGAATGAGGAAACTGGTGAAATGCAGAAGGATCACACAACAAGTAGATAAAGTTCAAATAACGAGTTTATTTATAAAGCATCGAACTGAAAATACAAGGTCTCGACACGATACCGACAGTCATCTGAACTGGATACCTTGCTTGTCATCCCGTGTCCTCGGGGTTGTACTCTATCCCAGTCTCAAATGAGAACCCTGGGCTGTAAAACAAATTAACTTAGAAGATAATGTACAATAAACTATAAAATTTTAAAGTGTACAAACTTGCAGCAACCAGAACTGGATCCAGATAATATAAACAATACATTCCAGAAGTCACATGACCCGGGAACGAAAACCAAGGAGGCCACACCTCCAACAGCTGTCAAAATGTGATACAAGTAAGAATGAAGCCAAATCCTAATTATAACTTGCCGTGAAGTATGTTGGTTTCGTCTTTAGACGATCCTAATAATCCCTGGTGGAAGAAAATCCTTGGCAGAGACAGCAACTTGATAATGTAAACTTATGACCTTGGACCCCCCCAGATCACGATGACAATTAGCGACTGTCAAAGCATTGAATAAACTGTAAACTGTAATATTTCACACTGAGGATAATCCACTCCCGACTTGTGGTTGATAACTGTAACTGTGACTGTCTCTGTAACCTGTACATTTGAATCATTACGATCCTGGGATATTCCGTTGGAATGAATCTCGATTGACTGTCGCATTCTCAGAACTGTCAGACGAAATCCAGACGTCAACAAAGTTAAAAATAACTAATCCACATCTAGATACTTAGAGAGCAGACCATGTGTTGATAATAGCCATGTTAATTAAAAGTTATACAATAAAAATCTCTTATAATGCAAAAAGTTGAATGTAGCTGTGACGTAACCCTGGAACCCTACCTTGCTTCTCAAAGTCAAAATTGCCTCTCCGAAATTAACCTTGACTGGTCTATTTATAGGTGACCTAAGGTCACATGATACACAAACATGACATCAGAATATCCAAGATGGCGACTAAACATGACCTACGTTACTTGTCCTGTAATTTGCTTGGAAGCAGACTGCACAAAGATATGCAGCATGAGGCTGGTACCTTTGCTGGAATTACTTTGATGGCTGAGAGGGTGATTATCTCAGTACTTGAAGACCTAGATTAGACATTCATTTTTGTTACATTATTTAACTGTACTTTGATAGTTGTTGGTCAGGTGAGTTGATTGGTGTTATAAAAATGGATAAAGATATATGTTTCTGGTGGGAATAATTTGCAGCATGGGGTAAAAGATTGTGTTTGGATTGCTTCACCACATTTCTAGGTAATACATATTGACTGAAGGATGATAATCCTGACCTTTATATCTTGAAGCCTTTGCTTACAGTTGAACATTCGACCAGGTGAGATGTGGTAACATGGTACTATTTGTATGGTTCATGCATGTTTCAGGTCAGCTACTCACAATGCCTGGGTGTGATTGGATATTCTGTGTTGCCACTTCTGATCACAGGAACCATCATACCTCTTCTCAAGTCCTTTGATTATCTCACCACAATATTCAAAGTAAGAGTTATATTTATTTCCTATCATAAATCTCATCACTTAAAAGATTGTAGTTCAAATTTCTATTTACTTTATAAATATATTGAATATGATATATTGTTATCTTATTAACAATCTGAAATTTCTCGGGTCTACATTTTGTATGTTTTGGCACTGGCCCTATACCTGTGTCCTGTGGGGGCGCGGTGGGCAAACTGGCTAAAGCGCCAGGCTAGTGATCCAGCGAGCTTGAGGTGACGGGATCAAGCCCACCTGTGACTGGGTGTAAAAACCTTGGAGTCAACTTTGTGTGTAGACTCTTTCAATGTTGTCACAACCCCTAGTGTACAGTACACAACACTTTGCACTCAAAAGAACCCACGAACCCACGTTGGTATATGACCAGATGGTGGCCACATGAATACATGCAAACACCTAGCCTATTAGTAACAAAGAACTGAGTATTATAAGCTTACGCATTAATCCCTTTCATTTTTTTATAACCAGTTGTAACTTCTTAGTGGATGCAGTAATCCTCTCTACTCAACTACATATCCTTATAACAACAGCCGTTCAAGATTAGTAGATACATAGATAGATGTGAAAAAATGTTAAAATCTGTCAACTGAGTTTGTTGATGAGTGCTTCAAGTATGGAAATAAACTGATAAAAATAAAAACTGCTGTTGTCTTCTCATTAGGTGTGCTCTCATCCGCATAATCCGGATTATCCTCTTCTAACAACTCGTTGATCCTTCATTGTCCTCCTGGTTGTATCCCATAACCCCTACATGCCACTACCCCTACAGCCCAGTACCCCTACAATTAGTTAAAACAACACACGGCATTTACCTGTCTGGCATAATGAACTGACCCAAAGAGAGATTAGTGCATAGAGTATACAGATGAAATCAAGGGAGGGATTAAACTGTTCTTTAGTGTTTTGTGTCAAGGAAATTTGGGATTTACTAAAAGTTGTTTTAGTTTCATGATGAAAGATAAACCTCTGGTGAGTAAAACAGACGACGACCTACTCCAGACTCTTCAGACTCCTCAAGGATGAAGTTCAGCGGAGACTCAACAGGCCGCTTGTCCCATCCTGTATCCAGACAGACTTCGAGTTAGCAGCAATCCATGCCTTAGAGACTGTGGATTAACAGTGCAACAGACCGTAAACTATGTTGTTATAACCTGTAGGGGTAGTGGCATGTACCGTCCTCCTAATCCTTTATTAATTGGCAAAATGAAACTAGTCTCAGGGCGCCGACATTTTTTTTCCACTCAACTGTAAAGTTTGGTCGAAAGGTTGGCGTTATGAGCCTGAACCATTTATTTACGTCTCGCCTCAGCATAGTACAAAAACAGCTAAGTACATAAACACTATATCACAGTAAAAAGCTGAGCCATTCCGTACGGAATGATGAGAGACACTTGTGCTAAAAAAATGTATACAGAGTATAATATATGAATATTACAAATATAACCAAAAAGAGTACAATTTACATAAAGAAGATATATACAAACTTACAGTACGCTTTTTTAGAATATTAAGGCAGGTTTTGGCGGATAAAAACAATACATCTGGACAAGATAGAATAAAACTAACTTTTTCAACATCCCCCAGATTTAAAAAACATCTAAAAGACTTGTACATTTAGATAAAAGTTGCAATCGCTCATCAGCATACAAAGGACAATGCAATAAAACCTGACACTCATCTTCTATAAAATCTTTACAGTAAAAGCAAATTCTTTCAGTTAAAGGACAACCAACATAATGGCCAGTTTCGATTCTAGTTGCGCTACCCCACATCTAAACAAAGCTAGTGCTTTTCTCATAGAACGCGACATATTACTATTAACATACAATTCACTGCCAAAATCCAACTTAAACGTACATTATGTGCGTAACTTATTAACTCCCCTACCAGTTAAACTACCAACTTGTAAAAGGTCCTGTTTCCATTTATAAACGAAATCGCTAAAAACAACCTGTGTAACTTTTGAAACTACAAAAGGAATATGATACACAACGTTGATATCCTTAAAATGATCCAGTTTTAAATCCGACAACTTCTTACAAACTCTAAAATTCCAATTCCGCTTATATCTTAACGCTAAGTCATGACTCCATCTAAATATCTTACTTGTAACTCGATTAAGCTTTAAATGACAGAGACATCTGAAAAGCCTCGACACACTCCTCCACTGACTTATACTTGTAGGGTACCAGCCCATATCTCCCATAACAGCATTATTAGGAGCAAACTTGTGCAAACCCGGAAAAAAACGCATAGCTCTGTTATGAACAGCATTAATACAGGGGAAACTATAACTACCCCATAGTGCACAACCATAATCAATAGTAGACCATACCATAGAGTGATATAACTTAGAGTAAGTTTGAAATTGCATACCGCCTAAAAGCTTATACTTGGTTATAAAGCCCTGCAAGCTGAACTCGCTACAGCTTTAGCCATGAGACCATAATCTAGATGCTCTGATAAAAGAAGACCTACATAAGTATAACTGTCAACAACTACTAATTGCATATCACCACAAAAAAATAAAACGTCAGTTCTGACAACTGAATTGGATAACCTTAGACTTAGAGCAATTAACCATCATTTTGTTACAAACAGTCCAGTTATGTAGACATTCAAGCATTACATTAAGATCATTCTCACACGCAACAATTAAAACAATTTCATCTGCATATGCTAATATACCAACATTACTACCATTAATATCAACACCCAACTACAAATTTTTATGTGTAACAATAAGATCATTAATGTACCGTACATATTAAAAAGTACGAGTGATAAAAGACACCCTTGTTTTAAACCATTTTTTACATCGAACCATTGTATATAAAAACCATTTAGGTTGACAGAACATTTAACATTTTTATAAACTGACCTAATTGCTTTGAACATATTTCCATTCACACCAATTGTATCCAGTTTACACCACAGCAGTGTTCTGTCTGTACAATCGTAAGCCTTCTTAAAGTTGATAAAAGCAGTGAAAGTCGATTTACGTTGAAACTTCCGAGTTTCAATTATAGATGTAAGTCTTGAAATATGGTCTGTAGTTGGGCGACGTTTTGTAGAACCATTTTGTAAATCATTGATAAGTTCGTTTTCCTCTGTGTACTGATATAGTCTGTTATTCAGAACCCCACAGTATAGCTTGTTGGATGCACTAACAAGTGTGATCCCGCGATAAGACATTGGGTCTCTCGGGTCGTCAGCTCCAGACTTTGGGATAGGGGTAATGAACCCCTGGGCCCAGCTGGAGGGTACATGACCAGTCTCATAACACGTAGAAAAGAGTATAGCCCTGACCAGTGAGTCAGGCTCATTATAAGAGTATGGGGGTGCATTTTCTAATCCCAATTAGCCTACATTGTTTTTGTATAGAAAGAAAAGAATGAAAATTGTTTTTTACAGCGTGTCACACCCTGGTACAGAGTCCGGCTTCTTTAGGCCTATGAGACACAATGAAACATAGATAAAAACCATGATAATATTAAAATGGCACACATGCAATATGGGTTGAAGGTGAATTGAGATGTAGGCGAATAGAGACGAAACCTCTCGTGCAACCATGAATTTTGTTGTTATTGCACTTCTTAACTTTCACATGCCACTCAAATTGTCTCAACTAATCTTTGTGCAACTGTCTGTTGAAGGAAGTTATGAGATTATGCTCACTTTTACAGCCTAAATTAAATATGAGTGTTTGTCAAAATAATGTAAATTAACAACATGACTTCAAAACATGGAGACTAATTTTTGATGGGAAATATACATATTAAATGCTAAAGTATAAATATTTATAGTAACTTTCTGGGGTTTTGTTTACAATAAATGTGTCAATATGGTGGTAGACAGAAAGTGACTGAAGTGGTTCAAAAGTGGGGTAACAGTATAACAACTATACTGCAACAGTCTCAATCTAGTAAAAACGTATTGCAAAGATGGTGCAAAAGTATCTTGAAAATGGCTCAACATTTCAGAGTTCTAACCTGAAAAGTGTCATGATAATGCGACATTTGTGCTGCATTAGTGGGAAGAAAAAGTGAATAAGATGACAATGTATCATGTTATGAATGGGGAAAGTTTATGGATGTCAACTTCTGTAATGTGAGGCACACAGTAAAGAAGTTGACATCCTTAAACTATCCCCCTTTACAGGCATCTCTTCAAAGACATTTCATGTTATGTATATATTTTTATGAAATACAATATCATATTAATACAACTATTTTGCTTTTTGTATTTTTACAGCTACTGGGTGTGCTGTGGGCAGCTTACAGTGCAGGATCACTGCTTTGTGTGCAAGAACTACAACAAAAGAAACCATTAATATTGTATCCGGTTTGTCTCCTCTACATTTATTTCCTGTCACTCTATACTGGCGCTTGAGATGTTCCTGTAACATTACTATTCCATAAAAACTGTGTCTCTGTCAAGAAAGTCTTGTATTTCTTTTTTTTTAACTGTTTCTATGAGTCATTTAAAATGGAGTCAACTGTGGTACCGGTACATGAAAGCTATTTTAGATACTATTTCAATTTCTATAGTTCGACCTTCTACTAGGGTTTGTTAGGCTCAGTATAGCAGTGAGCCTAAGTTTACTTAGACTGGATATTGAAGATGCTGTTCACTACCTTTTCTCATGTGGAAATTATCAAAATTTAAGAACAAATATGTGTTTTTATATTCAAGGATTTCATATTAAAGCAGTAGTTTTAGGGTAAATGGCCCAATGAATCAGTTAACAGTAAATCCTAAACTCAATTCACCAGGTTATTATTAAAAGTAAGCTCTTCCTGTGAGTATCACCACAACATATATACCCATATATACCCGATGTACTTCTAGTTTTACATTTTATTTTTTTATTTGCAGCTGCAGGCATTACTAGGCATAACCAACTCCTTACATTAAAATATATTTTATGTTATCACAGTTATGACATTGTGTATAAGTGTCCATGTCCCCAGTATTATTCTTTTACTTTCTAGTTGCTGCGTTTTTCATTTAATTATGTTACGTATCCAGCTTATGTAAATTATGTGTACTGGAGGGGCGTTAATATATGCCTTAAGGCATCAGGTTTCTGTTTTGCAAAATAAAAATATGCTTAAAACAACTCATTGCTAAATATAAACTCATGACTTTACAAACTGTTGCATACATAGAAACACAAACTTGTGAAAGCTAATTATATACTAGGGGTGTATTTCTGAGTTCTTTTGCATATCAAAGAAAAATCAATTTATGTGATGACAGATCAGTGTTTTGTACAATTTTGTTCAATTACGGTTTCTTTCAATCATTGCCCTTAAGTAATGTGCATTGTTTCTTGAATCATTAGATGTGTACTTGAGGAAATGTACGACAGTATGATCTCTATTTCTTGGTTATTGTGGTAGAAAATCACACATAATAATATTGATTATGGTGTTTATGATGGGATGATGGGATATACAATGAAAGTACTTGATTACCTTGCCTGGAAACCTATCACTGCCAAAGTGTTTATCAACATTTGAACTATTTTCTACCCACCTTAACCTCTGACATCAAGTTTTGTTTGAATGATTCAAGTAAGCACTCCCTTTGTGCTCTCGGAGATCCCCTTTTCATTCGTTTATGCACATGAAGGGAATATGCTGCATGTAGGCCTCGTCATGTTGTAGCTCTGAGAACAGAAGAAGCAAATGTTAAGTATTATGTATGTATACCATTATGTAAAGTACCAGCGCCTTGGGCATGCACTTGTGCATGGATATGTGCTATATAAATATCCAATAATAATAATAATAGTAATAATAATAATACTTCTCCAAATTGTCGATTCCCTTAAGGCAAAAATAAAGGTTTGGACTGAAAGAAAGAAAAAATGGGAAAAGAAAAATAAATTCATTAAACAAAATAAAGTTTTTAGAAACAATGAAAAGCACTTCTACAGGCAACTGAAAGCAAAGGGTGATGGTGAACATGACAAACGGCCCCCCCATGGATGCCAATGAAAGGTTCTGGAAACAGTTGTGGTCTGTACCCGGCAACTGTAACCTTGAGGCACCATGGGTCCGTGATAATGACCATGCAATGCATGAGAAGGTAACTAGGTCGTTTGTCTGTCACATCTCACCAGATTGCCTGAAAAGTGTTATAAAAAAGTCCAAATCAAATACAGCTCCAGGGCCTGATGGCATTCGAAATCGGTATTGGAAACTGTTCCCCTGTGTCCAAACACCATTACTACACTGTTTCAATACTCTTGTGGACACAGGTGATGTTCCTCCATGGTTCTGCAAAGGTCGCACAATACTTCTCCCCAAGAAAGGAGACTTGACTGATCCCAAAAACTTCCGCCCTATCACATGTTTGAATACACAATACAAAATATTCACAGGGTGTTTGACAAACCTCGTATCATCTTACTGCTCTTCCAATGATATAATTTACAGAGAGCGGAAGGGAGCAAGAAAGGGATGTTGGGGGTGCAAGGATCAACTTCTTGTACAGAAAATGATTTTGGAAGAGGCTAAAACATATCACCGCAACCTTTCCATGTGCTGGATTGACTACAAAAAAAGCATATGACTCTGTCCCTCACGAATGGATTCTGAAGTCTCTTCATTGTATTGACCTCCCTGAGCGACTACTTGATTTACTCAAGTCTTTAATGAGTTGCTGGTCGACTCAACTTGAGATGTACTCGCTGGGGCAGGTGCAGACTTCGGAATCTATTCCAATCAGAAGGGGAATATTTCAGGGGGATTCCTTTAGTCCTTTGCTTTTTTGTCTGTCTTTAAATCCTTTGAGCTTTCTGCTCAATAAAGAGGAGGGTTACCATCCCGGACCTCCTCAGCACAGATCCCCAACACCTCTTACTCATCTTCTTTACATGGATGATATCGAGCTCCTTGCCAAAGGAGATACCAATTTGAAAGAACAGGTTCTCCTTGTCGAGTCCTTTTCGAATGATATTGGCATGACATTTGGACTCGACAAATGTAATACTCTTCATTTGAAACGTGACAAGGTAGTTAATGGTGGATCGGTCAAGTTACAGGGGGGAGGAGTTATTGAGCATCTTGTGGAAGATCAGGCCTACACCTATCTTGGAATGCAAGTTCGAGACAAGCTCCAGAGTGCCCAAATTCAAGACAAACTTCAGGCCGAGTACAAATCTCGCTTAAAGAAAATCTGGAGCTTAGAGCTAAATGCTCCAAACAAGGTCAAAGCCACCAATACCTTTTTTGCTGTGCCAGTCCTTTCCTATTCGTTTGGAGTAGTTGATTGGACAAAACAAGACATCCAGAGTCTTGACCGCCTGACCAGAAGGATCATGTCTGATAACAGAGCCCACCACCCTCGTTCCTCTCTTAACCGTTTATATATGCCAATCAATTCTGGAGGTCGGGGTTTGATTAATGTGGAGGCTCTTCATGATAGAATTTTATTGTGTACTTTGCACATATCTATTTATCTGATGATCCTCTGGTGATGCAGGTGAAGACTCATGATGAAAGCAAGGAATTCCACAGTTACTTTAAGCGTGCCAAGGTTGTTGGACAGAATCTGAAATTTGAGGTTGATTTTGTTGATGGCATTGTGCTGCTGGACGGTACAGCAATGGGAGTAAACCAGGTGATGTCCTTCACCAAGTCTGCCCAGAGTCGGTCTTTTGTGGAGAAGCTTTCTGAGAAGCCATTGCATCGTGTGTACATGCAGTGTGTGGAACAGAATAGCAATCCAACTGACGCCTTCGCCTGGTTGAAGTCGGCTGGTCTTAAATGTGAAACTGAGGGGTTCCTTTTTGCTGCTCAGGACCAGTCACTTCCCACTCGTAATCGCCCAAATGTGATTCTTAAAGAAAATATCAATATGAAATGTCGACTATGTAATGAATTTACAGAGACTGTCCAACATCTTGTCAGTGGATGCCCTTCTTTGGCACAAACAGCATATCTTAAACGACATGATGGCATGGCTCGCTGCTTTTACTACCGTCTCTGCCATGTCTGTGGCTTTGACTCCGAGGTCCATCCATGGTATGACCCTGGACATGTCCAGGGCGTCATGGAAAATTATGCTTTCAAACTTCTTTGGAATAGACCCATATACAGCCTCAGAAGAATTCCTGCCAACAAACCTGATCTTGTCCTTTTTGATAAAGCCAATGAATTTATTTATATAATTGAATTTTCTGTCCCTTTTGACAGCAATGTGAATGGCAAGATTCAGGAAAAGCATGATAAATATGTGGACCTCGCCTTTGAAATGTCTCGCTTGCATCCCAAGTACAATGTCGTCAGGCTCCCAATTGTTCTTGGTGCCCTTGGTTTGGTACCTCCTGATTTCTTGGCGCAGATCAGGAGAGTGCCCGGGTTCTCCACCGGGAGTACAGCCCTTCTGACACTCTGGGTAATGCAGAAGGCTGCAGTGTTGGGGAGTCTTCATATTCTCCGGAAAGTTCTTGGTGGGTTCGACTAGGCAGTGTTTCCTGGGAGAAGTCCTATTCGCTGTCTAGGCTGCGTGTAGAGGGGGTGAGGGCCCTGAGCTGATGATGAGCCTTACCAGCCTGACTGTGCCAGGATCACCTGATCCCTTTCTGCTGCATACTATCTTTAATCTGTAAAACATAAATTTTTAAACTTATTCTATCTCACGGTATGCACTTCTCTCTTGATTCGACACTGAGTGGAACGATGTAAACTTTTTCCTTAGGCCTCTCTTTTCCATCCGCCCATGCACTCCATGCTACCCTCATTATAAGACAGCTTCCTAGCTCTCATGCAAAGCATGCGGCATGCACCACTAGCTGCCCACGTGACTATCTCCGAATCATCATTCTCTTTCTTGTCGCACATGAGTGTGGACATATGTTACTTTGCTCAACGTTTCAACTTAGTCTACAACATGGGGAAAGTTGACCAGCCATAGAAGAGGGAAAATGCTCCTGGTGTAATAAGCGTTCTCCGCGTGTGATCCTCATGGATATTGTATTGACTATATGGGACACTGTAAATGGGACTCTCGTTGCAAGGTTCTTACTTGGTGACTACACTCGGGTTTGCGCTTGCCGTGTTGCTGACAGGGCTCGTTATGCCGCTTCACTTGACGGACCCAGTCCCTCCAAGAAGGAAAGTTTTAGCGTCCTACTTTGTCTGCTCGGCGGTCACAGTCCCCTCACTGAATGAAGAGGATTTAATGAGAGCGTCGTCAGATTCTTACTTATTGGAAGGCATTCGGCTGAGCTCTCAACATTCCAGCCCGAGTCACTTCATCTTCGACCAC
This sequence comes from Haliotis rubra, assembly GCF_003918875.1. Classification (NCBI taxonomy): domain Eukaryota; kingdom Metazoa; phylum Mollusca; class Gastropoda; order Lepetellida; family Haliotidae; genus Haliotis; species Haliotis rubra. Next base: position 1,165,803 of record NW_025766570.1, on the reverse strand, counting down.
GTCTTGGGTAGACCGCCACCACCCCTCAGGAGACCTCTACACATCGGGACCTTCGAACCACGTTCTCTGTCTCTCGTTCACCAGACCAGTTATCTTGGCGACCTGGCTTATCAACCTGGACAAGAATCAGCTGATCGCTACACCTGACTGCGCAGAGGCCGCTCTCGCTCTTGACTTTCATCCATTAGTGAGAGGAACCAGTCTACCTCGCCTCAACGCTTGTCAGTGGTTATTTCGCCGTCTTCTTCCCATTCGGCGGAAAGAAGTGTGTCTTGCGTCCAGCTACCTCGATCTTCTGCTTCGCCGAAGACTGCCAGATCGAATCACAGTTCGCCGGATCACGCTTCGCCTGTCCGCTCCCCTCCACATCAACTTTCGCCAGATTGTCCACCTTCCCCAGAATTAGACCGGCTCTCTACGAAACAGCTTTCGCCGAACCTGTCTTCATCGAAAGGTCAGTCTACGCTTCAGCGTTCTCCGGATCGATCGTCTTCTCAACAGACTTCACTGGAGCGACATGTGATGAACCGACTTTCGCCGATACGGCTTTCTTCCAAGCGTTATTTAACGAAACGCCCTTCTCCGGATGATCTGTGCACTTTCCCGAACTCTGCTGGATCCTACACTCATGTCTCCTCAGCACGGATACGGTTTTCACCGAAAACTTAACCGATACTGGTCATCGAACCGTGCCAGATCGCAGATCCAACAGCGTTTGCCGCCCCGACAGCGTTCGCTGAACCATCAGTATTCACTGAATTGCCAGCATTGCCGAACCATTCCACCTTTAAGTTACAGCAATAATGTTGGTTCAGTCGACACACATGGTCACTTGATCAGCTACAGCTATCCGGCATAAGATTATACTCACTCACTCACTCATCTACAACTATCTTGAGCAAGATACCAGATGAACTACTTACTACATTCAACTTGACGGATCGGAACTTGTCAACACTGTTTTTTTACATGCTCATCGAGGATCATGACCATGCATCTAGATACGGTCAATTATACCAGCTGTTAATTATATTCTACCAGCTTTCAACACGATGTTAACATTCATGGCATTTGTGATACGCTGATTTCCTCACCACGGAGTAGCATGCTCTCAGCATGACCATTCGACTTGGTGCTCCGGATCACCCTATGGCATGTGAGGCGCTAGAAGATTTTAGTCACATGACTATTCCACCTGGTACCCCCTTTCTGCTGATTAAACAGATGAAGTAGCTATGTCACTAGCGCAGACATTTAGATTACGCCGGCACTTGACGCTCTGACGATCCCCGATCACCCAGACTTTGACTACGTGACCAGAGCTCATATCATTCCGGATTTATCTACCTTCCGATCTTCACCTTGATGAATGATTTGGTTTAGAAATCTACCCTTCGGCGTAGATATCAGCTCCACAACCACTCATCTGTGCGTTACTAGACAGGCTTGCTATCCAGGAATTTTTCCGACGCTTAACTGAGTCCTGTTACTACAACCTACTCGTAACAGCGTTTTGGTGAAATCATGGCCTGCTTTGTCATCTTCATCACCCTTCCCTCTAACATCAGCAAGCCTCTGGACAGATGGGTCAAGTTTCTGCGCATGGTACCAGTACTGATGTCTTGTCAAGTAGCTATCGTCCCTTTGCCGGGATGTTACGGAGTTGTGCCTCACACGGTTCACCGAACCGTGTTGTCCGGATGTTTGTCACTGTTGCATTGTGGGTACCATTTGCAAATGGCAGACTACCCCTTGTTTACCGGAGAATTATGATATTTAGAGTCACTATGAAGTACACTGACAGCTCTGTCTAGGTCCTGCAAGCGGATAACAATCACAGCCTTTTATTGCCAGTGACGATGAACAGTGCCATTCCCGGTAAGAATGATTATGTCGGGATTCGTCAGCCAGCCGAGAGAGACAGTTCACCGAGAGTTACTCGGCTTTCAACTTTAGCCCAAGCCCTCAGTTCAGAGGTCATTGCAGTTCTGCTCGCATGGTCCCCAGGCACATATTTTACTGCCCTCGTCTCCCAGACGAACCTTCCCTGACGTCGCCAGGCTTTTTTTTACCTTCGTCATTACAGCGATTTTACGACTGTTTTGGTAGATCGACGATCTCCATGCGTCGAATCTACTAACTTTATCACTCCATCTGACGGAACAATACTTCATTTAGCGAACCAACGTTCCTGAGATCACCGATTTTACGACCTTCATCACTCCGTGCACAGTGTGAACGTTCCTGTAGATTGATTGACAATTTCTATGCGCCGACTCTACTACATTCAGTACTCGGTCAGTGTTGCCGTGGTAGCTTCACTATTTAACGTTCCTATCTCAGGAGAGATATCCCTATATCAGTGACAAGAGATGCTAGGTCTCCTTACCTCAGCACTAGCCTTCAGTTCACCACCATGCTGCTCCGACAGTTAGGGTGGCTATTGGACATTGTGGAATCGAAACTAACATCGATCCAGAGACCCCACTTCATCGATCCATTGTTTGACACCAGTCGAGGGATGATGTTTGCCCTTCGAGCCAGGTGGATAAAGATCTAGCGATGTGTTGCTCCAGTGCTGTCTCAGTGGCAGGAGCTACTAGGCTTTCTGACATCAGATCAAGCCCTAACATACAGAATTCAGCTTCAGCCGTTACAGGTTTTTTTGTGCCCGTATCTTTATGCAGACAATCCCAAGGAACTGATTCATCTTCCCGAACCCGTCACGTCGAAGACCCAGGTTCGAATCCCCACATGGGTATAATGTGTGAAGCCCATTTCTGGTGTTCATCTGTGATACAGAAGCTGTTGACCACCAGCAAGATTCTACTGCTTTTGGTCATGCACTAAGTCCTGACCAGCGAGAAGTTAGTTTGTTGACCTAAGAAACCTGGCAGAGCCAAACCCAGTACCACTTCCCGACCGGGGCATCCTGCTTTTTCACCCTCACCCGGAACTTCGCCACTGGTCCTCTCGGACCCTTAATCTACACTTGGTGCATCTCCAGAGATTACTCATAGCTCAGGCTACTCTCTCGTCAAGTTGCCACAGCTATCACTTCAGTTCATCATATTTCGATCCGCTCTTTCTACGACGATAGTGGAAGAAGTTTGAAGGCTGTTGTAACATTGGGGAAATTCATCTCCCAATCTGCCTCTACTCAGGTCGTTTCTGCATTCCTGCAGCATCTCCGTGCTACTAGGAACTCAAGGGTACTACGTTTGCTACCTAACTGGCTGCTAACAACTCGGTTTTGGCTACTAACACGGGTACGAAGATCTCCACTCTTCCAACTCACTACAACTCACCGACCAGTCCAGGAAGTTCAGACTTCTGGCCTGGGAACTGTCCTTTGTCCTTTGTCATGTGATTCTACAGACTACACACCTTTAGAAGACAGGGACTTTGAGTGAAGTGACATTCTTCTTCCTGGTAGCATGGCTACTGCTGCTCGTATATCTGAGCTTCACACACTTGTTGTCAATTGTGTGGGGTTCGAGCGGAAGAAGCATGGCGAGGTTTTTTCCTGGGTCTCCACTGGGACTTCATCGTGAAAACTGCCAGGGCAACCGGACCGGATGTTTACCATTCCCCCATTGTCCATCTTTGGGCCTGATGATACTGAAGACTTGACACTCTGCCCAGTTAGGGCTCTATGCCTTTACCTTGCTGCCTCCAAGGATCATCGATGGCTATGAAAGCGCCTCTTCATACCCTTGTCGGCCGCTTCCAGAGCTGAGGTTTCCCAAGCCACATTGGCTTTCTGAATGCATGGCGCGATCATGTGAGCCTCCACTTTGCAGGGCTTCCGCCACCAATCCTCATGAGACTCTTGCATTAGCCTTGACAATAGCAACTGCTCCTTGACCGCTCTCATGGAAGGTTGCTTCTGGCATTCAGATATAGTCTTCACTTCACATTAACTGCGAGACCTGTCTGTCACAGATGTCCTGGAACTACACTAGTTCGGACCTCAGCAGTTTACATCAGCCCACCAACGCAGTTGAGGGACAGTTCTGCTTTGTGTTACTGCTTCTTTCTACATACAGAACAAAGTTGAACAGGATCTCAATCATTGTTCTCAAGTTATGGATTTAAGAACTACTTCACTTGGCTTCCATACCAAGGCATCGGAATATGGCGATGCAGAGGTGTTCGACATTCACGCTTACTGTCCTCTACTCTACGGAGGTATTACGTCAGTGAAGTGTGACACTCCCGAATTCCAGTGGATTTCGTTGCATTCCGACTCCGAAGTTGCCGGGCACATCCTTTGACTAAGCTTATGCAAAAGAGTGAGGTCAATTTGATGCTGTCCCGGAACTGAACGTTAAAACTTGGAGTTCCCGAATTGTGCTTCTCTTTCACCCGCCCCTGGTCGGTGTCTGTGGGGGTCTTCTCGAAGCAGGGGCTGGCCCGATTATTGTCAATCGACTTTAATTTACGGGGGTACCTTGAAAATCGTGGCGAAGTGACATCCTTTCTCGCTGAGCTGCGTCCTTCTTCGGAGGTTGCGGCCGAACACCACATCGCTCGGGAGCACCCATCTCCCAGGGAGACGTTGTGCTTAGTAAGCCAAGGAGTTCAAAAGAACTCAGCACAAGCATAGGAGTTGCGTGCATGCGTAACAGGCCTCCCTTGTGCATCGCTGCCTACGGTCGTTTCCAGTCTACACAGTTCCTGCTGTTCGCACTGTCAAGACACCGGGTATCTGCGTCCCGCTGTCCGACCATGGGATAAGTGCATACCGTGAGATAGGATAAGTTTAAAAATTTGAAAATTTTAATATAAATATAAATATACTTATCCTTTCTCCCGCGACAGATTCCTGCCCATCCACCCCTCCTATGCAGATTCTCCAAGACGGATATTATCCAGTGGCTCCAAGAATGAGAATGATGATTCGGAGATAGTCACGTGGGCAGCTAGTGGTGCATTCCGCATGCTTTGCATGAGAGCTAGGAAGCTGTCTTATAATGAGGGTAGCATGGAGTGCATGGACGGATGGACAAGAGAGGCCTAAGGAAAAAAGTGTACATCGTTCCACTCAGTGTCAAATCAAGAGAGAGAAGTGCATACCGTGAGATAGGATAAGTATATAAATATACAATTTATATTAAAATTTTCAATATGTACAGTATCGAGCAAAAAAAATGAGACATGTTTTGATTCAACGTCTTGATTTAATAATTGACATAAATTTATGAAAATTGGCACACATGTAGACAATGCATTGTTAAATCGTTCACAATAAGTCAATAGTCAGTCAGTCCACCATTTCGCTCCAAACACTGTTCAATCCACCGAGGCATGGAATTTACAAGATTGTTCATCAGTTCCTCAGATAGCTCGTATCACGTTTCATGAATCACTCGTTTCCAATCTGCAATGTCTTTCGGTTCCAACTTTTCCACTTTGTCCTTGATGATTTGCCAGACATTTTCGATGGGGTTCAGGTCTGGTGAAGCGGGCTGGAAACTGCACTACCTGAATGTTGTTCCGATGAAACCAGGCTTCGGTGTAGGCGGACGTGTGTACGCAGGCATTATCTTGTTGCTTTACATAGGGAATTCCACTCTGCCCGATATTTGAATCTAGCAGTCCCTCAGCTCACATGACTTCCTTGAATCAATGCGGCCTGTAATTTCCAGAAGCAGCATTAAGCCAAATTTCCAATCCCACCCCACCCCATCACAGAAGGCAAGAACTTTGGGCACATTTTTTCGCATTTTCCCTTTCGACGCCACCTTTTCCTTGTAATTCGGAAAAATTGGAACTTCGATTCGTCTGTAAATGACCAGTTTGAAAAGTCCCTATTACTCTCACACCTATTACGCTCTTGCGTCATCAACGGAACCTTTGTTGGCACTTTCTTCATGATTCCTGGTTCTTTTAAACTCCGCCTACAGTCCATTCAGATACTCTAGTACTTCCTAAAGTTGTTGGGTACAATGTGTGAAGCCCATTTCTTGTGTCCCCCGCCGTGATGTTGCTGGAATATTGCTAAAAGCGGCGTAAAACCAAACTCAGTCAGTCAGTCCTAAAGCTGTGGCACGCTCACCCAGTTGTTTTGCCGACCAGTTTGGATGCACCGCCGCCAGTTGTGCGAGTCGTTTCCTGTCATTTCCACCGAGTTTATGAGGACGTCCCGATCCCGGCTTGCACTGAAAATCTTGAAATCTGGCAAGGTTGACAAGGAACTTGTTCACAGCAATCTTCTCATTGTTGGGCCAATGGTTGTGACAATGTCTATACATCTCCTCCATACACTAAACTCTGACCACCGCGACCATTTGGCATGAAAGTAACATCTACTTGTGCATTTGCCATCTGGTGTCTCATCCAACCAGACATATTTCCTCCCGGCTGCATACTGTTTCAGTCTCAATTCAGTTGACATTTGAATTGACTTGAGGAATGTGATGGCCTCGAAGATGTCAGGATGAGCCTTTCTTATGATCTTGTTCCGGCGAACAATCTCTGTTGTCTGGAATTTTGCTGGTATGACAAGATCTTGTTTGCTTGTTGGAAGTTTGGGCAGGATGGATCTTCTTGCATGATGGAGAAGCTGTTGATTCACAGCTCTAATCAAGGCAGTGCCAGAAAATCCAATCTTATTTCCTCTTGTTCAGTCTGTACTTAAATCCCCCTACACATTAATATCTACCACATCTTGCAGTTGGTATAAACTTGTGATGTAGCTGTACCTCTGCCATTGCTGGGATTGATGCCATTGCCAAATTACCATTTCCTTAAGTAGTATTCCAATGAACACTTTTCAAATTATTATTTAGTGAAAAGTGTCATTTTGAACACTGTTCAATGTAGGTGAATACCTACTCATATAGGTGAATATAATTTATCCTGATTGATCACTATTCACGCAGTTGATTAGTCAATCAAGACACGGGTATCTTCCCATTTGTCATACATCCCAGTTGTACGCCACCTTATAACAACACTGGTCATGGTTGACTAATCGCACACTGTCTCCCCATGGATGTACATATGGACTGATCCTAGAAATACAGACAGTAATAATGTTTACATGATTCATCTTTTATTTTCATACATGACTTCACACATAAACATTGTACATACACTGGAGCATGTCATGGTCAAATTCAATAACAAATTTGTTGTGGGTCACATGATTTTCAGAATAAAACATTACATGATCACTCCGAGTTTAAGAAGATGTCCAATGGCATCCAAGAACTGTAGTGGAGACTTGTGTCCCAATTGTAGTTGCTCATTCAGGCGCTGGATACGATTGTCTAGCCTGCAGTATAAACGTTTTCGTCTTGGTACCTGGGTGATGTGGCAGTGATCTGTTTAATCGGTTGTGAAAGGCTTCCAGATTGTTGTTGGTCCTCGGGCCGACTGTCTCATGGTGATTCCAGATGTGAAAGGGTGAATCTGGCATTGTCATCCACCCAGTTGGTCACCATGTAGTCATTAAATTCCTCTATCACATCCATCCAGGCGTTCTGTACTTCCCCGGGATAGGGAGTAAGGGAAGTGCTGCAGCTCATCTTATCCAAATGTTTACTGCTGGTACTCCCTTATACTTGGCATCCAAACCAAGCTCTTGAGTCTTCCTCCATATGGATTGACTGTAGTGGAAGAAGCAGCCCTTGACCTCAGCTCCACAAAACTTGGACTGGATAGCACGAATTTCAGCCATTTCAAAGTCTGTCTGCAGACACAACCCTCTCGTGTGTGGATCTTGAGGAGGTTGAAGCTTCTTTGGTATGTTGATGTTTGTCGATCTGGAAGCATGGCAAAAAACAACAGGATATGTCATGGATCCATCTTTCACATGGAGAATGTACACTTGGTTCCAGAGAGCAGGTTAGGAGGTGAAGGTGTCTGCTGACTGAAGGGCTTGAAGTGGATGTCGGTAGCAAAGGCCAGGATTTTGTCATCATGTCTGTTTGTAGACAGCAAGTTGTGGTCGAGTTGTCATCCAGGTTTACCTCTCCTCATCTGTAGCAGTGATGGTATGATCTTATGGCGATGTCAGTATAGGGAACTGCACATGCTGCTGAATGCTGGGAGTGACTCGGGTTGGTCTTCAGTTGCCATCTGTCGGTCATACACCAGCTTCATCAGTGTTGATCCTCCACAAGTTTTCTTCCTCATTGTGCTGACAAATGAGATGATCGGCATCTTCTTAAGAATGAGTGTGCTATAACACATTTCTCACATACCGTAGTCTCCAGTGGTGCATTTTCCCTTGTAGGTCTTAATGACATAGCGCCAGTGTTGTGCATTCATTCTTGTTGAGTTCCTAATGGAGAGGTATCCATCAAATGGTGCTTGCTGTGTCCCTCTTGATGATGTCACATATTCCACTTGTCTTAGTCCAGCCATGACTCTGACCAACTAGTGAATAATAGTCATTTTATACTTATACAGTACAACTAGAAATTATTGAGAATCTAAGATTGTAATTTTTTTTTTAAATTTCACTCATTACTTAGTATTAAATGTGAATATTAGCAGAACATAACTCCAGATTCAAAGACAGGTGAACAGTTAGTATTTTGTCAAGTCACCATGGGCAGCAATGCAGGCTTCAATGCGGCAGGGCATACTACTGATCAAAGAAGTTAGAAAGTCATGGTCCATGCTGTCCTAATATCGGACCACCTCTTCTTTGATTTCAGCAATATTTGTCAGATGTTTCTTATTGACACTTTCCTTCACAAGTCCCCAAACATTTTCTATTGGATTTAGGTCAGGGCTATAGCTTGGCCAATCTAATAATGTCATATTTTAGGAACGAAACCAGGCCTGTGAATGCTGTGAACGATGTTTTGGGTCGTTGTCCTGCTGGAAAATCAAAAATTTCCATAGAACAGGTGAGCAGATGGAAGTAAATGTCCCTCGAGAATATCTGTGTACCGCTCACTGTTCATATTCCCTTCAAATACACAGAGGGGGGCGTTGCCCCTAACAGAGATATGCCACCCCACAAGTTAAATTTCGGACTGTACTTTGGGCGCTGATACAAAGGTTTTTCAGTTTGTTTGCTCCAGAATTTCAGTGTATTAGGAAACAGCCACGTGCAGCACAGAACTTTCATCTGAGAAAATCACATTGTCCCAGTTAAAATTTCTATGCTGTAAGCACCAGTTCAACCTTTGCTCCTTTTGTTCAGGTTTCATGATCGGTGATGGAATTCCGACTTTTCTGCCAACCCATTGCATGCAGCTCAGTTTTAATTGTCTCCTTACAGACAGCCACAGTTCCTATATCAATCATATCCAGCCTTAAGTTTTCTAAACTCCTTTGCTCGTTTTTAGAAACAAGAATACCTGCCGCCTCCTGTCACAGACAGTCAATTTTCTGGGCCTACCTGCGCCTCCCTGGTGCTCAATGCCATATCCATTTGCAATATGTTTCAAACCACGATAAACAGTGGACAAAGGGATGCCTGTTCTAATTGAAATCACTTTAGCTGATCTGATGTCCTTGTTATAATACTGTAAATCAATAAAATAATGCGAGCTACTTATTAATGCGCAAAATGCGACTATATCTGAAGCGCATTAATAAATCTCGCATTATTATATTGCCTTTTGCACTCGATATCGTTATTATTAGTATTTTGGTCACGATAACCCAGTGAACAAAGACGAACGACTGATTCACAAAAAGTCCTTTCTTGACACAATAACATCGACATTATATTATATCAACAAGTAAAATACATTCTGGGGGAAGAAACATTGAGTACTAATCATTTAAGTTGTATTACATGTACAGTCTTTGAATAAACAGTCTAGTTTACAAGGTTTGAACTCACTGGACCACGTCTAGCAGACCTGCCAACTGCCATCCATGTAAGATTACCTCACGATTTCTGCCTACCTTTTCAATTGCTCTCTGCATCCAGCGAGCATGGACAGGTTTCATGACGCTAATCCTCAAATCAACACGTTTGTCATCGTCTTTTGTCTTGAGATTACAAACTGAGATCAGCCTGTCTACTGTCAATTACTAATACTAACAGCTGAAAGGACAGCCGTCTTTGATCCAAACGCCCATGTGTTCGGGGAATTAAGATGTTTACACTAGAGTCGGATTAAATACTAGTATAGTATTTCCCAAAGTTGTGAGTGTAGTCATTAGTGAGTATAGTCATTCTGATCAACCATTTCCTGATTTGCCTCCTCGCATTAATAAATGCACGCATTTTCGTTTTGAGGTTTGCACTCGCATTATTTAATACACGCATTAGTTTGTTGATTTACAGTACTCTAAAATCAACTTCCTCTTCTCTAAATCATCCATACTGAGGATTACTGAAAATGTAAACAAAGGGGGATAACTCTTCACAAACTAATGAAAAAGGATTATTGGAGTTGGCTCTCTTGAATGAAACCAAGCACTTGATAGCTGGTCAAGGTTGTTTATACTAGAAATCTAATTAAACATATTCCTAAAATTCTCAATAATTTCTGGTCATACTATATAATCCATATAGTCCCACCACATGTGCTCTCATGTTGGCACAAAGATCTCTATATGGCACGTGTTTGTTTGTTTTGGCTAATTTGTATTAAGGCTGGCTTCAGAATAATTTGCAGAATCTTATTATACTAAAATATACAGTGTCTTCATTCACAGCATATACTAAACATAATGGTTTTTTTAAGCAATATCCTTATCCTTTACTTTAAAGGTCACATGCAACGTAAAACACAACTTTGCAGATTCTGATACCTTTCGGTATGGACTTACCGAAACAAATCGTCAAAAATGCAAATTCAACTTATAAAGTTGAAAAATAATGCAATGAAAAAAAACGTGCGAAATCGTAGTTCAAACGATTCACTAATTTTCCCCCAGCGTTTGGGGGGGAATTCAAGTGGTTTCAACAGCTGGGCTGCGCTCATAGGACGTGCGCAGTGAAATAGGTTCGCGCAGCTTGGAAGCGGGTTGTCCGCTGAATACTCGGTGAAGGCTTTGGTGTGAGCTATTTTTCTGATGTTTTGTTGATATCTCACAGGCGCGAGCTTTTTATATGTTATGACAGTAAATTAACTGTTTATATAATTTCGCTTTGTCTATTTCACCACACGTTCTTCTTACCGAGTCACTTTCTCAGTTCGATACTTAAATGAGAATACGAGTGAATTGCAATAATTTGATGGGTGAAAGATAGTCATCAGAAACATATTCCCAAGTTCTCAATTAAAAATTATGTATAATTATGTTTTAATCGCGAAAACAGTTTCTGTAAATCTCAGCTTCGGCCATTATGCATATTTCGCTGGAACCCACGTGACCTTTCCGCTCGTGACGTCAAATGTGCCTGGAGTCCGCCATATTGCCAAAGACCAAGCACTACAGTAGTACAAATCGTGTTGTTTCTGTCGTTCTTGTAAATGGTACGATGGTGCATTGCGTTAGCTGGGGATGCACGGCATCATCGAACATGGGAAAGAACCACCGTTTCTTCCGTTTTCCAAGTGAAATGACAGATTTCGGCATGAGAAATGCGCCGATCATTCCGAGTCGGACGCATATGAAAGAGACATGCACGCATGGGGTATGGAAATCCCGAAGCTAGGCTGATGAAGGAAAAAGTACCCACGAGATTCATTAATTATACTCCATCATTCCCTGTAACAACTTACTGTCAGTGGTATTTTTAACATAAATTAAATCAAGTCCGATTGCCAGTCGAATTGCCCCCGCTACAAAATGACCCAGCAAATTTGGTCAAATTGCCCTAGTGGGGTAGTCAAAATGCCCCAATTTATTTAAAATGAATAAATATAGGCCATAAATGCATAGTTTTGTCAACATTGATATTATGTTCTTCATATAAAAGTATATACATAGTTATGAGTTTACTGATGAAACATTTATCAGAAATATTACTTCCTAATCACTTTTATATGAAGAACATAATATCATAATAAGTTGACAAAAACTATGCATTTATGGCATATATTCAATCATTCTAAATAAATTTGAACAAATTAGAATGAATGACCAAAATTGCTGGGGCATTTTGTAGCTGGGGCAGTTCGACTGGTACACATGAGATATATATTATCAAAATCAGTAAGAGATTTCACATGAGCTTGAAAACGTTTCGCTATAATGTTCTTTTCGGTTTGGAGCCCTAAATAATGCAGTCAACTCAAAACATTGCTGAATACAACGGCAAATCATGAAGTACTTGTTGCTTTCATTGTTTTCCATTTTGTCCAATTACGCACATCGGCATCAGACTCGCTATTTGTCAGTAGTGTGTGCCGTGAAAGTTGTTCTGTATTCTCATTGGCTGACAAGATGTCATTCTAAGGCTATGACCGAGTACCATAACTATTTCCATAACCAAACAATGAGGAAACATACGTTGTCCTGACTAGTATTTTATAATTCACCAGTTTCCGGGAATAACTTATCTGCGTCGCGAATATTATCTCTGCTCGACCAGGCTGGGATCTTGTATCGAGACTTGATACGTTATTAATGAGAACTAGGATCCTAATTCTTTTCAACAAAATAATTCCAGTGTAATTTTTGAAGCAGATAATTTTTATTTTCCCTCGTCTGAAGCATAATTATTTTGTTTCTAAATCCCAGTCACCCTACAGTCACCCATTTGACACAAAATGAACTGTAATCACATTTGTTTTTAAATAATTCTTAGTGACTGGTCATATATTTATAGGGGTGAGTTTGCTGGCTGGAACTGTATGACATTTTGCTGACAACTAGTAATCTTGTTAAATGATATGGTATATTTTTACAATTATTTTGACCTCAAGCGGTGCCTCCGTTTCGCTTGATTCTTCTTCTTCATCTTCAGTGGAAGATGGTCTTGCAAGATGTAAAATCGGATCGTATTGATACGGTCTAACATCTATTCAGAAATGACATCAGGAACATCTTTCACTGCTTCAGAATCCATGGACACTGTTAAGTTGTAAGGTAAAATCAAAGAGGAAGCCATCAGCAACAGGCACTTATGACGTCATGTCACGTGATACCCCCTCTGCTCATTAACTGGCGGGTGTTTCCGTAATAGGCGGAAATACGAGTACGTTTTTGTGTTTTTTATTGCTATATTACAAACTTTTTGTTCAATTTTAATCACGGAATGTGATTTTTAGAATATCATTTAAAATATATTAAAAGTTTTGTTTTCGTTCGTATTCTCCTTTAAAAGCAATGTCATTATTTAGCCTTGACAGAATTTCTAACTGTGATATAGATATGTCGTTGTCACAGACAAAACTCAATGTTTTGTTTTATTGACACCTGTGTGTCTGCCTGCCTGTCTGCTAATGACAATATTCAATACACAGCTGCTATCACTGACCACATGCAATTTGAACTTAACACCAATCAGGCTATACACCATAAACAAAATGCACTGATTTATGGCCCGAGTTCGGTCTCTGTCACATTATGTAATTACACTGACAGGCAGGTGTGATACTTGAACACATGACACGTTATGATGTCTGTTGATAGCAAAATGTTATACACAAAAAATGAGCATGTATTTACAAAACCCAACATCTCTATATATACACACACAATGAGCCGTGGGGGAATCTGTAAATGAACCAGCCGTTACACTTGAGTGCACACCCACCCGCTCTGACTGGGTTCAGTATCCCGGCTGCTTCGTTTCTTGGGAAGTAAACCCAAGTACACAATATTGCACTTTTGATTTGCGATTGTACGCTTATAATTTTGTTTATATATTTTTTCATAACCAGCAATGTATATAATTATGTTTGATTTTTTGGTTGCATGTGACCTTTAAGTTAAATTAACATGCAACTGCATTATCAATACGTCATTTATATTGAATGCAAATATAAGCTTAAAGAACGAATAAACTTTTGTTTTCTTGTACTCTTTTAACTATTACCTATGAAAGATGTGTGGTTTGTCTTAAGCGGAACACCAAATTCATTCTTAATTAATACCGAGCGATAAAAAGTTGCCAAAAAGTCGTCTGCAGCAAACCGGGACTGACGTCATGTGAGGAAGGATGGTGAGGTCAAGTGATGGTGTCACCATGCACAGATTTCCACTGGACCCTGCAGTTTGCACTAAATGGGTTATGTTTATGAGTGTGAAGCGAGCGTTGTTGAAGCCTGGAACGATATCTTACTTGTGTTCAGATCACTTCACGGAAGTTACAAAAATCAAAACTATGTACTAGTTGTAGTAAAATATGTATATGATTGATGACCAACAGGACATTGCATGACACAACTTGTAACATAATGATTTCTTCCTCGGAAGCGAGGTTGTGGTCGAAGTCCCATTAATATTGTAAGTAGTAATATATTGACACCCACCTCGCTTCAAAGAGAGAAATTGTTATGTTATAAGGTATGTCATGCAAAGTCCTATTGGTCATCAATCAGATACTACCAGTAGAAAGTAGTTTTGATTTTGTAACTCGGTGAAAACAAACCTAAATAGCATTTATTCTCAGACTGGCAGATGTTCGCGACAGGATGCCACCATTTTTTTAAATTGTGACATCACGGGCTAAAGTCTGTTTGAGAATCAATGAAATAATGGTTTGTTTTCATCAAGTTAGAAAATCAAAACTACTTTCTACTCATACTTAAATATGTATTTGAATCATCGCCAAAAGGATTTTGCATGACACAACTTGTAACATAACGATTTCTTCCACGGAAGCGAGGTGGGGGTCGAAGTGACACTATCCATCAATATCCACATAAAGGAACGATTGGCCATTCATCTGCAGCTGACAAATAATCCTATTTCATGTCGTGTCTTTTAACAGTCTAATATACGGAAAAGTGATTTATCATTTCAGGTTTTTCACATTGGTGTTTATTCCCATTGGTCACCCATTGGTCACCCATTGGTCACCGAAGATAGCACACCTGGCCACTAATTGCATGATGTCCGCCATTCTTTAAAAAGGTAATTTAGTGAGCCAATAATGAGCAATCAATCAATCTATTGGCGATTAATCCTTTGAAAGGTGTCCTCCCAAAAGTTAGTCGTCCCAAAAGTTAGACGCGTTAAAACAACAAAGGTTATGGTTGGTTGCACTGAGGTTCACAACACTGTTACCTTCATCAATTAATGGACCAATGTACTAATCCAAACACAAAGAGAAGAGATTATGGATAATGACAATGACTTTATTTGACATAAAACAAAATAAGTTAATTTAACAAGATAATTTAAATGGTCAATAAAATCATTCAAGATTTAAGATTTCACATCTTTCACATCATTCACAATACAGGCAATATCAACCAAGTCTGAGCAAATGTCCAACTGCATCGAGAAACTCATTGTTTGTCATCCCTCCTGCACGCAGTCTCTCTTGCAGACGCATCAGCCTGTTCTCAGTTTCCCTGTAGACCCTCTTCCTCTTTGGGGAGCAGCACTAACGTTGATCTGCTGGAGTTTGGCTCTCTCTGCGATCTCAATATTCTGGATGATCTCTACCAATCGGTAGATGGTAGGATGGTGACTTCACGTATTCTACTCTCTGAAGACCAGCCATCGTTTGTTGTTAACCCTTGTTAGTTAGTTATTTGTTTTATTTAACGTCGCACACACAACTAAGCTATTTCGGCGACGGGGTAGTAAACTTATTATGAAATGAGGGGGAAGAGAAAATATAAATTTTGAAAGAGTGAACAAAAAAACCCAAAAGCAACAACAACAAAAAACAACTGACTATTAAGGGAACTTTAAATGGGAGGCCGAAATAGATAGGTAAAAATTATGAAATAGGTAAAGAGTAATAGAGATTTGGAATTTAATATATATGCAGTGTAATAAATGGTTATAGTTATTGTTATTATTTAAAAACATATTCATTGAGTAAATAATGCTGAACATATAAAAGATTAAAAGATTTTTAAAAAGGTTAAACACTATGCATTTTTATTACATAATGCCATTCAAACATGAATATATACCACATCTGCACCATCCATTTACGAAAAATAGTCATAAAAATTAAAAATATGCACCAAAACTAAAACCACTTTAGCCCCGCCCACTTGTAGGCATATTTTTATTTTTAGCGGTTTGCTGTCTGTGGGTGACGTCATACCAGAGAGTCAGTGTGTTGACATTTCAGTAGTGTATACGCCATTGAGTTGAAAGTGACACAAAGCGCAATATTTTGAATGAAGAGTTGTTGTGATTATGTATTGGAAACTGACAACTGCACTTCGAGTTTTGATGATCATCCAACTGCGTAAACAACACGGATGTATCGATACATTTCCTGAGAAATTCTATTTGACAAGAGGAAGGGCATAGATTGTTTACTGTCATGCGGATTTTGTGAACCGCTCCATGCACAGTCATCTGTGTTCGTTACACTTTTCGAAGAATTGCTATGAAAGAGACCTAACCTCTGGCGAAATATGGATACGAATAGGCAAAACTTAAACTTTATAAGGATGCTATATATTGGGTATTCCTTTCGACATTCCAAACAAACACAGAGGCCGAAATGTCAACTTGGGACTGAGACCCAGAGAGTTCCATTCCGGAAGCGACGTTGGTTGCAGGTGAGTTTTAAGATGTAGTTGTTTTGGAGCAACATAAACACTCCAGTAGCTAGCTATATAAAGCAATAGTTGATGAACAAGTACGTCATAATTTCCGCTTCATGTCCTATTTTCGATCAGAGATATATTTTCACAGCCACTGTCACTGTTACTCAGTAGGGCCAAGTCATCTATTTCCCGAGAGGGGTGTGTTGCGGTGTGAGTGTGTGTGGAGGGATTAGGATGGGGGTGTGCATGGACAAATGAGAACTTACAACATATGGGTGCGGTGGTGAGAGAGAGCACATAATTATTAAAACATAATTAAAAATAATTCGTATCAGATAATTATCCACCAGGGACTGGTCCCCTACTATGTTAAAATGGTATGTGAATTGTGTGTGTGCGTGCATGCGCATGTGCTTGTGTGTGTTAGGGCATGATTAAAATGTTGACTCTCACTCTTTCTCTCTTTAAGGGGATGTACAATAAATAAAATGAAAATGACTGCTCTGCACTGACATAAAACTTAGGTATGTATGGATCCCTTGTAAAAACATCATGGCAGCTGTATATATAGGTAACTTTTAACCCACTTTCAAAAATGGGGAAAACAGGGAAATATGTTCATTAAGATGTTTTGTTTTTGGCAAATGTAAAAATGCTACTTTAATGCTATTTTTTTTTTCATCAATGAAAACAGCCTAAATACCCTAGAAATGACGAAGACTGGAGAACCCAAGTGGGCAATCAGCTACCCCATAGGCCTAAACCAAGAGGCCAAGTCAGTGAACAAGAAACCAACACGTGGTAAATATAATTCAGACAATCAATAATCTTTTGTTGAACTGGTGCACTGTTCCTATTACTGCATATTTTTCCCTAACTAATGAGTCAACACTAAGTCTTGTTTGCAAAGACACTGGTATTTAATCCTCATATCTATTTTCCCTCTCAGCAGGTTAAGACAAAAGTACTTACTTTTTAAGTGCAGATTTCAAAGAAAATTATTATTATGGTTGCCAAAACAAAATATACTGAATTTTTAAACTTATCCTATCTCACGACTTGCACCTCTCTCTCTTCATTCGACCATGAGTGGAAACGAATTAAACTTTGCTCCAGTCCTTCTTTGTCCCTGTCCCCGGTGCTGTGCATGCCTTCCTGCTTTAGCCATGCTCACTAGGCTGTGACAGCACGTGGCATGCGCAGTCCTCACCCACGTGATCACCTTCCATACTCATTCTCTTTCTTGTCGCTCAACAGAGTGGACGTGAATTTTTTTCGTCTGATAATTGCTCAACATGGGTAAGCCTGTTTTTTCAGCTTGGGACCCACACATATCGTGTGTTGCTTATGTGGGTTGTTGTGATTGGGACAAACGTTGTCCTAAGTGTTCAGGACTGTCTAATGAGGATTTTAAAGCTTACAAACGTGCTTGTGCCAGACGTTTGGCAGATAGGGCCAGGAATGCTTATGTGGGATCTCGTTCATCTCCCGCTAAAAACAATGTTTACATCGCCCCACCCTACCTGCTCGCCGTTCAAGATCTCCCCGTCTCTCCTAACGAAGATTTTATGGACGCTTCGTCTGATTTCTATTTGTCTGAGAATGTTAAAAGGCGTTTGGGACGCTTTCCTCACCTAGCTCAAGTTCTCATGGGCATGCAAGGGTGGTAATGACTGATATTTCCTCTACACAAGACCTGCGATCTACTTCATCTCGTAGATCCGTTTCTTCGGACCGTTCAAGTCCTCGAAGTCCAAGCATTCATTATCGAAGCGTGGATCGGCGTGGTTGGAACATAACCGTTCTCCTCTTCGTACGGTTTCATCCCACCGAAACAATTCACCCACACGAGTTGAGTCACCATCTGGTTCGGAGGTTCGAATTCGTTCTTCTACTGCTGGGAAGTGTCGTTCTAGATCTCGTTCATGCTCGAGCTCTCGTCGTCCTTCCAATGTACCAGTCCGAACCGATTCACCACCTCGATTCATTTCACCAATCAGAATTGGGTCTAATGCCACTGTTGGTTCACTAGAACGGAACCATTCACCTAGCCGTGTCATTGCCAAGGGTCGAACTAGTTCACTCAGCCGAGCCGGCTCACCAGACCGAACTCGAATGGATTCACCAGGATGAACCGGTTCACATTCCCGACTCAGTTCACCTCAACATAGGTTTCAGTTCGACTCACCATCTCATAGTTGAATCAATTCACCACAGCATTTTGATTCACGTAGTCGTTCAGTCTCACCTAGTCGAAGTGGTTCGCCATTTCGATCCGCTTCACCAAGCCGTACGGTGTGTTTTCGTCAGAGTGATTCTCGTAGTCGGTCTCATTCACCTCAGGTGAATCAGGATATCCCATCTTGTCAGTCTAGAGCTAGTGAGCACTTGCGGTCAGCACCATTACGTAATAGTTCCCCTCATTAACATCGTTCTGTGCGGGTGGTTTCACCTGCTAGGCTGCGTTATGGTTCAGTGGATCGGCGTTCACCTTCACGCCATGCCACTTCTACTTTGCCTCGGTCATAGGTTATTGCTGAGTCTTGAAATCCTGCGCTTGATCCCTCTCCAGCGCCGGGTTTGGACACTATGCTTCTTGCTGTTGACCCTAAGTAGCGTAATTTTGGTTCACACTGTAACAATATTTACTTCCTCGGATCCCTACTCGTCATGTGTGGGTTGTATTGACCTGTGTTCCTGGAGCAAACGTTGTCGGGAATGTGCTCCCTTATCAGGGACGTTTTTAGAGCATGTAGACATGCTTGCTCCCGTTGGCTGGCAGACAGAGCTCATTACACTTCAACAGTTGATCACCTGACAAACCCCAGCTTTTAACGACCGGTATTAACTGCTCGTCGTCCGGAGATTCCCATGTCGGACGGTGATAATTTTATTGGCGCATCATCAGATGTCTTCTCGTCGTTCCGCCTTATCAAACTGCTCAGTGTTGCCAGCTGACTCACACAGCCGATCTACATCATCAAATCGCCGAACCGATTCACCACACCGAATCATTTCGCCATACCGAATGGATTTACCAGACCTTCGCCACGGCGTATGTGGATTACGACATCGACTCAGTTCGCCATAATATTAAGACTGTTTCTTATCGCCGAAACGGTTCACATCATCGATTCAATTCACAGCCCCGAACCGATTCATCTCGGCCGGAACATTTCACCTCACCTCACCGGTTCATTTGAGCGTTCTAGATCTCTCCATCAGCTGAGATCATTTAAATGTTTCGGATTACCGAACCGATCCAGAACCGATCCAGATCACAGTCACGATCCAGATCACAACACCGATCCAGATCACAACACCGATCCAGATCACGTCAACATTCCGGCTCACCACCCTGAACCGATTTACCAGCCTGACTCGTACCGTTTCACCAGGGTGAAAAGCTCCCTATCGTCGAACCAGTTCACCTGGCCGTTCAAGATCACTGCCTCCCAAGACACTTAACCCACATCGAACCTCGTCTTTGTTTTCATGGTTGGGGCTACGCCAGTCGCCTATAAGATGTAGGAATGGTTTTGGTTGATTCGACACACATGATCCCATGGTTTTGCCGACCACCTACAGCTACCTAGAGCAAGATACCAGATGTTCTATTACATTCAACATGAAAGATCGGGATTTGTCAACACTGGTTTTCCACATCCTCAACGAGGTTCGTGAACTTGCATCTAGATAGGGCCAAATTTATCGAACTCTGCTAGTTTTCAACACGATCATATAGTTTTCAGGGCATCTGTGAGGCGCTGAATTCCTCATTACGAAGTGGCAAGCTCTAAGCTCGACAATTTGATTTGTTTATCCGGTTTACCTTACGGCTTGTGAGGTGCTTAATGTTTTTAGTCACATAACTTATCCCACCTTGTACCCGTTTTTCGGATGGTTGTACAGAGGTAGTAGCTATGTGCTTCACCATGCCGAATTGATTTACATGTGATGTCAGTAGCGCAGTCATCTAGAGATATCACGCTCGTCACTTGACGGTCTGACGATCCCAGTTCTCAAGAGTCCTCCGTGACCGGGGCTCATCTCATTCCAGATTTAATCTACCATCCAATCTTCACCTTCGGTGTAGATATCAGTTCTACAACCACCCAATATGGCATTACTACATACGCTTGCTAGCCAGGAATACTTTACGACGATCCACTGATTCTTGTTACTACAGACTACTGGTAACAGCGTGTGTGTGTGTCGCTGGGTGCAATTGTTGCAGATGGTTAGTCATCTTCAGCTCCCTTTGTTTTACATGATAAGCAAGTTTCTGGACAGATAACAGATGGGTGAAGTTTTTACGCATGGTACCAGCATAGCTCAGCCTGGAATTTATGGGTTGCGACTCGCCCGGTTAACCGAAGACTGTGTTGTCCGTTTTTTTGTCACTCGTGTGTAACGTTTGCAAATGGCGGACTACTGTTTGTTTACAGGAAATTTGATGATTAGAGTGACTATAAAGTGCCTTTGCAGACTTGTCTTGGTCCCACGAATCGGATACCAAGTCCAGCCTTTTAATGCTAGTAACAATGAACGCTGCCATTCCCGGTAAGAGTGATTGTGTCGGGATTTCGACAGCCAGTCGAGAGAGACTGCTTATTGAGTGTGACAGACAGAAACACCCGTGAACGGTTTGACTAGCTCAAGCACTGAGTTCAGAGGTCACTGCAGTTATGCAAGGACTGTCACCAGGCAGCGATCTACTACCTTTATCACTCCACCTGGCGAACCATCATTTTGTTCGGCCAACCGAAACATTCCTGAGGTCACCGATCGTACGAATTTCTTCAATTCGTTTACAATGTGAATGTTCCTGTAGGTTGACTGACAATCTCCATGCGCCGAACATACTACATTGAGCAATCTGTCACAACTGACATAGTTGCTCGACTTATTGAACGTTCTTATGTCAGGAGATATATTTTTGCCAGAGGCAAGAGTGGTTAGACCTCTCATTTCCCTCAACCTGCGAGGGCCGTGGGGTAGCCTAGTGGTTAAAGCGTTGGCTCGTCACGCTGAAGACCTGGGTTCGATTCCCCACATGGGCACAATGTGTTAAGCCCATTTCTGGTGTCCCCCGCCGTGATGTTGCTGGATTATTGCTAAAAGCGGCGTAAAACAAAACTCAGTCAGTCAGTCAGTCAGTCAGTCAGTCCCTCAACCTGCGAGACGCCTCCCTTCACATCCAGATACATCCAGACTATCGGAAGTATCTTTGATTTACTTTCAAGGGGCGTCATTGATACCAATGGAGGGTCCTGCTGGATCCAGTCGTCCTTCCTCTCCACAGGCAGTTCATCATGAAGTTGCTCACGCAATTAGGATGGCTGCTAAATTCGGAGAAATCGGAGGTAACGCCGACCCGTTGATTTCTTTTTATTGGGACAATATTCAACACGACAGGTCCTGATGTTTGTGCCCCAGGAGAGGTGGGACAAGATTCAGTGCAACGCACCATTTGTGCTGGTCCAACCTACAACTTTTCGCCAGTGGCAGAAGTTACTAGGGTGGTTGACGTCGGCACAAGCGCTGACTTACAGGGGCCAGCTGCAGCTTCGCCATCTTCAGATGTTTCTGTGCCCATACATCGGGGACGACAACCCCAGGGAGTTGACTCGTCTTCCCGCACAACTACATTCAGTCTTTCGTTGGTGGCTCAACAAGTGGAATGTTTGTGTTGGAGTCTCTATGGTGCCCTTCATACCTACTCAACACCTGTTCGTTGACACATCTTTCAAGCTGGGGCGCTCACTTTCTCCATCAAGTGGCCTAGCAGTGGCCATCAGCAGAAAGGGCCCTTCATTACAACGAACTGGAATTCAGCACTGTCATTCTCGCCGTTCGGCATTGGGCAGTTGAACTACGGTTCACTCATATACTGATTCAATCAGACATTTCGATGGTAATTTTGTACATAAACCATCAGGGGTCGACAGGATCAGCAGCTCTGCTTCAGTTGATGTTTCGAATTTATCATCTGATCGATTCACTCCACACAGTGGCCAGAGCCCGACACATTCCCAGGATGAGGAATGTCATTGCCGATGCCCTGTCACTCACGGATTGGAAACAACTGCCTCTGATCTTCCAATCAAAGATCTACCTGTTGTAGACCAGATGTAGACCTGTTTGGCACTCGGGACAACCATGAGCTTCAGCGCAGATGATCACCAGTTGCGATCGTTTCTGCTTTGTGTACAATCTGAATAAAATTCTGAATTTTATTTCTGATTTGTGTCTTCGATTCTTCTGGGACTTGTGAGTTTTCCGATTCAATTACCCTTTCACCCTCCACGGGACGGTGTCTGTGGGGGTTGTTTCGGAGCAGGGGCTGGCCCGATACTGGTCGTTATACTTTTATTAAGGGAGTACCTTGAAAATAGTGGCGACGCGACTGATTACACTCGCTAAGCTGCATCCTTTCACTTTGTGAAGGTAGTGACTGAACACCACATTGCTCGGGAATCCCGGTCCCTGGGAGCACTTGTGCTTAGTAAGTCAATGGGTTTGAACTAACCCTCACACGTAGTAACTTTGGTAGTTATTGGCCTGCCTTGTAGTTGCTTCCAACGGTTGTTTTGGCATAATGCTTAGCTGTTATCGCTTTGAACTTCGGGTAATCTATGACCCACCTTCCTACTGTGGGATAAGTGCAAGTTGTGAGATAGGATAAGTTTAAAAATTTGGAAATTTTAACTATAAATTGTATATATATATACTTATCCTATCTCACGCGATAAACTCCCACCCTACCTCCCAACTACTTAGATTACCACTGTTCCGGTTTTGTCCTTTTATGGCTCCAAGATCGAGAATGAGTATGGAAGGTGATCACGTGGGTGAGGACTGCGCATGCCACGTGCTGTCACGGCCTAGTGAGCATGGCTAAGGCAGGAAGGCATGCACAGCACGGGGACAGGGACAAGGAAGGCCTGAGCAAAGTTTAATTCGTTTCCACTCATGGTCGAACGAAGAGAGAGCGGGTGTAAGTCATGAGATAGGATAAGTATATAAATATACGATTTATAGTTAAAATTTCCAAAATTGTGTTACCAAATGTCTCTAATTCAATGTAAAATGTATTCACAGGGTATGTGGAATTCCCACTCAGGGCCATTCTCTAGAGAAGAAACATGTTTCCTTCCTACAGACTTGCAGGACACAACAGCCTATTTTTCCAGGATATTCTGCCAGACACTTTCATTTATAACTAGTAAACAGGAACTGGTGAATTCACTGACATCAAGATATAAAATGAAATCATGTATATGTGTCTAGGGTGTGAACTGAAACCAGTTGTCCCTGATGTCTTAAGGTCTATTGTATTCGCCTGTTTGAATTCTGGGACTTGTTCAGATGGTAAATGTTTCCAAATTGCAGTCACCACTGTGTCACATGGTCTTATTGGAGAGCAGTCTTGTTTTCTTAGGCTTTTACCAGTCCATCCAGTTAATTTACACGCAAGCCTTTGCCTTCATGATGTTGGTGTACACATTGTATTCATTATTTTGTCATAAACAGTTTGTATGCAAAATATATTATTTGCTTTTATTTTTGTGTGCTGGTTTCTGAATTTGATCAATGGTCTTTCTTTGGGACTGATCACACTTTACACATTACTACTAGAACACAATGAAGAATTTTCTGTTTCACTAGCTGACAGTTAAAGAGAAAGATAAGGATTTGTCAGTTCTATTTTTTGCATGTATGTATATTTATTTATTATATCTATTATCAGCTGTTAAGGAGGTTACAGGTCTCTATCATTTTACATTTCATGTGTATGGAAATTGAAAATGTAATAAAACTGATGTTTGATGCACCATATCAGAGACGATACCTGGGGGCGGCTACAGCTTTTTGAGAAGGGGTGGGGGGGTGCACACTACTGAGAAAAGGAGGGGTGCACACTTCATTTCCACCCGAGTTTCAAAGGTCATTTAACAAACCTTCAGCACGTGGGGGTGGGGGTGGACCACCACCCCCCTCTGGATCCGCCTATGGATACACCGACTTCTCCGAAAACATACACTAACGAATTTAGGGTACTTCTCTACAATACAGTAGTGAGATTGAACTTATCGACTTCCGTAATGGTACGTATTTCATAGAAAAGATTATCACCATACTAAATCTTTACTGATAAATTTAGCAGAAGACGCTTTTTTATGAAATAAAGCTGAAAGTTCCTTAAAAACCTTCATAAAATCATGAACCTCGAACGTAACTATTTCAGTGTTTACCTTCCCATACCGATACCGGAAGACAGGCTCAACACATTGATCGAACATTGCCGTTATCATGATTTCAAATTTTACCGTGGAGAATAAATTCAGTATCTAATCAGTTTTCCATGAACATTTGATAGGCAAGTGACTTGCATACCAGTCTGCAGTAGGTCTATTCAAACATAGTCGGGATTGTCCCACGGCTGTATGTTGTCAACTCGTGAAATCGTCGTCAATATTCCTGTCGGTATTGCCGCTAGAAATACTTTCAAATTGAAAACGTTGTATGTATGTGGTATTATCTGTATCTAGTATGCCATCCAAATCCAGGTTTGACTTCGTGGATTGATTTATTTGCTAAACTAGAAGCAGACCTCAGTATGCGAACAGGCTCGGTACAACTGTATTTTCCGTGTGTTCATGTAGCGACTTTCGGGTATGACGTCATGCGACCATGTGACCATCTACCTCATTATCTTGCGTAATTGCGAAATGTTTTCGAGGGAGGTGCGTTTTAGATTCCTAATACAAGCTGTATAATGAAATATTACCGTTTTTAACTGTATTTTGTGGATATTATATATACTCAAGGGTTCATTAAGAGCGAAACTAAATAATGTGAAGTGACCTTTTTTAAAAATCCTTTAAAAACTGAAGTTTGAACTCTTTTTATCAACTTCGGGGGTGTTTTGTTTGTTTTTGTAACCTTTTGTGTTGTAAAAACAAGCATGCAAAATCTCTAATCTTGTTTTGATTAAAGTGAACGTTGTGAAAACAAGTATGCAAAATCTATTATCCTGTTATGATAAAATCGAACATTGTGAAAACACATTTGGAGAACCCAGTGATTGAGTAAGACAGTCAACATTAGTATTCTGATCAAAGTATTTCTGTACAAATGTGACCGCCTCCGTGGTGTAGTGGTTAGAGCGTCCGCCTGGAGAACTGAAGGCCGCAGGTTCGATCCCCGACCGCGTCATACCAAAAGACGTTAAAATATGGTACTTGTTAGTCCCTGCCTGGCTCTCGGCATTAATGGGTACAACAAGGGCTGGTCGGCTCGGAGTCAGTATAATGTGTCTGAGGGGTATTCATGCTTCACTGCGGCATGGTATCTCAGTGGGCTAGCACTATAAAATCAGTTTAAGTCTGCGCTAGTACAAGCAGCCGCACAAACACACGCATGCACGTCGTCATTTGAGCGAAATGTTCTCAAGTACAACATTAAACCCAATTTCACCTCACCTCACCTCACCTGTACAAATGTGAAAACCATCTCATTAGTTTATGGGACAGGTTCATTATATCAGTAGGTAAGACTAGGTTGTATTCACAGTCACGCCTGGTTGATTTGTCTGGGATGTATGACTTTTGGGACATCTAACTTTTGGGAGTAAACCTTTGAAAGAAGGACGTTTTTACACAGACACTTTATGACAGGGTGTATCCAGTATAGATTAGTAAATCCACATGCATAAACATTACCTTTTGACAAATGCTGTGCAAGATAAAAGCAATTAATCAATCAGCATGTTATCGGTTAATCCTTTGATCGATGTTTGCTTTTGTAACTCAGCTGATAATTCCTCTTGCTGCACTTCCATGCGCATATTACATAAGATGTAATACATTTGCCACATTAAACCTTAATTCATCATGATGAGTATTTACTCCAGACATGAGAAATGTCAAATGGGAACCTTTGTCAGGTAATCTGAGTGGTGTTGCTACTAATTACACCTGTTATAAATTGATTAACTGACCATCAAGTGAATGATGACAAATAACATGTGTAGGTTTACCACCAAACAAGGGTTACAGCAAGAGAGTAGTAATCGCTGTATTGCATGCAAGTTTGATTGCCTGGAAAAAAACACATGGGCAGACACCGTTTTGAGGATACGAACTGAACTTCATTATTGCATAAGCATTTGCTGTGTACTTAGTTAAAAATTGTTATTACCTGTTTACCCAAGTAACACACAGAAATAGGATCAAATTGGATCAGCCATTATACCATCCAAGCATTAGAAAATCTGAAAAATCCTACACTGTTGGGATACTTTATTACAATCAGACAACAAGTACTGGGGATATTTTCAAATAACGGCATCTGATGGTCATCCACCCTTCCTAATGTCCCACTTCGATTTTGACAGAATCATCTATGAAAACAAGTTGTAACTCGGAAGCTAGGCAAAGCAGGTGACAAGATTAAATGACAGTAGATTGTGAAAACATAAATGTTTCATTTTTCACAACAGTTGTCATGATTTTAGGTTTAGACAAACCTGTAAGCAAGATAATCTACCCTCTGACACGCCGCTCTGATTGGTTGAAATTTCGTTCGCGGGAGAGAATCGTGCACTGTTGTCAAAAAGGTAAATTTAAGTTCATCAAATGTCGAAATGAGTAGTTTTAATGATGGGGTTTAATTTATAGCGATGCAAATAAATGATTTATGTATTTGTACCCCCCAAGAGTATATGTGATCTTTAAACAAATTGATCACTCTGGATATATTCAACTGAAACTTTCCTAGGATGACAAACTGTCAAAAAAATCAACATATACATTTAGACAGTTTTCAGTATTTTTTTTATAGTGTAATTATCACATAAGATATTTTTTTCAAAGCATGTTTAAGAATATCAATAACAATATTTATAGATATCATATTGTTTATCATGTGACCCTCTGTTATCGCAGTAGTTAATTTTGTTGCCATCAGGATTATGAAGGCCTACTGACATTTGGCATTTTATATATATTTTCAGTTGACTGATGTTTAATCTTCTTTTCTGTCTCAAATAATATGGCACTCGTCCAATATGATCGCAGCAATCCCGATTATCACATTTGACCCGGAAATTGAAGCAAGTCTCTATTATCGCGGTATTGCTATTTTCTTACTATGGCACTCAATACAAGCAAATGACACTGTGAAACATTTACTGAGACAACTAACGAATCTAAACAGTTTTATTATTAAAATTATTTAGGAATTTCATTCAGATTAGTAATAGCATGTTTTGAACCAAAACATCTGAAACTTCTGTTCATCTGAATACAAGGTAACAATAACGTAACATACAATTTGCTGCCAAGTGCAGGGTGAAGTTGCTTAATACATCACTTCCTGTTATATTTTTAAGACAGAAAATATGCAAATGACCTTAGAGTTGTCGCAGGATTACTCTGGACAAAGTAAGTTTTGATTCATGCTAGATGTAATGACAGTAGGGGTCATACTAGTTTCAAAATGTTCCAGAACTTACTGAAAAGATGAATACTTAAATAATTTCTAAGATTAAACATAACATTCCAATGAAATAATGACTTTTTCAAAAGTGATGAATTTATTTACGTTATTTGCATATGTAAACAACCGATAAGGGGCTCTGGTGTTCTGCTTTCCCGATGTTTTCACGTGCCGCTAAAATAGAGAGTTCCAGTAAAATAGTACCACCCTGAATTCCCTGATACTAATCATGACAGTGTGGCCCTGAACACCCTGATACAACAGTACCACACTGAATTCCCTGATACTAATCATGACAGTGTGGCCCTGAACACCCTGATACAACAGTACCACCCTGAATTCCCTGATACTAATAATAACAGTGTGGCCCTGATACAACAGTACCACCCTGAATTTCCTGATAATAATCATGACAGTGTGGCCCTGAACACCCTGATATAATATTACCACCCTGATTTCCATGATACTAATGATGACAGTGTGGCCCTGAACACCCTAATGCAATTGTACCACCCTGAATTCCCCTATACTAATGATGACTGTGTGGACCTGAAAACCCTGATACAATAGTACCACCCTGAATTCCCTGATACTCATCCATGGCAGTTTGGCCCTGAACACCCTGATACAACAGTACCACCCTGAACTCCCTGATAATAATCATGGCAGTTTGGCCCTGAACACCCTGATATAATAGTTCCACCCTGAATTCCCTGATACTAATGATGACAGTTTGGCCCTGAACACCCTGATATAATAGTACCACTCTGAATTCCCTGATAATAATCATGGCAGTTTGGCCCTGAACACCCTCATACAACAGTACCACCCTGAATTCCCTGATAAAAATCATGGCAGTTTGGCCATGAACACCCTGATATAATAGTACCACCCTGAACTCCCTGATACTAATGATGACAGTGTGGCCCTGAACACCCAGATATAATAGTACCACTCTGAATTCCCTGATAATCATCATGACAGTGTGGCCCTGAACACCCTGATATAATAGTTCCACCCTGAATTCCCTGATAATAATGATGACAGTTTGGCCCTGAACACCCTTATATAATAGTACCACCCTGAATTCCCCGATTCTAATCATGACAGTTTAGCCCTGAACACCCTGATATAATAGTACCACCCTGAATTCCCCGATACTAATCATGACAGTGTGGCCCTGAACACCCTGAATTCCCCTTTACTAATGATGACTGTGTGGACCTGGAAACCCTGATATAATAGTACCACCCTGAATTCCCCGATTCTAATCATGACAGTTTAGCCCTGAACACCCTGATATAATAGTACCACCACCCTGAATTCCCCTATACTAATCATGACAGTGTGGCCCTGAACACCCTGAATTCCCCTTTACTAATGATGACTGTGTGGACCTGGAAACCCTGATATAATAGTACCACCCTGAATTCCCTGATAATAATCATGACAGTTTGGCCCTGAACACCCTGATATAATAGTACCACCCTGAATTCCTCGATACTAATCATGACAGTCTGGGCCTGAACACCCTGATATCATAGTTCCACCCTAAATTCCCTGATAATAATGATGACAGTGTGGCCCTGAACACCCTGATATAATAGTACCACCCTAAATTCCCTAATAATAATCATGACAGTGTGGCCCTGAACATCCTGACATAATAGTACCAGACTGAATTCCTCGATACTAATGATGACGGTGTGGCCCTGAACACCCTGATATAATAGTACCACCCTAAATTCTGAAATAATCCCTGATACTAATCCTGACATAATGGTACCCTGAACACCCTGATATAATGACAGTGTGGCCCTGTATACAACAGTTCACTCTGAATTCCCTGATACTAATGATGACAGTCCCTGAACACCCTGACCACTCTGAATTCCCTGATGACAGTTTGGCCCTCACACTGAACACCCTGAACTCCTGATACAGTGTGGCCCTGAATAGTACCACCATACTAGTCATGACATGTGGTCCTGATGATATAATCTTAACAGATTTCGCCCTGAACACCCTGATATAATAGTACAACTCTGAATTCCCTTATACTAATCATGACAGTGTGGCCCTGAACACCCTGATATAATAGTACCACCCTAAATTCCCTGATAATAATCATAACAGTTTGGCCCTGAACACCCTCATATACTAGTACCTCCCTGAATTCCCTGATACTAATCATAACAGTGTGGCTTTGAACACCCTGATATATGATATTACCACCCTGAATTCCCTGATACTAATGATGACTGTGTGGCCCTGAACACCCTGATATATTATAGTACCACCCTGAATTCCCTGAGGTATACTCATCCATGACAGTGTGGCCTTGAACACCCTGATATATATTACCAGCCTGATTTCCATGATACTAATGATGACAGTGTGGCCCTGAACACCCTGAATTCCCCTTTACTAATGATGACTGTGTGGACCTGGAAACCCTGATATAATAGTACCACCCTGATTTCCTGATAATAATCATAATGGTTTGGCCCTGAACACCCTGATATAATAGTTCCACCCTGAATTCCCTTATAATAATCATGACAGTTTGGCCCTGAACACCCTGATATAATAGTACCACCCTGAATTCCCTGATACTAATCATGAAAGTGTGGCCCTGAACACCCTGATATAATAGTACCACCCTGAATTGCCTGATAATAATGATGACAGTGTGGCCCTGAACACCCTGATATAATATTACCACCCTGAATTCCTCGATACTAATCGTAACAGTGTGGCCCTGAACACCCTGATATAATAGTACCACCCTGAATTCCCTGATACTAATGATGACAGTGTGGCCCTGAACACCCTGATATAATAGTTCCACCCTGAATTCCCTGATAATAATGATGACAGTTTGGCCCTGAACACCCTGATATAATAGTACCACCCTAAATTCCCTGATAATAATCATGACAGTTTGGCCCTGAACATCCTGACATAATAGTACCAGACTGAATTCCTCGATACTAATCATGACGGTTTGGCCCTGAACACCCTGATATAATAGTACCACCCTGAATTGCCTGATACTATGATACTAATCATGACAGTGTCGCCCTGAACACCCTGATATAATAGTACCACCCTAAATTCCTCGATACTAGTCATGACAGTGTGGCCCTGAACACCCTGATATAATAGTACCACCCTAAATTCCCTGATACTAATCATAACAGTTTGGCCCTGAACACCCTGATATAATAGTACCACCCTGAATTCCCTGATAATAATCATGACAGTTTGGCCCTGGACACCCTGATACAACAGTTCCACCCTAAATTCCCTGATAATAATGATGGCAGTACAGCCCTGAACACCCTGATATAATAGTACCACCCTAAATTCCTCGATACTAGTCATGACAGTGTGGCCCTGAACACCCTGATATAATAGTACCTCCCTGAATTCCCTGATACTAATCATAACATTGTGGCTTTGAACACCCTGATATATAATATTACCACCCTGAATTCCCTGATATTAATGATGACAGTGTGGCCCTGAACACCCTGATATATTATAGTACCACCCTGAATTCCCTGAGGTATACTCATCCATGACAGTGTGGCCTTGAACACCCTGATATATAATATTACCAGCCTGATTTCCATGATACTAATGATGACAGTCTGGCCCTGAACACCCTGAATTCCCCTTTTCGAATGATGACTGTGTGGACCTGGAAACCCTGATATAATAGTACCACCCTGATTTCCTGATAATAATCATAATGGTTTGGCCCTGAACACCCTGATATAATAGTTCCACCCTGAATTCCCTGATAATAATCATGACAGTTTGGCCCTGAACACCCTGATATAATAGTACCACCCTGAATTCCCCGATACTAGTCATGAAAGTGTGGCCCTGAACACCCTGATATAATAGAACCACCCTGAATTGCCTGATAATAATGGTGACAGTGTGGCCCTGAACACCCTGATATAATATTACCACCCTGAATTCCTCGAGACTAATCGTAACAGTGTGGCCCTGAACACTCTGATATAATAGTACCACCCTGAATTCCCTGATACTAATGATGACAGTGTGGCCCTGAACTCCCTGATATAATAGTACCACCCTGAATTCCTCGATACTAATCATAACAGTGTGGCCCTGGACACCCTGATATAATAGTACCACCCTGAATTCCCTTATTCTAATCATAACAGTGTGGCCCTGAACACCCTGATATAATAGTACCACCCTGAATTCCCCTATACTAATCATGACAGTGTGGCCCTGAACACCCTGAATTCCCCTTTACTAATGATGACTGTGTGGACCTGGAAACCCTGATATAATAGTACCACCCTGAATTCCTGATAATAATCATGACAGTGTGGCCCTGAACACCCTGATATAATATTACCACCCTGAATTCCTCGAGACTAATCGTAACAGTGTGGCCCTGAACACTCTGATATAATAGTACCACCCTGAATTCCCTGATACTAATGATGACAGTGTGGCCCTGAACTCCCTGATATAATAGTACCACCCTGAATTCCTCGATACTAATCATAACAGTGTGGCCCTGGACACCCTGATATAATAGTACCACCCTGAATTCCCTTATTCTAATCATAACAGTGTGGCCCTGAACACCCTGATATTATAGTACCACCCTAAATTCCCTGAAAATAATCATAACAGTTTGGCCCTGAACACCCTGATATTATAGTACCACCCTGAATTCCCTGATAATAATCATGACAGTTTGGCCCTGAACACCCTGATACAACAGTTCCACACTAAATTCACTGATAATAATGACAGTACAGCCCTGAACACCCTGATATAATATTACCACCCTGAATTCCCTGATACTAATGATGACAGTGTGGCCCTGAACACCCTGATATATTATAGTACCACCCTGAATTCCCTGAGGTATACTCATCCATGACAGTGTGGCCTTGAACACCCTGATATATAATATTACCAGCCTGATTTCCATGATACTAATAATGACAGTGTGGCCCTGAACACCCTGAATTCCCCTTTACTAATGATGACTGTGTGGACCTGGAAACCCTGATATAATAATAGTACCACCCTGAATTCCTGATAATAATCATGACAGTTTGGCCCTGAACCCTGAACACCACCCTGATATAATAATCATGACAGTCTGGGCCTGAATTCCCTGATACTAATCATGACAGTCCACCCTGAACACCCTGATATCATAGTTCCACCTGATATAATGGTACCACCCTAAATTCCCTAATAATAATGATGACAGTGTGGCCCTGAACACCCTGATATAATAGTACCAGTACCACCCTGAAATTGGCCCTGAACACCCTGATATAATAGTACCACCCTAAATTCCCTGATAATAATCATGACAGTGTGGCCCTGAACATCCTGACATAATAGTACCAGACTGAATTCCTCGATACTAATGATGACAGTGTGGCCCTGAACACCCTGATACAACAGTTCCACCCTGAACTCCCTGATACTAATGATGACAGTGTGGCCCTGAACACCCTGATATAATAGTACCACTCTGAATTCCCTGATAATCATCATGACAGTTTGGCCCTGAACACCCTGATATAATAGTTCCACCCTGAATTCCCTGATAATAATGATGACAGTTTGGCCCTGAACACCCTTATATAATAGTACCACCCTGAATTCCCCGATTCTAATCATGACAGTTTAGCCCTGAACACCCTGATATAATAGTACCACCCTGAATTCCCCGATACTAATCATGACAGTGTGGCCCTGAACACCCTGAATTCCCCTTTACTAATGATGACTGTGTGGACCTGGAAACCCTGATATAATAGTACCACCCTGAATTCCCTGATTCTAATCATGACAGTTTAGCCCTGAACACCCTGATATAATAGTACCACCCTGAATTCCCCTATACTAATCATGACAGTGTGGCCCTGAACACCCTGAATTCCCCTTTACTAATGATGACTGTGTGGACCTGGAAACCCTGATATAATAGTACCACCCTGAATTCCCTGATAATAATCATGACAGTTTGGCCCTGAACACCCTGATATAATAGTACCACCCTGAATTCCTCGATACTAATCATGACAGTCTGGGCCTGAACACCCTGATATCATAGTTCCACCCTAAATTCCCTGATAATAATGATGACAGTGTGGCCCTGAACACCCTGATATAATAGTACCACCCTAAATTCCCTAATAATAATCATGACAGTGTGGCCCTGAACACCCTGATATATTATAGTACCACCCTGAATTTCCTGAGGTATACTCATCCATGACAGTGTGGCCTTGAACACCCTGATATATAATATTACCAGCCTGATTTCCATGATACTAATGATGACAGTGTGGCCCTGAACACCCTGAATTCCCCTTTACTAATGATGACTGTGTGGACCTGGAAACCCTGATATAATAGTACCACCCTGAATTCCCTGATAATAATCATGACAGTTTGGCCCTGAACACCCTGATATAATAGTTCCACCCTGAATTCCCTGATACTAATCATGACAGTTTGGCCCTGAACACCCTGATATAATAGTACCACCCTGAATTCCCCGATACTAATCATGACAGTGTGGCCCTGAACACCCTGATATAATAGTACCACCCTGAATTCCCTGATACTAATGATGACAGTGTGGCCCTGAACACCCTGATATAATAGTACCACCCTGAATTCCTCAATACTAATGATGACAGTGTGGCCCTGGACACCCTGATATAATAGTACCACCCTGAATTCCCGTATACTAATCATAACAGTGTGACCCTGAACACCCTGATATAATAGTACCACCCAGAATTCCCTGATACTAATCATAACAGTTTGGCCCTGAACACCCTGATATAATAGTACCACCCTTAATTCCTCGATACTAGTCATAACAGTGTGGCCCTGAACACCCTGATATAATAGTACCACCCTAAATTCCCTGATACTGATCATAACAGTTTGGCCCTGAACACCCTGATATAATATTACCACCCTGAATTCCCTGATAATAATCATGACAGTTTGGCCCTGAACACCCTGATACAACAGTTCCACCCTAAATTCACTGATAATAATGATGACAGTTTGGCCCTGAACACCCTGATATAATAGTACCACCCTGAATTCCCCGATACTAATCATGACAGTGTGGCCCTGAACACCCTGATATAATAGTACCACCCTGAATTCCCTGATACTAATGATGACAGTGTGGCCCTGAACACCCTGATATAATAGTACCACCCTGAATTCCTCAATACTAATGATGACAGTGTGGCCCTGGACACCCTGATATAATAGTACCACCCTGAATTCCCGTATACTAATCATAACAGTGTGACCCTGAACACCCTGATATAATAGTACCACCCAGAATTCCCTGATACTAATCATAACAGTTTGGCCCTGAACACCCTGATATAATAGTACCACCCAGAATTCCCTGATACTAATCATAACAGTTTGGCCCTGAACACCCTGATATAATAGTACCACCCTGAATTTCCTGATACTAATCATAACAGTGTGGCTTTGAACACCCTGATATATAATATTACCACCCTGAATTCCCTGATACTAATGATGACAGTGTGGCCCTGAACACCCAGATATATTATAGTACCAACCTGAATTCCCTGAGGTATACTCATCCATGACAGTGTGGCCTTGAACACCCTGATATATAATATTACCACCCTGATTTCCATGATACTAATGATGACAGTGTGGCCCTGAACACCCTGATATAATAGTACCACTCTGAATTCCCTGATAATAATCATGACAGTTTGGCCCTGAAAACCCTGATATAATAGTTCCACCCTGAATTCCCTGATAATAATCATGACAGTTTGGCCCTGAACACCCTGATATAATAGTACCACCCTGAATTCCCTGATACTAATCATGACAGTGTGGCCCTGAACACCCTGATATAATAGTACCACCCTGAATTCCTCGATACTAATCATGACAGTGTGGCCCTGAACACCCTGATATAATAGTACCACCCTGAATTCCTCGATACTAATCATGACAGTGTGGCCCTGAACACCCTGATATATAATATTACCACCCTGAATTCCCTGATACTAATCATAACAGTGTGGCCCTGAACACCCTGATATAATAGTACCACCCTGAATTCCCTGATACTAATCATGACAGTGTGGCCCTGAACACCCTGATATAATAGTTCCACCCTGAATTCCCTGAACAATCATCATCGCCATGACATCTCCATGACATTTCATCTATGTGTTCAGTAACCGGTATTTCACCTCCAGAAAAGATACATTGACATGAAAAAGATCTAAAAGTTTGGAAAAGAACTGATTCCTGTTGTACATATAATGTTCACAATGTAGAATTATATAACAGTCATTACATTTTGAATACTTTGCTTGAGAATAATCTTTTGTACACAAAATCATCAGGTGAGAGTCCAGGTGATGAAGGAGTAAGCATACACTACCCCAACTCCCCAACTCCCCAGCCCGCCCGAAAAACATCGTGTTATTCACAATAATGAGGTTTACATCTATAAATCTTGCTTTTCTTATGCATTCCACTTCTAAATGTCCTTCAAAGATTTGAGTTTACACATTTATTTAGAAGCTAGGTCTACTCAGCAGGGAACACTGTTCCATTTTAGCCATGAGTGTTGTCTTAATTAATCCCCTTCATTAGTGTCTAAGTTATGTCTGTCTGAGATATGACTGTCTAAGTTTTGGGAGATAACCCCAGTGACGGTTTTGGTGAAACCCCTTTTCTAACTAACGTGCTGATCTGCTTGGGGGGAATTAGCTCAGCAAAGAGTCCGAAGTCCCAAGAAGCTAATTACAATTTTATTAACAAGAAACAGAATAACATGGGGTGGCCACAGAGAGTCTGTACAACTCTCTGGGCTGAGGGCTAGAGCTGACGGCTAGAGCTGACCTGGGAGTCTAAACCCTACTGACAAATAATTGGAGTTGGTGACTATTTAGGCCAGACCAAGTTTAGTAGTATACACAATGGGGCTACGGGACCAGGTCTCTCTCTCTCTCTCTCTCACTAATTACGTCTTAATTAATCTAATGAAGTCATCGAGAGTGTTCCAAATGCTGTTTTGCTATAGCGTAACCATCTGCCGAGATGCATGCAAAATTTCACAAAAATCGGTCAAATAGTTTAGGAAATAATCACTTTTTAGTGAGCATGGGGTCGGTCTGGCGAAAGGCAAACAATCTACGTATTGTCGTACTTGTTATATATTATTGAGGCGAGAGGTGTTTTTAGCTGAATGAAACACAGGTCTCGGCAGTCATCACCTCGCTACCGTCTCGGGGGGTTGCTTTGAACGAGCGCCGTGGACGAGTATAAGTGTGTGCGCGTGTGTGTTTCGGCTCGGCTATGATGATGATACACGGCCGGCTGACTAGCGAGGCTACATATTTCTGAAAATGAATGAAACGCATCTCTCGGCAGTTCCTCCCCGGGTCGTCGTCTCTGTATCACCGAGCAAGCGCTGTGGGTGAGTCGCAGTGTGTGTGTCTCGGCTCAGCTATTATTTACCATGTGCAGCTCGCTGTAGAGCTGGCTGGCCACATAGCATACCACAACCAAATAGCACACATAAATAATCATGAGAATTATCATGCAGTGGGCCATCTAAAAGGGACTGTGTTGTGAGGTACGATCATCAACTCCTCTCTGGCGAATGCTCTCGGCGGTCCGTCTTTCAAGTAGTACAAGTTCAGTTCGCCGTCTTTGATGTCGACGAGGTCTACGTTTTACGTTTTCATGGACCATATCGGATCGGTGGCGCATTTTCTGCTGTCTCCCTCGTATTCTCCCGGCTGGTACAAGAACCTAATGCTGACCCGGTCCGGTAATGTTTTCTCTGTTTTAGCGCAACGTGCTGCTGCCGCCGCCGATTCGACAGATTTCATTCGATGGGTGTCTTGCCCACGAGTCTAGTGACTTCGTTGTTGATGGCATCCACCACTCGCAGTAGGCGTACGACCCATTCCTTGTTTCTGTTTTGGGGATCCATTAAATCCTGCGAGTACTGATGTGAGAACAGACATTCGGCTAAGGTGCGATTGAATCTCTCGACTATGGCTTGGCTTCGGTGATATCCCGCCACACCTCATCTCACCTGGACGTCCGTCACAACGGCCAGCAGTTGTGACACGGCTCCCATGAACTCGCTTCCGGGATCGATTTGCACTACGGCAGGTCAAGCGACAGCGTTTGTATATGCACTCTAAGGCTTTGGCGACTTCGATCGAATCTTTTGTTGTCAATGGTTTGGCTTCCTTGAAGCAACTGGTGAAGTCGACGACTGTCAGGGCATACTTGTAGGTTTTACACCTCACCCTGTCGTGAGGGAGAAACAGGAGGTCGGCTTGGTGGACGCGATTCGGCGTTGAAATGTCGAATTTTCTTCTCGGGATGTAACGATGCGCCGGCAGATAGACTTGCCAGATGGCTTGTTTTTTAAGCCAAGCTTTGGCAACGTCTTCTGAGACGGGATGGCATCCTTTCCTTTCCAGTACCCGCGTGGGCTGTAATAAATTTTCTCCATGATGTATGTATTGTGTGCGTTTTAATTATTTAATATGTGCGTGTGTCCGTATGCGTAAGTGGTGACTCCGTCAATGCTGATCCATCGTTTCGTGTCCATAGGAGACAGCGACGTCTTGTTGATTCTCAGTCCATATATCCTGTGTCCGTCACTTCTCAGCATGTTCATCTGGTGTTTGAACGTTTTATTCTTGATGTGTTCATTCTGATGTAATGCTCCATCCACAGACTTTGATCGAACTCGAGCGCCCTGTGTATTTTCATGAGCTTCATTCCCAGCGACAAGTACAGCTGCAGATTGCGATAGTGAACGACATATTGTTCATCAAGTTCGGCAAGAGTTTTTCAGTGTTAGCTGGCTTATTGTTGCCCAGCAAGTTTCGATAATATTTGGACATCCAGTCCGGGTTCACCATCAATCGTTCAGGAGCTAGCGGATAGCTGTTGTGCGATTCGTGTAGTTCGGCGGGATAGTCCAAGTCCACTTCGAGCACGTAACCTCTGTTCGAATCCAGCGCGATGCTATTCACGTCAATCATCTCGGGTGAGGAGACCCATTCGAATCCCCCGGTGGGGAGATACTGACTCATGGCCCAGCCGTACAGATTGTTGGCGTTGAGATAGAGTATGTGTTTGGTCGGTTTGCTGGGGTCGTGACCGGGAACGGACTTGTTGGCTTTGGCGTATCGTTTGGAGGCCATGGAAATCCCACCTCGCAGCCTTTCTCCACGAACAGGTGCATGTCGTAATCCGTCAGTAGTTTCAGCTCCACGCCAGTCTTTTTCAACAAGGCGTCCCAAGTGAGACCGGGGGATGAGAAATACCACGCGGGGTCCAAGCCGTACAGTTTCGAGCACGTTTTTCTGAATATCTCGAAAACGTCGGCCAGCAGCAGCACGTCCGTTTTCAAGTACAGGTCATGGTGATCGCCCAAATTCTTGCAGCCCAGTTTGTCCCACACGTTAATCGCGTGCGCGTAATCGTCTTGAGAGATATTGGAATCGGTCAAGTTGCTGTAAAAGCAGTCGATGGGAGGTAATCGCATCTCGTCGAACATAATCCAATCGTGCAGGTACTCGTAGGGGTAGACGCCCTTCCTCAGCAGCAGGGGTCGAGTCTCGGCGTCGGTGTATCGATTGGTGATGTCGAAGTCGTTCGGGTCGTTGGCGTTCACCAGACTGTCTAGGGACGACAGCAGGAACTGAACGCTATCGTTAAATCTAAGACCGTCTAACGAGAACGAGATGTATTTTCCCATGTTGATGGGGATGCACGTTATGTTGCCATCGACCTTCGCGATAGCCTGCATGATCAGGTGAGAATCGTAACCGCGAAGATTGTGAAACACGACAGGGATTTTCATGGTTTTGGGATCGATTTTGAGCTTCAAGTTGCACACATTGTGAGCGACACCTCTGTACTTAACGGTGATGTGGCAGTGATCTCTCACGACATCCCCGTCCAGGGGTTCGTCGCACACGTGGCAATTCTTAGCTTTCTTATGAGTTCGCAGTCGTCTTGGGTCATGCGCATGGGGATGATGGTGTACAACTGTTTCCCTTTTGTTTTGCAAACACGTGAGAAATCATTCGGCCTCGTCGGGACCTCGGTAGACCATGGGAGCGTTCGTTTTCCTGTCGGATCAAACGACCACTTTACCGAACCCGCAGGCTTTGTGTTCTTGCGTTTTATGTGTGAAACCTTTTTCCGGGGATGATGGCGCGACAGTGTCGACAGTTTTGATGAGGGGTTCGAAGTCGGCGTAGATGACGTAGGGCACGGGCTTTTGATGTTTGTGGTTGAAGAATTTTAGCGTGTTTTTCTTTTCGTCGGGCATGTCCATTCGGATGGCCCTCTCTCCCACGCCTCGGCAATCCTCCCGGTGGGATTCCAGCAGTTCGGCTCGCGTGAAGCCGTGCAGGCACCTTTCGCAGAAGTGTTTCTTTTCCTTATGCTTCGATTGATTGTACAACAGTCTGTTGAAATATTTTATCCACGTGTAGTGATACTTGAACATGAATATATTGATCGTCTTGCGGTGTTCGTTTATGAGGGAGCTGATCCTGTGCATGATCGTTTTATTTCCTTCATGTCCGAAGATATTGATGGCTATGTCATTGTTCTGTTTTTCGATTTTGGTGACCTGGGAAATGGGGGTGGGTTCGTCTATGCTGTCCCAGTTGATCCCATCGTCTTCGGGATAGCTCGAAAGTCTGTCTGAATGTGCTTTGGCCAGAAACTTCGCGGATCTGATCGCCAACCCTCATGCAATCATCGTCTTTGTTTCTGACGTTGACCATGGCTTGCTTTTTCTTGTAGTACGGTCTAGGTACGACCCTCCTTTGAACGGCACGTAGTTCACTACGTCCAGGTAGACCGTGTCCACGACCCAGCCCGAGCCGGGATTCGTCGATGGATTCAGGTTGAGACGCGACTGCTTGCTTGCCTCTGAAGTAAGGCTGGATGTGCTCGGTGGTGCCGTCCGTCTGCTGTTTGTCCAGCGACATTCTCACCGTGAGTTGAAATTTGAGGCTTCCCAGATCGTTCAGTTCCTCATTGACTTTGTCGGTGATCAGGGGTTTGATATCGTCGACCCCAATGTTTTTGTCGACGTCCATCCTCCAGCCTCTCAGATACTTACCTACGGCGTGCTTCGTCCACGCGAACCGTAGTTCGATGGGTTTGTGTTCCTCCAGCAGTTCGACAGGCTCGGCTTTCCTCATGCGCGAATAACCTCTGAGCCCACGCTCCTTCGCTTGGAGTTTGAGCTGTTTCACCGTGGGTTGAGGAGGTTCGTCGATGATGCCGAGCAATTTCAACAGCTGAGGTTTCCTCAAACGGGAGTAACCGATCACTCCGCCTTTTTTGGCAATCCTTTTCAGTTCTCGAATGGTAATCATCGTTGCTATATCAATGTGTGAAAACCCTTTCTAAATGAAAAATAATTAT
Organism: Haliotis rubra; assembly: GCF_003918875.1. Taxonomy (NCBI): domain Eukaryota; kingdom Metazoa; phylum Mollusca; class Gastropoda; order Lepetellida; family Haliotidae; genus Haliotis; species Haliotis rubra. The sequence continues at coordinate 1,124,200 of NW_025766570.1, read as the reverse complement.
TTTCAGATGTGAAGTCAAATCTCTAATAGGTTGTTCACTATAGTCAGATGCAAAATCAAATCTCTAATAGGTTGTTCGCTATAGTCAGGCGTGAAGTCAAATCTCTAATAGGATTTTCATCGCTATGTTCGGCTGCGAGTCAAAATCTCTAGTAGTTTGTTGGTGTGTCTCGCTGTTAAATGTTAGCAACCCCGTCAATATGTTGGATAGTTAAACTTTCAACCGACTTTAGAAACAGAGCGATTTTCGTGATGCACGTTAGATTTTTATTTTGCCTTCGTTGAGATAGTCTCTTTTCATCAAGTAGATGAGATGGCCTCGTACCATGTCCTCTCCGTGGGCTTTGCAACGACGATAATGGCATTTCACGCCCATGCCACACACTTTGCAGGTGTAATTCACGAAACCCTTTCGTATGGACATCATGTGTATGCCGCAATATTTGGTGGTGCATTTCCTGCCGCTGGTGTCGGTTTTTCCTAGCAGCAAGTACTTGCAGTTATACGGTGCACGCCTTCCCATCTTTATGTATATACACACATAAATATATTTTAGTCGAATTGTTTGGTGATCAACACGGTAGACCCAGCACCATGAAAATTAGTTCCCGGTCTTTTTGTTCGGGGGAAGGCATGTAAGACTGAGAGAGGGTGGGTTCGTCGCTGAGAGCTTCGAGTCGTTTGCCGGTGAGCAGGTAGTATTCTCGCATGGCAGCATCGACGTCCTTGAACGTTTGAACGGCATGGTTCTTGCGCGAGAGTTGGTCGTTGATGAACTGTATTCTCTGGTGTACTCGGCTTGAACGGCTTGCAGTTTCTCCAAGGCCAAATCGTGACATTTACGTTCCGCTTCCATTTCGGCCGCGTTTGACGTTCGTAATTTGGAGAAGAGATAATTGCTGCCGGAAAATGCGAGGGTATTGACTAATGCACCACCGACCATCATGGCGATCGTAGCCATTTCTTTTTTTTATATTATGTGTTTTTTTTATTATTACTTTTCAGTATAATTCCTTGATTCACGAGATTGACCTTGGTGGACATCGCAATCCCTAAGTCCATGATGAGCATGCCCATGTCTGGCACATTGAAATCAAGTTTGATCGTAGGCTGTTTGAGAACCATTTTCGTTAAGCGAGCGTAACCTACGGTTAGTCCGGCGACCACGGCAGCGTGATATGCATCATTGACGAATGTTTTTCCTTCGGACGACATTTTTTTTTAAAGAAAAATTATAACATAACATGCGGATTTGCGTCGTCTGCTGTTGCGGTGTTGGTGGTTGTTGCTTGTTATTATTATATAGCTAATTGGTATTATTATTGTTGTGATGCTTGGCTAAACCACCTTTTCTACCGGCGGCGACTTTTTTAGGATTCTTGGTGGTGGTGACTAGTCGTATCGGTGTCGTTGCTTCCTCCTCTGTCGGCGTTTCCTCCTCCTGTTGCGCATCCATGTTGTATATTATTATCTTTATTATTTTTTTCTTCTTTATATTGACAATGCTTTGCCGTGATGATCGCCTCGGTCATCGGAGCTAAAAACATGCAGTATCTGTGGTACAGCAGGCAGCTGACAGCGCTCAAAGCGTGGTCAATGAAAGGATCTTTCTCGAGATCTTCCCACAGGTAAAGTTCCCGTTCCAGCGGAATGGGAAGGAAGTACGCAGCTATGCCGGTGTAAACCAGACCCTATGGTTTTCATCATTTCAGCACCGAGTCTGGCTTACAGCTTGTCGATTACTTCAGCTGGCATTTTGTGAATTTTATCATGAGTGTGGTCGCCCCCACCCAAGTATTGTTTGGCTTTGAGGCTGACCGCGAGCACCACCAGTCTTTCTCGCTTGTCGTTTTTATTATTATCAACATCCAACATTTGTTTGAGCAGTTCGTCGCACTCCATCTTATAATGTAACAAACGATTTTTAAGCCTAATAAAATAAAATGCGATGTACGCGAAACACAGTGAGATGAAAGTTTCGAAGTTTCGAGATAGTTTCGAACATCGTTTTTGCTTGAGTTATGCTCGAATTTTGCTTAAAAGCTAGCAGACTCTATTCGCAATGGGTTGGTCGGTTTTCAACAGGAGTTTGGCGTCTTTTCCACCGCGTCTGTTCCCGTAAATCTTTCAGCACCAAGTTGAATTTCTGCGTCAAAACCCAAATGCTGTGTTTCGTGTGTCAGCCCAAGAAGGCCAGGTATGACAGCGCGTCTTTTTTTTTCACCATCTCCTTGTTCGCGCTGCAGTCGCCCAGGATGAACAGCGTCAATTCTCCTTTCAGCTTGTCGTGGTATGCAGCCTGCTGACGAATTCCAGGATCGATTTTGTGCTCGTCCGGGTCCGTCATCACCCACGGTCCCTCCGTGTACGTCTTGTTCATCTGTAAAGTGGGACAGAAAATGACGATGTGGTCACGATAGTATCCTTCCAGCACGTCCAGCACGAATGCCGTCTTGCCGAATCCCGTCTGACAGCACACGATGGCGCAGTGGGGATCGCTAGGTAAATCAATAAATGGCTTGCACGAATCTTCCATTGTCTATATTGAGTTGCGTGTCCATAATCACGTACAAATATAAATTAACTTGCCGGACGGATTTTGAGTTTTTTTTGTGATTTGGATGGTGATCCCCTCGCAGCCATTGTCGATGCGACGTCCGCTGCCGTGTAGTCTGTCGTCGTCCGTGGATCGCATGTCCAGCCACAGCGCATAATGTTTATCCAGGTAACCATCAATCCTCATGTAGGATAAACTCAGGTCTTTGATGACGTTGTTGACTTCCGGCGAGTGTCGCTTGATGGCCCGGTAGTTTTCTTATCTCATCCCATTCCTGGTAAGCTCGCTTGCTTTGGTTGAACAGCTGGTTGGGAACGCCCACGACGGTCACTTCCACTTTCGTGATCTCGGGATTCCAAGTGAGTTCGCTGTCTCTTCGTATTGCGCCACAGGAATGATCAAGATGCTTTTCATTGATTGAGCCGGCACGTTCAGGTTGATGTTCCACAACATGTCGCTCTTGATCTTGACGATTGTCGGGTGCCGCAGCAGGCGATCGTAAAGGATGGACAGCTTTCCCGAGTACTGGGTGCGAATCTGCCGGGCCAGTTCCGAGCTCGTGACCATGTCAAATTCCAGACAGATGTTGTCTACGACGTAGCCGGCATCGATGCCGTCTGGCGTGTATATAACTTTGCCGTAGTTGTTGAAAAATGACAAAAGTTCGTATTCCAACCGGTCGCCCAGTGCGGCCTGGTAAAATGGCATGTGCCCCTCCAGCAGCTCGAAGTCAAGTGGTATGCAAAACCGGTTCCCGTACGCCTCAGCGATGGCTTTGTCCCCTGCCACTATCCCATCAAGCTTGTCTTGCGTGAAAGCTCTTCCCACACGCATGTCGTTCGCACGGCAGTTAGCCCAACAAAGTCCTTGATACATCATGTCAATGCGTTCATTCTCGATTCTCCAGAGTGACATGCCGCTGATTGTTTGCCTGCACGTGCTGGGGCAGCTGCTGCTGTTGTTGGCGTGGTGGTGCTACTTCTACTTTCGGTGTTGGTGCCACGATGCCCGTTTCGTACTGCGACACGACTCGACTCGCGTTATTGACGTCGTGGTTCAAACCCAACTTTTGATCGCCGGTGGCGATAACGATTTCTTTGTTGTAGCCCACCCCTCTGTTCACCCTCAGTCGCATGACGCTCGGAGCCATGTACAGTCTCGCGCCAAACACGTGGTTGACTTTCGACCGGGCGTATTCTAACGCGTTTTGATAGCGTTCGATGGCACTCAGTAGATCAACCGGTCTAGCAATGGCATCCTCGACATTAGCCACGAACTGTTCCCACGATGCTGGAACGCGTTTGCGAACATTTTCCAACCGTCAACTGGTCCCTGCTGAAACCTCCAAACGTGGTAATCCTTGCTGTCGTTGAAAGCCATGTAATCGTCATTTCACTCGTTTGTCATGACGTAATGATACGACTTGTAACCCCAAGCTTTCACAAGCTGTTTGCTGGCTTCCACGAGAGACATGTTGTGAACGATGGGAATGCCCAAACCTTGGTTCGGACCATGGCAAACGCCAATCGACCGTCTTCGGATCTAGTTCGAATTCAACGCAAACGTGTTCATACGCACGTCGATCGTATGGATTGTTTACGGCATTCCACGCCTTGTCCTGCGGAATCGGGGTGCTGATTTCTTTCAGGATACGTCTAATCTGGTAGTACACGTGAAACGAGAATACAGAATGACTCAGCGCATCACGACGAGTGTCGTTCAACGTCACAACAACAATACCAAGTTTGCTCCATTTACGTGCGGGTGAACGTTAACGCCTACACCAGTCTGCAGGGAGTCACCGATGAGGAAAACGCCTTGTACGCCATGCGCTTACAAGATAACGTGTACAAACTCAGTTGAACTGGATTATTAACCTGGTCCTGACCTACCCCTATCTTATCATGGATAATAATGATGGTGGCGTCTCGCTAAAATATAACGGGATACTGCTGGGGAGTTTTGATCCTGACGTGGATGAGCATAGCGCCATTACCAGATCAAACGGCTAACATGTTAGTCCCCAATGAGAAAAAAGCAGCGTTATTTTTACTAAAATATACTTATGTGCCAGACTCGTGGATCAGTATGATACAAGGTTCTACTCTTATTATCGAAGTATTTCTTGGAGATGCCCCTGGAGTAGATATAAACCTTCTGCATGGGTTAAAAATACGCTGGTGTGATCGGCATCAACAAAAACGTTGTCATATTTGTATACAACCAGGAAGAACCCCCACCTACAAACCTAGATATTATGATATTTCAAAAGGATTTTATTGAACTCCAGACCATTTATATATAAGAAAACTTGTACCTCTTTAGCTTAAAGTATATACATCAGACATTGACTGAGGACCAATTAAATACTATTATATAAAAAAAAGAGTATATATACAGAATGGGACTGTACCTGGTCGTGGATGAAGTGGCGAAAACACTGGAAACCGTAGAACGGGTTTCGTTTGCGACAGATATGCGAGATCAAACAACAACTAGAACGTGAACGCGATACGCAGTCAGCATTACAGAAAAAATATCACAGGGCCGTCAATTCCGTGGACGGTGTTGACAGCGATCTGGTTTCAGTCAGCATGGGATTAGGCGTAGCAGGTATCGGGTTATTATCCAGCATCGTGGCCGCACCCATGGTGCTAGGCATCGAAATAACAGCCGGAGTGGCAGGGTTGATTGGATTGACCCTTAAGTACGTGTCTTGCAGACTGCAATGTAAAGCATTGAAACACAACGAAATTAGAATTCTAGCTGAAGCGAAGTTAAATGCGATAGACGATCATATTTCCACCGCGCTCACCGACTCTAAAATCTCCGAAGAACAGCTTCGTTTGGGGCTATCAGAAATCGCAAAATATCACAGAATGAAACAAGAGATTCGGACCAAGTCTCGTAAAAACGCCGTCATTTGCAAAGACGAGAAAAAAAACTTCATAGAACATGGGAAGCAACAGGCCCAACAAGCCTTCATTACGAAAACCAAACCAATCATAGGAGATTCACAATAAACTGTTTCGCGGACATCAACATAACGTAGCCAGCCATCTCAGCGAGCTGTAGGTAAATAGCCAAGCTGAGACATACACACTGCGACTTGCCCACAGCGCTCCATGCCACCGAGACGGCAGCGAGTCGACCCGGGGGAACTGCCGAGAGATGCGGTAAGATTTAGTGGAAATCAACATAACGTTGCCAGCCAGCCAGCCAGTCGGCTGTACAAGCTGAGCCGAGCCACACACTGCGACTCACCCACAGCGCTCGCTCGGTGATACTGAGACGACGACCCGGGGAGGAACTGCCGAGAGATGCGTTTCATTCATTTTCAGACATCTGTAGCCTCGCTAGTCAGCCGACTGTGCATCATCATCATAGCCGAGCCGAAACACACACGTGCACACACTTATACTCGTCCATGGCGCTCACTCAAAGCAACCCCCCGAGACGGTAGCGAGGTGATGACTGCCGAGGCCTGCGTTTCATTCAGCTAAAAACACCTCTCGCCTCGATAATATATAACAAGTACGACAATAGGTTGGATTGTTAGCCTTTCGCCAGACCGACCCCATGCTCACTAAAAAAGTGATTATTTCCTAAACTATTTGACCGATTTTTGTGAAATTTTGCATGCATCTCGGCAGATGGTTACGCTATAGCAAAACAGCATTTGGAACACTCTCGATGACTTCATTAGATTAATTAAGACATAATTACGACAAAAAGTGGGACATTTTGCCTTTTCCCGACCGACCCCATGCTCACTTAAAAGTCAATATTTCAGAAACTATTCGTCCGATTTTAATCAAATTTTGAATGCACCTCAGTAGTAGTATGCACAATGGGGCTACGGGATTAGGGACTCCTCAAGGGCTCATTTTTTTTTAATTGAGCCTTTGGGGGGACCTGGTCCTGTAGCCCCATTGTGTATACTACTATTTTATTTCTCGTTTTACGGATATTTTTGTCAGAAAACCTAAAGGCAGGAAATATTTCTATAAATAAATACTGAAAGTATTTTACTTTGGGCAATTTATTAAGTGTATATGGGGCAAAACACAATCTAAAAAAAACCTTTTCTTGTAAATTTACATTTTTGACCAATAAAACATTAGGATTATATTTTTGGAGCGGACAAAATTAACTTATATTTGTTTTCTTATTCTTGAAAAAATGTGACCGGCGGATCCGTAAAACAAGAAATAAAATTGGTCTGGCCATATCTAAAATTGAAACAATAAAGAGATTATGATTGGTTGACTGATACAAAAATGGGTGTGCCCTACAACAACCAATGAAATACAGAATGGGATGTGTCCTACAGTAACTATTGTAATGACCAGACAGGGGGAGTACTTAATCCTGCTAATCATGCTAACTGGCACTAATCTTGTTGGCACATTTACTGGATGCTTGGATTACAATAGATGCGCTTACCCTGGGCTATATCTTAATGACCCTAAATTGGTGTTTGCCTAATGTTATTGAAATTGGGGTGATGACATGTTTTCTTTATCAAAGCAGGTTTATTAAACCATCTAGACAACAGTTGAGTCCTTGATACCTTAGGCTAGGATTTATTTTGCACATCTGTGAAATTGTGCAGTCGTTACTTATATCTTTTGCTATAGTATGTCTGTGCGATGAGTTTTACTACTTTTGACTGGAGTCTTTCTCTAAGCTGTTACTGATACATGATGAAACTAATATTCTATATTTATATTTTCCTAATGTCTGAATCCGAATATATCGCTTGTAGTGGTTATAATTAATAATGAATTTTTGTAGGAATTATTATTTTTATGATAGTACCACCCTGAATATCCTAATACTCATCATGACAGTGTGGCCCTGAACACCCTGATACAACAGTTCCACCCTGAATTCCCTGATAATAATCATAACAGTGTGGCCCTGAACACCCTGATACAACAGTTCCACCCTGAATTCCCTGATAATAATCATAACAGTGTGGCCCTGAACACCCTGATACAATAGTACCACCCTGAATTCCCTGATACTAATCATGACAGTTTGGCCCTGAACACCCTGATATACTATTAAACAGTTGACCTAGCCTTTTAACGGACTGATTCATGCATACATGTATATGGAAGGAGGAATGTATTAAAATATTGTTACTATCTGACACATTATGTATATAAGCCACTGGGTGGTTTAGCTTTCACGCCACTGGACTCAGTGGACTGTACCACTAGACCTGTAAGGGTGCACCTAATTTCTCCTACCAACCTACTGTAGTACAAATGGGACGTATGACAAATGGGAGTAAACCAAGACACCTCATCATTAAGCCACTAAACAAACACCAGTTAAAGTACTGTTGGAAATGCTAGAAAAATGCTTTTTAGCCTTAATATCTTTAGAAAGGTGATAAATGTACTACGTTGTCAATATATCAACTCACCTATAGTGTACCTAATTTTTATTTAAACTGATTTAACATTCCCATGCTTTAAAGGGCACTTTACAGGAGAGAATTTGGTACCAAAACAACAACGTAAGATTTTTTGAGAGTTCAACAACAGAAATCTGAAATAGTCTTTACATTTATGCTAATAATACAGGGGGTGTAAAAATGTGAATTAAAGTTTTTTTTAAACAAATAAATGTTGAATGTTTGTGTTACTTTACTTAATTATCGTTACTTTATTGAAGAAATATTAATATAAATGTTAAGTCTTGATAAAGAAGTTTCCCATCATGCATGCACGTTCTTTATCACAGCATCCAGTATGGCCAACTATTTGCAGTCGATTGTTGCAAAGGTTTATAAGTTGTTTTGTGCCTGAAAAAGACCGAGGTAAACCTTTCATTAGTTTAGAAAGGGTTTATTACAGAACTTGTAGAGCTGTTGGTATGTCTTACCAACAAGTTTACAATATTGTAAACAAATCAGACAAGTCAGGGACCATCTCAAAAGCATAACCAGAACGTAAAACCATCCTTGACAACTTTGACAAGGGAGTCATTAGACGGGCGGTCTACAAACATTATGAGAAGAAGAATATATATATTCTAAAGAAGCTACACCAGTGACTTTGTTAAATCTTTGGCCAATGTTCACAACTAGATTAAACTGACCGAATTACATCCATATTTTTGCAATGACATATACTGTTGACATGCAAAACATTTATTAAAACGTTGCACATTTCTACAATCAGTCGTTAGGATAACACAAGTGATAGGATTCTTTCCAATTTACAGTGATTCGTATGTTTATGTCAAAACAAACACACATACACAAATGATCCCTTACATAACCAATACATATACTATACGTACACGTATTCAACATTTTGAAGAAAACATCTTTTGAGATGACCCCTCGCCCGAGCGTGTGCTCAGGTGTCAATTTCACCTGTAGATACTGTGCATGCTGATGACGTAGCACAGGCAGTTAATGTTTGTATCAAATAACGGCCCACTACCCCTTATTTTTCTGTTTTTTATATATTCATATGTAAAAACACATTTTAGGGCATGTCTCAACATTTATTTTAGGTAGATGTTTCTTAAAGTGATATTTGTTATTTAACTAATTGTAATACCTTTGGATTTTAAATGTAAGTCAAAAAGCATTTTTCTAGCATTTTTGACAGTACTTTAGTTGCAAGACCAGATCGGCGAACATCAAAGGGAAAAAAGTCTGCCTCATGTGTATAGTTTGAAACCTTGAGGTCTGTGTCATGTGCAGACACCTCATCATGCATATGGGTCACAGACTTCTCATCGCAGCCAGCATGGAAATAGAAACTACACTCAGGTCCATATCAGCACAATACCAGACATGTAGAAAGGGATTCTATGTGTATCTGATTCAAAGTATCTGATTGCGTAGATCAATGCTCATGTTATTGATCACTGGATTGTCTGGTCCAGACTCAATTATTTACAGACCACCGCCATATACCTGGAATATTGCTGAGTGTGGCGTAAAACTAAACTCACTCACTCATGCTAGTGATCACTGGATTGTCTGGTTCAGACTATATTATTTACAGTCATCATATACATGTAGCTGTAATATTGCTGAGTGTGGCGTTAAACAACCATCAAATAAACAAACAAAACTTGTTTCTGAATTATTATCTATTAAATTCAAAGGTTTGACAATTCTTTTAAATTATCATCATGGGTAAATTTTAAAGATCAAAATTATTTGACCCTTCCCAAAATGTGGGCTGTTAGCAGGAAATTTATGTGTCCTAAAAATCCTCCTGATGATTGCTGGGAGTGTGTGGAGATGCCATGCACTTTTGTCATCCGGTGTGAAGCTATCAACCTATGTCCCCTTCTTTGAGAAATATGTTCTGGTTATTATGAACAGTCAGGAGAAGAAGATACAGAAGAAAATTCACACTAGAATTCTGTAATTGTTCAATTGGATAGGCATGTGGACCAGGATTTTACACGTTCAGCCAAGAGATCTGGATGGATTCCAAGTCACAGGCTAGGACACTGTTAGCCACTAGGGTTGGGTATTGCCAAAATTGTTGTATTGCGATATATTGTGATATGTGTTGGCGTATTCAATATGTATTGCAATATATTGTTAAAGTGTAACACATGGTTTAAGGTAACTGTTTCCTTTCTTTTGAAACAATACCACATTCGCAACAATGCCACATTTGAAACATTCGCAGCAACCTTTTCGGCAAAACTGCTACTGCTGCTGCTCCATCTCTGAATGTGTTTCCAGAGTATGGTGGAACTGTGCTACAAACATTCAAACCTTTCTCTGAGCAAGAGATTCTCAAACTTGTGTTTGACTGTAAACCAACAGAATATGAGTTAGATCCTGCTCCTACAAAGTTTCTTCTGGAGTTTATGGATGTACTCTGTCCAATATTCACTCGGATTATCAACTCTAGCCTCCAAACAGGAACAGTTCCATCTCAGTTTAAAACTGCTCTGACAAAACCACTTCTTAAGAAGCCGTCTCTTGACGCCAACACCCTGCGTCATTACAGGCCAGTCTCCAATCTGCCATTTCTGTCCAAGGTTCTGGAGAAGGCGGTGAAGATCCGTCTTTCAGAGCATTTAGAACAGGAACAGTTGTTATATGAATTCCAATCAGCATACAGACAGAGGCATAGCACCGAGACAGCTCTTGTCCGAGTGGTAAATGATCTGTGCATAGCAGCGGATTCTGGAAAAGTATCTCTCGTAGTGTTGCTGGATTTATCGTCAGCCTTTGACACGATTGACCACCAGAAGTTGTTATCCAGGCTAAAGACTGATTTTGGAGTGCATGACACAGCTCTGGCATGGTTTGCCTCATATCTGTCAGACAGGAGCCAGTCAGTTGTTGTGAAGACCGTCCACTCACAAAGAGTTCCCCTATCCTGTGGCGTACCCCAGGGGTCTGTCCTGGGGCCCATCTTGTTCACCCTCTACATGAAGCAGTTGCGTCAGCCCCTTGTAGAAGAGAAAATGAACAATCACTTGTACGCTGACCTGCACCCGTAGGGCTCTGACGGGTACTCGAGTACCTGTCAACGGGTCAGGTACGACAGGACTCGAGTCCAATTTCCAGGACCCGAGTACCCGACAAAGGGAGATAACTCTAAACTAAACGTGACAACGTGTGCAGTGATGGATCAGAAAAGGTCGAATGTATGGGCCCATTTTGATCTTGACACTTTAAAACATAAAACCAAGTGTCGCCTTTGTGGCATTATGCTGAGTTATGCAGGGAGCTCAACAAGCTCAATGAGAAAACATCTTAACATGAAAACACAGGTTCGTCAGTGTTGACGATTCTTCCCAAAATCCAGTCAAAAAGCAATCCACGCTGATGCAGGGATATTTGGGGGGTTACAACCGAAAAAAACTTGACTTAAAAACATATGAGACAATCACACGCAAGGCCATGATGATGTGCTTTAGAGACCTCAGACCTTTTTCAAAGATCAAGATTTTCGTGATTTTTGTCACACTGAGTCCCAGTTATATATACCAAGCAGCAAAAGAAACGTCAGTTTGGAATTGTCCTTCGCAAACTCATTTAATGTTTTGATTGTATATTTTTGACAACATCACCAACTATACCTGAGCAAAGACATTCCTTCTCAAACTCAGAATGGAACCCAGGTAATGGTCTCAAAAACGTAACCTCATCTCGGAGATGGTACGGTGTTCTCCATGGTTTTGATGGAACTCATGCTGCACGTGCTGTTCACAGGGACCAGCCCTATAAAATGCACCCCCCAAACCTGGTTGAAACATTCACATTACAACGTCAGCAGGATGCCGCGACTCACGACAGCTCAGAGGAACCAGGCGCTAGGAAGACTTGAAGCTGGCCACACTGCACAAGCCGTTGCCAATCACTTCCAGGTCAATGTTCGGACCATCTCCAGGCTGCAACAATGTTTCCAGGCCACCAACACCACAAATGATCGCCCCCATACTGGCAGACCAAGGCTGTCCACAAGGCGACAACCGCCATGTTGTGCGACAGCATGTACAGAATTCCTTCATGCAGGCATCCGAAACAGCACGCCAGACAGTGGGAACACACGGAAGAACAATCAGTACTGATACAGTACGCCGACGTCTTAACAGCGGGAACCTCCATTGCCATAGACCTTACCGTGGAGCTATCCTCACCCCTCGTCATCGGCGTGAACGTCTACAGCTTGCCCTACAACATCAAAACCGGCGATACAGGCAATGGAGTACTGTTCTGTTCACAGATGAGAGTCGGTACTGCGTATCAACTGCAGATGGCAGAACAAGAATATGGCGACGACGTGGCCAGCGTTACTCAGACCAATGCGTGTGAAAGAGACTCATGGGGAGGTGCAAGCATCATGGTATGGGGTGGAATAGGCCTGAACCAGAGGTCCGGTGGTGTTCCAGAACCTTGGTCCAGGGAGAGGAAGCAGCATCACAGCGGTGAGCTACATCGACCAAGCTATACCACATTTCGCACGTCACCAGAACAACATTTTCCAGCATGATAACGCCCGGGCCCATACTGCCAGAGCTACATGGGACTTCCCACAGCAGAACGGTGTCAACGTTATGCAGTGGCCAGCCCTTAGTCCTGATTTAAACCCAATTGAACATCTTTGGGATGAAATTCAGAGTAGACTGAATAATGCCATTCCAAGGCCGAACACAGCCGATTTGTTGCGCCAGGCCTTTCTCAGAGTGTGGTTCCAAGTACCAATGGCCATCATCAATCGATTGGTGCACTCCATGCATAGACGCTGTTCTGCAGTTATTGCCGCTCATGGTGGTCACACTAGATACTGAAGTCAAAGGTCTGTATGGACTGCAAACGTTCATGTAATGTCTTGAAATTCATTGATGTGTCAAGATATTGTACACAAAAATATTTTTGATCCGCTTATGTCAAATTCTGTTATTTGATTACAGTGCCTATCTAATTTTGAATTCGTACTGACGTTTGTTTTGCTGCTGAGTATAGTAACATGCCAAAAGACCCTCCATGATTACCTTATGAAGTAATATCTTAAATATCTTAAATCATGCATTCTTACCATTAGACGCATGGGCAATCGTCCATGATGCACTTTGTTACAATGTGCAATCTTTTCAAAGAAATTCACATTTGATATTGGTTAAATGAAATGTGCTTTAATAAATGTTCTGATTTTGACAATGGCTTGTTTTTTTCTGAATTTTGTTCCCTGCATTGTGGGTTGAACCTCATTGTTACCCCAGTCTCAAAGCTTTTCAAACCCTTGATTTTTGTGTATTCATAACCACGTGTTGCGACACTTGACGCTATACCTCACATGAACCGGTTTCTGCTGTGGGCTGGTTGCGCCAGTGCTCAGTTGAGTAATGTGGCCCTGCATTGACCGATGCTAGTCAAATCATGAGTTTAAGTTTGTGTTTCGTCAAATTGATAACCACGTGTTTTAAGGAAAGATTTCGTGTAAGATTTCAATGTAATACAGAAGTTATAACTTAGAAGTGCTGCATACTTGCGTGAAATTCCATTGAAAACTACCTGAAAACAAACACATAGCTCTCACTAAAATTTATACTATAAGTTTCGGGTACTCGAGTCCGGGGGCGGGTTTTATTCCCCGGGTACTCGGTCTGATTTTTGCTAGCCGTCAGAGTCCTAGCACCCAGATGTATGACTCGTTTGCAATAGAGCAGGAGGAACAGCACAAGGCATGGGCAAAGATGGAACATTCCATCTCTGATGTTAAAGAATGGATGACTCTGAATATGCTTCAGCTAGATGAGAAGACAGAAGCTGCTGTTATTGGGCCTAAGACCAAGCTTTCCAAGTTGTGTCAAGACAAACTACACATTAACCAGACAAGCATCGATATGTCTCCTGTTGAGAAGAATCTAGGCGTCCTAATTGATGCTGGATTATCAATGGAACAGCAAGTGAACAACATATGTAAAAAGTTGTTACTTTCAACTGAGAAACTTGGGGAAAATCCGTCATCTCATAACTGAGGATTCAGCTGCAACGCTCATTGATGCCTGATTCTTAGACGCAGTGACTACTGCAATAGTCTGCTTGCAAATATACCGGCAACACTCCTCAGTAAGCTTCAAAAAGTGCAAAATCGAGTGGCGAGGATAGTCACCAGATCTCCCTCAAGAATGCACATAACACCGGTGTTTAAGGCGCTACACTGGCTCCCAGTAGCGGCGAGAGTGGACTTTAAAATGCTCACCCTGGCATATCAGTGCATTCACAATCTGTTTTTACTTCTTTTCCTTGACTCTTTTATGCGCTGTTACCACGCCCCAGTGGAGTTTAGCGCGCCATATGAATGGACATTATCATTATCATGCCACTGGCCACTCTCAGAACTCAGATGTGATTGTACAAGAGATCAATTGAAAATGTTTCCAAATTGAAGACTTCGCTTTACAGCTCGAGAAAAAGCATCTGCAGTGGCATCCGCCATTTTGGTTTGTTTATCCCTACAACTAGTGCCGGTACCAATTCTATTTTGTTTTATTTATATGGTTTAAAAGTCACACAAATGCAATTATATGACCAATAAACATTATCATTGAAATTGCCGATCGTTTTGGCTGAATCGGTTCTCGAAAAATGTACCGCAATATATCATAATGTGAAGTTCGAATTGCAATATACCGGTTAACCGGTATTATAGTCCACCCCATATAGCCACTATAACATTTTTTTGAAGTGGCACTGTAGGAGTTGGTATGATGAAGAAGAACAAGTTATGTGGATTGATAGCTGCTTTATTGCAATGGATGCGACGTTTTGGTGTAGATGGTACCAACTTTATCAGGTCATTCAACTTTAGCAAGTCATCACAGGGAGAGCAAGTCATGGCAGGGAGAGCATGGGCTGCAGGAGTCGTAGGGATGTCTATCACGACAGATACTGTGGGGGTAATAGTGAAGGCACAGATAGCACCTACGGCAGGGATTGCATGTATGGACCAGGATACAGTTTCAGTTAACACAGACTGTAGAGATAGGGCTGCAGGTGCTATGGAGCACTTTATGGGCAATTATCTTGAGGATTCAGAGGAGACAAGACCTTAGGAGCAATTCATCGCATCATAACTGAACATGCTAAATTCAATGGCCAGAAGCCCTGCTGTTTCATATTAGAACCAAGTAGAGAGCAACATAGTCCTCCTCCAAAACTTCATAAGGACCTAAAGGCTGGCCTGTCATCATAAAAGTACCTTGAGCAGCTGGGCTGTAATCTATGCCAAACAAGGTGCCACAACAGGCCTGATCTGAGAGTTCGCCTCATTAACAACATACATGTACTTCACTATTGGTTTGTGGATTGGATACGGATGTTGCTGAGGATCCTTCTACAGTCAAGATGGAGATTTCGGGGATACAGTTCAGATTTTGCATGGATATCTCTACAGCATGGCTATTCCTCATTTAATCTCTTACACAGGGATCATTATCCCCATCAACTGAGATCATTGATTTCTTTGCAATCTAGGAACATGCTCTATGCTCAGCCATTCATTATTGGACAAACTGTTCAATGGGAGATGTGAAGAACCATTGGAGGTCCTCAAATCAGAAGGGGATAGGAATTTGCAACACACCCTAACCTCTGCCTCAGCTTGAGATTCAGCCACCTCATCCCTATCAGCCAGGACCCCACAAGAACCAGACTTGGCAAGATCCACAGAAGTTCTGAGGCATTGATCATTACTGCAACAGTACCAAGCCATACAGCAAGAACTATGGAAAGGGATACAATGAAAAAGGAGGACAGAAGCAGACTTCACAACTAGCTTTATGGACCATTACTTATGCTATGCTCAACAATCTTGCTTTAACAAAGGCAGATGTTCCTACTCCAATAGCGCTGGGTCTAGTTGACGGACGTCTGTCAGCTTATGTGGACCACTGAAAGATCATTAAGACCAACCAGTGGATCCTCAGAGTCATGCAGCAACGATGACAGACATATACAAGATCCTAGGGCAGGCTTTTATAGTTCAGTTTTAATGGATTCCAAGAAGGACTAGACAGATCTCAAGATGATCAGGATCTTGACCAATGAATACCTGAGACAACCTCAAGTTTCAGATGGATAGACCTTCAGGATGACAACCTGCACAATCTTATCCATCGAGCATTTCAGAGATATCTCTGATTTGTTGTGATCTGGAAACTCTTCAACTGTTGTGTTCTCCAATTGCAACACATCTGGATATCTGGACAACTTTGTCTGTCCAAGTGCAGATGAGGAAGGAAGTTTGGGAGACACACGCTATCTTCCAGTTTTCTTCGTCAGTTTAGGCTTCCAAGTACAACCAGAAAAATGGGTACTTCAGTGCTGTCTTTATTCAGAAATACCTCAGGGCCATGCTTGATACAAAATTGGGACTCATTTATCCACTGGAGGAGCGATATAGGGGTATACAGGCTCTGATTATGGATTATCAGAACACTCATATGCTCAGGGATTGGATATCTCTGTTTGGTGACCTTACTTCCGTGCAGGATCAAACAGGCTGTCCGTCCCTCAGGTACATCCAGGACTGGACAAATCAATCATCATCGATGGACACAGTGAAACTCAGTTCGTTTGTTATCACACCCAAGGAGCCAGTGCTATTGTTGTATTAGATATTGGTTAAAACTTATCAGTATGCCAGAATACAGTTATCTTAAAAAGAGTTATGATATGCTTTTACAATTGGCAATTAATGGGAAGACAACCTGGGGGTCTCAAATAAGATATCTACTCTATAATGATGGTTTTGGCTACTTTTTGGAAAGACAACAAGTAGACTGTGTTTCTTCCAATATTACTGAGTTTTCTCATAGATTAAAATGCTGACCTGTGAAATTTATTACAAGTGAGGTGTGTTTGTTCGAGGGAGTTGGTGTGCCTGTCCAAGTGAGTATTTGTGTCTGTTCGAGTGAGTCGATGTGTTTGTTTCGAGGGAGTTGGTGTGTCTGTTCGAGTGAGTCGATGTGTCTGTCCGAGTGAGTCGGTGTGTCTGTCCAAGTGAGTCGATGTGTCTGTCCGAGTGAGTCGCTATGTCTGTTTAAGTGAGTCTGTGTGTCTGTTCGAGTGAACCAGTGTCTGACCGAGGGAGTTGGTGTGCCTGTCCTAGTGAATCTATGTGTCTGTCTGAATGAGTCTGTATGTATGTCCGAGGGAGTTGATGGGTCTGTTCGAATTAGTTTGAGTGTGTGACCAACTGAGATGGTATGTCCGTTAGAGTGAATGGTGTGTTTGACTGAGGGAGTTGGTGTGCCTGTCCGAATATGGTTTGAATGTGTCTGTATGTTTGTCCGAGAGAGTTGTGTGTGTGATAATTTTTTTTAATTTCCTGTATGTATAGTAATGTTATAAATTTGGTGTCTTTTAGGCCTTATGAGGCCTGGTTGTTATATGCATATATGACACAGTAGTAAACTATTCTGTTATTATTATGTTTTACAGATTAAAAATAGTATGCAGCAGAGAGGGTTCAAGGGATCCTGGCACAGTCAGGCTAGTAAGGCTCATCATCAGCTCAGGGCCCTTGCCCCCTCTACACGCAGCCCAGACAGCGAATGGGACTTCTCCCAGGAAACACTGCCAAGTCGAACCCACCAAGAACTTTCCGGAGAATATGAAGGCTCTGCAGCCTTCTGCATTACCCAGAGTGTCAGAAGGGCTGTGCTCCCGGTGAAGAACCCAGGCACTCTCCTAATCTGCGCCAAGAGATCAGGAGGTACGAAACCAACGGCACCGAGAACAATGGGGAGTCTGACGACAGTGTACTTGAGATGCAAGTGAGAGATTTCAAAGGCGAGGTCCATATATTTAGCATGCTTTTCCTGAATCTTGCCAATCACATTACTGTCAATAGGAACAGAAAATTCAATTATATAAATAATTTCATTGGCTTTACCAAAAAGGACGAGATGAGGTTTGTTGGCTAGAATTCATTTGAGGCTGTACATGGGCCTATTTAACACGTTTGAAAGAATCATTTTCCATGACGCCCTGGACATGTTCAGGGTTGTACCATGGATGGACCTCGGTGTCAAAGCCACAGGCATGACGAAGACGATAGTAGAAGCTACGAGCCATGCCATCATGTCGTTTAAGATATGCTGTTTGTGCCAAGGAAGGGCATCCACTGACATTTCATATTGATATATTCTTTAAGAATCATATTTTAGCAATTACAAGTGGGAAGTGACTTGTCCTGAGCAGCAAAAAGGAACCCCTCAGTTTCACATTTAAGACCAGACGACTTCATCCAGGCGAACGAGTTGGTGGGATTGCTTTTTTGTTCTGCACACTGCATGTACACATGCACGATGCAATGGCTTCTCAGAAAGCTTCTCCACAAATGACCGACTCTGGGCAGACTTGGTGAATAACTTCACCTGGTTTACTCCCATCGCAGTACCATCCAGCAGTACATTGCCATCAACAAAATCAACTTCAAATTTCAGATTCTGTCCAACAACCTTGGCACGCTTAAAATAGCTGTGGAATTCCTTGCTTTCATCATGAGTTTTGACATGCATCACCAGAGGATCATCAGATAAATAAATATGTGCAAAAGTACACAATAAAATTCTTTCACGAAGAGCCTCTTCATTAATCAAACCCCAACGTCCCGAACTGATTGGCATATATAAACGATTAACAGAGGAATGAGGTTGGCAAACTCTGTTATCAGACATGATCCTTCTGGTCAGGCAGTCAAGAATCTGGATGTCATGTTTTGTCCAATCAACTACTCCAAAGGAATAGGAAAGGACTGGCACAGCAAACGTATTGGTGGCTTTGACCTTGTTTGGAGCATTTAGCTCTGAGCTCCAGATTTTCTTTAAGCGAGATTTATACTCGGCCGAAGTTTTTCTTGAATCTGGACATTCTGGAGCTTGTCTCAAACTTGCATTCCAAGACATGTGTAGGCCTAATCTTCCACTAGATGCTCAATAACTCCTTCCCACTGTAACTTGGCTGATCCTTGCCACGCTTTAAATGAAGAGTATTACATTTGTCAAGTCCAAATGCCATGCCAATATCATTAGAAAAGGACTTGACAAGGAGAACTTGTTATTTCAAATTGGTATCACCTTTGGCAAGGAGCTCGATGTCATCAAGCTAAAGGAGATGAGTAAGCGGTGTTGGGGATCTGTGCTGAGGAGGTCTGGGATGGTAACCCTCCTCTCTGTTGAGGAGAAAGCTCAAAGGATTTAGAGACAAACAAAAAAGCAAAGGACTGAAGGAGTCCCCCTGGAAAATTCCCCTTCTGATTGGAATAGATTCCGAAGTCTGCACCTGCCCTTGCGAGTACATCTCAAGTTGAGTCAACCAGCAACTTATTAAAGACTTGAGTAAATCAAGTAGTCACTCAGGGAGGTCAATACAACGTAGAGACTTCAGAATCCATTCATGAGGGACAGAGTCATATGACTTTTTGTAGTCAATCCAGCACATGGACAGGTTGCGGTGATAAGTTTTAGCCTCTTCCAAAATCATATTCTGTACAAGAAGTTGATCCTTGCACCCCCAACATCCCTTTCTTGGCCCCTTCTGCTCTCTATAAAGTATATCATTAGAAGAGCAATATGATGACATGAGGTTTGTCAAACACCCTGTGAAGATTTTATATTGTGTATTCAAACGTGTGATAGGGCGGAAATTGTTGGGATCAGTCAAGTCTCCTTTTTGGGGAATGAGTATTGTGCGACCTTTGCAGAACCATGGAGGAACATCACCCATGTCCACAAGAGAGTTGAAACAGTGAAGTAATGGTGTTTGGACACAGGAACAGTTTTCAGTACCGGTTTCGAATGCCATCAGGCCCTGGAGCTGTATTAGATTTGGACTTTTTGATAACACTTTTCAGGCAGTCTGGTGAGATGTAACAGACAAAGTTATTGAGTTATTTTTTCATGCATTGCGTGATCGTAATCACTGACCCATGGTGCCTCAAGGTTACAGTCGCCGAGTACAGACCACAACGGTTTCCAGAACTTTTCATTGGCATCCATGGGAGGCCGGTTATCATGCTCACCATCACCATTTGTTTTCAGTTGCCTGTAGAAGTGTTTTTCATTATTTCTAACAAGTTTATTCTGTTTGATGAATTTGTTCTTCTTTTCCCATTTTTTCTTTCTTTCAGTCCAAACCTATATTTTTGCCTTAAAGGTCACATGCAACGTAAAACACAACTTTGCAGATTCTGATACCTTTCGGTATGGACTTACCAAAACAAATCGTCAAAAATGCGAATTCAACTTATAAAGTTGAAAAATAACGCGATGAAAAAACCCGCGCGAAATCGGAGTTCAAACGTTTCACTAATTTCCCCCAACTTTTCAGGGGAAAACTGGTTTCAACAGCTGGGCTGCGCTCATAGCACGTGCACAGTGAAATATGTTCGCGCAGCTTGGAAGCGGGTTGTCTGGTGAATACTCTGTGAAGGCTTTGGTGTGAGCTATTTTTCTAATGTTTTGTTGATATCTCACAGGCGCGAGCTTTTTATATGTTATGACAGTAAATTAACTGTTTATATAATTTCATTTGTCTATTTCACCACACGTTCTTCTTACCGAGTCACTTTTTCAGTTCGATACTTAACAGCAATGTCATTATTTAGCGTTGACAGAATTTCGAACTGTGATATAGTCACAGACAAAACTCAATGTCTTGTTTTATTGACACCTGTGTGTCTGCTAATGACAATATTCAATACACAGCTGCTATCACTGACCACATGCAATTTGAACTTAACACCAATCAGACTTTACACCATAAACAAAATGCATTGATTTATGGCCCGAGTTCGGTCTCTGTCACGTTATGTAATTACACAGCCAGGCAGGTGTGATACTTGAACACATGACATGTTATGATGTCTGTTGATAGCAAAATGTTATACACAAAAAATGAGCATGTATTTACAAAACCCAACATCTTTATATATACACACACAATGAGCCGTGCGGGCATCTGCAAATGAACCAGCCGTTACACTTGAGTGCACACCCACCCGCTCTGACTGGGTTCGGTATCCCGGCTGCTTCGTTTCTTGGGAAGTAAACCCAAGTACACAATATTGCACTTTTGATTTGCGATTGTATGCTTATAATTTTGTTTATATGTTTTTTCATAACCAGCAATGTATATTATATGTCATGAATAATGAATGATAATTGTGTTTTAATTATGTTTGATTTTTTGGTTGCATGTGACCTTTAAGGGAATTGACTATTTGGTAAAGTATCTTTTCTTTTGTTGTCTTATACTGTAATTTTAATTTTCTCCAAATTGACTTTTGTCATTTATTCATGGGATTCCCTGATGTTCTTATTTCAAGGCACAGCTCTATCCAGAAAATGCTTCTTCTAGTTTCATTCAGTTTTACAAGAAACTGGTTTTTCTTTGGTGTCTTGTTCTTAGCATTGGGTGTCTTTTCCTTGGAAACTGAGTGAAGTTCCTCCAAAGTTCGAGCGGCAGCATAGACACAGCAATTTACTTCATGTAACAAACTGCCCGCAGAAAGTTTCAAAGAAATAGCTTCATTTAATAAATCAACTTCATTTTGGGGGAAAGAAACGTTTAGTTGTTTAATTGGCCTCCATTTTTTCCAAAGGTAAATCACAAATTTCCTCATAAATAGAGTTAAACAGAATATAAACAAGGTTCTCAGAAAGATCTGCAACTGAGGAAGAAGAAGAATGAGGAGCAGAAATTTTGGGGGCCAATTTGCTCTATGTCAGAAGAGTTTGTTTTGGGAAGAAAATAGAGGTTCACGCTCACGTCCATCAGACGTTTTGGGTCTGTTGCCACTGAAGCATTCTGCTCATGCAAAGGTTCCTGACGGGCACCAGTTGTGGGTTCAACTGGCTCACGGGGCATGAGATTTTTTAGCTGCCGGAATTGGTCTCAGAGAGTTTGCTCGATTAGGTAAGCATACATTGGCATGGCCTTGTCCCAATGCAGCTTAAGCGACTTGCCATTTAATTGTTGATTGCCAGGCCATCCTGTCGCTTTCCCACACTCTGGTAGTGTGATTTTTAGGTAGTTTGACCAAGATATTCTGTGCAAGTCCCATCTCCAGTATGATTGGTTTCATTACCGGAGGAAGGCTGACTGTGATGCGGAGTTGGAAGATTTAATTCTTCTTGACGATTTGTAACCCAGTAATTTCCCAGCTTCGGGAGGTCAGCCCTAACTGGGTGATGTGCGTTTAGTTCAGGGAATATAATTCCCCTATCTAGGACCACCAGGGAGAGGCGTACATCATTATTTCTATTTAATCTCCGCCAGAGATATATCCTGTTGAAATATTTGGAATTTCCAACACTGGATAAGTTTAATGTACTTACGTCTTAGACCGCCTCCGTGGTGTAGTGGTTAGAATGTCCGCCCCCCGTCGATCCCCGACCGCGTCATACCAAAAGACGTTAAAATATGGTACTTGTTGGTCCCTGCCTGGCGCTCGGCATTAATGGGTACAACAAGGACTGGTCGGCTCGGTGTCAGTATAATGTGTCTGAGTGGGGTATTCATGCTTCACTGCGGCATGGTATCTCAGTGAGCTAGCACTATAAAACCAGCTTAAGTCTGGGCTAGTACAAGCAGCCGCACATACACATACACACGCATGCACGTCGTCATATGAGCGAAATGTTCTCAGGCACAATGTTAAACCCAATTTCACCTCACCTCACTTATGTCTTATGTCTTCTCAACAAGAATCTGTCATTAGAAACCTAGCCTGTTATATCTTCCATGCTTCAAATCTCCGCCTTGAAGCGCTTGTATAAGTACATTGTAGAATTATGTATCACTGTATATGGACCGTTATATCTTCCATGCCTCAAATCTCCGCCTTAAGGCCCTTGTATAACACTTGAAAATAAAATGACGATTTCCAAAAATTTCCAATTTGGAAATATCATATTTTCAAAAATTGTAAAAATTGTAAAAATGATATTTACAAGGCTTGGAATTTTTGGGAAATTTAGGAAGGATTTTACCACCACTTCTTTCAATTTCTCCTTTACCCAAAGATCCCCATGAGTGTATAGACTTAACTATTTCACGCATCTTTTGTTCTGTTAGAGTTCTTATTGTTGATATACATAATGCATCTTGCATGTGACATATTTATTCATGACAACTGCAGGAATAAGCCATATTTTGATATTATCGAATTGTGCTTTATAGTAATGTTACATCATCTTACGTATGAAGAGATACATTTTTGAAAGTTGGGATCATGTTTAAAGTAAGTGTTTTCTATTTGTCGTCCTATGCAATCCACTAGGAACAAATTCTATATGTTAGTATAACTTCACTCATCTGCATCCTTCTTGTTATAAGTGTCAAAAATTGATATTGAGTGTTATAGTTGCCCCTAGAATGGCTAGCATTTGCCAAAATACCCTTTTAAGTGTATGTTTTACTTGTTATCCACAGAAGCGCAAATAATTTTTCCCCTGTCACTGTTTGTGTACACACAAATTACACAGACCTACGTTACATCATGGATTAAATAAAAGCTTACTGGACCCACTGACTGACTGGACAGGGATTATTACATGTCATAAACGTGAACCCTTGCCAGGGAATAATAGGCCTATTTTGTTGTAGAATACATTCTGTAATTGGTACCCTCTAATTAACACCTCCCACAAGGGATGGGCTGTTTGGGTTTGTGGTCAGGGACGGTGTTATGCAATTGGTGTATTCACGAAATATCATGGACTTGTTAATAGATAATTTGGTTATGTTGTCCACACACAGGCGAACTGAGGCAAAAACAACCGAAATGAATGCCTTATTAAATAATCATAGTGTAACTAATTAATTTGGTCATTTACAATAAAAGGTGACTAAATGTTTAATACATTATTCATTTTAGATCATGTTAAATAATTTCTAGAGAAATCAGTAAACAAGTTCATTTCACAGATGATTCCAGAGACAAATAGTTTATGAGATTCTAGTTTATGAAAAGCATTAATTTCAAAATAAGCAAGCCAATCTGATCTCAAATGCTCAGGAATTATTACTACTTATATTACAATAGTTTGAGGTGTCGGCTCAGGAAGCCTCAGGACGTTGACAAGCTGTACGCTTTGAAGTTTAGGTGTTATTTTAGCACATGGCTAATCTCATGTGACGTGTTATTACAAGGCTGGTGGTTGATGGAAGTGAACACATTGCACACGGAAACCAACCGTGTCAAAACATGATCAAATCAATAATAATGATGAACACATTTAACTACATGGGGATATATAATGAGAAGCTTGAAAGTGTACATTTGGCTAAAAATGTCTAATGCTCAACTTCAACATAAGTTTATTCCTACTTCTCATTGGTGCAATATGCCGGAGGCCAAAGACAACCTACGAAGAAGAAATACTGATACCTGGAACGTCATCTTTAAGAACTGAGACACCAGTTTCAAAATGGAATGTTAACAGTTTCTCTTCTTTTACATCTTTAATAAATTTATAATGTACTTGTATAAATGTGTATGTATATTTAAAATTTTGTAACATTTCGTATTATTTTGTAACATTTCGTAATATTATGTAATAAAACTATAAATAATTCCTGTAAAATGTAGCATGTTGTAACATGGTTAAATAAAATCTGTCTACATTTATATAGTCTCCCATTACTATTTGTGGGTTACACCTTCTGTGTATTTTATGTGTTTTATATTTTCATGTATATATATTAAGTGAACTGAGACTGAAATAAAACACAATCTTTATACATATATTTTGCTCGTTTTCACATTTGGTGTACTCTCATCCGCATAATCCAGATCATCCTCTTCTAACAACATGTAGACTCATCATTGTCTCTATAATCCAATGTTAAGTGCTAAATTATCGAAATGGACAGGACGTCGACCTTTTTTCTTCACTCATCCGTGAGGTTTGGACCAAAGGTCGACGTCCTCAGCCCTAACAGTTTGGTTTAAACATATTTTTATTTTGCCAAAGCAGAAACCTGGATAGGCGAACAAGCCTAGTGGCTTATATTAATGCCGCTCCAGTACATTGTTCCAATAGCTGGATACATAAATGAAATAATTTGACAACTAAAGAATAATACTGAGACACAATAACAGATATAATGATTGAGTAATGAATATGTTCGTTATGGTATTGGTTATCCCTCACAACGAAATGAGCTGCCGCAGAAAATCAAGTTATATAAAACTTGTCTTACACTGAATATATATGTTGAGGTGCTAATCACTGGAAGCGGTTACTTTTAGAAATGAACTGGTGTAATGAGTATTAGTTGAGTTATTCAATGCGCCGTTACCGTATAAAGTAGTTATCCTTGAACATAAAAATACACAGTTCTTAAATTTTGATAGTTCCGACATGCAAAAAGGTAGTGAATAACGTCTTCATTATAATGACCACATGAATACCTGGGTGTTTCCGATATATGTCAATTATATCTGTCTGCATTTAGATAACTACAGCCAAGCTTGAGGGGACAATGATTTTGATTTGACAAAATCTAGTCCCAAAGTTTAAATCAAAGTAATTGTGAGTTTCTGTTGTGTCTCTCATGGTTCTAAATTGATTCAGGGAAATAGCATTAACAGCTCCATCGGGCAATAAATTCCACAACATACATGTAATCTTGCTCAGTAAAAATGATTGAGAATATCTTTGCGTTCTACAATTTATACTTTGAATGGAAGAACTATTTCTAAGATTATATACTCCTCACAAAATGTTAAGCAACACAAATTTGTAGTCTCATTACAATTTCATTTATTGAAATTGCAAATCACTGAATGATGCAATAGAAAGGTGAAACCTATGTACACACGATTAGCAAAATGAAATGAAATAGTTTTGAGCAATAATAGACTTACAAATCATCAAAAGCATGTACCCGCGAAACAGTCGTGCAAAATGTGCTGCATTGATGGAGCAAAATGTTAACATTAAGGTTCAAGTCAGCTTTGGACAGTGAAGCAGTGTTCAGTAACGAGTATGACTACCATGAGCACAAATGCAAGCCTCCACAGGTCTTTGCATTGACCAAATGAGCCTTTAAAGTTGCTGTTGTGGAATGTTCTGCCATTCTCTCTGTAACGCCTGCTCAAGGTCATCCAGAGTCTGAGGGTGAACATGGAGACCGTAAACACGACTACCAATAATGTCCCAAGCATGTTCAATTGGATTCAGATCAAGTGACCTTGCAGGCCAGTCCATATGTGTGATGTTGTTGATCTAAACAACATCGTTAACAACTCTTTCTCGGGCATTATCATCCATAGACGGGCATTTTCATCCATAAAAATGAAGTTAGGACCCGCTTGTTGTGCCAGAGGAATGATTACAGGTAGGTTTACACCAATCAGGGTGCATGTGCGAAGAGGGGAGCACATTCATGCCATACATTTTGCATGTTGTTTCTGAGGGTGGTTGTGTTCGAGTGATGTTGTCAATGTTATGAGATAAAACAATTTGACAGTCACTTAATGTTATGTATTCTTTCAATATTTACCTTTCAGTAACATGTCGGCAAAAATCGCTATCGAGATTGATAAGAATATTACACTGAAAATACTTGTTGCTTAATTTTTTGTGAGGAGTATAGTTGCTTTGTTCAAATACTCTACCTGGTACAATATCGTTCAGATAATCAGGAGCCCTAACATTTTGAGAAGAGTGTTGAAATCTGCAGTCGCCTGCTCTTACAAGGCTTGAAGCGACATCTGCATGTTCATCTTTTTATGTATTGATATAAAATATGTCTCTGTAGTGACACCCGCGACGAAGGAACTTTTATTTGTTTAAAAAATGTTAAAACCTGCATTGAGAACACAACGCCAATCGTAATCCGATGCTTGTTTGATTGGCATTCTTAAAGTACGACTTTACAGATGCTGATTTCTTGTTGATGAATAGAGGGGAGTTTCCATGTTTATTCTCACACCGTTATCAAGATAAAAGTTACTACAACCAGGTGAATAGAAGTATATATGCATAGTGACAAGCAGCAAATTAACAACAACAGGTAATTTAGCAAGTAGCACATGGTTGGATGCCCCACCCAACCATGTGGTACTTGGATGGTCCCCCACTGCGCCCACTTTTATTAAAACAACAAAATGCAGCCACCCGTAGAACAATAGGGGGATTAGTTATAGTCTGTTTCAAGGTAAGTCTGGTGACATCGTGACCAAAGTCTGAATAAAAATTGGTGAGCACATTTCACTAACAAATGTCACAGTCATGTATATGTATAATAAAACGAACCCTCACTTCATCATTCATCATCATGGCTAATACTCATGTTGACATTCAGTACATTGATAATGCACAGGATGGACCAAATTTGATTTATATGGCAACTATACTAGCCACATAAAGAAACTGTGCATTGTCAAAATATTATCCAAGTTGATAAGTACATTAACAATGTCAAAGGTACATATAAACTTTAATGGAGGGATCATGAGACCATAACAAGTCTGGAGAATTTCAATTGAAAAGTCAATCACAATGACGTCACGAGTCCACAAGTGGGACAGGGGTCAAACGACCATGTCACAAGCTCAATAACGGGTATGTCCACCGTCGGCATTGAGAACAGCAGTGCATCGACGACGCATAGAGCCTATCAAACGTGCAAGGAAGGCTTGTGGGATGTCACGCCAGATTCTCTCAAGTTCTGTTGCAAGGTCAAGGACGTTATCTGGCGGATGAGGAAGACGGCGTAGACGTCGATCCAACCCGTCTCAAACATGCTCTATCGGGGAGAGATCCGATGAATTTGCAGGCCAAGGCAGTAAGTCAAGGTTGTGGTGTTGCAAGAAATCCATAGCAACCCTTGCCGTATGAGGGCGGGCATTGTCCTGTTGGAATGTTAACCCAGGGCCATGACGTTGCAGAAAAGGAATTGCCACAGGTCGAAAAATCTGATCCCTGTAGCCAACACCAGTTAAGTTGCCCTGAACAATCACCAAAGGAGTTCTTTGGCGTGCTGTTATTCCACCCCAAATCATCACGGGACCACCACCAAAGCGATTCCTCTCCAAGACACAGGCCTGTGCATAACGTTCTCCTACGCGTCTATAGGCACGTTGACGTCCATCACTATGGGAAATGTTAAACCTGGACTCATCTGTAAAAACAACATTTCTCCACCAAAACAAGGGTCTGCGGACATGATTTCGGCACCACATTTGGCAAGCTTGTCGATGGCGTTGTGTCAGGATAGGCCGTATGGCGGGACGTCGTGGTCTGATCCCGTGATGACGTAAACGTTGTCCTGGGATGGTTCGGGCAGTCATCACTGCAGTCTGAAACCTGTGGCGCAGCTGGGTCACCCTTATCCATCTGTCCTGTCTTGGCGTTGTTACACGTGGACGTCCAGAACGAGGCCGATCGATGACGTCATTTGTGTTCTGGTAGCGTCTCACCAGTGCAGAAATGGTGTTCCGGTGGCAGTGGAAATGTGCAGCCACTTGTCGTTGAGACATTCCCCCACGGACCATCCCAATGGCCTCATGACGTTGTGCAGACGTGAGCCTTGGCATGCTATGCGTTTCAATAGCTGTTTAATTTTTTGAACGATCCCAAGGGCAGGGGTTGAGCTTTCCAAAGTGACAGTATTGTGTGGCATTCATTTGCTCTGTTTCTCTTTCCCGGAATGCACGTGCAACAACGTATTGCACGTCTCAAGGACTGACGTCACTGACGTCACGGAACGTGGCACGTGCATGCATGTTGGATACATGTCACTAATCTCTGAGTTTAAATCTTTATGTGTCTAAACAGGTTTGATAAATTTAGATTTTAAATTTTTGTATGCACAGTTTCTTTATGTGCCTAGTATATAAGTTTAGGGTTAAGAACAGAAAGAATAATAGTGTGTACTGGAGATGCTGTGTCAAAGACTGCCGAGGAACACTGAATATGAAGGAAGAAGTATAGAGACATTAACAGTAGATTTCTCACCCGGAAGGATGATTTTCAGCGTGGAAGAAAATCGGTTCTGCAATACCTTGATTGTGTCCCTCATTTAACAGCATTTTGAATTGACAATTAATGGTCGTGTCAGAAAATGAACAAATAAAAAGCTGAAAAAGAGACTGGTGGTGCCAGGTATATTGATAACATGTTATTGATGTTACTCATACTGATGTTTCTTAAGATGCATATCACTTGTATGTTAATACATTATTATTTCAAGCTTATTACACTTATGTTAATGCCAGCTACATACTAGTTTAAGAATCAAGTATGTAGTTTATGACTGCCCAAAGAGTTAAGTAGACTATGCTGTATACCACTGACCACTAGCCTGATACAGACTATACGCTAATCCATCTGTTGTTTTAACACTGATCATTTCCAAAAGTGGGCACAGTGGGAGTAAACCGCTACTTGAGAGTAGGAGAGTAACATCAACAAATCAACTTCAGTATGACAAAGTCGAAATCCACTCCATTGTCCAAGTTATGGAATCAATCCACATTCAATCAGCTACCTACTCAGATTTATGTGTTGAAAAATCTGGCAATAACTGTTGTAACTATAATTAATCGAAATGTATTTATTAACCTTTGACTGCTCTTTCCGATCACCATTATGGCAGGCCTTCAATAAGTAGAATATATCACCAGTTCAAGAGGCAGTATTCAGGTGCTCTTTCAGGTTACCTGTATTACAAGAACAAGCAGCGCCAGACTTGTACCTATTGGAGATGTACAAAAACAATGTGCAACGGCAAATGCACTACAGTCGGCGACTATGTTCAGAATGTGACTGATTATGATCATCCTCCAGAAGATGTCCAGAGCCTCCGTTTTGTGAGCAGCCTGAGAAAGCAAGCACGAGATGAACCAACATCAACTATGCCGAGCATCTACAACGACGAGGTGACACAACTTGATGCAGCTGCTGTTGGAACTCTTCCCTCCTTCCCTTCTGTCGAGAGTGCTCTCTATCGACATAGAAGCCACACCACCCCTAAGCTTCCTCAGACCAGAACCGATGTCAACCTCACTGCTCCATGGACGGACACAGGTGACAGCAACAGATTTCTGCTGTTCAGCGATGGTGAAGATGACAAGATGCTCGTCTTCTCAACAGATGAACAGCTGCGAGTGCTTTGATCCGTAACAGTTATCTACATGGACGGAACGTTCACAGCATGTCCCGACCTCTGGAACCAGCTGTACATCTTCCATGTCAGGAAAGGGTCAACGACCTTCCACTTGGTATACGCCCAGCTCCCAGACCGTCGTCAAGCTACATAGCAGCGCCTTTTCAGCAACCTTAAGATCCACGTTCAGCAACTTCTCAACCAGCCTCTCAACCCTGACAAGTTTCAAGTGGACTTAGAGATGGCTGCTATTCGAGCTGTTGAGCTTGAGTTTCCAGCCGCTGAGGTTAAGGGGTGCTTTTTTCACTATACGCAGGCCATCTGGAGGAAGACGCAAGAACTCGGACTCTCTGTCATGTACAGAGAAGATCCTCTTTTAGAAGGTTGGGTGTGATGAGCTGCTGCTCTCCCACTTCTGCCTCTTCGGCAAGTTCAGGACGCTTGGCTTGACACCATGAACTCCTCCCCTGACGTCCCCGGATCCCAGACATTCAACGACTACATCACTACAACCTGGGTGGACGACGACGCTTGCTTTCCCTTGCCCATATGGAACCATCATGACACATTCGGCCCCAGGACTAACAACAACATTGAGGGGTTTCACAGTAGATTGAATGCTTCACTCAGTCATCGCCATCCAAACATCTTCAGGTTTATGGAAATCATCAGGAAAATAGAGAAGGAAGAGAAAACCAAGCTAAGCCAACTCGACCTGTGTGAAATGTGTGAATCATAAATCATAATGAAATATTTAATGAACTATTTCTTCTGTGTAAATAAAATGATAATCGTGTTCAGTATTTCAGTATCTAACTTGTTCTTTATTGAAAACAATAAATGCTCTTCAACGAACAATGTCTTCTGTGTTAATTAACTCATTAATGAACTATGTCTCCTGCGGGTACTCTTCAGCAACAGGAATGTTCCCACTTTCATTGTAGGGATGGGGGAAGTACCACCTGTGTGCACTGAACCATTAATTAATGTGTCTCACAACTGGGAGTTCTCACAAATGGGAGGACACATGTGTCGCGTTGTAGATAGACTATAGCCCTTAAACAAAGGCTCATGCTTCAGTGGCTAATGCTAATTACCTGGCTCGCATCTCTCACCTAGCCATAGTGCAATGTTGTCTTAACAAGACCCTTTTGGTTAGACTCTGGCTAAGTGAGAGTGAACCATCTTAACTCACTCATCAATTAACAAGGCAGTAGTCAGTAGGCCTTGTTAATTGGTGAATCTTGTCTGCCTTGACTCACTCATCAATTAACAAGGGATTAGGTCTTGGGGCATACAAAGAACATTCATTTACCATCACCCACTAGTTATCTCCCCTGTGGATATTTCAAAAATTGTACCGGAAACCTCATCTTTCCAAGACATTTCCAAGCGTGTAAATGTGGACTTTTTTCCAGTGTAAGTACTTTATAAGATTATGTATCACTGTATATAGACTGTTATGTCTTCCATGCCTCAAATCTCCGCCTTGAAGCATTTGTATAAGTACTTTGTAAGATTATGTATCACTGTATAGGGACTGTTATATCTTCCATGCCTCAAATCTCTGTCTTAAGGCCCTTGAATAAGAACTTTGTAAGATTATGTATCACTGTATATGGACCAAGTTGTACACAGGGCTGATGGCCCACACCACTGTACCAAAATAAAGAACTATAATGCCAGAGTGCCTACCTTTTAAGGTACCCTAAGCTTGGACTAACCTTTGAGACAATGTGTATATATGGATATGCACCTAGCAAAGGGCATGTGTTACCAGGTTTGCATATTTTTGATAATCCCTTCTTTTATGCAGATAAAATTATTAAAAAATGAACGAATAATGCCATGCTTGTCTCAGAGTGAGGGAAGATAATTTATATAGTGATTCTTATCAAATTAGATATTTCTTTTTCGTCCAAACAGAATTCACAAATTACGGATATTTTGTGTGGGTGTGGGTGCATACACTTATATATAACATCCAAAATCAGGCTGTTTGTAACCATAATGACTATATTGGTTGGAACACTAGAAGGACGAAAATAATTTCACACTTCAAAATGAACTGGAACCATAACATTTTTCATGTTGTCATATGAGCTTCAAAACACTGAATAAAATAAATGCTGTATGATAAAATGAATCAGAGAACATTATAATGGCATAAATGACGATGTAATGACACATGTAATGGTAAAAAATATATAATCACTATGTTAGGTAACTCATGACCAGACACGTCAAACTGGTATCGATAGATTTATATCTAATATGCAAAAATTCAGTATTTCTTATTACCTGAAATAGGATTACACGAATATGGAATGAGATGTTTTAAGCTGAGATCAATTTGTTAGGTAGCAGTTTACTAAAGTAGACCTTAAATCAACTTCAAAATATTGGTCATTCACAAACTGAAGCATCTCATACTTCCCCATCAAGATTTCTTAAATGGGACCTTTGTCTAGTTTTACAAGCTCTACAGAGATATCCGTTCGAGCCTATGCAAGGTACCACTTTGAAATATTTGAGCTTCAAGACGGCATTCCTATTGGCTTTTGCAGCGGCGTCAAGAGTGTCGGAACTGCATGCGATTGACGTGAAATCCATTGTCTTTGCGGAAGGATATAAGTCAATGTCTTGTAGGACAGTACTGGAGTTCGCGGCTAAGAACCAGACCGCTGCATCAGGTCCACTGGGACACAGATCTTATGTGAATACCAGCTCTACCAGCCACTGCTTCAAGATCTGACAGATCAAGATTACTATGTCCAATTCAGGCTCTTAGATGGTACCTACAACACACATCTAGTTTTGGACGGAGTTGTCGTCGTCTTTTCCTATCTTGCAAAATGAATGTAGATCAGAAATCTCCAAGAACACTTTTGCTTCCTGGCTCAGAAAGACTATTGCCTTTGCCTATCAGGGGTTGGATCAAGAGACAGTTTCCACTAAGTTTTCCCCTCATGAGATTAGGGCTTTAGCTTCTTCATTAGCAGCATGGGGCTCAGTTTCAGTTGAGAAAGTTGTCATGAGCTGTCAATGGAAATCTCAGAATACTTTTATTAATTTTTATCTAAGAGATGTAGCCTCTTCTTTGGAGGGCCTTAAGTCCCTGGGTCCCTTAGTAGTGGCACAGCACCTCTCCTCCGTCTAGTGCCCCCTATTTTTGTTTGGGGAGGGGGGGTGTCCTGTAGTTTATTGGGTTGAGGGACAAAGTGTCGGGCACCCGATCTTCAAGTGTGACTCACATCAAGGACGGAAGATGAATAATGAGAAGAATCAGGTAGGGAACGATTTGTATATCCCTTCTTATAACTAACCGAGCACTATTCTGGGTTCAGTTATTTAGGGAGTAGTCTCTTTCTTTCTTTCCGCTATTATGTAGATTTGGTCAAATAATCATCCAGAAGTGTCTCAGAACCGGAAATGACGTCCATGAGAAGGAATTATCAGTTTTGGGAGTCAACTAGGAAAACGGAAATGACGTCATAGACCGGAAATGACATCATAGACCGGAAGTGATGTCATAGAACTGGAAGAGACCCTAAACCGGAAGTGACGTCATAGACCGGAAGCGGGTTCCAGATTTGGACCAGAAATGATGTCAGATATCCGGAAGTGATGTAAAGGGTAACGATAGGTCTTCAAGAAGTTGTAAGGCCAATATTGGATGAATTATTGATGGTAAATACTTAGTCAAAAAGGAAAGAACCTGCTCACCTAATGATTGAGATTGACCTTCCTTCACAATTAATACAACTCTACGAGTTAATAGGGTATAGATATTCCTAAGTCATAGTTATCCTAGAAGGTCTGGGATGTTCTCAGGAATATATATTAGTGGTATGTAGAGGTTTATACTTCTAGGGATAGCCCACCATCCTTATGTGGGATTCAGGCAACCATAATCCAGAGGGAAGGTTTACGCTATAATTAGGAACAATTACATGTATTGTTAGTAATTGTTAGTAAACTTACCTCTGGATTATGGGATTTATGTCCCGCCCGACCTTCCCCACCTTATCCTTTAGAAGTTATATATTTGGGAAAAATTGTGAGGTTTTTAAACAGACAATAGGATGACGTCATGTCAAGGGGAGGTAACTCTTGGGGTTAAGAGAGTAAGCATACCAATAGGGATAGCTATGACTTAGGGTTTAAATTTTTTCATTTTATTTTCTGTATGTGACTGTGGGAACCACAGAATTAAGGCAACCATAATCCAGAGGTAAGTTTACTAACAATTACTAACAATACATGTAATTGTTCCTTTTTCAGATTTTCAAATACTTTGATGGTATAGTGACTGATCCAATTTGATCCTATTTCTGTGATTTTTA
The DNA here is from genome assembly GCF_003918875.1 of Haliotis rubra. NCBI lineage: Eukaryota > Metazoa > Mollusca > Gastropoda > Lepetellida > Haliotidae > Haliotis > Haliotis rubra. The sequence continues at coordinate 1,089,658 of NW_025766570.1, read as the reverse complement.
CCTCGATATTTAATCATGTAAAATATGATGTCTTTTACCTATGCTTAGATATCAAAAATACACATTTGATGTATTTGAATCTGTAAACTAAACAACCCCACTTTGCCATTGCTAAAAAAATCAGAAATTTTACTTAATTACACAGGTATATACAGTTTTTAACTAAGTACACAGCAAATGCTTAAGTGTAAACTAGCGTGCAAAAGAAACGCAACCAAAATAAAAATTATCATAAATTGTCAAAATAATTGCCAACCTGCTGAAAACACATGCCTTGGACACAACCTGTCTATTTCCAGTGAACAAGTGCACGAGATTTTGATGATTGGTGAGTTAAATGAATTCGCACAGAAACAATGGAAATTGTGCACAAAGTTACCCGTATGACGTGAGGGTACAAAACCTGACTAGATTTGTTCTCTCTCATCATGTGACATGATTGAAAGCAGCCAACATGCCTCGAACAGTAGGAAAGAGCAAATGGTATGCTTCAGATGGGCGCAACACAGGAGCCTGTGACCAGGATCATGGGATGCTGCAAGTCCACCATCGACAGACTTGTCACACGTCACAGACAGACTGGCAGTACTGCTGACAGACACAGGAGTGGCAGACCCAAGGTTGCGACCCCACAGGAAGATCGGGTGCTTCATCTGAGAAACCGCTACCTCACTGTGACGTCATCAAGCGCGAATAGCCTTGGACGTGCAGTCAGCAGACAGACCGGAGCAAGGAAGACTCCATCAGCATGGTATTCGTGCCTATCAACCTTTCAAAGGCATGACGTTAACGCTCCGACACCGACGTGCCAGATTGAGGTGGGCCAGGACCGTAATGCAGTGGCAGCAGCGAAACTGGCGAAGAGTGTTCTTCAGTGACGAGAGCAGGTTCCAGCTCTTCAAATCTGATGGTCATGTTCGAATCTACCGACATCGGGGCGAACGGATGGCACCTACTTGCATCCAAGAAGTGGAGCATTACGGAAGTGGAAGCGTTATGGTCTGGGGCGGAATTTGTGGGGACCAGAAGACATATCTCAGCATCATCAACGGTAATCTCACCGCACGTCGTTACATCGACAGGCTTTTACGGCCAGTGGTGCTGCCTTACCTGCAATGTCACCCAAGGACTCTGTTTCAACAGGACAACGCCACACCTCACACAGCTCGGATCACTAGTGACTTCCAGAACACTAACAACGTCAACCTGCTACAGTGGCCAGCGAGATCACCTGATCTGTCTCCAATCGAACACCTCTGGGACCAACTGGGCCAACGCAACAGCTGCCATTGACTAGGGATGCTTTGGCAGTTGCCCTGCAAGAGGAATGGCGCCGAATCCCTAATGATGATGTCAGAAGGCTCACATACTCAGTTCGACGCCGCGTTAGAGCCTGCATCACTGCTAGGGGTGGCCACACACGATACTGAATCATCTGTGTTGTTCAGGACAGTTTAAGACCTTAAGGACAAATCAGCATTGGCGATCGAATACTGGACACTGCACCCCTGTGTTATCCATGTGCCTTCAGAACACGAATTGTTTCGTTTTTCTAACTGAAAAGTTTCAAGAACTGTTGCTGAATGATTGTGTTTTACAATACAACACTTCTTGTTACCATAATTTGCTTTTGTTGTGTTTTAGTGAAGAAAACTGTTTGGTGGCGTTTCTTTTGGACGCTAGTTTATTTCCAGGGAGAATAGAAGATGCTGTAGATTATGCCTTGTAACTTCTTATGCAACAATGAAGTTCCGGTCGTATCCTCAAAACAGTTTTTTTCAGGCAATCAAACGTGCATGCAATACAACGATTACTACTCTCTTGCTGTAACCATTGTTTGGTGGTAAACCTACACATGTTATTTGTCATCATTCACTTGATAGTCAGGTAATGAATTTATAACAGGTATAATTAGTGGTAACACCATTCAGATTATCCGACAAAGGTTCCCATTTGGCATTTCTTGTGTCTGGAGTAAATACTCATCATTGTAAATTGAGGTTTGATGTGGCAAATGTATTACATCTTACGTAATATGCGCATGAAAGTGCAGCAAGAGGAATTATCAGCTGAGTTACAAAAACAAACCTCATCAAAGGATTAACCGATAACACGCTGATTGAATTATTGCTTTTATCCTGCACAGCGGATTTGTCAAAGGGTAGTGTTTATGTATGTAGATTTACTAATCTATACTGAATACACCCTGTCGTAAAGTGTCTGTGTAAAAACAACACCCTTCCTTCAAAGGATTAACCACCAATACATTGATTGATTGCTCATTATTGGCTAACTAAATTACTTTTTATAATTAGGTAGTTGCCAGGTGTGCTATCTTGGGTGACCAATGGAACTATACACCAATGTGAAAAAAACTGAAACGATATATCCCTTTTTCGCATATTAGACTGTTAAAACACACTTGACATGGAACAGAATTCTTTGTCAGCTGCAGATGAATGGCATATCATTACTTTATGTGGATATTGATGGATATATACCTTGAACAAGGTAATAGCCTGACATTGTTGCAGACTAGTCTGTTTTATTTCTAATATTTACATTTTGTTTTTATTCATTTGTGGTAGCATTCAACAAAATCATTTTGTTTTCGCCGTGAAGTGTAATGAGACAGACAACATACACTAGGTCGTATTTAGGGCGTGTGTGAAATATGATTCACGTTGGCAAGTTATAAAATGTCTAGATATTACAGTCATGATATAAATTCACTATAAGTATAAACAGATTGTACGCTTTTTATTAAGTTTCAAAATGCACAAAAATATGACAATAAACTAATTAGGATTATAAGAAAAAAGATAAGGACATACATTGACTTCGTTATTTTTCAGTCCTAACTTATTTTACCTCTGGCAGATGGTTAAACTTCAAAGTGTTCTCATTTGTTAGCATAAAAATGAAGATGGAAATATTATCGAGTAAAAATGATTTCATTTTTGTTGATCAATCTATACCTGGGCGCAGCAGAGGTCACGAACCAGTCGAGAATACTGGGATATCATCCGGGTACTCACGGGAGAAAAACAATAACAAAAGCAACAACCAGTCCACGGAAATTGCTCTGGGTCAGTGCCCAGTTGAATGTGTTCATCATTATGATTGTTTGGATCATATTTTGACATGGTCGGCTTCCGTGTGCGATGTGTTCACTTCCATCAACCACCAGCCTTGTAATAACATGTGACATGAGATTAGCCATGTGCTAAAATAACAAAGCATATCGCTTGTCGACGTCCTGAGCCTTATAAAAATCGAAAGGTCGGCTTCCTGAGCTGACTCCTTTTCAAACAATTGTCATATAAGTGGTAATAATTCCTGAGCATTAGAGATCAGATTGGCTTGCTTAATTTGGAATTTATGCTTTTCATAAACTAGAATCTCATAAGCTATTTGTCTCAGGAATCATCTGTGATATGAACTTGTTAACTGATTTCTCTAGAAATTATTTAACGTGATCTAAAGTGAATAATGTATTAAATATTTAGTCACCTTTTATTGTAAATGACCAAATTAATTAGTTACACTATGAAGTTTTTAAGAAGGGTTTGGGTTGTTTTTGCCTCAATCTGCCCGTGTGTGGACGATATAACCAATTATCTATTAACAAGTTCATGATATTTCGTGAATACACCAATTGCATGGCACCGTCTCTGACCACAAACCCAAACCCAAATGGGTTGTTCTCTATTCGCCTACCTCCCAATTCGCCTAGTCTTAAAACAACATTTCATGGACTGTTGATTACGCAATGACAAACCACCCAATGGTCCATCCCTTGTGGCAGGTGTTAATTAGAGGGTACCAATTAGAGAATGTATTCTACTACAATAAGCAAGGGTTCACTTTTATGACAGCTAATAAACCCTGTCCAGTCAGTCGGTATCAGTCAGTCAGTGGGTGGGTCCGGTAAACTTTTATTTAATCCATGATGTAACATAGGTCTATGTAATATGTGTTTATACAAACCGTGACAGGGGAAAAATATTTACGCTTCTGTGGATAACAAGTAAAACATACACTTCAAGTGGTATTTGGAACATGCTAGCCACACTAGGGGCAACTATAACAGTCAATATCAATTTCTGACACTTAGATCAAGAAGGATGCAGATGAGTGAAGTTATACTAACATATAGAATTTGTTCCTAGTTGATCGCATATAACGACGAATAGAAAACACTTACTTTAAACATGATCCCAACTTTCAAAAATGTATCTCGTGTCAGATGCAGTTACATTAATATAAAGCACAAATGGATATCAAAATATGGCTTATTCTTGCAGTTCTCATGAATAAATATGTCACATGCAAGATGCATTATGTATATCAACAGTTAGAACTCTAACAGAACAAAAGATGCGTGAAATGCGTCTGTACACTCATAGGGATCCTTGGGTAAAGGAGAAACTAAAAGAAGTAGTAGTAAAATCATTCCTAATTTCCAAAAAATTCCAAGCCTTGGAAATATCATCTTTACAATTTTGGAATATTTTGCAAATATGATATTACCAAATTGGAAATTTTTGGAAATCATCATTTTTTCTCTTGTGTTTTGTGATATTTCAAAAGCATTTAATAGAGTATGGAATACTGTGCTTATATATAAACTGAAATGTTATTGTATAAACAATGAATAACCAGAGTGGCTTTGCAGACTACAGCTTGCAAACTATCTGTCTTTTGGTACATCGTCTGATACTGAAGAGTTAATAGCTGGTATAGGTCTTGAAGCGGTGCAGTATTGGCTAAATAATCATCCGAACTGCAATTTCACAAATACATGTATCATAGAATCTTTGAAAATGTGTACTGGAGAACAATACCTTTTATTTCAACAACAATTTTGTAAGCAAATGAACGGAATGAGAATGGGAACAAAAGTAGCACCTATATACGCTACTCTAGTGATGAGAAGAATTGTGAGATCTCATTTTTGGACGTAAACATTATAAAGTAAGGAGACCAATTTCCCTTGAAAACTTATAAGCCGACAGACATGCACCAATACCTGCAATTCAGTTCGTGTCACCCGCGGCACACGAAAGCAAATACTCCTTATAGGCCAGTAGAAACTGCACTGAACCTAGACATTTCTGATAACAGGCAAATTTTTGGGTTTTTTCATGCTTTAAAGTTTACTGATTCACCCCCCAAAAACACAAGAAAAATCAAGACTGGGGAAATTTATTTTTTTCAGTCTTTTGTAACAAGAGAAAAAAATGATTTTTTCTGAAAATGTATACCATTCGCACTTGCTAGTCTTGTGTATTTCTAAAACAATTGTTATTTTTTAATTTTCCACCTCACTCACATTTAGCAATTGCAGGGCAAAGTTAAAACTGTATTAAAAAAATAAAATGTGTATTTTAATCACATGACCTATATACCATGGTGGCCATCTTGGATTCAAGATGGCCGTTCTCTCAACATTCAAAGATCCTGCAAATTTACTTCCAGTATGTACATAGTATTTTGATGTAATAGCAGATATAACAAATTCAAAAGTTGAAAATCACTATTGAAACATTCAGAAAATTAAAAATGTTAAAAGATACAAACATTTTCTCTGATACCTGCATATTAATTAGTTTTGAAAAGGCTGAAAATCATAAAGTCATGTGCTTCAATGTTCTATTCCATTTTTCAGACAATTTCTATGTCTCTATAAAGGTTATTTACAAACTCTTAATCAAATAGGATTTCAGGAAAAGTTTATATTTTCCTAAATAATGTATTATTTTAAAAGCTGTTACATACAGAACCACTCACCAATATTACTCTGGTGCTGTGAAAACCATCTGAATAAATGTTTCATTCCAGCAGAAAATGGTATCACAAGTTATCACTGTCACTGTTATATGACTGTCCCAGACATAATTCTGAACAACTTCTGTTCACATTTAACTTTGAAGTAACATTCATCACTGTATCCAATACACAATTAGTCACATTGTTCTGAAATAGTGTATGGAACTGTCAGACCATATATATGTCCCTTTGTATTCCCTGAGGTGCAGTTCATGCTGGGCCAAGTCCAGTCATTCTTCTGAGATAGCTCCAACAATAGAAGATGGATTTGAACACGTTCCCCTACACTTGTAGTGGATACTACAAGGAACTCTTCTTTGAACATGTACAGTTATTTACACAATTGTGTACCAGCTATACATGAACACCGGATTTCCTTCAATAGGTTGGCTGGGGCACCACACATATCAGTTATTATAGGTGTAACAGTGTTGCAGATAGTTTGAAAGCCATGTTCATGTTGTCCAGCACAGTCTTGAGATGGATCCATGTACACACCTGGTGTTGCACTTGTAGGGAATGGAATGCACATGCTCTGCTTGTTGGTGGCATTCTTTCAACAGATGTGAATTTTGTTGAGACAGCAAAGAGATATCTCAAATCATCTAACCTGTATATGTCATCTGTCATCCTGACATGGCATGTACAAAAGGGAGCAAACGACATACATCATTTCCCAAACCTTGTTTGCACTGATTGACAGAGACTAGTTGTTTCTTGGTCTTCATGAAAATGTTGGTGTGCGGTTTGCTGTGGTGAAGGAGTAAGACAAGGATGTCTGTGTCATCAGCCAAAACAACAACTTCAGCAGAGGCCTCAGCCATTTCCAGTGCTTTTCTGACAACAACAACATCAGCATCACCTTCCTTGCCTGCAGGTTTGACAGTAATGCCATCCTCTTGAAGCTTTTCTCCAATGAGGTTGATCAGAGCTTGTTTGTTGTGCTTGTTTGACAAAAATGCAGACTTGTCTTGAGGAACTGGTGTTGTAGCTGAAACTACAATGTCAGGTGATGATGCCTTCATGAGCTTTCTTCTTTTCTGCACTGGTTCCTTGGTGGTTGATGTTAGGTAGCTGTCAAATACAACACATAATGGGTGATGCCTCAATGTTCTGTGCTTAACATTGTCAATGAAGATTTGACAAAGTTCAACAATGCATCCAATCTTTGGCCACTGTACTTGTTGAAGAAGTGCACATCCGTCGATCACTGTTTCTGCTTCAGCAGCATGCACTATTTCCTTGTAGTGGTTATCAAGTATGAAATTGGCCTGTGTGGACTTTTGACATTTCCTCATTGACCCGTCATCGTTAAACAGAGCAGGCGAAACTGCTGCTAGCTCATAGGAGAAGATACTTGATGATGGAGGACCATTGACGAGAGTCATTGCCAACAGTTGTTGGTAGAGCTCTGTTGATGACATTCGCAGTTCTTCTTCATCAGACAGGCGTACTGATTTCTTCATGACAGGAAATGTGACCACTTGATCAGATTTCTTCATGACAACATCTCCAAATCTCTTTCCAGTCAGATTTGCTTGAATCTTGCGACCAATCTCAGCTACATCATGAGCATTAACCTTGTCGATTGCAACCACACCAGTAGCAATATTTCTCAGCTGATCTTGATGAGGTGTGTCAAAAGGGTTGTGTGCTCTGAGAAAAGTGATGAAAGTTTGCAAATCAGCCAGATCTTGCTTTATCCTGCCTGGGTTGACATCTCTTTGATGATCTGTAACCTCTGTTGTCGTGCCAGTCATCAGTCGCAGTGCATCAGTGTATTGTGCAACAATGTGAGCTGATAACAACCATTTTGTTCTGGCAGAGTCCTTATGGGTGATATTGATTAACCCTCCTTGTGTTTTCCGTGTTCAATGGTCATATCGCTCCAGGTTCCACTCCAAAATCTCTTGGGATTCCTTCTGACTGTGAACAATCCTCTCTCCATGGGACCACGCAGACATTGACACAGATCTTGGCAGTCTTGCAAATATAAGCGACAGAACTTGGCATAATTGTTGTGACCTGAGGCAGCAAATAGGGGAAGCATATCTTCAGTGGCCTTGAGATGCAACAACCAGTTACCAGATTTTTCAGCTCGGATGAACATTCTCACATTTGAAACAAAGTCCATAAACATCAGCCAAAGTTTACTTGTCTTCGTTTTTCTTTTTTCCTCTTTCAGGTTCAACAGTTTCAGGTGAATCTCCTTGAGTGTTTCTTCTGAGCTAGAAACTTCATCATTTCTTTGAAATAGCTTTTGTTGCAGTGTGGCAAGGTTACCTTTTGCTTCTTCTGAGAGAAATAGTTCACTGGACGAGAACATAGATTCATTATCTCTCCCTTCATTGTCAAGTGATGGTTTGACAGACTCAGTAAGTACAGCATGGAGTGCAGCATCAGTCAACAGACAAGCACGGAGAGTCTTGGTGTAAGATTTTCCATCTACCATTTTGGGGAGACTTTTACATGCATGGACATTTGCCCACAGTTCTTCTAAGCCGCTGTCCTCCTTAATTTTGCAGTCTGCACCTAGATATGACATGAGTTGATGAAAGCCTCCAAGACGCAACTGAATATGAGAAAACTCATCTTGATTGTCACTCTTTATCTTGTATGCTTTGGCATAAAGTGGCTGGTCAAAAGTGAGTTGGGCACAACACTGTTCTCGTTGTCTTCTCTGGGAGTCAACAAATTTCATTGTGCTATATACTGCTTCATTGGTCTGTGGATTCAGTGGTATCAATGGATTATAGGTCACAGAAGTGCATATGCAATGGCCACTGGTAATCTCTGACATAAAACCTAGCCAATTTGGTGTTGAGTTCAGGTAAATACTAGACAGCAGCCATAGTGTATCTAGCTCAAGAAAGTTCTGCAAAGAAATGGTGACTTTTGGCATTTGCTTGAATTTCATGTCAGACATAAGACTTCTGAGAGGCTGTTTATATGGACGAACAATATTTCCAAAGTTGCCCTCTGTAAGTACATCTGATGATGAATCTTTTCTCCTAGGTATGTTCACAAAACAATGTTGCGCTGGAGTCTGGCAGGTGACAATACCCATCACATGAGTTGACTGCTAATGGGCAGCGTGTCTTCATTGTGGTCAGAGTTATCGGCCACCCACTGAGAGAACCCATGGCTGGTAACATCTCTGGATGGTGATTCAGTTGAATTGATGTTGGCCTGACTTGCAGCCTTCTGAAAATCCATAACCTGGTCATAAGCACACTTTCTCCCAGTGATGACAGGACATTGAGAGCAACTCTTGATCTTGTAGTCTGGTGAATGAATAGTTCAGTCAACAGAAGAAGTGGTGATGTAAATGACTGATGCGAGGCTTGCATGAGGATATGGCACACAGATGCTATCAGTATCCGTTGTTTGAGAGATGCTGATGCTGTACGAGGTTTGTCAAAGATGCTTTGCATAAACTCATGGAGGACTTGAGGAATTTGGTGTTCAAGAGTATCGATGTCAACTTCAGATGGCTCAGGATACCTTTCAGAGTCAGTCGTTACATTTTTTATTAGATCCTTAATTGTTCTTCCCAGATCCTTTGCTGTCTTAATGTCTTGGTCAGCTAATGTATGAAATGCATCATGGTATGACTCAGACAATATTGAACTTGCCTGATGTTTAAGTGTAACAATATCTGGTCTTCCATCAACTTCTGCGATAGTAACATCAGTTCCAAGTTCTTTTATAAGTTTTCGCTTGAAGTGTTTAACACTGGTGGAAGGTGACTTGCATACTGATCTAGTAGGTCTTGAACCATAGACTGTTTCCCATGCTCCATCATTACTGGGAGCTCCTCACACCATGACTTGAAAGTCTTGTCCTGGATATTCATTCCTACCTGACTCCTGAGAGGTGATGTTCATCTTCCTATCGTGCTGAGACATGAAGGACTGCATACAATGTCTGTGATATGTTGCCTCAGCTGCTCGGATGTCTCCTGCGACAATGATGCGGGCTTTAATATCAGCTGCCTGGTCATCAGTTCTTTCAATACAAATAGACAGAAGTGTTTCCTGTAGTAAGCTTTTCTTTTCAGAACCAATAATCTCAACATGGCTTATGCCGGAATGTCTGCTTCTATGTTTTTGTAGATCATCAAAGTCAATCTTATTGGTACAAATGATGCAATGAGTCTTAAAATCAAAATCAGTTCCATCAGATCTGACAGACCTCAGAACACACAGCTGTATATTATCTGTGTTGCTCATCTGGGCCATTAGTACATTAAATGCTGAGGTGTAGGCCTTGCGGCATTTTTCATGAACATATTTGCTGTCTTCTGATCCAAGCGTTACAAATAGCGAATCATTGCGTTGTGCTGAAACTTTTAGGAAAGAGTTGAACCCCTTGTCTCCCAGTTTCACCTCACCAGCACTTCCTTGACAGATCACACAACTCATGTCTGTAACTGCATGGCTGAAAGTAAGGAGAAAAATTGTTAAGAAAAGCAGAAAAGAAATAAATACCAAGTTAATATTTTAATAAAATGATCAGATTTCTTATCATTGGAATGTAAGTCATCAGAAATATAGAACTATTTTTTTTTCACATTAAATTTTTAAAATTAAAGTAGATCTTTGTTTCCCTATAGACATGTGAATATATTGGCTGACTTACTTTCAGCAGAACTTTGAGCCAAAATGTTAAATCTCCTCTCTCCCAGTTACACCTAACCAGCACCTCTTCAACAGATGATGCAAGTCATGTCTGTAACTGCATGACTGAAAGTAAAGAAAACAATTGTTAAGCAGCTCAGTTTAAAATAATGAAATACCAAGTCAGGTTTTAAAAAGGTAAATTCTACATGTAAAGAAATTTAACAAAAATTCAAATAAGAAAGATAGACACAAGAAATTGTGAAGATGTTTTGGGTTTCCCCGTCAATATATGAATATATTGAAAAACTTACATTAAGCAGAAAAATTCAGCAAAGACTTGAATTTCTTCAGACTCTCTAACTTTCACCTCAAAAGCACCAAGCTGATTACACAATTAACTGCATGGCTGAAAGTGAAGAAGGATATTGATAACCAGAAGTAAATAAGTAATATGTTTGAATTAAATTCTACATTTAGAGAAATTTATCAAAATTCTTAATATGTAAAGGATCCACATCTTCTATATTTCACTAACTGCAATGGAAAGAAAATTGTGTACTGTTGTTTCAGGTGTGCACTAAGATTAGAAGAATTGAACACAACTACAAGTATATCCATGTCGAGTCGTTGAAGATGCTATACATAAAGCAATATAAGTCCCTAGAGAAACACTTATAAAAACAAAAGAAACACATACAGAGACAGACATTCTTACATTTGTTTACACCTACAATCCTACTAATTGTACAATTATGCCCATTACAAGAGCAAATCTTGCAAATTTGCATACAAGTGATACCATGAAAATGGTTATCTAAAAGTAAACTTATGCACAGCACTAGGCAGCCTAAAATGTAAAACAAATCCTTTGTACAGCTAAATATATTCAAAAGACACAAATCCTTTCAGCATTACAATATGCCACACACCTCAATGTGGAACTTGCTCAATTATAACTGAAGACTGCAATGGTAAGTTTTTTAAAGACAATCTATTTACTGTCAAAAACAACATGAACTGCCGCAGCAAAGATGTAATATGTTTTAACATGTGTAGGATGTGATGTGTTAGAGAAACTGGTATGTAGCTAAAAGACTGTTTCACTGTACACGCACAGCACATTCGAGGTCCAAATGTGCTATGTACTAATGGCAGCAAATATAGCTTACTGTCTTTCCATTTAATAAATTGTGTAACAATGATAAACAGCTACAGATGGAAATACAGAACAAATGTTCATACAACTTTAAAGCCTAAGCTTAATCCAAAAGTATAAGTTTTAACCTTCCCAATGTGGCTCAGAATGTATTAGTGCACTGAAACCATACTGTATTTACGCCTAACACAATGATGTCAAATACATGATGATGTCAGAAACAATGTCTCTGTCACCTGAGATTATGTTTTATGTCTCCCTGTATTGTAACGTCATGTGCATGATGATACTAACGTTATGCATTGCCCATGACTCACTCACACACACACACACACGCTCGTGCACACGCACGCATCGATATGCTAAAACTACATCCAGCTACCATTGTTATAAGTTGTAGACAGCTTTGCTATCACCTTTACTTTGTATTGGTGACGCAGACATCCTACCATCAAAAAGTGCCAGGAATCTTGGTGTCATCCTCGATTCCAACATGTCCATGTTGATGCACACATCACCTCCATCAGTAGAGCCTGCTACAACAACATCTATAATATCGGCAAAGTCCGCCACTACCTAGATACTGACACCTGTAAACTTCTGATGCACTGTCTTGTCACTTCCAAACTCGACTACTGTAATTCACTATATGCCAACCTCTCTACTAAATCACTCCAGAAACTACAAAGAATCCAAAATTGTGCTGCCAGATGTATCACCCACACTCATCGTCATGACCATATCACCTCACTACTACAGTCTCTACACTGGCTCCCCATCTCTGCAAGAATTACCCTCAAAGCCCTCATTCTGACTCATGACTGCCTCTACAATGATAACTTTCCCGACTTTCTCAAACATCTCATCTCCGTGTATGTACCTCAGCGAAGTCTCCGATCCTCCTCTGACTCTCTCCTCACCCAACACAGATCTCCAAACTAACTGTCTGACCGAGCCTTCTCCTTTGCCAGCCCTAAACTGTGGAACTCTCTTCCAAAGGAAATCAGGAACACTTCATCGAAAGAAACTTTTAAATCTCTGCTAAAGACCCATCTATTCACTGCTGCCTTTCTGTATGTGTAATATAAACTATTTCTTTCCCCAATATTGTCACAGCGCCACTAAGCATCTCTATGGTGGACATTAGGCGTTTTATAAATACATTAGGGGGCGGTGGTTAAAGCGTTGGCTCATCACGCCAAAGACGGGTTCGATTCCCCACATGGGTTCAATGTGTGAAGCTTATTTCTGGTGTCCCCGTGCCGTGATATTGCTGGAATATTGCTAAAAGTGGCGTAAAACCACACTCAATCACTCACTCACTATAAATACATTATTATGTTTTACAGATTAAAGATAATATGCAGCAGAGAGGGTTTGAGTGATCCTGGCACAGTCAGGCTGGTAAGTCTCATCATCAGCTCAGGGCCCTTGCCCCCTCTACACGCAGTCAAGACAGCGAATGGGACTTCTCCCAGGAAACACTGCCTAGTCGAACCCACCGAGCACTGTCCGGAGAATATGAAGACTCCCCAACACTGCAGCCTTCTGCATTACCCAGAGTGTCAGAAGGGCTGTGCTCCCCTTGGAGAACCCGGGCACTCACCTGATCTTGCGCCAAGAGATCAGGAGGTACCAAACCAAGGGCACCGAGGACTATGGGGAGTCTGACGATAGTGTACTTGGGATGCAAGCGAGACATTTCAAAGGCCAGGTCTGCATGTTTATCATGCTTTTCCTGAATCTTGCCAATCACGCTGCTGTCAAAAAGGGACAGTAAATTCAATGATATAAATAAATTCATTAGTTTTATCAAAAATGACAAGATCAGGTTTGTTGGCTGGAATTCTTCTGAGGCTGTATATTGGCCTATTCCACAGAAGTTCGAAAGCATCATTTTTCATGAGGCCCTAGATATGTTCAGGGTCGTACCATGGGTGGACCTCGGAGTCAAAGCCACATGCATGGCGAAGACAATAGTAAAAGCAAAGGCCCATGCCATCATGTCATTTGCTTTTATTCATCGATTATCAGGTCATCCTGTCGCTTTCGCACACTCAAGTAGTGTTGATTTTAGATGGTTTGACCAAGATATTCTTGGTTGGGTTCTGTGCCTTCCCCTTGGGCAAGTCCCATCTCCAGTAAGGTTGGTTTGACTACTGGAGGAAGGCTGACTGGGCTGCGGAAGTGAAAGATTGTACAGTCAAGTCGCGTTAATCCGACCTCCGTTTATCTGACAATCGGCTTTATCCGACTCTTTTGTCGGTAACAAATTGAATCAACGCTATTTAGTCTCGTTAATCCGGGAGTCCCGTGTCCGACTCCGACAGACCCAATTAACAACCGACTGTCGTAATCATACAGTAATTGGTCCCGTTAATCCGACACTGTGTGATCAATTAACCATGAATACACTGACACGTGTCACTCAAGATAACGAAAGTGAGTTACACAATGCTCAAGGTAAGTACATGTACATGCATAAAGATAATGAAAATGACTTACCTAACACAGGCGGCAAAATGTCTTGTTCAACACCAAGTAAGCGTGCGAGAGTAGAGTTAACGCCACAGACCAAGAAGGACATTTGCCTCTTCAAGCAAAGTAAACCTAAAGTGACACAAGGTGAAGTAATCACTTATGCAGTTGAGAAGTTCGGGTTGAAGATCGGCAGATCGACGGTATCAGATATGCTGAAAGATTCAACAAAATGGTTGGCTGTTCCATCAAGCGTCACGTCCACATCAAGAAACAGAAAACCAAAACAAGAGGAGCTGGAGAATGCCTTGTTTCTGTGGTTTACGGATGTAAGATCAAGAGATGTGATGCTGAATGATGAACTGTTGAAAACACAGGCGAAAGAGTTGGGCGATCGGTTAGGTGTACTCGATTTTTCATACAGTACTGGCTGGCTGAATCGTTTTAAACAGAGGCATGGGATAAGAAATCACAAAGGTCATGGTGAATCTGCTTCTGTTTCTTTAGAAACAGTTAGAGAAGGCAGGCAATCTATTCAGGTAGTCCTCGCTGATTTCAATCCTTGTGACATTTTCAACTGTGATGAGACAGGCTTATTTTACAAGATTGAGCCAAATTCAACATTGTGCACTGCTCCGGTTTCTGGCAAGAAACAGTCTAAAGATCGTTTGACAGTAATGCTGACAGTAAATGCAATTGGCACGGAAAAACTGAAACCACTAGTGATTCATAAATTCAATCGGCCGAGATGTTTTGGAAGAACATTTGACCCCACGTCTGTTTGCCACTGGTACATAAATAAGAGAGCATGGATGACATCCTTAATTTTCCAGGATTTGCTGGTGAACTTTGACCGACAAATGCGCATGCAGAGATGTCACGTGATCCTGCTGTTGGACAATGCCCCCTCCCATGCTACTTGCCAGTTAACTTATGTCACATGTCATTTTCTGCCGCCTAATACCACTTCACACATCCAACCTATCGATGCTGGGATCATAAAAAATTTCAAACTCATGTACAAGAAACAACAAATGAAACTCTATTTGGACAATTCTCAAAATGAAACTCCGCAATCTCTGGGTGTGAAGCGAGCCCTGCTCTTTATCCGAACAGCCTGGAACGAAGTCAAACAACAGACCGTTATCAACTGCTGGCGCCACACACAAATTCTGCCGTCAACTGAACCAGTGACCACGGATCTTGTCATCGATGTAGAGGAGACGATTGCCGAAATTTCAACAGCTGTGATTAAAGTGTATGGACCAAACAAGTCAACTGGAGATTTCATCAATGTAGACAGCGATCTTCCATGTGAAGAATCATAATCTGATGAATCGATCATTGACATGGTGCGGAAGACCGAAAACAGTGAACCCACTGAGGATGAGAGTGATGACAGTGAAGAACCCACCATTCCAAAGGCTTCTACTGTCAAATCTCATTTGACCGAGATTGCATGCTTTGTTCAGAACCATCTGGACACGTTCAGCGTGGCTGATCTTGATGCGCTTGAAAATATTCAACAAACTCTCAGGAAACTCACGAGCAAGGCTGAATGTCAGAAAAGCATCAAAGACTTTTTTGTTAGGAAAACAGTGTACTGTACATGTATCATACAGGCTCCGTCATAGGTTTACGGAAGCGTGTACATGAATGTGAAACATGTGAGTAAATGGTTTTATTCGTAAAATTTATACATGTGGTTGATATTACAAATGAGGTTTATAAATGTTGTGCATTTTTATGTTATGTGATAATAAAATATATGAACTCTGAATTAATTTTCGTTTTAGTATTATTTACAGTAACCTCGGGAATATGAATCACGATTGTCCTGTTTTCGATCATGGACGTGATCTGTCCTCCGAATTCGATAATCCGACATCCTCGATAATCCGACAATTTGCTGTGCAACGGACGATGTCGGATTAACGCGACTTGACTGTACTCTTCTTGGCTGTTAGTAACCCAGTGAAAAAACAGCTTCTAAATATTATGTTGTACAAATTAAAGACAGTATGCAGCAGAGAGGGTTCGGGGGATCCTGGCACACGAACGCAACATTTGGTGAACTGTCGCCAAAATACAGCACCTTGAAATAAAACTGGTAGAAATTGCATGGAGAAAAAACTGTAAGCATGTTGCACGTGCAAATACGGGTACTAAAACTTCATACCGGTGGGTATAATAATCTGACAGTCCCGTTGCGATTCACTCAAATCATCTCCCCGCTGTGGCAGCGCTACAGACTACTTCATCTGGGTGTTGCATCTGCGCAACCGGACAAACCAACAATGTTCCTGGGCTTCGTAGAGTATCAGCACAAACCATCAGATATCGCCTACGACAGCATGGGATACGACCAGTGCATCATTATCTTCATGCACACGTCTGCAATGGAGCAGAAACGTTCGACCTTGAACCCTAGTGCACTGGAGGAAGATCTGGTTCAGTGATGAGTCACGGTTCTTGCTGTATCACCATGATGGTAGGAAGCGTGTCTACAGACGGAGTAGTATATACAATGATGGTACTGGACCAGCCCCCAGCCCCCCCCCCCCCAAGGGCTCAATTTAAAAGATTTAACCCTTGAGGAGTCCCTAATCTCGAACACCATTGCTTATACTACTTCTGAGTTGCATGCAACATTTCACGAAAATCGGTCGGATAGTTTAGGAGATGCTGACTTTTAAGTGAGCATCGGGAAAAATCAAGGCCTTTGATTCACACACACGCACAATGATGACAATTATTATACAGTGGGCGATCGAAAAGGGACTGTGTCGTGAGGTACGATCATCAACTCCTCTCTGACGAATGCTCTCGGTGGACCGTCTTTCAAGTAGTAGAAGTTCGGTTCGCGTCTTTGATGTCGACCAGGTCGACATTGTACGTTTTCATGGACCATATCGGATCGGTGGTGCGTTTTCTGCTGTCTCCCTCGTATTCTCCCAGCTGGTACAAGTACCTAACGCTGACCCGGTCCGGTAATGTTTTCTTCGTTTTATTGTGACGTGTCGCTGACGATGATTCGACAGATTTCATTTTGATGGTTTCGACGGGTCTCTTGCCCACGAGTCTGGTGACTTCGTTGTTGATGGCATCCACCACTTGAGGTAAGCGTACGACCCATTCCGTGTTTCCGTTTTTGGGATCCATTAAATCCCGCGAGCACTGGTTCGAGAACAGGCGTTCGGCTAAGGTGCGATTGAATCTCTCGACTATGGCTTGGCTTCGGTGAGCTCCCGCTATACCTCGTTTCACTTGGACTTTGTGCTTGGCCAGCAGCTGCGACACGGCTCCCATGAACTCGCGTCCGGGATCGACTTGCAATATGGTAGGCCAGGTCAAACAACTGCATTTGTAGATGCGTTCAAAGGCTTTGGCGACTTCGTTCGACAACGGTCAGTGTGTACTTGTAGGTTTTGTGCCTCACCCTGTCGTGAGGGAGAAACAGAAGGTCGGCTTGGTGAACGCGATTTGGCGTTGAAATGTCAAATTTTCTTCTTGGGATTTCGAGGCACCGGCATTTAGACTTGCCAGATGGCTTGTTTTTTAAGCCAAGCTTTGGCAATGTCTTCCGAGACTCAAGCGGCTTTTGCGAGTTTCGGGATGGCATCCGCGCCTTTCCAGTACCCACGTGGGCTGTAATAAATTTTCTCCATGATGTATGTACGTATGTGTGTGAGCGTTCAATTATTCGATGTGCCCATCCATCGTTTCGTGTCCATGGGAGACAGCGAGGTCTTGTTGATTCTCAGTCCGTATATCCTGTGTCCGTCGCTTCTCAGCATGTTCATTTGGTGTTGAACAGGGCTTCTTTGAAGCTGGCGTGTTTGATGTGTTGTTTCACCACGTATTTCTTGACCCCCTTCGCTTTTCTGATTTCATTATCGTCTGCTTTCAGGATGGAATACATTTGGGTCTCAATTCCGCGATCGGCGTGCCGGCGCATTCGTCCTTCATCTTGCTGAGCACTTTTTTTGTTGACTTGGCTGTGCATCGGGTGGCCCTTGGGGTAGTCGCTGGAGTCGTACAGGTGTATTTTTTCCTTCATGTCCTCGTACACGTTCGAATTTCCATCAGCAGGGAATCTGTGTCCGTGTACAGCACTTCACACCTGTCGCCGTACTGTTTCTTCAGTTTGTTGTAATAAAAGTCGTACATCAGGTGTTTGGATAAGTCGAGGATGCTCATCCCCACGTAAACAGGCCGGTTGAATTTGATTTGACTTTTTCTCATGTGCAACGCTACCAGATCGTCGCTGAATATTTTGCTCCGGTTGAATGCTGGGCTGGCTATCAGTTTCCTGAGTTTTTCTTCCTCTTTCGATCGGACTAGCATTCACGATCACGCGTTTTCTCAAATTCTCCATCGTCTTACCGAACACCGAAGTTGTTCATGAGCTTGTACAGGTTTTTCTCGAAATCACTGGTGACCAGCTTTCGCAGGTCCGTGTTCATGCTAATGTAGGGTTCCAACCACGGACTTTGGTCGAACTAAAGCACCCTATGAATTTTCGTAAGCCTCATTCCCAGCGACAGGTACAGCTGCAGGTTGCGATAGTGAACGATATATTTTTTCTTGTTCATCAAGTTGGGTACGAGTTTTTCGACGTTGGCCGGCTTATTTTTCCCCAGCAAAGTTTGTTGATATTCGGACATGCAATCTGGGTTAACTGTCAAACGTTCGGGCGCGAGTGGATAGCTGTTGTGTGATTTGTGTAATTCCACGCGATATTCCAAGTCCACTTCGAGTATGTAGCCTTTTTTCAAATCTGACACGATGCGCATGACGTCGATCATCTCGGATGTCCATTTGAATCCCCCGGTGGGTAGATACTGGCTCATGGCCCAGCCGTACAGGTTGTTGGCGTCGAGATAGAGGATATGGGTGGTAGGTTGATTCGGATTATAGCCCTTCACATACTTGTTGTTGGCTTTTGCGTAGCGTTTGGAGGCCATGGTTCTTAGATGAACAGGTGCATATCGTAATCCGTCAATAGTTTGAGTTTCACACCAGTCTTTTTCAACAAGGCATCCCAAGAGAGACCCGGGGAGGAGAAATACCACGCAGGGTCTAGGACGTACTGTTTCGAGGCTGTTTTTCTAAATATCTCGAACACATTTTTCCATGTTGTTGGGGATGCATGTCAGGTTGCCGTCGACCTTCGCGATGGCCTGCATGATCAAGTGAGAGTCGTACCCTCTCAAATTGTGAAACACGAAGGGGATTTGGATGGTTTGGGGATTGATTTTGAGTTTGAGGTTACATGCGTTGTGAGCGGCGCCTCTGTACTCGCCGGTGACGTGGCACTGATCTCTCACCGAATCGCCGTTCAGCGGTTCGTCGCACAGTCGCACACGTGGCAGTGAGTGCTGCAGCCGTGAGCTCGCCGGTCGGCATGGGGGCGGTGGTATACAGCCTTTTCCTGATGGTTTTCTCTTCCTGTTGCAAGAACGTGAGAAACTTTTCAGCCACGTCGGGACCTCTGTACACCACAGGAGTGTTCATTTGTCCGTCGCATTGAATGACCACGTAACCGAACCCGCAGGCCTCGTGCTCCTGTGTTTTGTGTGTGAAACTTTTGTCCGGGGACGACGGAGCGATGGTGTCGACGTTTTTGATGAGGGCTTCGAAGTCGGCATAGATGATGTAAGGCACGGGCATTTGATTTTTGTGGTTGGAGAATTTTTAGATGATGTCGCCTTCCTTGGGCATGTCGATTCGTATGGCCGTCTGTCCCACGCCTAGGCTATCCTCCCGGTGTGATTCCAGCAGGTCGGCCCGGGTGAAGCTGTGCCAGCATCGTTCGCAAAAGTGTTTTTTCCTGGCGTGCTTCGATTGATCGTACAACAGTCTGCTGAAACTTTTAATCGTTGGGTAGTGATACTTGTCCTTTTTTTCGATCAGAAATAAATTGGTCCTTCGCACGGTTTTATCTAGGTGGGGCTTATCCTGTGCACAATAGTTGTGTTCCCTTCGTGTCCGAAGACGTTAATAGCCAGGTGGTTTTGTTTTTCCACTCGAGCGATTTGTGAGATGGGAGTAGGCATCTCTATCCACGTAAAGTCGAGGCCGGATTCCTCGATGGAGGGATAGCTGGAAGTCTGTCTGTATGTGAGGTAGCCGGATGCAAAGTCGGCTATGATCGCCACCGGGTAAACAGTCATCACCTCTGTTTTTGATGTTGACCATGGCATGATTTTTCTTGTAGTAGGGGGGTAAGTCCAGGTACTGTGAGAGGGTAGGGGGTTCGTCGGCGAGAGGTTCGAGTCGTTTGCCGGTTAGCAGGTAGTATTCTTTCGCGGCGGTGTCGACATCCTTAAACGTTCGAACGGCATGGTTTTCACGCCTGAGTTGGCCGTGCATGAAATCGAGTCTATGCATGCGTTTCATCGCGTACTCGGCTTGAGCGGCCTGCAGTTTCTCCACGGCTATATCGTAACGTTTATGTTCCACTTCTATCTCGGCCGCGTTCGACGTTCGTAATTTGGAGAAGATATTATTACTCCCGGAAAATGCCAGGGCGTTGACTAAAGCCCCGCCGACCATCATTGTGATCATAGCCATTCTATATATGTTTATATTACTTTAAAATATTTTCTGGTATGATTCCTTGTTTTACGAGAACGTCCTTGGTGGCCATCGCCATACCCAAATTCATAATTAACAAGCCCATATCCTGCAGGTCGAAATCGAGCTTGATCGTCGGTTGTTTGAGAACAATTTTTGTTAAACGAGCGTATGCTAAGGCTAGACCAGCGACCACGGTGGCATGGTATGCGTCGTTAACAAACGTTTTTCCTTCAGACATTATGTATATAATAAAAAAATAATATTTCTAATTATAACATAATATGGGGGTTGACCTCTAATTGTGGTTGCGGTGTGGGGGTTGGAGCTGGTTGTGGTTTATTATATAACATGAATAATGTTGCCACGGCCGCCGCGCCTGCAACCCACAGAGTATAATTTTATTCGGGGTGCTTAGCTAAACCACCTTTTCTACCAGCGCCGACTCTTTTAGGATTCTTCTTCTTGGTGACTTGTGTCGGTTCCTGTGTTGGAGTCGGGGTCATTTCATGTTCCATCTTGTATACTATTAGTATTATTTTTTTCCTCTTTAAATTGACAATGCTTTGCTGTGATGATCGCCGCGGTTACTTGGGGCTAAAAACATACCGTATTTGTGGTACAACACGCAGCTGACAGCGCCCAAAGTGTGTTCGATGAACAGATCTTTCTCGAGATCTTCCCACAGGTAAAGTCGGGGGAATGTGAAGGAAGTACGACGCTAAACCGGTGTAGATCTGTGTCATGGTCGACCCTATAGTTTTTGTCATCTCGGCCCCGAGCCGGGTTTCGTATCTCGCGTACAGCTTATCGATCTCATCGGTGGGCATTTTCTGAATTTTATCTGGAGTGTGGTCACCAAAGTATTGTTTGGCTTTGCCGCCGACCGCCAGCGCCACCAGTCTATCTCGCTTGTCATCGCTTTTATCATCCGTCACCAACAGTTGTTCGTTCAGTTCGTTGCGCTACATTTTATAATGTAACAAACGATTTTTAATTCTAATAAAATAATATCCAATGCACGAGAAACATAACGAGATGAAAGTTAAGTTACACACGATGAAAATTTCGAAAGTCGACATTTAATATAAAACTATAAACTTTCATTTGCTAGAATTTGCTAAGCATTTGCTAGAATTTGCTAAGCATTGCTAAGCATTTACTAGAATTTGCTTAGCATTTGCTAAGCTAGCACACCGCATAAGCCACGGGTTGGTCGGTTTTCAGCACGAGTTTGGCGTGTTTTGTTTCGTCGAGCTGTTTTTTCACGCGTTCTCGCTCGGGTTTGGTGGGAATGACGTCGTTTTCCCTTAAACATTCCTCAAACGAATCTCTATCCTTGCAGTGGAATAAGGCTACCCATCGCCTCTGTTCCCTGAGGTGTTTCAACACCGAGTTGAATTTCTGCGTCAGCACCCAAACGCTGTGCTTTGCGTGCCGGCCAGAGAACGCTAAGTATGACAGCATGTCTCTCTTCTTTGTTATCTCTTTATTAGCGCTGCAGTTGTCCAGGATATACAGCGTCGACTCCCCTTTAAATTTCCCGTGATAAGCTTTCAACCAATCCTGCAGACGTGTTCCCGGATTGACTTTGTGCACGTCCAGGTTCGTCACCACCCAAGATCTTTCCGTGTACGTTTTGTTTATGTGCAGAGTAGGGCACATGATAACGATGTTATCGAACACGTCCCGGTAGTATCCTTCCAGCATGTTCAACACAAAAACGGTCTTCCCACACGATAGCGCAGTGTGGGTCTTGTGGCAAATCAATAGATGGCTTGCACGAATCTTCCATTGTCTATATTAAGTTGCGCGTCCATAATCACGTACAAATTTAATTTTAATTTACCGCCCGGATTTTGAGCTTTCTTGGTGATTTGGATGGTTACCCCTCGCTTCTGTTGTCGACGCGGCGGCCGCTGCTGTGCAACCAATCATCATCCGTGGATCGCATGTCCAGCCACAGCGCGTACTTGGTAGTCAGGTAATCTCCGATCTGAACGGAGGATAGATCCAGTTCTTTGGCGACGTCGTTGACTTCCGGTGGGTATTGATTGATGGTCTGTAGCTTTGTAATCTCGTCCCACTGCTGGTATGCCCTCATACCTTGGCTGAACAGTTGGTCGAGCACGCCCTTGATGGTTACTTCCACTTTCGTGATTTCGGGATTCCAAGAGAGTTCGCTGTCTCTTCGAAACGGTTCGTAATCCTCCACAGGGACGATCAAGATGCCTTTCATCAATCGCGACGGCACGTTCAAGTTGATGTGGACAGCTTTCCTGAGTACTGGTTTCAAACCTGTTGGGCCAACTCCGGGCTCGTGACCATGTCAAACTCCAGCGAGATGTTGTCGATGGCGTAACTACCGCATACAACGATGGCAGAACCGAATCCTTTTCGTCATGGCAGTACAAGAAATTAACGCGAGGTACCATCTCGGAATTGAAAGTATGTATTTTAGATATAAAAAACCATCCTATTGATAAGGGTACCTCAGCATAACGCTGCACATACGATAATGACTAACGCCCACGCCCCAGGAATGTGATTAAGAAAATGTTCCAAGCTAGCGATCTCCGACCTCGGGGACACTCGTGGATTTGACGCCCCAGGAATAGACGGTAAACTGTACGCCTTGCAACTTAAAATTAACATTTACAAACGCGTTGAAGTCCCCGCCGGGGGGTCCGACAGTAACTTAAGTGATATCGTTGATACCGCAGGAGCGAACAGCAACACTCGGTATGTCCTAGTACGCAGCGGTGGGGATAAATGGATGATATACCCAGCGTTCGGTGGCAAACTGTTCGACCTAGACGACGTCGAGGCCACAGTCGTCGCTCGAAACAAACAGTATGCCCTCGTCTTCACCGACGACGACGTGGGGTTGCAAATAGTGTCTGAATTCGAGGGCGTTGTCAACATCCTGGAAAATCTACCGGATAATTCCAAGCTGGTCATCCAAGTCTACCTCGGTGAACCATCATCACCAGTCGAAATCGTGAAAGGAATCAAACTCCGGTGGACCAAACAACAACAATACAACGTTTGCTCTGTTTACGTGCGGGTGAACATCGATTCCCACACCAGTCTGCAGGGAGTCACCGTGACCGTGGAAGACACGATATCACTCACCAAAATTATCCTACCAGACAACATACATTTCATGGGTTTGAAGTGCACACCTGAGAAATTATCTGAAAAACAACTGGAAACTATTTTATACCTTTTTTAATAGACGATGAACAATCATCTTCCCAACGTCACACTCGGGGATCTAGGGGACACAGAGGGATTCGACCGGTACGGCGAGGAAGATGCCTTGTACGTCCTGCATGACAATGTGTACGAGCGGGTGTCGCTGGCCGACTTTAAAGAGCCCGAGTGGTTGATCAACGTGACCCTCACCGCACCTTACATCTCTTCTGTCTCCGAAATTTGGAACAACGGCGTCGTTCTCGCTTCTTTCATTCCGAATTCTGATGGTATAAGAGTTTCCCGAATACCACATCACACGAGCAACATGTTAGTTTCAAACATGGATTCAAATTTATGGTTCGACTTCCCCGATTACCTATCAGATCTTATGACTATGAAACCAGACACCACACTCATCATAGAAGTCTTTCTCGGAGAAGCTATTAGGGGTTCAAGCCGAAAACTTTTACCTGGGTTGACAATACATTGGGAAGACATACATGGTAGCACCCGTTGTTGTATCACCATACAACCGGGATCGGAACCCTTACTGAGATTTATACCCCCCGTAGTAACCCTCTATGGGTTTCGTATATACCAAAAGTTACCTATTAGACTTTCCCATATTTTCCTGTACGAGAATCTAAACCTTATAAGCCTCAAATACATTGATCGACCATTAAATAAAACACAATTAAAAAATATCTTATAAAATATATATATGTACACAGGATGGGGCTGTACCCAGTCGTAGAAGAAGTAACAAAAGCACTGGAAACCGTAGACGGGTTTCGTTTGAGACAATTATGAGACATAAAACGTAACTAGAACAAGATCGCGACATACGGAAAGCATTATGTAAGAAATACCATAGAGCTTTCAATTTCGTGGATGGGGTTGATACCTCCCTTATGGCAGCCAGTATGGGATTAGGTGCGGTAGGTGTCGGGTTGTTGACCACCATCGTAGCCGCACCCGTGGTGTTAGGTATCGAAATAACAGCCGGAGTGGCAGGGTTGGTAGGGTTGGCCCTTAAGTTGGTATCTCGCAAGTTACATCGTAAATCATTGAAACACGACGAAATTAGAATTCTATCTGAAGCGGAAGTTAAACACGATAGACGATCATATTTCCACCGCACTCACGGACAGTAAAATCTCTGAGCAAGAGCTTCGTTTGGTTCTCTCTGAACTCGCAAAATACCATCACATGAAACAAGAGATTCGGACCAAGTCTCGTAAAGTCACCGAATTCAGCGAAAACGAGAAAAATAATTTCATAGAACAGGGTCGACAACAAATCATCACGAAGACCAGAGAACTCATAGGAGATTCACGATAAACTGTTTCGCGGAAATCAACATAATGTAGGCAGCCAACCAACCGGTACTGTAAACACAAAGTGTGAACCGTGGTGTCTATATATAGTCTGAAATAGGGCATCTAAGTGTGTCAATTGCTCTTGTACGAACGTCTGGCCGACATACTCTCCTGTCACTATCACATCCAAGTCGCAAAGTTTCAGCTGCTACTGTGTTTCGAACTCGGGACCTCAGTATTATCAATTCAGCTCCGTTACCTTCACACCACGAGGACCACTGATAGTGATGAGCGAGTGAGAGCTACTTATCTATACGAGCTGTACATACAACTCGCTCAAAAGTCAGCATCTCCTAAACTATCCGACCGATTTTCATGAAATGTTGCATGCAACTCAGAAGTAGTATAAGCAATGGTGTTCGAGATTAGGGACTCCTCAAGGGTTCAATCTTTTAAATTGAGCCCTTTAGGCTGGGGCTGGGGGCTGGTCCAGTACCATCATTGTATATACTACTGACAGAGAAATGAACGCTACACTCGACACTGTATTCGTGAAGTCAATAGATACGTACGGCAGTGAAAGTGTCATGATGTGGGCAGGCATATCCTTTAATGGTAGGACAGATCTGGTGCTCGTGCAGGGAAATTTAACTGCTGTACGCTACCGTGATGAAATCCTCCAACGTCACCTTATTCCTGCCATTGACTTCAGAAGAGAGATTTTCCAGCACAACGCCATAGAGCATACTTCACGTGTTACCATGGATTATCTTGCCAACAACAATGTCAATGTGCTGCCATTGCCATCCAAATTGCCGGATCTTAACCCCATTGAACATTTGTGGGATCTTCTAGACAGACGTGTACGATGCCGACAACCTCAACCACAGACGCTACAACAACGGAGCCATGCATTGCAGGATGAGTGGAGAAGGATTCCACAATGCCAGATTCGATAATTCATTCAGTCCATGCCCAGGCGGTGCAGAGCAGTGATCGATGCTCGTGGTGGTCACACCAGGTACTGACTTTGTCACAGTGCCGTCACAGACACAGATGTCCCCTAGAGCATTTTAGTGGAGGAAACGTATGCCTAACCCTGTGTAAAATTTGGTTGTTGTGCATTCTTTATTTATTGTGTAATCTGATTTTATAAAACATGTAAAGGTAAACTGATATTTTGGTTATGCGTTTCCTTTTTTGGCCAGTGTATATTCAACATATGTTATATTTGGGATTACACTTTCTTAGTAAAGTACAGATTCTAGTACTTTTGTAGGGTTGAGTCCCACTTTCTAAATGGCATTTTGTATTTCATAAATATATCCATTGGCTTATCAAAAAGGACAAGATCAGGTTTGTTGGCTGGAGTTCTTCTGAGGCTGTATATGGGCCTATTCCACAGTAGTTTGAAAGCATCATTTTCCATGATGCCCTGTACATGTTCAGGGTCGTACTGTGAAATATGGTAATAAGGTACAAAATATGTTTCGTTAAACATTGTTGTAAGGGAGATAACTCCATTTTCTTTAGCGGTATGCAAGGTGAGCATGCCGCCGGAAAAGGGGAATAACTCTCGAGGGTTTTGTGAAGGACGTTTGAAGGTTGTAATGGTTTCTGGAATAAAAGGATCAAGTGCACACAAGTGCACACGTGGTGGAGATGCCAAAACGATCCGAATATGAGCCAAATTAAACTTGAACATTACTGCGGATTGCCAAACAAAGATGGCGCTACTTGGCTACGGAAATTTGAAGCATGGGTGGCAATTCAGAGGTATCGTGATGATCAATATGGATCAGTTATGTTGTTGTGTCTGGAGGACGCTGCTTTGCAATGGTTTCTGGATTTGCCTGATCATGTAAAACAAAGTAAAGACTTTTTTACCACTTTAATGAACACTTTGTCCAAGGTCAGAGTACATGGCTGTTGGAACAACTGTTGTGGGATCGCACGATGCTTGATGGAGAACCGCTTGAATCTTACATAGCAGACGTTAAACAAAAATGCTCGCGTTTAAATAAGACTGAACATGATAAACTCTCTGTCTTTATCAGAGGGTTGAAACCTATCCTGCGTGGTCCGGTTATGCAACACAGACCTGCAACGCTCATAAATGCAATCCAACATGCTCGATTGGTACATGAGAGTCAGGTATTGACACAACCCAGTCATACCCAAGCATTCCCAGAGAAATTTGCCATAGATGCATTGACATCAGAGGTGTCAGCTTTGAAAGATCAATTGAAGACTCTGTCCCTAGACAAACCACCCTCCATAGCTGCCGTATCAACAACAGTATGCCAGTTGTGCAGTAAAAGTGGTCATGAGGCCAGACAGTGTTACCGATACACAAGAAAGTCAAGAAAAGACAAGCCACAAGGTTTGTCACACTGAAGGCCTGGGTTCGATTCCCCACACGGGTGCAAAGTGTGAAGCCCATTTCTGCTCTCCCCAGCATGATGTTGCTGGAATATTGCTAAAAGCGGCGTAAAACCCAACTCTCTCACTTGGAAACCTTTGCTATATACACTGAAAATCTAATCTCATACATTCATCATTATATATTTAATGTCAAATCAATATCATGGCTAAAAGCAGAAATCCTTCAAACCATTCAATTTGTGCTTGCTTTATCCACACTTAAAAAACAATAAACAAGTTTAAGAACTATTCTGCAATTTTATTCCAAAGACATAATTACTCATAACATATCAAACATTCTTTGCATTTCCCAGATGCTAAACCTGAAAAAATACTGTAACAGTATGAACTGGAATATTTTCATGGTCACTCATCTAAATTCTCACTGAATTATCTGAGGACCAAGATGTCACAAGAAATTCCACAACACCTTGCTGATGACAAGCATTTTATGTTCAAGCAAGTGTCCAAAGGATGATGTGTAGGGCTTTAATATGTTTTATAACTGTATATACAACACTTCAATGACTTCTTTCTTCATTGGCAATATATTTCTTGAACACCAGATGTTAAAAGAAATCTGAAGATCTGTTTCAGTTTGTGCTGTTCTTGATGTCAATGGTAATTGTGGTGATCTATTCTTCCATCTTTCTCCTCTTAAAGATGTGCATCTGTTGCAACTGAAAACAAGAAGACAAAGTCATCAATATCCCCCGCAATGGCAAAATACTCTTCATGATTATATCTACGAGTTATGATTATGTCAAATATTTAGGTGTGTATATAAAAAAGTGGAAGGAGAGTATTGAAAGGTTTTTAAAGTTCTGCTCCAGAAAGGAGCACTATCACCAATTTCAGTCTATGTCAAACTTGTTGCCATGGAAATGGCAAAAATATTTTATTCAGAAATCCAAAACTACCAAAAGGCACCAGTACACCACCAGATCTATCTATGTGCCAAGTTTGGTGAAGACATCTATGTGCCAAGTTTGGTGAAGACATTTTGAACCGTTTTAGAGTTCTGCTCCGGAAAAGAGCACTACCACTAATTTCATTCAAAGTCAAACTTGTTGCCATGGAAATGCCAAAAATGTTTTATTCAGAATTCCAAAACTACCAAAAGGCACCAGTACACCACCAGATCTATCTATGTGCCAAGTTTGGTGAAGAAATATTGCTTGCGGGGGATAAAAATACATAACACATGTGAGACTAAGTATGATATACTTAAAAAATGTAAACAGTTCCTTACAGTGTTGACATCAAGATATTATTGATAAGTTAAGCATGTGGATGTTATGTTTACTTGAACATGCTGCACCATAAACAAATGCTAAATGGGTTTGTAATATTCAAGCTCATATTACAGAATACATGTGTGAGAGACACCTATTCAGAGCTATTGGCATCAATCATAGTGTGGATATAATCATGATTGTTTACACGCTATTAATTTATTAAGTCATTACATTTATTTGTTTAGAATTACACCTGGAATTTTTATTACGCATAAAGTTATCTCCTGGATAATTCCAACTGCAAGATACTTTATTCATTAACACAGTTCCCGATAAAATGTTTTATGCACAACTTTACAAATATTGACCCAAAAAAATATTTTGGTGATATTCCAAAATAACTTTACATTGTTAATGTTATGGATAAACTTAACTGATATTTGCCATGATGAATTACGTAAGTTATATTATATGTAACAACTGCAAAATCCAACTGTAGTGAGTGGGTGAGTTAATATTTATTGTCACATTGGCAATATTTCAGTTATATCGTGACAAGAACAATTTATTATAGATCAATACAAATATAAATTAAAAGTCGAAGAACAGTAAAACTGCTAGTATATCACATGTATTAAAGTAAAATTAGCACGCTATCATAAAACGATATTATTAAATAGAACAATACAATATAAAACTTGGCTATTAGTCTGGTAGGATGGGTACAGCATTAAAGTCCCATCGAAGTTTTGTGATGAAAGCAAGACATTGTGTTTTTTGTATTCATCAGACATGTTAGTTAAATAAAAAGCTTGGTTCCAAGTTAAAATATGGTGCAAATAGTACTTTTGAGCACTGTACAAAGTGGTTGTGGAAAAGGTTGCTAATAGGTCAGAAGGTCATAATGGGAAAGTTGAACATTTAAAGTTTGAGGTTATTAACTTTATCCAAGTGTGTTTCTCTATTTCATGAAATATTTTATTACAAGAAAACCATAAAATATATTTTTTTAAATTAAAAAAAATAAATATAATGAACACTCCCTCTCTCAAAATGGCAGGTAGCAGACGATTTTAAGCAGATGTAGGTTTTGTGCATTTTGTAAGTATATAATTGCTTCATTTCATCAACTCAATGTAAATCAAGTTATTAAAGAACAGCTATGTATGAAACAAAAAAGAGACGTTTATGTTTGTTTGGTGAGGCTGTCAGTAAGGGAGCAGTCCTTATTTCAAAATGTAGTATGTCAATATCAGATTATGATTTATCAATTTCTTATTATTACGCTTGAAGTTTTTCTTCTAAAAGCAGAGTTCTTTGAAAATAGATAAGAATATAATGAAATGATGTGGAGAAAACACTATTTTCTGCTTCACACTCTCTCAATTAAATCCCTTGAAATAATTTTCAGAGCGAATAACTTTCTAAAATGGTTATAATCTTTGAAAAAAAAGATATACAAATAAATGTAGGGAGAATATTTTTTATCAGCAGAATAGGAGAAGACACGGTGTCCATATTTAGCTTGATTGACTTTGGGGATAACAAGAAGGTGTTGATTCCCTGATCTGAGAGATCTAGATGGTGCATAAGCCTGAAGAAGACCTGAAAGTTAGACTGGAGCCGTGTTAGTCATGCACTGGTATGCGAGACAGAATAGTTTGAAGGAGATTCTGTGTTTCATGGGCAGCCAATGAAGGTCCTTTAGAGTTGGTGTGATGTGCTTTTTCTGGTGATCTGGAAGGTATTGCGAGCAGCTAAATTCTGTATGCATTGGAGTTGGTCAGTGACACAAGATGGAGATCCGGCCAAAAGGTTGTTACAGTAGTCTATACGAGATGTGACTAGGCTGAGGCGGAGAGTTTTGGAGGCATCTTTGGTAAGAACGGTCTGGCCTTGCTGATATTGTGGAGATGGAAGTAGCAAGTTTTAGTAACATACTAGACATGTTCTGTCATACTTAGATCTTGATTGATGACAACACCCAGATCCTTGACAGTGGAAGAAAGAGGAATGGTTGCTCTACAGACACACACACTAGTAATATCACACTGCTTGCGTTTTCCAGCCTGTCCCAGAAGAATGGACTCTTTTCTCTTAATTTAATTTCAAGGCATTTGATGACATCCATAAATATATTGTGGCAACAGTCTGATGTCTGACAGAGAGACGCTCCATAGCTGACTCTGTGTTTGGTTGAAATAACTTCCACAGCTGCGTGTCATCTGCGTAGAAGTGGTCAAGATTAAGGATTGCTACAACAGAGTCAAGTGGAACAGTGTAGAGGGTGAAGAGGATCGGACCAAGCACGGATCCTTGAGAGACTCCGCACTCAAACCTAGATGCGGTTGACACAGACTCACCAACAACAACGGTTAGAGTCCTGTCCTGTAGATAAGATGCCAGCCAGGATAAAGCTGAATCCAAGTTCTGTATCAAGTCTTTTGAGGAGTCTCTGGTGATTAATCGTGTCAAAGGCACTGCTTAGGCCAAGTAATGTGTGCAGGGTCACTTGTCCTGTGGTATTCAGCAGAGCCGTCTCTGTGCTGTGGTGTGCTCTGCAGGCTGATAGGAACACCTCATAGAGGTTATGCCAGGAAAGGTGGCCCATGAGACGACTGGAGACTGCACGTTCAATGAGTTTGGATGTAAATGCTAAGTTTGAAACAGGCCTGTTTTTTTTATCC
This sequence comes from Haliotis rubra, assembly GCF_003918875.1. NCBI lineage: Eukaryota > Metazoa > Mollusca > Gastropoda > Lepetellida > Haliotidae > Haliotis > Haliotis rubra. The sequence continues at coordinate 1,058,125 of NW_025766570.1, read as the reverse complement.
TCCTAATCAAGGCTTGATTTCTGCAGATGTGGCCTAACTAGAGCTGACTTGAATACACTTGGGACAAAACCAGATGAAGTAGAACTCGTCTAATAAAACATTATAGTAGTATTTTGAGCCCTTTTGGCTAAGAAGAGTTAATAATCAGCACTAATGTTGGTAAATATCAGTGAAACTATCAATATGAGTTAGATGCGTGCCATCAAACATTTTTGGAGGAATATCAGCTTCATCCACAGCCGCAGAAGACGAAATCTTGTTATGAATGTTCTTGGATCTTTTCGTAGAAATAATCCGAAAATGTCTGTGCTATTACTTCATTGTCATCAGATGTCGGAAGTGTCGATTCAAAGTGTTTACTCAATATACTGAGCAAAAGTTTGAACAGCAACTTTGGACATGACTCGTTGGCTTCAATCTTAGAATTGAGATGTTGATTTGTCTGATGACCGTTGTTGAGTGATTTTTGGCTGAAATATACATTTGGCGATGAATCTCCAGGAAAGATTGTATTTCATCTGCGTTCTGCTTTGCTCTTGTCTTTTTTCGCTTGTCGAACTTCAGGTGTGAAGTCCCAAGCAGATGTTTTAGTGACTGGTATGACTATGTCCTTCACTGGTGCAAGTTTGTCTATATAGCAGCTCAGATAGAACTCTATTGTATAGCAGAACGAGACTCTCAGCATCAGATGGTGGCTCAAGTATAAGGTATGAGTTTAGCAAATTGTCATTAATAGTATTCATATCCAGGGAGCGCATGTTCCTACAGCGAGTAATCTTCACATTTGGACTGGGTATTGAGAGGTCCAAGCTCACAAAGATATGGAAATGGTCAGAGAGCTGTAGATCCTATATAGGTACACAACTGACACAAGCATCTGAAGCACGGGTAACTATCCAGTCCAGAGTGTGTCCACCTCTGTGGCTTGCCTCAGACACTTGCCTCAGTCATTGAGATTAATTATTTGTTTAGTGTCATGGTTATCCTTGTTGTCAAAATGTAAATTTAAGTCGCCTACAATGATAAGAGCTACTTCGTCAACTTATCCAGTGTGTGCCGAGACGGTGCCGAGCAGTAATTGCTGCCAATGGTGTCCATACAAAGAACTGACTTTGACGCCATCTTGTGGATTCAAGCAAAGAGAAACACAACAGTAAAGGCTTTTGTCTATAGACGTTTGAATTTTCACCTTTTACCATTGGGATTACATGAAATAATAGCTCTTAAACTAATGCAAGAAATTCTTCTCAAAAATGGCTTGTGCGTTTCTTTTTTGGAAGAGTATATTTCTGGGTCGCAGTTTCATGTAAAGACCTCTTCTATAGTTGATAAACAGGGTAAAAAGTATATTCCTTTTTCATATTGTACTAGTTCTATACAAAATATATGCCTTGTGAAGAAATGGGGTTTTTATTCATCATTGTAACTTTTGGACCCTAAAAATGACTCTTTAATGTAAATTTAAGACTAAAATTAAACTATAAAGATCCCTGGTGACTTACAGCATATGAGAAATATATTCCGTAACCAAATATGCATGGTATTTGATATTAAAACCATTGTTTTGTTCTGAATTTTTGCAACTTTTTCAGTTCCCGGTTAAATTTTGGTGGCCATCTTGGATTTTTAGCTAAAAGTAGTTTTGGCATCAATATTCAGATTGGAACCAAACATTTTTTTAAACTCCTTTAACATATAAACACAAAAGAATATATGATTTGCTTTCATCAAAAAACTTTCACGGAATCCCATAACCTCCTTGACTATATAGGTTGCCAACAAGTTGAACAACAGAAGGTAGATGGGGACGGGAACTTACAGTATTTTTGCTACCTGCATGGACCCTAGCTGGATTTACATCATCCCCTCAGCTGTTGACAGTTCAGACATTAATTTAAATGAACACGTATACTATGATTAAAAATGTGGTGAGATTAAACCAGAGACCATATAAGATATGGTTTCTGATTAAACGTACGATGAAAGAGTTCAAAGACGTCGTCATACATACCCTCTCAGGGGGGCAATAAAATCCCACTGTAAGATATCAAATGCAATCAAACGATTCAACAATCTGCACACATGTCAACTCCACCCTTACTGTGGGTACCATGCTTAAACTATACCAGCCTTTAAATGAAAACAGAGAAATCCATGTAACAAATAAACTTACCTCGACTAATGAATGGGCCAGCCTGAAGACGACGCTGTGACAACTCTGCAGCTGTTTGGCAGGTATCCACGTGCTTATTCATGCATTCATGCAACATTGCCTTGGTGCGTTTATAGTCTGAGCATAATCTGTAACATGACATAGTTTTCTGAGTCACACAGCGAGTGTCGAGCATGATTATCCATGGCATGCCCCATGTAACAGTGTTATCGCCAGTGCCGAAAAACGTTTGTCACCGGAAGTACTAAACAACATAATGTCTCGTGAAGTGCCGTGACCTACTTACGGGCCCTATTGATCATTCGAATACGTTTGGTTTGGAACATGGGAAACGCTCAAGTATGTTTTCATACAAAAAGGAATACTTAATTACAAAATATATTGAAAAATGTTTGATATCGTTTCGGTACACTTACAGAATACCGGATACCTACTAGCCATATTGTTTAGTGTCACGTCACCCTAACCCTAACCCTAATTCTAAGATGCCTAGCGGTTAGAACAATCGAAAAAAAATACATTATCAGACAATAAAGGTATAGTTTTTTGATGACGTAACAATTGAATAACGTTATCCCGTCACTACGCCATTCTAGTGTGCCCCCTCGTAATCGAACCATTTTACATTACGTCACAATGTAAGCGACGTCACGATGCATGTCAGTTGTCATCGCCTCGTACGGCCTCCTACAGTAAACTACTCCGTTGCATCCCGTTTCTTGGTTTGCAGTTGCTTCACGCAGCTAACATAACTGGTGGAAACATTACGTTTATGTTTTACGGCGGTTAAAATGTCTCAATTCGACTCACAAGTTTTCAGCGACACGGTAACGTTCGCAATGTTTACATTCCCACAATGCAATCGTGGAATGTCGCTTGACTACTCAGCTTCATCGGGATGTACTGATCTAAACTTACGTTGGCAGTAGAAATGCGACGTTCATATTGCCCCATATGGTTTACGTTAATGACAGATGTAATTAAGATAATTCAGAGAAGATATTTAATCCGAACGTAAACCGTCATCAAACTGTTATCGTTTGTTTTTTTCTGGTAACGTTCGTCTTAACGTAGGGGGGGCAGACACATCAATAGAACAGCGCGCCAGTTAGCCCTGTGCGAGGATTCTTAATTTAGGTCAGCGACACCGTCGTTTGTTTTCTGCCTTAAATTAATCGTAATTATCCTTAGAAAGTATTAAATTTAGCATCTTAGAAAAGATGTAAAGTTCGCTCTACCCCAATGTGTTTTGTAATAAAGTATAGTTTTGCCCTTAACTATTATAACATAGTCCGAGTGCTTTGATGTTATAATAGTTCAGGGCAAAACTATACTTCATTACAAAACACATTGGGGTAGAGCAAACTTCATTTCCTAAACCTTACCCTTACCCTAACCCTAAACCATACCCTAACCCTAACCAAAAGTAAACTCGCGTGCTTTTAAAGATGGCGGAAGGTATCCGGTATTCTGTAATCTTACCATCGTTTCTTTGGGACATTAGTTTACACCTAATAAATTCTGAGATCATACCACAGAAAGCACCTTTACTGTACTTTTGTAACTCAATATATTCCTATTCGGCCTCCTATTCTTTTGTGCCTACTAATCCAACCTGCAATCGAATATCTCCACCAAAAGCTACATAAAACCCAAATCCAAACTATAGCTAATGGAGGCGTCTTAAATGTTAACCTTGTATCATAAATAAATTGTAACAATGTAATGTGAATGGCGAATTGCTCGCTTCTAAATTTGGTATGACTTTTGGTTTTTAAATAATAATGTAATCAAATTATATGGAATGCTTATGAATTAATACTTGATCTCGTCGCTACATGGCTGAAATAATGCCGATGCAACGTAAAACCCAACTCAACTCAACTGTTAACCTTGTCTTTGAAATCAGGGAGACTATAGATTATCCCTGGTGAAATAATAATAATAATAATAATAATAATACTGGAATTTATATAGCGCCAAATCCAACCACTAAGTGGGTGCTCAAATACACCTGCACCAGAGTGGACATAGTTACGTTGTCGGGAAACCGGGACTGACAATATTCTGAATGGTGCATTAACAGGTCCTTTCATTGGACTTGCCTAATCCATTTATGCACACTCGTGGGTGGCTCTGGCTCTTGCAGGTTACGGAAGGACGAAAGGTAACGAATGTGTGACAGTGCAGGAGGTCGTCGCTCGGGGAAGGAGTTATCCCCCTTTGTTTATGTTCAACAGATGTCGCTGTGTGTCTGTTCACTTGGCCTCCCAAGCCTCTTCTTTATTAATTAGGTATGTAAGACGTTTTCTGTAACCATTTTTAATTTATCTCGAGATTTTAAATTTTATCAATCCGTATGACTTCTGTTCTTACACCTTTAGGTTACAATAGAGTTTCATCCAAAGCAAACAAATACTGTCTGTGACATTTTAGTTGATCCACATAATCAGCGAATGACTCATTCCGTCTCGGACTGTCTGCTGAGATACTAATAGCAAAGGTTCATTCTGTGTATTATTTCACTGAGCATGTCCAGAAAGTCAACGTTTAGGGTATTTATTTTCATAACTCATGTAATACAAAATCGAAAATGAATTTTAGAAATACGAAATCTTTTGTATTTTTTCTAGGCGAAAGCAGACAGTGCACTTACAGTTTTGGGTAAGAATCTGACTCGCCATACTTCTGTTGGGATGTTGTTCTGCCAGTGGACTTGTTGGTATATTCTGACCATAAACTATCACCTGTACTCAGTTCCTCCTCTCTGTACATTATCTCTGTGAGATAACAAGTGAGTTAATGAGGTTTGTTTTCTATTACAGTCGTAAACGTACGATGTGCGTATCTATTCTACCTTTCTCCCTTGTAATATTCATTCCTTATTGCTAGAATTTGACGTATATCTTTAACAAAACCCATATGGTCAATGCATAAGATTTAAGGTGGGTCAAGGAGCACAAATAGGCCTCAGGTCAGTAAAATGTCGGCACCATCTTTCACCAAACCTACGTCTGCTCAAACGTGCACACATACATACTATGCGTAAGGCAGTTCGGATCACTAACGAAACAACGACTGCATGCGCCTATGCGAAAAGATGTCTTAAACGCCTAAGGGCAATTGCTGTCTTAGCAATGTTTCATGTTACTCACACCAAAATATGAAATCGATACGATCCTGATTTATTATAGAAAAATGGCAAAAGAAATGTTGCGCCATTACGGCAGTTGCGAATCATTTCAGGGTATTCCGGATCATGTGACAAAACGAGGCAGTGTTTGGTTATTGGTGCACGTTTGGGGCAACATGGGGCTGTGTCAAACAGTAACGCGTGTTTAATTGAACAGATGCATGAACAATATTGATAATGGTGTCTCATTTACGAATAACAAACGCTGCAGTTGATAACAGCATTTGCTAGGTAGATAGTTTTAACACTTGCTGCTCATTACAACACACACACATATTCCAGTATCAGGATTCCAGGTACCAACGTGAGCTAAAAATATTCTCTTGGGGTTTATACATACATGGTTTAAGGTAATGATATCTTCTATATCGAAATTTAGTCATATTCAGAAGTTAATCATACTAAGAGGTCGTGGTGTTTGTGGCTGATGAATTAGGTAAAATTCACTAGACGCAGATCTGTTGTGTATCTAATGTACTATTTTAATATTTTGATGTGGCTTTGACATGCGACTTTAACTTGTAAATCACAACTATCAACACAAAATAATCCATTTTCTTTCACAAACTGTAACGCTTTTATTCAGTTAATATGAGCCATTTATTGTCGTTAGTCACTGAGAGTAAAGCTAACGAAAATAATAAATTAATACTAACATATTTGAACTCTTTATGTGTGTGTATGTTCATATGTCCAAAAAAGAAACAAACTAGTGTCTATTCCAGCCTCATTGATTCCACCTCTGGCATAAGTAACAGGGCATTTTTAATTATCATAAAGCCAAGTCTCTGTTGCCGTGGTTAATCACGTAATGACAAGCATGACCACTCCTCGTCCTTTCTCTGCTGGTGCAAGCCAAGGGGGAGAACTTGGAACAGGTTCTCCATCTGCTCAGCGAACACACTGCCACCCCCCACCAAGAATTCGCCTGAATGACCCTGCAAGACCTCTCAGCACATGACCAATGGGTAGACCAGCTACATCCTTAAGTACAAGATTACGCTTCACATCTGTAACCAAATTATGCATATCTACTGGAAAGGTTTCAATTGACGGTATCCAGACCAGACAAGCATTTAGGTCATGAATATTTGTCTATTCCCTGTCCACTGCGAGAGAAGTCACGGGATCTGTTAACGGGGGTCTAATTTTAAACTTATGATAGCCCTTGATCACACTGTTTTCAAGTCTGATTGGCTGCCTTGAAGGTGCATGACAAGATGCTGCCGGTCTTAGTAATTGAGACAGTAATAGACGGACAGGTACTGCAGCACAGTCTTGTCTTAATGGTTGTGATGAAGACCCCACAGGAGTAAACTGGACACAAAGGAATATTGCTTGACTAAGATCAAAGGAGAGAAATGTAAAATTAATGCGTTTAGGCACACTTGTCTTGTTTAAATGCCTTGTCATGAGAACGTGAGATACGTTTCAAACATGCAGTCTCTGGGTGATGTAAATTACTTGCAAAACCTACTTTGACAACATGTTATGACGATACTTACATTTATGAAATAGGTTTGAATGTCAAGGTAAAATGTACTCAAAGCGTTGTAAATAATACAAGGCCCACTTCTAGTCAGAAAAAAACATAATGCACAATCCGTTTCTCATAGAAATACGTATTAGTGAGAAGTTATGTCATGTTTCTCTTTGTAAAGGATTTAATATGGTGTCAATGTGATATACCTAGTGTTTAGTACGATTCTCACACGAAGGACTCATGAATGGATCATCAGCTGAAACATTGGGATGAGTTGAGCAGTGTGAATGTATCCATCCCTTGCAAGAAACATTCCACCCAAACGTGACCACATTCAAGTTCCTGATCCTCAGTCCACGACATGTGACAACCCATACAGATGACATCCTCCTCCTCTGCTTCACTCACAGCTGGAGTAGCCACTGGTTAACTCTGAATGAAGCCTTCTTCTTTCTCACTGACTTTCCCTTGGAAGGAGCGCGCCTCCTTGCAACATAAACCTAACCTTTGCACTTTTCTCTCCTTCGACAAACTGTCTAACTTTCTGAAGACACTTTAAACTCATGCCCCTGATGCATTCATCTGACGTTACATTGTCTGCCATATTATCAAGAACATGGGTTCTTTTACACAGAGAAACGTGCTTGATGTGTGGCAGTACAAGAGATTCTTGCAGGAGTGGGGATACCGACAACGTATCAACTTCAAAGGACGACTCTCCATCATCATCCTCAGTCATATCAAACGGTGTAGCGACGCAGCAAGGAATTCCAGTCCAGATATGTCCGCAGTGGCTGAGGTTGCATGTCGGATACTGATAGTCTTCATGCATGACTTATCAACTAGGTACTGTCGTTCCCTCCAAAATCCAAACGTTAGCCCATATCAGTATTTACTCACGGAGACTTAAAATGTTTGTTTGCTGATTTACCTTTTAGCCATTAAAAGTTAGAGGTAAGCCCTTGACCCAAAACGAACGTTACAAAAACTACGACTTCACCAAAACGTATCATATAGATTAATACATCATGTTTAAAATGTGACTATTCTAAAATCATTAAATACTGGTCAATATGTCACTGCCTATTCAAGTAAACAATTGCAAAAGTTTTCATTCTTTCCTGTTGAACGCTCAAATAATTATATTTTGAATTGTAAAAATTATGCTAGTTTAGTGGCTGTTGCACATTGAACTATACTGTATCTGTACTGTATATGTATACTGTAGCTATGTTTGTACCATACAAAAATACATGAAGTTATTAAAACAAAAGAATTATATGAGTTGGAAAGAACAATCTTTTCAACACCTAAGCGTTATGAAGTTGGTTATTTTCCAATGTTGATAACCCGTTACCTTGCATACTCTTCTGTACAGCAAATTGCAAAACAGGTGAAATGAAGATTAACAAATGTTATGTATCTGCTTTATGCAAATTACATCCTCCACAGACCCTAAAGTAAGTATATGTTTTAAATAAAAGGAACCGATGTAACATCGTAAAAATAATTACTTTATTTCAACAGTTATTAACATTTGTCGGCAGTTGAAAGTTTTGAGATGATCCCTATATTCTGGTGATCCGGAACTGACTTAACCACGTGGTCCCATAAATTGCTTATTTCTCTAAAAATATGGCAGATGTAAGTAATATTTTTGTTGTTTTATAAAGGTGAAATGTATATGTATGCAATGTATTGTTAACATTTAGCAGCTTGATTCTGTTGTTATTTCACACGGGCCGTCCAGAATGAGTGACCTTTTCCTGACGTGCCAACGACAGATGACGGGATGATAGGTGTCCTCGTTACAGGGCACACAAGTAAACTTCCGGTTCAGATCAAGTGAAACAAAATATATCATCATGAAGAACACTGTCACGGCTTTAAAATAACACATTGAGTGTATAAATCCATTGAGGTTTACGGTTTCTAGGTGTTAATGTACCTGGAAGTGATCCGGAATACCCGTGATCAGGAATACCCTTACCCGCTGTATTCATTATCAGTAGATGACAACAAAAAGCAAGTTTTTAGTAGCAGGTATTTAAAGTAAGTCCAGAAATGCTTGGAAAATGCTTTTTTGCTTCAATATCAATATGATGAATTTGACACAAGATAAAAGCACATATATGATACGTGTACGACACTACCAAGTTGGATATTAAAGCTCAGATGAAAATCTGCACTTGAGGGGTGACTTCATAGGAGGAAATTTTGACATTTTAACAACATTGGTAAATATTCTAAGTACAAACTGTAGTTTTGAAATACTATAAACATTCATATAGCCTCAACTAATTAGATTACATAAATGATTGTAAAAAGTTTTGTTTTTTTTAACATCTATATGTGAAAAAGATGGAACTCTTGTAGTAGTTATATTCAAAATAATTACATAAAAAAGTCTTCATTGAAATCACATAGATAATCTTGTTCACCCATAGAAGTTTCACTTCGTGAATGAGCATTGAACTGGCAACATGCGACTTGATATCTCTGCAGAACAATTAATTTTAAATTTATACCAGTATTTCATACTGAAGAAACAAAGGGGGAAACCTCTCGTCAGCTATGACAGGGTTTACTGTAGAATGTATAAAGCCCTTAATTTGACATATAGTCAGGTTTACAAGGATGTAAACAAATCAGTTACCTCAGGGGTCGTGTCAAAATCAAAACCAGGTGGGAAACACAAACTGGATAGCTTTGATAAGGGTGTCATACGCTGTGCAGTTTATAAACTGTATGAACACAAAATCCCACTGACGTGTGCTAAAATACAAGATGAGATCAAAGATACAATAAATGTCTCGAAATCAACACTTATTGTAGCTCTGGTAGAAATGGGGTTCAGGTACACCAAAAGGGGAGATGACAGAGCTGTGTTTAGAGAAAAGTACTCAATCCTGTCCATGCAATCAGCTTATCTCACCCACACCCACCATCTCAAGGCTCAGTTGCAGGATTTTCTCAGGCAGTCAGAAACAAAGCCCCAGCTCATGGAAAAAATCCGGCATCACAAAAAGCCAATCCAGTACATCAATGACGAACTAGCTGCAAAACAAGGCCACATAGTTCTGCGTAGTGCGTACACCAGTACGGCACTGTGAGCTCAATACCATTGAGCTGATCTGGGGTAACTGTAAGAATTTTATTGCTCGCAATAATACCACATTCACGCTTTCAGACGTTAAAGAGCTTGTGTATGCTTCTTTTGCGAGAATTACCCCAGAAGTGTGGCAAAAGGCTGAAGACCGTGTCCTCAAAATCGAGGACGAATACCATCTGCGGCACGGCGTTAACGTCAGCCGAGTTGCACCTGTTGTAATTCCGCTAGAGTCCTCGACCAGCAGTGATACTGACATATTTTGTGACGGTCCCTGACATGCCCTGCCCGTGCGTTACATAACGCTGTCACCCTGTCTGCCTGCCAGGTGGGTCACAGCATAGTGTGTTTCTTTGAAGTGTTTCTACCATGGAATTTTTTCTAAGTTTTTCGATATTTTACGAGTAATCATTATGATTAGGGAATGGTACATCATGATTACTCATATGCCATATACGGTCGAGGTGGTATGAATGATTATATATGAGTTTTGAATCTGAAGTATCAACCATTATCAAATAATTACCAAAAAGCATTTTCCAAGCATTTCTGGCCTTTCTTTAGTACTGTAGGTTATAAATATAATACTAAAATGGTTTAAACATATTAAAGGGACACTGATCCAGAGCAATTTCCGTGGACTGGTTGTTGCTTTTGTTATTGTTTTTCTCCTGTGAGGACCCAGATGATATCCCAGAATTAGGATAGGACTGAAAAATAATGAAGTCAATGTACGTCTTTATATTTTGTCTTATAATCCTAATTAGTTTATTATCATATTTGTATGCATTTTGAAACTTAATAAAATGCACATAATCTGCTTATACGTATAGTGATTTTATGACATGACTGTAATATCTAGACATTTTATAGCTAGCCAACTAAGTGCGACCTAGTGTATGTTGTCTGTCTCATTGCACTTCACGGCGAAAAAAACAATGATTCTGTATAATGCTACAACAAATGAATAAAAACAAAATGCAAATAATAAAATTAAAACAGACTAAAGTTATAGCATCAGTGTCAGGCTATTACCTTGTTCGAGGAATGTATCCATCAATATCCACATAAAGGAACGACATGCCATTCACCTGCAGCTGACACAGAATCCTGCTCCATGTGTCTTTTACTATTCTAATATACGAAAAAGTGATATATCGTTTCAGGTTTTTCACACTGGTGTATAGTCTCATTGGTCACCCAAAATAGCTCACAAGGCAACTAATTGCATGATGTCTGCTATTCTTTACAAAATTAATTTAGATAGCCAATAATGAGCAATCTATCAATGTATTGTCGGTTAATCCTTTGAAGGAAGGACATTGTTTTTACACGGGGCACTTTACGACAGTGTATATTCAGTATAGATAAGTCAATCTACATACATAAACACTACCATTTGACAAATCCACTGTGCAAGTTAAAGCAATTAACCTTAATCCCACCAAGTGGGTGATTTGAGGCCCGAAGTGCACTTTGATGGTATGCCAAAACTTCATTTCTTTATATAAATGTTCAGTATTCAATGTATTCCTGAAAATTACAATACTGATTAAAGTTTCAGTTTAATTATTTTGAAATAATAACCATTAATTTTAAAAAGCAAATATTATTGCATTAACTGCTTTGCCGGGCCTCTGAGGCCCGGTCACCCCCTGCAGCTTCCAGTCAACGCCACTTGATAAAGCTTCCTTATGAATACATTGCATAGTAACTGCCAGTCAAAGATGAATCGTTAGCAAGTTTGGGAAGAGGAACACAATAGACAAATTCTTTACTGCAGTGGATGCGATGTTTCTGTGTAGATCCTAACACCGTTATCAAGCAAATGATACACAACATATGCACAAGGAGAAATAGATACATGAAGGGTATTTGGGTTTATATGTACGAGTCTCCACATTTGCATTGAAGGTAGTAGACAACGCCTGAAGGGTCTTCTTTGTTGCTTGTAGCTGGTTTACTGTTGGCTTGTAGGATATGCTGAATTGATGTTCCTCTCTGGAACACAGCATCTATGTTGGCTTGCTTCTTTAGTAATCTGCGGATATGGTGGCTGGTTGTATCGACATATGGTATACTGGTGACGAACGGCGATGATTGTTGACTTGGTAGTTTGTCTTTTGGGTTGAGGGTGGTCTTGATGGTTCTGTTGACTAGATTAGCTGGGTACTGATTAAGGTTTATGAAGACATGGCGAAGGTGTTCTAACTCGACTTCAAGGCCTTGGGTTGTGGAGCTGATGTTCTTTGCTCTTCTGGCTAGGGTGGCGATTATACCTCTCTTGACTTGCAGTGGGTGATTAGATGAGAAGTGAAGATATTGGTCTGTGCAGGTTGGTTTCCTGTAGACAGTTGTTTGGAGTTTGTTGTTGTCTTTTTCTACTTGGACGTCAAATTTTATGCGTGGATGTTGGGCATTAAGGCAGATGGGATCATCGGTGGGGTCGATTATGACAAAAGTGTCATCTTCTTTCCTGAACCAGCATATTGGTATGGCGGGTAAGGTGAGGTGGGTCTTGTCTTTGGGTTATGTCATGTAGATCTCTGTGATGATGGGGGAGAGAGGTGATCCCATAGGTAGACCGTGGGTTTGTTGGTAGATTTTATCAGACCGGGTGTAGTATGTTGAACCTATACAGGAATGGATGAGGCGGATGATGCTTTCTACTGTGAAATGGGTGTTTAGGTTTAGCGCAGATGTCTTCAACTTTTCTTCTAATGATGGCTGGGGCTTCGTCTCTTGGTACATTGGTGAATAGGTCAACCACATCATAACTCATTATTTTGCCTGGTTGGGTGATGGTGCTGATTTTGTTGCAGAATTCGTTGGCGTCCGAGATAAAGGATTTAGCTAATTTTCCTAGAGGGTCGAGAAGGTGGTCAAGATGCTTAGTGGTATTGTAATGGACTGTGTTTCTGGAACAGACAAGGAGACAGGCTTTGATGGGGTCTTTGTGGACCTCGGGCGTAGGGTAGTCTAGGATGGGGAACTGTGAGCTGCTTGTGTAGAGTCGGACCTATCTCATTTTGTCCCTAGGTTCTTACAGGAGGGTTTTGTGGTCTCGTGGAAGCAAGGTGGTGGGGTCTTTCTGTGTCATCTACTTTCCGGAAACAGCATATTAGTGTGACGGGTGAGGTGAGGGGGGCCTTGTCTTCGAGTTCTGTCATGTAGATCTCGCTGATGATGGGGGAGAGATGTGATCCCATAGGTAGGCCATGGGATAAGAGAACTCTTAGAGGCAAGCAACATCAAACGGCTTGACCCGACAATCAACGTCCCTACAGCTTACCATCAACTAACCCACCCTTTATATACTGGCTTCAATCATTTCTTATCACAACAAGCCTCATGTCAACACACATCAACCTCTTCTATTGTATAAACCCAAATACCTGTCATGTATATTCTCCTTGTGCAGATGCTGTGTACCATTTTCTCCTTGTGCAGATGCTGTGTATCATTTGCTAGATAACGCTGCTAGGATCTACACCAAAACGTCACATCCACTGCAATAAAGAAGTTGCCTATCCATAAAAAGTGTTCCTCTTCATCATACCAGCTTCTAAATGCCACTTAAGGAAGTTTGAGAAGCAATTTTCGCGATGTTTTGCTCCAACCTGCTGCTGCAGATGATGATGGTAGTGGTGCTGATGCAGTACCTTCTGACAGTGGATCAGATTCTGAGTTCGAACCTCCCTTCGAAGAAAGTGTTAGTGACAGCAGTGACTGCTCTAATAGTGAAGAAGAACGTAATATCCTGTCATGTCCTTTGATATAAATCAAAAGGGGGTGACCAGGCCTCACAGGCCCACTTGGCGGTAATGGATATGAAGAAAGCTTGGTGGGATAAGGGTTAATCAATCAGCGTGTTATCGGTAAATCCTTTGATCGATGTTTGTTTTTGTAACTCAGCAGATAATTCCAATTGTTGCACTTCCATGCGCATATTACATAACATGTAATACATTTGCCACATCAGACCCTAATGTGTAATGTTGAGTATTTAGTCCAGACACAAGAAATTCCAAATGGAAACCTTTGTCAGGTAATCTGAGTGGTGTTGCCACTAATTATACTGTTATAAATTCATTAACTGACCATCAAGTGAATGATGACAAATAACATGTAGGTTTACCACTAAACACAGGTTACAGCAAGGGAGTAGTGATTGCTATATTGCATGCAATTTTGATTGCCTGAAAAAAACTTATGGGCCGACATTGTTTTGAGGATACAAACAGAACTTCGTTGTTGCATAAGAAAGTCACGATATGGCTGAAATATTGCCGATGTGACGTTAAATATTAACTCACTCACTCATAAGAAATACATATACGCATTTGCTGTGTACTTTAGTTAAAAACTGTATAAATACCTATTTACCTAAGTAAATTTTCAGAATTTCCTAGCAATGGCAAAGTGGAGTTGTTTAGTTTACGGATTCAAATATAGCAAATTGGGTCAGTCATTGTACCATCCAGGCATTAGAAAATCTGAAAAAATTTACACTGCTGGGATACTTTATTGCATCCACCCTTCCTAATGCCCCAATGTTTATGTTGAAGAAATACTGCAAAGGTGGACAGTAGCCCAGTCCCACGTGTCTGTCATGGTCGAGGGAGCATGTGCTGACCAGCCGGTGTCCTCCCAGTTGTGAGACACATTAATTAATGGTTGAGTGCACCTGGGTAGTGTTTCCACATCCCTACAAGGAAAGTGAGAACAACCCTGTTGTTGAATAGTACCCACAGGAGACATGGTTCATTAATGAGTTAATTAACACAGAAGACATTGTCCGTTAAAGGTTAAAGAGCATTTATTGTTTTCAATAAAAACATCGATAGATACAGAAATAATGAAATAGATTATCAAAGATATGAAGCAGGTAGGTCAACATCGGTACTTGCTGATCGAAAAGAGCAGACAAAGGTTAATAAATACATTTATTATCCCCCGCAACGCGTTTTGCGGGGGGTATTATTACTATTAAAATGGATTCCGTCCTTCCATCCGTCCGTCCATCTGTGCACATTTGTCTTTTCCGGAGCAGAACTCTAAAACCGTTCAATATTTTGGTGGTGTTCTGGTGCCTTTTGGTAGTTTGGGAATTCTGGAATTCTGAATAAAATATTTTTGGCGTTTCCATGGCAACAAGTCTGACTTAGACTGAAATTGGTGGTAGTGCTCTTTTCCGGGGCTTAACTCTAAAACCGTTTACTATTTCTTCACCAAACTTGGCAAATAGATAGGTCTGGTGGTGTACTTATGCCTATTGGTAGTTTTGGAATTCTGAATAAAATATTTTTGGCGTTTCCATGGCAAAAGATTGACTTTGACTGAATTTTGTGGTAGTGCTCTTTTCCGGAGCAGAACTCTAAAACCGTTCACTATTTCTTCACCAAACTTGGCACATACATTGATCTGGTGGTGTACTGGTGCCTTTTGGTAGTTCTGGAAGTCTGAATGAAATATTTTTGGCGTTTCCAAACTGGACTTTGTTCAATGTTTTAATATGTATGAATATTCTGTGTCCCAAATGGGAGTAGACCGACCAGCGTGCAGCTTGGCTTCGTAATTTTACTGTTGGCGAGAAACATTAATCACTCTGGATCAGTGCCCCATTAATTTCCAAAAGTGGAACCAGATTGGTCAACAAGCAGTATGTTGCTTATCTGAATACCACTCGGGATACAAATGTGGTATAAATATAACAATCATGAGGAAAAAACATGTAACAAATAAACAATAGTTTTCTGCTTTTAACAGTATTGCAATTAGTGTTGGAAAGTCAGTGCAATTTTGTTTGAACTACATACAACGCAAATCTGCCTGACAATACAAGGAAAGAATGGATAGATACTAGTATTTCAAGATTATCTTTAGTAGATCCATTATTGTGGCCGTATAGTAATCAGGGGTTGGTTGAACAATGCCATTGCCCGACGACCGGGTTGTAAGTGCATCAAGATGAAGTTTTTCATTTGTTAGTGCTTGCTGTTTGGTACAATTGTCCCAAATGTGACAACAATAATCGAAATTAGGCAAAATAAATTGTTTGTACACTGTATGGTTTTACATGAGAAACGATATTTAAAACCTGTAAGACAGTTTACCATGGGTGCAGCCTTTTTAGTGATACAACTAACATGATCAGTCCAGGAACAATCATGCTGTAAAGTAAGTCCCAAATGTTTATGATTATAAACATCATTAACATTACTATCCTTCATTATTAAAGGGCAAATTTACATGAAAATTAATCATTTTGTCTTGCACTTTTCCGGTGCACAACTGATAAACGAATGACGTTGTTAGACCTTATTAGAACCATTTCACGTGGTGCAGGTATAGGTATGGTTCTTGTGTCTCGATGCGCAGGCTACTGTTTTAATCCACCTGTTGCCTGGCTGTCAGTTGGCTATGTGGTCAGTTCCACACTGTAGTGTCATTGCAGTTTGAAAAAACGTATACATTGTAAAAAAAGTGTTACCACATAACCAAATTGTATAACATTCAACCTGAGTCTGTCGTCTTTCAAACAGTATGTTCTTTCACAAAAACTAAAACATATAGCTTGCCATCGGTGAATGTGCCGGTGTAACAGGCCAAACTTTCCTCCTGGCCAAACATTCCACGGGGAAACTTTGGCCTAACTGTCTTTCCCTTCTTCCCTCTCTCAACAACAACCCAACACAATATCTATATCAAATGCTGTATCATCTATCATTCCACTATGTGCATTATTCTAAATTCAAAAGATAAGGTTTGACAAGGTGTATACTTGGCCCATGGATATCTGAAACCTATTTCATTCACCAAAAGTGATTATGGATTAGTAATCAAGCTTATGTAAATGATGTTCCATTACATTTATACATAAATGCTACAAATATTAGATAATAAACAGCATAATAAGAGAGCAAGCAACCCGTGTATATTGCATCTTATTTACCCATCAAATGTGCGATTGAATGTTTGCATCTTATGGTGACATGATTTGGACAGGTGAAGAACTAATGCAATGTGTCTTCATAGGAATGGCGACAGGAGCAGGATGGATTTAAAGATATATGCTGTTTGAACATGTATGCATTCAAATCACTACACCCAGGTCAGAGGCAAGAATTGACTATTTAGCAAAAATGTGTACCAAAATTTAAGTCAAAACTACTGTCAGTTTAAGAACAAGAGTGGGGAAGAAGTAACCTAGCAAGGCCAGAATCTCCCCCTTTTGATATAAGAACAAGGGTGGGGAAGAAGTGGCCTAGCTAGGCCAGAATCAGAACAAAATATCCTAGTTTAAACAGGTGGGAAACTTTTGCCTAGCCCAAACTTTACCCGGGAAACCTTTATCCTAGGTCAAAACTTCCCTGTGGAAAGTTTGGCCTAGGCCAGATTCTCCCAGGGGAATGTTTTGACCGGGAAAGAAATGGCTTGCTACTCCGGCATTCTATGTGTGTTACTTAATTCCTACATAAATCGTACGATACATGTCCCTCCTCTTCCACCTTCACTTTGATATCGATACCATATCGAAATACATCACCAAGATAAATGCAATTGGGAGTTTTTAATTCTGTTTGAAATTCGTTTTTCAATGATATCATCAGCTCATTGTAAGGCAGATTATACTGAAAATTACATGCATCGTAAATCTGGCCAGTTTTGACACATTACGAAATCACCATTCACTGTGTTTTGTGCAATTTATAGTATATCGTTATTTAAATGTCAAATTTTACTGCAAGAATTGAATTTAAAAGAAAGAAAAAAATGTATCACTTGTGATCAGCGGTATTTTCATTGTTCTTTGATCAAATCACCAATGCTCATTCTGAAATATTATCGATGAACCGATAATCGCTCAGAATGTTTTGGAAAATATGCAAACACAGTTAACGTCAAAGTGAATTTTCAGCCATATAACAGAGTGTTTATAAAATCATGTCACAGGTATGTGGGTTTTGTTTCGCCCATAAAATCAATTGTATAATTCAACACCATCTTCCTTACGCGAATCCCTGAATTCCTCATACAATTCAAACTATAGACAAATGGTCTTTGTCACCAGAAGTAAGTGTTTCAGTGATATTTAATGAAATATATCAGATGCCGCTTTGGGAATGGACCACTTGTTTGAATTGTGTATCAGTTCGCCTACTTTTGTTGCATACCTTTGCTCATTTGTTTTAGACCAGGCATGGGAAAGATCATAGCAAGCAATAGTTAAATAAGATAGGAGTATTCCAATAGTTTCCTAGATCCCTCACAACATATTATAGTTTCTAAAAGCAGGATGCCATGACTGACGCAAACTCACGCACACCGATGATGGTATTTCTCCTCATTTCTGACTATTTCCCTTGGTCACAATGAAAACAAAAAGAAAATAACCAGCAGATTGTCAGAATGTTTCAGACTACTTACACGTCACATTAATTATGCATATACGTTGCTTGAAACAACGAAAGTTTCCTTTAAAAAATCTGACGTACTTATATCAGTGAACACGCCATTTTGAGAAAATCGCTTCCCGATAGTGATGTCATAAATACGTCAACATTGTTATACATATTTGGTATTTTCATTGAGGTGAGGTTATGAATGAAAATACACACGATCAATCTGTCATGCGGCTTAAATTTTCAGTTCTTGTGCTTCTTTTGTATTTTCACAAACTTTTTTCACATGATTAATTTCAGTATTATTATCTTTTGATCTGTGACAAAACAGGAGACCAGTCTAAAATCAAGTGGCACCAATTACGTCATAATCAAAGGGCGGTAACTCTGGCCTGTTTAGCTCGGCAAACAAAGGCCTCATAATGGCATAACATTTCAGCACTTACCTTTAAATGTGGCTTTGGCCTACGCTGTACTTAACGAGAAAATTGTATTGAATCTGTTTATTAGGATTAAATGTAACTTACCATTTGTCAGCCCAATCAGAAATTTTACGTATATCATTATAAGATTTAGAAAATAACCCACGAGGTACGAGTGATTATGGGAAATATGTCTCAAGTGAAATTAATGCTCACTGTCCTGAGCTTTAGCGAGTGAGTTGAACATTAATTTCATGAAGGATGTATTTCTCATAATCACTTGTACCTCGTGGGTTATTCTATTTATTACTCATTCTGTAATTAAACCAAGAAACCAGTATTTGTTAACTCAAAGCCACATCTTCTTATGTAAGTGTTTTCAACTAAATCAGCTGATCTGTATTAATGTGCAGATGACACCAAACTGCTCAAGCTTAATGGAATCGCATTCGAACCACAATGCAGTACTGTAGAAAACGGTATGAAAAATAACGCAATTAAACAGTTTCAAAATTCATTTGATGGCGATTTTATTAACCACTCCCCCTTGTAAAGTTTAAGTTTATTTTCAACAATTATAATCACATATTCAATATTTAGTCGTAGATCGAAAATGTGTCGATCTAGCCTACTCGTGTCAGAAGGTGGGTGACTGTTCATGGATACAAAACAGCAAAAACCTGTCAAATTTTTTTAACGTTAACTTATGAAACATTGAAAATCTGCAAGGGAACAATAAAACGTAGGAATGCTGAACCTTTTTTTCATGAAGACGATACACAATTATGAATGTTTGTCAACATTTTGCTGAAAGGGACTGTGACATTGTTTTGGCTCGCGTAAGTGTCCATGTCAGGAACGATTACTCTAAATTTAGTCCGAGTCCGAGTCGACAACAGTATTCATTCGCAACCAAAAAGTTTTCAATGTCATGGTCAAAAACTGGAACAAACCTGTCAAAAGTTTTGTTTTCAATTGGGATGTGTGTGCGTGCGTGCATGTCCAAAATCATCTAGCAGTAAGTCATTTATGACACTCTCTGGTAAGTGGGGACTTGTGGCGTGATGCTCGGTATCACTATCATTTCCGGCAACATTTTCAGTCTATACTTTGTGACTTTATCACATTCTAGCAAAAAGGAATTTAGTGGTTGTATTATTCTCGTTACCCGTCTAGTAATGTATCCGTCCACCTTGACCAAGTCATTGACGTTGATTGCAGTTAACTGGGTAGCCTGTTTACAAGATACGATTAGAGAATTTTTTATTACGAAACGTGTTGTTAAGTAATCAACGCCATATCATTACTGAAGTATGAAATAAGCATTAAATACGCATCAAAATCGAAATCCTGTATGTTTTTTTTGTTTTATTTCAAAATCTCGAATCAGTGCAATTACAGCACGATCAATGAATCGATTACAAAAAATATGAATGAACATAGTGGTGTGAAAGTAGTACCGGCATCCAATGAAAATGTAAAAATATACAATTTACCAATCAACATCAAGAATCACTAAATTGCACAGTGTGCAAATGTCAAAAAGATATTACACAGGATTTCCCCACCTGTATGGGTAATAAAAAGTGATGTGTCACCTGCGAAGAGACAAATATTACTGTTAATTCCTTCAACGATGTCGTTGATATATACTATTTACAATAAAGGTCCTAAGACAGAGCCTTGGGGAACCCCAGCTAAGATAGATAACTCTCAAACCATTTTAACAAGTTACCTCTTGGCTTATGTATAGTATGACCCGAAATTATTGAGAATTTTAGGAATATGTTTAATTGGATTTCTAGTTTAAACAACCTTGACCAGCTATCAAGTGCTTGTTTTCATTCAAGAAAGATAACTCCGGTAATCCTTTTTCATTAGTTTGTGAAGAGTTATCCCCCTTTTTTTACTTGCTAGCAGACGACAGTATGGATAATTTAGAGAAGAGGAAGTTGATTTTAGAGTATTATAACAAGGACATCAGATCAGCTAAAGTGATTTCACGTAGAACAGGCATCCCTTTGTCCACTGTTTATTGTGTTTTGAAAAATATTGCAAATGGATATGGCATTGAGCACCAGGGAGGTGCAGGTAGGCCCAGAAAATTGACTGTCGGTGACAGGAGGCGGCTTGGTATTCTTGTTTCTAAAAA
The DNA here is from genome assembly GCF_003918875.1 of Haliotis rubra. Lineage (NCBI taxonomy): Eukaryota > Metazoa > Mollusca > Gastropoda > Lepetellida > Haliotidae > Haliotis > Haliotis rubra. Next base: position 1,037,188 of record NW_025766570.1, on the reverse strand, counting down.
CAAACGAAGGAGTTTAGAAATCTTAAGGCCGGACATGATTGATATAGGAACTGTGGCTGTCTGTAAGGAGACAATTAGAACTGAGCTGCATGCAATGGGTTGGCAGAAAAGTCGAGGAATTCCATCACCGATCATGAAACCTGAACAAAAGGAGCGAAAGTTGAACTGGTGCTTACAGCATAAATTTTTTAACAATGCGATTTTCTCAGATGAAAGTTCTGTGTGGCTGTTTCCTAATACACTGAAATTCTGGACCAAACAAACTGAAAAACCTTTGTATCAGCGCCCAAAGTACAGTACGAAATTTAACATGTGGGTTGATACCAATGCTGAAATGACACAGGCAAGAGAGACATGACAGCAAATCTGACCGCGTTCTGATTTCTTTTAGGGTTGATCGAAATATCACAATGTTAGAATGAAAAGAAGTTACTGAAATTGGACAGAGTGAAATAAAAGTGTTTATTCACTGGAAATGATAGTAAGATATTTTTTAATAATAATGTGTTAGGGGCAACGCCCCTCTGTGTATTTGAAGGGAATATGAACAGTGAGCGGTACACAGATATTCTCGAGGGACATTTACTTCCATCTGCTCACTTGTTCTATGGAAATTTTTGATTTTCCAGCAGGACAACGACCCAAAACATCGTTCAAAGCATTCACAGGTCTGGTTTCGGACCCAAAATATGACATTATTAGATTGGCCAAGCTATAGCCCTGACCTAAATCCAATAGAAAATGTTTGGGGACTTGTGAAGGAAAGTGTCAATAAGAAACATCTGACAAATATTGCTGAAATGAAAGAAGAGGTGGTCCGATATTGGGACAGCGTGGACCACGACTTTATAACTTCTTTGATCAGTAGTATGCCCTGCCACATTGAAGTCTGCATTGCTGCCCATGGTGACTTGACAAAATACTAACTGTTCACCTGTCTTTGAATCTGGAGTTATGTTCTGCTAATATTCACATTTAATATGTGAGAATTGAGTGAAAAAAATCAAAAATTTACAATCTTTAAATTCTCAATAATTTCTGGTTGTACTGTATAATACCTTTATGCCAAACCTTGTCAAAGGACTTACCTACATCACAATATACAGGTCTAATTTTCTTACCGCTATCTAATGCGCCCGTTATATAGTCATACAGTAACTTTAATTGATTTACCGTTAAATGCCTCGCATAAAACCGGATTGTAAGTTTGTGAGTATTTTATTATCCCTAAAGTAATTAAATGAATTAAATACATGTTTAAAGATGCATTTTGCGAAAATCTTTGCTACACAACTTGTTACTAATGTTAGTGCTACTGGTTGGTAGTTAGAGCATTCATTTATACTGCTTTTTGTGTGTATAGGAACAACAGATGCTTCTGTCCAGATATCAGCTTTAATGATAAATTAAAAACTTCAGATAAGGGAACTGCTTATTGAGTTGAATTCATTTTCAGAAATTTGATACCAATGCTGAAATGACACAGGCAAGAGAGACATGACAGCAAATCTGACCGCGTTCTGATTTCTTTTAGGGTTGATCGAAATATCACAATGTTAGAATGAAAAGAAGTTACTGAAATTGGACAGAGTGAAATAAAAGTGTTAATTCACTGGAAATGATAGTAAGATATTTTTTAATAATAATGTGTTAGGGGCACCATAGTGTCCTTCAGGAAGTAATTAGCTGATAAAACAAAATTATAATCTAATCAAGATATGAATAATTTAATCCAATCAAATATTCAATAATTGATATATCAGATTAGTATTAATTTAAACCAGAACTAGGCAGTCTCTCTGTCTCCTCTCTCTCTGTCTCTCTCTCTCTCTCTTTCTTTCTTTCTTTCTTACATTAATATCCCAAAATACTGGCAGTTCATTAAAACAAAGTAGGATAAGAATGATTTCTTAAATTCCAGATTCCCAAATTATATCAAAAAGGTGGACAATGTAGCAGACATGGGAAATATTTTTCTGTATTTCTTTACTATTCTTTTTTTTCATTAAAAAACAGTCACCACATACATTCATATAATTGCTTCAACTGAATTTGAGCAGCGGATAAGTAAACAAAGGCAATGTTGTGATTGTTGACAATATATTTAGAGATTTGTGTTTATCAAAGCGTATATAACCTGTATATCCCTGTCTTAGTTGTATGAAGGTAGAAACAGGGCTGGTGTCCCAGAACACAATAGGAAGACTGTGGCATCATTTTCAACAGCATGGGACCACACGGGATTGAGCGCACTCCGGAAGACCACACATCACCATGCCTGCCCAAGACAGATTCATCCGTTTACGGCACTTATGTGACAGAATCCTTACGGCATCCTCTACCACAACCTCATTGCCTGGGCTTCAGAGGATCTCAGACCAGACAGTTAGGAATTGTCTACATGACGGCAGTATTCATCCCAGAAGACCAGCACGAGGAGTCATCCTCACACAACAACATCGTCAGCTACAACAGCAATGGTGTGTCAACCATCGGCCATGGCCTATGCAGAGATGGAGAACTGTCATTTTTAGTGACGAGTCACAGTTTCTACTGAGACGTCCAGACGGAAGATCACGTATAGATGATGTCATGAACATTTTTCCTGCAAACTGTGTTCAGGAAGTCGACAGATTTGGCGGGGCTTAGTGTTATGGTGTGGGCAGGCATTTTATACAGTGGTAAGACAGATCTTGTTTACATTCAGGGGAATCTCACAGTTACTGTGATGAGGTCATTCCTCTGATACTAACGTACAGAAGTTGGCCACATTTGCCCTCTCTTCTGGAGATAATGTCAATGTCTTAGTAAACTCGCGATTCTTTGAGTTTTTACTTTGCCTTCATTATGTTCTTCTTGTCTGTGTCACTTCTACATGTAGCAATCACCAGGGATAGCGACGATACTGGGATTCTTTTGCTAACCGCAGATGTGACTTTAATGTGACTTAACTTCAATCCCTCCTTAATCATGGCATTGACCTTCCTCTCCACATTTTCGTTCTGACCCTCGGCTAAGTTGCCAACAACGAAGTTTAGTGATCTATCAATGCTGATTCTCATTCTCCCAGAATCAAAGGGGGCAAGCCCAGTCCATGCTCAGCCGGAAGTTGGTTGTCATCAGCTACCATTTCCCCAATAGACAGTCGGTCCCCAACTTGTATCCCATTATGTGGGCCTGTAGAAGTGTATTATGTGTGTTGTAAATGTTACTGCCTTAGCTGTGTAAATTTCGTAACGATATCCTTTGGTGTTCCAACTATTAATGAATGATATACAGTGGAAGCTCTCTAAACCGGCACTCGTTGGGACTGAAGAAATAATCCGGTTTAGACAGAGTGCCGGATTGTAGAGCTGAAACGGTTACCTACGACTAGAACTGAACCAGTTTTGTCACTCTCATATACATTGCTGTATCACATGGTTATCTCAATTACTGCACACACTGACAATAAAAGACAAAGATTTCTGCTCATATTCACTTATTTAACATCCCTAATGAGTGACAATTTTCACTAATTACATGTACAAGTTTACCCATACTGAACTAAGATTAAACTATCTCTGTTGGCAACCATGTAGTTTCAGCGAAGGATTAATTGGTGACAATACACATCCAGCCGACTCTTCGCCATGCGCCATATTAGACAGCGCTGATTACTATATAAACACATATTCAGGCGGCTCATTTCATGCCGAGATCCATAATTGACAGCTGCCGGATTGCAGAGCTTTTAAATGATGATACATGTACTAGCCATGGACAGGACTGAGATTTTGTGCCGGTGTTGACAACTTGCCGGATTGGACAGCTGCTGGTTTTGACAGCTTCCACTGTATGTCCATTGCTTTAATTGTCACATCTATTTGTCTTTCATTTTCCTTCGTAATACTAGTACCCCATTAAAAATTGCAATTTGACATTCATACTTTCTTTACTCACACTAATTTCAACATATATAAACCTAACTGGCAGATATGTTTTAAGTGAACATCTGTGAATAATTTCATCTGAAAATGTCCAGTCAACAACAACATCAGTGACGCAACAACGACATCAAACAAAGGAGGGGTCACTTGCAGTCAATATCGTGTGTGTCCACCGTGCGCTGCAAGACATGCTCGCAGTCTTTGGGGCATTGAAAGACACACATTTCTCAGGAACAGCTGTTGGATGGTCTGCAGCCTCTGATGGTCTGTGGTCTGATCATGACACCACCCCCTCCAAAACGATCATGTTCAAGGACACAGTTTGGCGCAAGTCTTTCTCCTTTACGTCGATAAATCTGTTGACGTCCATCTGCAAAGGATAAGTTAAACCTGGATTCATCTGAAAAAATGACATCTGGCCATGTCCTGTTGCCAAGATTGGCCCCATTTGCTGCCCATCGCTGTCTGGCAAGTCTGTGGCGATGCAATAAGGTTGGACCACGGTACGGGTGACGACACCGGATGTTGAAGGCAGCAAGGCGTCCTTGCACCTTTTGGGCGCTGAAATGACGTTGACTTGTCCCAATTGTCCTCCTTGCCTAATCATCAGCTGTTTGGAACCGATTTCGCAAGTGTGAAACTCGGATATTGCGGTTTTGTCGAGCTGTTATCACAGGTGGTGCACCAGGTCGCGGACGATCAGCAACACTTCCGGTAGCCCGAAAACGTTGTCTGAGTCGACTTACAGTGGATGGATGCACATTAAAGTGCCTGGCAATCATCACATCTGAAGCACCTTGGCTGACCATACCGATAACCTGATTCCTTTTGTCTTGTGTCAAGTGTGGCATTTTCTCAAAGTGATTGAGTTCCACAATTCCTTGTGCTTTTACAGGGCCTGGGTGCAGGTAATGCATGTGCACAACGTGTTTCATGAATGTGGTTGTGTTTACGAGAAATGTCAAAGGTTCAGTTTTAAGTATCAAAGTTCATGTGAGAGGAATGCTCCGGGACTCGAACTCGAAATGGGCCAGAATAACAGCCTTTTATCCCTACATCCTCTGTATCGCAGGAAAAAATCTTCAATAGAACTTTTGTAAGTTTCAGGACAACAAATACCAATTGCGTTTTTAATGGCTTACCCCTGAGTCTCCCTTGATCCTGACATCACTGTATTGTTCTCCTAGAACCCTTCATAATTTTTCTGTATGGTCCACACGCATGACTTGCAGAGAATTGAGTGAAATTTCATTTCAAATCAATACTTCAATTCTTCATATACAGGTCAGTTACAAATCACATTCCATTGAATATTCAGTCGCATTGCTGTTTTGCATTTATATTTTCAACGTATTTAGGGTTTGAAGTTTTCCCGCCCTTTTTGATTGACAAGTATGGCGCAGAGCAAATGTCTCCAATGTCAGAAATTCATGGCGGATGTTGATCCCCACTCTCTGTGTGCTTCCTGTTATAAAGGCTTACCTTGCTCAATTTCGGATCGATGCTTATTGTGTCAGGAAATGTCTGAAGAAACATTCATCGTCATCAGAATGTTCTAAGTCAAAGAAAGTTCAGGGATCTCCGCCCTTATCTATTAAATCTGAACCGAAGTCTCCTTTTAGATCAAAATCTAAATCCTCTCCCCAGTTGGATATTTCTTCGTTCTCAGAAGTTTGGCGGGATTTAAGTCCGATATCCAGGCGGCCATGGGTAAATCTGTATGGGATATGGAGATAAGGAATGACGAAAAATTTAATCACCTGTCTAAACATCTGGAAGAATCTGTTTTATCCGGCAAGACGGCAGATAGCCGCAGTGACTTGGTGGTCGATGGCAAGAACCGGGGGCCAAAGTCACTTCCTACGGAAACCAGGGGTGCTATGACCGGGAAAGCCGGTTACCATGCCCTGGCATACGTAGGAGGCCGGTCCCCTCAGGGGGAGAAGCCTAGGGCTTCAAGCGACAGGGATGGAGTCGGCCCAGACGGCTTCGTGTCCGGGTGACCGTGGCTCAGGCTACACACTCCATGTCCTTTGTCCCCGGCAGCCAGTCATCTGTGGCTGCTCCCTGTCGCATACAGCCTGCTACCTTCTCCCACGGGGAGACCGGGCTGCAAGCGTTTCATGGGTCTGACTCTGTCCAGACGGCACGTGATTCCCGCCCTGGCTTTAGCCAGACCACTGGGTCGATAACGGTGTATCAACCCAGCAGTCTGATTTGCACGGACCTAGCAGTTCAGAGGACACACCTATGGACCTGCAAGGTTAATTTGACACAAACAATCCGCCTTTAATCCTGTTAGTGTCTGATGTGACGGATCGGGAGGATTTATCAGTTTATCCTTTTTCACAACCGGAGTTTTCCATGAGAGAAGGGTTGTTGACGGTACAACCTATGGACATGTCAGCAAAGAATTTTATGCCGGGCTGGTCACTTAAGGAAAAGCTGGGACTTTTGCACAGACTTTATCCTAATACTCTACCACCTCCGTCGGATGAGCAGGAGATAGGTATTCCCGTGGAACTCGGATTATCAGGTTGTCTTCCCCTGGAACGGATGCCCAGGCTGTCGTTACCACATTCATCATCGCTTAAGAAAGTGTTGGAGAATTACAACTTAGGCCTCTCCAAGGCTACGAACTTGAGTTCTTTGCCTAGGGTTTCTCATAAACCCATTTATTCCATCCATGATCGTGTTATCCCAGCCAATCAACCAAGTTTAGACAAGGACTTTAAACAGTTACAGGATGCTAGAGGCTCTCGTTACTATGCAGAGGTCTGTACTTTCAAGGACTGTAGGGAATTGGATACGGCAGCCCGCTCGGCAATTGATACCCTGTCTTATTCAAACTGGTTTTCTGCGGGCATTCGTGCCTTGCTCCCACCTGTGTTTCAAGATTATACGTGAGTTAAGAAAGACACTTTGATTTCCATGACAGCTCAAGAGGTGGCCTCAGCGCATTTATTTCTGGATGTAGTGTATCAGTCCTTAGCCGATGCGATGGTGTCTCAGGTGAATATATTGGGCCGACTTACAGCTATTGAGCGGATACAGCGGCTAGATTCAGTGAGGAATTTAACGGATTTTTCAAGGGATTTTCTGTTTCATCAGCCCTGGAATCGGATAGCACCTTTAATGGACAATGTCAACAGGCTATTGAGGCTAGAGATGCTTTGACGTCGAGGAACTTGAATCAACGGTTGGCGTCGGCTCTTTTATTCCAAAATAAAGGAAGGGCTGACTCTAGATCTAGAAGGGGATCCAGTGTTACGTCTCACTCTGCTCAATCTTCATCACGGCATAGTCAGAATTTTCAGAGGTCTGCATTTGGACGTGCCTCGGATTCAAGAGCGCGTTCAACAAATGTGGCTTTTACTAGAGGCTCATCCTCATCTAGGGGTAGAGGTAGGGGAGGTAGATCTTTTCGTGGATCAAGATCAACTTCCAAGAAATATTGACTCAAGTCTCACTGTTCATCACTCTCCTCCTTACGAATCAGAAACATTCCTCGACATGATATTGAATTTGGACTTTGTATGTCCGGTGACACAATCTCCAGTAGGGGGCAGGTTGGCCCAATACTTGGACAATTGGAAACTAATAACATCAGACAAGTGGGTCCTGTCTGTCGTGAGCAGGAGGTTTATTCTTCCTTGGCACAAGCAGCCTCCAGTGACTTGCTTTCCAGAGGGTCATCGGTTTGTTCTTCAACGTTTAGCAGGAGCAAACTTAGCAATAGACCAGTTACTGGAGAAACTGACAATCATAGAACTTCCTCCAGGGGATCAGACATGCGGATTTTATTCACCGGTATTCCTAGTCTCCAAGAAAGATTCGGATGAAATGCGCATGATAATAAACCTTAAAGTGTTGAACAAGCTATTTTTGAGGAAACCTCCAAAGTTCAGGATGGAATCAATTGCAAACCTACGTACCTTGATTTGTCAGGATTCCAAGCTTTAAGGAAAGATCTAAAGGATGCGTATCTTCATATCCCTATTCATCCGAGATCTTGCAAATATCTCTGATTTGCGATGAAGGGTCGCAGGTTTCAGTTCAGGGTGCTGCCGTTCGGAATATCACTAGCGCCGTGGCTGTTCACGAAATTAATCTCCCCGATTCTAGCTTTTCTCCATCAACGAAGGATTGCGATACACGGTTATCTGGACGATTTCTTGGCAAGGAATGTGGTGACTGTGGTTCTCATGAAGCAAACCAACTTTGTCATTCACGTGTTTATGCATCAGGGTCTAATAGTTAATCCTACCAAGTCAGAACTGGTCCCTTCCACGAGGATCAAGTTTCTGGGGACAAATCTTAGATTCAAGAGCATGCCGTATTTACACTCGTCAGGATTGTTGGTTGCGAAGATCAACCAAGATAACCAACATGTTACAGAGGCCAGTTGCATCCCGCAGATATGGCTCAACCAGTGTCGGATGGAGGACTTGGAACATCTCATACCTTTTCCAGACAGAGTGTGAAGGGAGATATTATGGTGGACTGTGAATGTGAATGTGTTGCCAGGAGTTTCATTACGTCCTCGTTTACCGGATCTGACGCTTTATGCGGATGCGTTGAACACGGGTTGGGGTGCACACATGGACATTTGGCAGACTCTAGGAGTGTGGAATCCGTCAGAGGTGAAACTGTCGGGAAATGTTAGCACTGTTAAAAGCGATCCGTTGCTGGGGGAATCACTTGTACGGGAAGAATCTCATGTTAGTGTCGGACAATTCTACAGTAGTGGCTTACATCAACAAACAGGGAGGTACCAAATCTCAACAGTTCCTCAGGATCACTCAGGATCTGTATCAAACAGTTGACACTATAAATTGTTTAATCAGGGCGCGCCACATTCCAGGTCGGAAGAATATCTCGACAGGACAGGGTGATCTCAACTGAATGGACTCCCAAGGAAGAGACATTCCATTTGATAGGACAGACGTGGGAAATTCCAAACATAGGTCTGTTTGCGACTTCCAGGAACTTTCGGATTCCAACTTTTGTGAGCCCAGTACCGGACCCATTTGCATGGGCAGTCGACGCCCTATCCATATCGTGGGAGGGGATGATAGCCTATGCATTTCCTCTATTGAAACTAATCCCAGAGGTTCTGTTAAAAATTCAACAACACAGCTGTCTTGTTTATCTAGTGGCACCCAGCGTGGCCTGCCAGACCTTGGTTTCCCACTCCACTGCAGCTATTGGTGGACAAACCTCTACGTCAACTTGTGCTACACGTATGGAAGCTATCTCAAGCTCACTCAGAAAACAGGAATTTACGGTTGGGTTACCAGAGCTATTTCAGAATCTGTTAGACCTTCCACAGCTGCCTTGTACGACGCTAAGTGGCGACGATTCATCCAGTGGAGACGAGAATGTGGAATCTTTGATTTGCCTGTCACCATTCCAGTGATAGCGGATTTTATCTTGTTCCTAAGGGAACAGAAACATTTGAAGCATAATTCTATTGAGGGATATCGATCGGCTATTGCTTCAGTCATGGATTTTCAAGGTTTATCTGTGAGCTCAGATATATTGCTTCACAAAATAATCAGATCCTTTCAGATTAAGGATATATCGTCTCCAACGATATTTCCTAAGTGGGATTTAATGTAAGTACTAAAATCTCTTCAGAAATCTTATGAGCCTATGCAGGACGTTTCTCTAAAGTATCTGGCATTTAAGACGGCATTTCTCTTGGCATTTGCAACGGCTTCCAGAGTTTCGGGAATTACATGCGATAGACTTTGAATCCATCACTTTTTAGGAAAGATATAAACAGATAATTTTAGAACTGTGCTGGAATTCATTGCCAAGAATCAGACTTCTGCTTGTGGTCCGTTGGGACATAGGATATACCGTATACCTCAGCTTCCTACCTCTACCTCTAGATCGGATAGGACTAGACTTTTGTGTCCCATACGTGCCTTACGCTGGTACATTCAGCGTACTTCGACGTTTAGACGTAATCATGACAGACTGTTTATTTCATGTAAGACAAATGTGGACTCTGAGATATCCAAGAATACCATATCTTCATGGCTCAGAAAGACTATATCTTTTGCTTATAGGGATCTGAATCAAGACTTAATTGATCTTAAATTCTCCCCCCATGAAATTAGAGCTCTAGCTTCATCCTTAGCGGCTTGGTCGTCAGTTCCGTTAGAACAAGTTGTGTCTAGTTGTCAATGAAAATCTCCTAATACCTTTATCCATTTTTTTCCTCTGGGATGTTGCTCCCACTATTGAAGGCTTACATTCATTAGGACCTTTAGTAGCGGCTCAGCACCTCGCCTCAGCCTGACTGCCCCTTGGCATCTTCAGGAAGGATGACGCAGTTGGAGATGGTGCCAAAGACTATCTGAGGGACGACTCGGAGGGATGATGGATACTGGTCAAGTAACAGCATGTAGCAAGACAAGTTGACATGGTACATCTAGGTGTATCAACTAACCGACCACAGTATGGACAGAGTTTCTAACTCCTGAGCTATGGTTGATGGCTTCAGGTTAAAACATGATTTACTAGCTCAAGGTGGTTACCTTAAGGTTTGAGTTAGGTACATTTATAGTCTCATCACAGTTAACCGGGAAGTGACGTCTTAGATCCGGAAGTGACGTCATAGAACCTGAAGTGATGTCATAAAGTAGAATCTAAGTTATTTATTATTATATCATAGAGATTGTTTCTAGGGTCCGGAAGTGCGGTCATTAGACCGGAAGTGACGTCATCAAACAGGAAGTGACGTCATAATTACCGGAAGTGACGTCATAATTTAGGGATATAAGGTTTAATGACATAATTCGGGATTGGGATAGAATCAATATATTCATAGGAATCTATCGTAATCCAGATTTATGGTGTCAGGAATTATATAATCCCTACTATTACGGATTAGGATTATCATGATATCTCTCATATCAACCATAACTGCAGGAAGTTAGAAGACTCTCCATCTCTGGGAATGTATTCCCTCACTGCTACTGACAAATCTGGAGATAATTTTTTATCTCTGACTAAGTCATAGTTATTCTTAGGAGGTTGAGTAATCAACTCTCAGCTAGTGGTATAGAGGGTAGTATCTTCCAAGGGTAACCCTCCTTCCTTACTTGGGATTCAGGCTACCATAATCCAGAGGGAATGTTTATGTTATAATTAGGAACAATTACATGTATTGTTAGTAATTGTTAGTAAACTTACTTCTGGATTATGGGTAGTGAGTTTCCACCCTGTGTCCTCCCCGCGAATTTATCCTGAGAAGATGTCATAGATGTGTGTTTTTTTAGAAAAATTATGAAGGGTTCTAGAAGAACAATACAGTGACATCAGGATCAAGGGAGATAACTCAGGGGTAGACTAGGTATACCACTAGGAATAGCTATGACTTAGTGTTAAAATTTCTTTTGATTGTCTGTATGTAATCTGTGTATCCACAGGAATAAGGCTACAATAATCCAGAGGTAAGTTTACTAACAATTACTAACAATACATGTAATTGTTCCTTTTCTAGTACACACTTATCAACTTAGTTAATCTACAGCTAGTTTGTCCACAAAGTAATTTATCATTGTTCGCATCACATCAAAACAGATTCCATTTACAATGTAAAAAGATCCTCATAGCTCCAATGAAATCAGAGACCATCCTGACTCAAGACATAGCTGATATTGGGGAAAGATTCCAACATCATTTGGGAAGTCTTAGCCCTCCAGAGGTTTGTTTTATCAAAGCTAAGATGATGCCTCTTTTTTTCGGATATCTTTTTTTGGGGAGCCTCACATCACTACAAGACATGACTTTCAAAGGGAGCTTGACACTACATCCTATCTAGAAATGGATCAATGTTCATAAACTTTGGATACCCTCATACAGATACCATTAGATCTGATACAGAATGCTCTTTTGAGGAATCACAGAGATCACATCATGAAAGGCATTCCTCTAATCCAAACATCAACTATTAACAATTGTATCAAATATTTGTAGGGGAGCTGATATGGACAGTCTCAAGTTTCAGGGTCTACAGAAGAGATCTGTGAAGAACCTCCACATCAACTGTCTCAAGATGAGAGCAGTCTCTTACACTTTCAAGAACTGGAGGAATCTACTTGTCACAGACAACACAACAGTGTCAGGATACTGGAACCTAGTTCACTTATGATGGAGACTTCAGAATTGTTTTCCTTGGCAGACTCCATCAAAATTATCAACCAAATGGAAGTGAGACATTTCCCTGGGAGACTAGATATCTTAACAGATAGCCTTTCTCGCCAGTAATGATGATGTGATGGTCACTGAACTCAGAAGTTTTCAACTGGATGGCATCATGATGAGATGCCCCAAACCCAGAACTCCTTCTGTTTTATGTCAGTACAGTTCCATATCCAATGGCCCTTCGGGTAGATGTGCTATCTATGGATTGGACTGGCCTGTGTGCCTATGCATTGCCTTCATGGTTTTGTCTGGACAGGAAGATAGAGATGACAGATTGTGATTGCTCCCCTATGGCCAAGCATCATTTCCATGTTTGATTGGCATTAAGAATTGCATGTAATACAATAGCAAGTAGTACATAATTGGTTGAGGCCAGGAGGGAATTAAGAACAACAATTAGGATGGCCCATCAAGCCAATAAGCAGGATTGATTAAGTAGTAAAACCAGTAGAAAAACAAGCTGATTAGGTGCTGATAGATATGTTGATAACATTGGCTAGTGCGTGTCCCAGGTACTGTAATGAGATGAACTTGCAGTCAAAGAAACATAATAACACACTATCACTGAGCCATAAATTAGGCCCCCCTTTACACTGAGCTGCGACTGTTCTGCCTTCTGAAAATGACAAGGACGCTCAATGGTCGCCAAACTTCAAGAAAAACATGTTTCTGTGTAACTGCTCCAGCGATCCTTCTGCCTTCCTTGTACAACCATACTACTCATTTCTGGCATTTTCAGGGCGATCTTCGAGCAACCTGTGCTCCTTTGGGTGACACTTCTGCTTTCCTTTTGCCTTCCATCTGCCTCCCCTGTACGACCATACTCAACCAACGGCGTTCATTCTGCCTTCTCCACGACCCTTGAGCATTCTTTCAGCAATCTTTGGCATTACTTGTGCATTCTTTCAGCGATCTGTGGCAACTGTTCAGCATCCTGTATCTCCTGAGTGGTTATGTCATTCTGTCCTCAGTTGTATTCAAGCAGGCAAAGCGAAACCATCACATCAGATTTCATCTTCCACAGGGATTCCTTTATGTTTATTGTTATATTGGGCCATCCTTTATCATACATTTCGGGATTTCGCTCTCTAAGCCATTCACCTATGCTCTCCTCTTCTTCAATGGTGAAATTGTTGCAATCTTTTCTCTATTTTTCCTTTTATTCCTGGGAACAGTTTGAGATATCTCTGAATCAGTGTTTGATTCATGTACAATTCCATGACCAATATTAGAGGGCAGCTCTTCTGAAGCTGTAGCCTGTTCATCATTATGATCAGCAGAAACATTTTCCTGTTGATATTTGTTTTTGAGTAGTTTTAGAGGCACCTTTGTGGGTTTTGGCCCTTCGTCAAGTTGAGTACTTCTTTGGCGGCATGGTGAGACGGCAGTGAAAAATCAGCAGCACCAGGCCTGTTTATAGGTAGTCTGAATAGGTAGTCGCTCAAGGGATGCCACTGTCGCCGAATGAAGGCACAGTGATTGCTCAACACATGCTATTAGTTGCGCAAAGAACGCATAAGAATGGCACAAAGAAGGCAGCGGCATCATCCCGGTTGACAGAGCTATTACATGGCGTCCTTTCATCGACCGCTGTACGTTCATTCTGCGACCACGGTGATGCTTCTGCCTCCTTTCAGCCTTGTTCAAGCATCCTTTGTGCAACCAAACTCCTGTGCGACCGCTCTGCGTTTGTTTTGAACATGTACAATATAGTCGCTGCCACCATGGCAGAATGGTTGCCGTCCTGTGTAAAGGGGGTGTGGAACAGCCCAGCTACATAGATCAGTCCCTCACTACGGCGTCTCTGTTACAAAACAATGTAATGTATTTCTTGGTATTTACTTTCCCTTCCAGGAAGGTTAACATCCCCAGTATTTTAAGATGCAAAAGTGGCAGAATTGACCATTGGAAGGAAAAAATAACTGGAAGTGACGTCAGAGCCAGAGATGTCATGTTATTTGAGAGAAAGTGAATTATGATGAACCAGAAATGATGTCACACTGATTATTATTTGAGAGATAATTAGTGGTTTCTTAAGAGATTTACAGCACAAATATCAAATATTATTGTTCATGTAAAGAAGAGACTATGTATCTGTTTTTGTGCACAAAGTTTCAATGATTCTTAGGAGGAATCCATAAGATTTACTGTTGTCAGCTACTCCACTAGTTTGCCAGAAGCCACCTGTTTCCCTCTGGAGTTCGGTGGCAGTGATGTCATACAGGCAGAGGATTCATAAGATTTATCAATCAGTAGTTATCATTGTTGATATCGTTCAAATGTGTGTAGAGATTTGGGAGTCTAGTGGTTAGAGTGTACACTGAAGACCCTGATTCGATTTCCCCACAAGGGTACAATGTGAATCTACAGATTTTTTTCAAATTTGGTAATAAGTCATGTCAAGAGTTAAAATAATCATATAAATATCCTAATCAATGAGGATGACCTCTAATGTTGTTTATTGTAACAGGAGATGCCCTAGTAAACAGGTGATGTAATAGTGTCAACAATGTGTGTGACCACAGGTCAGGATAAAGGTGAGGCAGTGAGTGTGCATTGAAAACATGTTATATAGATGAGAGATAATAATAATAATGCATTTATTTCTGACTAGTTGTTCACTGGACGCTGTAATCAGAATCTGACTATTATTACCCCGGATAACCCAAGCTGCCTGTAAGGAGCAAGAAGGTAATAGTCACATGACTGGGTACCCATTTTCTGCTGGGTGAACAGAGGCACTTTTGAACAAACTCACTTGCCTAAGGTGAGACCACATGTGTCACATGTGCTTCGTTGTGGGGCAGGACTGAAGTCCTAGACGCTCTCAGGAGTCAAGCTGCCAAACACAGTCATTCATACAAGGACTGTCTGAGTTCGACGTTGCTTAACTTCAACTGATTTCGTGACCTGAGCTCTGCGCACAGGACCACACACCAGCACAGATGAAGAAACTGTTGACCCTGGCAGTACAGTAGTGTTTTTGCTGCCTCAAATGTTCTGTTGCAACATGTGCAATATCTTGGCATGCATTTGCTGCATCCTCACGTTATGCCCCTGCATTTGTGCATAGGGTAGAACCAATGTTGTCCAGGTAGTGTATGCCATTCAAATTGCCAGTAACAATTCATTAAATTCTGCCCCAAAATTGATGCTAAAACATTCCCTGGTAGACTCTGCCCTACTATCAGACCTGTTGAGATGAAACCTAGATTTATGTTGTCATCTGACCCTGGCGTGGCAGACAGTTAGAAGTAAGCATGATTGTGCTGCTGTTCCCTCAACCAGTTGGAGATGGTTCTGCCAATGGTCTTAGCCCAGAAATTGTCCTGGGTCTTAATGTGGCAGTTTGGTATCCATTCCATCGATACACCAACCGAATTTGGTTGTCTTGATATGATGATGTTTATCCCAATACTGTTCATTTCTATGCTCAACAATATTTTTATCATCCAGGTATGTAATACCCAGTGAACCAGTCATCAACTTGTTTGTGTATCCATTTGTATTCAGTTTATCTGTACCATATCTCTAAATGTAATTGGTATTCTTTCATGAAACTTTGCACACATGTAGATTGTTTGTTGGTACCTTTCGCTATTTCCCATTTCCACTGCAACAGGTTTGACTCTGGTCTGAAATTCTGAAACAAATAGGTACTAATAGAGGGGTATTTGTCATCTTCTGATGATCTTCTGCTTATGGTGGCAGAATGGGGTGGGTTTCGTGTTCTTGCGATTAGGTGCTTCTTTCCAATGTTGTGGGGCTGAGATGGGAGTCAGCCTCAAAACATACTGGAATCTGTGCAATAATAAAATAAAAAATTGTTACATTTTTACCTTTCTTAAAGGCATCATGTATTCAAACATGAGGTAAACATGGAGTGTCAAGATTCTTATACACATAAAATTGTAAGACCAATGCTGAGATAATGCTGAGGTGAATATGGAATCAAGTAAATTTCCAAGGCACCCCATGACCACAGGAACACATAGAGATATGATAATAACTAGAAGCTGTGTCATTGTCCAAACTGGACATATTTCTCAGCAAAAAAAAATTCTCTTGGCAAAGGCAACAAATTGGCTAATAGTACATCAATGTTTTTATCTTTGTTTCAGAAATGTAAAAAAAGAATCACAACTTGGCTGCAGGTTTCACTGAAAGACACAATGGAATCTATGAGTTATGAAAATGATGCTCATCATGGTTCTGTCCTTGAAGAGATGAAAAGTATGTTTGATGACAGACAGCTTATTGATGTAGTAATATGTGTTCAAGATGCACGCATCCCAGCTCACAGAAATGTTCTTGCTGCAACAAGCCCTTATTTCAAAGCCATGTTCACTACCAACTTGACTGAAAGCCGACAAAGACAGATACTTCTTCATGAAGTTGACCCAAAGTCTGTGTCACAAATCATCAACTATGCATATACTGGAAATCTTGAAATTACACGTGGAAATGCACAAAATCTTCTTGCCACTGCATCTCTGTTTCAAATTTTGCCTGTACAAAAAGCATGTGCCAAATTTATGGAACTTCAATTAGATGTGAATAACTGTGTTGGAATATACTACTTTGCCCACATTCATAGCTGTGAGGAGCTTAGAGTAAAGGCCAGAGAGTTTATTGAGAAGAATTTCTGTGATGTATATAAAACTGAAGAATTCCTTTCACTGTCTCATGAAAAAGTCTCAGAAATCATATCATCCGATGAACTGAATGTAGAGAAGGAAGAAATTGTTTATGAAGCTCTAATATTGTGGATCTATCATGAAATAGAAAGTAGAAAAGAGTACCTTGGAGACATGCTGCCCTTAGTCAGGTTAGGGCTTCTTACAGTGAAATATATCCAAGAAAACATTGCCGCAAATATATTGGTAAAACAGTCAAAAAAATGTGCAGAACTGTTGGATGACCTCAAAGACTTTGAACAATGTCCCGAAACATATGATGGTGAATACAACTTTGGGTTGTGCCTGAGATCAGGAATGATTCAACCAGAACACTGCATTCTCTTTATTGGTGGTATTGATCAAAGTAAACCATCAATTAACTGCTACAATCCATTAACTCGTGAAGCATTCCTGATGGAAACATTCCCAGAGACGGATGATCGCAGTGGTTATTACTGTGTTGAAGATCCAGCTGTTTGTGTGACAGAAGACAATATCAACTATGCTGCTGGTGGCAATTACATTTATCATGAAAACTATGGAGAAACACCTTCAGATGACTCCTTTGATGATTTTGATGATGAAGAATCAGTAAGAAAAGACTTCTATCAGTATGATAATGACCATAACAAATGGATTGCCAAAGCACCAATGCTGTTTCCGAAATCAAACTTTTCTCTTGTATATCTTGATGGAAAGATTTATAGTTTTGGTGGGCTTACAGTCAACCAACACCCAACTGAAATAGTGGAATGTTATGATATTGTGAAAAATAGATGGAACTATGTTGGAATGATGCCAACAACTCTAGTAGATTTGTGTGCTGTTGCATACAGAGGTGAAATCTTCTTGTTGGGCGGAAGAACTGGTGTAGGAGCTCACAATGTGGTAATGAAATTTGACCCAAGACGCTTTGACTGGACTTCACTTGCAGGCATGCCAACTCCAAGGTTTAACTTTGGAGCACATGTAGTCGATGATGACATTTTTGTAGCAGGAGGTCAAATATACTCCCATCTGACTCTTACAATAAACAGAGAAGCATTGAAGTCAGTAGAAATATACAACATTCCAGAAAATAAATGGAGACAAGGACCAGATCTGCCAGAGGAAATGTACAATGTGTCCTTAATGCAGGTAAATGGAGCTCTCTATGCTTGTGGTACAACGGAATACCAAAGATCTCCTTTTCGCATATATCGTTACAATGTTGTGTGTAAACTGGACATGTGTAGAAATGAGTGGCAACAAATTGAATCCGACTTGTGTGACATCCGCAGCTATGCATGTGTTTCAGCCAAACTCCACACAAGAAAATTATCACAAGTCTTCCGACCTGAAGTGGATACATAAATGAAAGAAATGGAAGTCTGGTTCCATGGTTCCATGCGTTATTATTTTGTATTTCTGCATTATTTATTGGCTGTCTTGCCATCAAGCTATATTTGCTTGAAAAACTTTTTATACCCTATGATTCCTTTTATATTAAATTTGTTCTGAATGAGACTGCAGAAGCACCTATGAATGACTTAAGTATTAAATATTTTAAGCCACTTGAAATATTTGGGTTGACAATTTTGTAACACTCCCTATTATTTGAAACTTGGATATTTGTACTTCCTGTTTCAGCTGCAAAACAATAAAATTGTGTTCACCATATTTTTTTATTAAGTACAGTGATTTGCTGAGTGAAACTGTTGTTGGCATTAACTACCTTGTATTTCTTTCAGTTTTCAACAAAAGAAAATACTGGACTGGAAATGCATTTTAACAAATGCTTACAGCCTTTATTTTGGTCCACGTGTTCCTTGTTCATATGTCCATCAAATATTCAAATATTTCACAAATATTTGACTACTGTCACAGAATAATACAATATTATAACAGTATCTAAATTCTTCCAGTTGGAGATGTGATTGTGCTGCCAACACATAAATTAGCCTCTTTTATCCTAAAGGCACAGGCAAGATTCTAACCATGCGAGCATTTATACTGGTGGTTATAAATGTATTTTTCACAGTATAATAGTATAAAATTAAAATGAAATATGATACACAATATTATAAGGTTACTTGATTTGGGTTGTGCAATATATGACCACCAAATAATGAAACATGTAGTTTGAGTTAGAGCTTTTATTATCCCCCACAACGCGTTTTACAGGGGGTATTAAAATGGTCTCCGTGCACATTTGTCTTTTCCGGAGCAGAACTCTAAAACCGTTCAATATTTCTTCACCAAACTTGGCACATAGATAGATCTGGTGGTGTACTGGTGCCTTTTGATAGTTTTGGAATTCTGAATAAAACATTTTTGGCGTTTCCATGGCAACAAGTTTGACTTAGCCTGAAATTGGTGGTTGTGCTCTTTTCCGGGGCTGAACTCTAAAACCGTTCACTATTTCTTCACCAAACTTGGCACATAGATTGGTCTGGTGGTGTACTGGTGCCTTTTGGTAGTTTTGGAATTCTGAATAAAATATTTTTGGCTTTTCCATGGCAACAAGTTTGACTTAGACTGAAATTGGTGATAGTGCTCCTTTCTGGAGCAGAACTTTTAAAACCTTTCAATACTCTCCTTCCACTTTTCTATATACACACCTAAATATTTGACATAATCATAACTCGTAGACATAATCATGAAGAGTAATTTGCCATTGCGGGGGATATTGATGACTTTGTTTTCTTGTTTACATTCAATCTAATTTGTACAAATGGGTGATGATGGGTTAAGATGGATGATAACTGTCCTTAGATATGATATTAGAAATTTTCCAAATTCTCGCTTCTTTGTGTATTCATACCTTTCAGCGTTGAGAGCCAGGCCATTTATTCTTGTTGAAGGGGTACACAAAGTGTTAAGTATAGACTACCAGTTGACCAACTTCATTTTAATCCCCCCGGCATGTAATGCGGGGGGATGTAGTCATCGCCTCGTCCGTGTCCGTCCGTAATCATTTTGTTTCCGGAGCATTTACTCCAAGACCGTTCGATATTTTTCAACAAAAATTGGTAGATATACTGACACACATTGAAAACGCAAAACCAAATTCAAATGAGGAAAACTTAACAAACAATAATACTTGGATGGAAATTGTTCTACAGTTATGTTGAGAATTTCATTGTGCTTCATTTTCATAAAAAATGATTGCAAGAGTTCTGCCAATATGACTGACACGTCAAGCGTCACACACAGACCCCCTTACGTCCGTCAGTAGGGAGTGTGATCTCCCTGAGCCTGTACACATGCACAGAGTCGACATGGCATGGATTCGCACAAACGTCGAACAGGTGCTTGGGGGATGTTCTGCCACTCCTGTTGTAATCCCAGGGTCAACTCAGCGACGTTGTTTGGCTTACGTTGACGTTGACATTGATGAATCCGGCGACCAAGCTCATGTTCATGTTACTGCCTGTAGACGCGTTGTCTGCCATCTGCAAATGACACACAGAACCTGGACCCATTGAAAAACACCCACTGGTTGGAGATTCATGGTGGTTGGAGGCTATTTTGCTGTGCAAACAGGAGTCTGTTGACTCGATGACGTTGCGTAATGACGTTTCCCGATATGGCCCCTTAGTGCCACAGCCTGCAGACGTCAAATGACTGTCATGGCACTGATGTGGCGTCCTTTACGTCCTACGGTCTTTCGAGGTGAGTTTGCTGCTGTCTGAAAGCGGTTTCTTTGGTGAACTCGTCGGATGTGCCGGTCTGGACGTGCCGTCGTGACCGGAGTTTGTCCTGGTAAGGGACAGTCACGGACATTATCAGTTTGCTGATGACGATTTTGGAGTCTGTTGATGGTGGATTGGCTCACTCCGAAGTGGTGGGTGACCTCATTTTGTGATGTTCCCACCAACAGCATCCCGATAGCTTGTTCCCTCTGCTGTTCACTGAGCCGTGGCATTTTGTGACTGCTAGTGAAACAGTTGAACCATAGTGCCTTTTTGCGTCCAATACCTGGCTTTGCATGTGTATGTCATGATCATCATGCACCCCAACAGGTCCAAGGAATATGCCAGAGTTGTGTTTTCATGAACTGTACCCATGCCAGAAACAGGTAAAGGGTTCGAACCCAGATGTGCATATGGTTTTATTCGGCAACCTCACATCACGATATTTTCGTAAGGTAAATGAAATTGCTTCACAAAACTTTGTTAGAAATTGCCAAAATGGGTTTTGCGTTTTCAATGTGTGTCAGTATATAGCAAACAGAACCTAAGGTGGTGCCTTTTACTATTTACAGATTTTTGTCATTTTTATTTTTCTCGGTTTCCATGGAAACGTTTTGGACTTAGTCTCTGAAAAAGGAGGGGTGGGTTTCGTTTCCGGAGCACAACTTGAAAACCGTTCCATATCTTTCTACAGAACCTGGCAGATATATGAGACAGATCTTGAAGTGGTGCCTTTTGCTATTTGCAGATTTTTGTCATATTTATTTTTCTCGGTTTCCATGGAAACGATTCAGACTTAGTTTCAAAAGGCAGGGGTAGGTTTCGTTTCTGGAGCACAACGCAAAAACTTCTTAATATTTTTCAACAAAACTTGGCAGATATGTTAGGCAGATCCCAAAGTGGGGCCTTTTGCTATTTGCAGATTTTTGTCATTTATGTTTTTCATGATTTCCATGGAAACGATTTGCACTTAGTCTAAAATCAAGCTGGACTTGAAGTAACTGTCAGATGATTTGTTCTTTCAAAGATGTGGGGGCCGGGGGGATATGTCATCTTCTGATGACTCTTGTTTATGTAAGCCACAGTGGGTGGGGATAACTGACATTGTGTGCTGGTGATTAGATACCTGACTATGAGAATGTGGGTTCAAATCCCAGATGGGACTCAACCAAAAAAATAGTACTAGAATCTGTACTTTACTGAGAAAGTGTAATACCAAGTATAACATATGTTACATTTGACCACTTTCTGAATGGTATTGTGTATTCATAGCTTTTGTCCATGTGGCAAGCTGTTTTCACATTTATTAAGAAATTAAAGATATCTTTAATTGTTTAAAATATATCTGTATTCTATTTAAAGAAATCAATAATGTTTTAAGACATTTCATAATGTCTCTAAATGTGGTTACGATATCAATAAAACAATTAGAATCATTGTGTACATAATTGATTTAGAAATGAATTCAAGATATCTGCAATTCAAGTCAAGATATCATGAAAACAATTATACATTTTCATAAACACATTACATCAATTAGAGATATCTTATACGCAGATTGTAGATATCTTAAATTCTGGTCGTTACTGACATCTAAAATCTCTAAAATGTCTAAAATCTCTAAAATAATTATTGATACAGATACCAGTTAAGAATGGAAAGAATATCTCTTTTTGAAATATACTAGGCACACAAAGAAACTGTACAAAAATTTAAAATCTAAATTTATCAAACCTGTGTAGAGACATAAGGATTGAAACTCAGAGATTAGTGACATGTATCCAACATCCATGCACGTGCCACGTCCCGTGACGTCGGTGGGTTCGTCCTTGAGACGTGCAATACGTTGTTGCACGTGCTTCCTGGGAAAGAGAAACACAGCAAATGAATGCCACACAATACTGTCACTTTGGAAAGCTCAACCCCTGCCCTTGGGATCGTTCAAAAAATTATACGGCCATTTGAAACGCATGGCATGCCAAGGCTCACGTCTGCACAACGTCATGAGGCCATTGGGATGGTCCGTGGGGGGAATGTCTCAACGACAAGTGGCTGCACATTTCCACTGCCACCGGAACACCATTTCTGCACTGGTGAGACGCTACCAGAACAAATGACGTCATCGATCGGCCTCGTTCTGGACGTCCACATGTAACAACGCCAAGACAGGACATATGGATAAGGGTGACCCATCTTGGCCACAGGTTTCAGACTGCAGTGATGACTGCCCGAACCATTCCAGGACTTTGCCGTATCCACCCCAACACAGTTCGACACCGTTTACGTCATCACGGGATCAGACCACGATGTCCCGCCATACGGCCTATCCTGACACAACGTCATCGACAAGCTCGCCAAATGTGGTGCCGAAATCATGTCCGCAGACCCATGTTTTGGTGCAGAAATGTTGTTTTTACAGATGAGTCCAGGTTTAACATTTCCCATAGTGATGGACGTCAACGTGCCTATAGACGCATGGGAAAACGTTATGCACAGGCCTGTGTCTTGGAGAGGAATCGCTTTGGTGGTGGTCCCGTGACGATTTGGGGTGGAATAACAGCGCGCAAAAGAACTCCGTTGGGGATTGTTCAGGGCAACTTAACTGGTGTGGGCTACAGGGATCAGATTCTTCGACCTGTGGCAATTCCTTTTCTGCAACGTCATGGCCCTGGGTTAACATTCCAACATACAGCAACGGTTGCTATGGATTTCTTGCAACACCACAACGTGACATCCCACAAGCCTTCCTTGCACGTTTGATAGGCTCTATGCGTCGTCAATGCACTGCTGTTCTCAATGCCGATGGTGGACATACCTGTTTGTTTATTCGGCTAGTATATTTAATTCATTTCAGAATACCTCCAATTCAAATCAAAATGTCTTCAATGCAATAATAGATATCTTTAAAGCAGTTACAGAAATCAGTAATTTCTCAATTGTGGCAGCAGACCAAGCTTTGGAACAGAAGTAAACCACGCACACACACACACACACAAACAGGATGATTAAAAGTTGTGTTCCCTTTAAATGATGACATAGTGCCCTTACGAACCTGCTGACTTTCAATGAATACAGCATGTAAACAATCAACTCAAGAAGATCTGTGACGAAAGATGTATTTGGGAGAACAAAATTGTCTCCCCTTCTCCCTTTCCATAAAGTGAAAGTAATACAATATCGTCATCTAAAGTCCCCTAATTGAATCTCGGAACTGACGTTGAATGAACTCGGCCGGCTGAAATGCCTCTGAGTAATACACCAAGTGAACTGAAATGTGGACTCGGTTTCGGTTTTGAACAGGTAGCATACTTCCTTCACTATTTCAAAGAATATTGTTTAGTTTGAAAGTCGAAAAACCCTGTTGGTTTTTATGGCAATTGTCTCCCCTTTTCAAAGGTCGAAAGCTCAACGTCCACAGCATACGGAAAACAACAAAATTCCATTTCTATCTCTTATTTCCTGTAAATAATGTTTCCACAAAGGGAAGGTAATACCATGTTGTCATCTAAAGTCGTCAAATTCAATCTTAGAACTGAGGTTGAATCAATTAAGACGAAATTAGGTTTACAAGACACCTCGGTCGGGAAAAATGCCATATGGAATAAGTGCCTCGGAGTAATACACCAAATGAACCCAAATGTAGACACATTCGCGGTTTTGAACAAGGGATTAGTGTGGTAGCACACTTCCTTCAATATTTCAAAGAATATTGTTTAATTTTGAAAGTCGAAAAGTTCTCTTGGTTTTATGGCAATTGTCTCCCCTTTTCAAAGGTTGAAAGCTCAACGTCCACAGCATACAAAAAATAACATAAGTCCATTTCTATCTCTTATTTCCTGTAAATAATGTTTCCACAAAGGGAAGGTAATACCATGTCGTCATCTTAAGTCGTCAAGTTGAATCTTGGAACTGAGGTTGAATCAATTAAGACGACATAAGGTTTACAAGAGACAGGACACAGAGAGAGGAGAGAGGAGAGAGAGAGAGAGACAGAAGAGAGAGAGACAGAGACAGCGAGAGAGAGAAAGAGAGTGAGAGAGACAGAGATGGACAAAGAGACTGAGAGACAGAGGGAGAGACAGAGACAGAATAAGAGATAGAGCGAGGGAGACTGTTAGAGAGAATGAGAGACAGAGAGAGAGACTGGGAGACAGAGAATGACAGAGACAGAAGAACTGAGAGAGAGAAGAGGGAGAGAGAGAGAGAGACAGAGAGAGACAAAGAGACAGAGAGAGAGACAGAGAGAGACAAAGAGACAGGGAGAGAGAGAGACAGGGAGAGACTGGGAGACAGAGAATGACAGAGACAGAAGAACGGAGAGGGAGACACAGAGAGAGAGAGAAAGAAAGAGAGACAGAGACACAGTCACAGTGCAACTCTGAGAGAGTATGAGCGAGACACAGAGAGAGTGTGAGTGTGAGAGAGAGACAGCGACAGAGAGAGAGAGAGAGACAGAGAGAGACTGAGAGAGTGAAAGAGAGAGAGAGAGACAGAGAGAGACAAAGAGACGGGGAGAGAGACAGACAGGGAGAGACAGAGACAGAGAGAGAGAGGAACACACACAGAGATAGTGTGAGAGAGGCAAAGAGAGAAGCAGAGAGTGAAAGAGAGTGAGAGAGACAGAGATAGACAAAGAGACTGGGAGACTAAGGGAGACAGAGAGAGAGAGTGTGAACGGGACAGAGAGAGTGTGTGAGAGTGAAAGAGACAAAGAGACAGGGAGAGAGACAGACAGGGAGAGAGAGAGAGAGACAAATAGAGAAAGAGAAACAGAGACAGCGAGAGAGAGAGTGAAAGAGAGTGAGAGAGACAGAGATTCACAAAGAGACTGAGAGAAAGAGGGAGAGACAGAGACAGAAAGAGAGATAGAGCGAGGGAGACTGTTAGAGAGTGAAAGAGAGCGAGAGAGACAGAGGGAGAGTGTGGAGAGAGAGATAGACACAGAGAGAGACACAGAGCGAGTGTGAGAGACAAGACAGAGAGACAGATTGAGAGACAGAGAGACAGAGACAGAGAGAAAAAAGACCGACAAAGAGAGAGAGTGGGACAGAGAGAGTTGGAGAGAAAGAGAGACAGACTCAGAGAGAGAGAGGGACAGAGAGACAAAGACACAAGAATCAGAGAGAGAGACACAGTGAGAGAGACAGCGACAGAGAGAGAGAGAGAGAGAGCGAGAGAGAGAACACTAATGTAACATATGCTATATTTGGGATTATACTTTTTTAAAGAATCCTGCCTGACCACAGTTGTCCGACTTCATTTTGTGGAAGCTGCGGAGGCTGAGCGGTTCGGCGTCTGACTTTGTGTGCGCGGCCGACGATCCGGATCGATCCACGGGATCCGATCTGGAAGGAAGCAAAACTGGAAAAGAGTGGAAGGAAGGAAAGGAATGGAATGGAAGGAAGGAAGGACAGGAAATGGAAAGGAAGGAAGGAATGGAGGAGTGGAAGGAAGGAATGAAAGGAAGGAAGGAAGGAAATGGAAGAATGGAATGGAAGGATGGAATGAAGGAAGGAATGGAAGGGGAGCCGGAAACGGAATGGAATGAAGGAAACAAGGAAGGAAGGAAGGAATGGAAGGAAGTACATGGGAGCAAAATATTACTCCGAGGCACTTATATCATATGGCATTTCTCCCGACCGAGGTGTCTTGTAAACCTTATGTCGTCTTAATTAATTCAACCACAGTTACAAGATTCAATTTGACGACTTTAGATGACGACATGGTATTACCTTCCCTTTGTGGAAACATTATTTACAGAAAATTAGAGATAGAAATGGACTTATGTTTTTTGTATGCTGTGGACGTTGAGCTTTCGACCTTTGAAAAGGGGAGACAATTGCCATGAAAACCAACTGAGAGTTTTCGAGAGTCAAAATTAAACAATATTCTTTGAAATATTGAAGGAAGTGTGCTACCACACTAATCCCTTGTTCAAAACCGCGAATGTGTCTACATTTGGGTTCATTTGGTGTACATGGGAGCAAAATATTACTCCGAGGCACTTATATCATATGGCATTTCTCCCGACCGAGGTGTCTTGTAAACCTTATGTCGTCTTAATTAATTCAACCACAGTTCCAAGATTCAATTTGACGACTTTAGATGACGACATGGTATTACCTTCCCTTTGTGGAAACATTATTTACAGAAAATTAGAGATAGAAATGGACTTATGTTATTTTTTGTATGCTGTGGACGTTGAGCTTTCGACCTTTGAAAGGGGAGACAATTGCCATGAAAACCAACTGAGAGGTTTTCGAGAGTCAAAATTAAACAATATTCTTTGAAATATTGAAGGAAGTGTGCTACCACACTAATCCCTTGTTCAAAACCGCAAATGTGTCTACATTTGGGTTCATTTGGTGTACATGGGAGCAAAATATTACTCCGAGGCACTTATATCATATGGCATTTCTCCCGACCGAGGTGTCTTGTAAACCTTATGTCGTCTTAATTAATTCAACCTCAGTTACAAGATTCAATTTGACGACTTTAGATGACGACATGGTATTACCTTCCCTTTGTGGAAACATTATTTACAGAAAATTAGAGATAGAAATGGACTTATGTTATTTTTTTTGTATGCTGTGGACGTTGAGCTTTCGACCTTTGAAAAGGGGAGACAATTGCCATGAAAACCAACTGAGAGGTTTTCGAGAGTCAAGATTAAACAATATTCTTTGAAATATTGAAGGAAGTGTGCTACCACACTAATCCCTTGTTCAAAAACCACAAATGTGTCTACATTTGGGTTCATTTGGTGTACATGGGAGCAAAATATTACTCCGAGGCACTTATATCATATGGCATTTCTCCCGACCGAGGTGTCTTGTAAACCTTATGTCGTCTTAATTAATTCAACCACAGTTACAAGATTCAATTTGACGACTTTAGATGACGACATGGTATTACCTTCCCTTTGTGGAAAGAATATTTACAGAAAATAAGAGATAGAAATGGACTTTTGTTATTTTTTTTTGTATGCTGTGGACGTTGAGCTTTCGACCTTTGAAAAGGGGAGACAATTGCCATGAAAACCAACTGAGAGTTTTCGAGAGTCAAATTAAACTATATTCTTTGAAATATTGAAGGAAGTGTGCTACCACACTAATCCCTTGTTCAAAACCGCAAATGTGTCTACATTTGGGTTCATTTGGTGTACATGGGAGCAAAATATTACTCCGAGGCACTTATATCATATGGCATTTCTCCCGACCGAGGTGTCTTGTAAACCTTATGTCGTCTTAATTAATTCAACCACAGTTACAAGATTCAATTTGACGACTTTAGATGACGACATGGTATTACCTTCCTTTGTGGAAAGAATATTTACAGAAAATTAGAGATAGAAATGGACTTTTGTTATTTTTTGTATGCTGTGGACGTTGAGCTTTCGACCTTTGAAAAGGGGAGACAATTGCCATGAAAACCAACTGAGAGTTTTCGAGAGTCAAGATTAAACAATATTCTTTGAAATATTGAAGGAAGTGTGCTACCACACTAATCCCTTGTTCAAAACCACAAAATGTGTCTACATTTGGGTTCATTTGGTGTACATGGGAGCAAAATATTACTCCGAGGCACTTATATCATATGGCATTTCTCCCCGACCGAGGTGTCTTGTAAACCTTATGTCGTCTTAATTAATTCAACCACAGTTACAAGATTCAATTTGACGACTTTAGATGACGACATGGTATTACCTTCCCTTTGTGGAAACAATATTTACAGAAAATTAGAGATAGAAATGGACTTTTGTTATTTTTTTTATGCTGTGGACGTTGAGCTTTTGAGCTTTCGACCTTTGAAAAGGGGACAATTGCCATGAAAACCAACTGAGAGTTTTCGAGAGTCAAGATTAAACAATATTCTTTGAAATATTGAAGGAAGTGTGCTACCACACTAATCCCTTGTTCAAAACCGCGAATGTGTCTACATTTGGGTTCATTTGGTGTACATGGGAGCAAAATATTACTCCGAGGCACTTATATCATATGGCATTTCTCCCGACCGAGGTGTCTTGTAAACCTTATGTCGTCTTAATTAATTCAACCTCAGTTACAAGATTCAATTTGACGACTTTAGATGACGACATGGTATTACCTTCCCTTTGTGGAAACAATATTTACAGAAAATTAGAGATAGAAATGGACTTATGTTATTTTTTGTATGCTGTGGACGTTGAGCTTTCGACCTTTGAAAAGGGGAGACAATTGCCATGAAAACCAACTGAGAGTTTTCGAGAGTCAAGATTAAACAATATTCTTTGAAATATTGAAGGAAGTGTGCTACCACACTAACCCCTTCTTCTAAACCGCAAACGTGTCTACATTTGGGTTCATTTGGTGTACATGGGAGCAAAATATTACTCCGAGGCACTTATATCATATGGCATTTCTCCCGACCGAGGTGTCTTGTAAACCTTATGTCGTCTTAATTAATTCAACCTCAGTTACAAGATTCAATTTGACGACTTTAGATGACGACATGGTATTACCTTCCCTTTGTGGAAACATTATTTACAGAAAATAAGAGATAGAAATGGACTTATGTTATTTTTTGTATGCTGTGGACGTTGAGCTTTCGACCTTTGAAAGGGGAGACAATTGCCATGAAAACCAACTGAGGGGTTTTCGAGAGTCAAAATTAAACAATATTCTTTGAAATATTGAAGGAAGTGTGCTACCACACTAATCCCTTTGTTCAAAACCGCAAATGTGTCTACATTTGGGTTCATTTGGTGTACATGGGAGCAAAATATTACTCCGAGGCACTTATATCATATGGCATTTCTCCCGACCGAGGTGTCTTGTAAACCTTATGTCGTCTTAATTAATTCAACCACAGTTACAAGATTCAATTTGACGACTTTAGATGACGACATGGTATTACTTTCCCTTTGTGGAAAGAATATTTACAGAAAATAAGAGATAGAAATGGACTTATGTTATTTTTGTATGCTGTGGACGTTGAGCTTTCGACCTTTGAAAAGGGGAGACAATTGCCATGAAAACCAACTGAGAGTTTTCGAGAGTCAAGATTAAACAATATTCTTTGAAATATTGAAGGAAGTGGACTACCACACTAACCCCTTCTTCTAAACCGCAAATGTGTCTACATTTGGGTTCATTTGGTGTACATGGGAGCAAAATATTACTCCGAGGCACTTATATCATATGGCATTTCTCCCGACCGAGGTGTCTTGTAAACCTTTATGTCGTCTTAATTAATTCAACCACAGTTACAAGATTCAATTTGACGACTTTAGATGACGACATGGTATTACCTTCCCTTTGTGGAAAGAATATTTACAGAAAATTAGAGATAGAAATGGACTTATGTTATTTTTTGTATGCTGTGGACGTTGAGCTTTCGACCTTTGAAAAGGGGAGACAATTGCCATGAAAACCAACTGAGGGGTTTTCGAGAGTCAAGATTAAACAATATTCTTTGAAATATTGAAGGAAGTGTGCTACCACACTAATCCCTTGTTCAAAACCGCAAATGTGTCTACATTTGGGTTCATTTGGTGTACATGGGAGCAAAATATTACTCCGAGGCACTTATATCATATGGCATTTCTCCCGACCGAGGTGTCTTGTAAACCTTATGTCGTCTTAATTAATTCAACCACAGTTACAAGATTCAATTTGACGACTTTAGATGACGACATGGTATTACCTTTCCCTTTGTGGAAACAATATTTACAGAAAATTAGAGATAGAAATGGACTTATGTTATTTTTTGTATGCTGTGGACGTTGAGCTTTCGACCTTTGAAAAGGGGAGACAATTGCCATGAAAACCAACTGAGAGTTTTCGAGAGTCAAGATTAAACAATATTCTTTGAAATATTGAAGGAAGTGTGCTACCACACTAATCCCTTTGTTCAAAACCGCAAACGTGTCTACATTTGGGTTCATTTGGTGTACATGGGAGCAAAATATTACTCCGAGGCACTTATATCATATGGCATTTCTCCCGACCGAGGTGTCTTGTAAACCTTATGTCGTCTTAATTAATTCAACCACAGTTACAAGATTCAATTTGACGACTTTAGATGACGACATGGTATTACCTTCCCTTTGTGGAAAGAATATTTACAGAAAATAAGAGATAGAAATGGACTTATGTTATTTTTGTATGCTGTGGACGTTGAGCTTTCGACCTTTGAAAAGGGGAGACAATTGCCATGAAAACCAACTGAGAGTTTTCGAGAGTCAAGATTAAACAATATTCTTTGAAATATTGAAGGAAGTGTGCTACCACACTAATGCCCTTGTTCAAAACCGCAAACGTGTCTACATTTGGGTTCATTTGGTGTACATGGGAGCAAAATATTACTCCGAGGCACTTATATCATATGGCATTTCTCCCCGACCGAGGTGTCTTGTAAACCTTATGTCGTCTTAATTAATTCAACCACAGTTACAAGATTCAATTTGACGACTTTAGATGACGACATGGTATTACCTTCCCTTTGTGGAAACAATATTTACAGAAAATAAGAGATAGAAATGGACTTATGTTATTTTTTATGCTGTGGACGTTGAGCTTTCGACCTTTGAAAAGGGGAGACAATTGCCATGAAAACCAACTGAGAGTTTTCGAGAGTCAAAATTAAACAATATTCTTTGAAATATTGAAGGAAGTGTGCTACCACACTAATCCCTTGTTCAAAACCGCAAACGTGTCTACATTTGGGTTCATTTGGTGTACATGGGAGCAAAATATTACTCCGAGGCACTTATATCATATGGCATTTCTCCCGACCGAGGTGTCTTGTAAACCTTATGTCGTCTTAATTAATTCAACCACAGTTACAAGATTCAATTTGACGACTTTAGATGACGACATGGTATTACTTTCCCTTTGTGGAAACATTATTTACAAAAAAATAGGAGATAGAAATGGAATTTTGTTGTTTTCCGTATGCTGTGGACGTTGAGCTTTCGACCTTTGAAAAGGGGAGACAATTGCCATGAAAACCAACTGAGGGTTTTCGAGTTCAAAATTAAACAATATTCTTTGAAATATTGAAGGAAGTGTGCTACCACACTAATCCCTTGTTCAAAACCGCGAATGTGTCTACATTTGGGTTCATTTGGTGTACATGGGAGCAAAATATTACTCGAGGCACTTATATCATATGGCATTTTCCCGACCGAGGTGTCTTGTAAACCTTATGTCGTCTTAATTAATTCAACCACAGTTCCAAGATTCAATTTGACGACTTTAGATGACGACATGGTATTACCTTCCCTTTGTGGAAACATTATTTACAGAAAATTAGAGATAGAAATGGACTTATGTTATTTTTTGTATGCTGTGGACGTTGAGCTTTCGACCTTTGAAAAGGGGAGACAATTGCCATGAAAACCAACTGAGGGTTTTCGAGAGTCAAATTAAACAATATTCTTTGAAATAGTGAAGGAAGTGTGCTTACCACACTAATCCCTTGTTCAAAACCGCGAATGTGTCTACATTTGGGTTCATTTGGTGTACATGGGAGCAAAATATTACTCCGAGGCACTTATATCATATGGCATTTTTCCCGACCGAGGTGTCTTGTAAACCTTATGTCGTCTTAATTAATTCAACCTCAGTTCCAAGATTCAATTTGACGACTTTAGATGACGACATGGTATTACCTTCCCTTTGTGGAAACATTATTTACAGAAAATAAGAGATAGAAATGGACTTATGTTATTTTTGTATGCTGTGGACGTTGAGCTTTCGACCTTTGAAAAGGGGAGACAATTGCCATAAAAACCAACTGAGGGTTTTCGGCTTACAAAATTAAACAATATTCTTTGAAATAGTGAAGGAAGTGTGCTACCACACTAATCCCTTGTTCAAAACCGCGAATGTGTCTACATTTGGGTTCATTTGGTGTACATGGGAGCAAAATATTACTCCGAGGCACTTATATCATATGGCATTTTTCCCGACCGAGGTGTCTTGTAAACCTTATGTCGTCTTAATTAATTCAACCTCAGTTTCAAGATTCAATTTGACGACTTTAGATGACGACATGGAATTACTTTCCCTTTGTGGAAACATTATTTACAGAAAATAAGAGATAGAAATGGACTTATGTTATTTTTTGTATGCTGTGGACGTTGAGCTTTCGACCTTTGAAAAGGGGAGACAATTGCCATAAAAACCAACTGAGGGGTTTTCGATTTTCAAAATTAAACAATATTCTTTGAAATAGTGAAGGAAGTGTGCTACCACACTAATCCCTTGTTCAAAACCACGAATGTGTCTACATTTGGGTTCATTTGGTGTACATGGGAGCAAAATATTACTCCGAGGCACTTATATCATATGGCATTTTTCCCGACCGAGGTGTCTTGTAAACCTTATGTCGTCTTAATTAATTCAACCTCAGTTCCAAGATTCAATTTGACGACTTTAGATGACGACATGGTATTACTTTCCCTTTGTGGAAACATTATTTACAGAAAATAAGAGATAGAAATGGAATTTTGTTGTTTTTCGTATGCTGTGGACGTTGAGCTTTCGACCTTTGAAAAGGGGAGACAATTGCCATAAAACAACTGAGGGTTTTCGACTTTCAAAATTAAACAATATTCTTTGAAATAGTGAAGGAAGTGTGCTACCACACTAATCCCTTGTTCAAAACCACGAATGTGTCTACATTTGGGTTCATTTGGTGTACATGGGAGCAAAATATTACTCCGAGGCACTTATATCATATGGCATTTTTCCCGACCGAGGTGTCTTGTAAACCTTATGTCGTCTTAATTAATTCAACCTCAGTTCCAAGATTCAATTTGACGACTTTAGATGACGACATGGTATTACCTTCCTTTGTGGAAACATTATTTACAGAAAATTAGAGAGATAGAAATGGACTTATGTTATTTTTGTATGCTGTGGACGTTGAGCTTTCGACCTTTGAAAAGGGGAGACAATTGCCATAAAAACCAACTGAGAGTTTTCGAGAGTCAAAATTAAACAATATTCTTTGAAATAGTGAAGGAAGAGTGCTACCACACTAATCCCTTGTTCAAAACCACGAATGTGTCTACATTTGGGTTCATTTGGTGTACATGGGAGCAAAATATTACTCCGAGGCACTTATATCATATGGCATTTTTCCCGACCGAGGTGTCTTGTAAACCTTATGTCGTCTTAATTAATTCAACCTCAGTTCCAAGATTCAATTTGACGACTTTAGATGACGACATGGTATTACTTTCCCTTTGTGGAAACATTATTTACCGAAAATAAGAGATAGAAATGGACTTATGTTATTTTTTTTGTATGCTGTGGACGTTGAGCTTTCGACCTTTGAAAAGGGGAGACAATTGCCATGAAAACCAACTGAGGGTTTTCGAGAGTCAAAATTAAACAATATTCTTTGAAATAGTGAAGGAAGTGTGCTACCACACTAATCCCTTGTTCAAAACCGCGAAACGTGTCTACATTTGGGTTCATTTGGTGTACATGGGAGCAAAATATTACTCCGAGGCACTTATATCATATGGCATTTTTCCCGACCGAGGTGTCTTGTAAACCTTATGTCGTCTTAATTAATTCAACCTCAGTTCCAAGATTCAATTTGACGACTTTAGATGACGACATGGTATTACTTTCCCTTTGTGGAAACATTATTTACCGAAAATAAGAGATAGAAATGCACTAATGCTATATTTTGTATGCTGTGGAAGTTGAGCTTTCGACCTTTGAAAAGGGGAGACAATTGCCATAAAAACCAACTGAGGGTTTTCGGCTTACAAAATTAAACAATATTCTTTGAAATATTGAAGGAAGTGTGCTACCACACTAATCCCTTGTTCAAAATCGCGAATGTGTCTACATTTGGGTTCATTTGGTGTACATGGGGGCAAGTTATTACTCCGAGGCACTTATATCATATGGCATTTTTCCCGACCGAGGTGTTTTGTAAACCTTATGTCGTCTTAATTAATTCAACCTCAGTTTCAAGATTCAATTTGACGACTTTAGATGACGACATGGTATTACCTTTCCTTTGTGGAAACATTATTTACAGAAAATAAGAGATAGAAATGGACTTTTGTTATTTTTGTATGCTGTGGACGTTGAGCTTTCGACCTTTGAAAGGGGAGACAATTGCCATGAAAACCAACTGAGGGTTTTCGAGAGTCAAGATTAAACAATATTCTTTGAAATAGTGAAGGAAGTGTGCTACCACACTAATCCCTTGTTCAAAACCGCGAATGTGTCTACATTTGGGTTCATTTGGTGTACATGGGAGCAAAGTATTACTCCGAGGCACTTATATCATATGGCATTTTTCCCGACCGAGGTGTCTTGTAAACCTTATGTCGTCTTAATTAATTCAACCTCAGTTACAAGATTCAATTTGACGACTTTAGATGACGACATGGTATTACCTTCCCTTTGTGGAAACATTATTTACAGAAAATAAGAGATAGAAATGGACTTATGTTATTTTTTGTATGCTGTGGACGTTGAGCTTTCGACCTTTGAAAGGGGAGACAATTGCCATGAAAACCAACTGAGAGTTTTCGAGAGTCAAAATTAAACAATATTCTTTGAAATATTGAAGGAAGTGTGCTAGCACACTAATCCCTTGTTCAAAATCGCGAATGTGTCTACATTTGGGTTCATTTGGTGTACATGGGGGCAAGTTATTACTCCGAGGCACTTATATCATATGGCATTTTTCCCGACCGAGGTGTCTTGTAAACCTTATGTCGTCTTAATTAATTCAACCTCAGTTCCAAGATTCAATTTGACGACTTTAGATGACGACATGGTATTACTTTCCCTTTGTGGAAACATTATTTACCGAAAATAAGAGATAGAAATGGACTTATGTTATTTTTTGTATGCTGTGGACGTTGAGCTTTCGACCTTTGAAAAGGGGAGACAATTGCCATAAAAACCAACTGAGGGTTTTCGGCTTACAAAATTAAACAATATTCTTTGAAATATTGAAGGAAGTGTGCTAGCACACTAATCCCTTGTTCAAAATCGCGAATGTGTCTACATTTGGGTTCATTTGGTGTACATGGGGGCAAGTTATTACTCCGAGGCACTTATATCATATGGCATTTTTCCCGACCGAGGTGTCTTGTAAACCTTATGTCGTCTTAATTAATTCAACCTCAGTTTCAAGATTCAATTTGACGACATTAGATAAAGACATGGAATTACTTTCCCTTTGTGGAAACATTATTTAGCGAAAATAAGAGATAGAAATGGACTTATGTTATTTTTGTATGCTGTGGACGTTGAGCTTTCGACCTTTGAAAAGGGGAGACAATTGCCATGAAAACCAACTGAGAGTTTTCGAGAGTCAAGATTAAACAATATTCTTTGAAATATTGAAGGAAGTGTGCTACCACACTAATCCCTTGTTCAAAACCGCGAATGTGTCTACATTTGGGTTCATTTGGTGTACATGGGAGCAAAGTATTACTCCGAGGCACTTATATCATATGGCATTTTTCCCGACCGAGGTGTCTTGTAAACCTTATGTCGTCTTAATTAATTCAACCTCAGTTCCAAGATTCAATTTGACGACTTTAGATGACGACATGGTATTACCTTCCCTTTGTGGAAACATTATTTACAGGAAATAAGAGATAGAAATGGAATTTTGTTGTTTTCCGTATGCTGTGGACGTTGAGCTTTCGACCTTTGAAAAGGGGAGACAATTACCATAAAAACCAACTGAGAGTTTTCGAGAGTCAAGATTAAACAATATTCTTTGAAATATTGAAGGAAGTGTGCTACCACACTAATCCCTTGTTCAAAACCGCAAATGTGTCTACATTTGGGTTCATTTGGTGTACATGGGAGCAAAATATTACTCCGAGGCACTTATATCATATGGCATTTTTCCCGACCGAGGTGTCTTGTAAACCTTATGTCGTCTTAATTAATTCAACCTCAGTTACAAGATTCAATTTGACGACTTTAGATGACGACATGGTATTACCTTCCCTTTGTGGAAACAATATTTACAGAAAATAAGAGATAGAAATGGACTTATGTTATTTTTTGTATGCTGTGGACGTTGAGCTTTCGACCTTTGAAAAGGGGAGACAATTGCCATGAAAACCAACTGAGAGTTTTCGAGAGTCAAAATTAAACAATATTCTTTGAAATATTGAAGGAAGTGTGCTACCACACTAATCCCTTGTTCAAAACCACAAATGTGTCTACATTTGGGTTCATTTGGTGTACATGGGAGCAAAATATTACTCGAGGCACTTATATCATATGGCATTTTTCCCGACCGAGGTGTCTTGTAAACCTTATGTCGTCTTAATTAATTCAACCACAGTTCCAAGATTCAATTTGACGACTTTAGATGACGACATGGTATTACCTTCCCTTTGTGGAAACATTATTTACAGAAAATAAGAGATAGAAATGGACTTATGTTATTTTTGTATGCTGTGGACGTTGAGCTTTCGACCTTTGAAAAGGGGAGACAATTGCCATGAAAACCAACTGAGAGTTTTCGAGAGTCAAGATTAAACAATATTCTTTGAAATATTGAAGGAAGTGTGCTACCACACTAATGCCTTGTTCAAAACCGCAAACGTGTCTACATTTGGGTTCATTTGGTGTACATGGGAGCAAAATATTACTCCGAGGCACTTATATCATATGGCATTTCTCCCGACCGAGGTGTCTTGTAAACCTTATGTCGTCTTAATTAATTCAACCACAGTTACAAGATTCAATTTGACGACTTTAGATGACGACATGGTATTACCTTCCCTTTGTGGAAAGAATATTTACAGAAAATTAGAGATAGAAATGGACTTATGTTATTTTTTGTATGCTGTGGACGTTGAGCTTTCGACCTTTGAAAAGGGGAGACAATTGCCATGAAAACCAACTGAGAGTTTTCGAGAGTCAAGATTAAACAATATTCTTTGAAATATTGAAGGAAGTGTGCTACCACACTAACCCCTTCTTCAAAACCGCAAACGTGTCTACATTTGGGTTCATTTGGTGTACATGGGAGCAAAATATTACTCCGAGGCACTTATATCATATGGCATTTCTCCCGACCGAGGTGTCTTGTAAACCTTATGTCGTCTTAATTAATTCAACCACAGTTACAAGATTCAATTTGACGACTTTAGATGACGACATGGTATTACCTTCCCTTTGTGGAAACATTATTTACAGAAAATTAGAGATAGAAATGGACTTATGTTATTTTTTGTATGCTGTGGACGTTGAGCTTTCGACCTTTGAAAAGGGGAGACAATTGCCATGAAAACCAACTGAGAGTTTTTTCGAGAGTCAAGATTAAACAATATTCTTTGAAATATTGAAGGAAGTGTGCTACCACACTAATCCCTTGTTCAAAACCACAAACGTGTCTACATTTGGGTTCATTTGGTGTACATGGGAGCAAAATATTACTCCGAGGCACTTATATCATATGGCATTTCTCCCGACCGAGGTGTCTTGTAAACCTTATGTCGTCTTAATTAATTCAACCACAGTTACAAGATTCAATTTGACGACTTTAGATGACGACATGGTATTACCTTCCCTTTGTGGAAAGAATATTTACAGAAAATTAGAGATAGAAATGGACTTATGTTATTTTTTGTATGCTGTGGACGTTGAGCTTTCGACCTTTGAAAAGGGGAGACAATTGCCATGAAAACCAACTGAGAGTTTTCGAGAGTCAAGATTAAACAATATTCTTTGAAATATTGAAGGAAGTGTGCTACCACACTAACCCCTTCTTCTAAACCGCAAACGTGTCTACATTTGGGTTCATTTGGTGTACATGGGAGCAAAATATTACTCCGAGGCACTTATATCATATGGCATTTCTCCCGACCGAGGTGTCTTGTAAACCTTTATGTCGTCTTAATTAATTCAACCACAGTTACAAGATTCAATTTGACGACTTTAGATGACGACATGGTATTACCTTCCCTTTGTGGAAAGAATATTTACAGAAAATTAGAGATAGAAATGGACTTATGTTATTTTTTATGCTGTGGACGTTGAGCTTTCGACCTTTGAAAAGGGGAGACAATTGCCATGAAAACCAACTGAGAGTTTTCGAGAGTCAAAATTAAACAATATTCTTTGAAATATTGAAGGAAGTGTGCTACCACACTAATGCCTTGTTCAAAACCACAAACGTGTCTACATTTGGGTTCATTTGGTGTACATGGGAGCAAAATATTACTCCGAGGCACTTATATCATATGGCATTTCTCCCGACCGAGGTGTCTTGTAAACCTTATGTCGTCTTAATTAATTCAACCACAGTTACAAGATTCAATTTGACGACTTTAGATGACGACATGGTATTACCTTCCCTTTGTGGAAACAATATTTACAGAAAATTAGAGATAGAAATGGACTTATGTTATTTTTTGTATGCTGTGGACGTTGAGCTTTCGACCATTGAAAAGGGGAGACAATTGCCATGAAAACCAACTGAGAGTTTTCGAGAGTCAAAATTAAACAATATTCTTTGAAATATTGAAGGAAGTGTGCTACCACACTAATCCCTTGTTCAAAACCGCAAATGTGTCTACATTTGGGTTCATTTGGTGTACATGGGAGCAAAATATTACTCCGAGGCACTTATATCATATGGCATTTTTCCCGACCGAGGTGTCTTGTAAACCTTATGTCGTCTTAATTAATTCAACCACAGTTACAAGATTCAATTTGACGACTTTAGATGACGACATGGTATTACCTTCCCTTTGTGGAAAGAATATTTACAGAAAATTAGAGATAGAAATGGACTTATGTTATTTTTTGTATGCTGTGGACGTTGAGCTTTCGACCTTTGAAAAGGGGAGACAATTGCCATGAAAACCAACTGAGAGTTTTCGAGAGTCAAGATTAAACAATATTCTTTGAAATATTGAAGGAAGTGTGCTACCACACTAACCCCTTCTTCTAAACCGCAAACGTGTCTACATTTGGGTTCATTTGGTGTACATGGGAGCAAAATATTACTCCGAGGCACTTATATCATATGGCATTTCTCCCGACCGAGGTGTCTTGTAAACCTTATGTCGTCTTAATTAATTCAACCACAGTTACAAGATTCAATTTGACGACTTTAGATGACGACATGGTATTACCTTCCCTTTGTGGAAAGAATATTTACAGAAAATTAGAGATAGAAATGGACTTATGTTATTTTTTGTATGCTGTGGACGTTGAGCTTTCGACCTTTGAAAAGGGGAGACAATTGCCATGAAAACCAACTGAGAGTTTTCGAGAGTCAAGATTAAACAATATTCTTTGAAATATTGAAGGAAGTGTGCTACCACACTAATGCCTTGTTCAAAACCGCAAACGTGTCTACATTTGGGTTCATTTGGTGTACATGGGAGCAAAATATTACTCCGAGGCACTTATATCATATGGCATTTCTCCCGACCGAGGTGTCTTGTAAACCTTATGTCGTCTTAATTAATTCAACCACAGTTACAAGATTCAATTTGACGACTTTAGATGACGACATGGTATTACCTTCCCTTTGTGGAAACAATATTTACAGAAAATTAGAGATAGAAATGGACTTATGTTATTTTTTTTGTATGCTGTGGACGTTGAGCTTTCGACCTTTGAAAAGGGAGAGACAATTGCCATGAAAACCAACTGAGAGTTTTCGAGAGTCAAAATTAAACAATATTCTTTGAAATATTGAAGGAAGTGTGCTACCACACTAATGCCTTGTTCAAAACCGCAAACGTGTCTACATTTGGGTTCATTTGGTGTACATGGGAGCAAAATATTACTCCGAGGCACTTATATCATATGGCATTTCTCCCGACCGAGGTGTCTTGTAAACCTTATGTCGTCTTAATTAATTCAACCACAGTTACAAGATTCAATTTGACGACTTTAGATGACGACATGGTATTACCTTCCCTTTGTGGAAAGAATATTTACAGAAAATTAGAGATAGAAATGGACTTATGTTATTTTTTGTATGCTGTGGACGTTGAGCTTTCGACCTTTGAAAAGGGGAGACAATTGCCATGAAAACCAACTGAGAGTTTTCGAGAGTCA
The DNA here is from genome assembly GCF_003918875.1 of Haliotis rubra. Lineage (NCBI taxonomy): Eukaryota > Metazoa > Mollusca > Gastropoda > Lepetellida > Haliotidae > Haliotis > Haliotis rubra. Next base: position 996,614 of record NW_025766570.1, on the reverse strand, counting down.
AGATTAAACAATATTCTTTGAAATATTGAAGGAAGTGTGCTACCACACTAATGCCTTGTTCAAAACCGCAAACGTGTCTACATTTGGGTTCATTTGGTGTACATGGGAGCAAAATATTACTCCGAGGCACTTATATCATATGGCATTTCTCCCGACCGAGGTGTCTTGTAAACCTTATGTCGTCTTAATTAATTCAACCACAGTTACAAGATTCAATTTGACGACTTTAGATGACGACATGGTATTACCTTCCCTTTGTGGAAAGAATATTTACAGAAAATTAGAGATAGAAATGGACTTATGTTATTTTTTTGTATGCTGTGGACGTTGAGCTTTCGACCTTTGAAAAGGGGAGACAATTGCCATGAAAACCAACTGAGAGTTTTCGAGAGTCAAGATTAAACAATATTCTTTGAAATATTGAAGGAAGTGTGCTACCACACTAATGCCTTGTTCAAAACCGCAAACGTGTCTACATTTGGGTTCATTTGGTGTACATGGGAGCAAAATATTACTCCGAGGCACTTATATCATATGGCATTTCTCCCGACTGGGTGTCTTGTAAACCTTATGTCGTCTTAATTAATTCAACCACAGTTACAAGATTCAATTTGACGACTTTAGATGACGACATGGTATTACCTTCCCTTTGTGGAAAGAATATTTACAGAAAATTAGAGATAGAAATGGACTTATGTTATTTTTTGTATGCTGTGGACGTTGAGCTTTCGACCTTTGAAAAGGGGAGACAATTGCCATGAAAACCAACTGAGAGTTTTCGAGAGTCAAAATTAAACAATATTCTTTGAAATATTGAAGGAAGTGTGCTACCACACTAATGCCTTGTTCAAAACCGCAAACGTGTCTACATTTGGGTTCATTTGGTGTACATGGGAGCAAAATATTACTCCGAGGCACTTATATCATATGGCATTTCTCCCCGACCGAGGTGTCTTGTAAACCTTATGTCGTCTTAATTAATTCAACCACAGTTACAAGATTCAATTTGACGACTTTAGATGACGACATGGTATTACCTTCCCTTTGTGGAAAGAATATTTACAGAAAATTAGAGATAGAAATGGACTTATGTTATTTTTTTGTATGCTGTGGACGTTGAGCTTTCGACCTTTGAAAAGGGGAGACAATTGCCATGAAAACCAACTGAGAGTTTTCGAGAGTCAAGATTAAACAATATTCTTTGAAATATTGAAGGAAGTGTGCTACCACACTAATGCCTTGTTCAAAACCGCAAACGTGTCTACATTTGGGTTCATTTGGTGTACATGGGAGCAAAATATTACTCCGAGGCACTTATATCATATGGCATTTCTCCCGACCGAGGTGTCTTGTAAACCTTATGTCGTCTTAATTAATTCAACCACAGTTACAAGATTCAATTTGACGACTTTAGATGACGACATGGTATTACCTTCCCTTTGTGGAAAGAATATTTACAGAAAATTAGAGATAGAAATGGACTTATGTTATTTTTTGTATGCTGTGGACGTTGAGCTTTCGACCTTTGAAAAGGGGAGACAATTGCCATGAAAACCAACTGAGAGTTTTCGAGAGTCAAGATTAAACAATATTCTTTGAAATATTGAAGGAAGTGTGCTACCACACTAATGCCTTGTTCAAAACCGCAAACGTGTCTACATTTGGGTTCATTTGGTGTACATGGGAGCAAAATATTACTCCGAGGCACTTATATCATATGGCATTTCTCCCGACCGAGGTGTCTTGTAAACCTTATGTCGTCTTAATTAATTCAACCACAGTTACAAGATTCAATTTGACGACTTTAGATGACGACATGGTATTACCTTCCCTTTGTGGAAAGAATATTTACAGAAAATTAGAGATAGAAATGGACTTATGTTATTTTTTGTATGCTGTGGACGTTGAGCTTTCGACCTTTGAAAAGGGGAGACAATTGCCATGAAAACCAACTGAGAGTTTTCGAGAGTCAAGATTAAACAATATTCTTTGAAATATTGAAGGAAGTGTGCTACCACACTAATGCCTTGTTCAAAACCGCAAACGTGTCTACATTTGGGTTCATTTGGTGTACATGGGAGCAAAATATTACTCCGAGGCACTTATATCATATGGCATTTCTCCCGACCGAGGTGTCTTGTAAACCTTATGTCGTCTTAATTAATTCAACCACAGTTACAAGATTCAATTTGACGACTTTAGATGACGACATGGTATTACCTTCCCTTTGTGGAAAGAATATTTACAGAAAATTAGAGATAGAAATGGACTTATGTTATTTTTGTATGCTGTGGACGTTGAGCTTTCGACCTTTGAAAAGGGGAGACAATTGCCATGAAAACCAACTGAGAGTTTTCGAGAGTCAAGATTAAACAATATTCTTTGAAATATTGAAGGAAGTGTGCTACCACACTAATGCCTTGTTCAAAACCGCAAACGTGTCTACATTTGGGTTCATTTGGTGTACATGGGAGCAAAATATTACTCCGAGGCACTTATATCATATGGCATTTCTCCCGACCGAGGTGTCTTGTAAAACCTTATGTCGTCTTAATTAATTCAACCACAGTTACAAGATTCAATTTGACGACTTTAGATGACGACATGGTATTACCTTCCCTTTGTGGAAAGAATATTTACAGAAAATTAGAGATAGAAATGGACTTATGTTATTTTTTTGTATGCTGTGGACGTTGAGCTTTCGACCTTTGAAAAGGGGAGACAATTGCCATGAAAACCAACTGAGAGTTTTCGAGAGTCAAGATTAAACAATATTCTTTTGAAATATTGAAGGAAGTGTGCTACCACACTAATGCCTTGTTCAAAACCACAAACGTGTCTACATTTGGGTTCATTTGGTGTACATGGGAGCAAAATATTACTCCGAGGCACTTATATCATATGGCATTTTCCCGACCGAGGTGTCTTGTAAACCTTATGTCGTCTTAATTAATTCAACCTCAGTTACAAGATTCAATTTGACGACTTTAGATGACGACATGGTATTACCTTCCCTTTGTGGAAAGAATATTTACAGAAAATAAGAGATAGAAATGGACTTATGTTATTTTTTTGTATGCTGTGGACGTTGAGCTTTCGACCTTTGAAAAGGGGAGACAATTGCCATGAAAACCAACAGAGTTTTGCATACTATATAGTCAAAAAAACACAATGTTTTTTCCTATGAGCTATGATTAATCATTCTAAATAGTGATTTGTGCTAAATTTGTTTGTGACATCACATCCGGTGACATTTGCACTTACCAGAATACAAGTTAGATTTCACGATCTTAATTTTCGTTTCTCTCTGGTCATATTAAACTGATAATAATAAATGAAACACTTGTAGATTGAGAAATGCTTTAACTTTCGCCGGGGCTTATACATGTAAGTCCTGTAAGCTTTGTTCTTACCAAAATAGCAATATAAATTTTATATAGGGGTTGGACGAAGCGCACCATGTTTGTTTTTCGAACGTGTAACACGATGCAACACTGGTTTTCTGTGGGCTTGTGTCGAAAATAAAGAACCATAACACTTGAAATTAGGACTCGTGAATATTGATAAGACATGTATTTTATTCTGCAATTTTCATGACATGACACGTTGGAATAAACGTTATAGTGCCATTTGAATAAAATATGTGATGACATCAAAAATACGATTTGATTACGACGAACGTTTTCGATTAATTTTTTTCAGAATTTTCTTTTAATTTGTCGTTGTGCAGATAATTGCCGATACAAATATACGACTTTGAAGTCAGATAATTATGAGTTATCGGAAATATGAATACTGAAATCGGTTTGCGCTAATTTAACGATTTATTCAGGTTCCTTATATGAAACGCATTGCACTGTCAATCAAATAATCCAGGTAATTTCAGGAAAAGTTACACTATGTATGTTTGCCTTGTCATTATTAGAAAAATGAACATTATTATCTAAAAATATCCTATGTAGTATTAATGTGCCAAATATTTTCCAGTTGTCCCTTAATTAATGACACACCGACTGTTTGAAATCACCCACCCTCTTTACAACGCCATATGCTGAAATTAATTCAGCAGGCTAAAGGTTAAATACGTATTTCCTGACTTTTCTCAAAGGTTCCAGGTAAGTATGGTTCCATACTTCCACTTCATTGGTTTTATTGAATCGTGCCAGAGAGAGTTGGGGTAAAGACAAATGCAGGGTATGATTATAGTTGTACACTAAGCCTGGTAGAGCATCCAGATAATGTTTGGTGTTAGTATGGGTCATGTACCGCGTGATCAGTGATTTCAGTGTTCTGTTAAAACGTTCCACATAATTACTTTTTATGTTTTCATTGCGAGCTATGGTGAGTTTTATGTTTTGTTTTTGTAAAAACTCCTTGAATACACCCTTAAATTCACTTCCACCATCCACTCGTACTTTCCTAGGACATCGTTGCTTGAGGATTTGTTTGAAAGCTCTCAAGACAGATTCAGGCTTTTTGTTTGACAGAGGAAAAACAAATGCAATCCTACTTAGTATGTCATTAGTCACAAGCAAATAACGTATACCCTGATTCTCTTTGCTGTAACGTAAAAGATCAGCATGGTCTAAGTCAAACATCTCATTGACAGAATTAACCCTCACTCTCATGGGTTGGAATTTATGTCTGACTGGTTTGTGTAAACTGTAAGCATCTTGGTTCTTGACAAACCACTTCACCTTCCTGAGTTTAACGTTAGGTGGTCTATTCGCTTTTAACTCATCACGCAGTTTGGAGGGTCCATAATAAGCCCCCGGTTTGGTGGGGTTAAAATAATACTCTGATAATGCTTTCTCATGCTTCTTTAAAGATGTCTTGTTCCTCTGTTGAGAACTCATGATGTACGTCGACAAGACTTGGCAAATGGCTAAACATATATGAACATATATAATCATATATAACACAACAGCAAAGACTATACATATGTAATTTATTGACTCTTAAGCAGTCTATTGCTACACAGAAGACACACGTCATTTTGAAAGTCTTTACACATAGGAAGTTTCTTTTGTATCAACATTTGTCTGTTTTAAATCTATTTTCCAAAAATTACATCTTAACCCATTCAACACAGCAGGCCGAATAATAATCGTCCACAACGTTATGAGTCCCCAGACACCGGAGGCCGATTAATCGGCCAGGCAGTTGTCACGTCAAAATGAGACATAATTTTAGGAACTTACCTGACTTATGATTCATATATTAAATCCATCACATTTCACAATGTCTGAAAACACTTATTAAATTTCAATTGATCATATATTATCAGCAGAATTAAAAATATAAACTATTTTTCGCAATGTTATTGAAAACAACGATTCTCGGACACATGCTTCGGCAGCGGGTCCACAATAACATTGTCAAAGAGCAAAGTAACGATGTTTCGAGGAAATCATTAAATAAATTGAATAAACTAATGAATAAAATCAACAACAGCAATTCAACATAAAAGTTGTCAAACGTACATATAAAATTACTATTTCCATCTTTTTGTGCGATCATGTAATGCAAGTCAAGTCACTGACAAGTGACATCTCGGCTCTCGCCGCCTCAATCTTCACGCTCGGACACGATGTTTAATGCGAAAATATATGCATGAAGCATTTTTGTCACATGTCATAACCTAGCACGATACATACAATAAGACCTATAATTTACGTATAGGTAGCGATTTCTTGCTTAATATGTTCAGAATAGCATTATTTTACCCAAAACTTTCGTCTAAATCTAAAAGTATTCGTTTACAAGGCCGGTATCCATTGCTGTAATACGATTGGCTGCCTTAGGTCACGTGTCTTGTTTTGACCAATCACGACCTTATAGCAGACTGTGGCGAAAAAGCGTCATTAGAAACCAATCTTTATCAATAAAATCGCTTCTTACAACTGTGAAAATACTCTTGGCAAGGGTACAGTTGATGTTCAGGGCTTTCGAACGATACCCGACATCAAACGATTCGCCTCGCATGTTATTCATACGAAGCTTCGAAAACGGAGGTATTTTTCGTTGATGTGTCATGTTACTGAGCGGAAAGCCACTGATATCGGGAAATAAGCGACCATACATATTATTTAAGAAATCTTTTTATAATAATTTTCTGATTACGTAAAAATGAAAACATAAAAGAAAAAGCCATGTTATGACATGTCACAAATGGAAAAAAATCGCCATAGTTTTGCTTCTTTCGTGGTTTATCTGGACATTATAAATGTAAACTTGCATTTTCATTAAATTTTTTATCTAAGTGGTAGTTGTATTATTTGAATTATATTATAAAAATAAACTTATCAACAGTGGGATTAGATCTTTTAAATGGTGTATGAGATGTAGTAGTAATAATGTTTTACAAGCTTATAATTTCCTTCATAAACTTAGGCTTCATCTATGGCCTAAGAGTCCCTGGGAACTCGGTGTCATGGCAGTAAATGCCTCTGGTTGACTGGTGTTGAAAGAGTTAAGCACACATGATTTCAAATCATGAACCCATTCCATGGTTTTAAATTGTAAGGCACGATAATCTTTGCACTGATAGGGAACCAAACTGAAAGCAGTTACTGCGTTCAAGGATGACTCATCAGTCAACAAGTTCATCCATCTGTCAATCACGCGATCATTGTTCACCTCGGTCATGACGGCGTTAAAGTATTTGTCCACTTGCTCCAGTTCTGACAGGTCACTACAAGTATAAACTTGTTCTTCATCAAACATACAACCAAAACACAGTTCCCACGAAAGTCGTCTCACGATTTTAGTGACTTCGAAACTGTAACACAAAGCCAGAAGTCCCTCGGCATGTTTTAGTTGATTCACCATGGCTACTTCGTCTGCACTCTCCTGGACTTTTTGATGATCACTCGTTGGGTAGCTTTGTGTTCATCCTGAAATTTTCTCTTGGCATCTTTCACACATTCATCTCGGTCTTGGAACCTTTCATCGGATTGCGTAATGATGGAGCCTTTCATACTGTGTGGCTCTCTCATCACTTGCTTCCAGGTGTAGAAGGTTGCTGTGGTCTGACGTCCTGTTGATAAAAAAATAATAATAATCCCATTCACTGATGCTGAGAAATTAGTTCATGAGCAAAAAATACCCTCTCCCCCACCATGAATACCTTCCTTCATCAGTTTCCCAATTTTTTATCATTTTTTCTTCAGTTCTAACAGGATAATGTTAACTAAGTGATCATAGTTTGGTGTAAAAGAATACGAACCGTTCTGTGCTTCTTGTTCCCATGCTATCTGTCCAGTATGTGTTGACTCGTACACAAGATGCGAGAGCTGAAAGACCGTCTTCCGCCGACTGGATCTTCTCATTTTCATGAACAGTGACCTCCTCTGATTGGTTTATTTCAAAAGTAAATAGGCAAGCCATGAGAGTGGTTGAGCTATATTTCACACTGATCGTGACTTGATTTTAGGGTTAGGAATTAGATACCCCAAGCTGCTACTCAACAATGCTGTCAATAAATTTGAGTTTCCTTTATCCAAGGATAAGTTAACAATGCAAGTAATCACAACGATATATACTAGGCACATAAAGAAACTGTGCATACAAAAATTTAAAATCTAAATTTATCAAACCTGTGTAGACACATAAGGATTTAAACTCAGGGATTAGTGACATGTATCCAACATGCATGCACGTGCCAAGTTCCGTGACGTCAGTGGGTTCGTCCTTGAGACGTGCAATACTTTGTTGCACGTGCAGTCCAGGAAAGAGAAACAGAGCAAATGAATACCACACAGTACTGTCACTTTGGAAAGCTCAACCCCCGCCCTTGCGATCGTTCAAAAAATTAAACAGCTATTGAAACGCATGGCATGCCAAGGCTCACGTCTGCACAACGTCATGAGGCCATTGGGATGGTCCGTGGGGGGAATGTCTCAACGACAAATGGCTGCACATTTCCACTGCCACCGGAACACCATTTCTGCACTGGTGAGACGCTGCCAGAACACAAATGACGTCATCGATCGGCCACATTCTGGATGTCCACGTGTAACAACGCCAAGACAGGACATATGGATAAGGGTGACCCATCTTGGCCACAGGTTTCAGACTGCAGTGATGACTGCCCGAACCATCCCAGGACTTTGCCGTATCCACCCCAACACAGTTCGACAACGTTGACGTCATCACGGGATCAGACCACGACGTCCCGCCATACGGCCTATCCTGACACAACGTCATCGACAAGCTCGCCGAATGTGGTGCCGAAATCATGTCCGCAGACTCTTGTTTTTGTGGAGAAATGTTGTTTTTACAGATGAGTCCAGGTTAACTTTTCCCATAGTGATGGACGTCAACGTGCCTATAGACAGGTGGGAGAACGTTATGCACCCGCCTGTGTTTTGGAGAGGAATCGCTTTGGTGGTGGTTCAGTGATGATATGGGGTGGAATAACAGCACGCCAAAGAACTCTTTTGGTGATTGTTCAGGGCAACTTAACTGGTGTGGGCTACAGGGATCAGGTTCTTCGACCTGTGGCAATTCCTATTCTGCAACGTCATGGCCCTGGGTTAACATTCCAACAGGACAATGCCCGCCCTCATACGGCAAGGGTTGCTATGGATTTCTTGCAACACCACAACGTTGACTTACTGCCTTGGCCTGCAAATTCACCGGATCTCTCCCCGATAGAGCATGTTTGGGACGAGATGGATCAACGTCTACGCCGTCTTCCTCATCCGCCAGATAACGTCCTTGACCTTGCAACAGAACTTGAGAGAATCTGGCGTGACATCCCACAAGCCTTCCTTGCACGTTTGATAGGCTCTATGCGTCGTCGATGCACTGCTGTTCTCAATGCCGACGGTGGACATACCCGTTATTGAGCTTGTGACATGGTCGTTTGACCCCTGTCCCGCTTGTGGACTCGTGACGTCATTGTGATTGACTTTTCAATTGAAATTCTCCTGACTTGTTATGGTCTCATGATCCCTCCATTAAAGTTTATATGTACCTTTGACATTGTTATCGTACTGATCAACTGGGATAATATTTTGACAATGACAAGTTTCTTTATGTGGCTAGTATAGATAATAAACATTTGAGAAAAAAATACAGTTTCTGTCTTCGCGAAGCTTCTTCCAAATAGTCTCCAGGACTCTATAGAGCTAGTCCTATCGAGAGGCTGTGCCTCTACGGTGTGTCTTCCATTCTTTAGAAACCATGACCCATGGTTTACTGCTTTATATTTTACCATTGCATGGTGTCAAATATCTAATCCGGGAATTACATTTATTGGAAACTTATTCTTCTTATATGTATAGATACCTTGGCTCAAAGTAATTGAGAAACCCGCTCAATCTATTATCCATGAAAAAAGGGGCAACAGGTAGTAGTTGCTAGTGTTTGAGTATCATACAGTTGCAAACATAAAGTCGGGCGTATTCTAACAACAACAAAAATTCTGACGCAATATGATTAATTGATAAACCCATTCTATCTATCTCCATCTAGAATGAATACACGTCATGACCATAAAACTACTAAGTTATCAGAAACACACACACACACACACACACAAAAGAAATGAATGGCTCAATGAATGAACTCGTCCCACCTTCTCGGTCAGGTCACCGTGACCCCCTCCCAAGACTCCTAATAATAATGTTTAATTTACAACAATGAAATAACAGATGAAGTTGGGTTTTTTGTTTGTTTGTTTGTTTTTTAATATGAGGCAGGGTTTGAAGGCTCTGGGTTCAATCATTATTGTAATTTACCTCTTAATGAGGCATGTATCACCTTTCCCCGACATACCATAAACAAACACAGCTAGGTTCTATCCATATGTTTACATGCTATGAGGGAAAGATTACTTCATTAGTGTTATAAGACAGTTTAAAAATTCCATTTATAATGTAAATATTAAATGTATTTAGCATTATGCAATGACAGAATTGTTATGATTCCCACTTGACTTCATTGTAACGCACAGAGGCGAGGTTTCTGCCTAAAGCCCCTTAAACTCATACTGGACGTCTTATAGCAAGGGAAGGGGTCACATATGGAAAACGTTAGGTGTTATTGGAAGTGTGTGTAAACATAATGTTCACATGGTGACACAGACTACTAAATAACTATATTTATTAAATGATATCAAAGGTTTTTAACATGAGCAGATCAGGTGAAATATCAAAATATTAAACCTGCTGTGACAAATAATTTAAAATATTTTCGTCTTCTCCAGAAATTAAAGCCAGCATGCATCCCATTTCTCCTGCTCAGACTCATGTCTATTTATTTAGAAAACAAACTCTCTTCCCCTCTTCACACTCCAGACATTCCATTCACCATGACTCATCAAAACACTGCCGCCCTAGTCGTAGTAGAAATACAATATATGGATGTCGTTACTATGTCTTTTTTTACTTAATTAACAATCACACAGTGAATGGCTTCATTGCAACTAATTAAGTCATTGTGTTTAATCATAGATGACCTATGACATCATCCATATCATGCATATCAATGATACGAGAGCTCATTAGGTGCATCCGACTGTGTGCACAGATGGTTCCATGAACGAGTGTGTGTGTGTGGGGGAAAAAGGGGAACCATGTGTGAAAACGGACCAATCAGCACTTAGCGCGCCAGTTTTTCGAAATTAGGTTATAGGTTTATGAGCACGAGCAGTTTTCATATATGGGAATGGCACTACGCTAATTACTATGCCTTGTTTTCTGTTAATGAATGCATGGGCCCTTAATTGCATAAGTGCATAAGGTTAATCACTTGTGACCTCACCTTGTTGACCCTAGACGTCATGCATATATTTACATATTAATGAGTTATTCTGCATTTTTAATCATGCAGCCTCATAATGATGACGTTAGACAGCCTCTCGATGAATTGGTCACGTGGGTTGATGACATCATAGAGCCACATGAGTGGTTCTGAAGCTCTTAAAAGTATACTACTACTGTAATATTCTCCCATTGACAGGAAAGTATAGAGTCTGGATGGATAAGGGTGTGAATATTTGCATTCTGCAGATGCATGCAGATCATATGGAAATCGTCTGTGTGCGAAATAATTTCAAACTTTTGCAAGCCAGTCGGGCTAGCTATGCCTGAAAGTTACTAGCCCACAAAATACTTTACAAGCCCGAAATTTGAATGTAGAAACTAAGCAAAAGATTACAATAAGGTCAAATATCATCAAAAACAAATAAGAAAACACATGTCTGAATTTTAAAAATATTTTGGTTATATTCATAAACTTAAATAAGTCATCATTAAGCTGTTAATATGATAAGCATATTTATATTTCACCAAAACGCATTCGTGTCCGATAAATTTGTTTGAGAGATCTTCATGTTCTGCATGTGCAACATGAGCAAAATCCCTATAAAAGTGACGGGTTTTCGGTTTCCATAGCTCAATGTTAAGCCACCGACACGCAATACAGTCATACCCAGACTGAATGAAGCACAACGCAACAACGCCATTGGTCACTTGGAAGCAGGTGAATCTCGATCAGATGTTGCCAGAGCTGTGAATGTCCACCCAAGCACCATCACAAGGCTATGGAATCGTCACCAACAACATGGATCAACTCGTGACCGTCCCAGATCCGGCAGACCTCGTGTGACCACACCCGCACAAGATCGCTTCGGGATAGGACCACCACTGCGATGTCTACTGCCTCAACCATACCAGGGCTGTGTAGGATTTCCAATCATACCGTACGCAACTGTCTACGAGATGCAGGAATCCGACCTCGACGCCTAGTCAGAGGCGTCATCCTCACCCAGCAACATTGTCAAGCATGGCTGCAGTGGTCTCGGGCACATCAGGTATGGCCTCATCTACGATGGAGGCAAGTTTGGTTCAGCGATGAATCACGTTTTATGCTTCGTAGGCAGGATGGCAGGACCCCGTGTTTACCGTCGGCGAGGTGAACGTTTTGCAGCAAACTGTGCAGGAAGTTGACAAATTTGGTGGTAGTAGTGTCATGATGTGGGCTGCCATCGCCTACAATGCCAGAACAGAACTTGTGCACATTCGAGGGAATCTTACAGCTCAACGATACGTCGACAAGATTCTTAGGCCCCATGTGCAACCCATCATGGTGAATGTCAACCACGTTTTTTTAGCAGGACAATGCCCGTCCTCACACAGCCAGACTCACCACTGCCTTCTTGAGAAACCACAACATCAACGTTCTTCCCTGGCCCTCCAGAATACTAGATTTAAACCCCATTAAACATCTTTGAGACGAGTTGGACCGACTTCTGCGACTGCAACAACCTCAACCGCAGACTCTACCTCAGCTTGCAGCAGCTTTGCAGGCTGAGTGGACAGCCATTCCACAGAATGTGATTCGTCATCTGATCGCTTCCATGGGCAGGAGATACCAATCAGTTATTGATGCTCACAGGGGGCATACTCGTTATTGACGTTGAGGGACATTAAACTTCACCTAGTGACCGTGGACTTCACCTTTGCAGATTTTGGATGTTCTTCTGTGCATGTGCAAAGTTTCACAAATGTCATACAGAACTACCCGGAATAAACTTGTTCACAATTTGTCTTAAATTTTGCCTTTGCGTTTCTTTTTTTTAAGAGTTTATTTTCAAAATGACCCCCTGAAAATTCCCGAGCCAGTCGGGCCAGGGATTTACTGGCCTGACTCGATTTTTGCTACCAAAGAGAATAGCCCTAGCCTGTGCTGAAAAGGGTTTAACCCACTGACAGCTTTCGCGTCCAAGAGCTTTCATCGCCGCTGAAAACTTGGGATCCCTAAGCTGATAGTGATGATATATTGGATGTGTCATCAAAGAAGGCCTCTTGGCAAACAGAAATCCCCTTTGATGACCTTGATCTTCCAATTCTCTATAAAAGCTGACAAATGGCGACCCACTAGACCCTGTAATGCCTTCAAAGGGAATGCTGGTATCTGTTTTCGATTATCATTGTGTAGAGTCCTCGCTTTAGCTGTCTAGGAGATTTATGAATAGTCAACTGGACTTATAGTCTGTTTTGGTCAAAATGATACCGCTGAATCACAATCTAACTCAAAATCAGTTCATGATCAAACATTCATTTCATAAAATGAAAACATTAGACCAAATCTGGAAATAAGTTTCATAACGTTTGTCTCAAGTTACTTAACAAACTATCATCATTTTGTTTTGATTTTCCGTGTGAAGTTTTACGAAGGTAAAGTAACCGTAGTACTATTGTAGGAACAGCCAAAAGGGCGGGAAGCGTGTGCAATTGTCACATCACATCAAGCATAGCCGATCCATTTATTGATATGGTACATGGGACAATGAAATTCACCTCTCATGTCAAGTCCATTATTTTGAAAGTTTATGATTTTTTTAAAGGCAAAAGTGAAAGGGGTTGCTCTGGGTAAATTTGTTAAATGCACTGCATGTACAGTTGGGTTGTCTGTAAAGTGAAAGGGGTCGCCCTGAGTAAATTAGTTAAACGCACTGCATGTGCAGTTGGGTTGTCTGACAGACAATTGAAAACTTTATTGAGAGAACATGCAACCGAGTCACTCACAACCAAGGGGGTCGTATCAAAATCAAGTTGACAAATTTGCCTGTTTTCAGAAAGAGTTGGTAAGAAATGCTATCAGAAGACTCTATGGCAAAAATAAATTCCTTTCCTTACGCATTTTGCAAAAACAGATGGATACAGAACATTTGTTGATTATATCCAAATTTCAGTTATAGAAACCTTTCCATAACTTTGGCTTTCGTTACAAAAAGCGAAGTAAGGAAAACAGGCAGGTGAAAGAGCTGACATGATGCGATTACGCAATACATACTTACACACAATCAGACAAAAAAGCCAAGAAGGATTCAAACCAGTGTTTTGGGATGAGAAATGGGTGAATGCCAGCCACACAACAAGCACACAATGGGTAGATGGCTATTCTACAGAACCATGTAACAGGAGACTGCCATTGGGCAAGAGTGAGCAACTGATTGTGTTACACGCAGATTGTAAAAGTGTGGGGTTTCTGCCTGATTGTGCCCTCCTGTTCAAGACGAAATCCAAAGACAACAGACATTACCACAATGAAATGAATGGGGAAGTTTTCTTCAATTCGGTGAAAAACAGCTGGTAACAGCACTTCCTCAGAAATGTTTAATTGTTTTGGACAACGCACCATATCATAGCGTGCAGGATCCAGATGAAAAACATCCACATCCAACAGCAGGAAAAGTGATATGGTAGCATGGCTAGAAAATAAAAAGATATTCCGTTTCCATCAAAAGCAACTATGACATTAAAAAGCGCAACAACACAACACCAATTTATAGGTAGATCAATATCTCAAAACTCATAGCCATGAAACTTTACATTTACTGCCTAACCAACAGCAGCTATCTGGAGTATCATAAAATCTGATGTGGGTCGCAACAATGCCACATTCAAACATTAGCACGTTCAAAACGAAGTACACAAAGCCGTCAGTAAAGTAACACCAGCAATCTGGCAAAACTGTGTACAGTGAGTTGAAAATGAAATAGAGAATCAGTACTGGATAAAGAGTGGTTTAGATTATGCCACCATTCAACCAGTCATCATAAGTGTACAATCTGAGAGTAGTGAAAGTGAATTAGGATTTTCCTCAGATTCCAGTCTGGAAGAGTTTTGATACAACCCCTAAAATGTTGACATCCAAGCTGCACGTGCTTCCCGCCCTTGAGGCTGTTCCTGCAACACTACTACTGTTACTTTACCCTCGTAAAACTTCACTCAGAAAATGATGATAGTTTGTCAAGTAGCTTTTTTATTTTGGAGGCAAACTTTTTCCAGAGTTGGTCTGATGTTTTCAATACATTCTGCGTTGAAATGAATGTTTGATCATGAACCGATTTGGGTTTAGATTGTGATTCACCGGTATCATTTATACCTAAACAGACTGTAGGGAGCAAGTAAACACATGCGTTCATGTGTGCCACAGGAAAAATTATGTGGTTCCACCGCTTACATCAGGGATATGGACACTCTCCTACCCAGAGTTCTGTTAGTCATCGCTGGGCCGGAGTGTGGGATATGGACAGCACTTGGAAAGACCACTTGGAAGAAAGATCACAGTCTATAAAATGTTTATTGAAGTTAAATCTGTAGATCAGAAACAAGTTTAAGAAAATACGGCAGTCATGTGTTAGAGGGAAGTATTTGTAAGAATTATGTTTCACACTATCATCAGTTAACCAATTGGCACATCAGCTTGAAACTTGAAAGAGCTATTTTTGTATCTGTTCCAGTGAATCAGTGTTAAAGCTAGTTTGTCCCTTGGTGCAGATGGCACCTGGCACCCTCTTGTGTAGGAAATGGCATTAGGCATGACTGGAAGCACTCTTTGCCTTGTATAAGGGATCATTGAATATTGGAAGTTTTACTGAATGTTACAGAAAAAAACAAAAACAAAATCTTATTCCAATGTCATACATAATTTTTATTCAGAAATCATGTAAAGGACATTCAAGTTACCCAGTGAGTGAGTTGGGTTTTACGTGGCTTTTAAGAATATTTCAGCCATAACACATAGAGGGAGGGGAGGGGGGGGGGAAGAGAGGACACCAGAAATGGGCTTCACACATTCTACCCATGTGGGAATCGAACCCAGGCCTTCGGCTCCACTATCCCATTTACACAGTGCAAAATGAATGTAGTTTTCATAAAATAATCACAAAAACATAGTATGTATATATATATATGCCAGTAGTTACAAAATGATTTACTCAAATACAAAGCTGAATCCACTAGTACAGCAATGAATAATTTTTGTTTTACAGCTGTGATGTCACAATGATTGAAAATAACCTTTATATTATATGAATTAATTTGGAGGTGATAATCTGTAAAAATTGCACTGTGAATGTATGTCATATTAAAGTTTGTATTGGACTTGTGTCCTTCTCAATACTTCAGTTCTGTTGTATTTTTTTGTTGTGCATTTTTGTGAGGTGTTCTGAAACTGGAAACATTCTAAGGGTTCCAAGCACAAGGGTTCAGCCACAAGGTCCAGCCACCAGTTTAAAAAACTAAGACACAAAACAATTTTTTTGGAGAGAATTGATACTACAATATTTTCTTTAAATGCTATGTGACTTTATTACAAAACTGTACAGTAACAGTATGCTAATCACCGTTCCTACTTATCATTTTCAGGTTATCAATTCATACATTGAGCTTATAGACATTCCTGGGGCAGTTGGCCTGCTGATTATCTATATTATTCAATATTTGTACGTCTTTTCAGGACTAGCTGTGCTATCAACAAATTAACAGACTTTCTACTCACTATGAGCCTGGAGACTTTCTTGCTTATCTGCCTTACTTGCTTCTCAGTGGGAAGATATGTGTATGTGCCGCTGCTTGTACTAGCCCAGACTTAAGCTGGTTTTATAGTGCTAGCCCACTGAGATACCATGCCGCAGTGAAGCATGAATACCGCACTCAGACATATTATACTGACTCCGAGCCGACCAGTCCTTGTTGTACCCATTAATGCCGAGCACCAGGCAGGGACCAACAAGTAGCATATTTTAACGTCTTTTGGTATGACGCGGTTGGGGGTCGAACCCGGGACCTTCCGCTCTAACCACTACACCACGGAGGCGGTCATTTTCTGTGTCATGGCAAACACTGCTTATGAGATATCAGAGGAACCAAGCCTTGGGACTATTGCAAGTTGGCCAGACTCCACGGAGGGTATTTTAATGTTCATGTAAGGACAATCTACCAACTGCAGGAGCGGTATCAGTCCACTAACAGCATCCAGGACCATCCACGTAGTGGAAGACTACCTTCAGTAACATCACAGCGTCAAGACCGACAGATTGTGTGCAACCATCAGGATTGCTTCACAAGAGCAACGGAAACAACACAGGAGACCATTAGTGACGATACAATGCGTCAACATTGGCGTGGAATAAACCTCTGCTGTCAAGGACCATATTGTGGTCCTGTCCTCACCGCTCGTCACCTCCACAACCGACTGCAATGGGCAACTCAGCATCGAAACTGGGGTTATCAACAATGGAGAAGTGTGCTTTCTTTTTGGATGAAAGCCAATATTGTGTTTTGACAGCCGATGGCAGAGTGAGAGTATGGCGAAGTCGTGGGGAACTGTTTTCCAATAAGTGTATTGTTGAAAGATACTTGTTGGGTGGTCCAAGCATTATGGTATGGGGTGCAATCGGTCTGAACCAGAGAGCTGGCCCCTTGGCTGCTCGCTATATTGACCAAATCATAAGACCCCACGTTGTACCACATTTTGGACGTCACAGAAATCATACCTTCCAGCACAACAATGCTTGTGCCACACTGCCAGGGTAACATTGGACTTCCTAAGACAACATGGCATCCAAATCCTACAATGGCCTGCACTTAGTCCTGATTTAAGTCCAATAGAACACCTTTGGGCCGAGATTCAAAGAAGACACCTACTGCGGCTGGACTCGATCAGGCATTTCGCCGAGTATTGACCCATGTGCCTATGGCCTTCATCAATCAGCTAATTCATTCTATGTACAGATGATGCAACACCGCCATCGATGCTCATGGAGGTCACACACGATACTGACTTTCAGGTATCTTAATGGTACTTTTTTTGGTGATTTAGTTTGAATGAAGTTTGAACTCAATCATCCGTTTTGATTGTTAATCAGAGCGAATTAAAGTGTGTGCTTTAAGAAACGTCTATTGGTGTCATGTTTCTTTTGCAGTTCAGTATATATAGTTTTATCCCAATACCTTGAGCAAGTCAGGCTGGAAATAACATGTCAACAAATCTGAAAGTAAATACACAATTTAATCATATAATTACACTGGCTGCTATCAAAAGTGTTCATTATATATCTGGACTTATCTTTTTTTATATTAATTTTATTTGTAATTTCATTCAATATTGTTTACATTAAATTCAGCGAAAGAGTGCGTGAAGTTATTGGCAGTGTACCAACTCACTGATTTTTACAGCAACCCTTGTCAGATACCACTAGTAATGCCTTGAAAGGAACTTTTGTTGACAGAGAATGGATGTATTGATTGTAAATGCCATACATTGACTTTTTATTTGATATTTGTTGCAGTTTAATGATAAGGTGTCATCATAATGTTTTTCTGATCAATAGTGCAGGAACTTCGACAAGGACAAGTACTTCCACACATAAAATATCAGCTGTACCAAAGAGCTCCTTATGCAAAGTGATTCCTGACTCGTACTGATTGCTTCTCTGTCAGAGAGAGAGAGAGAGAGGGGGGGAGGAGAAGGAGGAGGCAAAGAAGGAGAGGAGATAGTGTAGGAGTCAGGGTAGGTATAAAGTAATTTTTTCTCAAAAAAAACAACAACACATTTTTTTTTTTCTTATCCTGACTCATATTGATTGCTTGAATTCATCACCTTCATGAGGGTGGTGGGCAGCCACCTGGATGATCTGTTCATATAACACCTTGTGTGCTATTCTTCTTATTTCTTCATATGGGGTTTCATGTTCTTTTTTTGGAAAAAAAAAATCTTATTTTTTTGTGGATTTGTAAGACTAAACTGTGTTCTTACCAGTCTTTAAAACGATCAATACGTTAAGGACAAAACTGTGTTCTTACCAGTCTTTAAAACGATCAATACGTTAAGGATGTGTTGCACACTTAACTGAACGGTCACTCATGCTCTGAATTAATCAGTAACACAGGGGCATGGATTTCTCTGTTGGTTACAAGTATTTTGGTGAGTACCTGGCAAGAATACTTTCATAGCATCATTATATGAACTGAATGCCATGTACTGATGCAAGCTACAGTCACCCAAAACAGTATTCTAGTTTTTATAAAAGTTCAATTGATGCATATGATGCATCCGTGAAGTAGGTTCAATGATGCCCAACTAGACTGTCAAAACATCTTTGTACTAACAACATTGTTGAACTGTTCACTTGTGACATCCTTGTCATCTAAGTACTAGCTGTATCTCTGTTTTAATCTGGTCTGTAAGAGGCAATATTTTTGGGTGAGTGAGTGTATGAGTATGATTTTACGCCTCTTCCACAATATTCCTACAACACCACTTCGAATGAAGGCAAAAAGACAATTTATATGCTGTCTCCATGTCAGGAATTGAATGCAGGTGCCAGTCTTGAATTGCCAGCACTTGTGCTGATGTGAAGAGTCCTGACATCAACTGTCATTGGTTGATTGATATGTTTGTTTATTATCAGAGGATTTACTGCTACAGGAGGTGGCTGTGACCCTTCCTGAAAATCTTCGATACAAAAGTGTCTTTTAGACTTTTTACAAAAAGATGTCAGTCTTCCACATAAACACAAGAAATATTTTCCCAAACATCCCTTTCGACAAAATGGAGAAAGTGAAAAGTCACTGGCTTGGTCACATTGGTCAAGTGTGTATGTACAGTAGAGGGGTATTTTCGAGGGAGACATTATTTTCTGTTCTTAAGAAACAGAACACAGAGAATTTCCACCATATCTTGCGTGGAAGGAGAGGGAAGCAATCACTATGAGTCATCACTATGAATATCTTGTATTTAAATTAAATATATTTGATTATCAAAATCACTTGCTCTGGCAGTAGAATGTCTTCTGATAGCAACTAGGAAAGCAGCCTTTGATAATCTTTATGATTGCATGCAGGGTTTGATATTTAGCAGGAATGCCAAAGGATTGATGTCATAAATGTTAAATATTAAGATACCCCAGACCTAAATATCATCTTTATTTAAAAAACTGCTGCATGCATTGAAAAATACATGTTACACATGGATCATGTGTCTTTCAAAAATATCATTTCTTCTGCTGAATGAAAACACAGGTTTATTCTGATATTACTTTGACAGATCACAGTGAATGGTATATTTCATATCGTCTCCAAAAAGTAAATTACTAATTGTAACTTTCTTCATATATAGAGAGTCTTGTCTGATGTATGGCATAAAAAAATCACATGTACATTTTTCTGAAATACAATATTTACCCAAATTTGATGTTCACACACAATATGTCATTGTCTTCAATATTGATAAGGTATGAATGACTGGAAGGAGGAAAGGAATGCAACATATATTGCTAAGCAGTTTACAAAAGGTGTAAAGACAAGCGAATCTGATAGAATATTACAAAATTTATTCTGATATATCTTGTTCAGGAAGTATCTATCTAGTAATGAATTATAATCCATTACATCAGAAAATTAAAATATAAAGTGTTTAGGTGACTTCATGAGGATTTTATGGTTTCAAAATCCATCCAAACTCCCCAAAAATGTGAGCACTTTTTTGGGGTGTCTACTCCTGCCTTTGTGCAAGGATCACAGTGTTTTGTGAACTGTTTCTCTGCCTTTCAAACTCATCTATGTCAACAAGTCTTGACATGCGTTGGGTGCCCTCTGTTGGCAGCAGTAGACCCTGTACTTGTAATTCATCAACATAGTCTTTCATCAGGTGCTCAATCTGAGATGCCTGAAAATTGGGCAAAAGAATAATATTACCATGGACTGCAACAAGTGTTATCAGTGACAACAAACTTATGAATCGTATAACTGAACATTATCAACAATGACAATATTTCTAAGAATACTACCTCTAACACTTGATTGCCTCTCCCCCTGAAACTAGTTTCTGAGTCAAAAGGTTGTCTTGAATTATATTTTTAAAATATATATATATATATTTTATTTATATATATATATATATATATATATACGCACAAAATGTCCAAAGTAGTACAGGTGTTCAGTCATAAATATTGCACAGATAAATAAAAACAGAATGCCATTTTCTCCAACATGTTTCGTTGTTTACTCTTCAGGGAGATTGTAGCGGTTACAGTATGACGTCATTACATATATATTGTGACGTCATAATAGGGACAACATTCTAGAGCGACAAGGTCACAGCTCGCAATGGTTTAACATTGGTTTGTACTTGTCTATGAAGTAGTGTTCTTTTAAAATTTGTTTTACTTTGTCCGAATTTTGAACTTGATAAAAAGGAAATGTTGTAAATTTAACATCGTTTCCTTTCGCACAGACATCTAGATGTTCACTCAGTGGGATACATCGGGTTTCAGGACACTTTATTTGTTGTTTGTGGACACGAACCCGGCTCTTAAATTTTCTGATTGACCAATATACTGTTCATTACAGCCTGTGCATCGAATACAATATATATGTAATGACGTCATACTGTAACCGCTACAATCTCCCTGAAGAGTAAAGAACGAAACATGTTGGAGAAAAAGGCATTCTGTTTTTATTTATCTATGCAATATTTATGACTGAACACCTGTACTACTTTGGACATTTTGTGCGTGTATATATATATATATATATAAATAATCTGTTTGATTGGCATTTTAGAAGTTGATGGATAATAGAAAAGTATAATACTTTATGGATGACAACTTCTTTATTTATTATGATGCGATGTTTCGGTATAGCTTCTTATATCGACTTATATACATATAATAGGGATTAAGTAAGACAACCTGGGGGAGTACATCAAAGGGATTAACAACAACAATCAAATAGGTAATAATACAATAACAATGGGAGGAAGCCAATGTTGAGGAGGCGGAAGAAGATATACATAGCAGATGGGATTAATTAGCAATGATGGCTGGAGTGCTCTGTTCCATTGTTTTTATCAGTTCATTGTAGGCGGAAGGAATGGGGTATCCTTGGTCTCTGTTGATTGAGGGCTTGTGTCGGCGGATTTGAATTGCTTCTGCCAGTTTTCTTTTGGTAAAGTCCTGGACATTTTTTGATAATATTTCCACATTGTCCCATTCGATGTTGTGATTAGGACAGTTGATTATGCGTTCCGAGATAGCTGATTTACGGTCTGAGTTTTTGGTTGATGCTAGGTGTTCTTTAATTCTTAGGTTTATGGGACGGGAGGTTTGCCCATCATAGGCCTAACCACAGTCACAGCTGATCTTGTAGACAGCTCCTTTGGGTTTTTGTTGTTTGGAGGTGTTCCTGCCATTGGCTTGGAGTAGAGTTTTCAGTGGGATGGAGCTGGTGAAATGAGTTTCGATGTCAGCTTGTTGTTTGAGGAGACGGCTGATGTGGTGGGAGGTCTTTCCTATGAAGGGGATGGTATGATACGGATGGGTGCTGGTTCGGCTTTGATGGTGTCCGGTTTTTCCTCACCAGACGCGCCATCAACCTTTGCTCTACCGACTTCACTGCAGAAATCAAGCACCTCCGCCATTTCTTCACCCAGTTTAACCACTACCCACCCAAGCTAGTTGACAAAATCATCAGCACCACCCTCCATCCAGCAAGAAAACCAGATACCATCAAAGCCGAACCAGGTTAATGAGAAGCCAGAGTTGGTTGAGTTATTTGTGGATTAGGTGGTAGTAAGCTGTTGGGATGAAATAGCCATGATTCCTATTATAGAGGGATTAAAACGGCGTATTTACAATGCCTCGGCGAATTTGTGCTGAGTGTAGTCATGTTTGTTGTTTGTAAGTGTTATGACAGTGTCCCAGTTGATGTTGTGTTGAGAAAATTTGGTGATGTGTTCTGAAATGACTGATTTGGTGTCTGCATTGTTTGTGGATGTCTTATGTTCTTTGATGTGTATGTTGAGTGGTCTGGAGTGAGTGAGTGAGTTTAGTTTTATGCCGCACTTAGCAATATTCCAGCTATATGGCAGCGGTCTGTAAATAATCGAGTCTGGACCAGACAATCCAGTGATCAACAGCATGAGCATCGATTTGCGCAATTGGGAACCAATGACATGTGTCAACCAAGCCAGCGAGCCTGACCACCCAATCTCGTTAGTCGCCTCTTACGACAAGCATGGGTTACTGAAGGCACATTCTAACCCGGACCTTCACGGGTCCTTTAGATATGAAGGATAACTGTCATTGAAGACACTCATGAGTCATGCAGACAATCTTGTAGACAATGCGAGAGGAGACAGGGAGCCAATTGCAAGGCTTTGAGAACTGGTGTTATATGCTGTGATTTAGAGATTTTGGACATACAACTAGCTGCTGAGTTTTGAATCCTTTGTAGCTTGAAGATGGCTTTGTTTGGAAGATTTGGATACAGGGCATTACAGTTAGCAATCTTGGAAGACACAAGACACTGCATCAACAGCATGGCAGAAGGTGTATTCAATAGGTAATGCACTTTGCCGATGTTATAAATGATGTGAAAACAAGCTCCCAGATTACAAGCACTGCCGGTTGGAAACACTGCAGTATTTCCGATTCAAATGCTAACAAAATCAGGATGGATTTGTCTTTGTTGCCGTCTTGAACCCAGGATCAAGAACTCTGTTTTTTCTTCATTAAGTTTCAAGTAATTGGAACTCATCCAGCACCGTATGTTGTCAATGCAATGCTCTAATCTTGTAAGGTTGAACGAGAAGTCAGCCGTTTGGAATGAGATATAAACCTGGTTGTCATCAGCATACAGATAAAATCCCATTGAGTGTTTCCTTATAATGTCACCTTATAATGGGAAAATGTACACAGCTTACAAGAGGAGGGCCAAGAACCAAACCCTGAGGCACACCCGATTTATTTGCTTATCAGAGAGCACATCTTGAATTTTCACAGACATTGAACGATCAGATAGATATGATTTAATCCACTGAAGTGCAGTTCCATGGACACCAAGGCATTCAACTAATCTGCGGATCAATATGGCATGGTCAATAGAATCAAAAGCAGATGACAAATCCAGGTAGCACAAGAGTAACATTTTGATTACCCATGGAGGACAAGATATCATTGTGGACCTTTGCAAGAGCAGTCTCGGTGCTATGGCAGGGTTTGTAGGCAGATTGAAATGAATCAGCAAGATTGTTTTCTTTTAGATGACACTGTAATTGTGATGCTACTATCCTCTCCATACACTTAGATACAACGGACAAATTTGACACGGGACGATAGTTCTTCAAAACATTAGGATCCAATCCAGGTTTTTTTTTATGAACGAGTAACAATGGCATGTTTCATTTCTTGTTGAGATTGAAGTATTGATGATTTCCTTTCAGTCTGATCCTTTCATCTAAGTGAAGGATCTTTACCTTGATAGACAAATGTTCTAGTACCTTGACTGTAAAATCTTGGAACTCCTTTTCTGGGAAAGGTTATTTATCCAGCAGATCCTTATTATTGGTATTATAAGTACTGTTCCCTTGTCCTCGAGGCAAGGAGTCATAGAACACTTCGTGCGCCACTAGTTTATGAGCAAAAGTATATCTAGTTGAGTTGTGGTTCGATGCGTCCACTTAGAGATCCAATCCATGTAAAGATTAATCCTCTTGATCAACTGACCATCCATCCTGTTATCCTTGTGCTCTGAAGTAATGATAACATAATCTCGGTCTGTGTGACCCAAGCAGTACCTACTGAGCATGCTGCTCATGGCATCAGAGTGTGTGAGTTTAGTTTTACGCTGCTTTTAGCAATATTCCAGCAATATCACACCAGAAATGGGCTTCACACATTGTACCCAAGTGGGGAATCGAACCCGGGTCTTTAGCATGACGAGCGAAAGCTTTAACCACTGGGTTACCCCACCGCCCCTCATTCTGGGCAGTGGATAATGTCTACCCCTATATTTTTTCGGCAGGGCTGAACCTTGTCTCTCCCTTAGAAAAGGACAGATATCCTGTCTGCCAGTCCCTTGGTATGATTAACGAAAGGCTTCAGAGCTGCAGAGAGGGCCTTCTCCATTACATCCTTAGGCAATGGAACTTACTCCACTGAAGGACTTATAGGTAAATTCAAAACTGAGTCAGACTGTATATCTGAGATCTTGATAGGCCCCAAAGCGATCTTTGCAGGAGGATTAGTGTGATGTTTCTTGAGCAATTATTTTTGGGGTAATAATCTATATTATTAAAGTTTAACTCCCACAGGCCATGGACAGACAGGTGCTCTACCGGGAGACAGCACTCTACCGCGCAAGCATGCATGTGCGGAACGAGCTTGCGTGCGCACTCATCTTTCAGTCCCTCGGCTGCAGCCGGCGTGTATGGACATCAAGTGCAGAAACTGATCGACAAGCTAAGTTGGGCAGCACGTGCAGTCCGTACATTTCTCAGGCATTTGATTGACGTGTGTAACAGCGTCCGATATAAACATCACTTCATTGCACTTAATGCCTCTGCTAGAGCAGATATCAAGTGGTGGTTTGATTTCATGTCAATATTTAATAGTACTACTTTTGCAATCCAAGGTGATCCAATATCCTACGAGGAGTTTGTGACAGATGCGTGCGACATCGGCGGCGCCGGGATTTACAGTGGTGATTGGGTTTACATAGTGTGGCGTTCTGACGTGGTAGGTTTGTGTAATGAACATATAAACATCAAGGAACTAGCGATTGTTGGCGTGGCGGTGAGGCGATGGGCGGCGGCATGGAGCGGGAAACACGTGATCATTTATACCGATAACTCGGCAACCATCAATAAAGGCACCTCACTCAATCCAGCAGCAATGAAGATTTTAAGAGACTTATTTTGGCTATCTGCATTTTACGGCTTTCACTTAATTTCTAGACACATTCCGGGTGTGAGTAACCCAATCAGTGACAAAATCTCTCAGCTCCACGTTAAAGACAATATGTCATGGTTACATAATGCTGGATATGACATGAACTTGTTGAACCATATGTATCTCAGTTCTATGACGCTTTAACAGACCCAGTGGGAGCAGACCTGCGTCAGATAAACACCAAGGTGACGTCATACAAACAGGCGGCCTATGCATACACGACTAAGAAAACCTACTCTGCGATGATCCGATGTTATCTCAGGTTCTGCCTATATTTCAGTCTTACACCACTTCCAGCTTCTACTCTGACCATAGCTCGTTACATAGCCTTCCTAGCGCACTCTCTCAACGCTAACAGTATACCCCGATACCTCAACGTCATCAGACTACCACATCTCAACTCTGGCTTCGACAACCCCCCTCACAGCATGGACGCTAAGTCTAGTTAAAAGGGGTGTCATGCATGTTAAAGGCAAGCCACCAGCACAGAAATTGCCTATCACGCCAACCATTCTGCGACAAATCAGATTTAAACTCGACTTATCTATCCCTTTTAACATCGCATTTTGGAGTGCATGTTTGGTGGCTTTCTTTACCTTTATGAGGAAGTCTACACTGCTACCTGGTAAACAAAGTAAATCTCCTGATCGCCAATTGTGTATTCGCGATGTTAATGATGTTACAGTTTATGTGACCATCCGACACTCCAAGACCATTCAGTTCGGACAGAGGGTGTTACAACTGCCACTAGCCAGTCTGCAGAGTTCTCCTTTGTGTCCTGTTACAGCGCTCAGGTCACTTCGTGATATCCAGGGCAAGATACCGCCTACAAATCATCTGTTTTCTTTCATGTGTGATGGAAAGATCAGTGGTCTAACCTATAGCTCCTTCTTCAAAGCACTGAAGTGCGGAACGAGCGTGCGTGCGCACTCATCTTTCTACGGGACAGAGAAGTCAGTCCCACGGCTGCAGCCGGCATGTACGGACACCCACCCACCTCCCTGGGTATACCTTTTATCTCGATAGTTTTTAAACTGTTATTTAGAAGGGAGGATTTTATGTATTTTACGAACAGTTTGTCATTTTTTATGTGTCAATCGTAATAAAATTGACATTGTATCCCCAACACCTGTAATGTTATATCTTGGAAAGAGTTAATGTCCCATCTAAATAACATGGGCACAGGTAATAAATGTTTACAAGCCTGTCTTGAGGCAAATCAACATGGATTAACAACTGTGGGGGACATCACTTGGCAAGCAGAGACATTCTTTGTGCCTGACAGGGATGCAGAAATAAATTCCTTCAAATAATACCTTCAGATTTTTCTCACAGTATAAGCAAAATATTGCCAAACCTTAGAAGAAAGTGGAATTTTCTTTCACTGGACAAGTAGGCACATGTCAACATTATGATGAAAAATTTGGAGATAACTATTGCAGATAGTGTTTGGTCGATCACCAGGAAGAAAGACAACACTATTGTCAGACTTTCATTATTGTCAACCTGCAGATTCAGAAACAATCTTCAGGAAAAAGGTCAAGTGTCAGTGTGATGTATTTGTAAGAATTAAGCCTTTTCATATTTGAGAACTGTACATGGACAATTTCTATGTCTTGTTCATATACAAAAATTAGTTTGGTTCCCATGCCCAGTAATCAACACCATCCACTTGCATCAAAGTATGAAAACACCATATATTGTTATAAACTAGAAAAACCGGAAATATCCAAACAATTTTTGCGGATATACACCTTGACATTCAACTGTTTCATGTGTGCCATGATTTGTAGAGTATATATGGTTTGAATACTAAATTATTCTAATTAAAAAGTTGACTATGCAAAATCTAATCTGACCCCAAAAAACAACACCCCAAAATTTAACTGAGTGAGTGAGTTTAGTTTTAAGCCGCACTCAACAATATTCCAGCTATATCATATGGTGGCGGTCTGTAAATAATTGAGTCTGGATGAGAAAATCCTGTGATCAACAGCATGAGCATCAATCTACGCAATTGGGATACAATGATGTGTCAACCAAGTCAGTGAAGCTGACCACTTGATCCCACAGTCGCCTCTTATGACATGAGTTACTGAAGACCAATTCTAACCCAGATCTTCATGGGTCCCGAAATTTAAATTTAGTAACAATTACAAGCAGTCTCTGAGCAATACACAAAGATGTGACTATCAACATTGTTAAAATGTGTTATGGCTGTGTGTGTGTAGTACCAGTTTGGTTTCTAGTGGTGTGCTGGTTGTTAATTCGAAAACTCACCTGGTTCGTATTAAACATAAACTTTGTTCCCTTGGCAACATGTCCAATGACTATCATGATGCTTTTGATGGCAGGACTGGAGTGAACAATCTCTGAATAACTGTATGCAGCAAGCTCTCTCTAAAAAATAATCAACAGTGTCAGTTGTCATATTGCTACATTTGATTGATATGATTCCTACTATAATTCAATGAAAGTGAGAATCAACTTTTCATTTGTCCTATATTAAACAAAATCACTTGAAAGCAGACATGCACCAGTGTTTGCTTTTTTAAATCGCTCAGGCTACACATAAATATTCAAAACAGATGATATACAATATTGTTAATATTTATATTGAAGGAAAATATTTTTGTCAATAATATGACACAGCTGATTTAGACAGATTTCTGTAACATTAGTTAGACATACAAACACTACATAAAAATAGTGGTACGGGACTGCTGCCCTTCAGGTTCACTCAATTTGAGTTGAATGTTTTATGTTGAGAAATCTTCATGAAGTAAGGAAACATTTAAGAGCCTAGTTATGTAACAAACATAATTGTAAAGTATCATTGCCTTCAGTAAGGCAGCATTATGCATTTGGTATTTGAGATATATATTTCCTTTTTGAAACTCAGTCGACAGTGCTATTGACATGCTATCTATCAACAAAAAGTTTCATTGTTTCTTGTTTAACGCTGCACTTAGCAATATTCCAGCCAAATTGCGGATGTCTGTAAATAATCGGATCTTGACAAGACAATCCAGTGATCAACAGCATGAGCATCAATCTATCCAATGAGGATACAATGATGTGTCAACCAAGTCAGTGAAGCTGACCACTTGATCCCGTTTGTCGCTTCTTACAACAAGCATGGGTAGCTGAAGACCAATTCTAACCCAGATCTTCACAAGTGTAATAACAGAAATTTGAAATTTTTAATATAAATTGTATATCTATATACTTATCCTATCTCACGACTTTCACCTCCTTCAAATTTTGGTGGAACGACTGTAAACTTTTTTCCATAGGCCTCCTTGTCCATTCGCTCATGCACTCCTTGCTGCTCTCCTTAATTAGCTTCCAAGTCCCTAATGAAGCTTACAGCATGCCCCACTAATTACCCATGTAACTACCTCTGAATGATCATTCTTGTCTTGGAGCCAACATTGTAATTTTTAAACTTATCCCATCTCACGACTTGCACTTATCCCACTGTTGGGCGGCAGGCCACAAGTTACCCTTCTGTTTGGACAGTGCCAACAGCTGGTACAGGAGCTGTGTGGACTGATGACAACCATAGATAGCGATGTGCAAGGGACGCCTGTTACCCCCGTAATTAAAGTCTTATGACTAGAATCGGGCCAGCCCCTGCTTCGAGCAGGCCCTATTATGATATAGGTCTTGGATCCCAGTGAGGGCTCTGGTGAAACCCCTTTTCTAACTGGCGTGCTGGTCTGCTTATGGGGGAATAAACTCAGCAAAGAGTCCAAAGTCACTAGAAGCTAATCACAATTTTATTTTCAAGAATAACATGGGGTGGCCACAAAGAGTCGGTACAACTGTTTGGGCTGAGGGCTAGAGCTAACCTGTGTTGGGATAGTCTAAACCCTACTGACTAACAATGAGAATTGGTGACTATTTATCTAAAATTGAAACAATAAAGACATTACGATTCATTGACTGATACAAAAATGGGTGTGACCTACAATAACCAATGAAATACAGAATATAACAAAATGGGGTGTGTCCTATAGTAATCATTGAAATGACCAGACAGAGGGGAATATTTAATCGTGCTCATCCCATTTCAACTGGCACTGCTGGCACATTTACTGGATGCTTGTAAGCTTACCCTGGGCTAGATTTTAACGAGCCTAATTTGAGGTGTCAATTATAGGTGATGACATGTTTACTATGTAATATAAATATATCAAAGCAGTTATTCAACAGTGTGACTAACAGTTGAGTCCTTAATACCTCAGGCTAGGATTTATCTGGAGACATCTGTGAAACTGTGCAGTCGTAACTTATACCTTTTTCAATAGTATGTCTGTGAGATGAGTTTTATTACTTTTGACTGGAGTCTTTACCCTAAGCTATTACTGATCATGATGAAACTAATATTCTATATTATGTTTTCCTAATATCTGAATCCTAATATATTGCTTGTAGTGGTAATAATGAAGAATGAATTTTGTATGAATCATTGGTGGATCCAGAGGGTTCGAACCCCCCCCCCCTTTTGAAAATGCCTTAAAACCACATTGAAGATTTATTTTCTTACCTGGTCAACGTGGTCTGGGAAAGCTCAGTTCTTGAAACCCCTGAACCCCCCCTTTCAAAATTCCTGGATCCGCCCATGTGAATTATTATTCCATGATAGCCCCCCCAGACACCGACAGAGGCGGGTGAAAGAGAAGCACAACACAGCAACTCCAAGTTTTAACATTCAGTTCTGGGATGGCATCAAATTCATTCAATCCTTTGCCTAAGGTTAGTCAAAAGATGTGCCTGGCAACTTAGGAGGCAGAATTCGGGAGTGTCACACTTCACTGACATAATTGCTCTGTAGAGTAGAGGTCAGTAAGCGTGAATGCCAAACATCTCTGCATCTAGTTTCTCTAAAATGAGTACAAAAGGTTGAGATTCAGTTCAACTTTTGTTCAGTTTATACAAGGAAGCAGTGATGTGAACGTGGAACCGTCCCTCATCTGCGTTGGTGGGCCGATCTAAGCTGCTGAGCCAGTACATGAGGTCCGGACTTGTGTAGTCCCTGGACATCTGTGACAGACAGGTCTCGCAGGTAATGTGTAGAGAAGACTGTATCAAAACACCAGAAGCAACCTTCCATGATAGTGGTCAAGGAACAGTTGCTATGGAGGGCCATCATCGAGGCTAGTGCACGAATCTCATGAGGATTGGAAGCGGCTGGAGGAGGCAACCCTGCAAAGGTGTAGGTTTGCAGGATCATGGCACGCATTCAGAAGGTCAACGTGGTCCGGAAACCTCAGTTCTTGAAGCGATAGACAAGGATATGAAGAGGCGCCTTCGTAGCTGTCGACGATCCTTGGCGGCAGGAAGGTAAACGTATTGAGCCCTAACAGGGCAGAGTGTCGAGTCTTCAGTATCATCCGGCCTAAAGATGGTGGACAACGGGGGAATGGAAAACATCTGGCCCGGTTCGCAATGAAGTCCCAGTGGAGACCCAGGAAAGCGTTGCGGTGCTTCTTCCACTCGAACCGCACCCGACTGACATCATGGAGTTCAGATATACAAGCAGCGGTAGCTAAAGCTACCAGGAAGAATGTCTTGAATGTCACTTGTTCCAGTCCTTGTCTTCTAAAGGTTCATAGTCTGTAGAAATCATATGACGAAGGACGATGGACAGATCCCTGGACGGAGGTCTGAACTTCCTGGACTTGGTTAGTGAGTCTATAGGAGCATAGTAGACTCTGCAACTCGGGAACAGTGGACATCATCGTGCCCCTGGTAGTAGCCAAAGCTAGTTCATAGCAGCCTACTTCAAGTAGGTAGCTAAAATAGTACCTTTGAGTTTCTTAGTAGTGTGGAGATGCTGGAGAAACTCAGCAATGACCTGAGCAGAGGCACATGTGGGATATGCAATTCCCCTAACCTTGCAATAGTCTTCACAGTTCTTCCATTTATAGTCGTACAAGGAACGGGTCGAAGTACGATGAGCTGTGGAAGTAATAACTGTGGCCACTCAGTGAGAGTTGCCCTTAGCTATGAGTGATCTCTGGAGATCCACCAAACATGAAGATTGAGGGTCTGAGGATCCCCCGTGGCATAGTTCTGAGTGAAGGTGAAGAAGCAGGTCGTCCCGGTTGAGAAGCGGTACTGGCCAGGCTTCTTAGGTTGACAAACAAACTTCTCGCAGGCCAGAAGGGCGCAACCAAAAGCAGTAGTATTTTGCTGGTGGCCAATACTTTCTGTATTACTCTTTGTAGCAGAGCTGGAGGGGGAAATGCGTAGGCGTTGAGACCCTCCCATGATATTGCCAGCGCGTCAAGGTCCCAAGCCAAGGGGTCTGGGATTGGTGATATGAAGTTAGGAAGTTGGTTGTTGAACTTTGTGTTGAACAGGTCTATTTGGGTCTGTGATAAAGGGTAGATCATCGACTGGAAGATCTGGGGCAGTAGCTTCCACTCTGTCGGGGACGGACGATTGGATTGGGACAAGGCATCGGCGATCACATTTTTTACCCTGGGAATGTGTCTGGCTATAGCTATGATGTTTACTGAGTTGATGAGATGGAAGAACCTGATCGATCACTGTAGCAGATTCGCCGAGCCTGTCGAGCCTAGATGGTTTATGTACCAAACCATGGTTGAGTTGTCTGATTGGATCAGCAAACCTTTTGATCAAAGCTCTGTTGCCCAATGTGTACCACCTTGAATTTCAGCTCGTTTATGGGAAGTACCTGTTCGCCAGATGACCACAACCTGGCCACAGCCCATTCCCTTGGGGTTGTCGGCCTGAAGATACAGGCGTAGAAATCGCTGTATCGGCCGAAGTTGGAGCTGACCTCTTTACGTTAGGGCTTCAGCTGATGTCAGAAGGCCCCGTAGCTCCTGCCACTGATGTAAGGTTCTCGCCTGAGACAGTGCTGGAGGAATGCATCGCTGAATCTTTATCAACCTGTCGTGAGGGACGAACATCATCCCCTGACAAGTATCGACCAGCGCTCTGATGAATTGGAGTCTCTTGAGTCAGTATTAGTTCTGATTTCATGATGTTCAACAGCCACCCTAACTGCTGGAGCAGTGTGGTGGTGAACTGTAGTTGGCAAAGCAGTACAATCAGTTCCTGTTGAGCCTGGAAGCAATCTCTGTAGCGCCTCTGTAGCTTTCAAAGGTGATCCCTTGAGCTTGTGATCGGCTTGATAATTCAGGTAAAATGCCAAGGGAAATTCCAAATGGTAGGTCCTTCCATTAGTAATGATTCCTGTTGAACACGAAGCGAAGGTACCTCCGGTTCTCTGGATCTATCAGAGTGTAAAGGCAAGCGTCCTGAAGATCAAGGCTGATGAGGAAGTCTCCCTTCTTCAAGATGGTGCATAATAGGTTGATCGACACCATCCTGAAGTGAGGAGGTGGAAGCAGAAATTGGACATTGAACAACTTCAAGTTGAAGATGAGCCAGAGCTGTTAGAATTCTTCTTTGGAACCAAAAAATATGGGAGAGTAGAAGCCTAGAGTGACGAGCGATGGACCTAGGAGTCTGGAGCTGGTCCCCAGGATAGGAGCAATGAGCTGGATGTGATGTCAGAGGTGGACTGCCGATAATGGGTAGCTGGTAGACATGAAGTAGCAGGTTGGTGACGTACGGATCGTTGAGGATGGTCCAATTTGGGGCATAGATCTGTAATCTCCCACCTGCCGGAGTGTTGAAAATCGGAGCGGTTGGGGGCGTGAGGTCCCAAGTCTGGGCCAGAGTTTGTCTTTGGGGGGGAGGGGGAATGCAACAGAAGGAACCACCATGGCCAGACTTCTTTCCTCTGCCACGGCCTTGAGGGGATACGCCATGAAAAAGATTGCGTAAGTCCAGATTGGTAGGGGTGAACTGTGCAGTTCGATGCTGTCTTAATGAGTCCTGGAGATGTAATTTCTGTAGTTTCAACAATTCAATCGAGACTTGGAAATGGGTTTCTTTATCAACCTTAGTAGACACCTCTTGGATGCTGATGTTGAACAGGGGGGTCAGTGAACCATGGCTGGCGAAACAGTTCTGTCTTGAATCACTCCTCCCAATATGAGATGTTAAGGGGTCCACATTGGCGCACAGCAAGGGCGTAGCCCAAAAAGTGAGATAACTGATCCAAGATAATTTGGAACTGGTCCTCCGAGTTTTCGAGTGATCCAGGTCATCTGCTGAAGGACTCAGTTGGAGCTTCTAAACAATCCAAACGAGTACCCGAGCTGTTTCTACTGCCGCAAAGCTACCCCCAGGGGTAGATATCTCAGATTGAATGGGAGATTCAGGTATGACTTGTTGGACTGGATCAATCTCGGGAGGTGGACCAGATGAAGAGCCAGGTGCTACGGAAGCTAGATGAGCTGGAGTAGAAGGCTGCATTTGGTTCCAGGCTGAGGTGATGGCCCTGATCATCATATTTAGATCCGGAGTCGGGGTAGGAGTGGGATTGTGATCAAATTCCCATAACTTAGCAATGATCCTGGAGTGGGTTGAAGGATCCGCAGAGCGTGTAGGCGGAATGTCGTAAGAGACTATAGGCCTATGAGTGGTATCGTAACAATGATCTCCTGAACAACAGTCAGAAGAACTGTCAAGACCTTGACATAGCAAGTTCCGAAGTTAGTCAGTGATCTGGATCTCCTAGATGATCTGTTATGACTAGGTGATCCGGTATGATATAAAGAACTAATCCGGGGTCGATGTAGTTCTAGTTGGTGATCTGATTCAGACTGGAGCTCTGGTTCGACCATCTGAATGGGAACGACTATGAGGTGTGGATCTGTACTGTGATCCAGGCTGGTCAATGGCTCTGTAAGGTGACCTAGATCGGTTAGGTGACCTGGGTTGCTAAGGTGATCTGGATCAATAAGGAGATCTGATTTGCAGTTGGTCCGGTGATCTGGATCGGTCTGGTGATCTGATTCAAAGTTGTGATCTGGATTCGTTCCGTGATCTGGATCAGTTAGGTGATCTGGATTGGTCAGGTGATGTGGATTGTAGTTGTGATCTGGATCATGACTGTGGTAGTCGAAAATGTGATCTATATCCATTCGGTGATCTGGATCGGGTTTGTGAACTTGGAACGGTTCAGTGAGCGCATTCGGTCCGGTGATCTGGAGCAATCTGGTGATCTGGATGGAAGCAGTGAGCTGGTACGCTCAGGTAATCAAGTTAGTGATATAGAACGGGATGGTGATTTGGCTGGACCAGGTAATCTGAATCGTGACAGTGATCTGGATTGGGAAAGTAATCTGGATCGTTGTGGTGATCTAGAACGATGTGGTGATGAAAACCGAAGTGCAGATTCATGATGAACATCCCCCAATGACACAGTTGGAGCCTGCTCTGTCTGGTTCAATGAACTGTGAGGGGACAGTCGGCTTGCCGAACGTGGTTGGCCAGGCTCCAAACAGACTGAGACAGTCGAAGGAGGATGTATCAATCATCTTGATGATGGTAGTGTTGATCTAAGGTCCCCTGATACTGTAGATGCGACAGGCAGCAACGAATTACCGATCAAGTGATCTGATGCCTTGGAAGGAGGTGATTGATGCACACGTAACAGGTGCCGAATGTCCTCAGATAGGTTGGAAGCATCCATAAAATCCTCTTGATCCAAAGATGTTGCTCTCTTGCATAAAAGTAGGCTTGGTGGGAGTGGGATCAGATTCTGTTGTTTTCCTGTCAATTCTTCACAAACAGACACAAAGGTAGGCCTTAAAATCATCATCTTCTAGTGAATTACACTTGCCATATTGTTTAGTCCAGTTACACTATCCAATACAGTCACTGCAAGACGAGTGAGGATTGAGGGACGAATAATTTGTCTTGCATTGCACACAAAACTTTTTGACTGATTATCTGATTTCTCCATGATGTTAGGGTGAAATAATGTCCCTATAATACAGCACGTCCACGCAGTCGTGCAATAAGAAAGAGAATGATCATTCAGAGGCAATTAGCAATTAGTGGAGCATGCTGCAAGCTTCATTAGGGACAAGGAGGTCTATGGGTAAAAGTTTACAGTCGTTCCACTAAAAGTCGAAGCGAGAGAGAGAGGTGCAAATCGTGAGATAGGATGAGTTTAAAAATATATGTTTTCTAATTTCAACACATCACTGCCAGTTTGTGAAAATATATAGAACAGCAGTACCAGAAGTCTAGATAAGCTGCATATCTGCATGAAATACGCATTGGAATTTCCAAAATATGCACTGAAATATATCTGCAGCATCCCAAATACACAAAAGAAATTACAGAAACGCTTTGGTTAGTTGTTGACTTGCCTACACTAACTTACCAGTGAAAAACAAATGTGTAACAGAAAGTTGCTAACTGTTAAATGTTATGAGTGGATCAGGTAGATTATCGATTGAATTTCACTATGTAACTGTTCACTTTATGAACAATCGCCCAAACGCAGCTAGTTGTATTTGCAACACTCATTATAATTATCATCAAATGAAATCTCTCATCTTGTTAGAAAGTCAAGACATACATTGTTTATCCAAAGAGATTGCCTCACAGAAATTGCATGTGCATTCGTCTTCTAAAACATCATCTCAAAGTAAGATTTTGTCATTTGTCACTGTTCGAAATTGATGTTTTGAAAATTCTGTCATTGCAAAAGAAATTATTGATGAACTTATTGAAAACTGTTTTTAATTGGAGGCTGTTATCGATAGAATATTGACAAATTTGCTTACCTCTGTCACTCACGCACTGGCTAGGAAACATGACGGCAATAGACTTTAGAAAAAACAAACTGAGGATGCATAGAAAATTAAGTTTCCAGGGTTATCTTTCAATAAACAATCTGATGAAATGAGACTATGCTGCACGCATTGTCAGTCGGCAAAGAAAAGTTCTCATCTGTGATTACAAGCCCATACCCCCTAAAGTGGCTAAAACGTGTGACACTGAATGACTATTAGTAAGTAATCCATCAAGTTAGCCTTGCATATTTCCATTTATTCAATACGACATTATTGTGATAGTTCAAACAGCTAACAGAACCGGTTTAAAATGACATTCATGCCGACATTTTTGTATTTCAATTTAAACAATGAAATCTGAAGTACAAACAATTGGCTATAGTTATCTTTTTCACATTTTTAAATTACTGACAGAGAAAATACCCACATTTTAAAAAAGTGTGGGTATCAGTAAATTTGAGTACCCACTGAAGTACCCATATGTAACAGACACCATGGGTAAAACACCCAGATTGCGAAAAGCTTATCTGAAGCTCTGGCAGTACATCTTCAAAAAAGGTAAGTCCTGTTGCTTCAAGTTACACTAGGTTCATGGCTATGCAGGTAAAAAGTACATTGGGGTTAGAGAAACAAATCTGCAAGTAGTCTGTTCAAACAAAAATCATTTTGTGTGTTTGTGAAAATCAGCAAAGATAACAAATAGTGTAAGATAATTTCCTTGAAGAATTATACTTCCAGATTCACTCCATAAATATTTGTGGCTTTATGGCTTGATAAGGCAAACTTAACACTATTCAATAAAAGTCTCTTTGTCCAATGTATTTGTATTTATATGCTACTCTCCTGTTGGGGTAAGCATTACTTACAAAGGTCTTGCTCTCCAGAAGATGTATTCCATCTTTGTCAACGGCCAACAGTAGTGTTTTGGGAAGAGCAGATGTATATGTTTGCTGAAAACAAGTTCATATTCTGTAAATTCTTGTCACAAACATGAAGTTCATTTACAAAAAAATAATTTTATATTACATTAGGTGTAACTCCTTACATATCAACAGAAGACATCTATGGTCTGTCAACCTAACTTTTGGAACACATTTTTTTGCAAGTTACGTTTAAACAACAAAAGGTATCCAACTTTTATTCGCTCAGTTAATAATAAATTTTAGCAATTCAACACCTAATTAGGTTGTCAGATATCATTATTAACTGAGCGAATAAAAGTTGGATACCTTTTGTTGTTTAAACGTAACTTGCAAAAAAACGTGTTCCAAAAGTTAGGTTGACAGACTATAGTCAGTATTCACAATTAAACTAGAAGTTGAGCCAAGAATAAATGTCCAGTTTACGACTATTTTACTGATTCAACCTTCTGTACTCCAATGTAACATAATTGAATAGATATATTATCATAAGTGTGTTTCGATTTTAGTCGCATCAATGTTTCAGCCATATCGTGACCTTAAAGGGGCACTGATCCAGAGCAATTTCTGTGGACTGGTTGTTGCTTTTGT
Organism: Haliotis rubra; assembly: GCF_003918875.1. Lineage (NCBI taxonomy): Eukaryota > Metazoa > Mollusca > Gastropoda > Lepetellida > Haliotidae > Haliotis > Haliotis rubra. The sequence goes on along the minus strand of NW_025766570.1, from coordinate 958,869 downwards.
TATTGTTTTTCTCCCATGAGTACCTGGATGATATCCCCAAATTCTTGACTGGTTCGTTACCTCTGCTGCCCCACCCGCATGCGCAATTGATAGTACAAGTATAGACTGATCAACAAAGATGAAATCTATTTTACTCGATAATATTTCCATCTTCATTATTTTGATAACAAATGAAATAGTATAGATGATGGAGGTACGATCGGGCAAAGGAAAAATAATGATACAATAAGAAGGAAGAAAAAGAAGAGTTGCATTCGTGCATTTGAGTATATAGAGACACTTTTTGTCTTCCTTGTTCTCCTTTCTGCAATAGTCGACCCAACACCAAGACAGGTATGCGGAAAACAAAATGGAGTCCAACACACAAAACAAAAACAGTATGTCGATGGGGGTTTGGACCACTTCCCTACATTGTGTTGTTTCTACACCTCCCCCAAACAGGGACTTCCCCCATGGAAAACCACCAGTGAATGTGCACTCCAATTAGAGATATACAGGTACATAGGTATAGAACACAACAATGCCAGGAACCAAGCTATCGTGTGAAGCCTATGCCGAGATCCGATCAGGTGGTTTGTCCCTTTGGGAGGCGAAGAGGAAGTACCACATATCGCAAGCCAGATATACGCGAATCCGGGGCAGATCCGAGACATACATACAGACAACTTCCGACATGGCAGAGTTCTTCGAGACCTTGCTAGAGAAGTGTCCCCATGTCTTGCTTTCTGACAAAGAGAAACAAATCTTGGAGCGATCAGGACACACCTTCTACGAGCGATACCAGATCACTCGACAGTTTCTCGAACTCTATTTGCTGTGCATTCACCAATTCGTAGAGGGGACGCATCATAGTATGACATACTCTAAGGTGATGCCTGTGCAAAGTTTCACGGACCTGTTCCAGACATGGCCAGACAACAATGACTTGACGAATAAGGATCTTCGACAAAAAGCAATATGCCTACTGTCTGTAAGTTTAATGCTCCGACTATCGGATATTGCCCCTAAATCCACTTTGTATGACCACGCTACACATGGTTGTACACATCAGGTTTTCTCCGTTGATCAGATCCATTTTCAGGAAACTTCTTTGAGAGGCATTTTAGAAGTTGGGAAGTACAATATAGAACAAACTTTATGGATAATAACTTCTTTTTATTCGTGAGTGCGACGTTTCGATACAGATTCTTGTACTGTTGTCAAGCATAATGGGACATGAAGAAGGGGGTGTATATATACTGGATGTAACAATGTAACAAAGAAAACAACATAATTAACATAATTGGCTAGGCAGAAGGCTGATGAAGCCAGAGAGTAGACAAAGGACAGGCGTAGAGGCCAATGATGTACAAATGATAATGACATGTTTATACAGCAGTGAGTTTATACAGTAGATTGGGCTTGGTGGATGAGTGCATCATAGGCGGATGGAATGAAGTATCCTTGGTCTCGGTTGATGGTGGGCTTTTGGCGTTTGATGTGGATGGCCTCGGTGAGCTTGCGTTTAGAGAAGTCTGTTTGTTTGTTAGTTAGAGAGAATGGTGATGTCAGACCACTCTATTTGATGATTGGGGCTTGCTTTGATGTGGTCGGAAATGGCTGATTTGCTGTCGGAATTGGTAACAGAGGTCTGATGTTCACATCACATCAAAGCAAGCCCCAATCATCAAATAGAGTGGTCTGACATCACCATTCTCTCTAACAAACAAACAGACTTCACTAAACGCAAGCTCACCGAAGCCATCCACATCAAACGCCAAAAGCCCACCATCAACCGAGACCAAGGATACTTCATTCCATCCGCCTATGATGCACTCATCCACCAAGCCCAATCTACTGTATAAACTCACTGCTGTATAAACATGTCATTATCATTTGTACATCATTGGCCTCTACGCCGGTCCTTTGTCTACTCTCTGGCTTCATCAGCCTTCTGCCTAGCCAATTATGTTAATTATGTTGTTTTCTTTGTTACATCCAGTATATATACACCCCCTTCTTCATGTCCCATTATGCTTGACAACAGTACAAGAATCTGTATCGAAACGTCGCACTCACGAATAAAAAGAAGTTGTTATCCATAAAGTTTGTTCTATATCATTTTCAGGAAGATGGGACTGCGAAAATTACTTTCTTTGGGATCAAGAATGATACCAACCGCAATGGTTTTGAGGTTCTTCTTCCTCCTCACACCAACAGGAAACTTGACCCTGTGTTTACTGTTAAGGACTATATTTCCCTCCTCCAAACGGAGCAGTGTTTGTGACATTAAAGAAGCCTTTTAAGGCTCTTGACTCTTCGTGTGTGAGTCGTATACTCGAGGACAGCATCAGTAAAGCAAGACTGGCTGGAAAAGGTTCCACTGCGAAGTCTTTTCGACCCACTGGTGCTACACACGCCATTGACACTGGGACGGATCCACACATTGTTCAGAAAATGGGCCGCTGGAAAAGCACTGATGTTTTTTAAAAAACATTATGTTCACTCCCGAACCCCCTTTGATTTCACTGACAATCTTCAGTGTTAAAAGTTCAATTATCAGCATCAGTGATGTGGTTGGGTTTTTTGCAATTTTTCTTGCTCCTAAGACAGCGACTACTATTTCGTCATTATCATTGTGTACTGTTTGGATATCTGTTTTGAGCTTTCTCATTAGTCATTAGGGTGTTTATGAGAAAGCCATTGTTCCCCACAGTTTCATAGATCATCATTGTTGGTTACTCTTTAGAAAGGGCTATTATTTTAATTAAATGTTCCAAACATTTCATGAGCCTGTTGTTGGTCACTATGACGTAGGTTTCCCAAAAGTGTAGTCATGTGACCAACCTAATGACGTCATGTTGAAAGCGATGTCATACATCGCTTACGTCAGTCTTGTTCTGAGTTATTTTCCCTATTGTTATTGACATTGTATACATGCAATATGAGCTTCTATAGCCATGTCATATATGGAGTGTACATTGTCAGGACTAGGGCTATTATTTTAATTAAATGTTCCAAACATTTCATGAGTCTGTTGTTGGTCACTATGACCAAACTCGAAAACTTCTTAATATCTTTCAACTTGGCAGATATGTGATTTGACATATTACATGCCAGGGGGATAAAACTCAAACGTTTGGACAGAACAGAAATTGGTCCATTTCTGAAATTGTAAAAATTAAAGCAAATCCTTCGAGTTTTTGAGAATCGTCATGGTACAGTGGAAGCTCACAAAACTGGCAGCCCTCCAATCTGGCATACTCTCAATATTGGGACTAGAATTTAGTCCTGGCAGAAGCTAGTTAATTTATGATCATTTACACACCCTCTAATCTATTCTGCATTTCGGCACAACAAAGACCACCCAATTGACTGTTTGTACAGTAATTAACACTCTCTAAACCGGCATCCGGTACCTGGTTTCTCCTGTTGATGTCTGATTAGCTGCACGTGTATTAACAACACAGTGTACTACCATTGGCATTAAGCTCATTGATGAAGCCTGATAAAAGGAGTATTGATAAGGATTATGCCTAAGTAGGTGACGTAAATTGGTGAGTGACATGTGTCACTTGTATTATAAATTGATTGTCGTGTCACAATTTGTCAGTCGCTCACCATACCAAGATGGCTAGATTTGAATTAACTCTTGAATGCAGAAAACAGTGAATGGGAGGCGGAGATTCAAGCCAGGGCAACGCCTACAACCCCAGGAGCCAACCAATCGTCTGACGAAGAAGATGTCGACCCCCCTGACCTTAGCTGTCCCTTCAAGTTGTGCTTGTTACCTTTATTGATGAATAAAGAATATGATGACTATCAACATGTTGTTCAGTCGTATTTTACAGCTCACGGAATATCATTCCCAGGTTGAAAAAGACAAAGTTCTCTAAACCAGCATGCCCTCTATACCGACACTTCCACTGTATTTGTAATAACCAAGTTACTTGTTCTTAACATAAGCCTGGACAAAAGTTAAGCAACAACCCATATTTTTCTGTGTGATCACTTTTGAGATTGTGGGAAATTTTCATTAGTTTTATAAACAAAAAAGAAACGTGCTGTTTGATAGCAAATGACAAAAGCAAACTATGACAAACTCACTTTTATTCATTTTAAGTGTGTACACTGAAAAAATGATACTTTGCTGAATGGTACATTTTCACAGAAAAATTGCCATGGTATAACTCCAGCTGAGCCAGATTCTGCACTGGGGGGTCACAGTTCCTGATTGTCCTACCCAAATTTTCCCAAATATTGTTGATCTGGTTCAGATCCGGACTACAAGCTGGCCAAGGCAGGGTGGTGATGGCTTCTTGTCACAATAACTCGGTTACTGCTCTGGCTCTGTGTGGCCTTGCATTGTCGTCCATGTACACAGGTCTTGTGCGTGGAGGGTGGTTATCAAAATGAGAGATAACAACTGGACGTAAGATGGCATCCTGATATTGTTGACCATTAAGGTTCCCTTTACTGTCACAAGAGGCAATGTGCAGTCGTCATAGGAATCACAACACCAGAACATGACTGATCCCCCTCCACATGCTAGAGTTGTCTGGATGTTTTTAGCGCCAAATCTCATGTTTTGTTGTCTCACAGACATGCACTCTACCACCTACCATCCGCAAAAGCACCCTGCACTCATCTGACCAATGGATCTGTCTCCAGTGAACCAAATTCCAGTTGGATCTGACACGACACCATGTCAATCGTTCACGCATGTGCTGACAAGTTAGTTGAGGCCGTTTTATTGGTCTTCTGGCATAGAAACCTGCTGCTATGAGGCGCCGTCTAACAGTCCTTGTAGAGAGTCTCTGATTAGTGTACCACTGGTCTCTCAATTGTGTCGAATTTGCAAAGGGGTTTCGTCCAACGATCCTCAAAAGCCGCCTGTCCTCTCTTACAGATGTTATTTTCGGTCTGCCAGATCTTAGGCGATCCCTCACATCATTAGTTTGTCAATGTTTGTCAATTAAACGGCTTATTACAGAGTGGTGACGACCTGTTCTTCTACGAATAGCTCTCAGAGACATTCCGCTATCTCTAAGTCCAATAATCTGCCATCTTTCGGCAGTAGACAGGCGTCGTCTTGCCATGACAAAGTTTCAGTTACTTCTAAGCTAAGATCACCGAATACACTGCGCTTGAAGTTCACGACTTTAAAGTGGATTTTTCACTTTTCACGAGTGTCAGTGAATGAAGTTCAGCAAATGCACATTTTCCATGCTTGATCATCTCTACCTTGCAATAAAAAAAAAATCTACGAAAGACTATTGTTGCCAAAATCATATATTCTTGCAAAAAAATCTGTCATACTAACAAAATAATGAAATATGAATTTGGTGTTGCTCAACTTTTGTCCAGGTGTATACTTTATTCTGGTATTTTCTTTACAAACACAGCATACAAATGCAGATTGACTGAAAGAGATGAAAATCTATCTTAATATTTAACCAAGAGAAAATTAAGTGTCAATTAGACATAACTTAACTTAGACAGAACTCCATGACATCGAAACATGACGGTTAAAAATTGTAAAGTGACATGCTCTTGAGAATAGATATCAGAAAAGTACTCTTTTAGTTAACATATTGAATATATATATAGTATGACCAGAAATTATTGAGAATTTTAGGAATATGTTTAATTGGATTTTTAGTATAAACAACCTTGACCTGCTATCAAGTGCTTGGTTTCATTCAAGAGAGACAACTCCGTTAATCCTTTTTCATTAGTTTGTGAAGAGTTATCCCCCTTTGTTTACACGACTAGCAAGCACCATTTTCAGTGATCCTCAGTGTGGATGATTTAGAGAAGAGGAAGTTGATTTTAGAGTATTATAACAAGGACATCAGATCAGCTAAAGTGATTTCAAGTAGAACAGGCATCCCTTTGTCCACTGTTTATCGTGTTTTGAAAAAAGTTGCAAATGGATATAGCATTGAGCACCAGGGAGGCGCAGGTAGGCCCAGAAATTTGACTGTCGGTGACAGGAGGCAGCTTGGTATCCTTGTTTCTAAAAACAAACGAAGGAGTTTAGAAAACTTAAGGCTGGATATGATTGATAGAGGAACTGTGGCTGTCTGTAAGGAGACAATTAGAACTGAGCTGCATGCAATGGGTTGGCAGAAAAGTCAAGGAATTCCATCACCGATCATGACCCCTGAACAAAAGGAGCGAAAGTTGAATTGGTGCTTACAGCATAGAAATTTTAACTGGGTCAATGTGATTTTCTCAGATGAAAGTTCTGTGTGGCTGTTTCCTAATACACTGAAATTCTGGACCAAACAAACTGAAAAACCTTTGTATCTATCAGCGCCCAAAGTACAGTCCGAAATTTAACATGTAGGGTGGCATATCTGTGTTAGGGGCAACACCACTCTGTGTATTTGAAGGGAATATGAACAGTGAGCAGTACATAGATATTCTCGAGGGACATTTACTTCCATCTGCTCACGTGTTCTATGGAAATTTTTGGATTTTCAAGCAGGACAACGACCCAAAACATTGTTCAAAGCATTCACAGGCCTGGTTTCAGACCCAAAATATGACATTACTAGATTGGCCAAGCTATAGCCCTGACCTTAATCCAATAGAAAATGTTTGGGGACTTATGAAGGAAAGTGTCAATAAGAAAAATCTGACAAATATTGCTGAAATGAAAGAAAAGGTGGTCCAATATTGGGACAGCATGGACCACGACTTTCTAACTCCTTTGATCAGTAGTATGCCCCGCCGCATTGAAGCCTGCATTGCTGCCCATGGTGACTTGAAAAATACTAACTGTTCACCTGTCTTTGAATCTGGAGTTATGTTCTGCTATTATTCACGTTTAATACCTGAGTAATGAGTGAAAAAAACCAAAACTTACAATCTTAAATTCTCAATAATTTCTGGTTGTACTGATATATATATAACATAATGCATACTCCTGGTTTATTTTCATGGTACATGTAATCATCTAGAACATCAGCATCTTTGTACAATTTAATTGATGTATGAATGGATGACTATGAGTTGTAACAAGAGCCGGATTCTCCATTGTCAATAATGTCTTCATAGACCCATGACAATTTTTCTTGAACATTCCCACCTAATACTACTCTTATTTGTAACCTTCTTAGTGTACAAAAATCCATCTGATGCTATTTTAACTCCTACCTTATTGCTCTTCAGTACTGCCTGATAACACTGATAAAAACTGTCATCATCGCAGACACATTTACACAATTTATCAATGCAGCCACTGGACTCTGTTATGAAAACATGCTAATCGATATGTTACATACAACTGGTGAAAGAAGGTAGCAATAACACATAAAAATGGGATTTTGTCCTATGTTGGTCATTTTGGTGTGGGATTTTGTCCAAAGAAATTTTGTCCTGTGGTATTTTGACTGGGTGGGATTTTGTCCATCTGCTTGAGGTAAAAGTGTACTGGCTTACCATTGTTTTATACCACTTCATTGCTTGGGGCAATAGCAATAGCACAGTGCACAAGCAATCCGATTATCATTACTCCGTGTAACGAAGTTACAAGGTTCAGCTTCGTGTTAGAAAGCTTTACTAGGAACTGTCATGCTAGTCAGATGGGAGTGATTCCCCGTCGCTTGGTGTTGCTAGGCCTTACTTGTTCGAGCCAGATGCTAGTGAAAGTGAAAACGATGATCAGCCTCGCTCATCACGGTTACGGTTAATTTCTTCAACCTAAACAGTGCGACATTAAGAAGGGTGGATGCCCCCATCAGATGCAGTTATTTGAAAATATGCCTGGTAGTTCTTGTCTGATTGTAATAAAGTATCAAAGCAGTGTGGGCTTTTTCAGGTTTTCTAATGCCTGGATGGTATAATGACTGATCATAATTGATCCCATTTCTGTGTTTTTTTACCTCGATATTTAATCATGTCATGTAAAAATATGATGTCTATTACGTATGATATTAAAAATTGACATTTGATTTATTTGAATTCGTAAACTAAACAACCCTACTTTGCCATTGCTAGAAGAATCTGAAAATTTACTTAGGTAAATAGGTACATACAGTTTTAGCACACAGCAAATGCTTTTATGTATTTCTTATGCAAGAAAGAAGTTCCGTTCTTATCCTCAAAACAGTATTGGCCCATAAATATTTTCACGCAATTAAAATTGGATGCAATATAGCGATTACTACTCCATTGCTGTAACCTGTGTTAGGTGGTATAAACCTACACATGTTATTTGTCATCATTCACTTGATGGTCAGTTAATGAATTTATAACAGGTATAATTAGCGGTAACACCACTTAGATTACTCGACAAAGGTTCCCATTTGGCATTTCTTGTGTCTGGAGTAAATACTCAACATTATAAACATCGATCAAAGGATTAACCGATAACACACTGATTGATTAATTACTTTTATCTTGCACAGCGGATTTGTCAAAAGGTAGTGTTTATGTATGTAGATTTACTAAGCTAAACTGAATACACTTTGTCGTGTCTGTGTAAAAACAACATCCTTCTTTCAAAGGATTAACCGCCAAGACATTGATTGATTACTCATTATTGGCTAACTAAATTACTTTTTTTGAAAGAATGGCAGACATTATGCAATTAGTTGCCAGGTGTGCTATCTTGGGTGACCAATGAGACTATACACCAATGTGAAATACCTGAAACGATACATCACTTTTTCGTATATTAGACTGTTAAAAGACACATCACTTGGAACAGCTGCAGATGAATGGCATATCACTCGTTTTTGTGGATATTGATGGATACATTCCCCGAACAATGTAATAGCCTGACATTGTTACTATAACTTTAATCTGTTTTAATTTTAATATTTGCATTTTGTTTTTATTCATTTGTCATAGCATTCAACAGAATCATTGTTTTCGTCGTGAAGTGTAATGAGACAGACAACATACACTAGGGTGTGTGTGCGAATTATGATTCACATTGGCAAACTATAAAATGTCAAGATATTACAGTCCTGTTATAAATTCACTATAAGTATCAGCAGATCGTCTGCTTTATATTTAGTTTCAAAATGCATACAAGTATAATAATAATCTAATTAGGAATATAAGACCAAATATAAAGACGTACATTGACTAGTATCTACATACTGGTGAGTGGACGTTAACCACGTGAATGTAGCAAGAAATTTATCGCGCAGTATTGTCACTTCAACCCCCACCTCGCTTCCGAGGAAGAAATCGTTATGTTACAAGTTGTGTCATGCCAAATCCTTTTGGTCCTGATTCAAATATATATTTAACTACAAGAAGAAAGTAGTTTTGATTTTCTAACTTCATGAAAACAAACCATAATCTCATTAACTCTAATAGACCTTAGCCCGGTACCCTATGATTTTCAAAAATGGTGGCTCCTTGTCGCGAACATCTGCCAGTCTGAGGATAAATGCTATTTAAGTTTGGTTTCACCGAGTTACAAAATCAAAACTACTTTCTACTGGTAGTAAAATATGTATTTGATTGATGGCCAATAGGATTTTGCATGGCATAGCTTATAACATAACAATTTCTCTCGTGGAAGCGAGGTGGGTGTCAATATAATACTACTTACAGTATTATTGTTACTTCGACCACAACCTCGCTTCCGAGGAAGAAATCGTTATGTTACAAGTTGTGTCATGGAATTATGGTTATCAATCATGTACATATTTTACTACAACTAGTAAGTAGTTTTGATTCTTTAACTTCCGTGAAGCGATCTGAACACAAGTAAGATATCGTTTCAGGCTTCCACAACGCTCGCTTCGAACTCACAAACATAACCCATTTAGCATGTCTTCGATGATGTCGAGAAATCATCAAAATGACGAGCTTGCTACACACTTTATATACAACTAACTGAAAAATCCTTCTTCATATGACGTCACTGCAGTGCTCTGGCGACAGAGTTATGCAACTTTTAATCGCTCTGTATTAATTAACCACAAGTTTTTTATGAATGAATTTGGTGTTCCGCATAAGACAAACCACAAATCTTTCATATGTTATAGTTAAAAGAGTACAAAAAAACAAAGTTTATTTGTTCTTTAATAAAAGAACTGTCAATGTCTTTGACTCAATATTAATAAACTGAATCGAAGTGTCCAGTTAGGAATCAACTTTTATGAACATGTAACTAGAACTGGTTTGACTAGAACTGAGAATTGTGTTAAATAATGTCATTAGTATTCCTCAATGAGTCTCTCAGGTGGCATCACTGAACGACCACTTCTTGTGACTGTTTTACTGTGCATGTTATCAGTTTTTGGCAGGAATGGCATTTCTGGCTTGTTGATGCAGGGCCTACTGTCTGGTGTTGTCTGTGTTGTTGTCTGCAGTTTTGTCTGCAGTGTGGATGATAATGACTCCACTGGTGTTGAGATCAGATCACATCGATTTCTTCTTCCACTGTACCATTGTCAGTTTTGATGAGGTACGATCTTGATGCGACTTCCTCAAGCACACATCTTTGCAGTCTCCAGTTGTCACTATCTTGGATTCACACTGGTGTTCCGGGTTGTAGCTGTGGCCGCTCTTTCTTCCTTGCTCTTCTGTCGTGGTATGTTTTCTGATTTTCTTTCAGGATGTCTTTCTGTTGTTGGATGTTTTCGCGTGATGGCGTTTTATGTTTTAACTCCTTCATCATTGCAGGTAAGTTTGACTGGATCCGATGTCCAAAGAGTAATTAATCTGGTGACTGTCCATGAGATAGAGGAGTACTTCTGTATGCAAGTGATCCTAGGCGAGGGTCTTCTCCACTACGTTTGCTTTTCTTCAGGATGTTTTTCACTGTCTGGACTGTTCTCTCCACTAAGCCATTGGATTGAGGGCATCTGGGACTTGATGTGATGTGAGTAATGCGCAGTCTCGGGTGAACTGGTAGAATTCTGCAGTTGCACAGAACAGCCCATTGTCCACAGTCACTAACCAATCTGTCTGGAATTCCATGTCGTGAAAATATAGACTTCAATGTTGTGATCACTGCTGTGCTTGTTTGGCTGTTTATAGAGATCACCTCTGGATAGTTGTAATAGTAATCAACTACCACAACATAGTTTTTCTTTTCAATCTCAAACAAGTCAGTGGCGACCAATTGCCATGGTTCAGTAGCTCGCTGGTGGGTAATCATTGGCTCTGTACTCTGTTTTGGCTTGAAAGTTATGCAGGTATGACACCTTCGTACCAAATTCTCAATGTCCCTATTCAATCCTGGTCAATACAGTAGTTCTCTGGCGTGAAGCTTGCATTTTTCTTCTCCTTAGTGACCAGTGTGTATCTTTTCTAGCATCATGCTTCTGAGATTCTTTGGAATTACAACTCAACAAGACTTGAAGATGAGTCCATCAATTACTGAGAGTTCATCTTGCTGGTTCCAGTAATTTAAGTAGGTCTTTCGGGCAGTTTGCTCTTTCATTTGGCCAGCCAGCTAGAATTGTGGTGTAGAGTCGGTACTTGATGGGATCTTTCTCTGTTTCTTCTTTTATTTCTCCAAAGCGATCTGCTGACATTGGTAGACTGGTCATAATTCCATCGACGAAAGCTTCAATGTTGTCTTCCATTGTATTTACTGGTTCTTGAGTAGCAAATTTTCTTGATAACTCATCAGTTGCATACATTTCTTTACCTGGAGTGTACATGACTTTAAAATCATACTTCTGCAGTCTTAGGCGAAATCTTTGTATTCTGGGTGGACATTCATTCAACCCTTTGACTAATATTGGAACGAGAGGCTTGTCATCAGTTTCCACAAGAATGCTTGATCCATATACATAATTATGCAAGAAATTGCTACCTATACATAAAATATGGAACTTTGTGGACGTATTGCTCTAGGTTGCATCCAAGCCCTTAATCTGACATATAGTCAGGTTTACAAAGTTGTAAACAAATCAGTTACCTCAGGGGTTGTGTCAAAATCAAAACCAGGTAGGAAACACAAACTGGATAGCTTTGATAAGGGTGTCATACGCCGTGCAGTTTATAAACTGTATGAACGCAAAATCCCACCGACATGTGCTAAAATACAAGATGAGATCAAAGATACAATAAATGTCCCGAAAACAACACTTTTTATAGCTCTGGTAGAAATGGGGTTCAGGTACACCAAATGGGGAGATGACAGAGCTGTGTTTAAAGAAAAGTACTCAATCCTGTCCATGCGATCAGCTTATTCCAGAACAGTTGAAGAATACCGCAATTTGGGGTTTCAAATTATATACTTTGATGAAACCTGGTGTAATAAAAATCACTCAACCGATTGGATGTGGCTTCCTTCAGATTGTTCTAAGGCACCAGTGTTACCATCAGGCAAAGGTAGACGCCTGATCATCTTGCATGCTGGTACCCGTAGCAAGGGACTGATTGGGGGTTGTGACTTTGTTTTTGAGGCCAAGAAATCTGATGGTGATTACCATAGCGAAATGAATGGGCAGGTATTTTTGGACTGGTTCTAACATTAGCTTTTACCGCAGCTGGACAAACCAATCGTTATCATTTAGGATAACGCCAGTTACCATAACCTGTGTGTCCCTGGTACCTTCACACCCACCATGAGTAATCTCAAGGCTAAGTTGTAGGATTTTCTCACTTCCTGTAATGTGACTTACAGGCAATCAGAAACAAAGCCCCAGCTCACGGAAAAAATCCGGCAGCAAAAAAAGCCAATCCAGTACATCACTGACGAACTAGCTGCAAAACAAGGCCAGATAGTTCTGCGGGACGGCATTAACATCAGACGAATTGCACCTGTTGTAATTCCACTAGAGTCCTCGACCAGCAGTGATACTGACACTTGATATTTTGAGACGGTACCTGACATGCACTGCCTGTGCATTACATAACGCTGTCAACCTGTCTGCCTGCCAGGTGGGTCACAGTATAGTTTGTTTCTTTGAAGTGTTTCTACCATGGAATTCTTTCTAAGTTTTTCGATATTTTACGAGTAATCATTATGACTAGGGAATGGTACAACGTGATTACTCATATGCCATATTAGGTTAAGGTGGTATGTATATACATGAGTTTTGAATCTGAAATATCAACCATTATCAAATAATTGCCAAAAAGCATTTTTCCAAGGATTTCCGGCCTTACTTTAGTACTTCATTTCCAGACATGGTTAGACATGACAAAGACCTTTGATATGAAATGTCATAAACTGGAGAGGAGAGTACCATATTGATCTCTAACAGAAGCAAGTCTCTAATAGATGGAGGTATGGTCATTGTGACGCTCTTGAAATAAACTTCACCCCTCAAATCATCTCACGTCCTTCTCACTAAATTTCTTATGTTACTCAGCCGCTCCAATGTTGCCTTTTTAAGGGCTTTTCTTGTTTGATATGTCACGTATACAAATGTTCTTTAATCAAACAATTTAAGCAATGATGTTTACATAAAATGATTATGTTATTTGAGACCTTGTCAGTATGAACATATACAAACTGTTAATACAGTGCAGACTGACTTTGGATGACATCTGGCTGGGACAGAATGGGTTTATTCCAATTCTGTTCCTCTTTTTCAGTTTGTGCTTTCTATCAATGATGTGATCATGCACTGACTCAACCCAAGCAAAAACATCCTATTGGTTACTCTTCTCTTCAGACCCATTTTTGGCATATTCCTCGACAACATCCCTAATGATTTTAAAGTCGTAATCCAAACTGGTAAAGAGGCTGTTCCTGATATTTAGGCCCTTATTTGAATAGTTGGTGAAGGTTGCTATTGTGAACAAAAAGTCCCAGTGACGGCATGTCCCAAAGCTGTGTAGAAAAACAATGAGTATTGGCAGGCAAATGAGGCAGATTTTACATCGTGATCTGCCAAGTACACTTTCTGCAACACGTTCCTATAATTGAACAACCTGGATGAAATTGTGTTCATATTGGACAAGGATAGTATGGTATTTCCTGAAATCTGAAATATTTTGGCGCATTTTGGGAAAATGATTTATGTCTCAGAATGTTACTAAAATTTAAGACATGAAAAAATTCTCTTTTTCTGTAAAGCATCTATATTTCCTTCATTGAAGAATTCCCTGACCAAAACTTTCAGTCATTAAAAAGACACTTAAATTTTATAGCCTTTGCTGTTATTTAGCAAGTATATTTTGGTAATGTAGTAGATGTAAGTCAATATTTGATGCAGAGTCATCATCTGACCCAATAGTGCTTTAATTCTAATTATCTTGGTCATCAAGAATGTGGTTCCATTGTTTCAGGTTTATGTATAAATCAACAGAAGATACCGTATTTGAATTCAAAAAGAAGAGCTTGGAACAATAGTTTCTTTAGATTGGTTTCATTGCTATTTGTATCATTGACAGCAATTATCATCTAAGTTCAGGTGCAACAACCAATAGTCACTCTATAAATATTTACCCCAACTTCAAAGACTGTTGCTCCAAATAGTTGCCAAGCCATGAGGACCTGAATAAATGATAACACAGCATTCTGAGGACTCATATCAAGCACAGTTTTGTGAGTTGTGGAGATGTCTTCAAGTCTTATTGTCATCCTCAAATCCCTTGGTAGTATCCTGACCACAGAACTGTAAGTAGATGAAAAGCACCATGAGACATTAACAAAGGAACATAAAATCGAAGTACTAACAATATGAAACAAGCAACTACCCACAATGTTTCCAAACCTTAAAGAATGGACTATTGTAGGAAATTGCTCTTCATACCAAATTTTAACTCTGTGCCTGATATACTTTCAAAGGGAAATATGTTTTCTAATGCCATACAACTTTTCCAAATGTTTCAGTGGGAAAAACACACACTAAAATCCCTCTGATCTCAACAAAATATGATGTCATCATAAGTAAAACCTTTTACAGGAAAAGATTTTTAGAGAATCAATAATGCATTTTGAAATAAATGAAGAGCGTAACATAACATTTAGAGGAGGAGAAGTGACTAAGTAATGGTCATTGAAAGTGATGCTAATATGGCCACCATGATTTGAACAACCACACAAAAATTTCCAAACCTTTTCAAATTTAATATGAATGTCAGACAACTTGCAAATGCCATACACATTCCAGGCCAGGTGAGCTAAAATGTGCTTGAGCAAATCTTCAACTCTTTGTACCTACATGTAGTATACAATTTAAAGTGTCATATGTGATGGCCCCCTATCAAATGATGATGGTAATCATATTCAACTATTTTCATACCGGTAAATACTGAACTATTGATTAGAACAAATATTAGCATTCAGCTATATCCAGCTAAATTGAACAACAGTTATCATTGTTAATAATTCTAATAATATTACAATTATAACATCATAGAGATAAATCCTGTATCTGTGGCTGTAAGGATACTAAAAATTCACTTCATATTTTCAACAAAAGTCTTTTGCACTGTCAACTTTCCACCACTAGTTGTTCCTGCACTTGTATAATCTACTTGCAAAACTTCTGTGCACAAAGATGGGAACACCTCACTCCTTGGATTCATTACTCCACCGAGACAGAATAGGTGGAAGTACTTCTGATATAATAATAAGAGTCATCAGAAGACGACAAATCCCACCGGTCCCCATAAATTTGAAAGAACAAATCAACTAACAGTTACTTAAAGTCCTTCATTTTTTCTTTGGACTAAGTCCAAATTGATTCCATGGAAATCATAAAAATTAAAAATGCCAAAAATCTGCAAATAGCAAAAGGCAATACTTCAAGATCTGTTTGATATATCTGTCAAGTCTTGTAGAAAGATATTTAACAGTTTTCGAGTTGTGATCCGGAAACGAAACCCATCCCTCCCTTTTAAGACTTTCCATGGAAACAAACAAATTTATAAATGACAAAAATCTGTAAATAGCAAAAGGCACCACTTCAAGATCTGTCTGATATATGTGCCAAGTTTTGTTGAAAGATATTAAGGAATTTTCGAGTTGTGCTCCGGAAACGAAGCCCATCCCTCCCTTTTGGGATTAAGTCCAAATCGTTTCCATGGAAACAAATAAAAATAAAAATGACAAATACCTGCAAACAGCCAAAGGAACCACTTTAGGTTCTGTTTGATATATCTACCAAGTCTTGCAGAAAGATATTGAACGGTTTCCGAGTTTCCGGAAACGAAGCTCACCCCTCTCTTTTGAGATTAGGTCCGAAACATTTCCATGGAAACCAATAAAATGAAAAATAACAAAAATATGCAAATAGCAAAAGGCACCACTTTCGGATCTGCCTCACATATCTGCCAAGTTTTGCTGAAATATATTAAGAAGTTTTCGAGTTGTGCTCGGGGACGAAGCCCACCCCTCCCCTTTGAGACTAAGTCTGAATCATTTCCATGGAAACCCGGGAAAAATAACAAGAGTCATCAGAAGATGACATATCCCCCCGGACCCCACATCTTTGAAAGAACAAATCATCTGACAGTTACTTAAAGTCAAGCTTGATTTTCGATTAAGTGCAAATCGTTTCCATGGAAATCATGAAAAACATAAATGACAAAAATCTGCAAATAGCAAAAGGCACCACTTCAAGATCGGCCTCACATATCTGCCAAGTTTTACTGAAAGATATTAAGAAGTTTTTTTGAGTTGTGCTCCGGAAACGGAAGCCTACCGCTCACTTTTGGGACTAAGTCGAATCGTTGCAAAAGCTTTAGGAGTATCAGCAAGGGTACTGACAAATGTTCTGGAACACAAACATTGTGAGGGTGATGCGAAGCAGGTAGGGGTCGTGTCAAAATCACACAAATTAAAACATTTGGACAACTTTCAAAAGAACCTTGTAAGGCAGTCTATCAACAAGCTCTATTCTGAAAACAAATACATGTCACTGAAAATGTTAAAAAGCATTTGAAGCAAGAACACAACCTCAGAATATCAAAGTACACACTCTGGCGACTCTTACACTCTTTCGGGTATCGTTATAAGAAAATTTGGGGGGAGAATAGGTCAGTACTCTGTGAACACCCTGATATCGTTCGCTTGAGAAATAATTTTCTCAGGGTTAAAAAGAAGAAGCGCGACGAAGGGTTCGAGCCAGTGTACTTGGACAAGACCTGGGTCAATGCCTCGCACACTGCCAGTAGTCGGTGGGTACCCGATGGGGGTGATAAGGGGTCACGTAGAAAGCTGCCTCTAGGGAAAGGAGAGAGACTAATCATTCTCCATGCTGGTTGCTCCAGCAAAGGTTTTCTCCCAGGCTGCGACTTGGTATTCAGGGCAAAGTCCACAGATAACAGAGACTACCATTCCGAGATGAATGGTGCGTTTTTCCTCGATTGGGTTAAAAACAAGTTCGTACCAGCTCTACCAGAGAAGTCTTTTATCGTAATGGACAATGCCCCATACCACAGCGTGCAGGACCCCGACAGTAAAGCCCCAACATCGAACAGTCGAAAAGGTGATATGATATCATGGCTCGACAAATTTCAGATCGCATGGCCTTCAAAGGCAACGAAGCCTCAGCTATATGAGATCATAAAAACCCACAAAGGTGAACCTTTCTACAAAGTTGACAGTTACATAAAAAGTAAGGGTCACGATATTCTGCGACTTCCACCCTATCACTGTGACCTTAACCCCATTGAAATGTTATCGGGTATTGTCAAAGGAGATGTTGCCAGATCAAACACAACTTTCAGATTACGTGACGTAGAGGTTTTGGTTAAGGAATCCCTTAACAAAATCACGACTGAAACTTGGCAAAACTGTGTCAACAAGGTAGCTAACGTCATTGAACAAGGTTACTGGTCTCGGGATGGCTTACAACAGGCAACTGTGGGACCACTTGTCATCCCTTTAAGTCGTGACTATGACACTACGACGGACAAGGAACCAACAGGTCTCCCGGAATAGATTTTGAGATGTCCCCAGCCATGACTGGTTGTTTCGTTTCTGTGGTTTAACCCCGCCGCGACAGATAACAACTTTTGCATTTTCAATGATGATAGTTTCTTAAACAACTTTTCCGGAAAATTTTCAAATATAAGAAAGCTGTTGGGTATTAGTAAATGATAAACATGTGTACTATTTATATTTATGTGGCAATTTTGTACAATGATAAAATTTCCAATTCATCGGTCCGTTTCTGTCTCAAACGGACTGTAATGTATGTAATCTTTTCCACAATATGCCAGAGTGAAGGCACCTCTTGAACACTCCTGTATGCAGGAGTTGTTACCTATGCAAGTTTGGACATCCTCCCAGTTTATAATTGTGTTAATTGAGCTGCAAATATTAAACTAATTTGAGAAATAAACTCAGAGATGCCAACCATAATTTTGCCCAATTAGTATTTAGGCCAAAAACTGATGCAAAAATTAGTATATATTTAATACAATATAGAGATATTCTAAGAACTTGTTATTAACATTGTACTTACCTAAATCAGTAGTAAGTATCCACATATAGCTTCAATCGTAGTCACATATTTTGTGTTGTTTCTTCGTAACGAATACATATGGGTTGGCATCTCTGTAAACTTGTTAATTTTGTCCATGTTTTTGTTGGGCAATTTGTTTTAAAGCAAATTTATTTTCATTATTGGAGTAAGTACTGTGCATAACAGCTTTACAGAAACTGTGAAATGAAATGGGGTTTAACCTCGTACAGAAAATGTGAGCAAACACATAGTTCATAGACTCTAGCTGCTTTTGCCATGGCTAATAGAAATGCAGCTGCCTTAGATTTATTGAGTAGTGTTGCCTTTGCCAAGGCTTTCAATGGTTCTGCTTTGAAGGTTGATAGACTAGATATTTAGGGCATCCATTTAGGGAATAATCTCGGGAATGCAAACATCTTCTAGCAAAATGAGGGGCCACTTGTTGTTGAGAAGAGAATTGTGTCTTATTTCACCTCATGCCTTCTCCACTGGAAGAACTTATCCAGTCTATTATAAAGAGTAGATGATGAGGTTTTCTCATTCGTAACTACTAGTCCCTTTCTGTAACCTAACAGGAGTGTACCTGTTTTACTGGGGACTAATTACCTTTACCTGCTCTCGAGAGTTGCAGGGAGGCAACTGGACCTAACTTTCTTCAAGTAAGCAAAATGCACACACCTTGGTATCTTGCATTGAGGAGTATCATATTGCAGGACAAGGAACTTAGAAGGAAGGATGGGACCCTAGGACTTATGCGTAGTTGTGAAGCATCGAAAGTAGTTGTACCTCCCAACAGAACCGTAACAATCAAGTGTTCCCTCTACAAGGAACTACCTCACTTGTGTTATGACAAACTTGTATTATGCTTCATCCAGCCAAGAAGCCATCTTTATCATCAGGGCTCGAGATAACCCCTGCACTGTTTCGTCCCCAGTACAAGTTCCTGTTCAGTTGTCAAACCTTACCAACCAGACTATAGTCGTTTCGCCTAGGGCAATCATCTGCGAGATACAGGCTGTCCAGATTGAGAAAGTTGCACCCATTAACTTGGAAGAGATTGCTATTGAAGTAAAACAGCACCCACTGGACAAGGTGAATATATCTCCAAAGGTTACTGAGGAACAGAGGAAGCTTGGTGAAGAGCTAATTCAGAAATACAGTGATGTGTTTTCTACAGGAGATTTAGATGTTGGCCACTACACTGATGTGAAACATCGGATTGAATTGACAGACCCTACACCATTCAAGAAAAGACATCGGCGCATACCACCATCAATGTTTCAGGAAGTGAAGGACCATCTCCAACACTTACTTGCGTGTGGAATCATAAGACGTTGTCATAGTCCATGGGCATCTAATGTAGTCCTTGTATGCAAGGTTGACAAATCTTTACGCCTATGTATAGACTTCCGATCGCTGAACCGTAGTACTGTTAAAGACGCCTATGCTTTACTACGTGTAGAAGAAATCTTTGATAGACTGGCAGGATCCAAATTTTTCACAGTTATGGACATTAAGTCTGGCTACCATCAAATAGAAATAGAGGAAGACCACAAAGCAAGAACCGCCTTTACAGTTGGACCTCTTGGGTTCTATGAGTATAATCGCTAGCATTTTGGACTTGTAAATGCTCCTGCTACATATCAACGCCAGATTGAACACATGTAAGGAGATCTTCATTTAGAAATCTGCATGATTTACCTTGATGATGTCATCGTATTTTCTGATACTTTTGAAGAGCATCTCATTCGATTAGAGAGGATTTTCCAACAAAGAGACAAAGTGGAATCAAGTTGGCACCCAAGAAGTGTAACTTCTTTCAAGAACAAGCTAAGTTTGTTGGCCATATTGTATCAGCAGATAGAGTTCGGACTGACCCAGCAAAAATTGAGAAGATACTGAAATGGCCAACTCCTAAGAGTTCAGAGGAAATCTGTCAATTCCTTGGATTTGCCGGATATTACTGGAAATATGTTAAGAACTTTTCTAATATCGCTTGGCCTCTCTCACAATTGTTTCCTCCCACCGTGAAGAAGAAAAATCGCTACAAGAAGACAAACGATCAGAAGGTTAAATGGACTTGGGGTCAAGATCAGGAATCAGCCTTCAAGCAACTGAAGGATGCTTTGTCAAAGCCATTTGTTCTTGGGTATGCAAATTATGGTCTTCCTTTTGAGGTTCATACTGATGCAAGTTCACACGGATTAGGTGCAATCCTCTACCAGGAACAAGAAGGACAAAAGAGGATCATAGCTTATGCCAGCCGAGGACTAAATAAAGCAGAGAAGAATTACCCGGCACACAAGTTGGAGTTCCTGGCTTTGAAATGGGCAGTAACAGAGAAATTCTTCGACTACCTCTATGAAAATCAGTTCACTGTAATGACGGACAACAACCCTCATACATATGTTTTGACTACTGCCAAACTGGATGCTACTGGACACAGATGGATTGCAGCCCTTTCATCATTCAACTTTGATATCAAGTACCATCCAGGAAAAGGAAACACAGATGCTGATGCGCTTTCAAGGTTGCCACAAGATGAGGAGACAGATACGATAGCTGCTACATCTGTAAAGACCATCTGCAATAGTTGTCAGACACCCAACTCCATTGAGAGTTTATGCTGTACAGCTGAAGTTGATGACGTTGAACACCGGAACAACATAGCTAGTTTCACTCTACGGGATTGGAGGAAAGCACAAGACAGGGATCCAGTACTCAACAAAGTCATTGCCAGAATATCTCACTGAAAGATACCAGCAGATATCCCTATGGGTCTTGTCCGAGAATTCAGTCACCTTCAGATACAACAGGGAGTGTTATATAGAATTACTAGCATGGATGGAAAAGAGGAGAAGCAAATAGTTCTCCCTGCAGAATTTATCAAGAGAGCATTAAGTGGACTACATGATGAGATTGGACACCCCGGCCGCGATCAGACTCTATCTCTCTGCAGGGATAGATTCTACTGGCCTGGCATGGCTAAAGATGTTGATCAGTCAATCAAAAACTGTAACAGATGCTTCAGAAGAACACCAGCAGAAGGCAGAGCCCCTCTTTTCTCCATCACTACCAGCCAGCCTCTTGAGTAAGTGTGTGTCGACTTCCTTACACTGGAGATGTCAAAGGGTGGAGATCAACATATTCTTGTTCTGACTGATCATTTTACACAATATGCTCAGGCCTACCCGACTAGGAACATGACTGCGAAGACAACTGCAGAAGTCCCTGTCAACAATTTCTTTGTACACTATGGCTTTCCACACAGACTTCATGCAGACCATGGTGCAAACTTTGAGATCAAGGAAGCTGTCCGGAACAGAAAAAAGCAGGACTACACCTTACCACCCACAGGGAAATGGAATGACAGAAAGATCAAACTGGACCCTGATAAGTATGTTAGGTTCTTTGCAACCATCCCAGAAGACCAACTGGAAGTCATATGTCCATGCCTACAATGCAACACGACATGAATTGACTGGAGAAAGTCCCTTTTTCCTAATGTTTGGCAGACAGCCACGATTACCTGTCGACATTGCATTTGGAATTGGTTCTCCACAAGGTAGACAACCTAAGACCACCTACATCAAAGATCTGCCCCAACAATTCCATGACTCCTACAAGTTTGCAACAGCTGCAGCACATAAAGCCAGGGTGTGACAGAAGAGTCGATATGACATCAAGGTCAGAGGAGCTATTCTGAGCATTGGAGACAGAGTCTTAGTGAAGCAGCTTGCATTTGAGGGAAAACACAAACTGGCAGACAAGTGGGAAGAAGACATCTATGTTGTGATGGACCAGCCCAACCCAGAAATCCCAGTGTACTGTGTACAAAGGAAGACGGAGATGGACGGCTAAGGACCCTTCATCGAAACTTGTGGCTACCAGTTGGTTCACTAGACATCAGCACGGAGATAACGAGGACTGTTCCCGTTCCAAAGCCTAGAAGGAAGTACATGGGATCTGTGGTGAAAAACCAACAAGTATCAGACAGTGATTCTGATGATGATCCTATAGTACTGGTTGTATCACAACCTGTGGATGTCACTGATGTATCTTCAGTGGTTAGTGTTCCGTTGAATGCTGCCCCACAAGCTGAAGAAGATGGACCTGAGATCAATGCAGACTAAATTTGACAATGATGAATAGATCATAGTATTATAGATAAAATGGACGGTATTATGATGAAACCGCCCTCTAGTTACAGAAATGAGCAGCCCGCTGATTCCACAACTACGGGCCATTATCAGTTCTGTTGTCAAATGACGTCATAGCAGGTGACGTCACGCTCCATAATGACGTCATAAACCTTGTTTGATGATCTAACAGTGTTTGGTCAACAGCCGGTTGCGAGTAAGTTGTTTGAACTTAAAATTAAATTTATGATACTGTTTTGTCTTTTTTAACAAAAATTCCACCCATTTTAGCTGGATAGGGGAGTTAATTGACTAATGGCTTCTGCAAATGACAATGTCCTGCGAAACAGCGTTAACCCAATAGTGTAGGGATACATTCAAAGGTTTCGGTGAATCGGTTTTCAAATTGCAACCGTATATGCTGATTATACGGTCGGAAATTTATAGCATTGACCAATCAGAACTCGTGTTACATACTAAGTTGAATTAGAATGAATAACCTAAACCTAAATATTTAACATATATTTTCCTTAAATACTTGTGTTAACTTCAGCACTTGCACAAATCTACTAACTCAAAGGTAAACTTGGATAGTTCAGCCTTTTCATTGTACATAGGTTCATGGGTATTGTCACTTGGTCAGTCACAGGCTTGGCCTGTGATTAGTCTTATTGTTCTCTGGGTTCACATGATCGTTTCAGTCATGTGCAGTCACGGATTCAACCTTTTGCTGATCAGTCAGTATGTTTCTTTCTGCTGTGAGCACTTTCTTTGCACAAGTACACATAGGGGCTTATATCACTGTACATTTGGGACTCATTACAGCCTGCGTCCCTGAGACGAGGTAATATATTTATGTTTAAATGCATATGCATGATCTCTATATAAAGTGTCTATATAATTTATCTAAAGGGATTTGTTAAAGTATATATAGAAATAAACTGTAAATCTTAAGAATACAATATTACTTACCATATTTTCTGCACTATTACCTGCATCTTTTTCCCTCTAAAACTGCGGGCTATATGGCAGTGCGGGTTATAATCCAGAGCAGCTTATGAGTGGATTTTACACGGAGAAAACAAGAGTTTTTTAAGGAAGTGTTATAAAATACCCTGAGAATGTAGTCATTGTATGTGCTATTTAAAACGAGACTTTCAATTTCAGGTATGGACAAATCGAGCGGTGTATCAATAATATGACAGTAGATTTGATTTATGAATAAAACAATCCTGCTTGTAACTGTTACGAAAATGTTCAAAGAGAATACAATGCCGTCCGGTAATTCCGCACGCTTCAACACATCGATCGCAACACTGGCTGGGACGCTCGCCAAAATGTCGGATGTGTGCAAAAGGGAAAACTTTTTGTCGCTAATTACGTGAATCAGCAATGCTAATACATACTTTATTGACTGCAAAAGTTTATAAATGGTACTGTGAATTTACTTCCGTGATTATTTCATTTCTAAAACGTATAAAAATAGCAATCAACATTTTGCCATGGAGGTGTCGGGTTCTTCTATGAATCAGGTCACCATGAACTTGTCGCGACATGTGGGTGGGCGTGGCAAGTATTTACATCGATGCTTTTCGTAATTAGTCTTGTTGATAATTAATGGGGGAGGGCCACGAGATTAGTTAAGAGTTGTTAATGTATTTTGCTACAAGATAATATACTGTTTATAAAGAAACAAAATTAAGAATACAATACTGTCAACACAATCCTAATGCAATTCGTTCGATTACAATGAGATTTTGCTCGATGTAGTGTTGTCACAACAATTAAGAAAATCAGTATTGTTAGTTGCTCTCCTCCCACCTGCGTATGTGTTCACAGTCATTTTATGTAAAATAAATATTTGAACAGCTTAGTTGTATGTACTGAGATTCAAAGGTCTGAGCTGTGAAATGTCCATCAGTGAAGACGAAATGAACTGAAATGCTTTCATTCCCATTTTGGCAGAATACATATTTAATCAAAATAATCATTTGTCAAAATAAATAATTCTAGCTCTTGAGATTCTGCATGTTACTAGTATTTTTTTATATTCTTATGTGTTTCATGTTAATTTTAACCATATGAGTATATTGCTATTGCGATATGAATTTGAAGTGTTTCTACTGGCTTAATTTGTGTGGGTGTGGTATTTTCAGCCAATCACTTGTCCATACTAAATTCATGCCGGGAAACCCCGACTGATTGGCACGTGGTAGGTCGCAGTACACACTCCGGCGCAGCGATGACTCAGCATAACATCTAATATCAGTTTTACACTGTTAAGTAAATATTATGACAATACATATTATATTTCAAACTGGCTGCATTGTTTGCTCTCCATAAAGCTTCGATGACAGCAAGTGGGGCCGTACAACCCATGTAAACAAATCGAAATGATGGTACACGTTTCAGGATGTTTTCTCAGTGAAACTAAACCATTTTAGCAACGATTTTCAATTAGATGTGTAGACTCATCAAACATAACAAAAGTTAAGAAATATGTTCATTATATTGAATGGACTGTGTTAAAAACGTCGCATCTTTCTGGCCTGTGGCAGAGGCTGCCCGCATGGAACTCTGGGTAGGAGAGTGGTCGCAGTGCAGCCAGACAAAGAAGTTAGAACGACCCATCAGTTTTAATCATTTATTTTGTAAAAACAACAATGGATTATATTTATTATTCAGAAGAAATCATGATGATTTATCCCGAAAGATTATTAAAGTTATCTGAAACATGAATTTACTACAAGATTGTCCATTCGGTGCAGTCTACTTCTAAAATGGCGATGCGACACATCTGTCAGCCACACGATGTTCAATCGGTCAACGATACTAATAGTGACAATTTATTACTACAAATAATATGGAAGAAAGGATATAACAAAGAAGAAGGATAACAAATTATAACGATTTTGAAAACTTCTTGAAGGCAACTCCCAATAAAGGTATGCTAGATCCTGGCTACTGAAAGATATTTCGCATCTTACTTTTAGTTTTACACTGAATCGCACAAAAGGTTGAGGGTAATAGTAAGGTGCGAGTTATGTGTAGACTGTGTTGTTGAGATCAACTCCAAAACTGGGGTGCGGGTAATATTCAGGAGCGGGTAAGAGTGCAGAAAATACGGGTATACTACTTTTGTGTCTATGTACTGCCTATGTTCTCAATGTTTACGATTGAATTATGTATGTTTTAGGGCAGAATTGGACCTCCTTTTACAACTCCATTTGTTGAATAAATCCCTCGAACCACTACAAGTACTCTCTTGTTTCTTGAGATAACATGAGTACCGCTGTTACACATACATATGTTGATAAAATATAAATGTACAAGCCGCCAAAGGTCTACAAGAGAAACTTGCAATAAAATTACATAAAACATTGCAATTAATGATATGTATTCACACCTGCTTTTTTTTAACTTACATCTTTACGACACAATTAAACAATCAGAGCTTGATTGTACGACTAGACAGTTTCCTGTCATCCCCGAAACCTGCCAGGAAAATCAGATGTGAACGATGTATTCCCATACAGCCTACAGTTCCAAACTGCCTACAGGTTAAAACAACATGATATGGTCCAGTGATCGGGAAGTGAAGTTAAGGGGAATACACCGATCTGACCTGTTCTACCCTTGCTAAAATGAACTTGACCAGTTACTTGGTTAATGAATGGTAACTTTTACTGGTTTCACAATTACACACAACTGACAAGGATGTCCATTTCGTTGCCATGGAATCTGATATGTGACGGGACCCAGATAAAATGTATTTGATTATTTTTGTTTTGGGGTATAGTATTCTTCTGTATATGTTATTTATTAGATCTGGTCGTTTTGTTGTAGAGTAATTTTTGAGAGCTTGTATGAAGCTAAAAGGAGAATACGAATGAAAACAAAACTTTTGATATATTGTAAAAGATATTCTAAAAGTCACATTCCGTGATTACAATTGAACAAAAAGTTAGTAAAATAGCAATAAAAACACAAAAACTTACTCGTATTTCCGCCTATTACGGAAACACCCGACAGTTAATGAGCAGAGGGGGTATCACATGACATGACGTCATATGTGCCTGTTGCTGATGGCTTCCTCTTTGATTTTACCTCACAACTTAACAGTGTCCGTGCGATTCTGAAGCAGTAAAAGATGTTCCTGATGTCATTTCTGAATGGATGTTAGACCGTATCAATACGATCCGATTTTACATCTTGCAAGACAATCTTCCACTGAAGATGAAGAAGAAGAATCAAGCGAAACGGAGGCACCGCTTGAGGTCAAAATAAATTTAATAATAGACCATATCATTTCACAAGATTACTATTTGTCAGCAAAATGTCATACAGTTCCAGCCAGCAAACTCACCCCTATAAATATATGACCAGTCACTAAGAATTATTTTAAAAAAAATGTGATTACAGTTCATTTTGTGTCAAATGGGTGACTGTAGGGTGTATGGGATTTAAAAACAAAATAATTATGTTCAGGCGAGGGAAAATAAAAATTATCTGCTTCAAAAATTACACTGGAATTATTTTGTTGAAAAAACATTAGGATCCCAGTTCTCATTAATAACCTATCAAGTCTCGATACAAGATCCCAGCCTGGTCGAGCAGAGATAATATTCGCGACACAGATAAGTTATTCACCGAAAACTGGTGAATTATAAAATACTAGTCAGGACAACGTACCGTATATGACCGTCTATAAGACGACCCCATGGATAAGACGACCCCCAAACTTGACCCTTAAAATCAGTGTCAAAATGGTATGTTTCGATCCCCCGCGATGGGGTCCTAATCGTGGCAAACACAGACAACTGGCAGTTACCAAATAATTATAACTTTGGTCCACATTATTCAAAGAATTCACAATCAAATATATTGTGTCTACTCACAGATCGAAACGAAGTGTAGTTGACAGAAAATGCATAATATATTTTGCGGCTTCTCTAAATATTTATTGTAGCAGCAAACTGGCTTGCTTATTTTACCCCATTCAACAATCACGAACTGATTACCGCCTCGTTTTCCATTGACTGCTAGTTTACAGTAACATCGGTAAAAATGTGTGAATTTAAATGGCTTCCGTATTTTACCCCATTCCATGTGCGTACAACTTCTGCTTACCACGTTCATGAGGGTCCGTATAACCTTAGTGTTGATTATATATATTTTACATAAAAACTAATTAAATTTACACAATGCTAGATTATATTTCTTTGGGTTATATAATAGTACTCTGTATTATATTTTACTGACGACTGCGTCCCGTTATATATTTGTGCATGTTTGAACTTGATCGCCGGGAAACGTGTGCACAGCTGGTAGCTATTTCCGGCTCAAATACACACGGTAATCTTAATCTTAATTAATTTATGGAGCAAAAAACTGTAACTCAAATTACACAATGCTAGGATATATTTCTGTGGGTTAAATAATAGTATTCTGTATTATATTTTACTGATGACTGCGTCAGAATTCGTCCCGTTATATTATCTGTGCATGTTTGAACTTGATCGCCTGGAAACATGTGCACAGCTGATTGCTATTTCAGGCTCATGAGATATACACGGTAATCTTATTCCCTGCAAATAATACAATGCCCAGCAAAAACAACTTAGAACTTAAAAGGTAAATAATCTTGTCTAGTGATGTTTAATTGCAAATTTGACGTCTCTACTGACAAAGTCGTCCTCTGTTGTTTGTTCACGCGAAGTGATACAATGTTGTTTTCTTACCCCTGGAAAAAAGTTTGACGAAAGCGTAACCCATGGATAAGACGACCCCCTTCTACAGACTGCTTTTTTTGGTCCTCAAAATTCGGCTTATAGACGGTCATATACGGCATGTTTCCCCATTGTTTGGTTATGGAAATAGTTATGGTACTCGGTCATAGCCTTAGAATGACATCCTGTCAGCCAATGAGAATACAGAACAACTTTCACGGCACACACTACTGACAAATGGCGAGTCTGATGCCGACATGCCTAATTGGACAAAATGGAAAACAATGAAAGCAACAAGTACTTCATGATTTGCCGTTGTATTCGGCAATGTTTTGAGTTGACTGCATCATTTAGGGCTCCAAACCGAAAAGAACATTATAGCGAAACATTTTCAAGCTGATATGAAATCTCTTACTGATTTTGATAATATATATCTCATGTGTACCAGTCGAACTGCCCCAGCTACAAAATGTCCCAGCAAATTTGGTCATTCATTCTAATTTGTTCAAATTTATTTATAATGATTGAATATATGCCGTAAATGCATAGTTTTTGTCAACTTATTATGATATTATGTTCTTCATATAAAAGATATTAGGATGTAATATTTCTGATAAATGTTTCATCAGTAAACTCATAACTGTGTATATACTTATATATGAAGAACATAATATCAAAGTTGACAAATCTATGCATTTATGGCCTATATATATTCATTTTGAATAAATTGGGGCATTTTGACTACCCCACTGGGGCAATTTGACCAAATTTGCTGGGTCATTTTGTAGCGGGGACAATTCGACTGGCAATCGAACTGCATTAATTTATGTTAAAAATACCACTGACAGTAAGTTGTTACAGGGAATGATGGAGTATAATTAATGAATCTCGTGGGTACTTTTTCCTTCTTTAGCCTAGATTGGGGATTTCCATACCCCATGCGTGCATGTCTCTTTCATATGCGTCCGACTCGGAATGATCGGCGCATTTCTCCTGCCGAAATCTGTCATTTCACTTGGAAAACGGAAGAAATGGTGGTTCTTTCCCATGTTCGATAATGCCGTGCATCCCCAGGCAACGCAATACACCATCGTACCATTTAAAAAAATGACAGAAACAACACCATTTGTACTACTGTAGCGCTTGGTCTTTGACAATATGGCGGACTCCAGGCACATTTGACGTCACGAGCGGAAAGGTCACGGGGGTTCCAGCATAATGGCCAAAGCTGAGATTTACAGAAACTGTTTTCACGATTAAAACATAATTATACATAATTTTTAATTGAAAATTTGGGAATATGTTTCTGATGACTTTATCTTTCACCCATCAAATTATTGCAATTCACTTGTATTCTCCTTTAAGGAATCCGTAAAAATGCAGATGGTTTTGTTAAGGCTTTTTGGGGGTATGTAGATACCAAAACCAGTAGTACGCTTCTGATTTCAAGCACATTCTAACAAATTCCAAATTAATTAAACCACTCACTAATTATCTCATTCACACAAAATTAAACCAAACAATCTAGCAACAAAAACAATAATACCAATTTTTACCATTTTAAAAATTGTTATAAATATGTATATATGTTCTTTCAACTTTTTAAATCAGTTCTCTCTTTTTATCAAGTTTTTAACTTTTTATATATTTATCATTATTCACTTAATAATGTAATTTTCTGAATAAAATTGTTATTTTTATACTTATCCTGACTCATGCTTAATGCTTGTCTCCTTCCTCTTGCGAATGTTAGTGGAACACTTGTATCTCCTATTGAAGCTCCCTTCAATAAAGAACAGACCTAAAATCACTCCTCCCAAGAGTTATCTCTCCAGCTGTATAGGCGGGAAACTGTGGCACCGGCGTCCCCACATGCCTCACTCTCTCCTGATTATGAGCCCAACACTTGAATTTGCAGGGAAATCCAAAGTGTCTAGTGGGGAGGCTGGGTGGATTTACCTCATGAGTCAGGATAAGTATAAAAAGAACAATTTTATTCAGAAAATTACATATTTTTCCTTATCCTGACTCATGCTTAATGCTTAATTGGCGGCGGGCAAGTTACTTTGGATTTCATGTAGTGATTTACGTCCTCTATACCCCCCTATGGGAACTTCGTGTTGGCACTGTATATAACTGCTAATCTCTGCTGCTGCTGCGACTCTGTCCTTCCAGCTGCCTTTAGATGGGGGGACCACAATCGTTAACTTTTGGTCCTTTCTTCTGTTAACATTTTATGTGGATTTTGCAACTCCATCTCTTGATACAAGCACCAAGTGGAGAAGCGACCCATTCCTGTACAAGTATCCTTACAAGTACTGGGTCATATCACTTATGCTAGTCTGTCCTAGACGTGCATTTAGACTTCAAGCAAAACTCTCCGGAGTGTAGGCTTTGTAAGTCACGTGATAAAAGGGCGAGACTCCGTCTCAGCTCCCTTTGTGGGACTGTCAATTGTTCTGCTACAACAAGTGGGCCGAAATGGTGAATGTCAGAGCCGTCCTCAGTGGCGATGTCCCTCAGGTAGTGGTTGGCAAACACCATGTCCCATTTCCAGAAGCAGCCCTCCATTATCGCCCTGATAGAGCGATTCCCATGTAGAGTGAGCGTTGACGCCAGAGCTCTAACTTCATGTGGGTTGGAGGCTCTTGGAGGATCCAGTCCTGCTGCTTTGTAGGCCCGTAGTATGACAGTACTGATCCAGCTTGATATCTTAGTGCGGAAGACCTCCGTCTGTGTCGCTGTTGATATCGAGACGAACAGACACTTGAATTTCCGTCTCATGGACCTGGATCGTTGTAGGTAGACTTTCAACGCTCTCACTGGGCACAAGGATAAGACCTGCGTATCCTGTGGTCCAAGGACTGATGATAGTGTTGGGATGTGGAACTGTCTGTCTGGATGACCTGGCAGTTGATTCTTTGCTATGAAGTCCCATCTCAGTCCCATAAGCACGATGTTTTGATTTGCATCAAATCGTGTTCTCTCGAAGTCCAGAGCATGTATTTCCGACATCCTTGCTGCTGTTACTAAGGTTATCAGGAACAGCGTCTTCTGCGTCAAGAACTCGAATGATGTTCTCTGTAATGGTTCGTAGATCTCGCTAGTGAGATGTCGTAGAACTACGTTGAGGTCCCACGCCCGGAGCTTTAAATCTCTGATGTTGGTCCTCCAATTAAAAGGGTGTAGTGAGGCCAGTACTCTGGTACTTTTGTCAGTTGCACTCATCCTCATGGCAATAACTGAGCTCAATGCCGCTAGGTATGTTGAGAGAGTTGACCATTTTAACCGCTTCCTTTGTCTAGGTGACAAAGGTAGTCCGCCACTTGAGGATATGTCACTTTCATGGCTATGAAGCCGATCCTCGAAAAGTATCTTTTGTCTCGAAGCTTCACCACTTGTCGTCGGACAAGTTGCGTGAAGACTTGCGTAAAGCTAGTGTTACTGCTTTCGCTGCCTTGGCGGAATATCCTCTCTTGTTCAAGCATGCCTTGATACAGTCCACACGTGTAGCCGGAACACCTCTGGGTTGCCGTGCGCCTGCTTTGTGTGAGGATGTACTAGTAGATTCGTCCAATCTGGTAGTTGCAGTTGAGGCAGTCCTAGATTTTGTATGAGAATAGGGAACCATATTCTCGCTGGCCAATAAGGCGCGCCCCAAGTAGTTGTGGGTCTCTCGCCTGACTGATTTTCTGCAACACCCTCGGTATTAGAGCTGGTGGTGGAAACGCGTAAGCGTTTAGTCCTAGCCAGGAGATGCTTAGCGTGTCCGTTGCCCATGCCCGTGGATCTGGTATTGGTGAGACGAATGTTATCAGTTGACCCTTGTGGCGAAGAGGTCTATTAATGGTGCTCCCATCTCTTGTATGATCTGCTTGAAGATCTCTGAATGTAGCATCCAGTCTGTTGAGAATGGCTGCGTTGGACAGGATAGTGTATCTGCTATCACATTCTTGGCTCTTGGAATGTGGCATACTCTGATGTGGACATTCAGGTTGACTGTTATGCTGACCAGTTGAAAGCGGAGTCCAGAAGGTTCACCGACTTTGTTGATCCTTCTGTGGATGTAGAACGCCACTGTGGAGGTGACTGTATGTACCGTCAGATGAGCATTCTTCAAAATGCTGGTCCAGTGGAGTATGGCGTTTATCACTGCTTTCATTTCCAGCATGTGGAAGTGCAGATCTTCTCTGCTATGGTCCATATCCCAGCTGACACATCGTTGTCGAGGTGTGCTCCCCAATCTTGGAGAGATGCGTCCACATAGAGATGCGTCTTGTACTCCGGCTCTGCTAAATAGGTGTGTCTGCGACCCTCCTATCTCTGAGTCCACAATATTAAATATGGATTTAATCTGTCCAGGAGTCCGAAGGGGTCCAGATCGTCCAGTTGTACATTCACGAAGACCTGTAGTGGGCGTAGTTGTAGACTCCCTCTGCGTGTCATGTCTTGTGCTGACGTTAGAAGAACCAACAGACTCTGCCACTTCGTAGTAATAACGGAGAAAGTAGTGCTTGAGATACAAGGACTTGTATCTATATCCTACGATCTTGAAACCCTTGCCGTGTCCGTAAGGGAAATGAAGCGATGTCCGACTCTGTGACTGCTATCGTTGGGAAGTCTATATAAAGTCGTCTGGCTGCCGCCACCTTAGTCCGACCAACTTATGTAGCTGCAAGTCGTCTGAAGAATCGTCTTCAATGATGACAGGGAAGGTCTGTAACCTCATGAAGGCAGCCAAATCATGTAGGTCCCGTCTAACTGGACTGTAATTGAGGCCTTCCTCGCCTTCGCTGACATGTTGTTGTCACTTGTAACCCATTTCTTGACCTGTGAACTACGTCCGACCTCTGCGCAGGGCGTTGTCTCTCGTGGTCCAATCAAAATCAAGCATTTTGATTCCTTTGGCTTGCCGCGCTGTGACGTCACCGGTGTAGCAGGAAAAAGGTCCTTGTAGAATTTAGTGCCGCCGTTGATATCTGATCAATTGTCGGTCTTGTCCGTAGCCTTCCGAAGTTACACGAGTGACCACGTGTATCGAGGGTTGAATGGTAAATGCACGAAATATTTCGCCGCGTAATACCGATGTGGGTAGGCTGTTTTCCTGGCTGCTGTGACTGTTACTTCAGTCCTGAAGATAATGCCGTCGACCACGTGTATCGAGGGTTGAATGGTAAACGCGCGAAATATTTCGTCGCGTAAAAAAGGAAAAAGATCCTTGTAGAATTTAGTGCCGCCGTTGATATCTGATCAATTGTCGGTCTTGTCCGTAGCCTTCCGAAGTTACACGAGTGACCACGTGTATCGAGGGTTGAATGGTAAATGCACGAAATATTTCGCCGCGTAATACCGATGTGGGTAGGCTGTTTTCCTGGCTGCTGTGACTGTTACTTCAGTCCTGAAGATAATGCCGTCGCCCTTTATACAGATGATCAACTGAAATCTTCACATTGTCAGCTTGTATACTGCATACATCAATGAAGCGTCGTAATTGTATAATTAATGCTGAACTTTGTTGTAAATTCTACTCAGGGAATCGTTGACGAGTATGTATTTTCCTAGCCATAGCAAGGCTGCTGTTGAACCACGCCAGTGAGAATATCTGCAGATCTGTACGAAAGTGAAGATCTTCTATATGGCCATGAGTCTTCTAATGTAGATATATCAATCTAAGTGAATCCCGTCCTGGATTCAGTCTGAAGATCCGTGCCGGTGATGAAGTCGGACAAGAGTTCCTCTCTTGAACTGTGTTACATGTCCTTCAGTCTGTGTACCGACGAAGATCTTTCCCTTCTAGGGTGACAATACCTCGTGTCCTGGTTGAATAACCTTGAAGATCTGCGTAGCGATCTGCGTGGTGGTCGGCGTGGTGTGACTGTATGGCTCCTTGCGTGTAGGTAATCGTCTTGTAGTCCGGGATTGCCTTCCTGGCAATATATTCCGAAATGGTGATTCCCGTGATGATCTGCGAGGCGTCATTGATGCCCTTGATGTAGGTAGTCGGCCTGAAGATCCTTTATTAGGTTCATCATCTGTTGACAGTCTCTGAAGATAGCGCCATCCTTCGCGCAAGTTGTAGACGACATTTAGCGTTCTGTTAAGAAGCTAAGTACTGCGACGTCTCTGCCTTGTAGATGGCCTGAGGGAATGCCTTCGCGCAGGCTCGGTGATGGCATGCAGCGTCCAGTTGTACATTCACGAAGACCTGTAGTGGGCGTAGTTGTAGACTCCCTCTGCGTGTCATGTCTTGTGCTGACGTGAGAGGAACCAACAGACTCTGCCACTTCGTAGTAATAACGGAGAAAGTAGTGCTTGAGATACAAGGACTTGTATCTATATCCTACGATCTTGAAACCCTTGCCGTGTCCGTAAGGGAAATGAAGCGATGTCCGACTCTGTGACTGCGAATGCCTTCGCGCAGGCTCGGTGATGGCATGCAGCATTCTGTTGAGAATCTAAGTACTGCGGCGTCTCTACGTTGTAGATGGCCTGCGCAAATGCCTTCGCGCAGGCTTGTTGACGGCATGTAGCGTTCAGTTGAGAGACTAAGTACTGCGATGTCTCTGCTTCGCTGGGGATCTGCGTGGAGACCTGCGTGATGACCTGCGTGGAGACCTGCGTGAAGACCTTCGTGGAGACCTGCGTGGAGATCGGCGTGAGGAGTGGCCCGGCGAACTGCGTGTGTAGGGTGACCTGCGCGGAGATGAGCGCAAATGTCTCGGCGAATCCCTCGACGATCTGCATGATGCGGAAGCTGTCTTGGATACTGTATCTGAAGTCCTTCACGAATGCTTTTGCGAACGCTGATCATCTGATTCCGCATCTGGGGGAATGGCGACTGGTCCTTCGCGAACGCTGGTCGTCCGATTCTGTATCCGGGGATGGGTGATTCCTCCTTCCCGAATGCCTTCGCAAACGCTGAAATCTGATTCCGCATCTGGGGAATGGCGATTGGTCCTTCGCGAACGCTGGTCGTCTGATTCTGTATCCGGGGATGGGCGATTCCTCCTTCGCGAACGCCATCGCGAATGCTGATCGTCCGATGATCGTCCGAGTCCGCCACAGGGGATGGTTGAGTCGACCTTCGCGCAGGCTGGTCCGGGAGTGTAGTTCTGCTGGCAGAAGTCACGTTGATGGAGGGCCCTTCAGAGATGACGTCTGCATTGGAGCCTTCGCGAAGGCTCGGTACCTGGGCTGGCTGTACTTCTTTTCCAGGCCGTAACGCTGCTCCATCATCTCCATGATCTGTTGGGAGAACTGCTGCATGAAGTCGCCCGGGTTGAAGGTCTGCGGTTGTACTGGCGCTGCCCTTTCTGCGGTGATAGCGACGGGGCCCACTGGACGGTCATCTGTTGTCAACGTTGATACCTCCGGTTGAGTAGAGATCTGCGCTGACGTCACCGTAGCTGAGACCGGTCGTTTCTTGGGATGAACCTCTGGGATGATGATCGGTTGATCATCGGAGAGTCCCTGTTCCGTCATCGGGACAATCTCGGCAGAGAAAGTCCTTGTAGTCTGCGCAGACGTCCCCGTAGAGTTGGTCGTCATCTGCGGGGTGTGTAGCCTTCTCTGGGTAGAGGATGGCTTCTATTCATCGTCTGCGATGATTGTAGAACTGCCCTCTCTGCGTTGATAGCGATATGGTCCAGGGATCGCTCATCTGTTGCCCTCGGACTGCGTGCTGTATCACTGGATGATCAGCAGCGACTCATCATGAAGTCATCTCACTGCCATCGGGATGATGTCTGTGAGGCTTCATTCTGCGTAGAGGATGGCTTCTTCTTCTACGTCTGCGTTGAGGGGTTGTCCGATGTAGAAGCCAACGTCTTCGAAGTAATGGCGGACAACATCCCACGCCCATCCTCCGAGGACACCTCCGGCAGGTCACTTGATGGTAGTAAGTCGTCTAACAGCAGTAGACAGCTCGTGAGGGACTCAGCCAGTTTATCCATGACTTGGAAAGTCACCTGGATTTGTCGGTAGTACATCTAAGTACAGAGAAAAATTATTTATTATATTGAATTTCTATTAAATGCTGATAAAGATTACAGCTATAGCTGGAAGTACATGTTGTTGTGCAGCTAGGGCACAGTCAATGCGGGTTTGCAGCAGCGAACCTAAACCTACAACGAAAATAGGTTTCCATGAAATGTAAACAACTGAACAAACACGGACAATTCCGTGAATAAACAGTGCTAAATACGATTAAATATCAAACCATATTGTTGAAGAATACTAACTAAACCTCTATAAAAGTAGAATAGAGGAGAATAACTAAGTAATTAAAGGATATAGTGCCGTATAGGAGACACAGGCGCTCTCACAACCTGCCCA
This sequence comes from Haliotis rubra, assembly GCF_003918875.1. Classification (NCBI taxonomy): domain Eukaryota; kingdom Metazoa; phylum Mollusca; class Gastropoda; order Lepetellida; family Haliotidae; genus Haliotis; species Haliotis rubra. Next base: position 922,332 of record NW_025766570.1, on the reverse strand, counting down.
CAGGGCGAAGAAGGAGAGAGTGCGGCATGTGAGGACGGTGGCGCCACAGTTTCCCGCCTTTACAGCTGGAGAGATAACTCTTGGGAGGAGTGATTTTAGGTCTGTTCTTTATTGAAGGGAGCTTCAATAGGAGATACAAGTGTTCCACTAACGTTCGCAAGAGGAAGGAGACAAGCATTAAGCATGAGTCAGGATAAGGAAAAATAATATGGTTTTAAACATGGGTTGGTTAAAATATACAATAACAATAACCATTTACTACACCACATCTATATTAAATTCAAAATCTCTAATACTCTTTACCTATTTCATATTTTTTTTTACATTTTTAATTCGGCATCCCATTCAAATTCCCTTAACACTCAGTTGTTGGGTGTTTTTTGGGGGTAGTAAAACCACTCTTTCAAAATTTCAATTTTTTGTTCCCCTCATTTCTTAGTAAGTGTACTACCCCATCGCCGAAATACCTTAGTTGTGCTTGTGACATTAAATAAAGCAAATAACTACTACTACCTTACTCCAAATGACACACCCCTTCATCATTAATAATTGGGCTGTTTATTCTACAGGGCAAAAAATCATTTCCCACGCTGTCTACAATATTTTTGTTGGCAGTTTGGGATGTAGGCAGTTTGGAACTGTAGGCAGTATGGGACCTAACCGTGTGTACAGCACTAATTAGCCTCGCAACAGTGAGCCGAGCAATCAGCAAGGGTTTAGAGGTGTTGAGTAGTGAAGTGTCTCTCAGGCTGAATGAGTTAATCGCTCTGATCAGTGCCCCTTTAATGGTTCAATCGTTTCTTAGGAGTATCTATGACACATGCTAGATTAAGGCACATTATGGGCAATTGGTAACCATGACAAACATGCCATGAAAGAAGCTCCACTGACTTTCAATCTGGTGAGCGAAAATAAATTTCTTAACTGACAAATGATTATGAAGCTTTATGGGCATACAACGTTTAAATCTTTCCTAATGTGTAAACGCAGGGATAGAATGCAATTTTTAAAGTGGCACTGATCCAGAGCGATTAATGGTTCTCACCAACAGCCTAATTTACGAAACCTAGCTGCAAGCTTGTCAGTACCTGCTCCCTTGACCGTGACGGACACAAGGACTGGGCTACTGTCCACCTTAGCAGAATTTCTTCAACCTAAACAGTTACGAAGGGTGGATGCCCATCCCATTATTTGAAAATATCATCAGTATTGCTTGTCTGATTGTAAAAAAAGCATCCCAGCAGTGTATAAATAGGCTTTTCGGATTTTCTAATGCCTGGATGGTATAGTGACTGATCCAATTTGATCCTATTTCTGTGTTTTTTACCTCGATATTTAATCATGTCATGTAAAACAATGATGTCTATTACCTATGATATTAAAAACACACATTTGATTTATTTGAATCTGTAAACTAAACAACCCCACTTTGCCATTGCTAGAAAAATCTGAAAATTTACTTTAATAAATAGGTGTTTCAATCACTCAGACCTCGTTAATACGAACACTTTGGTTTTTAAAAAAAACGTTCAGATAGTGAAAAGTTCGGACTGCTGAAACCACAGTATATGCACCGAGTTACTTCCCCTTGATATCTTTCCTTACTATCGAGACTCTGAGGTCATAGATGAAGCCTATGTTTATGAAGGAAATTATAACGTCCAGATAAACCACGAAAGAAGCAAAAACTATGGCGATTTTTTTACATTTGTGACATGTCATAACATGCCCGTGCCTTTTTCTTTTACATTTTCATTTTTACGTCATCAGAAAATTATTATAAAAAGATTTCTTAAATAATATGTATGGTTGCCTATTTCCCGATATCTGTGGCTTTCCGCTCGGTAACATGACATAACAACAGAAAATACCTCTGTTTTCGAAGCGTCGTATGAATAACATGGGAGGCGAATCGTTTGATGTCGGGTATCGTTCGAAAGCTCTGAACATCAACAACATCACTGAACCCTTGCCGAGAGTATGTTCACAGTTGTAAGAAGCGATTTTATTGGATAAAAATTGGTTTCTAATGACGCTTTTTCGCCACAGTCTGCTATAAGGGTCGTGATTGGTCAAAATCAGACACGTGACCTAAGGCAGCCAATCATATTACGGCAATGGATACCGTCCTCGTAAACGAAAACTTCTAGATTTAGACGAAAGTTTTGGGTAAAATAATGCTATTTTGAACATATTAAGCAAGAAATCGCTACCCATACGTAAAACATGGAACTTATTGGACATATCGTGCTAGGTTATGACCTGTGACAAAAATGCTTCATGTATATATTTTGTTGATTTTATTCATTAGTTTATTCAATTTATTTAATGAATTCCTCGAAACATCGTTACTATGCTCTTTGACAATGTTATTGTGGACCCGCTGCCGAAGCATGTGTCCGAGAATTGTTGTTTTCAATAACATTGCGAAAAATAGTTTATAAGTTTAATTCGTGTTGAAACGGTACCGAGCATATATTTCTGGATTGAAGTCTTTCCCAAAACAGCGTGGTCGTCGAAATTTCCCTATCACTTATGATAAAGGGATCAAAGGGATGAGTCGCTAAGTCACTAAACAAACAACGTGTCACTTTGGGTGGACAAGTCAGCAGCGCGGTCAACTTCAATCGTTCGGATTAACGCAGCTGTTTACAACTTAATTAGTCCAATCCGTTCCGACTGACCAGCGTTCGGAGGCGGAAACTGAATTCATTGGACTACCGAGGTGTCAATTATATACAATACCGTATTTTCTGCACTATTACCCGCATCTTTTTCCCTCTAAAACTGCGGGTTATGCGGCAGTGCGGGTTATAATCCAGAGCGGGTTATGTGTGGATTTTACACGGAGAAAACAAGAGTTTTTAAGGAAGTGTATAAAATACCCTGAGAATGTAGTCGTTGTATGTGCTATTTATAACGTGACTTTCAATTTCAGGTATGGACAAATCGAGCGGTGTATCAATAATATGACAGTAGATTTGATTTATGAATAAAACAATCCTGCTTGTAACTGTTGTGAAAATGTTCAAAGAGCATACAATGCCGTCCGGTAATTCCGCACGCTTCAACACATCAATCGCAACACTGGCTGGGACGCTCGCCATAATGTCGGACGTGTGCAAAAGGGAAAACTTTTTGTCGTTAATTACGTGAATCAGCAATGCTAATACATACTTTATTGACTGCAAAAGTTTATAAATGGTACTGTGAATTTACTTCCGTGATTATTTCATTTCTAAAACGTATAAAAATAGCAATCGACATTTTGCCATGGAGGTGTTGGTTTCTTGTATGAATATTCATCAGGTCACCATGAACTTGTCGCGACATGTTGGTGGGTGTGGCAGGTATTGTTTCTACTGGCTTAATTTGTGTGGGTGTGGTATTTTCAGCCAATCACTTGTCTATACCAAATTCATGGCGGGAAACCCTGACTGATTGGCACGTGGTAGGTCGCAGTACACACTCGGTATGCGAAGTTTATCATTTATTTTGTAATAACGACAATGGATTATTTTATTATTCAGAAGAAATCATGATGATTTATCCCAAAGATTATTAAAGTTATCTGAAACACGAATTTACTACAATGTTGTCCATTCAGTGCGGTCTACTTCTAAAATGGCGACGCCGACGATCCGTAAAGCCACACGATGTTCAATCGGTCAACGACACTAATAGTGACAATTTATTACTACAAATAATATGGAAAAAAAGATATAACAAAGAAGAAGGATAACAAATTATAATGATTTTGAAAACTTCTTGAAGGCAACTCCCAATAAAGGTACGCTAGATCCTGGCTACTGAAAGATAGTCCGCGTCTTACTTTTAATTTTACACTGAATCGCACAAAAGGTTGCGGGTAATAGTAAGGTGCGGGTTATGTGTAGACTGTGGTGCTGAGAGTAACTCCAAAACTGGGGTGCAGGTAATATTCAGGAGCGGGTAATGGTGCAGAAAATACGGTATATAGGGAGATGATTTGGTGCCCAGTGAGTAGCGTTCGGAAGTCGGTGGATTCGGATTAACGAGGACCGGATTACCGCGGCCTGACTGTATACAGTTTTTAACTTTAGTACACAGCAAATGCTTATATGTATTCTTATGCAAGAAAGAAGTTCCGTTCTTATCCTCAAAACAGTGTCGGCCCATAAGTTTTTTCACGCAATTAAAATTGCATGCAATATAGCGATTACTACTCCATTGCTGTAACCCGTGTTTGATGGTATAAACCTACACATGTTAGTTGGCATCATTCACTTGATGGTCAGTTAATGAATTTATAACAGTTATAATTAGTGGTAACACCCAACAAAGGTTCCCATTTGGCATTTCTCGCATCTGTAAATACTCAACATTAAGGTTTGATGTGGCAAATGTATTACATGTTATGTATTATTACGCATGGAAGTGCAGCAAGAGGAATTATCAGCTGAGTTACAAAAACAAACATCGATCAAAGGATAAACTGATAAGACGCTGATTGATTCATCACTTTTATCCTGCACAGCAGATTTGTCAAAAGGTAGTGTTTGTGTATGTAGATTTACTAATACACCCTGTCGTAAAGTGCCTGTGTAAAAAAAATGTCCTTCCTTCAAAGGATTAACCGCCAATACGTTCATTGATTGCTCATTATTGGCTAAATAAATTACTTTTTAAAAGAATGGCAGACATCATGCAATTAGTTGCCAGGTGTGCTATCTTGGGTGACCAATGAGACTATATACACCCATGTGAAGAACATGAAACAAAATAATACTTTTACACATATTAGACTATTAAAAGACACACGACATGGAACAAGATTCTTTGTTAGCTGTAGATGAATGGCATATCGTTCCTTCATGTGGATATTGATGGATACATTTCTCGAACAAGGTAATAGCCTGACATTGTTGCTATAACTTTAGTCTGTTTTGATTTTAATATTTGCATTTTGCTTTTATTCATTTGTTGTAGCATTCAACAGAATAAAAAAAAATTCGCCGTGAAGTGTAATGAGACAGACAACATACACTAGGTCGCACTTTGTGTGAAATATGATTCACGTTGGCAATCTATAAAATATCTAGATATTACAGTCATGTTATAAATTCACTATAAGTATAAGCAGATCATGTGCTTTTTATCAAGTTTCAAAATGCATACACATATGATAATAAACTTATTGGGATTATAAGACAAAATATGAAGACGTACATTGACTTCATTATTTTTCAGTCCCAACATTTTTTACCACTGGTAGATGGTTAAACTTCAAAATGTTTTCATTCAATATTATAATAATGAAGATGGAAATATTATCGAGTAAAATAGATTTCATCTTTGTTGATCAATCTATACTTATACTATCAATTACGCATGTGGGTGGCACAGCAGAGGTCATGAACCAGTCAAGAATTCTGGGATATCATCCGGGTACTCATAGGAGAAAAAACAACAAAAGCAACAACCAGTCCAGGGAAATTGCTCTGGATCAGTGCCCCTTTAAGGGTGCCATAAGTAGATAAGGCAGATAATTTTAACACATTAAGCCCGAGAGCCACCTCACTACTGAACACCTGGAACCCCTCGCTGATTGCCCACTCGCTGTGCCGAGACTAATTAGTGCTAATCACACCTGATTTCCCTGGCAGGTTTCGGGGATGACAGGAAACTGTCTAGTCGTACAAACATGTCCTGATTGTTTAATTGTGTCATAAAGATATGTGTTGAAAGAAAGCAGGTGTGAATACATATCGTGTATTGCAAAGTTTTATGTAATTTTATTGCAAGTTTCTCTTGTAGACCTTTAGCGGCTTGTACATTTATATTTTATCACAATATGCATGTATTCTTTGTATGTAAGAGATGAGACACACATATACAAATTCTCTCTCTCATATCATTGTGTGATTTTTAATTTTACAAAACATCTATGACAATGACATGTAAAGAAGAATTTACCTACATACTTTATAATCTCTGACGAAACATTTCTAGTGTATACGAATTATTTTAATGAAAGTACTATTACATTACGCTAGTCTGTAACTAACATAGAGCACATTCATAGCTTGGCACTTTGTTTCATCTAGATTTAATGCAGAAAACATACATGACCATACAAACAGACATATAAAAAGTGTATACTACATATTCCTTGCATAGACATAAAACAAAGAGTAACGTGATAGGTCGTTATCAAATTTCCTGAATAGAACGTTAGGTATCTCAACTGTTCAATATAGTGGCTGGTCATATGTTATCTGTGACCAATCGTATCATGAGATACCTGTCACAGAGAAAAGGACAGGTGGGCGTGGGCAAAATTTCTGAAGAGCACGTTTGGTCACTCAACATCTTGGATAGAGATTGATTATTGGCTATATCGTTGACCAGTCAATATGCTGGGTTTCGGCTTTATCAACTCAAGCTATCATGTAACAGTTTGTGTCTTGTAAACATACACACTGGTAACGATGTATGAAATATACACATGACAAATAGGAGTAGATAGACACTTTGGCGAGTTTATTTGTCCTCATTTTAGTGTTTTTCGATAAGTAAAAACAAAGCGATTGAAATCCAACCATTGAGTAGAGATAGTATTTTCATATACATACGCACACAACTAGTAAAAGATAATGGTTTCTGTACATGTAGATATAATCTTCCCCTTGATACGAATGAATATCCAAACTAAAGTACACGTATTACAGAATTCACGAAGTGATTCTATGTTGAATTATTATAGTGTATAAACTTGCAGTTGAGTGAGTGAGTTAAAATTTTACATCGCATCAGCAGTATTACTTGCAGTTGAATCCCCACCCCCAAATATTTATGAAGGTGGGCATGCCTATATTTATCACTGGAAAAAAAATCCACATTTACAAGCTTGGAAATGTCTTGGAAAGATGATGTTTCTAAGACATTTCCAATTTTGGAAAGATGATGTTTCCAAGACATTTCCAAATTTGGAAAGATGATGTTTCCAAAAATTTCCAATTTTGGAAATATCCGCAAGGGGAGATAGCTGGTGGGTGATGGTAAATGATTGTTCTGCATGGGCTAATTGCTATAGTGGCATGGGGGCGGCATGAGTGTTTCATGGGGGCGTTAAGGCGACTGGCGGTAGTCTTTGATGTTTGGTGTTGTTTTAGTAATGATTGTTTAAGGGATTAACGAAAGGATTATCGACTTGATTAGTTGAAATTGCAGTGGTGAACACATTCTAAATGTTCAATGTTTTGGATGAAAAATGAATTTTGTCACGTTTAGTTTAAGTATGTGTCATCGTAAGCTTATATCTAGTAAGTGAGAGTTAATGTCGAACAAGGGCCACTGACCCGTTATACAATTATAAAGATGACAATACAATCCTGCGCCATATATAACATTAAGCTGTATGCTAACATGTACAATGTCTCATTTAATCTTATACTCTATATTCAAAAACTTCGCTCTTTTTGTCAATGCAAGAAATATAAACTTAGCAAGATTGTTAACAGTTGTAGAATTGCAAGACAATAATAAGTTGATAAATTTAGTTTCACATGGATTATTTATGTAGTATTGTGGGAGCAGGCTGTTTCTCAGATCACAGTAAAATAAACATTCAATAAAGAATTGGTACTCTGATTCAATGGTAAGTACAATACACAGAGGGCAGAATCGCTCATGTTGTTTTATATTTACTTTTCGCCCATATTCCAACATTAAAGGATGGTCTGAACAACTAAACTTACTCAAAGCAAAACGAATCGTTCCGTTGCCGTCAATCGTTGCATTGCCCTCCTAGGGGGTCGAGTGATGGTGTCACCATCCACTAATTTCCACCGGACCCCGTAGTTCGTGCTAAATGGGTTATGTTTGTGAGTGCGAAGCGAGCGTTGTGGAAGCTTGGAACGATATCTTAAATGTGTTCAGATCGCTTCGCGGAAGTTAAAGAATCAAAACTACTTACTAGTTGTAGTACAATATATATATGATTGATGACCAAAAAGATTTTCCATGACACAACTTGAAGCATAACGACTTCTTTCTCGGGAAAAATGGTTGTGGTGGAAGTGACAATAATATTGTAAGTAGTTTTATATTGACACCCACCTCGCTTCCACGAGAGAAATTGTTATGTTATAAGATATGCCATGCAAAATCCTATTGGACATCTATCAAATACATATTTTACTACCAGTAGAAAGTAGTTTTGATTTTGTCACTTGGTGAAAACAAACCTAAATAGCATTTATTCTCAGACTGGCGGATGTTCGCGACAGGGCGCCGCCATTTTTAATAATCGTAACATCACGGGCTAAAGTCTGTTTAAGAATTAATGAGATTATGGTTTGTTTTCATCAAGTTAGAAAATCAAAACTACTTTCTACTAGTAGTTAAATATGTATTTGAATCATGGTCAACAGGATTTGGCATGACACAAATTGTAACATAACGATTTCTTCCTCGGAAGCGAGGTGGGGGTCGAAGTGACAATACTGCGTAACCGTAACCGAGATGAGCGAGGCTGATCATAGTTTTCACTATCACTAGCGGCTGGCTCGAACAAATAAAGGCCCAGCGACACTAGGCAATTACGACAGAATCGTCCATGAAAACAAGTTGTAACTCGGAAGGGGAGCAGGACAAAAGCCACCCGGACAAATGCCACCCAGTTATTTTACCATTACAGAGAGGACAATTACCACCCATATTGATTTAATGTTGATTTTGTTTTAAAATTATGTAGACTTTGATGAATAATTTGGTTTCTTAAAAAAATATATTCACTTTGATAAAAAAGTTGATTTTCTTGTAAAATTTTGATTTCATAGTAATGTTGACTTTTTAAAAATGTTATTATGTTGGTGGTTTTTATTTTTATTTGGGTGGCATTTGTCCTAGGTGGCATTTGTCCGGGTGGCATTTGTCCTAGGCCCACTCGGAGGCTAGGCAAAGCAGGTGACAACATTAAATGACAGCAGATTGTGAGAACATATAGCTTACATTCTTCACAACAATTGTCACGATTTCTGTTCCTGCTGAGCTGTAGGCTCGTTCGATATCTCGCGATGTCATTATTGCGATAATGCACCGAGGAGATCATCAAAGGAGTGGATTGCTTAAAGGTCACATGCAACCAAAATAATTACAACACAGTTATCACTTATTTATGACATATAATATACATTGCTGATTATGAAAAAACATATAAACAAAATTAAAAGCGTACAATCGCAAATCAAAAGTGCAATATTTTGTACTTGGGTTTACTTCCCTAGAAACGAAGCAGCCGGGATACCGAACCCAGTCAGAGCGGGTGGGTGTGCACTCAAGTGTAACGGCTGGTTCATTTGCGGCTCATTGTGTGTGTATATATAGAGATGTTAGTTTTGTAAATACGGAGTCGTACCGGGAAGGCTAAAATTTATTTTTCATATGTCCCGGGAAGGCTAAAATGTATATTTCGGATTTCTAATTAGGGGAGTACCGCCAAAGCTAAAGATACGGTGCCGGGAAGCATAATCCATGACGGGAGTAGATACATTTCTTTTCAAAACATTGTTATAATAGAGTATTTATCAGAACAGAAAAGAACATAGACTTTATTAAGACTTGAACCAGTCTTCTATTCGATTAAGATTTAAAGATAAACAATGGACACATATTATTTCTTCCCTAGGTACATTATGGTATCTTCCAACTTCAATATGTAGCAGGCATCTTTATCTTCTTCGCTTGATTAGACCTGTATTTAAGTGGCGTTTTTATTTCAGATGTATTTAATTCGAAAAACATTGCTATAATATTTAAGTTGCAAACTGACACCGAACTATCATACACATATTCGTGATGGCAGGGGCGCAGGTTAGAGTTAACTTAATCCTATAGGGCCTTGTGAACAACATCATCGGGGACATTGCTTACACAGACCACGTGTCTGAACTTCTCAAATTGTCTTAAGCTCGACGTAGATTGACAGAAATGTGATTTACTATGGATAATGACAATTAAATGTCGAATTCAAGAAAATGTATACTGAAAATGAAAATGTATAGCTGTATTAATATTTTTGTATGTGCCCAAATTAAAGAGCATCCACGTTAATCCTGTTTTCTTTGTAATTTGTCAGAGCCTCCGAGTGAGGGGCCCCGTGTTCATTTAACCATAACATTGCATTGCAAGTACCGGGAAGGCTACGATCATTGAACCGAGAAGCATCACGATTTTAGCCTTCCCGGCAATGAACCGTAAATACATGCTCATTTTCATGTGTATAACAATTTGCAATCAACAGACATCATAACATGTCATGTGTACAAGTATCACACCTGCCTGTCTGTGTAATTACATAATGTGACAGAGACCGAACTCGGGCCATAAATCTATGCGTTTTGTTTATGGTGTATGGCCTGATAGGTGTTAAGTTCAAATTGCATGTGGACAGTGATCGAAGTTGTGTACTGAATATTGTCATTAGCAGACAGGCAGGCAGACACATAGGTGTCACTAAAACAGACATTGAGTTTTGTCTGTGACAACGACATATCTGTGTCACAGTTAGATATTCTGTCAACGCTAAATAATGACATTGCTTTTAAGTATCGAACTGAGAAAGTGACTCGGTAAGAAGAACGTGTAGTGAAATAGACAAATGAAATTATTTTAACAGTTAAATCGGTAATCTACTGTAATAACATAAAAAGCTCGCGCCTGTGAAATATCAACAAAACATTAAAAAAAATTAGCTCACACCAAAGCCATCAACGTATATTCACCGGACAACACGCTGCGCGAACCTATTTCACTGCGTATGTGCTATGAGTGCAGCCCAGCTGTTGAAACCACTTTTCCCCCAAGCGCTGGGGGAAAATTAGTGAATCGTTTGAACTCCGATTTCGCGGGTTTTTTTTCATCGCATTATTTTTCAACTTTATAAGCTGAATTTGCATTTTTAATGATTTGTTTCGTTAAGTCCATACCGAAAGGTATCAGAATCTGCAAAGTTGTGTTTTACGTTGCATGTGACCTTTAACATAACGTTAGGAATACTTCTTACCATCTTTTTAAAAAATATTCGTTATTTTTGTTACAATCTATTTGAGATTTGATTTTCCTTGACTTCGTTGTGTACTGGTCCGTGGTTGTGGTCTCCAGGAATTGTAGACATTATGTCGTTTAATGTTGAGACTGTTGCTCTGCAGTCTTTCTGACTGCATCTCCATGAGATCCATTCTCTCCTTCTCTTTTGTTCAGAATGAACATATACCGGTAACCATTTACACATAGATATCTTCAACCACGAAAAGTAGGAAGAAACTTCTAGTCTAACTGTGCATTTACCATAACTGAATTTGTGGAAATAATGGTGAAAACTGTCATTTCCAAAATTCTTATAGCAAGTTTCTGCAAGAAAATGAATAACTCACAACTTATGAATCAAGTGAACTAATTTATAAATCAAAGTGACCGTGTGAACTCACTAACATGGATTCAATCTCATACTGGTAGTCTGGTATACATGTCTTATTTCTTTCCTTGAGTGAACACGTTTTTTCATCTTGTAGAATCCCTTAAAACAACACCATTGTCAAAACATCAAACATCAAACGATTTTTACCTTGACCCAAATGTCTAACCTACCCTTTATCTCGATAATGATACAAGAATGAATATGGGAACCCTTCTCTATGCATCGACAAGAATACCTGTCAAACAAGCATGGAGTTGCTATTGGCGTGGCGTTGTGTTCTCATTGCAGGTTTTAACATTTTCAAACGTATATAATTGTCACCACAGCGACAAACCTATTTTACAGTTTAGTAGAAAACTTAACAGAAGCATCCAACCTGACCTTACAATGAGCGGTGTGATAATTCAAGACATAGATAATCACAAGCATCTAGCCTTGACCCTTCAAAATAACTGTAACTGGGATATTAACATAAAGTCTATTGGCTGGCTTATTATGAAATTAATGTCTTGTCTAAACTGGAATCTTTCAAATGTATATTTGTCTCTGGAATCATCTGTGAGCTTGTGGGCTGATTTCTCTTGATCTATAATGATCGTACTTCTTGTAAATGATTAAATTAATCTAGATACAGTATGATTCAGTAGAAAGGGAATTCATTTGAGTATTTGCTTCAATCCGCATGTTGGACAACACAACCAATTTTCTATTGACAAGTTCATGAGATTTTCGTGAATACGCCAATTGCATAACACCGTTATTGAGCACAAACTCAAATGGCCTCTCCCTTGTGACAGGTGTTAATTGGAGAATGTATTCTACTACGGTTAGTTCCCATGAAGCAGAATTGTAAAAACATAGGGTGATTACCTCCAAGACCTGGTGATCTCGAACAAAGGCCAGTTAATGTTTTAACAGGCACAAGGTTGATACGAAAAGTTGAAGGGGTAAAGAAATGAAATAAGCCTAAAGTGATATTTGACATTTTCATGACATAATATATTTGGTGTTGCCACAATTAATCATCACAAGATGAAACATATCATGTGAAATATATCTCAACTATCATTTGGAGGGCCTTTTCAACGATCTTCTTAAATCTGCCATGCCAACACCCCAAGTAATAATAAGATACATAATTTTCAAATCATGTATGACCTATTTCAACTTATTACTGACCCTCGAAGGTCACCCAAAACTCTAGCACTTTGTTAGATATTAGTAGATTAGTAGATTAATCAATAACTTTGGCGAGACGTAGAACGTTATCATCCCCGTAGACGTTGAGTGAACACATGAATCAGTATCATTATAATCTCAGTGAGCTAAACTCAGTAAATTAACTCAGTAAATTCGATCATATTTCAAAACAAGTTCAGAATTTTATAGCACCCAGTGTCTTAATCCCGTATAACAACACCGACGCAACATGAACGAGATTATACTGTAATAACAAAATCCTACTTCACGGGAATACCCCATTACGCCATGGCACGGGTTCACTTTTATGGCATGTAATACACTCAGTCAGTCAGTATATCTGGTACACTGTTATATATTCCATATAGCGTAGGTGTATGGAATTTGTATTCATACGAATATTGAGAATGGGGGGAAAATTAAACATATTTGCACTTTTGTGGATAACAACTAAAACATACTAAATAGAACAGTCAATATCAATTGTTGACACATAGAACAAGAAGAATGCAGATGAGTGAAGTTAAACTAATATATAGAATTGGTTCCTAGTTGGTCGCATAGGACGCCGAATAGTAAACACTTACTCTAAACATAATCCCAACTTTAAAAAATGTATCTTCATTTCACGCGTGAGACGCAGTTGCATTGATATCAAGCACAAAGGGATAATATGAAAATATGGCTTATTCCTGCAGTTTTCATGAATAAATATGTCACATGCAAGATACATTATGTATTTCAACAATAAGAACTCTAACAGATCAAAAGATTCGTGAAATAGTTCAGTCTATACACTCATGGGCCAGGGATCCTTGGGAAAAAAGAGAAATTGAAAGAAGTAGTGGTAAAATCCTTCCTAAATTTCCAAAAAAATTCCAAGCCTTGGAAACATCATCTTTCCAATTTTGGAAATTTTTGGAAATATGATATTTCCAAATTGGAAATTTTGGGAATTCACCATTTTTTTTCTTGTGTATACTGAATGCAAACGAGGTTCATAAGATTACAGATGTGCATGCATGCATAAACATTAGAAAGAGGGGCGTGACTCCATAAAGCAAGTTGTCCAATGATATAACAGTGCACCTGTTAATTTACACCTGTCACTGGACAAACCTTTCAACAAGGACGTAACTACATATGCATTCTACCGGAGGCTGTTATTTCAAGGTCGCAAGACGTGTTCAATTATCTCATTACTGTAATCTGATTGAATGATTATACGCATGTGTATCGATACCGTAGCTGATATGCTATCCAGCTTTTATTGACGATGGATCAATAGAGACTGAGTTCATTGATACACGTGATAATTACACCGGATTTGATAATAACAGAGATCAAATACAAATGTTTTACACAATGCTCATGTAAATTGCATAGAAAACTGACAATTCAAATCAAATGAAACTTTCAAAAGCTTGAACAAAAATGCTTGAAATACCTTTGTATGATTTACATGTAATAACTTATGATATTACTTCTGTCTATGTGTGAGAAAGTTTTGAATTACCAACTTACTGTGTTTTGTAACAAACGTAGTAAAATATTTCATTGTTGTAATAACACTGACATATATATATTCAATGCAAAGGCGCGACTTATCACTTTATACTCGATTAGGTAACATTATCAACTTTAGATTATGGAAAATAACTAGTTACAATTTAGTAAGCTTCAAATTAGTAAGTTAATTTATGTCTAATCTATTCGAGCTTGGATGTATAATTATTTGTGTTTATACATTATGTTTCATTACATACATAATAATACCTAAAAAGTCAATTCAAACTATTCTATTGTGTTTGAATTCTTTGTATGTCCTTGAAATTTCGTATATTGTTTCCTATTTATTAAGAAGTTGAAGAAAATATAATCTTCAGTAACCTCTAAACCATTACATCTAAATCAATCAATGTGCATACGAAGTATTTTAGTATCAATTCCCAATGAAGAGTACCAGACACTTACCTCTGTAAAAACATCATAATCCCCTTTCTATGGTGATGATTAGCAATTGCTATCAAAACACTTTAAATACTTCTTCTGATTGACACTAAAGGTAGCATCTCTCGTAAGAAAAGCTAATATTTGCTCAGTACTACTAAATTGGTTGAAATAATAGGTACAGTTCGATTTCTAAAAGTACAACACACATGTGCGTCTCTCACTGAATAAGAGGTGCTATCTGTTGACGAATATATGTGGCTCTCGCTGTGAGAAACTGCCAATTACCTGCCCCATAAACACGTCACTCGCTGTGAGGAGCTGATTAATTGCGTCATATATGCGGCTCTCGGCCTTAATGAGTTAATCAATTAAACTGGAGTGCATGATTTCCTGAATCCTATAAGACTGCAAGAATAGTTATGCTTCATTTGTCCTGGTTCAATAATCTAACCCAGAAACTATGTTATCCAGAACAGGATTTCCTATCATGTGCACTAATATTCAAAATTGCTCCGCCCATGTTAAACTATGACACTGAGATTGCCATCAATAATTAGTTTGATGGGGTGCAAAAAACACAGGTTTTGAATAAATTGAATGAGTTAAATTTATCGCACTTCCCATTAAAGGAATCCTGTTGAATATTATTTGTATAATTTAAGGTGTGCCGCCATGGCATTGAGAAATATTTCCTGTGTCCCATTTCACTATATACTGTGCCATGGGACACAAATAAAGCACTATTTCCATCACTTAAATGTGACTTTCATAAGGGAATGTGCTCAAGAACCTTGGAAACTCACATCAAATTTCTTCATTTCCTGAATAATAATAAAAAGACACCAGTTTATCTCATGTGTGAATGGTTTCCTATAGTCTCACAAAGAAATATTTAATGGTTTGTTTGGGTGTGAGATAACAACATTAAATGCTGCTCGACTACACTGGCCCTACCTGTAGTCAATCTCTCCACTCCTCATGTCTTCTATCTCTGACTGCACTTTCAATGCACACAGGTGAATCTAAAACAAAATTTAAGGAACATTTATTAACAATCAAACTAAGAAAATGCAAACGCTAATATGTTCAAGAATGGTTGCTTAGAGGAACAAGACATACATGCAATTGACATTTAACATTGTAGTATTTGATAAAGGTGAGTGAGTGTGTTTAGTTTTAAGCCACACTCAGCAATATTCCAGCTATATGGCTGCAGTCTGTAAATAATCAAATCTGTACCAGACAATCCAGCACGAGCATCGATCAACGCAATTGGGATATGATGGCATGTGTCTACCAAGTCAGATAGCCTGACCACGTGATCCCGTTTGTCGCCTCTTCCGACAAGCATGGGTTACTGCAAATCAAGGGAAGAAAATGATGATTTTAAGGGGGGTCACCCATTTTGTTCTGGCGAGCTAGGGGGGTCATCAATTTTGTACAAACGTACTGGTGTGTGTGTGTGTGTGTGTGTGTGTGTGGGGGTCATCAATTTTGTTCATAGAAATATGTTTAAAATTATGCTTAGAAATTATGGGTAGGGAAGGGGGGTTCATTGATTTTGTACATGACATGCAGGGGGGTCACTTATTTGTACATAAATTTTAGGGGGGTAATTCACTTTGTACAATAAAAATTAACTAAGAGAGAGGTTTATTACAAAATGTGTTAAAAAACCTTATACTGTATATTCTTTAGCAAATCTTTTCAAGAATACTAATGTAGACACTATAAAATCTGTTGCCTTGTATCTATTTTATGCTAAAAGGATTATTACAAACACACTTGAATGATCATTGTGCCCCTGACTACACTGGAATTTCCTTTTGAATGTATTTTGGGCCTACAGCCTTTTACTGGAAATAAACTCTGTCTGTCTGTCTGTCTGTCTGTCTGTCTATATGCCAGTAGCAATATGTCATTCAAACACTAGAAATTGCATAATGGACATCAAGTGAGTTGTCATTATTCTTGTCAAGATTTCTAATCACTTGTGTCAAACTAGGCATTGGTAGGTACTGCAGCAAGTCAAGACAGATGCCACCCATGCAACACAGTTTCTTTATTTTGTGCTGACTGCAATGAAGGCTGACATAACACAGTATGTGCATGGATATGTTTTACCACAGTAATTCTCACATCAACAGCCCTTGTCTTGCATTCCAATCGCTAAAATATTGTCATTTTACATTAAAAAATACACTTCATCCAAACACAAACTATCTGTTGCCATGGTGACCATTGTTGTAGTGGAAACACAGCAAGCTCTTAAATCATGCATACCTGGTCTGCAATATGATCTGGGACACAAAGGGAGACAAGTCTGCAAATGCTTTCTCACTTCTTTATGACCATCAACGACTATCACAGTGGTTTGGGTAGGTAATGATAAGGAGAGGAATACAACTGACAACAAGCCATCAGTGGATGGATTATCAAACATGGCAAGACTGAAAAATATAATATATGCCATGTTTTGTTGATACATATTGACCAGTTCATGTGTTACACTCCAGGAATGAAGCCCACCTCTCCCTTTTGAGACTAAGACCAAATTATTTCCATGGAAATCGAGAAAAATAAAAATGCCAAAAATGTGTAAATAGCAATAGGCACCATTTTAGTTTCCGTTTCTGTTATTTACAGATGGATGGACAGACAGATGGAAGGTGTTGACTATATCCCCCCGCATTATATGCCGTAAGGATAAAAAACAAGTATGCTACAAGTCACAATCAGCAAAGTGCTATCGTGGACAATCCGCTGCAGCGGTTGCACAAGTCATGCACATTAATAAATGCTATTATCTTACCTTTCATGTAAACACTGTAATCTGATTGGACAATGCAGATTTTACAAAAATCTGTATAACTGGAAAATATATGCCCTGACAGCAGTGTATTTGCCTAACTCGGGTATGAGATTACTTCTCACTGGGTTATAGGGTTCGCATCAGTTAAGGGAAACATAGGTTTATACAGTTATGAGTTAAGAAGTAAAAAATAAGCGTCTGCTGTAGGTTACCTGGAAACAATGGCCACCAAATGCTTTGCTTCGCATTCAGAAGAAGACATATCAGCCAAAAGTTCCAAACTAATCACAGAAAACATCAAGAAAGCAAATAATGAGTCAGGAAAACTTTTTAAACAATATGTGGCAGAAAAGGAACATGCATAAATTTGGAAATATTGGATGCCATGGCTTAAGCCGAGATGCTTAGTCATTTCTACATATCAGAACTCAAACCAGTGACCAATACAAGACATCAATTTTGGAGACTATTCGGCACAGTCTCAACAGATACTTGAAATCTCCGCCATATAATAGAGACTTTGACATAATAAAGGATGATCGATTCAACAATGTCAACGAGTCTTTTAAAACAGCAATGCTCGAGCTGAAGGCTGCTGGTAAAGGTGAGACAAAACACAAAGAAGTGATCTCTGGTTCTGATCAAGTGAAACTTTATTCGTCTGTGCACTTGAACACTCAGACACCATATGGATTGGCTAACAAGGTCCAGTTTGACATCAGACTCTACCGTTTTTGGCAAGGTTTTGAAATCATGGAAAAAATGATGAATACAACATTCATAGCAAACACTGATTCTGATACTGGTCTCTGTTACGTACAGAGAAATGTTGGAGCACTGACCAAACCACAGGGATGATAAGGATTTATACAAATAAAGCCATGACAAAGAATACATGAAACATTTTTGATTGCAATACAAGATTGGGCAATTAGGGGGGGCTGATTGCCAATGACTCTTGGGCTAAGTGGTAACATGCTTTATTACCCACGAGGTCAAGGTATTGGTAGTTGCATACTTATCTCGTACGTCACACGAGTGTCGTATCGTGTTGACCTGTGTCGTAACGACTTGACCTGAGATTCTAACGATTTGATTGGAAAACCGATGACCTCTCAGTTAGGTCACATTCTGATGTATTTATTTTTTCATTCATAACAAACACGTGAATTCATTCATTTTACAACTTAAAAGCATTGTGGGAATGTAAACATTGCGAACGTTGCCTTGTGGCTGTTTAATTGTGAGTCGAACTGAATCATATTAAACAAAAAACATAAACGCAATGTTTCCACCAGTGGTGTTAGCCGAATGAAGCAACTGGAAGCCAAGAAACGAGGTGCTACGGAGTAGTTTACTGTTGGAGGCTGTACGAGGCGATGACAACAGACATGCATCGTACGTCGGTTACCATGGCAGTGACGTCATTACAGTGTGACGTCATGAAAATATTGTACTACAGTACAAAACCTCTTTATGAAACCGGTATCAGTTTGAAACCCAAAACATAACAAAAATACGCTATTTTGTCAATTTAATGCATGTAAGACGTGGGTAATAAATAAAATACCACGCTCGGTCTCATTACATACGAATTATACGAAACTCGTGACCTTCCTATGTTATCTCACCTCGCTTTCGCTCGGTCAGATACCATAGGAAGGACACTCGTTTCGTATAATTCGTATGTAATGAGACCTCGTGTAGTATTCTCTATGTATGTGTCCCAGGGCTACCCTTAGCATAGCGGGTACTTACTCTTTTGGGGGGACCAAAACAGTTTCTGCTGTGGGATAATGTTTTGAGACCCAGTCAGCAATCAGTCCCCAATGGTATTAATAATAACTGGTGTGAATAAACGTAATACATGATATACCCTTGTGTCATGTAAGTTCGATCACTTAAGAACTGTCGCTGCATTTTCAAAGTTATATTAATATAATCTTATTTTCAAATCTCTTATCTTTAAACTTGTTTATTTATGTCAAACATTTCCAAAATCCAGGTATTTTTAATGCTTTTCACAATCGCGGCATGCCCGCCCTCTCACTGTCAACACAAGTGACCCAGAAAGCTACGTCACACAAGTTCGATCATATGATTGGCTGGTTTGACGGGCACCAAACCTCAAAATGTCGACAAACACCACGAACTGGCTTGCAGAAACGTAAATGTGTTCTGTACTGACATGTAGGGTGGGTACATTGTGCCCAGGTTGTATTCATCAATGAGGCAATAGGTCGAACCTCATTAGGTACAAATTGATGGACATTCTCAACAAGAGTCATCAGAAGATGACATATCCCCCCGGCCCCCACATCTTTGAAAGAACAAATCATCGGACAGTTACTTAAAGTCCAGCTTGATTTTACACTAAGTGCAAATCGTTTCCATGGAAATGATGAAAAACATAAATGACAAAAATCTGCAAATAGCAAAAGGCACCACTTCAAGATCTGACTCACATAGCTGCCAAGTTTTACTGAAAGATATAAAGAAGTTTTTGAAACGAAACCCACCCCTCCCTTTTGAGACTAAGTCTAAATCGTTTCCATGGAAACCTAGAAAAATAAAAAAGACAAAAATCTGTAAATAGCAAAAGGCACCACTTCAAGATCTGCCTCACATATCTGCCAAGTTTTGCTGAAAGATATTAAGAAGTTTTTGAGTTGTGCTCCGGAAACGAAACCTACCCCTCCCTTTTGAGACTAAGTCCGAATTGTTTCCATGGAAATCGGGGAAAAATAAAAATGACAAAAATCTGTAAATAGCAAAAGGCACCACTTAAGGTTCTGTTTGATATATCTACCAAGTTTTGTTGAAAAATATTTAACGGTTCTTGAGTTGTGCTCCGGAAACGAAGCCCACCCCTCACTTTTGAGACTAAGTTCCATTTGTTTCCATGGAAACCGGGAAAAAAAAAAATGACAAAAATCTGCAAATAGCAAAATGCACCACTTAAGGTTCTGTTTGATATATCTACCAAGTCTTGTTGAAAAATATTGAACGGTTCTTGAGTTATGCTCCGGAAACGAAGCCCATCCCTCTTTAAGACTAAGTCCAAAACGTTTCCATGGAAACCGAGAAAAATAAAAATTACAATAATCTGTAAATAGCAAAAGGCACCACCTTAGATTATGTTTGACACATGTACCATTTTTTGTTGAAAAATATCGAACGGTCTTTGAGTTATGCTCCGGAAACAAAATGATTACGGACGGACGGACAGACGGCAAAGGCGACGACTATATCCCCCCGGATTACATGCCGTGGGGATAAAAAGCATTAAGTTTTCTATAAGAAATGGCCCTTTCTTGTTTCCAAAGTATTTAAGGATTGACTGTGTATTTCTTTCGTTGCATTGAGGTATGAAACTAAAAACCAATGTGCAAACTGTATGAATCCGCATAGCGGATTCTTACAAAAGTTTGCACATTGGTTTTTAGTTTCATACCTCAATGCAACGAAAGAAATACACAGTCAATCCTTATAATTAAATTCAACAACAAATACTATAGGCTTTCAACAATATTTTATTTAAACAATCAAATTAATCGAAACATATCTTTGTTACCACCGATTAACATTTTCGGTGTAAGAATTCGGTAATGGCGTGACATGACTCAGGTGACTCATTTACGTAAAATGACACGCCTACCAAACCATTAGCCAATCAGCATAGAGCACCCCAAACAGCTGTCAATCAACCAAGCTAACATCGGGTTGCGAATCAGAAGCGAACAACACAACGTGGCGCTGCGTTCGATAACGACAAAGTTTCAAGTTCAAACATTTGAATTATTACCAGCGAACTGAAAGACACAGTTTGAAAAGTCAGAATTGGAAATGAAGCCCGATGACATGAAGTTAGTGGAACTGAGATTGTTAGTGGCAGCAGTATTTGCGCAAGTGGAAAGGGGCTGTGATGTGACTGGGATTGCGATGCCATGAACTGATGTTCCAACGCGTCGCATGCTCTTGTCGGCGTTACAATGGCGGAAAGCGTCTCGCTAATTCTTAGTTTTTGAGTAGTCGTTATTGTGGCGACTATAACTCACGCGACGAACTTTCATTCCTATGGCCACTCATTAATATTATGTGACGAAGTTCAAAGCCAGCGTCACTCATGGCTTGGATTGCTGTGGCGCGAAGGCAATGAGCAGTGTATGACTGACTACATTGGGCATTGCGACATATGTCAGACATGAAACGAGTGAACTGGTATTTTTGACTGGGGTTGCTGTATACCAAATGTTGTGTGCGTCTGGAGAACTAAGTGCATCTTTATTACAGTCGCGAAAAAGTTATCCGGCATTTGGGTCACTTTGTCAAGGAGCTGGCGGTGCATTGACCGGACATTGGTTTATATCATTCATTCGCGTACATTCGTTTGTCGCTTTGCGCTTCATCGCTGCTGAGACCACCCTGGATGTTTTTGTTTCGCTTTAGGTGGGACAGTGGGACATATTCAACATTGCTATCATCTACCGCAAATTCAAAGGATGTGGGCGTAAGCTGCTGGTGAAATTCAAGACCACGACTTACAAAATGGATGGCCAAGTCGTACCATACTTTGTACCGGAGGATAACAGGATTGGATGTCGAATGCAGATAAGTGCTAATTTTCATCAGATCACTTGTTTCAATGATTGATTTATGTTGTGTGGGAAGTGACAAGCCATGTTGTACATTGTACTTTAATTTAGCATCAAGCATATCATTTGCAGACTTAAACTGCTTATCTCTTACAATGTCAATATCTCTCCCGATATCATTTAAGTGTCCTTTCAGGGCAGAACGAACATTTTTTAAAGTGTTCTTGTGATACTCGGCAGCATGTGCAGCCGGCATATTTTCACATCTTGTTTCCTGGTTTTTAGGCTGTGCCTTAGTGTAGAAAAATCTCAACTTTGTGTTAAGTTCCTATGGTGTAATTGTTGAAAAATCCACAGTCCTCTCCTCGCTCTCGAACGACCAATCTAAATAAACAGAACGAAAACAATATCTAGAAACCTGACTATGACAGACCCAACTATGTAAACTTTGAACTAGGTAACTTTATAGCAAATCATTTTTCTCGGTTAGATCTACATAATTTAATCTCATTCTGATAATTGTTCCATTTTTAAAAATACAACTTTGTGCTGATGAACTGTGTTTCGCTTTGAGAAAATATCGTGGGATGGAATTTGAAAATAATATTTATATGAATTGTGTATATCTACCTTGGAATAGTTTAACACCCCATTTTGTGTTTCTTTTGTGGATGTTGATTGTCTGTAGTCGTCCATTCGAAGTAAATCATTATTTGATAAGCGTTTGAAACGATGTGTTTGGGATGGCTTATCATCGACTTGCATTGCACCACGTCATCTCGCGGATTTGCCGATGTTTTTGTAGATCTGGTTGATGCTGTTATCTCTAACAAACTTTCAATTTCTTCCAGGTCTAAATCATCCGGAAAATCAATGTTATCCGTGCTAAGAGTTGCAACGTTTCGGTAGATTGATCTTGAAAATCGACTCAAAATTCCCCAGATCAAAACTTCCGTGCCTTGGAATCGGCCATCTTGTTGGAATGTAAACAAGACAAGTTGCAGACGACTGTTAAGCTGACTGCGTGGTAACCACAGTAACCAGTCAAATAATGTATTATGACAAACACTTTTTTATTAAATAAACACTTTATTAACGTTCACGGATGATTTTGAGTTGTTTGTTTATGTTAACCACAATGTATCACTTCAATGTTTATCCAAAGTTCATTAAGGTACCCGAGTGCAAGGGAATTCCCTCGCTGTGTAAAGGTATTCCCCGACATTCCTCAGGTCCGAAAGTAGTCCGGTTCGGTGGGCGTGGCTTATTTTTTTAGATTCATTGGGAAATGAAATCAAAAGAAATGTTCCCAGTTAACCAATCAGATTGCCAGAATTTTAATGAACACAATAAAAATTTAATTATTAAGTTTTGACAAGTATATCATGTGTCTGGTCATGTCACAATTAGACCAGCAACGTAAACAAACAGAAGACAGGTGTGCTGTCAATTTACGTGTGAAATAAATACTGTTTATATTTTTTATTTTAGCTGATAAAGTTACATTATTGATCTAGGGTTAAAACATAGTTGATTGCTGAATATAAGCTATAACTTAAGTTTGGTAACTTGACACGAAACATTTTCCGGTCCAAACGAACGAAAGTGGTGTCACCAGAAGATCAAAGCTGCAGATATCGTAAGTTATCGCTACGTATCGCGACAATTACCATTCAAAATGGGCGATCGAAGTTACATGTCTATTGAACTTGTGTGACTTGACGATAAGTATGATGCTTGTTTGAAGGGAGGTGGGTGGGTAAACAAAAGTACTTAGTTGAAGTCCTTTTCAGCATGGTGAACACATAAAAACCGGAACCGAAAGCACTGTGGGTAGCTTGGCAAAGTACCTGGGAAGGATTGTATAATAAAATAATGTAGATTACTTTAATATTTATATATAAATTGAAGTACTTTGTTATGCAAAGTGATAATATATATGCAAAGGAAACCTATGTTAATGATTATAGTAACGAACATGAAGTGTTTCACCGCACCTGTGTAACTGGGGTAGGGAGGCATCAAAGACCATGGTAAGAGAGTATAAACAAACAATAGAAACATGTGCAACCAAGCATGGTACAAGCATGTTATACAAATGTTTAAATGGAAAAGTCTAGCTATGATGGTATGAAATGTCCTTGTTGCATAAACTCATAAGCAAGTTATGCATAGTCATTGGGTTTGATGATGGAGCAGCATAATTCACCTTTCTGCCCAGTGACATCATACATTGCCCACCTTGATAAGGTGCATCCTGATTGCAATCAACAAGTGGCAGTATCCAAGAGATTGTTTCTGCGACAATGATTCTACCTGGTATAACAACAAGCCTGTCAGGAAGATTGCACTTGCTACCTTCATGTCTCATTTCAGCAAGCGGTGTGGTTTGTCGCAGGTTTACACCACTGTATCCGTGCCACTGATCCTCACTCGCGGTAAATTTGCGAGTGCCCAAATCATGAGTGTCATCGGTCATAAGGGTGTCAGTTCCCTTGCTGTCTACCAGCAGGTATCAAACAAGGAAAAGATACATATGAGCCATCCTATTTCCAACCCTATGCATCCTTCTCCTCTCCCATGTCAAACACCACTTTTACATCGACAAAGTCTAACAGCTTCATCGTCAGTCAAATATGGGCCAACACCAAAAAGTTTTGCCTGCTGTCCAACAACAGCTAGAAGGCAACAAACTTGCAGAACTGAGCAAACTTGACCTTGATGACTTATTTTGCGATTTTTCGATCCTGAACAAGCAATCCACTTTTAGGATGACAAGCTAAACATTACTTTTTCAAAATTGCAACATTCAGAATGTAAACGTCAGTGTCAGAAAATGACTTCTCCCTGTGACATGAGTTGGGCACATTCTTTCGCTTCATCAGCTATTCGATCAGCTGTTTTAGAGGTCACAAGGTACAAACTTTTGTGAGATGTTCTTTTCTGTGATTCTCTTGCAGTTCAATATTGTGAACTGTTATTGTTAATGCCTCACAGTTATGGTGACATTTCACCGAGTTATTGTTGTGACAGAATTAAAACAATATGTTCCATTTGAATTGCCTAACTGTAGTTCTTGTACAACATTGTGTTTACATACCGTCAGTAGTATATGTAATGGGCCAAGTCCCGGACCAAGCCTGACATTAGCTTCTTTTACCCAGTGAAGCCTTTGTCGGACCCTTATCACTTCCCTCCACGTGGCTAGTATGGGACCCTGGAATGTTGACTTTACCTGTGGAGGGCCTTGAGAAAGATATTGTTGTTGAGGGGCATGATCAATACCTCTGGCTTCTTCGGCAACTGTCACTCGGTTATGTTAATCTTACTGAAATATATACATCTATTTTTTGGATCAATATTTTCGTGTCCGTACGCGTACGTGTTGATCCCGTCGATGGCTATCCAACGTTTCGTGTCCATCGGCAACAAGGACGTCTTGTTTATCGTCAGTCCGTATATCCTGTGTCCGTCGCTTCTCAACGTGTTCATCTGATGCCTGAAGGTGCAAGTCCTGAACAGGGCCTCCTTGAACCTGGCGTGTCTGATGTGTTGTTTCACCACGTACTTCTTGACCCCCTTCGCCTTTCGGATCTCACCGTTGTTGGATTTGAGGACATCTTGGGCCTCAAACCTATGTATTCGGCGATCGGCGTACCGGCACACTTGTCCTTCATCTTACCGAGAACCTTTTGTTGACTTGGCTGTGCATGGGGTGGTCCTTGGGGTAGTCGCTGGTGTCGTACAGGTGCATGTGTTTCTTCATATCCTCGATTACCGTCCCCTCGGTTTAAATCTCCATCAGCAGAGAGTCTGTGTCCGTGTACAGCACCTCGCACCGTTCGCCCGTACTGCTTTTTGAGCTCGTTGTAGTAGAAGTCGTACATCAGGTGCTTGGAGAGGTAGAGGATGCTCATCCCCACGTAGACGGCGGTTGAATTTGATGTGGTTTTTCCTCATGTGCAGGGCCACCAGATCGTCGGTGAATATCTTGCTCCGGTTGAATGCCGGGCTGGCTATCAGTTTCCTGAGCTTGTCTTCTTCTTTCGACCGGACAAGCTTCACGGTCACGCGTTTTCGCAAATTCTCCATTGTCTTACCAAACACTGAGTAGTAGTATACACAACAGGGGTACGAAATCACTTCCAACAAAAGACTCTGTAAAGCTTTATTTCATAAATAAAGCTTTTGTCAGGCCCTTATCTCTCTCTGCTCTCTCTGCTACCCAGCCAACTTCCTGGTCACTATGACCGCGAATCGGCACTTTCCTGGTCACGCGGCCTATGACTCAAGCCAACACTTCCTGCACTATTGTGATCAGCCGACAGGGAGGTAAGTGTAGCAATAAATTTTCACATCAATAAACTATACAATGTTGATCTCAGTGAAACAATTTAATGTGAATCTCCTATGATTTCTTTGGTTTTCGTAATGAAAGCTTGTTGGGCTTGTTGTATCCCTTGTTCTATGTACTTTTTTTTCTCGTCTTCACTGATGGCAGTGCTTTTACGAGACTTGGACCGAATCTCTTGTTTCATTCTGTGATATTTTGCGAGTTCAGAGAGGACCAAACGAAATTCTTCCTCTGAGATTTTATTGTCAGTGAGTGCGGTGGAAATATGGTCGTTTATTGTGTTTAACTTTTCTTCGGCCAGAATTCTGATTTCGTCGTGTTTCAATGCTTTACGATGTAATCTGCGGGATGCAAACTTAAAAACCAACCCTGACACCCCAGCTGTTATTTCAATGCCCAGCACTATGGGTGTGGCTACGATGGTGGTCAACAGACCGACACCTACTGCTCCTAATCCCATGCTGGTTGCCATAAGGGTGGTATCAGCCCCATCCACGAAATTGAAAGCTTTATGGTATTTCTTACTTAATCGCGATCTTGTTCTAGTTAGCGTTTTACGTCACATAACTGCCTCAACCGAAACCCATCTATGTTTTCCATTGTTTTTGCTACTTCTTCTACGACTGGGTACAGCCCCATCCTGTGTGTATAATATATTTTATAAGATATTTTTTGATTGGTTTTTCGTTAATTTCTTATTAATGTATTTGAGGCTTCTAAAGTTTAGATTATTGTACACATAAATAGGTGAGACTATAATAGGTAAATCTTGGTCTACACGAACCCCAAAGAGGTTTACTAAGGGTGGTGATATTAGTGAGGGTTCCGGTCCCCATTCTATGACGATATGGCAACGTTGGTAATAGTGTTTACTTTCCCAGTGTATTGTCAACCCAGGTAAAAGTTGTCGTTCTGAACCATAACGAACCTCTCCGAGAGAATTTTTATTACGAGTGTGGAGTTTGGTTTCACAGTAATAAAATGCGATTGGTAATTGGGTAAGTCGGACCTTAAATATGAATCCCCGTTTGAAACTAACACGTTGCCCATATCCAGTGTTCGTAGAACGTTTACCTCATCAGAATTCGGAATGAAAGACGTGAGCAAGATACCGTTGTTCCTAATTTCGGAGACATACCTATTTTTGTTTAAAGAGATGTAAGGTGCTGTGAGGGTCATGTTGATCAACCATTCGGGCTCTTTAAAGTCTGCTAACGACACCCGCTCGTACACGTTGTCTTTTAAATGCAGGACGTACAAGGCGTTTTAATCGCCGCCCTGATCGAACCCCTCCGTGTCTCCTAGATCGCTAAGCGTGACGTTGAGATGATGATTCATTGTCTATATAAAATGTTATAAAATAGTTTCCAATTGTTTTTCTGATAATTTCTCAGGTGTGCACTTCAACCCCATGAGATGTATGTTGTCGGGTAGGACAATTTTGGTGAGTGATTTGGTGTCTTCCACGGTAACGGTGACTCCCTGCAGACTGGTTTGGAATCGATGATCACCCGAACATAAACAGAGCAAACGTGGTATTGTTGTTGTTTGGTCCACCGGAGTTTGATTCCTTTCACGATTTCGACTGGTGATGATGGTTCACCGAGATAGACCTGGATGACCAGCGTGGAATTATCCGGTCGATTTTCCAGGATGTTGACGCCGTCGAATTCAGACACCATTTGCAACCCCAAGTTTTGCTCCCCGGGTTTACTCGATAGCATGTGTGCTGCCATACTTGAGACTGCGCTGATGATTACACTGTGCCTATGCGTCGGGACGTAAGCCACGAGCACGGTTCTGTTGTTCACGACTTTGTTTAGGTAGTGGTCTTTGTTTTCCGTGAACACGTAGACTCGAGATTGTGTTAAAATCCATTTGTTGTCGTCGGTGAAGACGAGGGCATACTGCTTGTTTCGATCGACGACCGTTGTCTCTACGTCGTTTAAGTCGAACAGCTTGCCGCCGAACGCTGGGTATATCATCCATTTATCCTCGCCATTGCGGACTAGGTCGTACCGAGTGTTGCTGACAGCTCTTGATGTATCGACGATATCGTCTAAGTTATTGCCAGATCCACTGACGGCGGGGACTTTGATGCGTTTGTAAATATTGTTTTTCAGTTGCAAGGCGTACAGTTTACCGTCTATTCCTGGTTCGTCGAATCAGCATGTGTCCCCGCAGGTCGGCGACCGCTATATTATGTGCAGCGTGACGCTGAGGTATCCTATATTCACAGGATTATGTTTTATATCTAAAACAGATACTTTTAATTCCGAGATGGTGCCTCGGGTTAAATTCTTGTACTGTCGTGATGAAAACGATTCGGTTCTGCCATCATTATACTTTTCCGTTTTCACCGGTATGGCTCTCAACAGCGTGGAAGGGTGTTCACCTTGAACGTTGTCTGTCGTGCTCAGCTGATTGAGATGAATGCATAGTTCACGGTACGGAACGAGATCAGGTAATTTCGTGCCAGTCACAGCGGTTTATGATGGAATGTCGTTCGAAGCGTCACGTACATATTGGAAGTAAATATTATATATTATATGACAATTCAACATGTACAAACCGGGAGTGTTTTATTCTAAAAGCGATACTTCCAATTTCACACACATGAAGATCGTGGTTGCAGATGGGTTGCATTTCAAAGCACCATTTATCGATGTGTTTAAAAATTACAGATTTTCGGTGACGAACGTTAAGATGGTTCACCCTTGGTTTAACAACCCGATGCAGTTCTGGCAGAATCAATTTAACTTTGCCTCGTGATGCGCTACAATGGGGTGCGGTGTGACGTTGAGCGACACTCGGCGTGGCCCGCCGAGTCGGGCTGTGTTCACGTTTCACGTGTACTACCAGATCAGGCGTATCCTCAAAGAAATCAGCGCTCCACTTCCACAGGACAAAGCATGGGATGCTGTAAACAACCCGTACGATCGATGGGCATACAAAAGAATTTGCAACGAATTCGAAATCGATCCGAAGACGGATTGGCGTTTGCCGGGTCCGAACCTCGGGTTGGGTATTCCATATGATGGGGTGCGATCCTTGAAAGAAGTAAGTGATGATTTACTGAAACGAGATTTACTACGTCAGGACTTTGCTTTGTCGAGTAATGAATGGTGAGATGATCGTATGAACTTTAAAGGTGGTGTTGCTTTCACCGTCCAGAAAGTGGAGCAGCCCAAAGGCTCTGTGGACGTTTGGAAAATGTTCATGCTGGACACGTCGAGCCGGCACCGAAGGCTTGAACGATTCGATTCAAACGTACGTGTGGGCGCTGCTGGGAGCGCAGGCGCAAACGCATTCCGACATCGTGGGTAAAGGGACGGCTTACGAATCGCAGAAACAGTTCGGGTGAAAGGGGTATAGTGGCGTCATCCCCGGAGCCGAGGGTTCGACCCGCAACCCCACAGCCCCTTCCACCACACAAGGTGGCTGAAAATAAAGAACACCTCGATCATAAAACAGCACTAGTGGTTGGCGGAATCGCGGTTGGACTTTGCCTTATTTGGTTAAAAATTCCTTAACGCCCACAGGTTTTGACCGAGCCACATGACCGTTTTCGACAGCGTGCTCAGCAACCACGAGACGATGCTACCCAAGATTCCCGGGAGCGCTTCGGCGGCTTTACCGGTTAGTTTAGCCAGGGCTTCCCCGAGTTTTTTTATCCAGTCTCTGACACCACCGCTTGGTGATGATGTTGGTGTTGGTATGCCACTTCTGCCAGTCAGCGATACGACCAGGGTTGATATGATGATGCCCAATGCCGTAAGAATGCTGGCGATGGTGATCCCTTGCTCTCGGAACAAAATTCGGATCCTGTCGGCCAATGTGGTATCTTCGTTCAGGACTAGATCGATGGTTTCCCGCACGCGGCTGATCTGAGATTGGAGTCGTTCTCGATTCGAGGAAGCGGATTCCAATTGAGTCCGTCTTTTGTCTTGTAAGTCACGCATCCGTTTTTCGATGATGGTTTTCAGAGACTCGTTGTCTTGGACCTGACTCAGTTTTATTTTCTCGCGAGCGAGGTGCTCATCGATTTCGTTCAGTTTCCCCATATTGTTCAAGAGTTGTCAACGAATGGTTCGCAAGGCCTTGTCTAGCCCTCGCAGTTCTTGAACAGGAAATTCGAAACCTGGCAAAGGCTCGTTCCAGTACGTGTCTAACAGTTTTTCGATGCTGTCCGACGTTTCTTTGGCGTCTCCGGCATTGCTGAGCTCCCTGACATTTTGCAGATCACGAACTACTTTGGGTGTAAGTTGTTTGGGTCGTGCACCAACGTAATCTCGCATGTTTAATTCATTGCGGATCAGTTGCCCCCCATGACGACTGGCTAGTGTAGACAAGGCAAGCGGTTTTCTCGTGTGTTTGCTTATGAGATCGATCTCTGGATGAGCTTTCAATCGCAGCGTCCCTTCGTTGTCAATTTTGAACTTGGAATAGTCTCGTCCCAAAGGTTCGACGTAATTTTTATCTCGCCTCAATGTGTTGTAATATTCGTCTACGGTCTGCTTTAAAAGTTCGTTGCTAACGGTGTCGCCCATGAATGAGGTGTCTTCAACGTAATCCCCATCATCGAGCGCACCACCCAAATCATTCATCGGAATGTCCATTATATGAATAATATTAAACTTGTATATTTCATGTATATAACAATGTCATACGGGAGAAAGTAAGATCCTTTCCGAAGATTAAGAGGGCCTCTCGGCGTCAAAGCCGTGCGTCAGTCGGTGACCATCACCAATAATCTGAGCAAGGTAGATCAAAACCAAACGCTGTTGGTTCGATTCCCCAACCTGGGCGAGAATGACCTTATCATCCCGGCATGGTTCGACTGGGGTTTAACATCGCATTGACTTCCGAAAACGACAAACGCGAGCTCGTGCGGAACATTGGTCATGCCATCGTCAAGAAAACCACCATCAAAATCAGCGGCAACAAGGTGTTGAGTATAGACGATAGTGACGTGTTTTACTGTTACATGGATCTCTGGAAAACCAGATCCCTGCTGGTGAAAAAGCCATCGCTGAAGCGTACGGGAACCGGTTTTGCGTGCCGCTTGACTTCGAGTTGCTCACGGGACACACGCCGTTTTACCAGGCCGGGCTGGGCGATCGGATGGAATACAAACTCACGTTTAACGACTACAGCAAAGTTGTGCGTACGCCGAACGGTGATGAGGCCAGTTACACCATCTGCAACATCTCGCTGGAGTATGACATGGTCACGAGTCCGGAGCTGGCCCGGCAGATTCGAAATCAGTACTCGGGGAAGCTGTCCATCCTGTACGATCGCATACTGCGGCATAAGGGGATAGTATGGGACAAGAGCGACACGTTGTGGAACATCAACTTGAACGTGCCGGCGAAAAGTTTTTCAACCCCGAAATCACGAAAGTGGAAGTGATCGTCCATCGAGGGCGTGCCCAACCAACTGTTCAGCCAAGGCATGAGGGCATACCAGCAATGGGACGAGATAAAAAAGCTACCACGACACCCACCAGAAGTCAACATCACCAAGGACCTGGATCTATCCTCCGTGCATATCGGGGAATACCTGGCCACCAAGTACGGGCTGTGGTTGGACATGCGATCCACGGATGACGACAGGCTACACGGCAGCGGATGCGGCGTCGACAATGGCAGCGAGGGGATCACCATCCAGATCACCAAGAAGGCTCAAACCGCAGGCAAATTAAAATTATATTTGTACGTGATTATGGATGCGCAACTTAATATAGACAATGGAAGATTCGTGCAGGCAGTTTATTGATCTACCTCGCGATCCGCACTTCGCCATAGTGTGCGGGCAGGAGGGCTGTTGGAAGACCGTTTTCGTGCTGAACATGCTGGAGGGATACTACCGGATACCTTTGATAACATCGTTATCATGTGCCCTACTCTGCACATCAACAAAACGTACACGGAAAGATCTTGGGTGGTGACGGACCCGGACGTGCACAAAGTCGACCTGGGAACACGTCTGCAGGATTGGTTGAAAGCTTATCACAACAAATTTAAAGAGGAGTCGACGCTGTTTATCTTCGACGATGAAGAGAAAACAAAAAAGAGAGACATGCTATCGTATTTAGCGCTTTCTGGCCGACACGCAAAGCACAGCGTTTGGGTGCTAACGCAGAAATTCAACTCGGTGTTGAAAGACCTCAGGGAACAGACGTGATGGGTTGCCTTATTTCACTGTAAGGACAGGGATTTGTTCGAGGAATGTTTGAGAGAAAACGACGTGATGAGCAAACTAGAACAGGAACAATAAAGAAACTCGCCAAAATGAAACACGTGCTGAAAACCTACCAACCAGTGGCTTATCGAGTGTTTTACTTTAGCAAATGCTTATCAAATTCTTATCAAATTAGTAGCAATGCTTAGCAATTTTATTTTTTGGGTGGTAACATTGTGTCGTGAGGTATGATCAATAATTCCTCTCTGACGAAAGCTCTCGGTGGCCCATCTTTCAAATAGCACAAGTTCGGTTCTTCGTCTTTGATGTCCACTTTAAAGACGTTGTAAGTTTTGACCCAACATGTAGGATTGGCTGATATAGGTACCTCACGAGAGCCTGGTCGGGTATTTGTTTCTCTTTCCCACGCGACGGTGCAGCTGATTCAGCGTTCACTGATTTCATTTTAATAGCCTTGGCTGGTTTTTTATCGGTGAGACGAGTGATTTCGTGATTGATAGCCGATACCACTTGAGGTAGTCACGCACCCCATTCAGTGTTGGGTTTATTTAGACTTATTTCCTGCGCGTACTGATGCCCCAATAAGCTCTCGCCCAAAGTCCTATTGAATCTCTCGACTATGGCTTGATTGCGATGAGCTCCGGCCGCTCTGCGCCTGACTTGGACGCTGTGCTTGGCTAGCAGTTGTGACACGGCACCCATGAACTCCAGTCCGGGATCGACTTGCAACATGGTGGGCCATGTCAGCAGACTGCGCTTATATATGCGTTTGAATCCGCGGGCTACCTGGGTCGAGTCTTTCGCGGTTAAGGGTTCGGCTTCAACAATAGTTAGGGCGTACTTGTATTTTTTGTCGTGGGGTAGAAACAGGAGGTCGGCTTGGTGAACTCGATTGGGCGTCGACACGTCTAGGTACGTAGCGCCGTGCCGGTAGGTAGATTTGCCACAGGGCTTGTTTTTCCAACCACGCTTTGGCTTTGTTTTGTAATACTCTTGCTATTTCGGCAAGCTTGTGTATGGCGCTCGCACCTTTTCAGTACAAACGTGGGATGTAATAAATGTTTTTTTGATGTCGTGACATTATATATATATATAATTATTCGTTTAGTTCAATTTTTCGTGTCCGTACGCGTATGTGTTCATTCCATCGATGGCGATCCAACGTTTCATGTCCATCGGCGACAGGGACGTTTTGTTTATCGTCAGTCCGTATATCCTGTGTCCGTCGCTTCTCAGTGTTTTCATTTGATGTTTGAAAGTGCGAGTCTTGAACAGGGCTTCCTTGAATCTGGCGTGTTTGATTTGTTTTTTCACCACATATTTTTTCACGCCTTTCGCTTTTCTGATTTCATTATCGTCTGGAATACATTTTGGGTCTCAAGCCGATGTATTCAGCGATCGGTGTTCCGGCACATTCGTCCTTCATCTTGCCGAGCACTCTTTTATTGATAGTGTCATGCATCGGGTGGTCCTTGGGGTAGTCGCTGGTGTTGTACAAATCGATGTGTTTCTTCATGTCCTCGTACACGTCCTCGGTTCGAATCTCCATCAGCAGGGAGTCCGTGTCCGTGTACAGCACTTCACACCATTCGCCGTACTGTTTCTTCAGTTCGTTGTAGTAAATGTCGTACATCAGGTGTTTGGATAAGTCGAGGATGCTGATCCCCACGTAAACCGGCCGGTTGAATTTGATGTGGCTTTTCCTCATGTGCAGGGCCACCAGATCGTTTGTGAATATCTTGCTCTGGTTGTATGCCGGGCTGGCTATCAGTTTCCTGAGCTTATCTTCCTCTTTCGACCGGATTAGCTTCACGGTCACGCGTTTTCTCAAGTTCTCCATCGTCTTACCGAACACCGAGTTGTTCATGAGCTTGTACAGGTTTTTCTCTAAATCACTGTTGGCCCGCTTTCGCAAGTCCGTGTTCATTCTAATGTAGGGCTCCATCAACGGACTCTGGTCGAACTTGAGCACCCTATGAATTTTCGTGAGTTTCATTCCCAGCGACAGGTACAGTTGCAGGTTGCGATAGTGAACGATAGATTTTTTCTTGTTCATCAAGTTGGGTAAGAGTTTTTTGACATTAGCCGGTATATTTTTCCCCAGCAAGTTTCGTTGGTAGCCGGACATCCAATCTGGGTTAACCATCAATCGTTCGGGAGCGAGTGGATAGCTGTTGTTTGATTTGTGTAATTCCACGCGATATTCCAAGTCCACTTCGAGTATGTAGCCTTTTTTCGAATCTGACACGATGTTCATGACATCAATCTCGGATGTCCACTCAATTCCCCGGTGGGTAGATACTGGCTCATGGCCCAGCCGTACAGGTTGTTGGTGTCGAGATAGAGGATATGGGTTGATTCGGATTATAGTTCACGTACTTGTTGTTGGCTTTCGCGTAGCGTTTGGAAGCCATGGAAATCCCACCTCGCAAGCCTTTTTCGATGAACAGGTACATGTCGTAATCCGTCAATAGTTTGAGTTTCACACCAGTCTTTTTCAACAAGGCATCCCAAGAGAGACCCGGAGAGGAGAAATACCACGCGGGGTCCAGGTCGTACTGTTTCGAGCACATTTTTCTGAATATCTCGAACATGTCGGCCAAAGAGGAATTGAACGACCTGGGAAGCCTCAAATTTCAAATTACAGTGAAAATGTCGCTCAATAAACAGCAGACGGACGGACGGTGTGGTAATCACCCAGATTCTTGCAGCCCAGTTTATTCCATACGTTAATCGCGTGCGAGTAATGTCGTCCTGGGTGATGGTCGATTCGGTCAAGTTGCTGTAAAATCGGTTGATGGGAGGCAGTCGTGTCTCGTTGAACTTGGCCCAGCTGTCCATGTATTCTTAGGGGTAAACACCCTTCCTGATTAACAGAGGTCGAGTCTCGGCGTCGGTGTATCGATTGGTGTATTGAAGTCATTTCGGGTTGTTGGCCTTGACCAAACTATCGAGAGACGACAGCAGGAATTGAACTCTGTCGATGAATCTCAGATTATTTAATGAGAAGGAGATGTATTTTTCCATGTTGTTGGGGATGCACGTCAGGTTGCCGTCGACCTTCGCGATGGCCTGCATGATCAAGTGAGAGTCATACAATCTCAAATTGTGAAACACGGCAGGGATTTGGATGGTTTTTTGGATTGAGTTTGAGTTGGAGGTTGCACGCGCTGTGGGCTGCGCCTCTGTACTCGCCGGTGATGTGACAGTGATCTCTCACCGAATCGACGTTCAGCGGTTCATTGCACACATGGCATACGTGACTGCTATCGTGAGCTCACTGGTCGGCTTGAGTCATGCGCATGGGAACGACAGTGTACAATTGTTTCCTGATGATTTTTTCTTCCCGTTGCAAACACATGAGAAACTTTCCAGCCGCGTCGGGACCTCTGTACACCACGGTAGCGTTTGTTTTCCCATCGCATCGGACGACCACGTACCCGAACCCACAGGCCTCGTGCTCCTGCGTATTATACGTGTTTTTGTCCATGGACGTCCCGCTGTAAACGTGTTTAATTAAGGCTTCGAAGTCGGCATAGATGATGTAAGGTACGGGCATTTGATTTTTGTGGTTGGTGAATTTTAAGATGTTGTCACCTTCCTTGGGCATGTCGATTCGTACGGCCGTCTGTCCCACGCCTAGGCAATCCTCCCGGTGGGATTCTAATAAATCAGCTCGCGTGAAGCTGAGCAGGCACCGTTCGCAGAAGTGTTTTCTCTCTCTGTATTTCGATTGGTCGTACAACAGCCTACTGAAGTGTTTTATCCATGCATAGTGGTACTTGTCACCTCGCTGGATCATGAATATATTGATCACGTGGCCCTCGGTCACTGGGCAGATCCTGTGCACGATCGTTTCGTTGCCTTCGTGTCCAAAGATGTTGATGGCTATGTGGTTCTGTTTTTCGATCTTGGTGATCTGAGATATGGGGGTAGGTTCGTCTATACTGTCCCTATATTTTCTTCGGGGTAGCTCGAAGGTCTGTTCGAATTAACGTCGGCCGGAAACAATGCAGATCTGATCGCTAACCTCAAACAATTATTACCTCTGTTTTTGATGTTGACCATGGCTTGTTTTTTCTTGTAGTAGGGGGGAAAGTCTAGGTACGATCTGCCTTTGAACGGCATGTAGTTAGCTACGTCTAGATAGAGTTTATCGATTTTGTCCACGGTCACACCCGGAACCCCTGTGCGTGAATCGTTCCAGGTATTCTTGTATTGTTTGCAACGAGGTGTCGATGGAGGCATCTACCGTCTCTGGTTGAGTCGCGACTTCTTGTTTGCCCCTGAAGTAAGGCTGAACGTTTTCAACGGCACCGTCCGTCTGCTGTTTATTGAGCGACATTTTCACTGTAATTTGAAATTTGAGGCTTCCCAGGTCGTTCAATTCCTCTTTGACTTTGTCAGCGATCAGAGGTTTGACGTCGTCAATGTCTATGTTTTTGTCTACATTCATCCGCCAGCCTCTCAGATAGTTACCTATAGCATGTTCAGTGTGCACGAACTGTAGATGACGACTGTGCTGATGCAACAGTTCACCGAGCTCGGGTTTCCTCATACGGGAATAAACTACCAGCCCCAGCTCTTTCGCTTGAAATTTGAGTTGTTTCACCGTGGGAGGAGGTTGTACGGGGTCGTGCAATAGTTCGACTAGCCCGGCTTTCCTCAGGCGGGAATAACCCGTCAGCCCTAGCTCTTTCGCTTGGAGTTTGAGTTGTTTCATAGTGGGCGGGCATTGTATGTTGAGTAATCAGCTGAGGTTTCCTTAATCGGGAGTAACCGACTACACCTCGCTCTCGTGCAATCTGTTTAAACGCTCAGACAGTAGCCATTGTTATACATAATTGCAAAGTCAATCTCTAATTGGGTGTTCGGTATCGAGTAAAAAAATGAAGCGCACATATTTTGTTTCACCACGAATCTAGTCCCCCGCCCAGCGCTATTTTCAGAATAACAGTATCGATTCTGGGCTCAGGATAGCTTTCCCGTTTTATTATTTCCAGATCGTCGGGGATACATGTACATATATTGGCTGATTCAGTCAAGAATTGTTCTCTGAAGACATCCAGCTTTGTAGTAACAACCGTCATTTGAAAGTTGATGTGCCCCAATTCGTTTATTTCCTCTTCGAGTTTGCTAATGTTGTGTTGCTAATACTGTGTTTACCTGGAAACATCAACCAGCTTCTCAGGCCAAAAGATTCCGAGGTGGAATTCGAATGAATTGTAGTGGATCTTCTGCAAATTGAATAGTAGTCATTGTTATACCTAGGTGCAAGCCAATCTCTAATTGTGCCACCATTATGTAAGGGAGGTAACTCCGTCAGCCTTATCTGCCAGGCAAAAAATGAAGCCTTTTTAAATTTTCATTCTGAGGAGACGCTTACGTTCGTTCAAATAATCTTTTTTCTTGTCGTAAATAAGTTGGTTTCAGACCACGTTCGTCCCGTGGGCTCTACATAAACAGTAATGACATTTCACTCCAATACCACACACGGAACACGTGTAGTTCTTGAAACCGTTTTTGATACTCCTCATATGAAAACAACAATATCCCTCAGTCCTACATCTCCTACCACAGGTCTCGGTTTTCCCCATAAGCACATATTGATAACCATACGGAGCGGGTCTCATCTTTGGTATACCAATATGGGAACCTAGTTTAATTGCCTTGCGATTAACACTGTCGCTGCTAGACCCAGTGCCACGAAGGCCAGTTCTCGATTTTTTTGTTCCGGGGAAAGCGCGTAGTACTGAGAGAGTGTGTGGGGGTCACCGAGGGGTTCGAGCTGTTTACCGGTCAGTATGTAGTATTGCTGCCTAGCGTCATCTACGTCATTGGACGTTTGAATGGCATGCTTCTCACGCTCGAGTTGGTCGTTAATGAAATCGATTCTCTGCGTATGTTTCTTCACGTTCTCAGCTTGCGCAGCTTGTAGTTTCTCCGTGGCTATATTGTGACGGTTCTGTTCCGCTTCTACCTCGGCAGCGTTCGACTCCCGTAGTTCCGAGAACAGGTAATTGCTCCCGGAAAATGCTAGGGCATTCACTAAAGCCCCACCGATCATCATAGCTATCGTAGCCATCCTATATATTACTATATTTACTTCAAAATATTTTCAGGTATAATCCCTTGTTTTACGAGAACGCCCTTGGTGGCCATCGCCATACCCAGGTTCATAATAAGCATACCCATATCCTGCAGGTCGAAGTCGAGTTTGATAGTCGGTTGCTTAAGTACCATTTTTGTTAAACGAGCGTATCCTACAGCTAGACTGGCAACCACGGTGGCGTGGTATGCATCGTTAACGAACGTTTTCCCCTCAGACATTATGTATATGATATGAAGATATATTTTTAATTATAACATAATATGGGGGTTTACCTCTACTTGTTTCTGTGGGGCTAGGGCTGGGGGTGGGGTTGGCTTTGGGGATTTATTATATAACATGGAAAATGAGAGAGCAGCAGCAGCAGTTGTGCCTACAGCTACCCATAGGGTGTAGTTACTCTTATGGTGCTTGGCCAGACCACCTTTTCTACCAGCGGCGACTTTCTTAGGGTTCTTCTTCTTGGTGATTTGTATCGGTGTCGGGGTTTCCTTAACATGGATAATGAGAGAGCAGCAGCAGCAGTTGTGCCTACAGCTACCCATAGGGTGTAGTTACTCTTATGGTGCTTGGCCAGACCACCTTTTCTACCAGCAGCGACTTTCTTAGGGTTCTTCTTCTTGGTGACTTGTACCGGTGTCGGGGTTTCCTCCTCCTCTGGGGTCGGAGTCTGGGTCACTTCCTGATCCATCTTGTATACCATTACTATTATTTTTTACCTCCTTAAATCGGCATTGCTTCGCCGTGATAATCGCCGCCGTCACCGGGGTTAAAAACATGCCGTATTTGTGGTATAGCACACAGCTGACAGAGCTCAAGGCGTGTTCAATAAACGGGTCTTTCTCCCACAGGTAAAGTCGACTCTCCGGGGGAATGGGGAGCAGGTACGACACTTAATTCTAACAATACACACGATACACACGAAACATAGCAAGATAAAAGTTAAGTTACACACTATGAGAATTTCAAAAGTCGGCATTGTATATATCCCGTTTACAGTGACCGGTTTTAAAACTTTGCGCTACTGTAGCAAGTATAGACGGGGCCGAGTTAAGAATGAAAAAAATGGTTCCAAACTTCCTTTGCGCTATTATAGACAGAGCCCAGCTTTGGAGGATGATGCAATCTCAGGATAGACCCGTTAAACCGAGATTATGCTACTACGTCCTTGGTAGCGCACTCGGTTGAGTGGTGCGGCTTATCATGTTTAGTTTGCGCGGCTATACATATGAGTTCGTATCCCGCCGTTGCCTCAGTGGATTCCTTGCAATTTTCGGTGATGTGAGGTGTTTCGGTAAGGAATCAGGATCATATCAGTTGGGTCTCTGGAAAGGGCCTAGCTGAGCGGGGCACTCTCATGGCGAGATAGAGGCAGCCGACGCAATTCCCCTTGGGAGAAGTGCAACTAACATCTTTCAATTTCACCTGGGTACAATGTGTGAAGCCCATTTCTGGTGTCCCCCGCCGTGATATTGCTGGAATATTGCTAAAAGCGGCGTAAAACCAAACTCAGTCAGTCAGTCAGTCAGTTCAATTTCACCCTTGGGGAATTGTGGCTGCCGGGGACGTTTTGCGACTTTTTTAAAACTTTCTATCTTTCTATCTTTTTGACATTGTATATATATTTCACTAAGATTATAATGTCCCGGAACCAGAGAAAGTTTGAGGCTATTTACTACAGCCCGCGTGGGTACTGGAAAGGAGCTAGCGCCATACACAAGCTTGCCAAAATGGCAAGGGTACCACCAGACGAGGTCAAAGCGTGGTTGGAAAAACAAGCCCTGTGGCAGATCTACCTACCGGCACCACGCTACGTGCCTAGACGAAAGTTCGGCATTGACGTACCCAATAGCGTCCACCAGGCTGACCTCATGTTCCTACCCCACAACAGGAGGTACAAGTACGCCCTAACCATCGTTGACGTGGCCAGCCGCTACAAGGAAGCCGAGCCCTTAACCACGAAAGACTCGGCCCAAGTAGCACGCGGATTCGAACGCATATACAAGCGCAGTCCGCTGACATGGCCCACAGAGCTGCAAGTCGACCCCGGACGGGAGTTCATGGGTGCCGTGACACAACTGCTAGCCAAACACGATACCAAGGTCAGGTGTGACGTGGCCGGGGCTCATCGCAGCCAAGCCATAGTCGAGAGATTCAACCGGACTTTGACCGAGCGCTTATTCGGGTACCAGTATGCAAGAGAGATGACCATGGAGAAACGATCGACTGAATGGGCCACGATCGACCACGAAACCACTCGCCTCACCGACAAGAAACCGGCCGACGCCATCAATCGGAAATCAGTGGTCGCTGAGTCGGCTGAACCAATACGGGAAGGTCAAGAAAAACAGATACCCGACAGGGTCCTAGTGAGGTACCTCTACCAGCCGGGGGAACACGAAGGAGACTCTCGTAAACGAGCTACTGACCCTACATGGTCGGTCAAGACTTACAGCATAGATAAAGTGGACATCAAGGCCGACTAGCCGATTTTGTATTATTTAAAGAATGGGCCGCCGAGAGCATTCGTCAGGGAGGAGTTGATGATAATACCCCATGGCACAATGTTGCCACCCAAAAAAATAAAAATGCTAGGCATTTGCTAAGCATTGCCAGGCACTTGGTAAGCCACGGGTCGGTCGGTCTTGAGCACTAGCTTGGCATGCTTAGTTTCGGCTAGCTTTTTTTTAACCCGTTCCTGTTCTAATTTGCTCATCACATCGTTCTCCCTCAAGCACTCCTCGAACGAATCCCTGTCCTTGCAGTGGAATAAGGCCACCCATCGCGTCTGTTCCCTGAGGTCTGTTAGTACCGAGTTGAATTTCTGCGTCAGCACCCAGACGCTGTGCTTTGCGTGTCAGCCTGAGAAGGCTAGGTACAATAACATGTCTCTCTTTTTTGTTATCTCCTTGTTAGTGCTGCAGTCGTCCAGGATGAACAGCGTAGGCTCACCCTTGAATTTCTTGTGGTAAGCCTGCAGGCATGTTCCCGGGTCGACTCGTCCGGGTCCGTCATAACCCAAGGCCTCTCCGTGTACGTCTTGTTTATGTGCAGAGTAGGGCACATGTTAACAATGTTATCGAACACATCCCTGTAGTACCCCCTCCAGCATGTCCAGCATGAAAACGGTCTTCCCACAGCCCGTCTGCCCGCACACTATGCTGCAGTGCGGGTCGCGGGGTAGATCAATAGATTGCCTGCACAAATCTCCCATTATCTATATTAAGCTGCGTATCCATAATCACGTACAAGTATAATTTCAATATTTAACTGGACGGTTATCCCCTCGCTGCCATTGTCGATGCGGCGCCCGCTGCCATGTAGACTGTCGTCGTCCGTGGATCACATGTCCAACCATAGCGCGTACTTGGTGGTCAGGTATTCACCGATCTGCACGGAGGATAGATCCAGGTCCTTGGCTACGTGTGGGTGTTGTTTGATGGCTGGTAGCTTTGTTATCTCGTCCCACTGCTGGTGTGCCCTCATACCATGGCTGAACAGCTGGTTGGGCACTCCCTCGATGGTTACTTCCACCTTTGTGATCTCGGGGTTGAAAAACTTCTCACTTTCCCTTCGGAACAGCTCGTAATCCTCCACGGGGACGATCAGGATGCCTTTCATCAATCACGCCGGCAGGTTCAGGTTGATATTCCACACTGTGTCGCTCTTATCCCGTACTATCATTCTATGCCGCAGGACTCGGTCGTACAGGATGGCCACCTTCCCCGAGTACTGGTGACCATGTCCAACTCCAGAGAGATGTTGTAGATGGTGTAACTGGCCTCATCGTCGTTCGGTGTACGCACGACTTTGCTGTAGTCATTAAACGTGAGCTCGTATTCCAACCTATTACCCAGCGTGGCCTGGTAAAACGGCGCGTGCCCCGTGAGCAACTCGAAGTCGAGCGGCACGCAGAACCTGTTCCCGTACGCTTCGTCAATGGCCTTTTCACCCACCGGGAGCTTGTCGAGCTGGTCTTGCGTGAAGCTGTACCCAACACGCAACCTAGTCGACTTACTGATACCTTGGTACACGTTGTTAACGCATTCGCCCTCGCTTGTCCAGAGGTCACCGTAGCAGTGAAACACTTTGCTGTCGTCGACGCTCAACACCTTGTTGCCGCTGATTTTGATGGTGGTCTTCTTGACGATAGCACGGCCGACGTTCCGCACCAGCTCGCGTTTGTCGTTGTCGGAGGTCAACGTCGGCGCACGTCCCAAACAACCCAAAGTAGTTCGTGATCTGCAAGCTACCAGGGCCGAACTCAGCAGTGAAGGCGATGCGCTCCAACGTGCCATCAAAAAACTGTTGGAAACATACCATAACAAACCCTTGCCTGGGTTTGAATTCCCTGTTCGAGAACTGCGGGGGCTGGACAGAGCAATGCGAACCGTTCGTGGAGAACTCGTGAACAACATGGGGAAACTGAACAGACTCGACGCCCACATCGCTCGAGAGAAAGTAAAACTCAGGCAGGTCCAAGATGACGAGTCCCTGAAAACCATCATCGAAAAACAATTGCGCGACCTGGAAGACGGAATCAGCTTCCTCGAATCGAGAACAGCTTAGATCTCAGATCAGTCGCGTCCGGGAAACCATCGATCGACTCCTTAACGAAGACACCACGTTGGCTGACAGGATCCGGGAACAAGGGATCACCATAGCCAGTATTCTGACAGCACGACTTCCGGTATGGCTACGAGACCAGGAGGACGCTTCTGAGTTTGTTCTCGCCCATCATCCCCACTGATCTCAACCCCATATGTCCAATAACAAAAAAACAAACTGACAACATCAAAAAGGGGTATCCAGTTCACTAAGACTATTTCGGATTTCCTGATGAAAGAAACTACTCCTACCGACGTTTCAAGTGACGGCCCTGAATCCCCCTCCGAAAACATGGCGTCGTCGGCAGTTGACGTTACACTTACAGACGGGATATCGAAACAGTTCCTGAAGGATTCGTTGAAATCTCATACCGACGAAATTTGCAAGAGAATAGATTTCGTTA
Organism: Haliotis rubra; assembly: GCF_003918875.1. Taxonomy (NCBI): domain Eukaryota; kingdom Metazoa; phylum Mollusca; class Gastropoda; order Lepetellida; family Haliotidae; genus Haliotis; species Haliotis rubra. The sequence goes on along the minus strand of NW_025766570.1, from coordinate 878,633 downwards.
CATCAGAAGTTTCACAACTGAAGAAAACGTTTGAAGATGGTAGATTTTAACTCAAGCAAGATAAACAATAGGCGGGGGAAATCAAGAATACTGAAGACAGGATGAAACGAGAAATAGAGGAACTAAAACAGCAACTTCTCCACAGCCAAATGTACACCAGAAAGCAGAATCTACTCCTATATGGGATACCTAACAAAAAAGAGGACCTATTGGGGGAAATAAGAGCCATATTGAAATCTACGCTACAGTTGGATGATTCGTTCGTCGAAAACATGTGCTTTGTCAACTACCAAGGATGCCTAACTCTGCAAGTGGAGGTGAAAGAGACGCATCTGTTCCAGTGATCATCAAATTTGTGCCTATGCTAGATCGGGATAGTGTGCTACAAGTGGCCTGAAGAAATATACCCCTCTTGATAAAGAAAAAACTACGCATCAGAACGGATCTGCTGCCCGCCCTCAAGCTTGTAAGAAGTCAAAGCGTACAGTTTGCGAATGACCCATAGAGGCCTTCAAACCTGTGTCAGCGTAAAAGGGACTTCTGTAAGTTTGCAGTATCGACTCGACTCGAAAAAACCATGGAAAAGCATTGGGCTTGACAAAGAACTTCAGCTCTAAAATCACGCTTTACTCGTCATTCGAGACCTAAGTTTTTTGTTTGTGTGATGGACAAGCCTAAACATTTGTGTTATGGGATATTGAGACACCTTGTACTATGGGTGTGGCGAATAGGATGTGTATTCGATTAAGTTGTATTGGAACCGATATATAGATCTGCTACATGGATCTATATGGATTCTATATCATGGTATGTTTGACTGAAATACCCTGTGATTGGTACAAGAACAGTGTGTCGTATATATGAAAAAACTACACGTCTCCTGGTCACGTGGGTATATTTTTAGTTATTTTATATATAATCATTTGATTGGACACACTAGACCACGTGGCCGGACACAATGTGTAAAATGTCTGTCATTTGATTGGCCATCTGAGATCACGTGTACTCCACAGTAACGATGTAAACAAATATGGCTACTCTGTAGGTCCGGAAGTAGAAGTCAAGATACAGGGTGTTTATCTTCTTACTCAAAGATTTACAGTTAAACAGAGGTTCCATATATCTCCATCCCATTCCCTCAAGACTTTTAATTTTTTCATTATTTTTTTCCTTTCTTTTTGTCTTCAAATTAGATCTATTATGGTATGATGTTAGATCAATACTTAGATCAAATCTTCAATTACTGGGGATTGGGTTTACTGGTATTGAGGTGAGATGCCTAACCGGTTTTCATTTCGATTTGTTACTTTGTTGACGATTGTTTTCATGTGTGAGTGTTTGTGTTTGTGTGTGTTTGATATAGTGAGACTGTTTCAAGCAGGTATTCCATGTCCAGCTTATCTTCATCTCCATTTCTTCACCGACAAGATGTCTGTTTCCGTTATCGTGGCTATGCTCTTTGGACTTCGGTGTAGTGAAACAATGATATATTTTGAATACTACAATGAATACAGATTTGTTTGTAGTTCTTTTAGCTGCTGGGGTCTTGGAGATTACAGAAAAAGAAAAGATGATTTCAATTTTCTCAAATCGATGAAGTATTCTCTATATTTGCTGCAAGATACTCATTTTGTTTCTGAAAATGAATCATTACTGAGGTCTGAATGGGGTTACAATAGTGTCTTTAATTGTCATACTTCCCAGTCAGGAGGTGTTGCGATTTTATTGAATAATAATTTTGAATATGAATTACATTATTCATTTAAAGAAGATATGGTAATACTTGCTTATAGATATTTCAGTGTTTACATGTCTAAATGGATGACTTAAATATATCTATTTGTTCCATCAACTGTAGGGGCCTTAATGATTATGCTAAAAGATTTTGAGAGCTAAAAACTATCATATCTATTTTTTGCAAGATACTCACTTTTTGAAAGAAAAGGAACCTTTTATTAGAAGTGAATGGGGCTCTGATGTGCTATTTAATAGTAATAACAGGCAGTCAAGAGGAGTTGCCATCATGTTTTCTAATAATATTGATTACAAAATACATGATTCTTTTAGTAATGGCATGGGCAATCTTTTGATATTGAGTATTACTATATGTGAGAAAAAGATGACTCTAGTCAATATATATGGTCCAAATGTGGATGAACCTGAATTTTATGCCAGGGTGATGGATAGAATCAAAGCCTTTGGAAACTCTCATTGCATTATAGCTGGGGATTTTAATTTGTGCCTACAACCGTCTTTGGATACTTTTAATTATCAACATATAAACAACCCTAATGCTAGAAAGCAAGTGATTGAGATGATTGGGGATCTTGACCTTGTAGATGTTTGGAGAGACCATAACCCAGAAGTACACAGCTATACATGGAGGCGTCCTAATCCTATTAGACAAGCAAGGCTAGATTTTTTCCTGGTGTCTCAGAATGTATATTCATTTATTTGTCAGTCCTCTATAAATGTTGGATACAGAACAGACCATTCGCTTATTGACATTAAAATGAAATTCTCTGAAAATGATGATCATAAAAGTACATATTGGAAATTCAATAATTCACTATTAAGGGATTCTAAATATGTTTTATCTGTTAAAGAAACTATTAGTAATGTTGTCAGACAATATGCTCCTTCATTGGATCATGATAGTGATATTAGTGAGGTCAACTTGGGTGAAATTGAGGGCATTATTATTCGCTCAAGAGCTAAGTGGATAGACGAAGGGGGAGAGGGTTAGTCGTTATTTTTGCAATCTAGAAAACAGGAATTTTGTAAATAAGGGTATGTCTCAGTTGGCGCTGGAAGATGGGTCTATTCTAGAGAGTACAAGCGATATAGTCCTTGAAGCAAAGTCCTTTTATGAACATTTGTACTCTTCCAAGGAGCATGTCTTGAAAGATTGTAACCTTGACAAGCACTTAAAAATTGGTAAACAAGTTTTTTTTTTGTTCTGCTTGGTTTGAGAGAGGTGTTAGTCAGATTCGTGATTTTATCAATTTAGACGGGAACATATCGTACTCTCGAGGAATTTCAGAACACTTTTGAACGTGACATACATTTTCTCCCTTATAATGGTCTTATCATGGCTATTAAAACTTATCAAACTAAGTTAAAGATAATGAAACCTACTTCTTTTGAGCAGTTAGATGGTAATACAGTTAATCGAAAATTGATGTCTGTTAAGAAGGGAGCCAAGTGTTACTACTATGTTTTGACTGCATCTGATGTAAACTTAAAATTCATGAATGAGTGGGAGGATTGTATGCTTGCTGAACTTGAATGGGAAAAAATATTTTTAAAACCTTTAAAGACTACAAGGGATACTAAACTTCAATAGTTTCAGTTCAGGATTATATATGGCATTCTCTCAACTAATTCATTTCTATTTAAGATCAACTTAGCTGAAAGCAACTTTTGTACCTTTTGTCAATGTGAGGTTGAAACAATCTCCCACTTGTTTTGGTATTGTGAACATGTGCAAACTTTTTGGAAATGTTTTCTAGAATTATTGAATGATAAATGTCAACATGTTCACAACATGAAATTGGACCTGCAACTTATTGTGTTTGGAATGAGAACAAATGTATATACTGATGATGTGTTTGATTTAATATTGTTGTTAGCTAAATTCTTCATATATAAATGTAAGGTATTAAAAACTACTCTTAGTTTTAAACATTTTAGACATTATTTACAAGATAGGTATTTTATTGAAAAGAATATATCCTTCAGTAAAAGTGAACAAGATAAGTTTTATAAAAAGTGGATGTTATATCATGATTTTGCAAATTTTAAATGATTTTCTGAATTCTTTCTTCTTGTTCCCTAATGAAAAATATAGGCTAAATGGACTTGAACTTAAACTTACTGTAAATATTTGAAGCTTGTAAGTGTGATTGGTGAGTGAATGTGTTGTGGTGTCTGGTGTTGTTTTTTTGTGCTTTGTTAGAAAAAAATCCTGTTTTTCCTGTGATCAATGAACCTTCTTGCAAAGGACCTTAGAGTTCCCTAGCTCTTCGGCCTTATCTGTAACAGGGGAAGCAAGAAATAAAAATTATCAATTATAAAAAAAAAAGTATTCTGACGGCACCAGGCTTCATCATATCAACCCTGGTCGTATCACTGACTGGGGATGGAGGGGGTGGAGGTACGCCTCCAACCCAACCAAGTGGTGATGTCAGAGACTGGATAAAAAACATCTGAAATCACTCGGGGAAGCCCTGGCTAAACTCGCTGGTAAGGCCGCCGAAGCCCTGCCAAATGAGACTTTGGTGTTGTAGCCCACCACTTTGTTGATTCTCAGTTGCATGTCGCCCGGAGCCATGTACAGGCCCACGTCGAACACGTAGTCGACTTTAGACTGGGCATATTCCAACACGTCTTGATAGCGTTTGATGGCACCCGGTAGATCGACCGGGGCGGTGCTGGCATCCTCGACGTTGGCAAAGAACTGTTTCTGTGCGTCTAAAGCAGTCCCATTACCGATGATGCCGGAAAGCGTTTGCGCCTGCACACCCACACGTACGTTCGATGCCGGCATGAGTGAACCCTCTTGACGTGTCGAGCATGAACTTTTTCCAGTCATCCGCGGGTCCCTTCTTGAACCCCATGATCCGGTAATCCTTGTTGGTGTCGAAAGACATGAATTTATCGTTCCACTTGTTCGTCGTGACGTAAAAACCCGCATAAATGTTACCACCCCATTCTTTCAACCTTCCACGAGGGGCATTTTGTGAACGATGGGGATACAAAACCCATAGTTCAGGCCCGGCAAACCCCAATCCGTCTTCGGGTCTATTTTGAATTCGTTGCTAACGTTTTCGTTGGCCCGTCGATCGTACGGGTTGTTTAATGCGTCTGACCCTGTGTCCTGTTGGAGCGGGGCGCTGATGTCTTTGAGGATACGCCTGACCTGGTAGTATACGTGGAACGTGAACACAGACCTACTCAGCGCATCACGCCTAGTGTTGGTCAACGTCAAGCCGCACCCAGTCGTCACGCACCAGACGGCAAAGTTGAGTTGATACAGCCAGAACTGCATAGGGTTGTTGAACCAATCGTGGACTGTGTTGTCATGCTTCACCGAAAGCCTATACTTTTCAAACACATCTATAAACTGGGCTCCGAAATACAACCGAGCCACGTCGGCCACTTTCTTCATGTTCGTGAGATTGGAGGCACTTACGTTGTCGCTTTTAGAATAAAACACTCCCGGTTTGTACATGTTTGAAATATTATATAACGTATGATATACTTCTCGATATGTACGTAACGCTCCCGGGAATAACGAGCGGCGAGGCTGTTCAGCTGCTGCACGCGATCGATAACACATTCGGACAACTCGAAGTTGCACTCTGAGATATCACCTACCTACCAACGACAGCAACAACAAGCTGTTCGTCAGTGACGTCCGCAACCACATTACCAACGGCTACTACAGCGTGTGCTCGCTAAGCGACGAAGTCTTCAAGCCCCTGGGAGCCAAACTCAAGATGAACGACTCAAACAGCACAGTGGTGTTAACCAACAACGGAATAAACACCCTGAGGCTCGGCCGACCATTGGCGAGGATGCTCGGGCTGCCGCCGGATGAGATAAAACCCACAATCACCGTCACGGGTACGAAGTTACCCGACCTAGTCCCGTACCGAGAGCTGTGCATTCATCTCGATCAGGTGAGCACGACGGACAACATTCAGGTCGACCGCCCTTCAACGCTGCTGAGAGCCGTACCGGTGAAAACGGAGAAGTACAACGACAGCAGAACCGAGTCGTTTTAGTCGCAGCAGTACAAGAGGTTAACGCGGGGTACCCTCCCGGAGTTGACAATATCAATTTTAGATATAGAACATAATCCTGTGAATATAGGATACCTCAGCGTGACACTGCACATACGATAATGACTAGCGCTCAAGGACCCGGAACGGCTATGAGGTTGAAAAAATGCATCAATTTAGGGATCTCCGACCTCGGGGACACACGCGGGTTTAACGACCCCCGAGTAGAGGGTAAACTGTACGCCTTGCAGCCTAAAAACAGCATTTACAAACGCGTCGAAGTCCCCTCCATCAGTGGTGGTAACCTAGGTGATATAGTCAATACCTCAGGAGCGGCCCTCAACACTCGGTATGGACTAGCCCGCAGAGGTGCTGACGAATGGACGATAAGCCCAGCGTTCAGTGGTAAGCTGTTCGACTTGGACAACGTCGAGCCCACGGTCGTCGCTCAAAACTCACCGTACAGCCTCGTCTTCACCGACTATGACAAGTGGGTGCTGTAACCATCTCGAGTCGATTGGATCATCAACATCACGCTCGGCTCCCCCTACGCGTTCACGGAAAACAAAGACCACTACATAAGCAAAGTCGTGAACAACGGAACCCTGCTCGTGGCTTATGTCCCGACTCAGAGATGCAGTGTAATCATCAGCGCATTGACGAGGAATAGGATATTCCACACACTGTCTGGAAAGCCCGGTGTGCCCAACGTGAGCTTGCAGGTGGTCTCGGAATTCGCCGAGTTGGATGACATCATGGAAAACGTGCCTGCTAATTCCACTCTGGTCATTCAAGTCTACCTCGGTGAACCACCGTCGTCTGGGCCGCGCAAAGTCGAGATCGTGAAAGGGATCAAACTCCAGTGGGCCAAACAACATCAGTATCACGTTTGCTCTGTTTACATGCGGGTGGGTGTCGACTCCCACACCAGTCTGCAGGGGGTCACCATGACCGTGGAAGACACGATATCACTCACCAAAATCTTCTTACCCAACAACCTACATTTTACAGGCTTGAAGTGTACGTACGCGAAACTATCAGAAAAACAATTGGAAACTATTTTCTTCTAACGGTAGTACAGCAATGGCCAGCCATCGTCACAACGTCATGCTTGGTGATCTAGGAGACACGGAGGGGTTCGATCTGCCTGGTGAGGAAGACACCTTGTACGTCCTACACTTGAAAGACAATGTGTACGAGCGGGTGTCGCTGGCAGACTTTAAGGAGCCCAAATGGTTGATAAACATGACCCTCACTGCACCTTACATTTTCTTTAAAGAAACTGGTTACGTCTCCAAAATTAAGAACAACGGTTTACTTCTCACGTCTTTCATTCCGGATAATGATGTGCAAGTTATACGAATACCGGGTAGCTCGGGCATCATGTTGGCCCCAAACGGTAGTAGTTCAGCTTTAAATTTAACATTACCCAGGTTCCAAACAGATTTTGAATTTGCCATAGAAGACTCCACACTCATCTTAGACGTCTATCTCGGAGCTCCTGATTATGTCCCACTTACAACTACTGTTAGAATAAGTTGGGAAGACAGACACGAATACCAACGTTGTCGTATTATCATACGAAATGGATCGACACCCTTAGTAAGCCTCGAGGGAGTTAATATAGAACTTATTTCCTCTGTTTCAATTTCGACTTTTTACCTGACCAGTAATATAAACCTTATATGTATAAAATACGTTGATCGACCTTTATCAGAAACCCAATTAAGATATATCTGGTAATATATATTATACGATCAGGATGGGGCTGTACCCAGTCATGGAAGAAGTAGCAAAGACACTGGAAACCATAGACGGGTTTCGGTTGAAACAGTTATATGACATCAAACGACAACTAGAACAAGACCGCGATGCGCCTAGAGCATTGTATAAAAAATATCACAGGGTCGTCAATTACATGGACGGCGTCGACACTGCCCTGGTAGCAACCGGTATGGGGTAAGGCGCGGCTGGTGCCGGGTTGTTGACCACCATCGTGGCAGAGCCTGCGGTGCTGTGTATTGAGATAACGGCAGGAGTAGTAGGGTTAGCGGGATTGACGCTTAAGTACATATCTCGCAGACTGCAACGTAAAGCGTTGAAATGCGATGTAATTAGAGTTCTAGCCGAAGCGAAGTTGAACACAATAGATGATCATATTTCCACCGCACTCAAGGACAGTAAAATATCAAAGGACGAGTTTTGTTTGGTGATGTCGGAAATTGCTAAATACAACCACATGAAACAGGAGATCCGGTCCAAGTCTCATAAAAGCACCACCATCAGTGAAGACGAGAAAAAAAAGTACATAGAACAGGGGGTACAACAGGCCCGACAAGCCTTCATCACGAAAACCAAAGAAATCATAGAAGATCCACGATAAACTGTTTGCTGAGATCAACATAACCGAGTGACAGTGGCTGAAGAAACCAGAGGTATTGATCATGCCCCACAACACAATATCTTTCTCGAGGCCCTTCACAGGTAAAGTCAACATTCCAGGGGCCCATAATAGCCACGTGGAGGGAGATGATAAGGGTCCGACAAAGGCTTCACTGGGTAAAAGAAGCTAATGTCAGACTTGGTCCAAAATCCCCCATTACATATACTACTCCGTCTATTGCCCACGTTATAAACACAAGAGTCACGGACGAGGCGTCGACTATATCCCCCCCCCGCATTACCCTATCAAGGCCAGGTTACTTGTTCCTATGTACAACACAACCCAGCACCTCACCAAAATAATTTCCCCTCTTGGTAAAACAGGCAAACATTGCACACTTCACAGACTTCGGTCTAAAGATCAAGATTTGTTTGTTTGTTTGCTTCTTGTTTAACGCCACACTCAGCAATATTCCATCTACATGGCTGCTTCTCTAAATAATCAGTCTTGACCAGACAATCCAGTGATCATCATCTCGAGCTTCAATTTACACAGTTGGGATACTTGTTTACAAGATTCGGACCATTCCTTTTGCAGACATTATGATTGCAGACATTCTCTCGTTTATGGCAACTCTTAGCAAAGTTTTTGTGAACTGCAAGTCTTGTTCAGCAGCATAAGTTTTGACATTGGCCCAAATCAACTCAACTGGGTTCAATTCTGAGTGGTAAGGAGGAAGACGTAGTACATCATGGCCATGTTGTTTCAACATAGTGTCTACTCTATAGACAGGGCCCAGTTTGTTGGATTTTGCCAGACACAACAACTCAGCTTTGAGCATTTTATCGTCAAATGCAATATTGTGCCTTTGTAACCAAGCTTTGATATCATCTTTTCTGTTAGCCATTGTTGAACATTTGTCCACTTGCTTGCTGTGGTATGGCGCATTATCTATAACAATGATGGAGTGGGGTGGAATGTGTGGGATCAATTTTTCCTGCAGCCATTTTGAAAAATTATCAAAACTCATCTCGTCATGATAATCTGCTGATTTGAGCTTTGAGTCAAATACAAGTAAAGTATTTGGTACAAAACCGTTTTTGGACCCTGCATGAACAACAATAAGCCGAGGTCCGGTACGGGACAGAGGCTGAACCCCATTTATCACAACCTCACCATCAACCTGCCAACATTTTGGGACAATGTGGTGTACATGCAACCATGTTTCATTTCGACATATTTTTATTGCATGTAAGTATTGCATGCGCTTTGCAACGATGTCTTTTCGTTCCATTAAAACCTTACGATTTGACTGCATTTTTCGCCACCTAAACCCCATGTCTTTCAGATTCTTTCGAAAACCCTTGCCATATATCATATCTAGAGTAGGAAGTTGCTTTTGTACTTCACATAAACTTTGTACAAATTGACGGACTGCACACCGGTCAAAATCACTCCCCTTGAATCCTGCAAACTTGAGACAATAATGTACAAAGAATATATACTCAGCAGCAAACAAAACCATCAGTAAGAATTCAAAATTAGATACGCACTGTAATCAAATCATTACAGAAATGGACATAATCAGCAGATCAAAATTTTTGTTGTGCACAATATCTTGACACATCAATGAACAACTCAGCACAATTCCAAGACATTACGTGAACATTTGCAGTCCATTCTGACTCTTGACTTCAGTATCTAGTGTGACCACAACGAGCGGCAATAACTGCAGCACAGCATCTATGCATGGACTGCACCAATCAATTGATGAAGGCCATTGGCACCTTGAACCACACTCTGAGAAAGGCCTGGTATGACATTATTCTGTCTCCTCTGAATTTAATCCCAAAGATTGGGCCCGGGCTTTATCCTGCTGGAAAAGGAACAATTACATTTATTGTTAGTAATTGTTAGTAAACTTACCTCTGGATTATGGTTGCCTTATTCTGTGGTTTCCACAGACACATACAGAATGAAGTGAAAATTTTAACACTAAGTCATAGCTATCCCTTGTGGTATGCCCTTCCAACTGACAGAGTTACCTCCCCCTGACCTAGATGTCACTGTATAGTAGTTTGAAAATCCTCACAAATTTTATGAATACAGTTTACAAAACACTTATCTTCTAGAGGAAAGGAGGGGAGGAAGGGTCGACTATACCTTCATAATCCAGAGGTAGTTTACTAACAATTACTAACAATAAATGTAATTGTTCCTAATTGAGGCGTAAACATTCCCTCTGGATTATGGTTGCCTGAATCCCACATACGGATGAAGGGCTATCCCTAGAAGAATAGTCCTGAAGCATACCATACCACTAGTGAGTTATTCTCCATGATCAAAATCCTCTAAGGATAACTATGACTTAGTAGTAAATAATTCACTGGTGAAATATAATATTGATCATTGTCCACTGGACTTCATTCCAAATGTTGAGTAGTCTCTAATTATCAATCGAATTATACTACTCTTCAGATGAATTAATATTGATAATTTCCAATTGACAACTTCCCTAATTCTGTCATCTCATGACGTAACTTCCCATTTATGACGCCACTTCCGGTCAATATTCGGGTCTATGGCGCCACTTCCGGTCTATGACGTCACTTCCGGTTTATGACGTCACTTCCGGTTGATTCTCCCAATCCTTAAGATTAATTCCGTAATAATTAGAGACTACTCCCTTTCAATACTCAACCACCACCTGAGTTCGGTTAGTATCTATAATAGGGATAATCGTAACTGTGACCTACCTGATAATACTTCTGTCTCTATATCTTCTCTCCATCATCGTATAATCCAGGTGTGTAACATGCTTGACACATGATCCAATCCCTGCTACACCCCCACCCCCACCCCCTTTAATAGGTACTAGGCGGAGGAAAGGTGTTGTGCCGCTACTAACGGACCCAGGGACTTAAGGCCTTCCATTGAAGAGGCTACATCTCTTAAATAAAAATTTATAAATGTGTTTGACGACTTCCATTGACAACTAGCCACCACTGCTCAACTGAAACTGAACCCCATGCCGCTACTGTTGATGCTAATGCCCTAATCTCATGTGGCGAGAATCTAACATTAACTGATTCTTGATCCAAGTCTCCGTAAGCATAGGCTGATTGTCTTCCTGAGCCATGAAGAAATTGTATTCTTAGATATGTCCGTATTAACATTTGTTTTACAGGAGAGGAAGAGATGACGACGATTCCGCCTAAAACTAGATGTGCGGTGTATATACCATCTGAGAGCTCGGATCGGACAAAGTAGTCTTGATCTGTCAGATCTAGAGGCAGGGGCAGGCAGAGCTGGTATTCTGTAGACTCTGTGTCCTAACAAACCATGAGACGCCGACTGATTCTTGGCTGTAAATTCAGGCACCGGCCCTACAAGTCATCATCTTATACCCTTCCGAGAATGCAATAGATTTAAAGTCAATAGCGTGCAGTTCTGACACTCTTGAAGCCGTGAGCAAAAGCCAGTAGAAAAGCAGTTTTAAAACTCAAGTATTTTAAGGAAGTGTCTTGCATAGGTTCAAACGGAGACTTCTGTAGAGCCTGTAGTACCAAACATAGATCCCACTTAGGAAATAATGACGGGCGATGACACATCCTTGATCTGGAAAGATCTAATAATCCTGTGTAAAGAATGATCAGATCCTACAGATAGTCCCTGTAAGTCCATGACTGAAGCAATCGCTGATCTATAGCCTTCAATAGTATTGTGTTTTAATTTTTTAACCATCCTGAGATATATAAGAAAATCTGCTATGACAGGTATGGTGACTGGAATATTGAGTAGTCGTTGTTCTCTTCTCCACTGGATGAAGACATTCCACTTGGTGTCATACAGTGCTGCCGTTGAAGGTCTGATAGACTCGGAGATAGCCGAAATTGCTTGTTCATTGAAACCCTGCTCCTTGAGGGAACTATAGATAGTCTCCATACGTGAAGAGCTAGTAGGTTTACATTTTTGTGGTATCTGTCCGACTTGGGCTGACTGAGAAGATTTTCCCAACAAGGCAGTCGTAAGGGTTTGTCCGTCAATAATTGAAGAAGGTCCGTGAACCATGTTCTGGTCGACCATGCTGGAGCTACCAGATAAACTACACAGTTGTGTTGGGCGATCTTGGCTAGTACTTCCGGTATCAATTTGAACGGAGGAAAAGCATATGCTATCAGATTTTCCCATGAGATTGACAGGGCATCCACTGCCCAGGCTGTTGGATCCGAACAGGACTCACAAATGTAGGTAGACGATTGTTCCTTGCTGTCGCGAAGAGATCTATGGATGGTGTTTCCCATTTCTCCTTGATGAGTTTGAAAGCCTCCATATTCAAAGTCCATTCTGTTGATATCACTCTGTCCTGTCTGGAGAGAGTCTGCCAAAATATTCACCTTTCCCGGATGTGACGAGCTTTTATATGACTTTTCATGGAATCTGCTATTTTGAAAAGTTCCTTCGTAATCTGTAGTAGACGATGAGATTTGGTTCCCCCTGTTTGTTTATATAGGCTACTACTGTGCCGTTGTCTGTCACTAACATAATGTTCTTCTGATGCAGGTTCCAAGACCAATGAGACAGAGCTTTTACCAGCCTAACATCTCCAGACAGTTGATATGGAGATTGCTTTCCTGTTGAGACCACAGCCCCTGAACTTGATGTTCGTTGACATGAGCGCCCCATCCCGAGTTTGAGGCGTCCCGCATATAGAGTATGGAGGAGGAAGACGAAAATGTACTCCTGGAAGCACGTTGCTGTCCACCACCACCACAAAAAATTCCTGACTTAATCATGAAGGGAGGAGATACCATAGTTTCTAAGTCCAGATCCCTGAACCCATTGATCCATATTTGCGGTTCGCGAAGATGAATCCTGCCCCTCATCGTGAAATCTTGGATAGACGTAAGAGATCCCAGCAGGGACATCCATGTCCGAATTGACGCGGCCTTGCTTGCTAACAGATTAAAAATCTTGGTCCGGATCTTGTACCAACGATCCTGAGGTGTAAAAATTTCGTGCCGTTTTGGCATCTAGGATGGCTCCCAGATACTTGATTTTTGATGTGGGGACTAGTTCTGACTTGACCGGGTGTACAACAAGGCCTAGATGTGTGAACACGTGGAGTATAAACTTGGTCTGTTTTAAAAGAGTCTGAGTAATTATATTCCGTGCCAGGAAATCGTCCAAGTAACCGTGGATAGCTATCTGACGATGATGTAGGAACGCTAAAATGATGATCACCGTGAACAGCCAAGGAGCTAGAGAAATTCCAAAAGGTAGAACACGGAATTGAAATCTCCGTCCGTTTACCGCGAAACGAAAGTACTTCTGAGACCGAGGATGTATTGGTACATGAAGATAAGCGTCCTTCAGGTCTATGCTGATGAATTTGGAATTTGGTTGGATAAGAGTTCTCAAATTGGTCAGGGATTCCATCTTGAATTTGGGAGGTTTCCTTAAATATTCCTTGTTTAACACTTTCAAGTCTATGATCATCCTCATCTCCTCCGTGTCTTTCTCGGGAACTAGAAATACCGGGGAGTAGAACCCGCATGACTGGTCTGATGGTGGAATCTCCACTATGGCCTGCTTGTCTACCAGTTGTTGAATGGCCGCTACTGCTCCCGCTAGACGATCCCCTTGCAGGAAAACGCCTCCCTACCGGGCTGGTAGGTTACTGGAGGTAGACTCTCCCATGGTAGCATGTAACCTTTCTCTATGACTGATAGAATCCAGCTGTCCGAGGTGATCTGTGTCCAATTCTCCACATATTGTGCTAGCCGACCCCCCTCTACGGGAGATTGGGATACCGGTAGAATAAATTCAAGTCTGTTTCCAAATCGAGGGCATTTCCAAATCGTAAGGCTGAGTAAACTGAACTATTTGATTAGAGTCAAAACTTCCTAGATCCCGCTTGGTGCCACGAAAAACCTGGTGCCTCTACCCCTGCCCCTAGAGGATGAGTAGCCCCGAAGTTGAAGATGGTGCTGACGAGGAGAAATTACGCCACCTAGAGTCTCCTGCCCTGTCAAATGCTGAACGCTGCAGTGGCTCCTGACGCCTGTGAGAAGGTTGGCGGGAAATAGTAGCAGATACATCCCTCCTCGGTCTGGACTGAGGTTTATTCCTGCTTTGTGACAGTAAAGCTGAAGCCAATCTCTGATTCAGTTTACATGATGTAAAAGCATCCTTAACTTGAATAGCCTGACCACATTGTCCATGAAAAAGAGATTCTGAGTCCAAGGGCTGTTGAAATAAAACATCTTTAGCTGTCTCTGGTAGACTTCTAATTGAATCTAACTTGTGAAGTCTCTCCATGGCTGTTAAACGCCCAAGTGTACACAGCTGATTGTGAGTTGCGTCCGGGCTATAGATTGATATACCACATCTAGGAATGAGTGCCATGGCTACTTCTTCGGCTGACATGGATACTAATGTGTCCTTCTTTACTCCTTCATAATCTTGGAATAATGGTGGTAATAATGCCCGACTCCCGCGAGCAAACCAGTTGGTATAGGATAGTATGTCCAAGGATGAACGGGCGGCCCCATCCATGTCCTTGAGATCCTTGGATGAACAGGAAAATGGAAAATCCCTGGCAGCTCTAGCATCCTGTAGCTGTGCAAAATCCTTGTCCATATGCGGAGCATAAAGTGGAATCAGTCTATTGTGAATAGCATACACTGGCTTTTGAATAATCTTGGGTAATGCATTAAGTGAAGTCGCCTTGGAGAGGTTCAAATTGTAAGAATCCAACGCCAACTTAAGTGCCGATGAATGAGGAAGAGATAGCTTGGGAACCCTTTCCGGCGGCAGACATCCTGACGATCCCAGCTCCACTGGTAACTCCCATTCCGGCTCCTCAGGCTGTGGCGGGACTGTGCTTGGATAAAGTCCATGGATTAATTCAACCTTTTCCCTAAGAGACCATCCAGGAACAAAATCTTCGGCCGAAGTATCCATAGGCTGGACTGTCAATAATCCCTCCTTCATAACGAATTCTGGTTGAGAGAGAGGATAAATAGAAGTAGCTTCAGAATCCGAGAGGTCCGTTAAAAACGGTGGCTTATCAATGTCAAAATTATCCATGGCTCCCCTGGAAATCCCGCTTGGCACGTGGCTACTGGACTGCTGGTCCTGGATACCGCTAACCCCCGTGGCAGCCGTGGCTCGTTGATTAAACCCAAGGTGGGAGACGCAAGCCGAGGGCATGGAGTCAGTCCCGCTAGGATATGACTGCAGCACATTCCCCGCGTGGGATAAGGTAGCAGGCTTTGAGTGACTGGGTTCAAGAGTGACCTCCTTTCTCCCAGGGACAAGGGACACGGCTTGTTTTGCCTGGAGCGCAATTAAAGCCTGCCTGGGGTCAGCCAGGTTGACCCCGTCCCTGTCACATGAAGCCCGTGGCTTCTCCCCCTGTGGGGAACGGCCTTCTGATCCGGGTCGTAAGGTGATACCCGGCTTTCCCAGGTAGAGCACCCCGAAGTTTCACAGAAACTGACTCTTGCCCCGGCTCTTGCCATCGCCAACCCAGTCAGTGCGCCACCACCGGTCGCCTTGCCGCATATAATGCCATCATGAAACAGATTTTGTAATGAATTCATCTTGGTCTCATTTCTCATTTCCATATCATACATGGACTGACTAACTGAGGCTTGCAACTCTGATTTAAACGATGCAAATAAATCCGAGATAGCAGAAATGTCCAAATGGGATGCATCCGATTTAGATCTAGATCTAGATTTGGATTTTGATTCAGATCTCTGTGAAGATGGCGGGGATCCCTGCCGGATTTTTTACTTTTGCTAGCCTCCGACGACGGGGAGAGCATTTACGCTTCTTAGTCTGAGATCTTGCAGAATCCATACTTAACCACTCAACCTCTGATAACTCTGAACACAGAAGGCAGCGATCTTGCAGGGTACAATGGTTACCAGTAAAACAAGAAATGCAGAGAGAATGGGGGTCTAAATCCGACATGAACTTCTGACATTGCACGCACTTATTCTTAGCCATAGCTTAAAGTTAGACAAAGGAAAAAGGGCCGGAAAATATATATCAAGTACAAACGTAAAAATAATATAAAATACGATGTCCAAAGGACTAATGTCGACAACACTAACCTATATAGGGATGGATCAGTGTAGAAAACAAGCTGATAAAGTCAATTTCTCACTCCACTCTATACACGTGTACAGTGTATACCATACAGAAAATTTGTGAGGATTTTCAAACTACTATACAGTGACATCTAGGTCAGGGGGAGGTAACTCTGTCAGTTGGAAGGGCATACCACAAGGGATAGCTATGACTTAGTGTTAAAATTTTCACTTCATTCTGTATGTGTCTGTGGAAACCACAGAATAAGGCAACCATAATCCAGAGGGAATGTTTACGCCTCAATTATGTTGTTCTGGTGACAGTGCATAATGTGGTATGACGTGGGGTCTGAGAGCTTGGTCAATGTAGCGCACCGCTGTGATGCCACCTCCTCTCCCTGGACCAAAGTTCTGGAACACCACAGGACCCACTCTCTGGTTCAGGCCTATTCCACCCCATACCATGATGCTTGCACCTCCCCATGAGTCTCTTTCCATAACACATTGGTCTGAGTAATGCTGGCCACGTCGTCGCCATATTCTTGTTCTGCCATCTGCAGTTGTTTCGGATGTCTGCATGAAGGGATTCTGTACGTGCTGTCGCACAACATGGCGGTCTTGTCGTCTTGTGGTCACCCTTGGTCTGCCAGTATGGGGGCAATCATTTGTGGTGTTAGTGGCCCAGAAACGTTGCTGCAGCCTGTAGATGGTCCGAACGTTGACTGGAAGTGATTGGCAACGGCTTGTGCAGTGTGGCTAGCTTCAAGTCTTCCTAGTGCCTGGTTCCTCTGAGCTGTCGTGAAAAGGGGCATCCTGCAGACGTTGTAATGTGAATGTTTCAACCAGGTTTTGGGGTGCATTTTATAGGGCTGGTCCTTGTGAACAGCACATGCAGTATGAGTTGCATAAAAAACATGGAGAACACAGTACCATCTCCAAGATCAGGTTGCGTTTTTGAGACCATTCCCTGGGTTCTATTCTCAGTTTGGGAAGGAATGTCTTTGCTCAGGTAACGTTAGAGATGTTGTCAAAAATATACAATCAAACATTAAATGAGTTTACAGTTATCTGTTTCTGCGAAGGAAAATTCCAAACTGACATTTCTTTTGCTGCTTAGTATAACTTTATTAATGTAAGGAGCTGGTGCTAACTTGTATATGAAGCAGAAAATTAACCAAGAATGCCATGCCAGTAATACTACTGGGTGGGAGGCAGTGGTTAAATTTTCGATGTGCACGCCATGCCACCATGCTTGCCAATGTTAGTGACGTAATCCAGGGGAAGCAACTCTGCTCACCATACGAAATACAATATTCCTACCACTAAATTAAAACCGAATTTAACCTGTAAAATTCCTATTTTAAACGTTCATATATATTGCATGGGATAACACTTCTGCAATAACAATAATAAGACAAAGGAGAATTGGCAAAACTGAATGCGAAACAAATAGCCTCATGCATGGCTTTACAAAGCCGTGATTGCTTTATTAACCCCAGAGAAAGAAGGAGTAAGGTATTTGGGGAAAAGCTGGAGATATTAAACTAACTTGAAAACTCTGACAGCGATTGAACAAACTGTGCTAAGGCTCTCAACTTTGTTCTAGGCGATATGTCCATGTATCTCAATTGAGCACATTCTGATCACGCAACAGTTGACGAATAGTTGAGATGAAAACAGTCTTAGTTAATACTGTCCCTGTCCCTGTACAGAAGAGTGGTTGCTCTGGGTCATGGTTTCTTTCACTCTACAGCAAATTATTCAGAGCTGCTGCAGGGCACAGTGCTTTACCTTCAACTCTGGGCAGCAGAACCTTCAACTGCCGCTCTCTAAACTGCAATGTTTTTGTCACTTTCATGTTCAGGGAGTACCCACCTTCACAAACAAAGAGATCCGAGAGACGCAGATCTTTCTGTGGATTAAAGAGCTCATCAGCCACAAAAGTACCTGGTCTCAGCACACCATAAAAGGCTGTAAGGCAAGCAGCCCAAACACTAATATGTGTTAAGTTTGACATGTCTAATCTAGACTTTAGAGTTAACAACAGCTGAGGAGACATGGGCACGGCAGGATCTTCCGCATCTCCAAATTCATGTTTCACTTCACGCAGTACACATGAGAGATGCCAGTTATCACTTATCACATCATCAAATCCACTGTCCTTCTGAAGGTTGGATATAGTACCAGATATCCTCGAACCGACTTGTAGCTGCTAAAACCCTTCACATCGACGAGGTATGCGATGTAGAGAGCAATAGTCTCTGTGGAGGTGGGCAATGGAGGAACATCTAATTTATCACAGAAATTTAAGTAGGATTTTAGCTGGCAATTGTACGTTCTTAGTGTTGATTCTGTCAAAGTCTGAGATTTGAGTCTAAGTACAGTTCCTTGCAAGCTACTACGTAGAGCACGTGATGCCCCACCTGCAAGTGATAAATGCAAAAGACATGTGATTAAGCAGGTTGAACCTAGAGAAAGGTGTGACAGATAAATGTGGCAACAAATCATACAATAAAGACAAACGTCAGGGTTCCCCCAGTCTGGACACTGTGTCAGCAACTGTATTAGAGCCCCCCTGAAGTGAACTGCCACCCATTCAATGTTATTCAATGCTCTTATCCAAAATTACTCTTGCACATATTTCATGGCGGCCTGACTATGGACAGTACCGTTATTCACAGCAGACATGCATGTAACGTTGTCTGTACGGACCACAATTTTCCTGTTCTGAAACGGGAGCCGCCAGCGTTCAAGGGCTAGTACCACTGCAACAAGTTCTTTCACGTTAATATGCTCGTCAACCACCTTAGGCACATCCATGTTCCAGTTCCAATAAGCAAAGTCTCCTTCCACGTAAGCACCTGCAACGGTGTCACACCGCGTCAGTATATAGATGCATAGAGGGTGTAACTGGGGCAAAACTAACAGTTCCATTAAAAGCGCACATAATATGTGCAAATATGTGCTGCCCAGCACAGCTTGCTGACGAGTGTTTCCAGTTGTCTTCTGCTGACTCTAGTCTTTACTTGAAACTCGCGCAGTTTTGTCAAAAACTCTTCACATTTCCTTCCAGGTAGTGAAAACATCAGCAGCAATTTGTTGATTTCTATTCCCAAGAACACTATACTTTGACTGGGACCGTCAACTTAACCCCAGTTGATGTCGAAGCCCAAGTAACGTAGCACATCCACTAACACATGAATAGCCTTAACACACTGCCCCTTGTTTCTGGAAATGATGAACAAATCATCAAGGTATGCAATTACACATATACTGAACCGACACCACATAATTGCACACACAGCTCTGGACAAGCACTGGAAAATACTGGATGGCGTGTATCTACCATATAAGACGCACATGTCTCTCCTTCAAAAGTCCAACTCACACCAGTCAAATCATAATTTGAAGGATGAACTGCTACAGATCTGTATGCATTTTTAAGGTCTATCTGTGCAAGAAAGTCAAGCCCGCTGTATATGCTGCTTTGCCACATGCAAATCCATATATGAACACTCACACTCTGTCATATACACATTTAGTTCCTTACCCTCTGGAAGGCTTGCATCATGTATGACTAATTTTGTTCACGTCCTTAGGCACCGCACGGAGGGCACTCACAATTTTGGGGCGATGCAAAACCAATTTATAGTGACCTGCCAACAGTTCAATTTTTAGCTGCTCTTCGACAAGAGAGATGTTGACAATCGCAGATCTGTGATTTTAGCAGAACACAGTTTCAACTGTACCAACAATATCCTGCTCAACTAAATAGAAACCCTCTTTTACCCCATTCAAAATATATTGCCTGTCTTTATAGTCCTCCGGCAACAGGCAGACCCATGCGTTGAAGTTTAAACTATTATGAGTAGGGTATGTAGAGTTCTTCAGTTTTTTGTTGCAGGCATGGTGTGCATACTCGGAGCCATACCCTGGCTATACCCAGTTAGTTGAACTGTTAGTTGAACAAACAAGAGTCATCAGAAGATGACAAATCCCCCCAGCCCCCACATATCTGAAAGAACAAGTCATCTCACAGTTTCTTAAAGTCCAATTTCATTTCCATGGGAATCATGAAAAACATAAATGCCAAAAATCTGTAAATTGCAAAAGGCATCACTTCAAGATCTGTTCAATATATCTACCAAGTCTTGAAGAAAGATATTGAACAGTTTTCGAGTTGTGCTCCGGAAACGAAACCCATCCATCCTCTGGAGCTAGTCCGAATCATTTCCATGGAAACCAGAAAAAGTAAAAGTAGGAACAAGTACATGTATTGTTAGTAATTGTTAATAAACTTACCTCTGGATTATGGGTGCCAGTTTCCTGTGGTATCACAGAGACATACAGAAATGAAAGAGAACAAAATTTCCCTTTAAAAAAACTAAGTCATAGCTATCCCTAGTGGTATGCCTAAAGAGTATGCAGTTATTTCCCCTAGCTGTGATATCACAGCATTGATCTCCCGAAGCCCTCATAATTTTTTCACAAAAAAACTCTCCTCATACACTTCGCGGATACAGGAGGGACCTATATCCCATAATCCAGATGTAAGTTTACTGACAATTACTAACAAAACATGTAATTGTTCCTAATTATGTCGTAAACGTTCCCTCTGGATTATGGTTGCCAGAATCCCACATATGGAAGGAGATTCCTGTGGATGAAAGGAGATCAGGGATACCATTAACTTATTGGAATACTTCCCTACTAGGATAACTATGACTTAGATAACTTCATGTCCCATGATGCCCACCACCATAATCCTAACAGATGGTTAATTGTAAGTCTTGAACTAAGGACAGGAAGTTAATGTGAGGGAGAATTCCTAACTCACTAGGAGAGTCTGGTAGATCCCCCTTTTCTTAAGGAGAATAAATATGCAAAGACCTCTGATCCATCTTCCCTGAATCAAATGACGTCACTTCCGGTTCCATGACGTTATTATCTTATCAAGTACTTAACTATCACCACCGGTTTCTTGACATCACTTCCGGTATTATGACGTCGCTTCCGGCTGATGACGTCACTTCCGGTTACACGATGTCACTTCCGGTCTTTGCACAATCTCCTTAATCATAATATCGTGCTTTTAGAAAGGCGTAAATACACAACTCCCATAAACGCCCTAATGATGGATCTAGCGTCACTCCTACAATCACGTGACCTTGTGAACCCCATCACCTAGCACGGGGATACCAATCCCACTAACTTAGTGCTCATAGTTAGTAGAGAGGTTCATCTAAACCCTCACTGTTCAAAGGTCTTCGTGTAGTGCCACTGTGAATCTCCCCTCGCTGATTGATCAAGTCCCATGTACTCCGAAGTCTGGACGTATGCAGCTCTGATCCCTGTGGAAGGCTCACTTCTAACTCCTGTACCCATGTACCCAATGTTTTGCTTGCAGGGAAGGAAAAGCCGACGATGATTACACCTGAATTGCAGAGTCTGTTGAATGTACAAGGCACAAATTGGACACAGCAATCTTGGTCTGTTGGATCTAGAGGAAGGGGTAGGCAAGGCAGGAATCTTGTACCTTTTAGGCCCTAATGGTCCACAAGAAGATGACTGATTCTTAGCCACAAATTCTGGTAAAGTTCTGCAAGTCCTGAAATGATAGCCTTCCGCGAAAGTTACCGATTTAAAATCTACTGTTTCTCTCTTTGCAGTCCTCCCTCATAACAAATAGTGAACTGTGTCAAAATTTTAATGATAGTTTGTTGAACAACTTTCTTATTTTTAGGACATAAATTCTGAAAAAAAATCACAGAGTTGGTCTGATGTTTTGATTAAAATCAGTGTTTAATTGGGTATTATATGTTTATTAGTTTTCTAGTTAGATCGCAATTCATCGGTCCGCTTTTGAGCCAAACAGACTATAGTAGAAACTGTGTCTTAAATGATAAGAATTTCAACAACGTGGATTGCATAGGTTCGAAAGGAGCCCTCTGGAGGCACTGCAGAACTAGGCATAAGTCCCATTTTGGAAATATAGGTCTTGTTACATCCTTGAGTTGAAAAGATCTGATCAATTTATGGAGAGATGAATTGGTTCCTACTGTCAATCCCTGAATATCACAAACTGATGCAATAGACGATCTAAAACCCTCTATAGTATTATGTTTCAGATTCTTAACATCTCTCGGATGCAGGAGCAAATCTGGTATGATGGGGATAGATACTGGAGATTCAAAGAGTCCTCTGTCTCTTCTCCACTGGACAAATCGATTCCACTTGGCCTTGTAAAGGGAAGCTGTAGATGGTCTAATTGCATGTGTGATTGCCAATGAAGATTTTTCATCAAATCCCTGCTGTCTGAGTGTTTTGCAGATAACCTCCACACGTAAAGAGACAGACTCTGAAGATTCTTGTAAACTTGAGTGGATCCTGGTTGATACAGGAGATTGTCCCATTCCAGCAGACGCAGAGGTGCATGCTTGAGGAGCTGAAGAAGAGTGAGGAACCAAGCTCGCGCAGGCCAGGGAGGAGCCACTAGGTAGACTACGTAACTGTGAATAATTATCTTGGATAGAACTTCCTGTAACATCTTGAATGGCGGGAACACGTACGCGATCATATTGTCCCAAGGGATAGACATGGCGTCCACTGCCCACGCTAGCGGATCTGGAACCAGACTGACAGAAGTGGGGAGGCAATTGTTCCTGCACATCGCACATAGATGTATAGCCAGGGACTCCCATCTCTGTCCGATCACCCTGAAGGCCTCCTTGTGTAGAGTCCATTCTGTGGAAATGACCCTGTCCTCCCTTGACAAAGAATCCGCCAGTATGTTGAAACGTCCTGGAATATTATGTGCCCCTAGATAGCATTTCGTGAGATCGGCGATCACAAACAGCTGCTGAATGGTCTGTAAGAGATGTCATTACCTGGTTCCTCCCTGCTTGTTTACATAAGTTACAACAGTAGAATTGTCTGTGGCCAACATTATGCTCTTCCTGTGAAGAATCGAACTCCAATGAGATAATGCCTTTACTAATGCCAACATCTCCAGAACATTGATGTGATATGTGCTCTCCTCTAACGTCCAATTGTCCTGGACTTGAAATTGATCCATGTGTGCTCCCCCTTCCTAAATCATCAGATCCTGAGGAGGTGGCTGAAACGGAGCTCCCGTAAGAACATTTGATTCCCGAGTCCACCAAAGAAGTTCTGTCTTTACGTGGTCCAGGCAAACAATCCTCAAATCTACGATATGCCAGACCTGGGTCTCTCGCAGATGGATCCTGCCCCGCAGAGTGAAATCTTGGATAGATGTCAAGGTACCTAACAGAGACATCCAACTCCTGACTGACACCTGCTATACTTTTATGGCCTGATAGATCCTGTTCTGTAATTTCTCCCAGCAATCCTGCAGAGGAAATATATGACATGTTCTCGCATCCAGAACCGCTACCAGGAATTTTATACGAGGCGATGGAATCAATTCCGATTTCTCTGGGTGAACAATGAGTCTCAAATGAGTGAATACGTGCACCATGAACTTGGTCTGTCCTACAAGCTTGTTGGTGATTACATTCATGGCTAAAAAATCATCCAGATATCAGTGAATGGCTATGCATCTGTGATTAAGAAAAGCTAGGATGGGAGTAACTATCGTGGTGAACAGCCAGGGCGCAAGAGATATCCCTAACGTTAGAACTCTGAACTAATATCTGCGACCGTTGACTTCGAACCTCAGGTATCTCTGCGATTGCAGATTATACGCACATGCAGGCAAGCGTCCTTCAAGTCTAGACTTACAAATTTGGCGTCTGGTTGAATGTGGCTGTTCAGATTGGCTAACGATTCCGTCCTCTACTTGGGTGATTTCTGGAGAAAGTTCTTGTTGAGAATCTTTAGATCGATTATCATACACATCTCTTCCGTGTCTCTCTTGGGGACTAGAAAAACGGGAGAGTAGAACCCCTCTGACCTAGCCCCCCTACCCCTACCTCTAGAGTTAGCAGAGGACCCCCTGCTAGAAGGAGCGGCCAAACGAGGTCTAGAGTCCAAGGCTCTATCAAAAGCCGAGCGTGGTAGCGGAGCCTTCCAATTCAAGGATTGATCCAGAAGAAGCTTGCATCCCGTCTCTCCTGCCCCTAGGAGAACTTCTGCTCCGATTTTGAGCCAGGAGGGCCGAAGCCAGACACTGATTCCGATTCCTAGTAGTAGTGGCATCCTTAGCCTCAACTGCCTGCTGACACTGACTGTTGTAAGTCGCCTCTGAACTCAAAGGTTGTTGAAACATCAGTTCCTTAGTGGATTCAGGTAAATTCCTAACAGAGTTCAACTTGTGCATTCTATCCATGGCTGTGAGTCTGCCCAAGGAAAAAACTTGATTCTAGGTAGACAGCCAGAGTATCCTTCTTAATGTCCATATCATCCTTAAACACCGGAGGAAGCAGAGCCCGTACTACTACCGCGAACCAATTAGCGTAAGAGAAGATGTCAATGGATGACTGTGCAGCCGTGTCCAACTCCTTAAACTCCCCGGGGATACATGGTAACAGATTGTCTTTCGGATTCCTGGTGTCAAGCAGACTAAAGTCCTTATCCAGATATGGTGAACTAGCTGGCAAGTCAATATTATGAATGGTGTAAGCCGCCCTCTGAGGAACCTTAGGAAGATTCCCCAAGGAAGTTGATTTAGCCAATAACTCATTATAATTATCCAAGGCTAATTTCACTACTGATGAATGAGGTAAGGACAGTTTGGGGTATGCTCCAGAGGTAAACAACCGAAAGAACCCAATTCAATGGGTATCTCAATTTCCGTATTCACTGACGGCGGAGGCAAGGTACTCGGATATAGTCCATATAAAAATTCCATTTTCTCCTTTAATGTCCATCCCAGAGCATAATCTTCTGCAGCTGTGTCTATGGATAGTACACTGATAAATCCTTCCTTCATAACCAGCTCCGGGTTAGATACAGGGTAGGCCGTATGCCCATCCGAGTCCGACAAGTCCGGGAATAATGGCAAATCAGTGGATTGTCTGTGTCTATTTGGTCCCAGCTAGCCGTAGCTCCGACTCCCGCTGCATTCCCTGCAAGGCAAGCAGCCCTCCGCTGAGAGTCAGCCGTGAAGCCTGTGCTATCTAGTGGTTGGTGAGGGTCCATGCCGGTATCCTGAGCCCGGTTAACGGAATCAACCCCAAGCCGCACGGGTGACACTGACCCACCAGAGCGTGAAACGATAGCCGGCTCTGCGGGCAATTCGGATTGGGTACTAGTCCCCAAGGATACACTGCATGGGACAGTGTCCCTCCCACACGAAGCCTTAGTGTCTCCCGTCGTGGGGATTGGCAACCCAGCTTCAGGACAGTGGTGATACTCAACCAAACCGAGTAGAGCACCACGCCGCAGTACGGGGGGAATGACTGTTGACCTAGGGACCTGGACTGACGGACTGAGTTTAGTTTTACGCCGCTTTTAGCAATATTCCAGCAATATCATGGCGGGGGACACCAGAGATGGGCTTAACACATTGTGCCCATGTGGGGAATTGAACCCGGGTCTTCGGCGTGACGAGCCAACGCTTTAACCACTAGGCTACCCCACCGCCCCCTAGGGACCTGGAACGCCCATCGTCATTATAGTCATTCATAGAAGGAGCCCTTGGAGTTAAAGATTCAGAAAAATCCATCTGCCTCTGAAAGTCTGATATTCTCTCATTGTTGCAACAAGATGTTGCATAGACGCCAGAATCTCTGATTTAAAAGATGACAAGAGAGCCGTAACGGCCGACATGTCCACTTGACTAGATGAAGAAGATTTAGTTTTATGACCTAGGTCTGGGCTCTGATTTAACCGACGCTGGCTGAGGTTGAGAGACAGATTTCTTATTCTTAGATGAATCAGATGAACCCAATAATTTTCTCTTCCCAGGATTATTCCATAACGAACCACTCTTCTTTCGATAACCCTGAACAAAGTAGGCAACATTTTCCCCAGGAACAAGGAGATCCCACAAAACACAATGCACATAGAGAATGAGGGTCCGAATCCGCCATGAATCTCTGGCATTGTAGGCACTTATTCTGCAACATGATGAGTGTAATGGCAGGAATTTTCAAAGTCTCCCCAAAAAATCTAATTTTCACAAAAACACTTCAATAATGAATGCGATGGTCAAACAACAACCAATGCGATTCCACTATCCAATTCCGTTGAAAATGATCACTTGTGAAGACTTTTCAATGACAAATGTCTTCCACTTCTATGAAAACATCTGAACGTGATCCCATACAGAAAAAATTATGAGGGCTAGGGGAGAACAATGCTGTGACATCACAGCTGGGGGAGATAACTGCGTACTCTTTAGGCATACCACTAGGGATAGCTAGGACTTCGTTTTTTTAAAGAGAAATTTTATTCTCTTTCATTTCTGTATGTCTCTGTGATACCACAGGAAACTGGCAACCATAATCCAGAGGGAACGTTTATGACATAATTGACAAAAAATCTGTACATAGCAAAAGGAACCACTTCAGGATCTGCCTCATATATCAGCGAAATTCTGTTGAAAGATATTGGAACGGTTTTCGAGTTGTGGTCCGGAAATGAAACCCACTCTTCCCTTTTCTCCAAATCATTTCCATTGAAACTGAGAAAAAAATATGTAAATAGCAAAAGGCACCACTTTAGGTTCTGTTTGATATATCTACCAATTTTCGTTGAAAAGTATCGAACGGACGGACAGACACACTGGAAAAAAAATCCACATTTACAAGCTTGGAAATGTCTTGGAAAGATGATGTTTCCAAGACATTTCCAATTTTGGAAAGATGATGTTTCCAAAAATTTCCAATTTTGGAAATATGAGATTGGCGGTAGTCTTTGATGTTTGGTGTTGTTTTAGTAATGATTGTTTAAGGGATTAACGAAAGGATTATCGACTTGACTAGTTGAAATTGCAGTGGTGAACACATTTTAAATGTTCAATGTTTTGGGTGAAAAGTGAATTTTGTCAAGTTTAGTTTAAGTATGTGTCATCGTAAGCTTATATCTATTGAGTGAGAGTTAATTTCGTACAAGGGCCACCGACCTGTTATACAATTATAAAGATGACAATACAATCCAGCGCCATATATAATATTAAGCTGTATGCTAACATGTACAATGTGTCATTTAATCTTATACTCTATATTCAAAAACTTCGCTCTTTTTGTCAATGCAAGAAATATAAACTTAGCAAGGTTGTTAACAGTTGTAGAATTGCAAGACAATAATAAGTCGATAAATTTAGTTTCACATGGATTATTTATGTAGTATTGTGGGAGCAGGCTGTTTCTCAGATCACAGTAAAATGAACATTCAATAAAGAATTGGTACTCTGATTCAATGGTAAGTACAATACACAGAGGGCAGAATCGCTCATGTTGTTTTATATTTACTTTTCGCCCATATTCTAACATTAAAGGATGGTCTGAACAACGAAACTTACTGAAAGCAAAACGAATCGTTGCGTTGCCCTCCTAGGGGGTCGAGTGATAGTGTCACCATGCACTAATTTCCACCGGACCCCGTAGTTCGTGCTAAATGGGTTATGTTTGTGAGTGTGAAGCGAGCGTTGTGGAAGCTTGGAATGATATCTTAAATGTGTTCAGATCGCTTCGCGGAAGTTAAAGAATCAAAACTACTTACTAGTTGTAGTACAATATATATATGATTGATGACCAAAAAGATTTTCCATGACACAACTTGAAGCATAACGATTTCTTTCTCAGAAGCGAGGTTGTGGTGGAAGTGACAATAATATTGTAAGTAGTGTTATATTGACACTCACCTCGCTTCCACGAGAGAAATTGTTTTGTTATAATATATGTCATGCAAAATCCTATTGGACATCAATCAAATACATATTTTAGTACCAGTAGAAAGTAGTTTTGATTTTGTAACTCGGTGAAAACAAACCTAAATAGCATTTATTCTCAGACTGGCGGATGTTCGCGACAGGGCGCTGCCATTTCTCATAATTGTAACATCACGGGCTCAAGTCTGTTAAAGAATTAATGAGAATATGGTTTGTTTTCATCAAGTTAGAAAATCAAAACTACTTTCTACTCGTAGTTAAATATGTATTTGAGTCATGGCCAACAGGATTTGGCATGACACAACTTGTAACATAACGATTTCGTCCTCGGAAGCGAGATGGGGGTCGAAGTGACATACTGCGCGATGAATTTCTTGCTACATTCACGTGGTTAACGTCCACTCACCAGTATGTAGATACTAGTCAACGTGCGTCTTTATATTTGGTCTTATAATCCTAATTAGTTTATTATCATACTTGTATGCATTTTGAAACTAAATAAAAATCAGGCGATCTGCCTATACTTATAACTTGAATATCTAGAAATTTTATAGTTTGCCAATGTAAATCATAATTACGCTGCACCTCTAGTGTATGTTGTCTGTCTCATTACTTCACGATGAAACAATGATTCTGTTGAATGCTACGACAAATGAATAAAAACAAAATGCAATTATTAAAATTAAAACTGATTAGAGTTATAAGAACAATGTCAGGCTATTACTTTGTTCGAGGAATGTATCCATCAATATCCACAAAAACGAGTGATATGCCATTCACCTGCAGCTGTTCCAAATGATGAGTCTTTCAACAGTCTAATACATGTTTACGAAAAGTGATATATCATTTCAGGTATTTCACATTGGTATATAGTCTCATTGGTCACCCAAGATAGCATACCTGGGAACTAATTGCATAATGTCCGCCATTCTTTACTAAAGTAATTTAGTTAGCCAATAATGAGCAATCAATCAACGTCTTGGCGGTTAATCCTTTCAAAGAAGGAGGTTGTTTTACGCAGACACAGACCCGACACAGTGTATTCAGTATAGATTAGTAAATCTACATACATAAACACTACCTTTTGACAAATTAATCAATTATGATCAGTCATTATACCATCCAGGCATTAGAAAACCTGCAAAAGCCCACACTGCTTTGATACTTTAATACAATCAGACAAGAACTACCGGGGAAATTTTCAAATTTATCAAATCTGATGGGCATCCACCCTTCCTAATGTCGCACTGTTTAGGTTGAAGAAATTAACCGTAACCGAGATGAGCGAGGCTGATCATAGTTTTCACTATCACTAGCGGCTGGCTCGAACAAATAAAGGCCCAGCGACACTAGGCAATTACGACAGAATCGTCCATGAAAACAAGTTGTAACTCGGAAGGGGAGCAGGACAAAAGCCACCCGGACAAAAACCACCCGGACAAATGCCACCCAGTTATTTTGCCATTACAGAGAGGACAATTACCACCCATACTGATTTTAATGTTGATTTTGTTGTAAAATTATGTAGACTTTGATGAATAATTTGGTTTCTTAAAAAAATATATTCCCTTTGATAAAAAAGTTGATTTTCATGTAAAATTTTGATTTCATAGTAATGTTGACTTTTTAAAAATGTTATTGTGTTGGTGGTTTTTATTTTTATTTTGGTGGCATTTGTCCAGGTGGCTTTTGTCCGGGTGGCATTTGTCCTAGGCCCACTCGGAGGCTAGGCAAAGCAGGTGACAACATTAAATGACAGCAGAATGTGAGAACATATAGCTTTCATTTTTCACAACGATTTCTGTTCCTGCTGAGCTGTAGGCTCGTTCGATATCTCGCGATGTCATTATTGCGATAATGCACCGAGGAGATCATCAAAGGAGTGGATTGCTTAAAGGTCACATGCAACCAAAATAATTACAACACAGTTATCACTTATTTATGACATATAATATACATTGCTGATTATGAAAAAACATATAAACAAAATTAAAAGCGTACAATCGCAAATCAAAAGTGCAATATTTTGGGAAGGCTAAAATTTATTTTTCAGATGTCCCGGGAAGGGTAAAATGTATATTTCGGATTTCTTGGGAGAGCTAATTAGGGGAGTACCGCCAAAGCTAAAGAAACGGTGCCGGGAAGCATAATCCATGACGGGAGTAGATACATTTCTTTTCAAAACATTGTTATAATAGAGTATTTATCAGAACAGAATAGAACATAGACTTTATTAAGACTTGAACCAGTCTTCTATTCGATTAAGATTTAAAGATAAACAATGGACACATATTATTTCTTCCCTTGGTACATTATGGCATCTTCCAACTTCAATATGTAGCAGGCATCTTTATCTTCTTCGCTTGTTTAGACCTGTTTAAGTGGCGTTTTTATTTCAGATGTATTTAATTCGAAAAACATAGCTATAATATTTAAGTTGCAAACTGACACCGAACTATCATACACATATTCGTGATGGCAGGTGCCCAGGTTAGAGTTAACTTATTCCTGAAGGGCCTTGTGGCCAACAACATCATCGGGGACATCGCTTACACAGACCACGTGTCTGAACTTCTCAAATTGTCTTAAGCTCGACGTAGATTGACAGAAATGTAATTTGCTATGGATAATGACAATTTAATGTCAAACTCAAAAAAAAGTATACTGAAAATGAAAACATGTAATTTGTCAGAGCCTCCAAGTGAGGCGCCCCGTGTTCATTTAACCATAACATTGCATTGCAAGTACCGCGAAGGCTATGCCCATTGAACCGAGAAGCGTCACGATTTTAGCCTTGCCGGCAATGAACCGTAAATACATGCTCATTTTCTTGTGTATAACAATTTGCAATCAACAGACATCATAATATGTCATGTGTACAAGTATCACACCTGCCTGTCTGTGTAATTACAGAATGTAACAGAGACCGAACTCGGGCCATAAATCAATGCGTTTTGTTTATGGTGTATAGCCTGATAGGTGTTAAGTTCAAATTGCATGTGGTCAGTGATCGCAGTTGTGTATTGAATATTGTCATTAGCAGACAGGCAGGCAGACACATAGGTGTCAATAAAACAGACACTGAGTTTTGTCTGTGACAATGACATATCTGTGTCACAGTTAGATATTCTGTCAACACTAAATAATGACATTGCTTTTAAGTATCGAACTGACTGACTGACTGACTGAGTTTGGTTTTACGCCGCTTTTAGCAATTTTCCAGCAACATCACGGCGGGGGACACCAGAAATGGGCTTAACACATTGTGCCCATGTGGGGATTCGAACCCGGGTCTTCGGCGTGACGAGCCAACGCTTTAACCATTAGGCTACCCCACCGCCCCAAGTATCGAACTGAGAAAGTGACTCGGTAAGAAGAACGTGTGGTGAAATAGACAAATGAAATTATACAAACAGTTAAATCGATAATCTACTGGTATAACATATAAAAAGCTCACGCCTGTGAAATATCAACAAAACATTAAAAACAATTAGCTCACACCAAAGCCTTCACAGAGTATTCACCGGACAACCCGCTGCGCGAACCTATTTCACTGCGCATGTGCTATGAGCGCAGCCCAGCTGTTGAAACTCCGATTTCGCGGGGTGTTTTTTATCGCGTTATTTTTCAACTTTATAAGTTGAATTTGCATTTTTGATGATTTGTTTCGGTAAGTCCATACCGAAAGCTATCAGAATCTGCAAAATTGTGCTTTACGTTGCATGTGACCTTTAACATAACGTTAGGAATACTTCTTACCATCTTTTTTAAAAATATTCGTTATTTTTGTTACAATCTATTTGAGATTTGATTTTCCTTGACTTCGCTGTGTACTGGTCCGTGGTTGTGGTCTCCAGGAATTGTAGACATTATGTCGTTCAATGTTGAGACTGTTGCTCTGCAGTCTTTCTGACTGCATCTCCATGAGATCCATTCTCTCCTTCTCTCTTGTTCAGAATGAACATATACCGGTAACCATTTACACATAGATATCTTCAACCACGAAAAGTAGGAAGAAACTTCTAGTCTAACTGTGCATTTACCATAACTGAATTTAGGGAAATAATGGTGAAAACAGTCATTTCCAAATTTCTTATAGCAAGTTTCTGCAAGAAAATGAATAACTCACAACTTATGAATTGAGTGAACTAATTTATAAATCAAAGTGACTGTGTGAACTCACTAACATGGATTCAATCTCATACTGGTAGTCTGGTATACATGTCTTATTTCTTTCCTTGAGTGAACACGTTTTTTCATCTTGTAGAATCCCTTAAAACAACACCGTTGTCAAAACATCAACATCAAACGATTTTTACCTTGACCCAAATGCCTAACCTACCCTTTAGCTCGATAATGATACAAGAATGAATATGGGAACCCTTCTCTATGCATCGACAAGAATACCTATCAAACAAGCATGGAGTTGCTATTGGCGCATGCTAGGTTCTCATTGCAGGTTTTAACATTTTCAAACGTATATAATTGTCACCACAGCGACAAACCTATTTTACAGTTTAGTAGAAAACCTAACAGAAGCATCCAACCTGACCTTACAATGAGCGGTGTGATAATTCAAGACATAAATAATCACAAGCATCTAGACTTGACCCTTCAAAATAACTGTAACTGGGATATTAACATAAAGTCTATTGGCTGGCTTATTATGAAATTAATGTCTTGTCTAAACTGGAATCTTTCAACTGAATATTTGTCTCTGGAATCATCTGTGAGCTTGTGGGCTGATTTCTCTTGATCTATAATGAATGTTTTATTAAAACATTCTGTAATGTACTTCTTGTAAATGATCAAATTAATCTAGATACACTAATGATTCAGTAAAAAGGGAATTCATTTGAGTTTTTGCTTCAATCCGCACATGTTTGGACAACACAACCAATTTTCTATTGACACGTTCATGAGATTTTCGTGAATACGCCAATTGCATATACCGTTATTGAGCACAAACTCAAATGGCCTCTCCCTTGTGACAGGTGTTAATTGGAGAATGTATTCTACTACGGTCAGTTCCTATGAAGCAGAATTGTAAAAACATAGGGTGATTACCTCCAAGACCTGGTGATCTCGAACAAAGGCCAGTTAATGTTTTAACAGGCACAAGGTTGATAATGAAAAGTTGAAGGGGTAAAGAAATGAAATAAGCCTAAAGTGATATTTGACATTTTCATGACATAATATATTTGGTGTTGCCACAATTAATCATCACAAGATGAAACATATCATGTAAAATATATCTCAACTATCATTTGGAGGGCCTTTTCAACGATCTTCTTAAATCTGCCATGCCAACACCCCAAGTAATAATAAGATACATAATTTTCAAATCATGTATGACCTATTTCAACTTATTACTGGCCCTACGAAGGTCACCCAAAACTCTAGCACTTTGTTAGATATTGGTAGATTAGTAGATTAATCAATAACTTTGGCGAGACCGAAAACGTATCATTCCAGTAGACGTTGAGTGAACACATGAATCAGTATCATTATAATCTCAGTGAGCTAAACTCAGTAAATTAACTCAGTAAATTCGATCATATTTCAAAACAAGTTCAGAATTTTATAGCACCCAGTGTCTTAATCCCGTATAACAACACCGACGCAACATGAACGAGATTATACTGTAATAACAAAATCCTACTTCACGGGAATACCCAATTACGCCATGGCACGGGTTCACTTTTATGGCATGTAATACACTCAGTCAGTCAGTATATCTTGTACACTGTTATATAGTCCATATAGCGTAGGTGTATGGAATTTGTATTCATCTACCTAACATTGAGAGGGGGAAAAATTAAACATATTTGCGCTTTGTGGATAACAACTAAAACATACACTTGAAACTGACTTTTGAAAATACTAGCGGTAAATAGAACAGTCAATATCAATTGTTGACACATAGAACAAGAAGAATGCAGATGAGTGAAGTTAAACAAATATATAGAATTGGTTCCTAGTTGGTCGCATAAGTCGGCTTAATAGTAAACACTTACCCTAAACATAATCCCAACTTTAAAAATGTATCACTTCACGCTGAGGAGACGAGTAGCATTGATATCAAGCACAAAGGGATAATATGAAAATATGGCTTATTCCTGCAGTTTTCATGAATAAATATGTCACATGCAAGATACATTATGTATATCAACAATAAGAACTCTAACAGATCAAAAGATTCGTGAAATAGTTCAGCCTATACACTCATGGGCCGGGGATCCTTTGGAAAAAAGAGAAATTGAAAGAAGTAGTGGTAAAATCCTTCCTAAATTTCCAAAAATTTCCAAGCCTTGGAAACATCATCTTTCCAATTTTGGAAATTTTTGGAAATATGATATTTCCAAATTGGAAATTTTGGGAAATCACCATTTTTTTTCTTGTGACAGACAAGGTGTCGACTATATCCCCCCGCATTACATGCCAGGTGGATAAAAATGTCTTTGGACAGATGGAATTCGACTATACACACACTCAACCTTTTATGTTTGGGGTATAATAATGGGAATTGACATAGTTAAATAGGTTGTATATATTTGTTGTCAGTTGATGTATGTTCAATGGGGATTAAAAATAGTAATAGGAATTAAATTGCACATAGACATGCCATGGTTACAAGATAATTAGCCTTTGGAATCAAATGTTCTTCCACACAAAGGTTGTAAAAATAAAACAGTTGGTTTGACAGTAACATCAAGCATCTGAGATTTCAGCCTTATGGGGAAGACACTCACTTTAAATTAAGTAGGCTAACTTACCGCATCTTGAGTGGAAATTGGCTTCCGTTTTTCAAACACATCTTCAAGCAGCTGGTGAAACACAAGATCACACTCAACTGGGTCTCCAGAGTTAATGTAAGGCTTGATAAACAATCGTTTCTGCAAGCATAGATTGATTTTATGATAGATTTGTATAATAATAAAATTAGCAAATATATTGATACAGTGCTGTAGCTCACCCTTTATACATAGGAAGATACATACAAGAGATAGCCACATAACAGATAGCCACATAATACAAGAGTCATCAGAAGATGACAAATCCCCTTGGCCCCAACAAATTTTAACAAGAGTCATCAGAAGATGACATATCCCCCCGGCCCCCACATCTTTGAAAGAACAAATCATCTGACAGTTACTTAAAGTCCAGCTTGATTTTAGACTAAGTGCAAATCGTTTCCATGGAAATCATGAAAAAAGTAAATGACAAAAATCTGCAAATAGCAAAAGGCACCACTTTGGGATCTGCCTCACATATCTGCAAAGTTTTGCTGAAAGATATTAAGAAGTTTTAGCGTTGTGCTCCGGAAACAAAACCCATCCCTTCCTTTTTGAGACTAAGTTCGAATCATTTCCATGGAAACCGAGAAAATAATAAATCACAAATATCTGCAAATAGCAAAAGGCACCACTTAAGGTTCTGTTTCATATATCTACCAAGTTTTGTTGAAAAATATTGAAAGGTTCTTGAGTTACGCTCCGGAAACGAAGCCCACCCCTCACTTTTGGGACTAAGTCCAAATCGTTTCCATGGAAACCGGGAAAAATAAAAATGAAAAAAATCGGCAAATAGCAAAAGGCAACACTTAAGGTTCTGTTTGATATATCTACCAAGTCTTGTTGAAAAATATTGAACGGTTCTTGAGTTATGCTCCGGAAACGAAGCCCACCCCTCACTTTTGGGACTAAGTCCGAATCGTTTCCATGGAAACCGGGAAAATTAAAAATGCCAAAAATCGGCAAATAGCAAAAGGCACCACTTTAGGATCTGTTTGATATATCTATCAAGTTTTGTTGAAAAATATTGAATGGTTCTTGAGTTATGCTCCGGAAACGAAAGCAATCCTTACTTTTTGAGACTAAGTTCAAAATGTTTCCATGGAAACCGGGAAAAATAAAAATGCCAAAAATCGGCAAATAGCAAAAGGCACCACTTAAGGTTCTGTTTCATACATCTACCAAGTTTTGTTGAAAAATATTGAACGGTTCTTGAGTTATGCTCTGGAAACGAAGCCCACCCCTCACTTTTGGGACTAAGTCCGAATCGTTTCCATGGAAACCGGGAAAAATAATAATGCCAAAAATCTGTGAAATGCAAAAGGCACCACTTTAGGATCTGTTTGATATATCTACCAAGTTTTGTTGAAAAATATTGAACGGTTCTTGAGTTATGCTCCGGAAACGAAGCCCACCCTTCTTTAAGACTAAGTCCAAAACGTTTCCATGGAAACCGAGAAAATTAAAAATGACAATTATCTGTAAATAGCAAAAGGCACCACCTTAGGTTATTTTTGACATATCTACCAATTTTGGTTAAAAAATATCGAACGGTCTTTGAGTTATGGTCCGGAAACAAAATGATTACGGACGGACGGACGGACAGACGGACGAGGCGACGACTATATCCCACCGCATTATATGCCGGTGGGATAATAAACAAATCATCTGACAGTTACTTTAAATCATGAAAACAAGAGTCATCAGCCCCCACATCTTTGAAAGAACAAATCATCTGACAGTTACTTAAAGTCCAGCTTGATTTTAGACTAAGTGCAAATCGTTTCCATGGAAACCGAGAAAAATAAAAATGACAAATATCTGCAAATAGCAAAAGGCACCACTTTGGGATCTGCCTCACATATCTGCAAAGTTTTGCTGAAAAATATCGAGAAGTTTTCGAGTTGTGCTCTGGAAATGAAGCCCACCCCTTCCTTTTGAGACTAAGTCCGAATCGTTTCCATGCAAACCGGGAAAAATAAAAATGCCAAAAATTTGCAAATAGCAAAACGCTATACTTAAGGTTCTGTTTGATATATCTACCAAGTTTTGCTGAAAGATATTAAGAAGTTTTTGAGTTGTGCTCTGGAAACGAAGCCCACCCCTCCCTTTTGAGACTAAGTCCAAATCGTTTCCATGGAAACCGGGAAAAATAAAAATGCCAAAAATTTGCAAATAGCAAAACGCTATACTTAAGGTTCTGTTTGATATATCTACCAAGTTTTGCTGAAAGATATTAAGAAGTTTTTGAGTTGTGCTCTGGAAACGAAGCCCACCCCTCCCTTTTGAGACTAAGTCCAAATCGTTTCCATGGAAACCGAGAAAATAATAATCATAAAAGTCTGCAAATAGCAAAAGGTACCACTTTGGGATCTTCCTCACATATCTGCAAAGTTTTACTGAAAGATATTAAGAAGTTTTCGAGTTGTGCTCCTGAAACGAAGCCCACCCCTCACTTTTGGGACTAAGTACAATTTGTTTCCATGGAAACCGGGAAAAATAAAAATGCCAAAAATCTGGAAATAGCAAAAGGCACCACTTAAGGTTCTGTTTGATATATCTACCAAGTTTTGTTGAACAAAAACGGAAACGAAGCCCACCCCTCACTTTTGAGACTAAGTCCGAATCGTTTCCATGAAAACCGGGAAAAATAAAAATGCCATAAATCTGGAAAAACAAAAGGCACCACTTAAGGTTCTGTTTGATATATCTACCAAGTTTTGTTGAACAATATTTAACGGTTCTTGAGTTGTGCTCCGGAAACGAAGCCCACCCCTCACTTTTGAGACTAAGTCCGAATCGTTTCCATGAAAACCGGGAAAAATAAAAATGTCATAAATCTGGAAAAACAAAAGGCACCACTTAAGGTTCTATTTGATATATCTACCAAGTCTTGTTGAACAATATTGAACGGTTCTTGAGTTATGCTTCGGAAACAAAGCCCATCCCTCTTTAAGACTAAGTCCAAAATGTTTCCATGGAAACCGAGAAAAATAAAAATGACAATAATCTGTAAATAGCAAAAGGCACCACCTTAGGTTATGTCTGACATATCTACCAATTTTTGTTGAAAAATATCGAACGGTCTTTGAGTTATGCTCCGGAAACAAAATGATTACCGACGGACGAGGCGACGACTATACCCCCCGCATTACATGCCGTGGGGATAAAAAGCAAGACAGGTAGACTTTGGATAGAATATTTGGAACAAGTGTCATTGATTCAGCAGTTCATTTGCGTGGAGCGTACAGGAGACTGGAATCTACATCTGCTGTCTGTCAGCAAGATGATTTCCATATTCCATGCTGCTGGTCATCTTGCCTATGCCAAATCTGCACGTCTGTATCTGGAAGAAATGAAATACCTGAAGGGCATGTCACCAGATCAGTTCAAGGCCTACACAGAACAAGGGTACTTCACCATCCGTAGAACTGACAAATTCTGGAGTGGCAACTTCACAGACCAAGTGATCGAGCAAGATTTGATTCGACTCCTGAAGATCTCTGGTGGCATGGCTCATGGTCGTGGTATAACTGACAGCACACTCGCCAAATGGGTCCATGCAATGCCTCAGTGCATACCAATATGTGATGCTTCAGGGAGGTTCACAGGAGTGCACAGCCAAACATCTGAGCAACATGTTGACCTCCATTTATGTAACATCGTGAGAGACAACAAGGACTATGAAACATTCATTGGCTGAAAGATCATTCTCCTTTCTCATATGAAGAGCATGAGTCGCACATCTGCATAGCATGTGATGTTGCAGCTGGCAAATCAGTAAACGCAGACAAATCAGTTTCTATAGGAATGAAGGCAGCTTCAGCAGTGACAGGTCAGATGTTTGCTGACATAAAGTTGAAGCGCAAAGATAGGGTGATAAGCATCAGTGAGGAAAAGAATCAAATCAAAATCAGAAGGGAGCCAGTCCAAGTAGACTGCTATTCATGCGAGTCACCTGTGTGATAGAGGATAAGTCAGAGATGAAGTTGTACCTACTTCATGAATTTCCCAGGCAACCACCGGCCTTGTTTGACAAAGGCATGATGCAAAAGAATATGAAGAGTATTTTGGCTAATTAACTGAAATCACAAGTCCATCCAAAGTTTGCTTTGGCCCACGGATGCTGCATACAGCCAGATATGTGACAGCAATATGTCCTTTGTGCTTTAATATTATCGTTCAGCATCTTCAGTGGTGTTTGATGGATATGGCAGTGCGTGTTCCACAAAATCTGCTGAACAGAGTCGACGGGCTCAGCTGAACATATCATCTGAAATCATTTTTGAGCCAAACATGAAAGCAACAACTTCATCAAAACCTTTTCTGAGCAACAAGAAGAACAAAGGTCGCTTCATAACATTATTGTAGGGAAGACTTGCCAGAGAAGGTTTAGCAGTGCAACAGAGCCCTGCTGATGTTGACTGGTTGATTGCTTCAACTGTAATGAACAAGGCCAGAGACAACCAGTCACCTGTCGTTGTCGTGGGGAACGACACAGACCTGTTGATTGCACAAGCCACAAATGACATGGATCATCACATGTTATTTGGAAGGGCCCCCGTGCAGATGTACAGCATTTCCGAAATACAGAAAACCATGCCCAATATCAGACAGCATCTGATGTTCGTTCATCCAATAACTGGCTGTGATGCAGCATCAGCCATCTACAATCAGGGGCAAAAGAAAGCTCTTGCTCTATTCCAGGAGAGGTCTAATTGGGATTGCTTGGATGTTTTCCTTCAATCTGGCAGTTCAAATGAAGACATTGCACAAGTTGGAGAGATGTTCATGCTTCAACTCTATGGAGCTGTGGACTCAACATCACTGGACGAACATCGCTACAACATGTACTTCAAGTCCATTCATCAAGCCTCTGTGTCCTCTTCAGGTTTCAAACTGGAATCACTTCCCCCAACTTCAGCAGCCGCTAAATTCCACAGCTACCGAGTGTACCATACGGCTCAGCAATTGCAAGGGAATAAGCTTTCATCATCAGAGTGGGGATGGCAATTCAAAGATGGGGTCCTTGTTCCTATTGAGACAGATAGAGCAATTGCTCCAGAGAAAGTCTTGAAGATGATATCTTGTGGATGCAAGTTTGAGTGCAGGAGACGGTGCAGTTGTCGAAGAGCAGGAATTGAGTGCACATTGCTTTGCACAGGATGTCAAGGATTGCCAACCTGCCAAAATGTACTCAGTATTGAAGAATGAGATGTTGTGATTGACAAAAAGACCTTATGATACATCAATCAAAGACTGAAGATTACAGTGAGTTTCAAAAGTTACTAACTTAAAATGATGATATTGATAATTGTACAAGTGATTTACCATCAATTTGGTGACCACAGATGTCTTGATTAACCAACCATGAGTAGCCATTTTGACGCCTGGTACCAAAAGCACAAGCACCAAATGTGTGGTTATCATGCCATAAATAATTTTCTTATGTATATGTGGTGTTAAAAGTAATATATTTAGATTCCTTGTGAGAAGGGCTTCCTTATAATATATCACAAGGTATGGTTAATTAAAACGAAATATTTTCATGAGATTATTTTGATTATTTTAAGGACAATGGTGGCCATTTTGAACTCGCTGAAAGACGAATCAAAGTAACATGTGATGGTCTATGTAAGTCAGAATATAAACATATGAATCTTGGAGACCTAGACTGATCATGTAATCTCCCATCTGAATGACTGCTCAAAAAAGCGCTACTAAGACCAGAAGTGTTGAAGAGGCTGTAGGTAAGGTGTGGAAAATCTTGATGTTTGGAGCTTGTCAGAATCTTTATTGGGGTGAGGGACTAACGATTATGTCCCTGACTTATGAAATAATGTACCTAAAGTCTGCCAAAGCAGTGACATCTGTGCCGAGGGCACGAATGATGTGTAGGATCGGAATCAGTGGCAGCAAATCCATCAGTAGTTTATTATACCCTATCAATCAGAATGGTAGTGAAATAGGGGTCATGCAATTGCAGGCAGAGGTTCCACACACCAATACCAAAGTCAACCTGGTTTTTGTTTGCGCCAGAGACCATATAATAGAGGGACGGCCCTCGCCAATGCGCAAAACCATCAGCGCTACGGCTTGTACCAGCGCCTATACCGAAGCTGGTGGCGAAAACGTGTGTTCACTTCAGTCATCGATTTCGTGTATTTTCATTGCAAAGGTAAGATGTATTTTTTTTCCAATTAATCTAAAGCATATATTTGTCTTTGTATTTGATGAATACTGTCATGTGTGCTTGTTGTTCTGTGAGAACAATGGCGGAGGTGTAAAATCGTCGAAAGTCCCGATTTTGATTTTCAATAACGGCTACTAATTCTCAATATAAATCTTTTTTACCGGGGTGTAATAAAAGCAGATGAGATAAAGATTGCTTTAGTGGCATTTATAAGTCTGTGGCGGTCGCGTAATTCCTTATTTTGACTCCTGCAATGCGACGAAATATGATGTTTTTCGAAATATTTACTCCACAACACTTGATTTTCGCACACTTTCACAAGAATAGTTCACTACTAGCATTTTAAAAATAAATATGTCAACATTCACGGCGATTTCCTCTTTTGTTTGGTACCAAATTTATATGGCTACGATCAGTACTTTATTTTTATGCTTTTTGACGTAAACCCATATTTGCGCTGTATACTGAACATTTCAATTACCTTGTAGCAGACGACATAACATTCCTTTTGTTTGTTAATATGACCCAAATATATATTTAAATCATTCTACAAAAATCTCATTCACCTAATCAGTTGAAAATAAATGTACTTTTTTCCATTATTGTTCATTGTGATGATTATGTTTGTAGAAAAGGTCCTTATTTTATCATGACTACAATTAATATATTTTTCTGTTATCATTATTCCTCCTAATGAAGTTTGATTATGAGTTTACCTGGGCTTAGACAGTACCAACAGCCTGTCTTATGCAACAATAAAAATGAAAAATGAACTCATTATTTAAAATTATATTTATATCATAAATTTATCATGTTTTGTAGATGCCCAGGAAAAAGAAAGTTTTCATCGGCACTCATCGGTAGGGCTACTCAAAGAGCCTACTATTAAGTACAATAAGTAGATAGACCTTGTTTGAAAGAGCATTGGCAACCAACTATTGCATAATTTTAACAAGTATTTAGAACACTTCATATTATTTTTCCTTTAATAATAATATCGTGTATCTCCTTTTTTTCAGTTCTAGAGATGAACCCACAGATACCCTGTGCCCGGAAGAAGCCACAAATATCCATCTGGAAAATGTCCGAATGTAGTAAAATCCAATGTATAATTCACTTCATGGATATTTAAAATATCAGTTTATGAATTTATTTTAGATTGTGTACAGATTTGTATGATTTCATGTTTTTCATTCACAATCTAAATCCTAAATGGACAACATAACTGTGCAGTTTGTGTTGCACCAAGTTTATAAGTTATCATGTTTGAATATTTTAATGAATTAGTATATTCTTTAGTCTTAAGTCTCAATTTCAAATTCATTTCAGAGTTTATTTGCAACAGTTGAAATTCATATTTACTGTGTTTTTAATGAAAAAATATCTAAATGGTTGAATTTAGTAATACATGATTGTACATATAGATCTATGGTCCTATTCTAGAATAAATACATTGTACATATAAGAACATGTGACGTTGTGTTTTAATGTTATTGGTTGCATTTTCCTGCCAAGTTAAAGTTGACACTTTGCCGAAATTCTTAAATTGATAGGGTTATGAAGTACAGCCCATAACACGAATATTTCATGGGCTCAGAGGAAAGTGACTTTAGTATTAAATGGCTTCCCTTTGAAAAAAGGAAAAGAAATGTCTCCGTACATCCCAAAGCATAATCACTGCTCGCCAAAACTGGCATTATAAAAACATTAACGCTCTTGGATAATGTGAAATCATGTTTCGTTGGGACTATCAACTTTATAATATAAAATTATGCGAATTAATATAAAATTAGAATCAGAGACTAATAGCGTCATTTAGTGAAACACCAGCCAGTCACAGGCTCTCGTGTCTTTCCGAGGATTAATGATTTAAAAATATTGTTTTTAAGATGACACCCCGACTTGAAATGCTTCACAGTACAATACATAATGACAAGGCCGGACACTTCTAGGGTGCACCCTACCCGACTGCGTTGCCGATCGCTACGCTACCATCGCATGCAATCGATTAAAACTTAATGTAAACATAATCATGGATGATTGGCCTTTAGAGCAACACTCATGACACCTACCAATTCTTTATTGTTATTTCTGCAAGTCGATTGAAAACTGATTTTGACTCTCCACTAAACGATCTTGACACAAATGGATGACGATATGTACGCACATAACAGGGGTGTGGTTGTAGCAAGTCCTCTGATTGGCCAACGCTTGCAAATCTGCACATTCTTCATAAAGTCACGGGAATTTTTACTTTCATCGACTGCTTGACTTAAAATGTAAGAATTCTTTTTCCAGCAATGGCTTCTCAAAAGAACGAATGAGTTGTAAATGTCTCCTTAACAAACATCAACCAACCAGAGGGCTTGCTTTGACCACACCCTCGTTTTGCGCCAACGAATACTTGCAAGTAAATCTTGAGATTAGCCATGTGATGATACGTTTAGCGAGCATCGGGGATATTGACAACTGTAATGTTAAAACTGCCTTTACCTGACTGGGTTAGTTTGATTTTTGTATTTTGGGTTTATATTCTGTGTCCTGTCGTAGTCTGTAAATTCTCCAAGTAAAGTATCGAGGTCCAAGTCAGAATCATCCCAGTGAATAAATTAAGTCG
Organism: Haliotis rubra; assembly: GCF_003918875.1. Classification (NCBI taxonomy): domain Eukaryota; kingdom Metazoa; phylum Mollusca; class Gastropoda; order Lepetellida; family Haliotidae; genus Haliotis; species Haliotis rubra. The sequence goes on along the minus strand of NW_025766570.1, from coordinate 834,943 downwards.
TCCATGGCCATGCCGAATGTTGAAACAAATATTCCAGGCTTATGACGACACACATTTCACGAATGATACATGTTCTGCGATGTTGTCAGTTGACATGTGCAAATGAGAGATAAGATAAAAATTAAGATTATTGTAATCAGTTTATCAGAGCTGTCCATGTAATGTTTAACTGTCAAATGCAGCCGGCGAAATCCCGCTAAGGGAATTAACTCTCAGCCTGGATATTACGCAATATTGTTTATGGTTACAAGAGTGCTCATTTGCGAATATCTGCGCATCTGTTGCACATGTGTACCAGTAGAGGGAAGTTAGCAGCAGGGTGTCGATGTGTATCAGTTACATGCCAGGCCATAGCACTGATGGTTAGTGATAAACTGTTGGGGAGGGCCGTCCCTCTATTATATGGTCTCTGTTTGCGCACAGTTTCATGAAAGAATACTAATATCGTAGGCAGGTTGGCTGACCATCGCCTCCGACATGCCACCTAGTCATTGTTGTAACTTCATGTATGTATACATATTGAATCCAGAATAAAGTGTTGTGGACCCACTGATGGACTTCTGTATTTGAAGACACAGTTATCCTTTCCAAACAACCTGGGATACTAAGTATTCTTTTGAGATATGGTCCAGACAAACACACCACTATGAACAGAGTCAAATCAAACTTGCTGCCATGGAAACAGGAAACAAATTAATTTTCTTAAAATTCATAAATAGCAAAAGACACCCCTTCAGTGTTTGGTTAATACATGTAGCAGGCTGGGATGAAAAGTCGTCGAAATATTAGACTGGTCATGCTGGAACAAAATCCTACCCCCACCCTGAGACTAAATCAAAATAGTTCCAATGGATATCAAGAATAATAAAATTGCAAAACAAACCCCAAGTAGCAAAAGGCACCAGTTTGGGATCTGTTTGATATACCTGCCAAGTTTTGTGGAAAGATATTGAACAGTTTTTAAGTTGTACTTCAGAAACGACATGACTTCCATTTCCACTAAGTCTAACTTACGGAAAATATCAAATTTTGAAAAATTACTAAATAGCAAATGGCACCACTTCAGCCCTTCGTTAATACATGTACAAGATTTGGATGAAAAATCTTTCATGTTTTTCAAGTAGTGCTCCAGAAACGAAAACCACCCACATCTTTTGAAACCAATTATAATGTCCAAACTGAAAATCAAGATGCAAACAATCTGCAAATAGCAAACTCACTACTTCAGGATCTGTTCGATTTACATGCCCAGTTTTGTTGATAGATATTGGGCCGTTTTTGAGCTATGCTCTAGTAACGAAATGCACCCCTGTCTTTTCTGAGTCTAAATTGTTTCCATAAAAATCGAGAAGAATAAAAATGCCCCAAATTGGTAAATAGCAAAAGGCACCACTTTAGGTTCTGTTTGAACTACCATTTTTTGTTGAGATATATTGAACCACCTTTCAGTTATGTAACATACTTATATTTGGGATTGCACTTTCTTAGCAAAGTACAGATTCTAGTATTTTTTGGGTTGAGTCCCATCCGGGATTCGAACCCACACCCTCAAAGTCAGGCACCTAATCGCCAGCACACAAAAGTCAGACGCCTAGACCGCCTAGCCACTGCGGCTTCCACAAAAATGGAAGTCGGACAACTGGTAGTCTAGACTGCGGACTTTGTGTACCCCTCTGATAAGTGTTAATTGGCACAGCTCCCACGGCCGAAAGCTATGAAATACACAATGCCATTTTAGGAAGTGATCAAATGTAACATACGTTATATTTGGGATTGCACTTTCTTAGTAAAGTACAGATTCTAGAACTTTTTGGGTTGAGTCCCATCCGGGATTCGAACCCACACCCTCAGAGTCAGGCACCTAATCGCCAGCACACAAAGTCAGAAGCCTAGACCGCTTAGCTCAGTCTAGGTGTGTGGGTTCGAATCCCGGATGGGAGAGGGGGGAAGAGGAAGAAAAGGAGGGGAGGAGAGGGAGGAAGGAGAGGGATGATGATAACAACATTTATTTGACAAGGAAGTATGTCATACAAGAAATCATGACAGATTTACAATTCGAATGTGCTCTGTTAATTATGATGGCTTTGTCATTCAACAATTATGTGCTGATTATGTCCTGATTGCATAACTTATTCAATGTTAATATAAACAATCACAGCTGTTATCTCCATATATTAGGTTTGAATATTTTTGTGTCAATCAGCACTATAAACAGAATAAGTATCTTCAGAGGCTTTTAGTTTCTGAAGCTATGACAATTATATGATGATAACAATATGACGTCTGGAATCTAAATAGACACATATAAACACTGGCTGCACTCTATTCATTCCTACCTTGAAAATAAGCTTCAGGTCCTTAACAGCTCCACTTCGTGACAGTCTTTCCCACTTGCTCAGCGTGTCAGACAGCCTTTCATCTACTGCCATGCATCTCTCTATGGAATACACATTATTATTTGTTCTTTCATGTTCCACAGTATATGTTTATGCAAAATGCAGAGTGACATTGCAATATTTTCTATGATATCAAAACGAATATTGGTCAGTTATCTTCACTATTCAAATCAATGAGTTGAAGGGCATATTTTTCAATTAACTTACCTTCATCTGCACCTGTTTGGTTTCAGTTTTTCAAAAAAGGATTTGGCTATTAGTTCATTTTCATTTTTGGGAGGATGAAAACTATCCTGAGCTTAAAATGTTATAAACATGAAATGTAACAGAGGAGGTTTCGTTGATGTTGCTTTTGCCAGGAGATGGTTTTAAAAATTACATGGTGATGTTTAATTCCACAGTTCAATGAGACACATGAATTTAAAAATAACAGAAATTTATAACTCGCATCTTGTCTTTATAATTGACACAGAAAGTTCAATCTCGTTTTTTTCCGTAAAAACAGATTGTCAAGCGATTTGTCATTATGGTAACTAAATATTAGTTAGTTATTAGTTAAAATGTTAGTTGAAGTAAAATGCAGATACCTGAACCACTCATAACTTCATACATAGCAAATCCTTCAGCATCTGATCGCATTCCAATTTTCACCTTCACCATTTTAGTGAGCTGAAACAAATTTGTTGAAATTGAAGTATTATCATCAATGATAATAATTCCTGGAATACTGCCTCTGACACTTGATTGCCTTATTTCCTGAAACTTGTTTCTGATCCACAGGATTAACTTGAATACAAATTTTAAAGCCCATCAACTTGTGTTGTCTTTCTTCCTAGTGGTCTTTGTAAGTGCCACCTGTTGGGAGTTATCTCCCTTTTAAGTGCATGGGAACTTTGTTATAAGTCATAGTCTAACATTTGAGGCATCAAGAAAGGTTTTCCAGGATCACAACAATCAACCTCTGGTCAAAGTTTAATGTTGCCTCACCCTTAATGATGATTGTGCTTATTAACTTCGCTTGCATTTCTTCTCAAAGTGATATACATGTTTGGCCTGTTATTGCACAAGCATGATATCTCAATCATTTTAGAGTAATATTTTTCACCCATAAGTAGGTGGTTGCACTTCCACAATGGAATAGGCAAGCTATTGTTTTTTCTTTATCTCACATGAAATCTCCACAGTCACGTAAATACCACTTAAGAGCTCTTACTGAGTCTGGTAGACCATAATCTGGTGCAGGAGCCAGGGAAGGGATGGTGAAAATCCATTGTCCTAGAGGTCCCATTACAGACTGTTGATTCTTGGCCAGGAATCGGCAAGTAATACTCTGATCATGACCCTTGATTGATTTTTCAAGAATGCAACCAACCTAACGTCCAGGGCATGCAGTTCTGAAGTCATTGATGCTATAAGGAATGCAGTCTCCCAAGAAAGATGAGACAGTTTGACTTTATCCATATGATCCAAACCAATGATGTAATAGATCCAATAAAACCAAAGACAAATCCTATTTCGTAGTTATTTGTTGTTTTAGGATATCCTCTAGTTTAAATGACTGTAATATGCTGGTAAGAACTGGATCCTTTCCTGCTTGTTAAGAACAGATATTACTGTCTGAGAAGTGGAGGCTACTGATGAAGACGTAACGGTAGGATATCAGTTCAGACGGCAGATTATCAGTAGAGACAGTAGGTCTGGGAACCATGATTGTTTTCTTGAATATAAATCCCAGTGACCTGATGCCCTCATCTTCTAGATGAGCTTCCTGCCTGTGAGTGAAGAGGTGATGATCTGATGACGGCACACTGATTGAAGTCCAGTGTATGACATTGTCAGGGTTCATCCTTGAACACTAGTTCTGAAGGTGTTATGACAGAGTCTACTTGTTTCCCTCAATGTAGACTGATTGAATTCTAAAGGAATCTGAGATGTAGACAGCCTCTGAATGTTAGATCATGCATAGATGTGAGCACTCCCAATAGCAACATCTACTGCGGCAGAGTGAGCAGAAATTTCTGGAATGTTGAAATCCTGGTTGTGACAACCTGATATCGTTGATAAACGACACCTTGATGAGTGTTGAATATGGCCCCTATGTACTTTCTTACCTATACCCTTTACTTTCCTTCCTATACTCTATACTTTCCTTGGCTGAAGTTCTGATATTTCTGGATGCACTAGGAAACTCCTAATTTTTAGAAGAAATCTCTCAGATAAAATGAGTTGTCTCTCTACATCTACATATGGAGACATAAAATCGTCGAGAAATCTGTGAATCCTGACGTGCTGTAGATAGAGATACACCAGAACCATGGCTGTTATCATCTTAAATAGCCATGGAGCTACTGATATTACAAATAACAGAACTCAGAACTGGAATAGGATGGATAAGTATGTGTAGATATGGGTCCTGTAGATCAGAACTGGAATAGGATGGATAAGTATGTGTAGATATGGGTCCTGTAGATCTATGGATTCCATATGGACTTCATCCAAAACTTGGGTCGTCATCTCAGGTATTTCCAGTTGAGGATCTTCAGATCGATGATCATTCCAAGTTTTGTTGGATCCTTCTTGGGAACAAGATATACCAGAGAGAAGATCCCTTGCCCGGATTCCTCAATAACACCTTCCTTGTCTAAGAGTTTGTCTATCGCTGTCATTGCCACTGAAAACTTGGGATCCTGAAGCTGATAGTGATGTCCCACTGGGCATACCATCAAGAGGGGTCTATTTAGGAGATAAACATCATGTGTTGGCCAATTTCCGGGTGTTATTGAGTATTTGAAGAACGGGAATTCATTTGGAACCGATGGCGTCAGCCGGAGGTTTCAAATGAAATATTTCCGTGCTGTTTGTTGATCTCAGTTGTCGACTTGGCTGGTATGGGCAGAGTAGAGACTTCAGATATTGAGGTGCATCAGAATGATTGAGAACAGTGTAAGTCAATGTAAGAATTTTGAGTGAGTGAGTTTAGTTTTACGCCGCACTCAGCAATATTCCAGCTATATGGCGGCTGTCTGTAAATAATCGAGTCTGGACCAGATAATCCAGTGATCAACAGCATGAGCATCGATCTGCGCAATTGGGAACCGATGACATGTGTCAACCAAGTCAGCGAGCCTGACCACCCGATCCCATTAGTCGCATCTTACGACAAGCATAGTCAACTTTTGTGGCAAGCATGGGTTGCTAAATACCTCTACAATGATAACATTCCTGACTATCTCAAACATCTCATCTCTGTGTATGTACCTCAGCAAAGTCTCCGATCCTCCTCTGGCTCTCTCCTAACCCAACACAGATCTCCAAACCAACTGTCTGACCGAGCTTTCTCCTGTGCCAGCCCTAAACTGTGGAACTGTCTTCCAAAGGAAATCAGGAACACTTCATCGAAAGAAACTTTAACATCTCTGCTAAAGACCCATCTATTAACTGCTGCCTTTCTGTAAAGTTATATGAACTATTTCCTTCACCAATATTGTCACAGCGCCACTGAGCATCTCTATGGTGGATATTAGGCGCTTATAAATATTAAAAATTATAAATACATTATTATTATTATTATTCTACCCCAAATCTTCTCGGGTCGTAAGAATTTTGAACTGCATTCTTTCCCTAATGAGTTAGTGCAAGCTTACCAAAATAGGAGTGATATCTCCATATTTACGGGTTCTTGTTACAATGCGTGCAGCAGTACTCTGCACCCTCTGTAGATGGTTTGTTGACCCTGTACAGCTAAGAAGGGCATTGCAGTAGTTTAATCATGACAAAACATAACTGTGCATCAGAAGTCTAGTTTCGACATCCAAAAACCCACAGATCTTACCAATGTTCCTGATATGGATGTTAGCAGTTCCAGCTACTGCCAGTGCTTGGGTTTCAGGGTTTGTCAAACATGACTCCAAAACACAATCAGAGGGGAAGACATTTGAGTTTCTTATGGCGATGGGTGTTTCAGGGACTTGACATCCGTCAACGAATATCATGAAAGAAGTGTTCAATACTTTCTCGCCCAATGTCAACATTGGCTGACTTGACACTGACATAGAGCTGATTATTGTCATAAGCCTGAAGCCTGAAACTGAAGATGATGCTCCATGAAACTTCCTATAGTCTTCTGAGTAAAGTACCTCAAGCACTTCCTCACACTTGCCATTGAGTGATATCTTCTCCTGGATTGTCAGGTAGTCTGGGACTTTTACGTCCCTTGTCCTGGGAAACCTTGTCCAGTGAGGGTGATTTAAAGGGTAAATCTCTGTTGTCAGCTGTACTTGAGTCTTTACCCTGTAATGCTGAGCGTCCTAGATGATCCAGATACCTAAAAAAGTTGATACCTTGATTCAAGTCCTTAAGTATCTTGATTTGAAACAAAGGCTGTGGTAGTTTACAGTTCTGTCAGGTCAGGTTTAATTTCCGCTGCAAAATGACATTGGTGGCATGGAGTCAGGAATCAAAACTCATCATCAAAAGTATATCTGCCTGAGTTGAGTGATCTGCCTAATGACACCAGCCCTGTTTTTTTCTAATGCAGTATGATGAGCTTTATCTTAAAGGCCAGGGTGCAAACAAAACCCAAAACCCATGGGTATCCAATAAGTCTCCCACTGGCTACTCCTCAGCAGTGTAGATGGTATCTGCCAATGAGTGACAGGACTGTAAAGGTTATGGGTGCCTGGCAAGAGCCTGGCGATTTCAAAGTTAACCTTGAAATTTACTACTTGAATAAAATGTGCCGACGTCCGACAAACAAATCACTACATATTTTGATGACTAAAGAGATTAATTTGATTAGCATTTAAGAAATTTCGTCTGCTATGGTTCCAAGGTGACCTTGAAACTGTCATGCCCCTTAGCTCATTAACAAACATAAACAAGGCCCTTAGCACCTTAATAAAAAGGGTTATCTCCCTTGGACCAGAGGTGAAGGCTGGGGAAATTAAGTTCCCAAGAGTTATGTCCCTTTACCTGCAAATCAAGCCTAAGTAGGTTAAGCTGTCAGTTTTAATATCAAATAAAATAGTTTTATTTTCAACTCAAATTTTACTTTTTATCTGACAATAAAATCTTCAAACATGGTGATGTCAGCATCAAATAAGTGTACAGCCCTAATCCTGCACAGCATAGGGCGTGCGTGCGTGCGTGCGTGCATGCATGTGTCTGTTTGTCATTTTCACAGCCTGCCTGAAATATGAAACCCTGAATGAAACTTTCGCCCCCTCTTACAGGCTTGTTTCTAAAGAAATACACCTCCTCAGGCCCCATGGCTGACACAGTGGGAAATTCAAATCTGGATTTTAAAAGAGAAACATTTTCAAAATGTATGTTTTGTAGGCTGTCTGCATCCATACATTTTACCGTTAGCCTTCATAGCATACTTCTTTACACTATGGCTAAATTTCATCATGAGCCGGAAAATCAATTTTGTGATATTCCATGGAATGTACTTGAATACTGCATTGCTTTGCATCAAAAGACAGCTTTGACAAGGCAAGGAGGCTACATCCCATCTGTGTATAGGTTTGAACCCTGGCCTTTAAGACAATGTAGCAGTATGAGACAGGGCTATGCCTGCATCTTGTGCTGGTTACTGCATTATGGTGAGAACAATCTCTTTGGTCTGAGCTGATATGAGTGCCCCTGCTATCCATAAGTTGTGTGTGTCTGTGTGGCAGATAGTAACAGGTTGCTGCCTCACTGAACCAGCAGATTTCCTACGTTCTGCAAGGCCCCTGAGGTATATGTGGTTGGAGCCATCCGTGCGGTCTTTGTGGCTGGTGCAATCCGTGCGGTCCATGGTAACAGCACTTGTCGGACAGCTAGATCTGTTAGAGTAATCAGTAGAGTAGCAGCTGGTGCAGCCTTCTGTGAAATCCATACCTTGGACTTTGTCTAGATCAGCATGCAAGGGGAGAAAGTCATGAGCCATGACTTGTGCTGACAGCTGCTCAGACATGTAGATAGGGGTCAACAGACGCAAAGTCCGTGCTTTGATCTCATAAATATTAATAAGGTCTCCGAAGTGTTGATAAAGCTACTTCTGTAATATACTTCAGCTCAGGGATAGTTGGTTGAGATGTTGTCAGATAAGCATGGACGGGGAGAACGCCATCTGAATGATGGCCGAAATTTGTGAGGGGACATACATTTTCCACAATTTAGTACTTGTGAGCATCCGTGCGGGAAGGTGAAATGTACTTGCTGACTTCAGATTTACCCATCTTTAAATAGAATCAGAAGTTATAAACCAGAGAATATTTGAGCAAATTTTAACAGAAAACATGTAAACACCTGCTCTTGTCAGGGGGAGATAACTCAAAGGGACAGCACTTGGGAAGACCACTTGGAAAGAAGACAACACAAGATGATGGATGTTTAAAAATTCTATTCCCCTTAAACCTGTGGATCAGAAACAAGTTTTAGGAAATAATGCATTCAAGTGTTAGAGGGAAGTAATCGCAAGAATTTTGATTAACAATGAGTTACTATGGCATGTGATATGTCATGAAAGTTTTCGGAGTATATCCTTACTCCTTCAACAGGAGAATGAATGTTATGAGGCAGATAGCATATGTATGTACATGTAACAACAACAAAAGTAATAAGACACCAAAGATGGGGGCTAAACAATGGTAACCAACAATTAACTGGGGTTCAACAGGAGTAAGGATACACTCAGAAACATTGTGTTCCTTGTAATAAAGAAGTTGACATCCATAAACTCTTCCTTATGTGTATCACTTCTAAATGCCATTCAAAGACCTTAATATATCTGACCTTTGAAGTCGAATTAGTCAACATCTGTATATGTTCAAAGAAGACATAATGGTCAGATTCATTGACTTGATGATCACTCACAGGCTTATCTGATGCACATTGGATTAGTTACAGGAAACACCACATAGCTGGAAATTTCTGACTGCAAAACAACTAGCATTAGGAGTCACAAGTGGGTTGCCACTTGAATGCTTCCAAGACAAAGTTCTAATCTTAACATTTCAATAAGTGTGTCACTTTCAACAGTATATGCAAATGTGTTTGCTACAATAAATAATGGGTAATACTGACTGTTGAAATATGTCACCATTCAAAAATGTAAAAAGCCCCAAGTGTGCTCTCTCAAAGTGAATTCAAATTTGTAGTGAGGAAAGTTTGATTGTTAACTGGCTCTAATTAGAACAGAATATCATGACAAAACACATGCAAGTTAAATATTACCTCATTTGGTAAAGTAGCACCTGAGATGTAAAAATAAACAACAAATGTAAAACACCATTCAGAAAGGTTGAAGGTGAGTAGAGATGTTGATAACATCCCATTCTGTCCTTATAATTAAGATTTATCACTCCACATTGAGATGGTTGTTCAAGGTCATCCCTTCCTCAAACGCCTATTATATTTGTGATGTGCATATAAAATGATGACTTATTGGTGAAACCCTGTTGCTGTATTTTTCTTTTCTCATACGCAGATGCATGATTTTCTTAGTGGGCTGAAAACAACTACTAGTTTTCAACCCCTGTAAGCTCACCAATGGTCAGCAACCTATCTACCTTAGCCTGTTTTTACATTCTGCATAATCTCAAAATTGGAGGAGGGAGGGGGCATGAGGCCTGGTGAAGTGTCTTGTAGCCTCTTGTAGACCAAGGAACTGGGCAATATTCCAAAAGAAGAATTATCCACGAAAACAGTTGTCCAGGGAAGATGAACCACAAGTATATGACAAAAGAAAGATGAATTAGAATGTGCACATGGGCATCCTGTATGTGAGGTGAGGTGAGGTGAAATGGGGTTTAACGTCGTACTTGGGAATATTTCGCTCATATGACGACATGCATGCGTATGTGCGGCTGCTTGTACTAGCCCAGACTGAAGCTGGTTTTATAGTGCTAGCTCACTGAGATACCATGCTGCAGTTAAGCATGAATACCCAACTCAGACACATTATACTGACTCCGAGCCGACCAGTCCTTCTTGTACCCATTAATGCCGAGCGCAAAGCAGGGGCCAACAAGTACCATATTTTAACGGGCAGACGCTCTTACCACTACACCATGGAGGCAGTCCATACTGTATGTAATTTGCCGGGCACACGAGATAAGAAGCTGTGCAAGAGACAAATTCTCCTCTGGTTGAACTTAGTCAGATATATTCAGGGATACAACCATGGCCTGGATTAATTTCTGCAGAGCACCTTTGATGAGCAGGATATTGATGCTTGTCCAGGATCAAGAGAACCTGGCATTCCTGTCAGGTGTTAGATGTCAGGTGTCGAAGTTGAGCAGATGATGAAACTTTAGGAGCAGACAATTTACAACTGATAGAACCTTGTTGACAAGTGACATCTGGGTGACCAAAATATATGCAGGTGACTCAAAACAGGTAACATCTGTGGTCCAGAGGATTTGGCAGATAGAATATACCCCATTAAGCGCCGTTAGAGATAAAGCCTGGTATAACAGGCCAAACTTTCCCCCTGGCCAAACCTTCCACGGGGAAACTTTGGCCTTGGACAAACTTTCCCCCCTTTGGCTTAATCTTCCAAATGTGCACAGCTGATTGCTATTTCCGGCTCAAATACACACGGTAATCTTAATCCCTGCAAGTAATACAATGCCCAGCAAAAACAACTTAGAACTTTGACGTCTTTACTGACAAAGTCGTCTTCTGTTGTTTGTTCACGCGAAGTGATACGATGTTGTTTTCTTACCCCTGGAAAAAAGTTTGATGAAAGTGTAACCTATAGATAAGCCGACCCCCTACAACAGACTGCTTTGTTTTATCCTCAAAATTTGGCTTATCTACGGTAATATACGGTACTTCTTTCCCACCCTTGTTCTTACATCAAAAGGGGGAGATTCTGGCCAAGCTAGGCTATTTCTTCCCCAACCTTGTTCAGGCCTAGCATACAAATGGTGAACAAATCCTCAAAATTGAACTCATATCCACCAAAACAGAACAAAAATCACCAAAATAGGAAAATAAACTTCCAAAACTGCAACAATTTTCTCTAAAATCAAAACAAATGCATCTGTGATGGAAAACCAATCGTTTGAAATGGAAACAAAACTCGCATATCAGCTACAAAAGAGCCCAAGAACTGTCGCCGAGCATACAAAACGGCAGTCATAGCATCCCAAAACGGCAGTCACTGCGTCCCAAAACGGCATAAAAATCGGCAGTAATGGCGGTGAGGGGAGACGAACAGGCTTTGGTAAGTAATGTTTTGGAAGTTTATTTTCCTATTTTGGTGATTTTTCTTCTGTTTTGGTGTATATGAGTTCAATTTTGAGGATTTGTTCACCGTTTGTATGGTAGGCCTGTTGTTTTCATGTTTATGTTTGTCTTGAAAAAGTCAGAAACAAATAATAATAAAGCTAATTTTTGCGCCTAGAATCCAACACGATGCTGCTCTCTGGCGTTACATTATTACCCTGACGGAATTGTACTTTCAAAGCAGCTACTAAGCGCTTCGCGCGACCATATAGGTCCGTACATCCGCTTCTCAGGTACCCATCTGAACAGCTGGGTGGACTTAGTGCAATTTGGACGAAGTGCCTTGCCCAAGGACACAACACAGCATGAGACCCAGGTCACAAATTTTGGTGTCTCCACCGCGATTCGAACCCGGGCCTTTGGCGTGAGAGGCCAGCATGCTAACCACTACACCACTGTGCTCCACTGTACAAGACATAGCTATTCACGTGAACACATTGATAAAAGATTCATGTTGATGTCAAGTTCCATTAACAATTTACAGGTCATCTTCATCTTCATATATAACATTGCATGGTTCACATTTTGTTTCGATATCCTTATATAAGGTGCGATTAAAAAGAAAAGCAAGCATAAAAGCAAAGTATCAAAAGTATGTAAGAGCATGTATATACAGTTCATGATGCAGATGTTTTCATGAAACAAAGTATGAATCGTTTGCATCATTTATCTTCCTATATATCAATAATGATCAAATAATCAAGACCTAGAACTTGTTTCAAAATTCCTGGGATATGGATTAGTAAACAAGCTTATGTGAATAATGTTCCATTACATTTACACATAAATACAACAAATATTAGATAATAAACAGCATAAGAGAGCAAGCAACCTGTGTATATTACATCTTATTTACCCATCAAATGTGCGATTGAATGTTTACATCTTACGGTGACATGATTTGGACAGATGAAGAACTAATGCAATGTGTCTTCATAAGAATGGTGGCAGGAGCAGGGTGGATTTAGAGATTCAAGTCAGAGGCGAGAATGGACTATTTGGCAAACATGTGTACCAAATTTAAAGTAAAAACTACTGTCGGCTTGATGTGTGTAATAACTTGTTCTCCCCCTTTTGATATGAGGGCAATGGTGGGGAAGAAATAGCCAAGCTTGTTCAGAATCTCCCCTTTTTGATATAAAAAAAAGGGTGGGGAAGAAGTGGCCAAGCTAGGCCAGAATCTCACCCTTTTTCTATAAGAGCAAGGGTTGGGAAGAAATAGAATAGAATAGAACAGAACAGAACAGAACAGAACAGAACAGAACAGAACAGAACAGAACAGAACAGAACAGAACAGAACAGAACAGAACAGAACAGAACAGAACAGAACAGAATAATACTTTAATGCCTTTTCAGGAATTTGTGTTGGAACTTTGTTGCGGCGGCCTGAAGGGAGGAGGTTGTATTCCGAATTTAAGTAGTGAGTATGGTCAGATATAATTTTGACAGCTTTATTCACGATTTGCCACTCATATATTGATGAAAAACATTCAAATCTGACTCCAGCGATTTTACTTCCAGAGTTAACAATTTTGTCTATTTTAGATTTGAAATGAACTGAGAGAGACCCGTATCAACAATGGAAGAAAAATGTTAAAATACTCTGAATAAATGCTACATAAAAAGATGACATCACAGATGGGTTAACATTAAAAGATCTCAGTTTACGCATGAGATGAAGACGTTGTTGACACTTTTTGTATACAGCTTCAGTGTTAGAGTTCCAGTTCAGCTTAGAGTCATTGAAGGTTCCCAGATACTTATACTCCAACACTGTCTCAACACATTCACCGTTGATTATCACTGGAAGCATTTCTGTGGGCTTACTCCGAAAGTAAGTTCCTTTGTTTTTGTGACATTAAAGAGAAAGTGGTCTTCTGCATACCAAGTCGTGAAATGATTAATGTCCTCTTTTTTTCAGTTCTTCAGAATCAGTGTCATTTAGTTTGCCGACAATTGCTGCATCATCTGCGAACTTTACAGTTGAACAGGTTGAATTCGAGCTTGCACAATCATTAGTGTAGAGGGTGAAAAGAACAGGAGATATTACACAATCTTGTGGTGCACCAGTGTTGGTGGTCTGTTTACTCGATACAGCCCCGTTAACTTTCATGTACTGCTGTCTGTCCACAAGAAAGTTTTCGATCCACTTGATGAGGTATGACTTAACGCCCATGTCTAACAGTTTCTGTATCATAATATGTGGCTGGATGGTGTTGAACGCAGATGAAAAGTCAACGAAGAGGATCCTGATGTATGACTTAGGTGTCTCTAGATGTTTATAGACATTATTTAGGAGTGACAGTGTGGCATCAACAACTCCTCTCCTTGACCTGTAGGCGAACTAAAGCGGGTCCAGTATGTCGGCAACTTCCTGTCGGAGATGTCTCAACAAGATGCGTTCCAGCGACTTCATTGCTATAGATGTGAGAGCAACTGGCCTGTAGTCGTTGAGTTCTTTAGGTTGTGTCTTTTTAGGAACTGGTACAATTTCTGATGTTTTCCAGACCGAAGGAATAACGTGTGTATTCACAGAGAATTGAAACAATCTAGTGAAAACTGTACACAGTAGAAGTCTGCACTCCTTCATCACAATGCCGTCAAGGTTGTCAGGTCCTTTTGCTTTTCTGATGTTAATTCTGGAGAAGCTTTGAATGACGTCAGCTTCTGATATATGGATACGGCTTTCACTATCCTGTACGGCTTCACTAACTTGAGCTCTCTCATTGGTAAAATCGTGACAATTAAAGCGGCTGTAGAAAGTGTTAAGGTCCTCGGCAAAGGTCTTATTGTCCCCGGCGTTGGTTGTCTGTCGTCGCCTGCTCTTACCAATCATCGTGTTCACGCCTTGCCAGGCTTGTTGCAGATTGCTTTGCTGAAACTGTCTCTCAACTTTCTCTTTGTACGCTAGTTTACACTCACGAGCTTTAAGATTGATGTCCTTCTGTATGCATTTGAATTTTATTCTATCTTTCTTCATGTACGCTCGTTTCTTTTCGTTTGATAAAGATTTCATTTCTTTTGTGATCCAGGGCTTGTTTGGGAAAATTCTGATTTCATTTTCTGGTATTATGTTGTTGACACAAAAATTAATATAATCAGTAATGCCGTCACACATTCCTTCTAATGTTTGTTCTGCATCATAGAACATGTCCCAATCCGTACACGCAAAACATCCTTGTAGGGTATCAATAGATTCTTTGTTCCATGATTTGACAATCTTAACAATAGCCTTCTCTGTTTTTAACTTTTGACGATATGTGGGCAGCAATCTACAGAATTATGGTCCGAAGCTCCTAGGGGTGGTTTACTATATCATTTGTAGGCGTTCTTGATGTTACCATAACACAAGTCAAGGATCTTGTCTTTCCGTGTACAACATGTTACATACAGACTTCAGGGTACATCCATTAAAATCTCCAAGTATGAATTTCGGTGCATCAGGACAAATCAGCTCTAGGGTTTGAACATGATTATGAATTACATCAGCAGCTTGTTTGTTATTGGCACTGGGTGGTATGTAGACACTCACAGCAAAGATCTGACCGAATTCACGTGGTAGATAAGTAGGCCGCATAGACACTGATAGAAGTTCGATGTTTGGTTAACATATCCTTTCTCTCACAAGATAGTTACGACACCACTTTTCATTTATATACATACATACACCTCCTCCAATAGATTTCCCTGTTGCATCTGAATCTCTGTCAGATCGAACTGGAGTACCAAATCCTTCCAAATAGAGGGTGTTACTGTCCACAGAGGGTGATAGCCATGTCTCCGTGAAACATAGAATGCAACTGTCTCTGAATTCGTACAAATATTTAGTGCATGCGGCAAGTTTGTCCAGTTTATTCTTAAGAGACCTCACTTTTGATAAGACAAAAGTTGGAAGAGGTAGTCTTGATTTGCGCACCCGGACCAGTCGGCGGACTCCTCCCCGCTTACCTCGTTTCCTAGTAACTTTTGATCCTGAATTTGAATTTGAATTATTCTTGTCTGATGCACATTCCGGGGACAAGTCTCTAAGTCCTTTCAATTCCAACGCGGCTTCCTGCAGCTCTTCACGTCCATACTGGTGCCAATGACATCCATCTTGGTTCGCCGTTACGGAGTCCACTAACGGCCTCCAAGACGATGACATGCAGAGGACAAATATACTTAGCGTCATCGCTAAAATCACACACCAGTGGAATCCACCCATACTTGCAGGGTTGTTAAGCACAAAGATACGGTTCCTCAAAACTTACTGACTTGTGTAAATATAAAAACAATGGGAGCTCTGTTGATGTCTGTCGTCAGCAGAGCAGTGCCATCTATCTCTCCCCTTTTCATAGAAAACAGAACAAAATATGCTAGTTTAAACAGGGGGGAAACTTTGGCCTATGGGGGAAAACTTTAGCCTAGCCCAAACTTTCCCCGGGGTAAGAATATCCTGGGACAAAACTTCCCCAGGGAAAGTTTGGCCTGGGACAAATTCTCCCCGGTGAAAGTTCAGACCGGGAAAGAATGGCCTGCTACACTGGGATTCCCTGCGAATATTCAAAATGTACAACATTGTTACTTTTACTGGAGAGATGTGACAAGTGTCATGTTTCATCTTGCAAAAATACCTGACATGATAATATCAGTGCCTGTCCACTGTGAGATTGATTTGCCTCATTGTTTCTTTGCTGAATTGATGAAGATGACATTTTTCACTGATAAACATGATGAAGACCCATTTCCAGTTCCGAGCTACTATGTGATTCCAATGTTATCAAATCACACATGACAATCAGAACCAAAACACACTTGTTGAAACAATGTACAACATGGAACGTTTGCAAGGGTTCATGGGTGCAAATGGCGACACACGTCCTTTCTGTTCAATCGAAAATGTAGAGAAACGTTTGATCTACACATACATGTAAGTCATTGCTTAAGATATTATTCCTCCGACGCATGATAATGCAAAGTTTATGTCTTCATAACATACAGGATGTAATCAACTCACATTTAATACTGACAACTCCATAAATTCTGTTACAGTCCAAATGGCAATATCTGGCTCGTGAAAACAAGAAGGCTGTGGCAAAGAATAGTAGTCCCCCATTGATAGTGAACGTAACCTCAGCAATGTCACATTCAAACACACGGGTTACACACATTCAATAGTTTTGTCTCCAGTCGATGGGAGAACATTGAACCTAAACTGGTACACAAGACAAAACAATCTACCGATGATGACAACCACCAAACGACACAATAACGTCACACGCTCAAATATTCTATGCTTGCAAGAATTATAATCATACACATTTACATGGTAATATCATCATTTTAATTAATTTTCTGTGATCTTATCTAGGTTGCATTATCACTATTGCCTTGATGACGTGAAGATGTGGCAGAAACTTTTTTGTGGAGGGTCACCTTGGGGATGAGAAGTGATTAGGAAGCCAAGTGACATCACTCATTCAT
The DNA here is from genome assembly GCF_003918875.1 of Haliotis rubra. Lineage (NCBI taxonomy): Eukaryota > Metazoa > Mollusca > Gastropoda > Lepetellida > Haliotidae > Haliotis > Haliotis rubra. Next base: position 817,805 of record NW_025766570.1, on the reverse strand, counting down.
AAACGTTGTGTTGTGTATCATTGTGCAGCTATGATGAGAAAATATGAAATTTGAATCTATTCGACCATAAAATGGTGTGAAACAGATTACTGTACTCGTGTCTGTCAGATACCATTTATCTTACAACTCGTTGTTTCAAAATGTATTCAACTTGCTTTCACTTGTTTTCACTCGTTAAATACGTTTTGAAACAACTCTTTGTAAGATAAATGTCATCTTACAGACACTCGTTAGTAATCTCTATATCAGTTCTGATTCCCCTTGGGAATGTGAGTTCTTCTTTTTCTCTTATATTCCTTCTGATATATGGGTCACCACCTTGTTTCTGGTAAAATAAGAAGTTACTCCAGATGGCTTCCCTAATTGATGGGATGGAACAGTTGCCATGAAGAACAATTGAGGAAGCCATGGCCTTGACTTTACAAGAATTAGAAGCAGAAGGAAGATCTAATCCTGCTGCTCCATCAGCTCCGAGAATTGCTGTTCTCATCCAAACATGTTTGGACATAGAGGTATAAATAGGCTCTTGAAGCTTCTTCTTTCAGATGACAGCTGTTGGTATTTTCTGGAATATGCATCAATTAAATTATTTTGCTTGTGATATTGACAAATGAAAGTCTCATTGCTTCATAAATGACTTAATCGCACATTTCAAAAGTACATCTTCTGCTATGAGGAATGGTAACAGGCTAAATAGCATACTTGTACTTTTATTTATTTACTGAGCAATATGCAATTGCTTATATGGATATAATGCATGTAACCATTGAGATTTAATATTAATTGAGTGAGTGAGTTTGGTTTTATGCTGCTTTTTCACACATTGTACCCATGTGGGGAATTGAACCCGGGTCTTGGATGTGATGAGCGTACAATTTAAGCACTGGCCTACCCCACCGGCCCAATTCATCTTATGTTAATTGCTAGGAGATCTGTTCACATTTGCAGATAAAAGAGGGGCACTTCATGGTATCAGATATAACAAACTAAATGTACACCCCTATTTCGGAATGGAAGACCGAGCGAGTTGTGTTTAACACTGCGAACAGCACTGAAATTACATAACGGCATTTTAGCTAAATATGGTAGGAAAGCCGAAAGTGATGCAGATCTCTGGAGTTAACCTGTTTGGTTAAACCAAAGAACACAAGTATGGTGTTGACAAACCTAGAAACATAAATGGGGTGACCCAGAATTTGAACCCTGAGTCACAGGTTTCTGACATGCCCAAAGGACGCAGCTCTGCACAGCACACTGCAGTGCCTCATATGACTGGATCACCTCTATCCCCCATTACTTAAAGAGAAACATGCTACCCACAAAATGCAAAACAACCCTGGAAGAGAAATACTGTTGTTCAAAGGTTGTTACTCACTGTACTCACTATACTGGACAAAACCGTCATCAAATGAAATTGTCATTCTAAGGCAATGGCCTCTGATTTTAAGTGAAGCAAGCAGCACATTCATTTAACAAAGACGAACAATTGTAAAATCTGAGAGTCAATAGTACAATTTCATACTGTTCTGTCAAGATAATGAGCCATCTGTGTTAGCATGTAAACAAAAATGTAGAAGGTATTTAAGTTATACAGGAGGTCAAAAACATGAAACTTTGTCAGCTATTTGACTGCAAAGGTGACAATAATTATTGTGAGAGCATATACAGGATATTGTGCACTGAGTGAGTGAGTTAATATTTTAAGCCACCACGGCAGTATTTCATCCATAACGTGACTATATCAAGTTATAGATTCATAATAATAAAAGGTAATTCATAAAAAGCTGTCAACAAAGGACAGTAAAACAACTAGTTTATTACAGATATAAATTCATAACTAGTAATGAACGCAAAACACTTTAAATATAGATGACAGTACAATATAAAAACAGGCTATAGATTGCCAACAATTGAAGGTAGGTTGCCATACTAGGGATTATAGGGACTTTTGCTTCCTGCATGGACCCAAGCTAAATTTACGTAATCCTTTCAGGTGTTAGCAATTAAGACAATATCTAGCCATACATTAAAAGGACACATATTCTACAATTAAAACACTGGTAAGTTTAAATTTACTTTGAATGCTTTGGGACTTACGTCATTGTGCAGTGGGCAAAGGAAATCTTCCAGCTATCTGTGAATCTGGATGCATTGAAGATAGAGATAGGCTAGCACTGAAGTCGTGATGACAGTGAATAGCTAGGGGATGATGGTTTTCCTAAAAGGAAGAACCCTGAACTGGAAGAGTCTCCCATTCTCTGCAAAGCATAGATATCTCTCCCATGCTGATTGGATGGGAACATGCAGATAGGCATCCTGTAAACCTATGAAGATTAGAGTTCCCCCATGGAGATGGTCTGCCTGAGGAGATGGTGGTGAACTTGACAAAGCAATGCAGTCAGTCAGTCTGTTGGGCAATTTTGCAGAGCAAGCAACATGGCCTGGATGATGCCTTGAAAAATCCAAAGACTGATACACTACTTGAGGATACCAGGTATGGTCATCTCAAAAGACAGGTATAGTTGGCTGAGGAAAAACTGACAAACTGGAAACTCGAGTAGATGAATGATCTGAAGAGTAAGACTCTGACCTATTCATTGTAGACAGCAGAGATGAACCAGGTAGAGCACATGCCAACTGGTAGAAAGGAGTGATCACCAAGTGAAATGGGATTTAAGATCCAGGAGTTATCAACAAACAGGGAGGCAAGGTTTAAGAAGGGTAGGACAACACAGCCTAAGATCCCAGAGTAGACATTGGAGGGAACAACAAAGAAGATGGGATCAGCTGTTGTTCAAGTGTAGATGAAACATGAGGGACCCCTGACTGAAGACAAGTTCCAATAATAGGGGGATGAACAAACAATGGCGAGGGATCAGTAAAAGTTTGGTGAAGAAGCTTTTTTTATGTTCTGCTCCGGAAAAGACGAATTTGCACAGATGGACAGATGGAGCCCACCCCACAAAAGTTGTTGTGGGGGATAATAAGGATTCTACCATGACATTTAAGTATGTTCGTTTTTTATTGGCTGTTACTAAAAAATTAGAAGTGAAAATTTTTCAATAACCACTTCTGAGAGCCGGTTCGGTTTTAAATGACATTTAGCAGCGTTCAACCAACTATAATCGCTTCCAAAATGTAAACACAATAGGATTATCTCCTAATTATATGATGTAAAAAGTTCTTCTACACCTAGCACACACTTTCCTCGAGTATGATGCCTCATTGACTTTACCCATCATTTACCTATCTTCCAAACTTCCAAGTTATTAATGTTGAAACCAATGCCCCAATTTAAGGAGATTAATGAGGCTTTTTCCAAAAAGAAAGGATCTCCACATGACAAGTTGTCTGCACCCATGAACGACAAGAAAGAGAATGACATCAGTTGGGAGTCACATGGGCAAGACATGAGCTTGAGCTTTCAGAGACTGTCAACAGTAGATCTAACAGCGGTGTACTTGGGTGATGTGTTTGAAGAATCCAAAAACTTTGTTTCACTGTTTCCACTCCATGGAAGGAAGCAAAAGAGTAAGTGTATAACGAGGGATAGGATCAGTTTAAATATTATTGTGGATAGTAATGGTAAAGAAGACTTATGTTGAAAATCGTATATGATTTTCTATTCTGATGACCAAGTGAGTTAATATTTAACGTCACATCGGCAATATTTCAGCCATATCGTGACGAGAACATATTTGACATTGAAATGGAATATATGTACATTATAAAAACCTGTCGACGAAGGACAGTAAAACACCTAGAATATCACAATTACAACTAAATGAGTGAGTGAGTTTAGTTTTACGCCGCACTTAGCAATGTTCCAGCTATATGGCGGCGGTCTGTAATTAATCGAGTCGGGACCAGACAATCCAGTGATCAACAGCATGAGCATCAATCTGCGCAATTGGGAACCGATGACATGTGCCAACCAAGCCAGCGAGCCTGACCACCCGATCCCGTTAGTCGCCTCTTACGACAAGCATGGGTTACTGAAGGTTCATTCTAACCCGGACCTCACGGGTTATTACAACTAAAACTAGTGTGGAAAGTTAAAGCTGATAGCACTTTTTGGACAATACAATATAAAAACAAGCTATTGATCACCAACAACTGAAGGTAGATCACCATACTAGGGACCTTGGAGACTTACAGTACCTTTGCTATCTGCATGGACTCTAGTTGGATTTACACCATCCCTTCAGTTTCTGGCGATTGTAGGACAAGTTTAGCCAACAGTTTAAAATAACAGAAATACTGCCTTTAAAAATCTGGTAAGTTTAAATTTAACATTGAAAGTTTTTGGACTTATGTATCCTCTCAGGAGGACAATAATTTTACAATACTTCAACCCCATTTGAGGATACAGCCACTAATAATCTCAGTTGCTAAATTATTCTACCATGTTTAAAATGTCATTTTTCTATTTACAAAACATATACTGGACAAAAATAGTTAGGGATATATGTAAATTTTGAAATTATGAATACTGATCTATTTATTCATTTACACACTGATAAAATATCAATCATAAAAATACCAATATCCCCAACTTATTTTGTCCAGTATATTATTCAAAATTTATCTAATAATTCTATTTCCTTTAAAACATCAATTATTAAATGATGATTAACACTATAAAAAAGATCCTTAATTGCTTTGACATCAAAATATTTATCCCTTGTGATGGAAAAATCGATGCAGTCAAGCAAGACATGCTTGACTGTGATTATCTCATCACAAGGGATGCAAAACGGAGGATCTTCACCTTTGAGCAAATATTCATGAGTGTATCTAGTATGGCCAATGCGACATCATCGCATATCTGATGACCGACAAAATACATGATTTTATCAGAATAATTCTCAGCTGTGGTGGTTATATTTCTTTTTCAAAACAAAAAGTATAATATTGTAGACAGTGGCATCTTGACAAACGTGTTGAATAATTTCTAAGAAGAAGGGATTCCATTTTCAGTGCCAAGTAACAATGCCATAAGCACTCTTAAAAGACATAAAATATTTATACAGCTATTTACTGACAATTATTAGTTTCTCACACTGTTGTTTGTCCAGGTGAACTAAAACTTCCGAAGAATACTTGAGTAAAACTTACTTCTCCACATACTGCTGCAGAATCAAACTCAATGATGCGATGTTCACCATTCAGGAAGTAGATATGCTCAGTTATAGGCCGTCTGCAAAAAATACAAGAGAGCTAATGAAACCAAATTTTATAGCATTTTATCAGGGTTTGCAGTGTACTTACCATAGCTGGAAGAAGTGTCACTATGGATTCTGTCACAGATTCTTTCTGAAATATTGTGTTTGGTATGTGCCCAATCACTATATATGATGTCTACACAAGCAGTATGTTCCATCTGCATGATGAAGCAGAAAAAAACATTGTTTGATCTTGAAGAGACTGATGTGCAAAGAAAAATGAAATTGTAAATATTAACTACCCGGTAGTTTGATTGTACAAGAGGTTGAATACATGAACTACTGCATGGGATCTCCTGTCATGATTTGTAGTCTGTAGCATTGTAACACAAGCAGGTATCACTGGAAAAATAGACCACATTTACAAGCTTGGATATGTCCACAAGGGGAGATAACTGGTGGGTGATGGTAAATGATTGTTCGTTGTATGTCCCAGGACCTAATTATAGTTACAGCCCTAACCATTACTGCTTAAATACCTGAATAAGGTACATGGTACAGGTAAGGTATAATGAACACACTTGCTCCTCAAAATCTGTTGATTAATTTACATCCTATGGATGCTTTCCTTTTAACAGCTTCATTTGTTGCAGTGTCGACTGATTTGCCAGATTATTAAACTGGTCAACAGAATTTACGTCACAACATGTCGTAGATCAACCAAGTTGAAATGTATGTCAAATGTTACAATATAAATTTGTCAGGGGTGGTTGGATTGAAGTTGGGTTTGAATTAAATAGTGCATGCGTGTCCCAAGTTTTGTAAAGACATTTCTTATAAACTGAAGGGTTGTTTCTGAGCATGCAAATGGAACATTGTTGTATGAATAACATGTATACATATTTCGTGTATAATCAAGTTAACAATTGCATATACATATTTATCTGAGTGGATTTTTAAATTATAGCAATGGCAAAAAGGGGTTGATTTAGTGTACAGCTTCAAATATATCAAATGTGTGTATTATTATACGTCAGTTGACATGATATTATTATGACACAATTAACTCTTTCAACACCAGTCAACCAGAAGCTTTTACTGCCATGACACTGACTTCCCAGAGGCTCTGATGTGATAGATGAAACCTACATTTATGAAGGTCAATGTCAGCTTGTAAAACATTATTGCTATTACATGTCATACACCATTTGAAAGGTCTAATATTACTGTTGATAAATATCAAACTTATTTTTATCATATTATCCAAATAATACAACTTCAACTTAAATAAGTTTGAAAAGTTTACTATAAATTGTATATTTATAATACTTATCCTATCTCACAGTGTGCACTTCTCCCTCTTACTTTGACCATGAAGTGGAAACATGCTGTAAGCAGAGTTGAAAAAATCTTCTGGCCTCTCTCCCGCCCAATCACTACCCACTGCTCCCATTCCCGGACACTTCTGGTGTCCCTGGAAAGCATGCAGGGCACTCAGGCTGGTCACATGACACCCCTCTCTTGTCATTCTAGTCTTGGAGCACCATAGTAATCTGCGAATTTGGGAAGGTCAGTTGGGAATCAATCGTGTGAGATAGGATAAGTATCATAAATATACAATTTATAGTAAAATTTTCACATTTTGTAAAACTTGTCATATCTCACAGTTGACGGGCTGATGAAAGTTGCTGCCGTGTGCCAAATGGCCGAACGGGTGTAAGCCCTCCACATCAGTGATGGATAGATCTTGTAGATAGTGTGAGACAAAGACCGTTTCTGACCTCCAGAAACAACCCTCCATGATGGCGTTAAGAGAAAAGTTGCTCTGTTGCGCCATTGTTTAAGCTCATGTCTCAAGAGGGTTCGCAGTAGCAGGTGGCGAAATGTCATCGTAGGCGGGTAGGACGGTTGAATACATCCAAAACGCAAGGGTTGTACGCGAGACTTCTGCTGATGAAGCTGTAGACAATGGGATGAGAAGTCTCTTGCGTGGCCGATGTCGGTCTTGAGATGCAGCAAGGTACACTTGTAATGCCCTAACCAGGCAGAGTGAAAGATCCTCAGAGTCCTTGGGCCCCAGTATCTCGGAATAATGAATAGTCTGTCTGGCTGTCTGGGTAACTGATTCTTGGCAATGAAGTCCCATCTTTGGCCAAGAAAGATTTGCCATCCCTCTTCCGTTCAAAGTTCAGGGACAGTAGAGACTTTAGCACCAGTGGCTGTGGCTATTACAATATTGATGGCTGCCAGATACGTAGCCAATGTGAAGCCCTTTAATTTCTTGGAAGTACGTAAGTGCTGCAGATACTCAGCAACTATCTGAGGTGATGCTGTGATAGAGAAAGTTACTTCGTCTTGCAATAAGTCCCAAAATTCTTCCATTTGTCATCGTAGAGGGCTTGTGTAGAGGTACGGTGAGCTGTAGGAATAGCTGTAGCCACTCGCTTCTAGTAACCCTTTAGTGATCAAAGATTAATACAGATGCGCCATACGTGTAGATGGAGCGTCTGTGGGGACCAATGTAGCTGTTCTGAGTGAGGGTGGATCAGTACGTCAGCGTGGTCGGGAAGCAGTACTAGGTTTGGATCTGCAAGTTCTGGCAGGTTGACAAACCAACTTCTGGATGGACAATAAGGCGTAACAAAAAGTAGTGTTAAATCCTGTGTCGAACGTAGTTTGAGTAGAACTCGTTGAAGTAATGCCGGTGGTGGGAACTCATATGCTTAGAGGCCCTCCCAAGGTATTGCTAACTCAGCAGATCTGGGATCGGGAAACGTGAACCAGGGTAGCTGAGTGTTGAATCTGGTTGCAAACAGGTCCATTGTTGAGCTCATAATCGGGAAGCAATGGGTGATGTGAAATGGGGTTTAACATCGCACTTAAGAATATTTCGTTCATATGACGATGTGCATGCATGTGTATGTGTGGCTGCTTGTACTAGCCCAGACTTAAGCTGGTTTTATAGTGCTAGCTCACTGAGATACCATGCCGCAGCTAAGCATGAATACCCCATTCTGACACATTATACTGACTCCGAGCCAACCAGTCCTTGTTGTACCCATTAATGCCGACCCCTTGGAGGGACCAACAAGTACCATATTATAACATCTTTTGGTATGACGTGGCCGGCCGGGATCAAACCCTCGACCTTCCGTTCTCCGGGCGAACACTCTAACCACTACACCACGGAGGCGGTCTTCGGGAAGCAATGAGTCTTGAATATCTGAGGATGTAGCTTCCACTCTGTCGGTCATGGTCGAGCTGATCGGGACAGTGAATCGGCAATGATGTTTTTAACCCCTGGTATGTGATCAGCTCTGACTGTGATGTCCAGCGAGTCCATGAGATGGAAGAACTGCTGAACCAAGTGAAGTAGTTGCGGTGATCCTGTGAACCCTATCTGGTTGATGCACCACACCACAGTGGCATTGTCCGATTGTACGAGTAGACTGGTTGATTGTAGATATTGAGCCCAATGGGCTATCGCCAATATAACCGACCTGAACTCTAGTTTGTTGATGTGACAGGACTGGTCTGTGAGAGACCATAACCCTGCCACTTGAAGATCCTGAAGGTGAGCTCCCCGCTCTTGTAGAGAAGCGTCCACGTAGAGGTGATGAGAGGGAACAAACGGCCTCAAAGAGACTCCTCCGCAAACATTTGATTCTACCAGCAACCTCCATAGATGGGATGGAGTGTTGAAGGTAGTAGGATTGGCATGTGTGGATCGCCAATCCTGATATAAGGTCGGAGGAACTGTTGTAACGGCCGAAGTTGCAGTTGTCCCCTGAGGGTGAGAGCTTGGGCTGACATCATCAGACCGAGGAGCTCTTGCCACTGATGAAGAGTTATGGGTTGTGTCAGTGCAAGGGGAACAAGTCGTTGAATCCTGACAAACCGGTCTCGGGGAACAAACTTCTTGCCGAGCCTGGTGTTGATAAACTGGAGGCATAGAGTCAGGATCAATTCTGACTTTTTAAAATTGACGAGCCATTCTAACTGGTGAAGAAGCTAGATGTAGAACCCAGATGATTGATGTACCACACCACCACCCAGTACTCGAGTTGCCTGATCATATGAGGAGACCGGTCAAAAGTAGGCCAGAGTGTTATAGCTTGGATAACTGCCTTGAACTCCAGCTCGTTAATGTGGACTGACTGACTGACTGACTGACTGACTGACTGACTGACTGAGTTTGGTTTTATGCCGCTTTTAGCAATATTCCAGCAACATCACGGCAGGGGACACCAGAAATGGGCTTCACGCATTTTACCCATGTGGGGATTCGAACCCGGGTCTTCGGCGTGACGAGCCAACGCTTTAACCACTAGGCTACCCCACCGCCCCTCATTAATGTGGAGGGTCAGTACATCGGGTGACCACAGTCCTGCTGCTAGTAGATCGTGAACATGAACTTCGCCATCCTTCAAGTGATGTGTCTACGAATGGGCAGTATGTGTCAAGTAAACTCCCCCTGCAGACATTCGATTCATCGAGGGTGAGTGAGTGAGTGAGTATGGTTTTACACCACTTTTAGCAATATTCCATCAATATCACTGTGTTAGGCACCAGAAATGGGCTTCACACATTGTACCCATGTGGGGGAATCGAACCCAGGTCTTCGGCATGACGAGCGAATGCTTTAACCACTAGGCTACCCCACCACCCCTCAATGCAGGGTGAAGAATTGAACGAGATAGAAGGATCAGCGATCCTTAGGAACAGACGAAGAAACCTATGGATCGTCCGTCGTTGTGGTAAAACTCTGGACATGAAAGCTTGGGCTGACATGAGTAAACCCAGCAAATCTGGCCGTTATAACAGTAATTACTAGAGGAGGGATGCATTGATTCGGCGAGCCAACGCTGAATGTACTGGGAAATGAATGCAGCACTAAAACAAGCTCACTGTTTCGCTATTATGCTGCCTGTCTCGTGCTTCCCTGCTATTCATTGTTTTGCAGAATGTAGTAGTCCCCTGTAGATGCGGTGCACAGGCATAGCATACAGTGGAATATGTTGTCAAAATACACACAGATACTCCATGTGATATACAGTGGAAAACTGTACAGAAGCCAACGTGGCCGTCTACCGAGCTATCTCGTTATAATGCTGCCTGGCTCAGTAATATCCTGTGGATGGTATAAATCCGGTGTGCAGTCATTGCATTCGGTCGAATATGTAGTTGAAACTGCACACACATGAATATTCCCCATGTGATAATACAGTGAAACTGTATAGTAACCAACATAGTCATCTATCGAGTTCTGAATAACAACCGGTGTACCTCCAGTCAACTCCCTGTATGATGTCACCGGTGCATTGTTACGCTGACCTCCATGATATCTGATGCAAAGATGGTAGACTCAGAGCATGCATATGAAGTTGAGAACAGCTCTAATTTCACAAGCAGAGAATCTATACTCCTCACAAACAATTAAGCAACAAGTACGGTATATTTTCAGTGTAATATCTTTATCAATCTTGATAGCGATTTCTGCCGACATGTTACTGAAAGGTAAATATTCAAAGAATACATAACCTTTAGTGACTGTCAAACTGATTTATCTGATAACATTGACAACATCACCTGAACACAACCACCCTCAGAAACAACATGCAAATGTGTGGCATGAATGTGCTCCACTCTTCACACATGCACCCTGATAACGATGTTGTTTAGATCAACAACATCACACATATGGACTGGCCTGCAAGGTCACTTGATCTTAATCCCATTGAACATGCTTGGGACATTATTGGAAGTCGTGTTTACGGTCTCCATGTTCACCCCCAGACACTGGATGACCTTGAGCAGGCGTTACAGAGAGAATGGCAGAACATTCCACAACAGTAACTGTAAAGGCTCATTTGATCAATGCCAAGACGTGTAGAAGCTTGCATTTGTGCCTGTGGTGGTTATACGCATTACTGAACACTGCTTCACTGTCCAAAACTGACTTGAACCTGAATGTTAACATTTTGCTCCATCAATGCAGCACAATTTGCACGACTGTTTCACGGGTACATGCTTTTGATGATTTGTAAGTCTAATATTGCTCAATACCATTTCATTTTGTTAATCGTGTGTACATGTTTCACCTTTCTATTGCATCATTCCATGATTTGCTATTTCAAAAAATGAAAATGTAATGAGACTAATAATTTGTGTTGCTAAACTTTTTGTGAATAGTATATGAGAGCTGGTAGTGAAATGTAGAAGTTGTAAGAGAATGTGTCCTGCTCTTGAGCTAGTAGACAGTCATCAATGTAAGCGTCAAACACGATGCCTCGGCGAAGCAGAAACTGAGTGATGTGTATCATAATGTTGGTTAAAAGCCAGTCGTAGAAATGTCAAATAAAAGGATCCCCATTAGTAGTGGCCTGTAGAGCTAGACAGCACTAAAGGTAGATTCGCCGAACATATCGCTCATTAGCGGTAATTATAATCGGTAGTTTGTGGTCGCAGCTGAGTGAAGGGGTCTCCACATGAAGGAAATAGAGGGGTCTCCACGTGAAGGAAAGAGAGGGGACTCATCAAACACTGACTGGTGAGATTGGCAAACTCAGAGGTAGGACTTGACGACACTGATCTGGAAATGCATCTAGTTGCCGTACTTGCTTCAAAGCCGTTGCCATGACTTGCACCATCAAGTCAAAGTCCATGAGAAGTTGTGTATCTTGGGAATAATCTCAAGACACAGGTAGGTTCGGCTGCATCGCCCAAGAATTAGCTTGCTACGAATAGGTGGAAATGAACGGGATTGCGGAAGCAGACAGGTTCGCCGAACCTAATGTCAAGTTCGAAGGCTGAGACACAATGGCTGAGACAAAAGGGGGTTGTGTAAAGTAGATCAGTGAATGCTCAGTTCACCGAGGGTAAGTCACCAAAGCAGTCTTACATAAATCAGCACTGCCATAAGTGATCACAGAAGAAGGGGCAGTAACAATAAGCGAGTGAATCGCTGAAGAGATGAACCCCACGGAAACGCTGAAGTTGGTTGAGAGATCACCGACACAGGAGGGAATGCTGAAACCAGAGGAATCACTGAACCTATGGAAGCCGAACCCACAGAAAAAGGGAGATGGGAGATCACCAATAGGAGCCGAGAGTGCCGCTCCCTGACAAGTCAAAACATTGATTACACAGCAGTCTTGTTTCCTGCTGACTGGGTTCCGTCCTATTGCGCAACTTAGTACAAAGTTTTCTTGCATCTATTACAATATTTCTTCTTCCTTGATGAACGATTACTTTTTCCATAATGTAGCAAAGCAGAGTAGCAGACAGAGACAGTGCTCATACACGTCCACATTCGTGTGTGACAAGAAAGAGAATGACAAGAGAGGGGTTTCATGTGAATGGCCTGAGTGGCCTGCATGCTTTCCACGGACCGCTGAGTTGTCCGAAAATGGGAGTAGTGGGGAGTCATCGGGTGGGAGAGAGGCCAGAAGATTTGTTCAACTCTGCTTACAGCATGTTTTCACTCCATGGTCAAACTAAGAGAGAGAAGTGCACGGCATCTGATTGCACTGTTTGCATACCATACTATTGTTATCTAAAAAAAATGGCATCTCATCAGTATCTCATGATACCAGAGACCATATAATAGAGGGATGGCCCTCTAGCCAGTGCGCAAAACCATCAGCGCTACGGCTTGTACTGCGCAGCCTATCCGGAAGCTGGCAAAAACGCGTGTTGACTTCAGTCATCGATTTCGCGTATTTTCATTGCAAAGGTAAGATTTGATTTTTTTCATGTATTCTCATGCATATACTTACATTTGCAACAGTGCATTAGAGGTGTATTAGGGGTGCTAAAGCATATATTTGTCTTTGTATTTGATGAATACTGTCATGTGTGCTCGTCGTTCTGTGAGAACAATGGCGGAGGTGTAAAATCGGCGAAAGTCCCGATTTTGATTTTCAGTAACGGATACTAATTCTCAATACAAATCCTTAGTTACCGGGATGTAATGAAAGAAAATAAGATAAAGATTGGTATAGGGGCATTTATAAGTCTGTGGTGGTCGCGTCATTGCTTATTTTGGCTCGTGCAATGCGACGAAATATGATGTTTTTCGAAATATTTACTCCACAACACTTGATTTTCGCACGCTTTCACAAGAACAGCTTATTACTAGCATGTTTGAAATAAACACGTGAACATTCACGGCGATTTCCTCTTTTGCGTGGTACACTTTTCATATGGCTACGATCGGTATTTTATTTTTTATGATTTTTGGCGTAAACCCATATTTGCGTTGTATACTGAACATTTCAATTATCATGTAGCAGACGACATAACATTCATTTTGTTCGTTAATATAACGCGAATATATATCTAAAATCATTCTACAAAAGTCTTATTCACCTAATCGTTTGAAAAAAAGTACATATTTCCATTATTGTTCAATTTGATGATTATATTTGTGGAAAAGGTCCTTATTTATCATGTAACAATTCATATATTTTTCTGTTATCATTATTCTTCCTACTGAAGTTATATTGCTATATATTATTATACAGTACCAGCAGCCTGACTTTATGCAACAATGAATCAACACTTTATTTATATCATTACACTATTTATATAATATATTATCATTTGTTTGGCAGATGCCCAGGAAAAAAAAGTTTTCATCAGCAGTCGCCAGAAGGGCTACTCAAAGAGGGGTCCGAGACAACAAGGTGTCAGTTCTTCCTCTCTCTCTGACATTCTTATTCATCAGTTCAATCAACTGTTCTTGACGATTGCAGGTAAGTAATAATGGAAGTAAGAAATTCACAAATGATGTCTTTGAAAAAAAATGAGTAATTTTGTGTTGATATTTTGTAGTTATTGGTATTTATTTATTTTATTGGTATTTGTATATCTGGTACCTGCAGAAATGAGTTTAAAATATCAAAGCAATTGTATAATCAAATATTAATATTGTTTCTTTTCTTCTGTAAAAACAACGGTATATTGTAAATTATTAAGTACAATATTCCCATCTTGAGTAAGTAACTGGACCTTGTTTGAACGAGCATTGGCAACCAACTATTGCATAATTTTACCAACCATTTAGAACACTTCATTTTTTTTTTTATTAATATTAATATTGTGTATCTTTTTTTTAGTTCAAGAGATGCACTGTGAGACAAAGCATGGAAGTCATTCTTCATTGACCTCACCAATGAACCCACTGATACCCCATGCCTGGAAGAAGCGACAGATTCTGATGGTTGTTCGGCTGATGAATTGTATCACCCGGACAACAATGTAGATGAATTTGTTGATGGCATCCTGCGATACCAGCAATATTTAACATTAAAACAGGAGCTGTTTCAGCATGTAGATGAGCTAGGCAATTTTACAATTGCAAGAAACAAGCGTGAAAACATTACTATTGTGCAGTTTTATGACTGACGTAGGCTCAGTCCAGCTTTCAGTAGTCATCAAGCCATCCTTTACATCAGCAATATATGCACATCGACGTGACTTTGGCCCAAATCATGAATTCTGGATTGGTTTACCTGCATTTTTCTCCACTCTAACAGATATGAAGAAACTTTTATCAAAACTGTCTACATACCATGTTTGCGTCGGCAATTATGAAGACAGATTTGCAGACTTGATTCCAGTTGGTGCAGGCATAAGTGAAGGAGCTATTTCAACAATATCTGCCTAATAATTTAACATGTAATAAAGTACATGAGTAGAAATTATGGAAATTAAAATCCAATGTACAGTTCACTTCATGGATATCTAAAATATCTGTTAATGAAGTTATATTAAGATTGTGTACAGATTTGTATGATTTTATGTTTTACATTCACAATCACAATCAGTCCAAAATGGACAACATACTCTAAGCAGGTTGTGTTGCAAGAAGTTTATAAGTTATCATCTTCCCTTATTTTATCATGACTACAATTAATATATTTTTCTGTTATTATTATTCTTCCTATTATTATTCTGCAACAACAAAATGAAAAATGAACTCATTATTCAACATTATATTTATATCATAAAAATATGATTTGTTTTGTAGATGCCCAGGCAAAAAAGAAAGTTTGCATCGGCACTTATTGGAACGGCTACTCAAAGAGCCTACTATTAAGTACAATATTCCCATCTTGATTAAGTAGATATACCTTGTTTGAAAGAACATTGGCAACCAAATATTGCATAATTCTATTTTCAAATTCAGTTTAGAGTTTATTTGCAACAGTTGAAATTCACATTTACTGTGTTTTTAATGAAAGAATATCTAAATGGTTGAATTTAGTAATACATGATTGTACATATAGATATATGGTCCTATTCTACAATAAATACTTTGTACATATAAGAACGTGTGATGTTGTGTTTTAATGTTATTGGTTGCATGTTCCTGCCAAGTTCAAGTTGACACTTTGCTGAAAGTTTTTAATTGATAGGGTAATGTACTACAGCCCATTTTTCATGGGCCCGGAGGAAAGTGACTTTAGTATTTAGTGGCTTCCCTTTGAAGAAAACAACATATGTCTCCATACGGCCCAAAGCATAATCACTGCTAGCCCCAAACTGGCATTATAAAAACATTAACGCTCTTGGATAATGTGAAATCGTGTTTCGTTGGGACTATAAACTTTATAATATGAAATTATGCGAATTAATATAAAATTAGAATCAGAGACTATAATAGCGTCATTTAGTGAAACACCATGCAGCCAGTCACAGGCCCTCGCGTCTTTCCGAGGTTCATGATTTTAAAAATATTGTTTTTGAGATGACACCCCCGACTCGAAATGCTTCACAGTACAATACATAATGACAAGGCCGGACACTTCTAGGGTGCACCCTGCCCGACTGCGTTGCCGATCGCTACGCTACCATCACATGCAATCGATTAAAACTTTATGTAAACATAATCATGGATGATTGGCCTATCGAGCAACACTCACGACACCTACCAGTTCTTTATTGTTATTTCTGCAAGTCGATTGAAAACTGATTTTGACTCTCAACTAAACGATCTTGACACAAATGGATGACATGTCCGCACACAACAGGGGTGTGGTCGAAGCAAGTCCTCTGATTGGACAACGCTTGCAAATCTGCACATTCTTTATAAATTCGCGGGAATTTTTACTTTCATCGACTGCTTGACCACACCCTCGTTTTGCGTCAACGAATACTTGCAAGTAAATCTTGAGATTAGCCATGTGATGATACGTTTAGCGAGCATCGGGGATATTGACAACTGTAATGTTAAAACTGCCTTTACTTGACTGGGTTAGTTTGATTTTTGTATTTTGGGTTTATATTCTGTGTCCTTTCGTAGTCTGTAAATTCTCCAAGTAAGTATCGAGGTCCAAGTCGGAATCATCCCAGTGAATGAATTAAGTCGTCCATGGCCATGCCGAATGTTGAAACAAATATTCCAGGCTTATGACGACACGCATTTCGCGAATGATACATGTTCTGCGATGTTGTCAGTTGACATGTGCAAATGAGAGATAAGATAAAAATTAAGATTATTGTAATCAGTTTATTGGAGCTGTCCATGTAATGTTTAACTGTCAAACGCAGCCGGTGAAATCCCGCTAAGGGAATTAACTCTCGGCCCGGATATTACGCAATATTGTTTACGTGGTTACCAGAGTGCTCATTTGCGAATGTCTGCGCATCTGTTGCGCATGTGTACCGGTAGAGGGAAGTTAGCAGCAGGGTGTCGATGTGTATCAGTTACATGCCAGGCCGTAGCGCTGATGGTTAGTGATAAACTGTTGGGGAGGGCCGTCCCTCTATTATATGGTCTCTCTTGACTGATCCCAAAACTTCCGCCCTATCACATGTTTGAATACACAATACAAATTATTCACAGGGTGTTTGACAAACCTCGTGTCATCATACTGCTCTGCTAATGATATAATTTACAGAGAGCAGAAGGGAGCAAGAAAAGGATGTTGGGGGTGCAAGGATCAACCTCTTGTACAGAAAATGATTTTGGAAGAGGCTAAAACATATCACTGCAACCTCTCCATGTGCTGGATTGACTACAAAAAAGCATACGACTCTGTCCCTCATGAATGGATTCTGAAGTCTCTTCATTGTATTGACCTCCCGGAGCGACTACTTAATTTACTCAAGTCTTTAATGAGTTGCAGGCCAACTTAACTTGAGATGTACTCCAAAGGGCAGGTATAGACTGCGGAATCTATTCCAATCAGAAGGGGAAATTTCCAGGGGGACTCCTTTTTGCTTTTTTGTTTGTCTCTAAATCCTTTGAGCTTTTTGCTCAATAGGGAGGAGGGTTACCATCCGGGACTCAGCACAGATCCCCGACACCACTTACTCATCTCCTTTACATGGATGACATCGAGCTCCTTGCCAAAGGAGAAACCAATTTGAAAGAACAGGTTCTCCTTGTCGAGTCCTTTTCTAATGATACTGGCATAGCATTTGGACTTAACAAATGTAATACTCTTCATTTGAAACGTGGCAAGGTAGTTAATGGTGGATCGGTCAATTGCAAGTTAGGGGGGGAAGGGAGGAGTTATTGAGCATCTTGTGGAAGATCATCAGGCCTACACCTATCTTGGAATGCAAGTTCGAGACAACCTCCAGAGTGCCCAAATTCATGACAAACTTCGGTCCCAGTACAAATCTCGCTTAAAGGTCACATGCAACCAAAAAAATCAAACACAATTAAGACACAATTATCACTTCTTCATGACATATAATATGCATTGCTGATTATGAAAAAACAAATAAACAAAATTGTAAGCGTATAATCGCAAATCAAAAGTGCAATATTTTGTACTTGGGTTTACCTCCCTCGAAACGAAGCAGCCGGGATACCGAACCCAGTTAGAGCGGGTGGGTGTGCACTCAAGTGTAACGGCTGGTTCATTAGCAGATGCCGCCTTCATGGCTCATTGTGTGTATATATATAGAAAGTTGGGTTTTGTAAATACATGCTCATTTTTTGTGTATAACATTTTGCGATCAACAGACATCATAACATGTCATGTGTTCAAGTATCACACCTGCCTGTCTGTGTAATTACATAATGTGACAGAGACCGAACTCGGGCCATAAATCAATGCGTTTTGTAGGTGTATAGCCTGATTGGTGTTAAGTTCAAATTGCATGTGGTCAGTGATCGAAGTTGTGTATTGAATATTGTCATTAGCAGACAGGCAGGCAGACACACAGGCGTCAATAAAACAAGACATTGAGTTTTGTCTGTGACAGCGACATATCTACATCACAGTTAGAAATTGTGTCAACTCTAAATAATGACATTGCTTTTAAGTATCGAACTGAGAAAGTGACTCGGTAAGAAGAACGTGTGGTGAAATAGACAAATGAAATTATATAAACAGTTTATTTACTGTCATAACATACAAAAAGCTCGCGCCTGTAAGATATCAACAAAACATTATGAAAATAGCTCACACCAAAGCCTTCACCGAGTATTCACAAGACAGCCCGCTTCCAAGTTGCGCAAACCTATTTCACTGCGCAAGTGCTATGAGCGCAGCCCAGCTGTTGAAACCCGTATTCCCCAGAAAAGTCTGGGGAAAATTAGTGAAACGTTTGAACTTCGATTTCGCGCGTTTTTTTTCATCGCGTTATTTTTCAACTTTATAAGTTGAATTTGCATTTTTAACGCTTTGTCTGCAAAGTTGTGTTTTACGTTGCATGTGACCTTTAAAGAAAATCTGGAGCTCAGAGCTTAACGCTGGAAACAAGGTCAAAGCCACCAATACTTTTGCTGTGCCAGTCCTTTCCTATTCCTTTGGAGTAGTTGATTGGACAAAACAAGACATTCAGAGTCTTGACCACCTGATCAGAAGGATCATGTCTGATAACAGAGCCCACCACCCTCGTTCCTCTCTTAACCGTTTATACATGCCAATCAATTTTGGAGGTCGGGGTTTGATTAATGTGGAGGCTCTTAAAGAATTTTATTGTGTACTTTTGCATGTATTTTATTTATGGGATGATCCCTGGTGATGCATGATGAAAGCAAGGAATTCCACAGCTATTTTAAGCGTGCCAAGGTTGTTGGACAGAATGTGAAATTTGAGGTTGACTTTGCTGATGTCGATGTACTGCTGGACGGTACAGCGATGGGAGAAAACCAGGTGAAGTCCTTCACCAAGTCTGCCCAGAGTCGGTCATTTGTGGAGAAGTTTTCTGAGAAACCATTGCATCATGTGTACATGCAGTGTGTGGAACAGAATAGCAATCCAACCGACTTCATCCAGGCAAAGGATGTTCCACGCACTGCAATGTGAAACTGAGGGCTTTCTTTTTGCTGCTCAGGACCAGTAACTTCCCACTCGCAATCGTCTTAATGTGATTCTTAAAGAAAATATTAACATGAAATGCCGACTGTGTAATGAATTTACAGAGACTGTCCAACACCTTGTCAGTGGATGCTTGTCAGTGCACAAACAGCATATCTTGAACGACATGATGGCATGGCTCGTTGCCTTGACTACCGTCTCCGCCATGCCTGTGGCTTTGACTACCAGGTCCATCCATGGTACGACCCTGAACATGTCCAGGGCGCCATGGAAACTGATGCTTTCAAACTTTTGTGGAACAGGCCCATATACAGCTTCAGAAGAATTCCAGCCAACAAACCTGATCCTGTCCTTTTTGATAAAGCCAATGAATTTATTGATATCATTGAATTTCTGTCCCTTTTGACAGCAATGTGATTGGCAAGCTTCAGGAAAAGCATGATAAGTATGCGGACCTCGCCTTTGTATCCCAAGTATACTGTTGTCAGGCTCCCCATTGTTCTTGGTGCCCCTGGAATGGTAGCTCCTGATCATAAGAGTGCCCGGTTCTCCACTGGGAGTACAGCCCTTCTGACACTCTGGGTAATGCAGAAGGCTACAGTGTTGGGGAGCCTTCATATTCTCCGGAAAGTTCTTGGTGGGTTCGACTAGGCAGCGTTTCCTGGGAGAAGTCCCATTCGCTGTCTGGGCTGCGTGTAGAGGGGGCAAGGGCCCTGAGCTGATGATGAGCCTTACCAGCCTCACTGTGCCTAGATCACCCAAACCCTCTCTGCTGCACATTATCTTTAATCTGTAAAACATAATAATAATTGCCACATACTATTGCGACCAACTATTGTAATAGTTTTTTCTCTCCTAGAATTGTCTCATTTGAAGCCATTTCCCAAATGAATGCATAGTTTATATGAAATAAAAACAAGCTGAAGTAGTTTCAGTCTCTTTTAATAACTGACAAGAAACTTGAAAGCCAGATAAAGTTTAAGAGGTAACAGGGGCGGATAACTGTAAATCAAAGTGAACCAATCTGGTAATTCCTGTATTTGGCTCTGCACATTTATCAATGGAAGTCAATTACAAAAACTATTGATAGTCACACATTTGGTGCAACGATAGTTTTTGTTTCAACGATCGATTAATCGCTATCATAGACTCAATAATTGTTATTCATTGATAGTTTGATGCATCGTTACAGCCCTAAAGCAATTTAAGTTTGTGTTAAATGCAAAGAATAGGATAACTTAAACATGAAGGGAATGAAGTTAAACTAAAGGTAAGGTGAGGTGAAATTGGGTTTAACGTCACGCTGGAGAATATTTCGCTCATATGACGACATGCATGCGTGTGTATGTGTAGGTGCAGCTGCTTGTACTAACCCAGGCTGAAGCTGGTTTTATAGTGCTAGCACACTGAGATACCATGCCGCAGTGAAGCATGAATACCCCACTCAGACACATTATACTGACTCCGAGCCGACCAGTCCTTGTTGTACCCATTAATGCAGAGTGCCAGGCAGGGACCAACAAGTACCATATTTTAACGTACCCTCCAGCTAAAGAAGAATGAAATATTCATAACATATTTCCTACTTTCTATTTTCTGGTCACATTCAACATGCATGAAATGACTGGTGTCTGCATTATCACCCAATGTAGGCTGTCAACATAATTGAAGACACTGGGTGCAATGTTTTATAAGATAACACGTTTACATAAGTTCGAAAAGTGGTCAAGTATCGTGGTGACCTTGGAGATAAGGTCAAGGACACCCAAATCAACTGGTGTCTGCATAATCCCCCAATGTAGGCTGTCACCAAATTAGAACATATTGGGTACAACAATTCATGAGATATCCCGTTAACAAGAGTTTGAAAAGTGGTCAATGTGTTGTGGTGACCTTGAAAATAAGGTCAAGGTCACCAAATCAACTGGTGTCTGCATAATCCCCCAATGTAGGCTGTCACCAAATTAGAACATATTGGGTACAACAATTCATGAGATATCCGTTAACAAGAGTTTGAAAAGTGGTCAATGTGTTGTGGTGACCTTGAAAATAAGGTCAAGGTCACCAAATCAACTGGTATCTGCATAATCACCCAATGTAGGCTGTCACCAAATTTGAAGACATTGCGTACAACAGTTCATGAGATATCACGTTAACAAGAATCAGGGAGGTACGGCCGGATGTATGTATGTATGGACATTGCTGAATACATAGCATTGCAGCGGGGGAACAAAAACACAGTAACATATGTAGTGTATGGAGTGGACTAAAAATTATGATGTCATCTGTGAAAAAGCCTCAAGAAATTGAATGTAATGATGACTTCTCCTGAAACGAATTAAATACTTTTTATTCAGGATTTGATTTTGCAGATTTCTTAGGAGAAAGAAAATTTTAGAATTATAATATAAGCATTTAGATGATATAAATATTTCTATTGATGATGTCATCAATTCATTTTCCCAAATCAACATACATAAATCTTGTGGTCCAGATAATTTGTGCAGAATTGTACTGAAAGAATGCAAAGAACAATTGGCTGTCATAATTCAGTAAGTACACAAACTGTTCCCACCCTTTGGAAAACCTCTAAGATTGTCCCAGTTCCTAAACAAGAGTCATCAGAAGATGACATATCCCCCCAGCCCCCACATATTTGAAAGAACAAATCATCTTACAGTCCAGCTTGACTTTTTTTAAACTAAGTCCAAATCGTTTCCATGGAAATCATGAGAAATATAAATGCCAAAAATCTGCAAAAAGCAAAAGGCACCATTTCAAAATTTGCCTAATATATCTGCCAAGTTCTGTTGAAAGATACTGAACGCTTTTCGAGTTGTGCACCGGAAATGAAGCCCACCCCTCCCTTTTGGGACTAAGTCCTAATCGTTTCCATGGAAACCGGGAAAAATAAATATGCCAAAACTATACCAAATAGCAAAAGGCACCACTTTGGCATCTGCCTCACATATCTGCAAAGTTTTGCTGAAAGATATTTAGAAGTTTTCGAGTTGTGCTCCGGAAACAAAACCAACCCCTCCATATTGAGACTAAGTCTGCATCGTTTCCATGGAAACCGAGAAAATAATAAATCACAAAAATCTGCAAATAGCAAAAGGCACCATTTTGGGATCTGCCTCACATATCTGCCAAGTTTTGTTGAAAGATATTAAGAAGTTTTCGAGTTGTGCTCCGGAAACGAAGCCCACCCCTCCCTTTTGGGACTAACTCCGAATCGTTTCCATGGAAACCGGGAAAATAAAAATGCAAAAAATCTGCAAATAGCAAGAGGCACCACTTAAGGTTCTGTTTGATATATCTACCAAGTTTTGTTGAAAATATTGAACGGTTCTTGAGTTATGCTCTGGAAACAAAATGATTACGGACAGACGGATGGACGATGCGTCGACTATATCCCCCCGCATTACATGCCGAGGGGATAAAAAGCAAAACCACCACATAATAATTGACACTGCGATCTCATCATTTGTTGCCTGACAATCAGTGGAAACACTCTGAAAAAAGACGGATATTGACTCTTGGTATATTGTCTTGGCCCTTGTCCTGCAGACTGAAGCCGCAGCACAATTGAAAGATGTTATTAACTACACCTTGGCAATGATCAGACAATGTGAATGAAGAAGGCAACACTGTCAGATGTGGGTCCAAAACTGGCTGACCTCTATGGCGAGACAGGAACACTGTCAGCACTAAAACCATGTCCAGAGGTTGAAGGAGGACAATCCAAATCAGTTCAAGAACTACATGAGGATGCCCATGGAGCTCTTTGGTGAAATTTTGGAGGGAATAGGGCCCAACATCACAGGAAAAGGCAACAATTACAGACCCTCTTTGGAAGCAGGGTTGAAACTGTCACTGACATTAAGACACCTAGCCATTGGTGACTAGTATCCAAGCATGGCTTACATCTGCAGGGTGAGCAAGTCATCCCAAGATGGCCGGGCTATCGTGGAGGCCTGCTGAGACGAGGTATTCAAGACTCAAACTATACCAGACAATTCGAACTTAGATGGCAAGTGCCTCATGCCATAGGGGCCCTGGATGGAAAGCACATCATTTTGATGGAGACAAGAAACACAAAGGGAGACAACTCTTTCGTAGAGCAACACACCAGCCATGAGAAAATGTGGTCAGAATAACAATTTACAGTATGTCACATACTGACTGACACGCTTAGTTGTTCCATTATCAATGCACTTGTGTCGACAGTTTGTGTGTCTAGAAGATAACAGCTGTGTTCACCAAATTGTCAGTGCTCACCTCCAGCAGCACAACCTCCTTAAAATCTCTCACCTCACTGAACACAGAGCGTCAAGTCATAAGGCTGCCAACAACACTGGCTGAATTTGAACAGGTGCTGAAAGATGAGTGGGACAGACTCCCACTAATTGTTATTTGAGGTTCATAAAGTGAACATATGACAAATGGTTGATCAAAAGACATCTGCATTTAAATTTCCCATCTTAGTTCTATCATCCTTCAAGAGTCTTGGCAGTCATTATATGATGACATCTACTGTCACACATCACTACTATTTGTTATGTGTTTTCAATTTGTTAATCATCATCATACACCTATCACTTGTTATATCCTTTTAAAAAAAATACTGTCTAAGGACCGTCCTTTTCAAAATCTGCAGGTTTCTGAGGCTGAGAATTTGATGCTTCATTGCCAGTATGAGGAGGAGACTGGCAGATGGCGTTGTGCGAGGAGTGGCTACACCAAGTACAGATATGGTCGTCAGTTGTGGCTCATACAATCACAACAATCATTATCTAAGAACTGTGTGACAATCAGATGGGTGGTGAAGTCATGGTGACCATGCTTTCCAACATTGCTGCTATTCACTTTTATATTGTGTATTCCTCCAGATTAAAAGTAAATTGGTACCAAATATCAATTCCAGCTTGGTTTCAGTTTTAATCAGATTAAAATATGTTCTAGTAACCATTCTATTTTGCAGAAAGCATATACAACAACTTTTCATACTATCATATCAAGAAAAGTGGGTGGTGCTTGATTAATGCTCTTGTGAATCGTTGTTTATCTTCAGTGCATATATTGTAAGTTCCTCACCTTTGAATGGTGCAGTTAATTTCTTGTTTGGATGGTGGGAAAGTTCTTCTCTTTGCATCTGTGGTTCTGGAAAGAGTCTGCAAAGAGACAGTTAAAACTGGAAATAGAGCAGTGGCAGTCAAAACATAAAACCTTTGTTTGCTGACTGATATTATGAGTAAATCAAACATACAAAATATCTGCAAACAACACAGCATAGCAAAAGAATAGTACTCAAAATGGTTACATGCCTAAAAATGAAGTAGTCCTCTCCTCTCACCTCTACTTCAATAAATATCTTGAACCAACTTCACCAAATCAGGTGACAGCTTAACTCAACAATAACAAGTCTTTTGACAACCTTGATCTTCATTCTAGTCTCCAAACTGGAAGCCTACATGGTGTCACAAATGTCACTATAGCATACTGCAAATAGTCTGCATCTTAACAAGTCTTTCAATAAGTGAATAACTTGCATACTAGATTACTGAAGAAAATGTTTCCCATTTGTTATCATATATTTTAAAAGTTTTGTTTTTGCATTAGTTGTAATGAAGTACATGTACAGTCTGGAGCCATACAATAGAGATATTGTTCTCTTTATATTCAAGAACATCAAGCATCAGAAAACATGTCTCCATTGGGTTTCAGGTGACAAATATAACAAGAGTCATCAGAAGATGACATATCCCCCCGGCCTCCACATCTTTGAAAGAACAAATCATCTGACAGTTACTTAAAGTCCAGCTTGATTTTAGACTGAGTGCAAATCGTTTCCATGGAAATCATGAAAAAAATAAATGACAAAAATCTGCAAATCGCAAAAGGCACCACTTTGGGATCTGCCTCACATATCTGCCAAGTTTTGCTGAAAGATATTAAGAAGTTTTCACGTTGTGCTCCGGAAACGAAGCCCACCCCTCACTTTTTGAGACTAAGTCCGAATAATGTCCATGGAAACCGGGAAAAATAAAAATGACAAAAATCTGCAAATAGCAAAAGGCACAACTTTAGGATGTGTTTGATATATCTACCCAGTTTTGTTGAAAAATATTATATGGTTTTTGAGTTGTGTTCCGGAAACGAAAGCAATCCTTACTTTTTGAGACTAAGTCCAAAATGTTTCCATGGAAACCAAGAAAAATAAAAATGCCAAAAATCTGCAAATAGCAAAAGGCACCACTTAAGGTTCTGTTGCATACATCTACCAAGTTTTGTTGAAAAATATTGAACGGTTCTTGAGTTATGCTCCGGAAACGAACCCACCCCTCACTTTTGCAACTAAGTCCGAATCTTTTCCATGGAAACCGGGAAAAGTAAAAATGCTAAAAATCTGTAAATAGCAAAAGGCACCACTTAAGGTTGTGTTTGATATATCTACAAAGTCTTGTTGAAAAATATTGAATGGTTCTTGAGTTATGCTCCGGAAACGAAGCCCACCCCTCACTTTTGGGACTAAGTCCAAAATGTTTCCATGGAAACCGGGAAGAATAAAAATGACAAAAATCTGTAAATAGCAAAAGGCACCACTCAAGGTTCTGTTTCATATATCTACCAAGTTTTGTTGAAAAATATTGAACGGTTCTTGAGTTATGCTCCGGAAACGAAGCCCACCCCTCACTTTTGGGACTAAGTCCGAATTGTTTCCATGGAAACCAAGAAATATAAAAATGCCAAAAATCTGCAAATAGCAAAAGGCACCACTTTAGGATCTGTTTGATATATCTACCAAGTTTTGTTAAAAAATATTGAACGGTTCTTGAGTTATGCTCCGGAAACGAAGCCCACCCTTCTTTAAAACTAAGTCCAAAACGTTTCCATGGAAACCGAGAAAAATAAAAATGACAATAATCTGTAAATAGCAAAAGGCACCACCTTAGGTTATGTTTGACATATCTACCAATTTTGGTTAAAAAATATCAAACGGTCTTTGAGTTATGCTCCGGAAACAAAATGATTACGGACGGACAGACGGACGGACGGATAGATGGACGAGGCGACGACTATATCCCACCGCATTACATGCCGGTGGGATAAAAATTCACACAACACACCATCCAGGACATATGTTTGGTTTCATTGCAACCTGTATTATATTTGCAGTGCATGGACTTAATCAAGTCATTTTCAGGAAATCATAATCATTATATGGGTAATAATTTATGGAAATTGTGACAAATACAGCCGAACAAATTAATTCCTCTAATAAATTATTACATCACATTTTGAGTGAGTTGTTAGATCTGGCAACTGACAACAAGCATGGCGATGTAGGAAGTATATATATATACGCATGGACATATATGTATGGATGACTCATACATAACATTGCTTTTCCTTTAACTCATTAAGGCTGAGAGACGCATATGTGCGACAAATTATTTAGCTCCTCACAGTGAGTGACGCGTATGTGCATCAACAGAAAGCACCTCTTATTCAGCGAGGGACGCACATGTGTGTCTTACTTTTTAAAATCGCACTGTACTATTATTTCAACCAATTTGGTAGTACTGAGCAAAGATTAGCTTTTCTCACGAGAGATGCTACCTTTAGTGTTAATCAGAAGAAGTATTCCAAAAGTTTAGATAGCCATTGCTAATCACTATCATAGGCTTATACAGCGTTTGGTAAATGAACACATGTCTGCGAGAAATGGGATTATGAGATGTTTTTTACAGAGGTAAGTGCCTGGTACTCTTCATTGGGAGTGGATGCTTAAATACTTTACACGCACATTGATTGAATTGGATGTAATGGTTCAGAGGTTACTGAAGAATATATTTTCTTCAACTACCTAATAAATACGAAATATATACGAAATTTCAAGGACATACGAAGAATTCAAACACAATAGAATAGTTTGAATTCACATTTTAGGTATTATTACGTTGCCATATTTCATATGATGAATCGTATACACATATAATAATAAATCCAAGCTCGAATAGATACACATAAATTAAGTTACTAATTTAAAGCTTACTGAATTGTAACTATTTATTTTTCATAACCTAAAGTTGATAATGTTACCTAATCGAATATATAGTGATAACTCGTGCCTTTGCATCGACACACAATATATATACATGTCAGTGTTATTACAACATCTGTAATCTTATGAACCTCGTTTGCATTCAGTATAAATATAGGCACGCCCATCTTCATAGATATTTGGGGGGATTCAACAGTAGTATCGTGTCACTTTTTGAATTCTATAATACATGTACTTTAATTTGGATATTCATTCATATCAAGGTGCAGATTATATTTACATGTAAAGCAAACCATTATGTTTTATGTACTAGTTGTGTGCCTAAATGTATATGAAAATAATTACTATCTATACTCAATGCTTGGATTTCAATCGTTATCATTTTACTTATCGAAAAACACTAACAAATGTGTGTTCGAGCTCTGAGGACAAATAAACACGCCATAGTGTCTATCTACTCCTGTTTGTCTAATGAGAATATTTCATACATCGTTACGATTATGTATGTCTACAATACACAAACTGTTACATGATAGCACGAGTTGATACAACCGGAACCCAGCATATCGATTGGTCAATGATATAGCAAATAATCAATCTCTGTCAAATTTGTTGAGTGACCAAACGTGCTCTTCAGAAATTTAGCCCATGCCCCATCACCTGTCCCTTCCTCTGTGACAGGTATCTCATGATACGATTGGTCAATAATAACAAATGATCAGCCACTATGTTGAACAGTTGAGATACCAAATTTGATCACGTGCCATCATGTGACTCTATGTTTCATGTCTATGCAAGGAATATGTATTATACAATATATGTATGTTCGTATGATAACGCATGTTTTCTGCATTAAATCTAGATGAAACAAAGTGATAAAATATGAATCTGCTCTATGTTATATGCCCTATGTTAGTCGCAGACTAGGGTATTAGTACTTTCCTTAAAATATTCAGTATACACTAGCATTGTATCGGCAAAAACGCTACTTTCGAAGGAGATTATAAAGCATGTAATTAAATTCTTCTTTGCAGTCTGTCATTGTTATAGATATTTTGTAAACTTAAACCTCACACAATGATATGATAGAGAGAATTTGTTTATGTATGTGTCATCTCTTACATGCAAAGAATACATACATATGTTGATAAAATATAAATGTACAAGCCGCTAAAGATCTACAAGATAAACTTGCAAAAAAAATTACATAAAATGTTGCAATATATGATATGAATTCACACCTGTTTTCTTTCCACGTAGATCTTTATGACACAATTATACAATCAGGACTTGTTTGCATGACTAGACAGTTTCCTGTCATCCCCAAAACTTGCCAGGGAAATCAGGTGTGAATAGCACTAATTAGTCTCGGCACAGCGAGCCGGACAATCAGCGAGTGGTTCCAGGATGTTGAGCAGTGAAGTAGCTCTCGGGCTTAATGAGTTAAAGCAACAATTTTACAAACGTCTAACAATAAACCCATATCATAATCATGACATTAAATTCTTTAAAACATAAAACTTCAAAATTCTTTGAAACAACCATGTTATTGATTAAAATCTCTTGGTACAGAAATAACACGGTTCTCATTTCCCACAAATACTATAAGCATATCAGCCACATATTTCGCTGAACACAAAATCCATAATTAAAGTTCAGGTTGATTTCTTCAACATGTTCATTTAATAATATTTCACATGGTAAGTATTTCAAAAAAAATTGCAAATCACATCATTTAACTGCACTGTCACTCAATACAGTCATTCATAGTCATTTAATATGGATGTTGTGGTGTTCCGTTTCGTTATTTCTTAATTTTGCAATTCACTAACCGAGTCGCAGAGTTCCCACCCTTAGTAAACGAACATGGAAACAGGCCGCAATGGCAAACATATAACAGGACCGGGATTCCATCCCACAAACAGTAAACAAAGTGCATGCATATGATGCATATGATTTATAACATTACCTACACAGTTTTTTCACATGTCACTTTCCATAAGGTGTGTTTATGTGTCAAGATGTGCACTCGCATCTGTTTTCAATCCATGGCAATTCCAATTACTTTACAGTATGTTTGAGCTCTGTTCAGAGTAAGTTAGTATTATAAATGGCATTATATATTTATTTCTAGTGTTAGCATATTCTTGTGTAGCGTAAATAGTGATATTTTCAAGTGTTAATTATTGTCAGAAATGAGTGTACACATAGCCTTCAGCGCATGTAAAATCTCAAGATATCAGACACGCCAGCGCTTCACTGTAGTTATGCAGGTGTACGGACATTTCCCCCATCAGGACAATTCCCCACACCCACACAATTTTATGAGTGGTGAATTGGCCTACTGGTTACAAAACAGGTGTGGGGAAATGTCAAGATGGGGAAATGCCATGTGGGGAATTGTCCTGATGGGGAAATTTCCTACACTCAGTTATGCAGTCGATACACTGTTTATTTCTGCATTATGAGGTATGCTTTTAGCTTGCATTTTATGAAAATGTTTCTAGATTGTGTTCTGACTGGAACTTTTTGCTGGTCTTTTACGCATTATCACGGACAGGAATAAAGTTTATGCCATCGTAAAAATTGTTCATCCTCACAACAACTCTACTACTTCTACTTGTTGCTCTGTTGTTAGCTTGACTGTCGTTGTGACAGCCTCTGGTTTACTTGTACCAGTCACACTTGTATCTGCTTGTGGAGTCTTTGGAATTGGCACAATGCGAGCACTATAATGTGCTCTTCTGGAAAACACAGCATCAGCATCTTTGTAGCTTGGAGAGCTTTGCTGTGAGCTTTGATACCATGAAACACTTTCTGGTCACGTTGATTTCTTCTGTAAGTGCAACCTGTCTGCATCTTCACACTGTCCAATTTGGAGTAGTATGTTTATTCACTACTTCTGCTGGGATCCAAATACTGTCCTCTTTCATCATGACACTACTTCCAGACTCTAATTGAGTCAAGTCTTTCTGACCAGTATGACTTGTCTGCTGAGTAGCCTGTCTATTCATCAATGACTGTTTGTCTCTCACTGAATTTTCAGATCTGAGAAGGGGTGGAGCAACTGACACAGAAGAACGCAACCTTCTCCCAAAAACAATTGAGCAGGTGACTTTCCTATCCCTTCAAGATCCCTTGTATGGATCTGTAGCCTTCTTCAGAAAAGACTTCAAAGTCTGCACAGTCCTAACTGCCTGACCATTGGATTGAGGAAACCTCAGGCTTGAGGTTACATAACTGAAATTATAGTCCTTGGCAAACTGTCTAAATTCCGCACTGCTGTATTGAGATCCACTGTCACTGATCACAGTCTCAGGCAAGCCATATTTAGCAAATAGGGCCCGTAAGTAGGTCACGACACTTTGCGAGACCTTACGTTGTTTAGTACTTCCGGTGACAAACAACATGTTGCAGCAATGGCGATAGCACTGTTACAAGGGACATGCCCTGGATAATCATACTCAACACATTCTGTGTGACTAATAAAACTGTGATATGTAACAGACTACAAAATCACTTGGACTAGGTTGCATGATTAGCACGTGTATAACTGTCAAATCAGCCGTAAAGGTGTCAAGGCGTCGTCTTCAGCAGGCTGGTCCATTCTTTAGTCAAGGTAAGTTTTACATCTTTTTCTTTTTTTTTCTTTTTAACAGGCTGGTATAGTTGAATCATGGCATGTACAGTAAGCCAGGAGTTGACATGTTTGCAGATCGGTGAATCGTATATAGGTTCTTTTGAACCTCACAAAAATATTTTTTGTGACCAAAGGAGATGGGACCAAAAAAACATCAGTTATTGTCATTTGGGTATTTTTTGGGGTCAATATTTGCAATAAAGTATTTTTTTACAGGGGTAAGCCCTGTCCATGCTCAACTAGAAGTTGGCCGTCATCAACTACAATTTCCCCGATAGACAGTATAATCAGGAAGCGAGTGAGTCCCAAACTTTGTAAAATTTTTATATTTCCAAGTAGTAAATGTTTATGAAATCAACTTGCCATATAAGCTGAATGGTCATGGATTATAACCCCTATATTGTTTGGTCATTACACATGATATTTTATTTACAGTTGAAGCATTTCTTGACTCGTCTTTCGGCGCGAATCAGAAAAGCCAAGAAATCGTCCACTTTCAATGTCTTTACAACATAATCAATTGAATTCATTTCCACATATTGTGCATTTTTAGGCTAAATAAGGTTATGTAGCCGCTGTGTCCAGATTTTTGCTTCTGTCAATACATACATACTGAGATATTGCTTTGGCTTTAATGGGGATTTTCGTTGAGCGTAGCACTATGTTGCCAAGTAACTGCTGATAACGAACCTCCAGTGAGGAAACCTAGACTGTGTTACGCAATAATTGGCGTTACGCCTTCAGTCGGATGGAAAGTCTGAACGACGGACTATCTACAGATGACTGAGTAGCTGCCAACCGACGGGTATGAATTACCGTATAGCTGAAAACCAATACCCCGACGGGCATGAACTAGCTACAGATTACCATGTAGCTGACAACCAATACCCCAACGGATTTGAACTAGCTTCAGATTACCTTGTAGCTGACAACCAATAGCCCGACGGTTGTGAGCTAGCTACAGATGACAATGTAGTTGATGAGCTTACCCCAACGGGTGCAGCATTCTGAAGGTGTCTGCCATGCGACTGTGAACTTACCCCTGACTGATTATTTTGGGGTGAAAACTGCCCAAAATGGAGCTATGATGTAACTGAGAATCTCCATTAGCCATTATGAACAGTTATGATCTAACTACAACCCCAAAATATCAAGACTGAATAAGTAAAACAGTGATACGATGTACTACATTGACATGAGAATAAGAACCGAGCTAGGAGTTGGGGAAGCTAACATTATCACAAACTATACACAACATCATGTGGCCATAGTAAAGAACATATACTGAACAGCAAAAGAAACGCAAGTTTTGAAGATATGAAATCTCATGATGGTAAGCGTTCATGTCTATGGAACGTTCATGGTAAAGTGACGTAATGATCCAAGATGAGATGATGTCATGCAATTTGACGTCCATACGACCAATTCGCACAAACACACCAACAGTGCAGCAAAACCATAATCTTAGCACATGCATCCACAGTTCTGGATGAAAAGCATGCATATATATTTCACTCTGAGGTATCCTTTATAAAGGTTTGTGTCAAAAAACAGTTCAGTATTGACACTAGGAGATGTACACGCCACACAAACGATGCCTAGACTAACGACTGAGCAGAGAGGAATGACCATTGGAAAGTTGCACGGAGGTAGCTCTGCAACCACTGTAGCTAGACAATTGGGCTGTCATCTTACCACCATTACACGACTTGCTCAATGTCATCAGCACACCGGGGTTGCTGCTGACCGGACGGCAACGAGTGACATCTCATGCACAAAATCGGTTCATCCGGGTCACTCATCTAAGGAACCGAACTCAAGCACCAACAGTAACAGCAGCCTTAGTTCATGGGTCAAGGGGACCAGTGTCCTGCGATACGATTAGGCGTCATCTTCGGGCTGCTGGAATCCACTGCCGAAGGCCATATGTGGGGCCAATTTTGACACGCCAACAACGTTTGCAGCCCTCCCACAGCAGGGGTGTCGATGGATTATCTGGCTCAAAACAACTTTAACGTTTTTCCATGGCCGTCTCTTTCCCCGTATATGGCTCCCATTGAACATTCTGTGACGAAATTGGACGGAGGATTGGTACAGGTAGACAGCCACTCACACTTGCACAATTGGAATAGAGATTGGTGTTTGAGCGGACCAATTGCCGCAGGCATTCTTTCAGACTCTAATGAACTCAATGAGGCCACGTTGCACAGCCTGTGTGCAAGCTCAAGGTGACCATACACGCGACTAAAGAGACTGTCACTTTTCGCGTTCAGGGGTATCTCCATCTGACGGACGGTGATCAATTTGACCTTATTGCAATTCAATGTCAACATCAACTTTCAGCTGTTAAGTTGACAGTGTGGTCTATAGAATAAATGATGGGACATGATTTTGGTTGTCTTCTATTCACAAACTTGACAAAAAGCCAGACTTGCGTTTCTTTTGCTGTTCAGTATACTACATAAGTCTGAACATATCCCAGAATGATAGATCAGGAAAATATGATACCATTTATAATTTCTATGCTATTAATTTAAAAACAATTTCAAAAGGTGATTGCAGGATAAGTTGGTTCTCTTTAACTTTAACTGGCAACTACATATTATTATGTGAGCAGAATGAGTGAGTGAGTATGTTTTTACGCAGCTTTTAGCAAAATTCCAGCATTATCACGGCGGGGGACAATAGAAATGGGATTCACACATTGTACCCATGTGGGGAATCGAACCCTAGTCTTCGGCCATGACGAGCGAACATTTTAACCATTAGGCTACCCCACCGCCCCTCTTATGTGAGCAGAATTGAGTGAACCCTTGCAAACATTTAAAGTATAACTGGTATTTTTTTTTATCTGATTTGAAATCATTTGAAAAATGGACTGAAATCTTCATGAAAAAACTTGAAACTCATTCACATAAATTAGATATAAAACACATTTTTACTGAAAAACATCTTTTTCTTAAAACTGGAAAAATCATTAACTTAGGCTCCTTGTAGTGAGTGAGTTTAGTTTTACGCCGCACTCAGCAATATGCCAGCTATGATGGCGGTCTGTAAATAATCAATTCTGGACCAGACAATCCAGTGATCAACAGCATGAGCATCGACCTACGCAAATGGGATACGATTGCACGTGTCAACCAAGTCAGCGAGCCTGACTACCTGATCCCATTAGTGGCCTCTTACGACAAGCATGGGTTACTGAAGATCAATTCTAAACTGGATCTTCACAGGTGCTGGGCTCCTTGATCAAAGCTCTAGAAAGGTTTTGAAAGCACAACCAGTATTGTCCTTTTTACTGCTAGTAAAAAAATTAATAATATTAGTATTTTTGAAACTGAAATAACTAATGGACAAAAACTTTACGTATTTCAAATACTTAAATTGTAGGTGGTGCATGCTTGTTTATCAACCATCTTTAAATTTTGCAAAGGAAACGAAAATATCTCTGACTGACAGAGGGATGACTATATATCCCATGGTATTACATGTACTGTTGAATCAAATCACCTCACCCAACCACATCTCAAATATTCAAGTTAACCTGAACACAACCCTTCAAATTATTGGACGTTCTTTACTCAGAATATATTCTGTTACTGTTAAGTTTTGCTTGGAATAGCATTGTCACCAAGCATGATACTCAAAATTAATTAAAATATACAGACTATGAGACCAAGGGTATCTCTATCAAGCCCTTGGTGTTCACGGTCACCATCACTATAGTTCAAGCAAACAGATATGTTAATAAATATCTTGTTCATTATTACAATCTCTAGTTACAGAAGAAGGAGCTAAGTGCAACGCTTCCGAACATGGGTGTACACAGGGTCAGTTCATTCAATTTGCAACAGATAATGTAGATCAATCTGAGAACATGGATTAACGCATATCGATGACGTTTTTGCCAATTAGGTGACAAGAATGCTGAGGTGTTGATGCGCTAAAAGGGATGGGTTCATATGTGCTGGGTTCATATGTCACGGAGATGCTGAATCAAATTGTCTTGAACAATTCATGTAAAATACAAAATGAATCACTAGATTGTATCATTCTCAGTATTGAGTTATGTTACCTTCGTGCCTATGATCAACCTGAATCCCAGACTCTAAGCTGTATTGGCTCAACTTACGTGTTTGTGAGCGGTCAAGACAAAGACGTACAATGTCGGTAAACATTTCGACAAGCCACATATATTAGGTTAACCAGAGTGCATTAATCTACACAGATTCATATTCACGTGGAAGTCAGCTGGTTGTATCAGACAGATAATATCTCACAAAGGACACTGTAATGGATTTACTGTGAGAATGTGTCACCCATATCACTGGAAAAAAATCCGCATTTACAAGCTTGGAAATGTCTTGGAAAGATGATGTTTCTAAGACATTTCCAATTTTGGAAAGATGATGTTTCCAAGACATTTCCAATTTTGGAAAGATGATGTTTCCAAGACATTTCCAATTTTGGAAATATCCGCAAGAGGAGATAACTGGTGGGTGATGGTAAATGATTGTTCTGCATGGGCTAATTGCTATAGAGGCATGGGGGCGGCATGAATGTTTCATGGGGGCGTTAAGGCGACTGGCGGTAGTCTTTGATGTTTGGTGTTGTTTTAGTAATGATTGTTTAAGGGATTAACGAAAGGATTATCCACTTGACTAGTCGAAATTGCGGTTAATGGACAAGAAGTCGACCTTTTGAAATTTCGCTATGAACACGAAGTCGACCCGCAGTAAACTTTGATGTTGAAGGTGTTGCTAGAGTCACTCTAAACCGCTAGTAGGTGTTGTTTTAAGATTTTCCATAACCGGAGCATCGAGTAAGGCGTGAACATAGTTCACTCAAAATGTCATCAATGTTATCATACATATGACAGTGAATTTCACAATGATGAACATATTTAGGAAAGGAACTCGCAGTAGACTGCATTCAATTTCGAAATGGCAAATGCACAGTTACATCTCGTGGTGGATTTATGAGTGAAGCGAAACTGGATATCCTGGAAGTGCACAGAAAAGAAGTGTCATTTCACTGCGTCAACTGTCAATGACATTGTGACGATGGTGAAAGGTGACCACGCTCATCCTCATGTACATGTAGGCATAAAGGTAAGCATCTTGTCAATGCCTGATATCAATATGTTACTAAGGAAAATACATAGATATATGAGATCTGAATACTGTACGTGACCATGTTTTGCATATCGTTTAATAGATTTTGTTAACAATTCTAACAATTTATATATAGCAGTAGAGTGGTGTAACGTGGTCCGTGTAAAAGAATGTGTAAAAAGAAATAATAAATCTACTTTTATTATCTTTCAGATGAACCAGACAGTTTGCAAATGGTGCATCTCACCTACTTCATGTTGGATGATTTCGTATACGAAATTAAATGGACGAAATATAGTACTTTTCTCCTGTTGTCTGTGCTCTCAATCGCATAATCCGGATTATCGCCTTGTGAAAACACTGGATTATTTCTTTGTCTTTTCTAATCCCCTGTTAATTGGTATAAGGTCAAATGGACAGGATATCGACCTTTTTCCTTAACTGAACTGTGATATTTCACTCAAGGGTCGACGTCCTGTGCAGACACGAAATTGCAGTGGTGTACACATTTTAAATGTTCAATGTTTTGGGTGAAATGTGAATTTTGTCAAGTTTAGTTTAAGTATGTGTCATCGTAAGCTTATCTCTAGTGAGTGAGAGTTAATTTCGTACAAGTGCCACCGACCCGTTATACAATTATAAAGATGACAATACAATCCAGCGCCATATATAATATTAAGCTGTATGCTAACATGTACAATGTGTCATTTAATCTTATACTCTATATTCAAAAACTTCGCTCTTTTTGTCAATGCAAGAAATATAAACTTAGCAGGATTGTAACAGTTGTAGAATGGCAAGACAATAATAAGTTGATAAATTTAGTTTCACATGAATTATTTATGTAGTATTGTGGGAGCAGGCTGTTTCTCAATCACATTAAAATGAGCATTCAATAAAGAATGAGTACTCTGATTCAATGGTAAGTACAATACACAGAGGGCAGAATCGCTCATGTTGTTTTATATTTACCGTACTTTTCGCCCATATTCCAACATTAAAGGATGGTCTGAACAACGAAACTTACTCAAAGCAAAACGAATAGTTGCATTGCCGTCAATCGTTGCGTTGCCCTCCCAGGAGGTCGAGTGATGGTGTCACCATGCACTAATTTCCACCGGACCCCGTAGTTTGTGCTAAATGAGTTATGTTTGTGAGTGTGAAGTGAGCGTTGTGGAAGCTTGGAACGATATCTTCAATGTGTTCAGATCGCTTCGCGGAAGTTAAAGAATCAAAACTACTTACTAGTTGTAGTACAATATATATATAATTGATGACCAAAAAGATTTTCCATGACACAACTTGAAGCATAACGATTTCTTTCTCGGAAGCGAGGTTGTGGTGGAAGTGACAATAATATTGTAAGTAGTGTTATATTGACACCCACCTCGCTTCCACGAGAGAAATTGTTATGTTATAAGAATATGTCATGCAAAATCCTATTGGACATCAATCAAATACATATTTTACTACCAGTAGAAAGTAGTTTTGATTTTGTAGCTCGGTGAAAACAAACCTAAATAGCATTTATTCTCAGACTGGCGGATGTTCGCACAGAAACACCATTTTTAATAATCGTAACATCACGGGCTAAAGTCTGTTAAAGAATTAATGAGATTATGGTTTGTTTTCATGAAGTTAGAAAATCAAAACTACTTTCTACTCGTAGTTAAATATGTATTTGAATCATGGTCAACAGGATTTGGCATGACACAACTTGTAACATAAGGATTTCTTCCTCGGAGGCGAGGTGGGGGTCGAAGTGACAATACTGCGCTTAATTTCTTGCTACATTCACGTGGTTAAACGTCAACTCACCAGTATGTAGATACTAGTCAACGTGCGTCTTTATATTTGGTCTTATAATCCTAATTAGTTTATTATCATACTTGTATGCATTTTGAAACTAAATAAAATCAGGCGATCTGCCTATACTTATAACTTGAATATCTAGAAATTTTATAGTTTGCCAATGTCAATCATAATTCGCACACACGCCCTAGTGTATGTTGTCTGTCTCATTACTTCACCACGAAAACAATGATTCTGTGGAATGCTACGACAAATGAATAAAAACAAAATGCAATTATTAAAATTAAAACAGATTAGAGTTATAAGAACAATGTCAGGCTATTACTTTGTTCGAGGAATCAATATCCACAAAAACGAGTGATATGCCATTCACCTGCAGCTGTTCCAAATGATGTGTCTTTTAACAGTCTAATACATGTTTACGAAAAGTGATATATCGTTTCAGGTATTTCACATTGGTATATAGTCTCACTGGTCACCCAAGATAGCATACCTGGGAACTAATTGCATAATGTCCGCCATTCTTTACAAAAAAGTAATTTAGTTAGCCAATAATGAGCAATCAATCAATGTCTTGGCGGATAATCCTTTGAAAGAAGGAAGTTGTTTTACACAGACACAGACATGACAGAGTGTATTCAGTATAGATTAGTAAATCTACACACATAAACACTACTTTTTGACAAATCCGCTGTGTAAGATAAAAGTAATTAATCAATCAGCGTGTTATCGGTTAATCCATTGATCGATGTTTATAATGTTGAGTATTTACTCCAGACACAAGAAATGCAAAATGGGAACCTTTGTCGGGTTATCTAAGTTACCACTAATTATACCTGTTTTAAATTCATTAACTTCCCATCAAGTGAATGATGACAAATATAGGTTTATACCACCTAACACGGGTTACAACCAGGGAGTGCATGTGGTTAGTGATCGAAGTTGTGTATTGAATATTGTCATTAGCAGACAGGCAGACACATAGGTGCCAATAAAACAGACACTGAGCTTTGTCTGTGACAACGACATATCTGTGTCACAGTTAGATATTCTGTCAACGCTAAATAATGACATTGCTTTTAAGTATCGAACTTAGAAAGTGACTCGGTAAGAAGAACGTGTGGTGAAATAGACAAATGAAATTATTTTAACAGTTAAATCGGTAATCTACTGTAATAACATAAAAAGCTCGCACCTGTGAAATATCAACAAAACATTAAAAAAAATTAGCTCACACCAAAGCCTTCACCGAGTATTCACTGACAACCAGCTCATTGAACCTATTTCACTGCGCATGTGCTATGAGCGCAGCCCAGCTGTTGAAACCACTTTTCCCCCAAGCGATGGGGGAAAATTAGTGAATCGTTTGAACTCCGACTTCGCTCGGGATTTTTCATTGCGTTATTTTTCAACTTTATAAGTTGAATTTGCATTTTGATGATTTGTTTCGGTATGTCTATACCGAAAGGTATCAGAATCTGCAAAGTAGTGTTTTACGTTGCATGTGACCTTTAACATAACGTTAGGAATACTTCTTACCATTTTTTTTAAATATTCGTTATTTTTGTTACAATCTATTTGAGATTTGATTTTCCTTGACTTCGTTGTGTACTGGCCCGTGGTTGTGGTCTCCAGGAATTTTAGACATTATGTCGTTCAATGTTGAGACTGTTGCTCTGCAGTCATTCTGACTGCATCTCCATGAGATCCATTCTCTCCTTCTCTTTTGTTCAGAATGAACATATACCGGTAACCATTTACACATAGATATATTCAACCACGAAAAGTAGGAAGAAAGTTCTAGTCTAACTGTGAATTTGTGGAAATAATGGTGAAAACTGTCATTTCCAAAATTCTTATAGCAAGTTTCTGCAAGAAAATGAATAACTCACAACTTATGAATCAAGTGAACTAATTTATAAATCAAAGTGACCGTGTGAACTCACTAACATGGATTCAATCTCATACTGGTAGTCTGGTATACATGTCTTATTTCTTTCCTTGAGTGAACACGTTTTTTCATCTTGTAGAATCCCTTAAAACAACACCGTTGTCAAAACATCAAACATCAAACGATTTTTACCTTGACCCAAATGTCTAACCTACCCTTTATCTCGATAATGATACAAGAATGAATATGGGAACCCTTCTCTATGCATCGACAAGAATACCTATCAAACAAGCATGGAGTTGCTATTGGCGCATGCTTGTGTTCTCATTGCAGGTTTTAACATTTTCAAACGTATATAATTGTCACCACAGCGACAAACCTATTTTACAGTTTAGTAGAAAACCTAACAGAAGCATCCAACCTGACCTTACAATGAGCGATGTGATAATTCAAGACATAAATAATCACAAGCATCTAGACTTGACCCTTCAAAATAACTGTAACTGGGAAATTAACATAAAGTCTATTGGCTGGCTTATTATGAAATTAATGTCTTGTCTAAACTGGAATCTTTCAAATGTATATTTGTCTCTGGAATCATCTGTGAGCTTGTGGGCTGACTTCTCTTGATCTATAATGATCGTACTTCTTGTAAATGATTAAATTAATCTAGATACACTTATGATTCAGTAAAAAGGGAATTCATTTGAGTATAATCGCTTCAATCCGCACATGTTTGGACAACACAACCAATTTCTATTGACACGTTCATGAGATTTTCGTGAATACGCCAATTGCATAACACCGTTATTGAGCACAAACTCAAATGGCCTCTCCCTTGTGACAGGTGTTAATTGGAGAATGTATTCTACTACGGTTAGTTCCTATGAAGCAGAATTGTAAAAACATAAGGTGATTACCTCCAAGACCTGGTGATCTCGAACAAAGGTCAGTTAATGTTTTAACAGGCACAAGGTTGATACGAAAATTTGAAGGGGTAAAGAAATGAATAAGCCTAAACTGATATTTGACATTTTCATGACATAATATATTTGGTGTTGCCACAATTAATCATCACAAGATGAAACATATCATGTAAAATATATCTCAACTATCATTTGGAGGGCCTTTTCAACGATCTTCTTAAATCTGCCATGCCAACACCCCAAGTAATAATAAGATACATAATTTTCAAATCATGTATGACCTATTTCAACTTATTACTGACCCTACGAAGGTCACCCAAAACTCTAGCACATTGTTAGATATTAGTAGATTAGTAGATTAATCAATAACTTTGGCGAGACGTAGAACGTATCATCCCCGTAGACGTTGAGTGAACACATGAATCAGTATCATTATAATCTCAGTGAGCTAAACTCAGTAAATTAACTCAGTAAATTCGATCATGTTTTAAAACAAGTTCAGAATTTTATAGCACCCAGTATCTTAATCCCGTATAACAACACCGACGCAACATGAATGAGATTATACTGTAATAACAAAATCCTACTTCACGGGAATACCCCATTACGCCATGGCACGGGTTCACTTTTATGGCATGTAATACGCTCAGTCAGTCAGTATGTCTGGTGCACTGTTATATAGTCCATATAGTGTAGGTGTATGGAATTTGTATTCATACGAACATTGAGAGGGGGGAAAAATTAAACATATTTGCGCTTTTGTGGATAACAACTAAAACTACACTTGAAACTGACTTTTGAAAATGCTCGCCATACTAGCGGTAAATAGAACAGTCAATATCAAGTTTTGACACATAGAACAAGAAGAATGCAGATGAGTGAAGTTAAACTAATATATAGAATTGGTTCCTAGTTGGTCGCATAGGAGGACGCCGAATAGTAAACACTTACTCTAAACATAATCCCAACTTTAAAAAATGTATCACTTCAAGCGTGAGATGCAATTGCATTGATATCAAGCACAAAGGGATAATATGAAAATATGGCTTATTCCTGCAGT
This sequence comes from Haliotis rubra, assembly GCF_003918875.1. NCBI lineage: Eukaryota > Metazoa > Mollusca > Gastropoda > Lepetellida > Haliotidae > Haliotis > Haliotis rubra. The sequence goes on along the minus strand of NW_025766570.1, from coordinate 775,844 downwards.
TTTCATGAATAGATATGTCACATGCAAGATACATTATGTATATCAGCAATAAGAACTCTAACAGATCAAAAGAATTGTGAAATAGTTCAGTCTATACACTCATGGGCCGGGGATCCTTGGGAAAAAAGAAAAATTGAAAGAAGTAGTGGCAAAATCCTTCCTAAATTTCCAAAAATTTCCAAGCCTTGGAAACATCATCTTTCTAATTTTGGAATTTTTTGGAAATATGATATTTCCAAATTGGAAATTACCATTTTTTTTCTTGTGTATGTTGACATGGAAGTTCCATCATGCATGATCTGGTCCCCTGTATTTCAATCGGTTCCATGAGGTTACAGCAGATAAATATTGATGTGGATTTCAGTCTTTAGCAATAAATACACTCTTCTTTTAGTAAACCTAAACCTAGTGTCATGGACAAATACTGTAAACGTATTATATTTCGACCAGGTTTTATTTTCGCGCTTTTCACGCAAAACATTTTAGCGGCGAAAATTTATACACCGCGAATAAACCTGTCATTCATTCAGTCTAGCCACGCTCTCCCCTGAGTTGTTACCATAACACATCAAGTTTGAAGACAGAAATCTACGTGAATCTTAAAATGACGACTGATAGTAGCATAAAGAATCATACTTAACTGTCGCTGTAATGTATTTCCCAAAACATAATTAAATAATGAGCCAAATCCCATCGTCGAATTAGCGAAAATAGCAATGTGTGTTGTGGCCACCATGGAAATTGGTCACATGTACTATTTCGACCAATCGTAGTGACAGATGGTTTGATACAAAACAGATTACCATGAAACGACTCGAGTAGATCTACTGCAGCATTTGCAGCGATTACAACTTCGACCTCAGTGTCATCTTTACAGTCATTTGGATCTGGAAGTCCAGGTGTCTTGGGGGTAGGTGCTTTCTTTAACCACATTCGCAATGCCATCAGATCAGATCGTCAGATCGTCAGAATTCGGAACATAAGACTGATGTGTTTTTCATCTCTTTATATACTAGTACTTGCATCACGATATCTCACTTCCTAAGCACTTAATACTACCTGTGAGTAAGCAATAAACACCGCCTGACAAGTTAAGCCACTCTGTTTATTTTCACTGCTATTAGTGGCGGCCAAAGAGACAGCTGGCAGTTCCGGCAATTACTGATTGCGCGAATAATTGACTGCGCGATGTAGTCTAAACTGTCAATTTCCTCGAAAATTGCACCACGCGAAAATAAGTACGTTTACAGTACCTGGAGAGCAAAGGCACCACTTAGTTTCTTAATTGAACTCCTATTGGCTTTGGATACAGCCGTTGCAAGTATACTACCATAGACAAAGTCAAATGTATTGCCAAGGAAACAATAAATACACATTTCAACATCTTAAAATAGCACAGGGCTCAAGTTCATAACTTGATCTCTCTTTCTGTTCAAAGTTTATGAATAAATATGTGTTAATTTTAGAGATATAACAGCTTCTCCATATTGATAGAGGATAGTTCCCTTTCAGATTAATCATAACTTACAAAGAGGCAAAAAGAGGAACTAAATTGCATGTTCTTGAAGTTGTGTTTATTTTACCCTTGAAAATAGAAAATATATGCTCTGAAAAGTCTTTTATCTATGGTTTTATTCAAATTATGACTTTTCCAGTCTATGTATTAGTAGTTTCATATGTCCTCTTTGAAAATATGCATATAAAAGTACAATTGGGTCTCAGTATGAGATTTTAAAAATATTCTCTGAAAATTTCAATTATTTAACTTTTTACCCCAAAATATGGCTTTGGATAACATTATTTGACTTTTCTAATTCATCTATTGATAGTACCTTGTGTACTCTTTGAATATATATATAAAAAGGTAAATTTGTGTCTCAAAATGAGATTTTAAAAATTATATACTGAAGATTTCAGTTATTAAACTTTTAACCCCCCCAAATAGGACTTAGCGTCATATTTCAAGGGAGGACTTTTTAATACTCATTACTTATAACTTAAACATGTTGAAAACACTCAAACCAGTTCTGTACCAATTATTTGGAGGTTTTGTCACATTTTGACTGGACTACTTGGTATCACACAGAACAAGCTGAATTTGCACCACATCTCGTGCATAAGGGGGACTTCTGCCCTAGCCACATGTGCTTGACGAATGCTATGTTGATCTGTACATAAATACATCTGTGCATAAATTAAGCACCACCCTATATTTTTACCAATTAATGAAATGAAATTCTAAACTCTTTCCAAAAAATAACCTCTATAATTTGATAGAGCAAGCATTTAACATTTCAAAAACGAAAACATCATTGAAATTACCATGTATTTTAATTAGGATACTTACCTATATTTCAAACAGGTATTTTTCTGTCCTAAAACAAGTTACCTTATTTTTAAAAGTGAAAGTCATAATTGATTGTTGTGTGGCCTATAAATTCGTTATTTATTGTGAATGGATGAAAGTTTGCAAACTAAGATTTAGGAAATGTTACAGTGAAACTAAAAAAAAGAAGAAAACTTTAAATGCAATAAAAGTTGCTTTACAAACAAAACAAACAGATTTGAGCTTTAATTATCAGTATCTGGCAAGGAGAAGTGTTTATTCATTACAATAAACTTAAAATTATAAAAAAATTATTCCAAAATCTTATTAATGTGGCCTTTTTCAGTTTTTGTCAATTAGCAATCTGAATTGTTGGAAAAAGGTCTGAATCTTTGACATTCGGGTTCTTCCTGATTATGCATAATTAAAGCTTACTTGATGTGTAAATGTCATCTTGGTATATAACAGAATTGTTATTTTTAGTCAAAACTTAATTTAATTGTGTAGTTTGAGCGGGAAATGAATAGTTATTTATGGTTATTCAGTCCCACCACATTTTCATCAACATGTTCTTTCATAAAGAATATGGTTATGGTATTTGTAAAACTGTCAGTGGATAAAGCTTCTTTAACTACAGGTTGATTAAATTGATGGCTATACCCTAACTTTTCTGTAGCATCACATCCTATTTTAAAAATAGGGTGGTGCTTAATTAATGCACAGGTGTATATATTGGGTGTTGCAGTCAGAAGACGAGCGTCCCAGGGTCTTGATCATATGATCTGGGATGCCTGCTGTAGCTGCCGTGGTTGCAGCACAGATTCTAAAGGAATGGCCATTGTATGCAGTGTGATGGTACCCAATCACACTTAACAGTTGCTTGAGATGGTCGATGAAGAATTTCCTATCCATTGCTACAGCACTGGGCATTAGAAACAGTGGGTCTGTAGGGTATGACGGCCATTGGTTGCATTGCTCAAGATATTGGAGAAGCGTCCTAACTGGGCAGCACACTGATGTGTTGGGCAGTCGGTGTAGAGTGATGATGACACCTTTTCAGAAGGGGTCAGTCTTGGAAGCTTTAAGTCGAAGTGAAACAGTTGATAAATCAGGGTTGAATGACACAGAGTTCAAACAAAAGTGTAGCTCGGGGTTGTACTACTCACAAGTGAATTTGCCACATCTTAAAAAGGCAAAGAAAGCTTTACAGCATGGTACCTTCAAAAGTAAGTCAACGCAGGCTGCACTTTCGACAAAAGTCTGTAAGTACGTTGATAGAGATTGGCAGGCGTTTAGCCATGTAGTTACCTTGGAGCTTCTTGAGGGCCTGAATGATAGTATCTAGCCGAGCAGTAGAGCCATGAATCCATGGGTTCATCACATTATACTTCAGGCACATGAATCTAATCCCACACCGGTACTATTACCTTAATGGTGGTGTAACGCAGCTTGAGTGCTTAGTGGCAGTAAGTCACAAAATATAGTAATGTGTCTTCGGAGAGATTTGGGAGATCGGTCGATGAACGGGCAATCCCACAGGCTCTCAGGAACTCTAAAAAGCATTGCATCCAGCTTGGTACACAGTATATTTTCTGGAAGAACACGCCCTCTGCCAAAGGTCCTCCAGGTTGGCCTTCATGGGTACAATAGCTGTGCCAGGGGAGGGCAGGGTGTTGGTAGCCTGTCTGCTGTATGGGCCAGGTCCCTGAATCTTTCCATCTGCAACCGAGATAAGGCGTCAGCTATTGCATTGGTCACACCAGGTATATGACGAGCGGAGAAAACAAAGTTACAAGTAACGGCTGTGAAGGTGCGTCTACGCATAAACTGCATGATCAAGGGACATTTAGACCTTCCTTTGTTGATGATCTCTACAGTGGCAGTATTGTCACAAAGAAATCTGATAGATTTCTTCCCTAACAGATGACCCCAAAGCACTGCAGCGTCCTTGAAAAAACACCCTCCAAAGCCTATCGTACTGGAAGCTTCTGTAAATAGGCTAAGATCTGGGGCACTGATGATATTGTCCAGGAACATGGTAAAACCATTCAAATTCTGTAGAAAGAAACACCATGTGTTCAAATCTAGTACACATTGATTGTTTAGAGACACATGGTGATGTAGCTGGTTCACAGAATGTGCTTTCCTCAACAGATAGTTCATAAATGATCTGCCTGGGTGGATTGACTGCATTGCATAGTTCATATGACCCAACACTACCAGGAGTTGCCTTTTGACACTTTGCCTTCCCCTTCAATGGAATCCATGACTTGAGGCAGTCTGACAATTTTCTCCTGAGGAAGACCTGATTCCGTTTGATGGTGTCCAATATAATACCTAGGTATTCCACACATTGAGATTGGCCTATCGTCTTTTTAGCCGACAATGGAATGTTAAGGTCCAGGAATAGTTGTAGCAACGCTGACATGGCTCTTTGTGCTTTGAAAGGATCGTTTTCAAAACAGATAAAATTGTCTAGGAGGTGTAAAATGTCTGCCATAATGATTAGAACCTAACCAGAAAATAGCATGTGATATGAGATCAAAAAATTTGGGACTGGATCGTGAGCCAAATACTAAGCGGGTGTAGAAGTAGTATTTGTTCTGCCATTTGATGCCATGGAGATGCCAAAGATCTGGGTGGATGGGGATCAACTTCAGCAATGTCAGTTTTGCACATGTATGTACCAGGACCCAATGCTTTGATCATTGTTATGGCATCGTCTGTTCTAACATAAGAAAGAGAGAAGTCTGCCTTGTCGATGAGGGAGTTTAAACTGGGGTTGTCCTGATGAGGGGCTGATAAGTCCACAATCAGTCTGAGCTTTTTGGAATACTTTCCTTGTACCATACCAATGGGGTTGATTCTGACGACCTGGAAATAGAGGTATTTGAAAGGGGCCAACCACGTAAGTTTTCTGCAGCTCACTTATTACAAGCTCCATTGCGGTTCGAGGATCTTTAGCAGCTGAGCATAGATTCCTGCATTCCTTAGATTTTGAGGGGTGCAACTGGATTCCTGTGTGAAAGCCGAACTCGAGGCCTGAAGTTAGCTGATCAACAAACTGTCGATCTGGATGGTGTCGAAGTATGCTATGTAATAACGACACATTTATATGTGAGTTCTTCTGACCTAGTCACTGTTTCTTGGTCTTTGTGGCCACTGACCTATCGGTCGTTTCCTCACACTTGTGACTTGGGTGAAGCTTCTTGCAGAGAGTACGCACATGCAGGAATGATGGATCAGTGCATTTGTGCATTTGTCCTCGTTGAAATTGTTGCATAAAGCCTGACCATTGAAAACAATGGATAAGTCTACCTGAAGAATCAACTTGGGGATTTGCTTTCATAAGCATGGATTGTGGAGAGCTTGTCCATGGAGTGCTTGTCCGTGCCGTGCTTATAACCCTCTGAGTTGATGGCCTGCGGCTGCTCACCAAAGGGCAAAAATCGGTGTTGTGGTCGGACATGAAGCACAGTTCACAGGTGTTCACACAGGGTCAAGCAACAATAATGAAATATATATTTTCATAATGCTTGTCCCATGCAGGTACAGTGCTTGTTTGCGCTAAAGCTGCAGCCGCCTTGGCAGGAAAGGTCTTGTGATATTGGTAGAACAGGGTCCCACCAAATCTGGCATGCATTTCAACTAACAATCTTTGATACTTGTCTAGGCTATCCTTATGGCCAGGACACACTAGGATCATGATATTTGGTTAAATTGGTGAATGCCAATATCGTCAGAATATGTTGGAGTCTGGGGTCAAGTGGGGATTTTAAATGTAGTTCATGCTGACACAACATGTACATCCATTAACTAGGTATAAGTGAAGGAATTAGAATTATCTTTGCATTGGGAAAGATGATCCGATAGTGGTAGAGCTGTGAACAGTGTGAAATTTCCAGCTGTTGGTCTATTCCGACTAGTATGCACAAACTGATGTGGAAGCGGCCTGCTGGACGGTACATGAACCTGTGGAATGTGTTACTGGTGAGACAGTGTGGTTTGAGTTTGGCTGGTTATGCAATGGTAGGAGCGAGTTAGTGATCAAATTGGTAGAGTCCGGTAGATTCCAAACTGTCTGCACTAACGAATGGTAGTCCATTTCGGAAGCGTGGGGAACTAATGAAGCTGAGCTGGCTGTTGAGGGAAGTCTAGTAGTATAACTGGTAGATGATCAGTTTCTGTTGTTAGGTCTTTTGTTGGAACTGAAGACGTTAAGAGTAGTCTCTTCCCTATCAGTGACTGGAGTACTTGTCTCATTATCGGGATTCATGTTGTCCGTGTAAAATTGGATAAGCTGATGGAGTTTGGTCATTCCTGGCATCTTCGATATTCCCAAATCCTGCCGCATCCGTCTACGCACGGTTGTGATAGACCAATTTTGCGACTTGGTGTCGTCTGTGTTGTTGTTGGGACACGTCTGGTGTATCTGGTTCTGGCACTGGTACTACGACGCCTCCTAGCACTGCCTAAGTCGGCCTCATCCCCCTGGCAGGCTCCGCTTGACTCTGATCTAGTCGATTGTCGATGACTGGCACGACTCGTCATGACAAAACTGTGCTGCAGACTATGACGTGCAGCAACTTCAGCCTAACAGCTGAGCGGATCAAAGGACAGGATTGACAATCATAAAGCGAAACTGCGATCAATTTCGGAAAACTCGGATGTAAACCATGTGCGTAATGGCACAGCGTGTGCAAACAAAGAAAATATTACGCATGCGCAGTTCCAATGTTTACTGGGTAACACCAAAAGAGGGAATCATAAACGAATTGGGATTTAGACACGATTGCATGGTTATATGTTGAGGGATGACAACATGTAAAGTAGTAAATGAAATGAAAATGGTTGGGAAGTTGGGACCCGAAGAGGGTAGAATTGAGCATAAATAGCTATTGATATGATGTACATTGCAACTCTACCCTGATACATGTAATAATAAGAACATCATGATTATTAACATAGATAAAGGAAAAGGTAAGAAAACACATATTGCACTGATATATGATGTACAATGCAACTCTACCCTGATACATGTAATAATAAGAAAGATAATGCTTATTAACATAGATCTGACCAATGGTAAGAAAAACACATATTGCACTTGAAAATATGAAAACATGAACATGCAAACTCTGACATAAGGCCGGCCTATTCTTTCTTAAGGGTTTCCATAAACTATACTTCATTACTTAAGTATTAATATACGGGTTGTTGACATGGTACTGTACGGGTAGTTGGTTTCGTGTTATTTATCAACTGGAGGTAGGACCTTGGTTTGAAGCATGCCACTGTGCATTGATTGACATATATTTGGTCAAATGTTGTTGTTTTTCCATCTTTAATCTACTGAAATCTTCAAAATATATTTTTTTTAAATGACTATTTTATCAAGTGAGTGAGTGAGTGAGTTTAGTTTTACGCCGCCCTCAACAATATTCCAGCTATATGGCAGCGGGAATATTTTATCAAAGCTTCTTTGATATACCTACACTGTATGTAGAACATTACAGTACATTTTTACCTCATTCTTTACCTTACAGAATAAAGGACGTTGAAGCAATTGACGAATCATGTACTGTAAACGTATTATATTTCACGCAGGTTTTATTTTCGCGCTTTTTACGCGCAAAACATTTTAGCGCGAAAATTTATACACCGCCAATAAACCTGTCATTCATTCAGTCTAGCCCCTGAGTTGTTACCATAACACATCAAGTTTGAAGACAGAAATCTACGGGAATCTTAAACTGACGACTGATAGTAGCATAAAGAATCATACTTAACTGTCGCTGTAATGTATTTCCCAAAACATAATTAAATAATGAGCCAAATCCCATCGCCGAATTAGCGAAAACAGCAATGTGTGTTGTGGCCGCCATGGAAATTGGTCACATGACAGATGGTTTGATACAAAACAGATTACCATGAAACGACTCGGAAAGAAATAATACAGCAGAATTTTATTTATTCATTAAGATTTTATTTACCAGTACATCATGAAGCGAATAATCACTTAACACTCAATCATCTCATTCACAACAACCCGGCTTGTTTGAAATCACAAAGAGCTTCATATACAGTAGAAGTTAATTCGTCAGATCGTCAGAATTCGGAACATAAGACTGATGTGTTTTTCATCTCTTCCGTGAGTAAACGGATTACTGTGTACTAGTATATCGCACAGATAGGGATTTCCTGTGAGTAAGCAATAAACGCCGCCTGACAGGTAAAGCCACTCTGTTTGTTTTCACTGCTATTAGTGGCAGCCAAAGAGACAGCTGGCAGTTCCGGCAATTACTGATTGCGCGAATAATTGACCGCCCGATGTAGTCTAAACTGTCAATTCCGCGAAAATTGCACCACGCGAAAATAAGTACGTTTACAGTATCTCATTTGACACAAGCAGCCTGACAACAATCACACCCATTAAAAAACCCATCAGAATCTAAAATGTGAATCATGCACGAAGCTTTTTACAACCAAATATGGACATCAGCTATCAGTTGCCTTATCAGAGTTATATCATGGAATAATTATTCATACAAAATTCATTATTAATTAGTACCACTACAAGCAATATATATAGAATATTAGTTTCATCATGCATCAGTAATAGCTTAGAGAAAGACATAGTATTGAAAAAGTTGTAAATTACAGCTGTACAATTTTAAAGATGTTCAAGATAAAATCCTAGCCTAAGGTATCAAGGACTCAAGCTGTTAGTAACACAAAGTTATGTCTAGACGTTTTAATAAACTGCTTTGATAAAGAAAACATGTCATTGCCCATATTACAATAACATTAAGTAAACACCAATTTAGGGTCATTAAGACATGGCCCAGAGGAAACACATCTATTGTAATCCAAGCACCTATATATAATTGACACATCAACTTAGGCTCATTAAGATCTAGCCCAGGGTAAGCATCCAAGCATCCAGTAAAAGTGCCAACGAGATTAGTGCCAGTTGAAATAGGATTAGCAGGATTAAGTACTCCCGCTGTCTGGTCAATGCAGTTGTTTTTGTAGGACACACCCCATTTTGTTATATTCTGTATTTCATTGGTTATTGTAGGTTACACCCATTTTTTTATCAGTCAACGAATCATAATCTCTTCCTTGTTTCAATTTTAGATAAATAGTCACGATCTCCATTCGTTTGGCAGTAGGGTTTAGACTCCCAACACAGGTCAGCTCTAGCCCTCAGCCCAGAGGGTTGTACCGACTCTCTGTCGCCACCCCATGTTATTCCGTTTTTGTAAATAAAATTGTGATTAGCTTCTTGTGACTTCGGACTCTTTGCTGAGTCAATTCCCCCAAGCAGACCAGCACACCAGTTAGATAAAGGGGTTTCACCGGAACCATCACTTGGACCCAAGACCCTTATCATAATAGTTGGCGGAGAATCAACGATTTTCGGAACCTCGGAGCCCAGGAACTAACTACAACCAGCTACAAGAACACATGGAAGAACAAGCGACTGCATCCACCTCTGATCTCAGCACTGGATTAAGGAACACAAACTCCTGTAAAGACACCAACCAAGGAAGAAAAAGTCTTCAAAAATTGTAAGTACTACTTTACATTGTTGATTTCTTGTCTTTTCTTAATTATAGTACGGTACATACTATAAGGTGTCATGGCCAATATGGAGTCTGGTATGGAAAGTAACTTTGGAAGTGAAATTCCAACTGTGTCCTTAGGTACACCCCTTGCCAAAAGTGTAAATCAGGTAACATTTGGCACTGAAACAACAACTTGTTTAATAGATACAGGGGCATCCATTTGCTGCATTTCGTCTGCTTTTCTAAACAAAGCTTTCAACAACCCTGTACTTGACAAGGGTACAGTTGTAGGAAAATTTAGTTACATTGACAGCCACTCTATCTTTGAAATTGACTGTGACCAGCCATTTGTAAGTACAGTTAACACTGCCAATAAGAAGACCGACAATGACACTAGGGATTACGTCAAAATTGCTCAAGATTTAGGATTTGACTTGACCAAGACACAACTGACGCCAGACCAACAACAAAGACTACTCAGATTCTTAGGACAAAATAGAGACATGGTTTCAACAAGCCTTGCAGATTTAGGAAAAACTGGCATGCACGAGCATGTCATTGACACGGGCAACCATCCCCCACTTTACATGGATGGAACTTTTTACTCCTGCCCTGCACTCTGGGACCAGCTGTATGTTATCCATGACCTCACTGACACTAAGATGACTCAGTTAGTGTCTATTGCCAAACCGACAACGCCGCACGTATGAACGTCTGTTCAGACTCTTGAGTGAGAAAGTACAACAAACCACTGGACATCCACTTCAGCCAACTTTGAAATCGCCGCCATCAGAGCCACAGAAGCAGTGCTACTTTCACTATTCACAAGCTCTGTGGAGGAAGGTGCAAGAACTTAAGTTCACTGATGTCTATCTCCAGGATCCTGAGGTGTATACATGGATTAGGCGTGCTGCAGCTCTACCCTTTCTGCCTGTGAGGCAGGTTCAGGATGCCTGGGTAGAGATCATGGAAGATGCTCCCGAGATTCCACAGAAGGTCCAGTGGCAGGACTACATCACCAACACCTGGGTTGACGACCATGCCTTCTACAGAGTCAGAATCTGGAACCAGCATGACAACCTAGGACCTCGCACGAATAACCATCTCGAGGAGTGGCATTCCCATCTGAACAAGGTCGTCATGAGAGCTCATCCAAACACCTTTGAGTTGGTGAAGGTTCTTCAGAAGCTGGAGAAGACTGAACGGTACAAGCTTGTTCAGTTCATCCATGGAGCTAAACCATCGCCACGACGTCGTGTGTACAAGGAGATTGACAGCAGGCTTGATAGACTAAAGGATCAGCTACGAGCTGGTGTGAAGGCACCCTTGGACTTTCTCAGTGCTGTTGGTCGACTAGTGAAGATGGAGTAAAACAAATTCTCAGACTTTTTTGCCAGTCAAAATATGCATAAGATGATGTAAAGATATTTGACCCTGTCAGATGTAAAGATATGAATTCAATTATTGTTCCATTTCACAAATATAGGAAAAACCCCAGGCATTTGTCCACCTTGTCTGTTGGAATGTTCCATTTATGTAATGGGGAGAAGATACGGCTGCTTGAAATCACTGGTGCATTACTTTGTTTATTCTACACTGTAGGCATTTGGAGACTACGTCGATTTTCTCCCCATCTATGCAAAGTTTTAAAGCAATGCCACTGAAAGATTCTGAAATTTTAGCAAGAACCTCATTGAAGATACCTGGGCTATATGTGCGCTTAACACTAAATTCTTTCTTACTCAATAAACCATTGCATTTGGTGGCCATTTTCTTTTTCTTTTTTGAGGTTCATAAACAATTTTTCAGTTGGTATCCATTTTTCAGCAACCTTTAAATGTCAAAAAGAGTCAAGTTTCAAAACATTTGAAAATAGATATACAGTCACAGATGGTAATATGCCATGCACACCTACCACTACTTGAGGTGACTATCGTGGCCATTTTGTTTTTCAATTTGGAGGGTCAAAAAAACATTTTTCAGTTTGGAATCCTATTTATTCAAGTTCAAGTTCATTCAGCCTATATTTTTCATTAGGGAACAAGAAGAAAGAATTCGGAAAATCATTTAAAATTTGCAAAATCATGATATAACATCCACTTTTTATAAAACTTATCTTGTTCACTTTTAGTGAAGGATATATTCTTTTCAATAAAATACCTATCTTGTAAATAATGTCTAAAATGTTTAAAACTAAGAGTAGTTTTTAAAACCTTACATTTATATATGAAGAATTTAGCTAACAACAATAATAAATCAAACACATCATCGGTATATACATTAGTTCTCATTCCAAACACAATAAGTTGCAGGTCCAATTTCATGTTGTGAACATGTTGACATTTATTGGCCTACCTTTAGAATACAGCACCACAAACTTTAAAAATACATCATAATACCCTTTTACGTAATGTAATGTGATTTTGTTCAAAAGCACGTTCTCGAAACAATGCCCTATGATGCCTGCATGGCAACACGGTTGTCTGGCTCAGCGAGTGCGTATAAGCTCCGCTCACGGGTGTTTCATCTCTACGAGCTATGTCATTGCATAAGCCCAATGATGTTGAAAGTTTCCAGTAGTTGTATACCGGCGGATGCGCAATATTTTACAAGCACCAGTTTGAAATATTTTTCTTTTTTCTCTAATACGCTCATATTTATTTGTATTATGGGCTGCTGAGGTGTTATGTTTTGTGTATTTTGTATTTCGTAATTTTTTTAATTTACATATATATTTTTGTCATTCAGTAATTTGCACCATTACATAGAAAAGTGTTTTATTAGTATTTTATTTTTCGAAGCGGTGCCGGTACGGTCAATGCATTCTATTTAATTAGGATTAATTCAAGGGGCTAGGGCTAGGGCTAGGACTAGGACTAGGAATAGGGTTAGGCTTAGAGCTTAGAGCTTAGGGTTGGGGTTGGGGTTGGGGTTGGGGTTGGGGTTGGGGTTGGGGTTAGGGTTAGGGTTGGGGTTGGGGACCTAATGCAATATAGTAGGTACATGTCCTGTGGTTCGGTCAATGCATTCTATTTATTAGGATTATTTCAAGGGGTTAGGGTTAGGGCTGAGGGCTGAGGGTTTAGGGTTAGGGTTAGGGTTAGGAACCTAATCCAATATAGTAGGTACATGTCCGGTGTAATACGCGAGTACCATTTGTTGTTTTTCCTTTTTGCATTTTAATACTTTTTTTTCACACAAAAACGGGAAACCAAAAACGTTGAAAGTACATTAAGAAATGGGTTAATGTAGAAATTTTGTGCTAATGGAAATTGGCCTGGAATTTGCACTCAAGCCTCATTCATACGCAACATAAATTTTGTAAAGTAATGATTCGAAGGCTAACTCACCCTCGTGCCGTCACTACACATGCTCATGTCTCCCTCGTTCCTTAGTGCGATCCACATTATCCTTACAGTGTTCCCTACATCACTTTTCTGTTGCAAAATCACCGATTTATACAAAAGCGCGTCATTCATGCATGTGTAGGAAAACTGGGTTAAATTATAGCGTAAGCATGGGGGCAGGGGCTTCATAACGGGATATTCAAACTATACGTACCACATATAGAATAACTGTGTACCAGATAGTCTTGTAGCACATTGTTTCACTTGCTCTACTACGGGACAACTTCTTGACCGGGGTTACCATTCATCGTAGCGCTAGATACATTGGGTAGGCCATTTGGTTGGTGCTAAATATGTTGGGTAGGCTCTGATTGGCGGAGACGTCCAAAAAAGTAGGTGAACTTTGACCCATGTCAGAGGTCGTTCTAGAGCACTATATAAGTGACCTGGCTCTCTGGATTCAGTGTCTAGCTTTCGGTCATCCGAGCATCAGGTAATATCTCTGTCCCGAGGTCCTGTTTCAGGATCATTCCCTCCCCGTTCGCAGAGTGGAATGTTAGGTTTTATGTAGGGGGATGCTAAGTTCTGTATATTCGTGTTAGGTCGGGTTGAGGGAAAAGTAGAAGTAGGAAACGGAATAGGTATTAAGCTTTAGACTTTGGGTAATGTCCAGTTAGACAAGGTTGGTTTGGGGTGGCTTTTCAGAAGAAGTTTCTATATGGATTGTTAAAATGGGGAAGTTAGGTTCCTGTTAAACTAGTGTTAGGTTGGGGTGGGGGAGAATTAGGAGTAGGAAACGGAATAGGAATTAGGTTATAGACTTTGGGTAATGTCCAATTAGATGGGGTTGGTTTCGGGAGGTTCTATTTTGAAGAGGTTATAGGGGTTTGGTGTTTTTCCTCACGAAGCTGGTTTTCTTAAACTTAATTATGTGAGTGAGAGAGAAGTGTAGTTTACAGACCGTTAAGTTTTTGTTTGTCTTTTGTAATAATTTTTTATCAGTGTTATCTTGTGTCTGTTATTTCCCAATAGGCTTTATGCCCGATTCACGAACTGGTCACTGAGTTTTGAGTAGATAGAGAACAGATCAACCCGAACGCACACCTATAAAATAAAAGTACACAACGCAAAGCCCAAACAAGGTTGATTAAACATCATGTTCCTACACACTACTTAACTTAACTCAGCTGTCACTGGGCGATGGTAGTCTACTGAGAACCATGCCTATTACACATGCACCGTGAAATCTACGTCTGACGCCTGACGTCAACAACCCTTTTCAGTTTGAGGCATATCGACTCATTCCACGTCACATGTTAATTTGTAGATTACGGAATTGGACGAGTGTGCCAAATGGCATCGGATCCATTCGGCAATTGTCCAGAGAATAAAATCACGAGACACCAAGTCTACCCGTAGCATTCGTAATTGTCTGTGACCTATTCGACTCTTTCCGTTCATTTCCGTGACGTCACAGGAATGACTTGATAAATTTGCACATTGTGCAACAGTGTGGACGTAGCTCAGTTGGTTAGCTGTCAAGCTAACAATCCAAAGGTCGCGGGTTCGCGTCTGTCAGGTTCTCACAAACTGGTTGCTTGTCTTAATGACACGTGACCTACGGCAGAGATCGTCCTCATGAGAAGTTGTGGTGCCGTATTCTAAAGGTGCTCCCATTTATCATTCAATAATTCTAACAAACATTTCCAGCTTGCACATGTTCACAATACCAAAACAAGTGGGGGATTGTTACAACCCCATATTGACAAAAGGTACATAAGTTACTATCAGCTTATTTGATCTTAAATAGAAATGAATGAATTAGTTGATAGAATACCATGTATAATCCTGAACTGAAACCATTGAAGTTTAGTATCCCTTGTAGTCTTTAATGGTTTTCAAAATATTTTTTCCCAGCAAGCATACAATCCGCCCACTCATTCATGAATTTAAGTTTACATCAGATGCAGTCAAAACATAGTAATAACACTTGGTTCCCCTCTTAACAGACATCAGTTTTCGATTAAGTATATTACCATCTAACTGCTCAAAAGAAGTAGGTTTCATTATCTTTAACTTAGTTTGATAACTTTTAATAGCAATGATAAATAAGACCATTATAAGGGAGAAAACTTATGTCAAGTTCAAAAGAGTTCTGAATTTCCTCAAGAGCATGATATGTTCCGTCTAAATTGATAAAATCACGAATCTGACTAACACCTCTCTCAAACCAAGCAGAACAAAAAATAACTTCTTTACCAATTTTTAAGTGCTTGTTATAATAGATTGGTTCTGTGATGAATTCATCAAATGAACATGGTTGAATCTTATGAGCAAACTTGTCAAAAGCAGAAATACAATCAAGCCAAAATTCATTCTTAATATCTTTGGAGAGTGTACCTGGAAAAGAATCACCAAATACAGCTAAATTTTCCATTTTGGGGGTGGAAGCATAGCACAAACATTTCCATTTGGAATCATAGCCAATATCCAACAACTTTCTCATCTAAGACAATTTTAAAGAACTAACATAAGAAGAAGCTTCAACCATACCAAGTCCATCAACCATACCAAGTCCACCCTCTTTAACAGGCTTACAAGCAACCACTCTTTTGATCTTATCAGGTTTACCACTCCAGAGAAATTGAAATAGTACTTTATTTAATTCATGCAGGAAGTTTCCTGGGGGGTTTGGGAGGGTCAGAAAGAGATAATTCAATTTTGAAATCAGTAATGATTTTATAATAGCAATACTACCAAGTGGTGTAATTATTCTTTTCATCCACCTGTTGATAATTAACTGTATCTCAAATAATTTATTTTCAAAATTCTTTCGATCCATAACATTTAAATCTGTTGAAAATATTACACCCAGGAGCTTAAAATATTCTGGATTCCATTGTATGTTGAAACAAGGTAAGTATCTGATTGAACGGTTCTTTCTTGCCCCTATCCATATTACCTGAGACTTATCATAGTTAATCTTAAGACCTGAGATATTCAGCAAAGAAGTTTAAAGTGTCAACTGTAGCTTCAAAAGATTTCTGAGAACCATCTAGAATAAACTCTGTATCATCTGCATATTGTGTCAACAGATACTCCTCCTCATTAACTGTAATTCCTTTAATATCATTATTCTTTCTTATAAGACCAGCCAGGATCTCGACACAAAGGATGAAGATATACGGGGAAAGAGGATCGCCTTGTCTACAGCCTCGTTCAACATCAAACCAAGGAGACAATGTACCATTTATAATCAAACAAGATCTGGCATCATTATAAAGAATATTAAAACTTGATAATGTCCTCTCCAATTCCAAAAAAATTTATAATGTCTTATTAATAAATGACCAGGAGACAGAATCCAATGCCTTTTCAAAATCTATTAAAAATAACATTCCAGGAATATCATTAGATTCTGTGTAATTCATCAAATCATATATCAATCTTATGTTATCACCAATATATCTGTTAGACATGAATCCTGTTTGATCAGGGCTGATCAATTTTGGGAGAACGCGCTTGAACCTCTCAGCAATAACAGATGAAAGAAGTTTATAGGCAGTACTGAGAAGTGTAACATGTCTCCAGTTTAAAAAAACCCGCTTGGGCTTATCTCCTTTTGGAATACAGGTAATGATACCTTGTCTCTGAGTGACTGGCAGGTAACCATTAGCAAAGCTATAATTAAAAGACCTTAACAAGAAAGGGGATAAATCTTTCCATTTTTTTTTATATAAAACTCATATGTGAACCCATCCGAACCTGGACTTTTATTATTTTTGGCCTTCTTCAGACATTTTAGAAGTTCATCATAAGTTATTGGACCTTCTAATGAGTTCGATTCTTCTTTATTGAGCCTACACAAATCTTCCTCTGAAAAAAATTCAGCAAGGTTACAATCTTCCAAGACATGGTCCTTGGAAGAGTACAATCGTTCATAAAAAGACTTTGCTTCAAGGACTATATCGCTTGTACTCTCTAGAATAGACCCATCTTCCAGCTCCAACTGAGACATACCCTTATTTACAAAATTCCTGTTTTCTAGATTCAAAAATAACAACTAACCTTCTCCCCTTCGTCTATCCACTTAGCTTTTGAGCGAATAAAAATGCCCTCCATCTTAGCTTTGCGAATCTCCTCTAATTCTGTCCTTTTTTCCTCCTGTTCCTTACAATCTGATAAGTTGGTTTCTCAACATTTTATGTCATCTAATAAATCTTGTTCTTTTTTGGATTTAGTTTTTAAAAAAAATGAAGAATATGAAATAGACTTACCCCGGATTTCCATTAGAAGAGTTTCCAAAAACAACTGATCATTAACAGAAAAATCAATTTCACCCAAGTTGACCTCACTAATATCACTATCATGATCCAATGAAGGAGCATATTGTCTGACAACATTACTAATGGTTTCTTTAACAGATAAAACATATTTAGAATTCCTTAATAGTGAATTATTGAATTTCCAATATGTACTTTCATGATCATCATTTCAGAGAATTTCATTTGAATGTCAATAAGCGAATGGTCTGTTCTGTATCCAGCATTTATAGAGGACTGACAAATAAATGAATGTAAATTCTGAGACACCAGGAAGAAATCTAGCCTTGCTTGTCTAATAGGATTAGGACGCCTCCATGTATAGCTGTGTACTTCTGGGTTATGGTCTCTCAAAACATCTACAAGGTCAAGATGCCCAATCATCTCAATCACTTGCTTTCTAGAATTAGGGTTGTTTATATGTTGATAATAAAAAGTATCCAAAGACTGTTGTAGACACAAATTAAAATCCCCGGCTATAATGCAATGAGAGTTTCCAAAGGCTTTGATTCTATCCATCACCCTGGCATAAAATTCAGGTTCATCCACATTTGGACCATATATATTGACTAGAGTCATCTTTTTCTCACATATAATAATACTCAACATCAAAAGATTGCCCATGTCATCCCTAAAAGAATCACGTATCTTGTAATCGATATTATTAGAAAACATGATGGCAACTCCTCTTGACTGCCCGTTATTACTATTAAATAGTACATCAGAGCCCCATTCACTTCTAATAAAAGGTTCCTTTTCTTTCAAAAAGTGAGTACAGTGTACTCTGTCAATACCGGCATCAGTCGGGACCAAGTAAAAATGCCGGTTTTGACAGAGTGCCGGTTTAGCTAGGTTCGCTTATGACGCCTGCGCACACGGAAGTTCGCTGTCGTACTGTCACTTTAGCATTAACAAGATGTTTGAATAAGAAACAAGGCAGTGTCTGAATGCACATTCATGTTGTTTAAATCAAATAAAAATGTCTGAAATCTCTTATTAAATTTCAACTGATCATATATTATCGGCAGAATTAAAATTATAAACTATGTTTCGCAATGTTATTGCAAACAACGATTCTTGTTTATGCTTCGCAGCGGGTCTACAATAGCATTGTCAAAGAGCAAAGTAACGATGTTTCAAACATCGAGGAAATCATTAAATAAATTGAAATCAACAATAACATTCATAAAAGTTGTCAAACGTACATATAAAATTACTATTTCCATTCTTTTGGCGATCATGCAATGTAAGTCAAGTCACTGACAAGTTACATCTCGGCTTTCACCACGATGCTTAATGTGAAAATATATGCGAAGCATTTTTGTCATAGGCCATAACCTAGCACGATATGTCCAATACGTTCCATGATTTACGTATAGGTAGCGATGTCTTTCTTAATATGTTCAGAATAGCATTATTTTACCCAAAACCTTTCGTCTGAATCTAAAACTTTTCGTTTACGAGGACGGTATCCATTTCCATGATATGATTGGCTGCTTAGGTCACGTGTGTCTGATTTTGACCAATCCACGACCCTTATAAGCAGAGTGTAGTGAAAAGCGTCGTTAGAAACCAATCTTTATCCAATAAAATCGCTTCTTACAAATGTGAAAATACTCTCGGCAAGAGTACAGTGATATTGTTGATGTTCAGAGCTTTCGAACGATACACGCCATCAAACGATTCGCCTCTATGTAAGTGACACGTGTCACTCACTAATTAACAAGAAACTGATTGACACTTCCCGTTTCTGAATAATCACGGGAGTCGATACCCGCGAATCAACAAAATGTAAACACTTGCTTGTTTATACAGTCAAACTGCCCACTACATGTATTGATTACTCTATGTAAGTGTTACGTACCACTCACTGATTAACAAGATACTGATTAACACTTCCCGTTTCTGAATAATCTCGGGAGTCACAGCGAATTGTGTTGTTACATCATTTGGACCTAATTGCATCAAAGGGTTACGCCGTCTTTCATGTGCCGGTTTTTACAGATTCGTTTTCATAACAACTTGTTCGTTGGGACTGAAAAACAATGCCGATATCCTGAATAGACAGATGCCGATGTTTACAGAGGTTTCTAAATGATAATAACGTGCATTTCTGCCGGGACTGAAACTTTGTGCCGATGTAGACAGATTGCCGGTGTTAAGAGAGGCCGGTATTGACAGAGTCCACTGTATCTTGCAAAAAATAGATATGATAGTTTTTAGCTCTCATAAAATTCAAAACATCCTTTCTTTTAGCATAATCATTAAGGCCCCTACAGTTGACGGAACAAATAGATATATTTAAGTCATCCATTTAGACATGTAAACACTGAAATATCTATAAGCAAGTAATTACCATTATCATCTTTATATGTATCATGTAATTCATATTCAAAATTATTATTCAATAAAAACCACAACACCTTGTGACTGGGAAGTATGACAATTAAAGACACAATTGTAACCCCATTCAGACCTCAGTAATGATTCATTTTCAGAAACAAACTGAGTATCTTGCAGCAAATATAGAGAATATATATTGGTTTTCAATTGGTTATCGGATAATTCCTCGGACGTGCACTTCAAACCCATGAGATGTATGTTCTCGAGTAGGAAAATATTGGTGAGCGATATTGTGTCTTCCACGGTCACGGTGACTCCCTGCAGACTGGTGTAGGTGTTAACGTTCACCCGCACAAAAATGGAGCTAACTTGGTATTGTTGTTGTTTGGCCCAGCGGAGTTTGATCCCTTTCACGATTTCGCTGAGATAGACTTGGATGTAAAGCGTGGATTTCGCCGGCAGATTTTCCAGGATGTTTACCACACTGTCGAATTCCGATACCATCTGCAATCCCACGTTTTGCGTCCCGGGTTTGCTCGACAGCATGTGGGCTACTCTTTGCCTCAACGTGCTGTGCTGACGATCACGCTGAGTCTTTGCGTAGGGACGTAAGCCACGAGCAGCGTTCCGTTCTTCATGACTTTCGTCAGGTAGTGATTTTTGTTGTCTGTGAAAACATGGGGAGAGCCGAGCGTGATGTTGAGATTCCAGTCAATTTGGGATGGCACTAATACCCATTTGTTGTCGTCGTTGAAGATGAGAGTGTAGTGCGTGTTTCTGGAGACGGCCGTGGTCGCGATGTCGTCCAGATGGAACAGGCTGTCACGGAAGGCTGGGGTTATTGTCCATTCTTCCTCGTCGTTGCGGATCAGGTCGTACCGAGATTTGTTGACTGCTCCTTCGGTATCGACGAAATCGCCTAGGTTGTTGTTCTTGCAACCACCGGCGGCAGTAGAGGGCGTCAGTTCGACGTGTTTGTAAATGTTGTTTTTCAGTTGCAAGGCGTACAGTTTTCCGTTGACTCTGGGTTCTTCGAATCCGCGCATGTCCTGGACGGAGATTGCTTTGTTGGTGCATTTTATAATGCGTGTTCCTGAACCATGAGACTCCGTCATTGTCGTATGTGCAGCGTCGTACTGAGATATCCTATACTTACGGGATCGTGTTTAATGTCTAAAACTGATATTTTCAAGTCCATGATGTTGCCTGGGATTAATTTCTTGTACTGCCGCGACGAAAACGATTCGGTTCTGCCGTCGTTGTACTTTTCCGTTTTCACCGGCACGGCTCTAAGCAGGGTCGAAGGTCGTTCGTCTTGAACGTTGTCGGTCGTTCTCAGCTGATCGAGATGAATGCACAGTCCGCGATACGGAACGAGATTGGGTAATTTCGTGCCGGTCACGGTGGTTTTCGGTGGTATGTTGTTCGACATCAACCTGAGCGTTCCAGCCAACGGCCGACTGAGTCTCAAGTCGTTTTTTTCCGTTGTTGGTTAACACAACCGTGCCGTTTGAGTCATTCATTTTGAGTTCGGCTCCTGCGGGTTTGAAGATTTCGTCGTTGAGGGAGCACATGCTGTAGTAGCCATCCGTTATTTGGTTGCGTTTGTCGTTATGATCAGCCTGTTGTTGCTGCCTCTGATGTTGATCCATCGCGGGTAGTAGGCGATATCGCAGAGTGCGACTTCGAGCTGACCCGACATATTATCGATGGCGTGCAGCAGGTGAACGGACGTTTTTTCCATAAGCGTTACGTACATATTGAAAGTAGATATGCATACTAGAATTAATGTAACAATTCAATATGTACAAACCTGGAGTGTTTCATTCTAAAAGTGACAATATAAGTGCTACTGATCTAACGCAACCGAGTATTCTGGTCGATGCAAAGGATGGTTTACATTTCATAGTTCGGTTCATCGATGTGTTTAAATATTACGTGTTTTCTGTCACGAATGTGAAAACGGTACACGCTTGGTTTAACAACCCGATGCAGTTCTGGCAGAATCAATTCAATTTCGCCGTGTGGTGCGAGACGACCAGGTGCGGCAGGACGTTGAACGACACTCGTCGTGATGCGCAGAGTCGGTCTGTATTCTCGTTTCACATGTACTACCAGATAAGACGTATCCTGAAAGAAATCAGCGCCCCGATTCCGCAGGACAAGGTGTGGAATGCCGTAAACAATCCATACGAACGATGTACGTACGAACATGTTTGCGTTTGCTGGGTCAAAGCCACGGTTTGGGCATTCCCATCATTCACAACATGTCTCTCGTGGAAGCCAGCAAACAGCTGGTGAAAGATTGGGGTTACAAGTAGTATCATTACGTCACGACAACCGAGTGGAACGACAATTACATGGCTTTCAACGTCAGCAAGGATTACCGTGTTTGGAGGTTTGAGCAGGGACCCGCAGACGATTGGAAAATGTTCATGCTGGACACTTCGAAAGGGTTTACTAGTGCCGGTGTCGTCAGATTGAACGATTCTATTCGAACGTAAGTGTTGGCTGTGCTGGGCGCTCAGACGCAAACGTGTTCCAGCATCGTGGGTGAAGGGACGGCTTACAACGAGCAGAAACAGTTCGTGGTTAACGTTGAGGATGCCATTGCTAGACCGGTCGTTCTACCGAGTGCCATCAAACGCTATCAAAACGCACTGGAATACGCCTGTTCGAAAGTTGACTACGTGTGTTCATCACGGGATGTACATGGCTCCGAGCGATATGCAACTGAGGGTGAACAGAGTGGTGGGCTACAACAACGAAATCATCATCGCTTGGGCTTGAACCCGGACATCAATAACGCAACTCAAGTCGTGCCGTAGTACGAAACGAGGCATCGTGGCACTGACACCAGAAGTAGAACCACCACAAAAACAACAACAGCAGCAGCTGCCCCTGTACATGCAGGCAAACAACCAGCGGCACGTCGATCGCAAAACGGTGCTGGTGGTCGGCGGGATCACGGTCAGACTGTGCCTCATATGGTTAAAACTTCCTTAGCTGCGACGTACACCAGACCCGCAGGGGCGACTACGAAAGCCCACAGGTTTTGACCGAGCCCCACGTGACCATTTTTGACAAGAAGCCTAACAACCAGGAAACGATGCTGCCCAAGATGCCAGGCAGTTCTTCGGCAGTTATGCCGGCCAGTTTAGGCAGGGCCTTGCCGAGAGATTTCAAATGTGTTTTGATCCAGTCGCCTTATGAGGATGATGATGATGGGCTTGGTGGTGAGCCGCCCATCAGCG
Source organism: Haliotis rubra (assembly GCF_003918875.1). NCBI lineage: Eukaryota > Metazoa > Mollusca > Gastropoda > Lepetellida > Haliotidae > Haliotis > Haliotis rubra. The sequence continues at coordinate 752,681 of NW_025766570.1, read as the reverse complement.
ATACGACCAGGGTCGATATGATGAAGCCCAAAGCCGTCAGAATGCTGGCGATGGTGATCCCTTGTTCCCGGAACAGAGTTCGGATCCTGTCAGCCAATGTGGTATCTTCATTCAAGACTCGGTCGATGGTTTCGCGCACGCGGCTGATCTGCGATCGGAGGTCTTCCCGGTTAGAGGAAGTGGCTTCCAATCGGGTCCGTCTCTCGTCTTCCAGGTCGCGCAATCTCTTTTTCATGGCCTCGTGGTCCACGATCCTGAGTTTTCTTTTCTCGCAAGCGATGTGCTCGTCGATTTCATTCAGTTTACTCTGTGCACATTTTTCAAGGCTTTGTCTAGGCTACAAAGTTCCCTAAGGGGAAGTTCGAAACCGGGCAAGGGTTTGTCCCAGTACTGGTTCAATAATTTTTCGATTTCGTCCAACGCTTCTTTGGCACGCTGGAGCACTTCTCTCGGATCGGCGCCGGCACCAAGTTCGGTTCTTACGTTTTGCAGATCTCGTACGAACTTCAGCAGAAGTAATCTCGCAGCTTTAATTCGTCGCGGATCAGTTGACTACCGCCACGGCGACTGGCTAGTGTAGACAGGGCGAGCAGTTTTCTCTTGTGTTTGTTCATGAGATCGACCTCCGGCTGGGCTTTCAATCACGGTGTCCCTTCGTTGTCGATTTTGAACTGGGACAGTCGCGTCCCAATGGTTCGACGTAATTTTTATCGCGCTTTAGGGCATTGTAATAATGTTCTATGGTCTGCTTTAAAAGTTCGTTTCCCACGGTGTCGCCCATGAACAAAGTGTCCTCTGCTTCGTCGTCGTTGTCTGAATCGTCCATCTGAATATCGTCAGCCATTATTATTTTTTATATTAAACTTATGATATAGTTTCAGTATAAACAATGTCGCAATACGGCCGAAAGCTAGATCCTTTCCAAAGATAGAGAGAGCCGCTCGGTGTCAAAGCCGTGCCTCAGTCGGTGACCATCCCCAACAATCTGAGCATGATCGATCAAAACCAAACGCTGCTGGTTCGATTCCCTGGAACGGCTAGACTGGCTTTCCACATCACTTTGGAGTCCACGAACAACAAACGCACGATCGTGCGGATCCTGGGTCGCCCCATCGTCAAGAAAACCGCCATCAAAATCAGTGGGAACAAGGTGCTGAGCATTGACGACAGCGACATATTTTTCACTTATATGGAACTCTGGAGAACCGAGAACGAATGTAATAACATGTTGTATCAAGGACTTCGTTGGGCTACCTGCAAATCGAATGACATACGTATGGGAAAAGTTTTCACGCAAGTTAAGCTTCGATGGGATATCGGCAGGGGACAAAGCCGTCGCTGAGGTGTATGGGAACCGGTTTTGCATACAGCTTGACTTCGACTGCGCTGCAGTTGTCCAGGATGAACAGCGTAGATTCCCCTCTCCGTGTACGTCTTGTTCACCCGTATAGTGGGGCAGATAATGAGGATGTGGTCAAACAGGTCACGATAGTATCCTGCCAGCATGTCCATCATGAATGCCGTCTTGCCATCCACAATGCAACAGCAGACGACGCAATCACAATTAGAAATAAATCCGCATGTTATGTTATAATTTTTTTTTAAAAATATATATATTTTATATACACACGATGTTGTTCGAAGGAAAAACATTTGTCAACAATGCATATCACGCCGCCGTGGTCACCGGACTAACCGTAGGTTACGAAAATGGTTCTCAAACAGCCGACGATCAAACTCGATTTCAACGTGCACAACATGGGCATGCCTGTCATGGACTTAGGGATGGCGATGGCCAGCAAGGACATTTTCGTGAAACAAGGAATTATACCGGAAAATATTTTAAAGCAATATTAAAAGAACCACATAACATAAAAGAATGGCTACGATCGCCATGATGGTCGGTGGTGCATTAGTCAACGCCCTGGCATTTTCCGGCAGCAATTATCTCTTCTCCAAATAACGAACGTCGAACCGAACGCGACCGAAATGGAAGCGGAACGTAAACGTCACGATTTGGCCGTGGAGAAACAGCAAGCCGCTCAAGCTGAGTACTCCCAAAAACGCATGCAGAGATTTCATCAACGACCAACTCACTCGCGAAAACCACGCCGTTCAAACGTTCAAGAACGTCGATGACGCCATGAGAGAATACAAATACGGCGACAAACCCACCCTCTCTCAGTATTACACGCCTTCCCCGGACCAGAAAGACCAGGAACTGATTTTCGTGGCGCTGGGTCTAGCGGCAATCGTGTTGATTGCCAAACAATTAGACTAAAAATATATTTATGTGTATATATAAAGATGAAACGTGCACCGTATAATTGCCAGTACGTGCTGCTAGGAAAAACCGAAACCTGCAGCAGGAAATGCACCACCGAATATTGGCATACACATGATGTCCATACAGAGGTACATGCAAACTGTTCGTGACAATCTGGGTAATATTTTAGGAAATAATCAATTTTAATTCTTAAGTCCGGTGAAAGGCTAACTATCCAACGTATTGACGGGGTGGCTAACATTTAATAGCGAGATTTCGCATCTGAATACAGCAAAAATGCAACCTATTAGAGATTTGACTTCGCATCTGAACATAGTGAAAAACTCTATTAGAGATTTGACTTCGCATCTGGATATAATTATTTTCCATTTAGAAAAAAGTCAACGAACAACCTCCCACTCCCACGGTGAAACAGCTCAAACTCCAAGCGTAGGAACCTCGGCTCAGAGGTTATTCACGCATGAGGAAAGCCGAGCTCGTCGAACTGCTGGAGGAACACAAACCCGTCAAACTACGCTTCCCACGGACAAAGCACGCCATAGGTAAGTATCTGAGAGGCTGGAGGCTGGACGTCGACAAAACATGGACGTCGATCAAATCGCTGGTCGACGACAAAGTCATCGAGGAACTGAACGATCTGGGAAGCCTCAAATTTCAAATCACGGTGAAAATGTCTCTGGAAAAACAGCAGGCCAACGGTAGCACCGAGCACGTTCAGCCTTATTTCAGAGGCAAGCAAGAAGTCGCAACACAACCTGAATTCATCGACGCGTCTATCGACACCTCGTTGCAAAAAATATGAGAATCCCTGGAATGCTACACGCACATGGGTTCGGGTTGGGTCGTGGGAAGCATCGACACGGTCTATCTGGACGTAGCGAACTCAAAGGGGGATCGTACCGGGACATGCTACCATACTACATGAAAAAACAAGCCATGGTCAACGTCAAAAACAAAGGCGACGATTGCATATTCGGACAGACCTTCGAACTATCCCGAAGACGACGGGTTCAACTGGGACGGCATAGACGTACCCACTCCCATCTTCAAGATCACCAAACTCGAAAAACAGAATAAACACATAGCCATCAACGTCTTCGGACACGAAGTGAACACAACGATCGTGCACAGGATCAGCCCCCTACCGAACGGACGCAAGACGATAAATTTATTCATGATCCAGCGAGGCGACAAGTATCACTACGAGTGGATAAAAAGTTTCAGCATACTGTTGTACGATCAATCACAATACAACGGGAAAAAACACTTCTGCGAACAGTGCCTGCACAGCTTCACGTGAGCTGACCTGCTGGAAGCGCACTGGGAGGATTGCCAAGGCGTGGGTGAGACGTCCGTCCGAATCGACATGCCCGACGAAAACGACAACATCTTGAAATTCGTCAACCACAATCATCAAATGCGCATGACGAAGGATGACCAGCGAACTCATTAGAAGGCTAAGAATGCGACGTGTGCGCCGAACCTCTGTGCGGCGCATCCGTGAGAGATCATTGCCACGTCACCGGTAAGTACAGAGGTGCCTCTCACAACACGTGCAACTTGAAGCTCAAAATCAATCCCAAAACCATCAAAATCCCTGTCGTGTTTCACAATCCTCGCAGTAACGATTCTCACCTGATCATGCAGGCCATCGCGAAGGTCGACGGCAACATAACGTGCATCCCCAACAACATGGAAAAATACATCTCGTTCTCGTTAGACGGTCTGAAATTTATCAACAGCGTTCAGTTCCTGCTGTCGTCTCTAGACAGTCTGGTGAACGCCAACGACCCGGACGACTTCGACATCACCAATAGATACACCGACGCCGATACTCGACCTCTGCTGCTGAGGAAGGGCGTCTACCCCTATGAATACATGGACGATTGGTCTAAGTTCGACGAGACGCAATTACCTCCCATCGACGTCTTTTACAGCAACTTGACCGAACCGACCATCACCCTGGACGATTACGGGCATGCCCTCAACATGTGGGACAAACTGGGCTGCAAGAATTTGGGCGACTACCATGACCTGTACTTGAAAACCGACGTGCTGCTGCTGGCTGACGTGTTTGAGATATTCAGAAAAACGTGCTTGAAACAGTACGGCCTAGACCCCGTGTGGTATTTCTCATCCCCCGGTCTCTCTTGGGACGCCTTGTTGAAAAAGACCGGCGTGGAACTGAAACTACTGACGGATTACGACATGCACCTGTTCGTAGAGAAAGGTCTGCGAGGCGGGTTTTCCATGACCTCCAAACGCTACTCCAAAGCCAACAACAAATACGTTCCAGGTCACGACCGAGCAATCCGACCAAACACATCCTCTATCTCGACGCCAACAACCTGTAAGCTGGGCCATGAGTCACTATCTACCCACCAGGGTATTCGAATGGGTCTCATCTCATATAGACGTCGATAGTATCGCGCCTGATTCGAACAAAGGCTACGTACTGGAAGTGGACTTCGACTATCCCGCAGAACTACACGAATCGCACAACAGCTATCCACTAGCTCCCGAACGATTGATGGTGGACCCGGACTGGATGTCTGAATATCAACGGAACCTGCTGGGAAAAAATAAGCCGTATTTGGCTAACGTCGAAAAACTTGTACCAAACTTGATCAACAAGAAAAATTGAAAATTTTATTATAAATTGTATACAGTCATCCCTCGCGATAACGCGCTTCGCGATACCGCGGATTCGGTTAAACCGCGGGGTAAAGCATGGCTCCCAAAAAGTTCATGTGAATACACGTTGCGTAACAAGAGCAAAGCACTGACCGTATAATCCGTCCATAACAACACGTGTTCTCCATATCTAACTGGGATCGTCAATTGATCCTTGATTGTTAAATAAACATCTACCTCATATGTTGTTGCATTATCTGTTGCTTGAGTAAATTAATGAGATCAGCTGTTTGAACTGTCTAAACTAATTTGAACATCAAACATGCCGCGTGTGGTCGTTGGAGTTACAACATGGTGGATGCCTGCTCAGTGTCAACCGGAGTGGAATCCGGACAATAACCGGAAAAAAATAAGAATCACCTCAAATATGAAAAAGAAAACATTCTCAGTACAGAGAACCTGAAACAAAGCACTTTGTAACAGTTTCAATTAAGCTGTAATCACATTACGCTGTAATCATATTCAAAATAGAAGTGAGTGCTGAAATCATTTTCAGTATAAAAGTTCAGGTCGCAGTTGTTCTGTACCATATGTGAATTTCACCATGGCATCTACAAAGAACAAATGTCAAGCTTACACAGTTGCAGAGAAATTGGCCCTTATCAAGAGAGTTAGGAATGGAGAGTCACAGGCCAGCGTGAGTCGCAGCACTGGAGTCCCGTCAGGCACCCTCAGGGGCTGGTTAAAAGATGAGGAGAAGTTGAAGGGATTCGTGATGGAGACGGAAGATATCGGAGGTCTTGGCTTAAAGAAGGCTAAGACAGCATACGACACGATGCTGGACAAAGCCCTTTTTACATGGTTTACACAGTCGAGACATGACGGAACACCAATATCTGGGGAGATTGTGAAAATTCAAGCTCAAAAGTTTTCCAGACAGATTCATGGATCCGAGGACACTTTCAAGGCCAGCTCTGGATGGTTATGGCGACCAGGAAGCAGCTAGTCATTATCCGACTGAACTACGGCAGCTGATCGAGTCCGAAGGCCTGGAGCCGGATCAAATATACAACTGTGACGAAACTGGGCTATACTATAAGATGTTGCCGGACAGAACTTTATCCATGCCAGAAGAAAAACGCCCAGCTGGGTTCAAGAAGGCCAAACAACGCGTCACAGTTTTGCTGACAAGTAATAAAACGGGAAAGCATAAGCTGAAGCCCCTCATCATAGGAACGTCGAGAATCCACGCTGTCTCCACCATGTCAACCGATCAACTTTACCTGCTGTCTACGCCGCCACTAAGAATGCCTGGATGACAGCAGCTATCTTTGAAGAATGGTTTTTCCATAAGTTTATTCCTGCAGTCAGAGAATATCTACAATCTTTAAGACTTGAGGAAAAGGCTATTCTGTTGATGGACAATTGCCCCGCCCACCCACCTACGACCACGCTGATATCGCATGACGGGAAGATTAGAGCAGTGCTTCTCCCAAAGAACACCACCTCTCTCCTTCAACAGATGGATCAAGGCATCATCCAAGCGTACAAGTCGCACTACCGAAGAGGACTTGTGGATAGAGCCATTGAATCGGGACTCACTCCCGTTGATTTCCTAAGGACCGTCACAGTCAAAGATGCAATAACCACCTCCCACATGGCATGGCAAAGCGTATCACAGAAAACGATCGAAAACTGTTGGAACAAGGGTCTCGGTGAAGCTTTCGCCATCACTGACGACGACGACTTCCTTGGATTTTACCCAGAAGATGTGACGGATGCACTCACAAAGTATGAGGCATATGCAGCCGAGAACGCCCTCATCACCAGCCCCGAAACTGTGGACTTGTACAATGCAATTGACAATGATCTTCCTGTGTTTGGAAGCCAGGGGGATGAAGAAATAGTTGAGGATGCAATGACATCAGCAAATACAGAAGTGGAAGATGATAACGATGTCATCAAACCAGAAAAAGAATGCAGTACACCAGTTTCAGAGGTTTTATTATGTGCCAATATTGTTTTCAAACATATGGAACGATCAGCTGACTTTACTGAACTGTCTCTTATGCAAATGCAGAACATTGTTGACAAATTGAAAGGACAAGCACAAAATGTGAAAAAGCAGACAAGCTTATGTGACTATATCAACAAGAGTCATCAGAAGATGACATATCCCCCCGGCCCCCACATCTTTGAAAGAACAAATCATCTGACAGTTACTTAAAGTCCAGCTTGATTTTAGACTAAGTGCAAATCGTTTCCATGGAAACCGAGAAAATAATAAATCACAAATATCTGCAAATAGCAAAAGGCATCACTTCAATATCTGCCTCACATATCTGCCAAGTTTTGCTGAAAGATATAGAGAGGTTTTTGAGTTGTGCTCCGGAAACGAAGCCCACCCCTCACTTTTGGGATTAAGTCCGAATTGTTTCCATGGAAACCGGGAAAAATAAAAATGCCAAAAATCTGCAAATAGCAAAAGGCACAACTTTAGGATCTGTTTGATATATCTATCAAGTTTTGTTGAAAAATATTATATGGTTTTTGAGTTGTGCTCCGGAAACGAAAGCAATCCTTACTTTTTGAGACTAAGTTCAAAATGTTTCCATGGAAACCAAGAAAAATAAAAATGCCAAAAATCGGCAAATAGCAAAAGGCACCACTTAAGGTTCTGTTTCATACATCTACCAAGTTTTGTTGAAAAATATTGAACGGTTCTTGAGTTATGCTCCGGAAACGAAGCCCACCCCTCACTTTTGGGACTAAGTCCAAATCGTTTCCATGGAAACCGGGAAAAATAAAAATGCCAAAAATCGGCAAATAGCAAAAGGCACCACTTAAGGTTCTGTTTGATATATCTCCCAAGTCTTGTTGAAAAATATTATACGGTTCTAGAGTTATGCTCCGGAAACGAAGCCCACCCCTCACTTTTGGGACTAAGTCCAAATCGTTTCCATGGAAACCGGGAAAAATAAAAATGCCAAAAATCGGCAAATAGCAAAAGGCACCACTTAAGGTTCTGTTTGATATATCTACCAAGTCTTGTTGAAAAATATTGAACGGTTCTTGAGTTATGCTCTGGAAACGAAGCCCACCCCTCACTTTTGGGACTAAGTCCGAATTGTTTCCATGGAAACCGGGAAAAATAAAAATGCCAAAAATCGGCAAATAGCAAAAGGCACCACTTAAGGTTCTGTTTGATATATCTACCAAGTCTTGTTGAAAAATATTGAACGGTTCTTGAGTTATGCTCCGGAAACGAAGCCCACCCCTCACTTTTGGGATTAAGTCCGAATCGTTTCCATGGAAACCGGGAAAAATAAAAATGCCAAAAATCTGCAAATAGCAAAAGGCACAACTTTAGGATCTGTTTGATATATCTACCAAGTCTTGTTGAAAAATATTGAATGGTTCTTGAGTTATGCTCCGAAACGAAGCAATCCTTACTTTTTGAGACTAAGTCCAAATCGTTTCCATGGAAACCGGAAAAATAAAATGCCAAAAATCTGTGAAATGCAAAAGGCACCACTTTAGGATCTGTTTGATATATCTACCAAGTTTTGTTTGAAAAATATTGAACGGTTCTTGAGTTATGCTCCGGAAACGAAGCCCACCCTTCTTTAAGACTAAGTCCAAAACGTTTCCATGGAAACCGAGAAAAATAAAAATGACAATTATCTGTAAATAGCAAAAGGCACCACCTTAGGTTATTTTTGACATATCTACCAATTTTGGTTAAAAAATATCGAACGGTCTTTGAGTTATGGTCCGGAAACAAAATGATTACGGACGGACGGACGGACGGACAGACAGACGAGGCGACGACTATATCCCACCGCATTATATGCCGGTGGGATAAAAAGGCTTGATATGTATCGACGAAAATGACGTGAAACCCAGAAAAAGCAGTAATTAAAAAGAATTGTTAATTATCTACCTTGAGCACTCTCTGCATTTTTTTTTTATGCAGGACAATAAACATGTAAATACATGTAAATATACTTTGATCAATATTTGTATTTTTTATTACACACATTCATGTCATTAAACAAATTAAACGTTTTTTAAAGCTCACTTCGTGTTTCTCTTCATTCTTGAGACAGGGTGGACTTTCTCCGGATTTTAAAGCGATCATCCAATCACTGCCTCCCTTTTTGTAAACAAACTGGTACGATTTATTTGATTGGCTAAGCAGCTCGCATGTCGCCGCCTCGCCATGTGTTTGTGTAGGTGAGTTGACATCGGCATTTGAAAAGAATAAGTCCTTATTTACATCGATCCGGCATGTAAATAAACATCTGAACGATAATTAACACCCATACTGTTAAATTATGGAAGCAAGCCTGCAGTGAACTCTTTATTGGCGAAATGCGTGACATTGCTTTGTTTAGAAAAATGGCTGAACAATCAGTCGCGATCGAGTTTGATAGTGAAACAAGCAGTGTAACACTCACCATATCTTAGCATATTTGCATTTTAAAGATCAATCTTACTAAAAGAAAACACACAAATACTTGGTACAAATTTATTTTCGTAGTTTCGCTAGTTTTGTAACCATTCACAGATAGTCATACGTTTTTTGTGTATACACACGTACATGTTTATTAGTCTTTCACCCGGCGGTCTACATTCCACGTTAGCAATAACGCGGGTTTCTAATAACGCGGGGGGTCGTCCGTGTACCCCGAGACCCGCGTTATTGTGAGGGATGACTGTATTTTATATACTTATCCTATCTCACGGTATGCACCTCTCCTCTTCTTCTACGACCATGTGTGGAAACGTGCTGTAGGCTAATTTGAATCAAATCTTACTGGCCTCTGACCCGCCCTGACCTCTGACCCCACTCCAACATCAGCACCTGTCAATCATCTCCGCAAGCTTGGAGCTCGCTCAGATGATCATGTGACTACCTGTGCCTGTCATTCTCGTCTTGGAGCTTCCAGTAATATGTGATGTGGGGCAGGTCGGGTGGGATCTATCGCGTGAGATAGGATAAGTATATAATATACAATTTATAATAAAATTTTCAAATTTTTAAACTTATCCTATGTCACGGTATGCATAATCCCACGGCTGGTAGGCGGGTCGCAGATTACCCCGTTACTACCACCAGGAAAAAACGCATAACCCAAGGAGGCCAGGAGAAAGCACCAACTCCCGATATGCAAACTCCAACTTGAGATGGGTTTCTTCACGTAACCCCTTGGCTTACACAGCACCTTAATCTGGCCAGTCCCTGCTTCGAAACTACCCCCCACAGACAAACGGAATTCAACACTTCACTGACAGTAATTGCTCAGAGAGTAGAGGTCAGTTAGCGGAGTGTCGATCATCTCTGCATGTAGCACAAGACTGGCCTCACAGTCTATCAAGTCATAACTTATGACAGTTCAGACACGCCCTATTCCCATAGGTGAGAATGATCTAAGCCCAAGAGAAAAAAGTACCAAGATATGGATTACATCGATATCTTATATTAGGTACAGAGCAAAACCGACCAAGGAAGGATTGCATTATCTGCGAACACGGGCTGATGACAATTGCTGCGCCAGGACCAAGGGGCCGAATTGATGTAGACCTTCCACGGCTGTAACCGATAGGTCCCTCAGGTAGTGTGAAGCAAACACCGTATCGGATCTCCAAAAACAGCCCTCCATGATGGACTGCAGGGAACAATTTCTGTGAAGAGCCATGGTGGAGGCAAGAGCTCGAGTCTCATGAGGCTTCGCCGTCAAAGGTGGAGGTAGGTCAGCAAAGGCATAAGCACACAGGATTGTAGTTCGCATCCAAAACGCCAAGGTAGTACGGGAGACTTCCGAGGTGGAGGCAGTAGACAATGGAATGAACAATCTCTTACGCAGTCTGCGGCGATCCTGTGAGGCAGCTAGGTAAATCCTTAATACATGCACTGGGCATAAGGACAGATCCTCAGTGTCATCTGGGCCCAAGATAGTGGACAACGGCGGAAAAGTGAATGTGCGATCCGGCTGTCCTGGTAACTGATTCTTGGCGAGAAAATCCCACCGCAAACCAAGGAAAACTCTCGCATGTCTAGACCTTTCAAACCACACCCGAGAAACATCCAAGAGCATGCAACTCGGAAAAACGGGCAGCTGTAGCAAAGGCCAAGAGAAAGAAGGAGACATGTTCGAAATCTTTCTCCTCCAAAGGTTCGTAATCAACTGACGAGAGATGAGCAAGTACAACGGAAAGATCCCAAGCTGGAGGCCGGAACTTCAGAGATTGGTCAGCCAGTTAGTTTGTAAGACCGGAGGAGAGACTGGAGTTCAGGGACAGTGGACACCTTCACACCCGAGGCCGCTGCAATAACGGTGTTAAGAGCAGCCAGGCAGGTAGATAGTGTAGAACCTTTGAGTTTTCTGGAGGTTCATAGATGCTGAAGGTACTCTGCCACCATCTGCGGGGAGGCCGTAATGGGGGATGAGACGCCCTTCTTGCTGCAATACGCTTCAACATTCTTCCATTTGTCATCGTAGAGTGACCTCTGAAAGTACGATGCCCTGTAGTATAGGCAGTAGCCACCCGTTTAGAATAACCCTTCGCCTTTAACGACTGATGTAGATGCGCCAAGCGTGCAGATGGAGCGTCAACGAGGACCAATGTAGCTGGTCGGAGTGCGGATGTACCAGGAGATCGGGTCAAACGGGAAGTGGCACGGGATCTGGTTCGTATAGGTCTTGAAGGTTTACTAGCCGGAAGGAACTTCTAGCCGGTCAATAGGGCGCGACCAAAAGCAGAGTCATCCCCTGAGTTGCGCACAGTTTCACTAATATGCGAGGAAGAAGGGCCACTGGCGGAAACGCGGAAACGTTCAGGTCCTCCCACGGAATGGCTAGAGCTCGAGGTCCCAAGCCAGAGGGTCCAGAATCGGTGACAAAAACCGAGACAGCTGATGGTTGAATCGGGCGGCGAAGAGATCTACTGTCGGAGTCGTCAACGGAAGGCAAAAGGTCTGGAACACCTGAGGATGTAATTTCCATTCTGTTGGAGAGGGACGACTCGGTCGGGACAGAGAATCGACGATGACATTCTTCACCCCTGGAATGTGGTTGGCTTGTACCGAGATGACGAGAGAGTCCACCAGATCGAAGAACCGTTGGGTCCACTGCAGCAGTTGAGTAGACCCCGTGGACCCAATCCTGTTGATACGCCAAACCACCGCTGCGTTGTCCGACCGGATCATGAGGGAAGTTGCTCGTAGGACATCCTGCCAGTGACTGATTGCAAGCATCACCGCCCTGAACTCCAGAACGTTGATGTGACAGGCGCAATTGACGGGAAACCACTGCCCTGCCACTTGTTGATTGAGAAGATGAGCTCCCCACCTGTGTAGAGACGCGTCCACATACAGGTGGTAAGACGGAACAAATGGCCCTAAACAAACTCTGCCGCAAACATTCAATTCTTCCTTCCACCACAGGAGATGGGGATTGAGCTGCAGAGGTAGAGTGATCAAGGCAACGGGATCTCCCACTCTGAGAGGGAGACTGCAAGGGACGCAGTTGTAGTTGACCCCTGAGGGTCAACGCCTGAGCCGACGTCAAGAGGCCCAGGAGCTCCTTCCACTGACAAAGCGTCCTGGGGTGTGCCAGTGCCAGAGAGACCAATCGCTGTATCTTGCAGAAATGATCCCTCGGGACAAAGAGTGTCGAACACTGCTCCAATAAATTGAAGACGGCAGGTAGGGACTAGTTCCGATTCCTGCAGTTTGATTAACCAGCCTAATTGGCAAAGAAGCTGTATCGCAAACTGCATGTGACGAAGCAGAAGGGCATGATCAGTCTGCGCCCTGAATGCAGTCGTTGATGTAAACCTCGAACACTATTCCCTTGCAGTGAAGGAAACTGGTGATAGGCTTCGTTACCCGTGTAAACAGCCACGGGGCCGAAGAAATTCCAAACGGGAGGACATGCCACTGATAGTGGGTGCCCTCGAAGACAAACCGAAGGAACTTGCGAAGAGCTGGAAAAATCGGGATGTGAAGGTACTCATCCTGGAGATCGAGACTGACCATGTAGTCTCCCGGCTTGATGATTGTTGAGAAGAGCCACCGACACCATACGAAAGTGAGGCGGAGGTTGTAGAAACATTTTATGGAAAACCTTCATGTTGAAAATTAGTCTCAACTTGTCCGATTCTTTCTTTGGCACCAGAAAGATTGGCAAATAGAAGATTGGCAAATAGAACCCCGGGTCGGTTGGAGCCAGGCCCAGGGGTCGATCGCAAGTTTCTGAAGGAGAGTGTCGATTGTGGAGCGTAGAACAGCTGTCTGAGATAGGATACATTCGAGTAGCCAAGCTACCATGACAACACTGAAGAAGTACTGAATGTAGGAGGTTCGTGGCATGGAGATGTCAGGAACGTACACATTGTACACAGAGTGATGAAGGCCATATAAACAGTGATTGTAGGAACGTATAGTTCGCCAATTAAAGTGTTGGTCCGCCAGATGGAGTGAGAAAGTTAGTAGATACGATGCATGGGATCGTCAGTCTACCGGAACATTGGTAAAGTTGATGGAATGGCAGAGGTAAAAAAGACCAATGACTCCAGACACATTCGATAAAGAGGTGAAGGTAGTAGCATCGATGCCTACGGACAGTCCGGACATAGCTGCAGTGACCTCTGAACTAAGGCCTTCAGCCAAAAAGACGAGTAAACCCAGTCAAAGTGAAAGCGTCTCGGCGATTCCGTCTGGCACCCTCGGTAAACTGTATCTCCCGGCTGACTGACAAACTCGACATAATCACTCCTACCGGGAATGGCACCCTTCATCATCACTAGCAATTAAAGGCTGGGATAGGTATCCGCTTCGTGGGACCAAGACAAGTCTGTCAGGTACTTCCTAATCGATGTATCATCAAAAGTCTCTGGTAAACAAACAGTAGTCCGCCATTGCAAATGCTACCAACAATGCAATAACGAAAAAAAACGGACAACACGGATGTCAATCAACCAGGTGAGTCCCAACCCATAAAATCAGGCTAAAGTGACACTAGCAGGCTAAAGTGACACTGCTGGTACCACACGCAGAAACTGTGCATAAATAGACCAGTTTGATATTCAGGAATATTGTACGACGCTTCACTGAGTCTTGTTACTATATACAGACTACTCGTAGCAGCTGTGTGGTGTATCACTGGGTGTAATCGTGGTCTGTTTCGCAAGCCTCAGCACCCTTCCTTTCACATCATCGTCAAGTTTCTGGACAAACATGTCAAACCGGGTGGTTGTAGAGCTGATATCTACGTCTAAGGGTAGATAGATTCGGTGAATCGAATCATTCATGAAAGGTGAAGATCGGATGGTAGATGACGGAGGAATCTTAAGAATCCGAGATCATCAATCACCGCCGAAATGTAGAGGCCTGCGCTACTGACATAACTACTACCTCTGTGCAACCAACGAAACGATGCACTAACTGGAAGCGCCGTACTGGATGAAAGCGTTGATACAGAAGAAAGTGGCGCTTGGAGTGAAGCGGCGCTCTGGATGGAAGCGTTGATACCTAAGAAAGTGTCACACTGGATGGAAGCGTTGATACATAGGAGTGGGTGACTTTGGTTTTACGCCGCTTTTAGCAATATTCCAGCAACATCAGGCGGGGGACACCAGAAATGGGCTTCACACATTGTACCCATATGGGGATTCGAACCCGGGTCTTCGGCGCTACGGGCCAACGCTTTAACCACTAGGCTACCCCCCCTTGATACATAAGAGAGCAGCGCACTAGAGTGAAGCAGCGCTCTGGATGGAAGCGCTGATACATAAGAAAGTGTCGCACTGGATGGAAGCGTTGATACATAAGAGAGCGGCGTACTGGTGTGAACGCTCTGTCTGTTCACAAACACTGTAGAAGCAGGAAGCGTAACCCCGAAGCCAAGCTGAGCACCGGTAAAAACTGTAGAAATGAGGCATCAACGCCGAAGTAGAACTGCAGTAGACAAAGTCACTGTAGGTACCGTAGTGTGCGAACTAGTAAACAAACCATGATGACAGTATGCGCATAGAGGGAACCAGATGATTCAGCGAAAGCTGACAGTCGAGCGAACACTGTCGGATCGGCGAATACTGTTGGAACGGGTATCTGGTATGGTGTAGCGATCAGGATCGATTAGGTGATCTGGTTCGGTACTGTGATCCAGTTGTGTCAAGTGATCAGGTTCAAAAGCCATCAGGACCGGTGCATTCGTCTTAAACGTCGTACCATACAGTAAAGGTGTACTGGACTGAAAGGTGTTCCAACCAAACAACAGTTCACTAAGTTGAATCATTGTTCTAATCGAAAACGGAACACTGGTCTGAAGCGTTGATCTAATCGAAAAGGCACTCTGGGCTGAAGTGTTGATCCAATCGAATGCGCCTGCAAGATACGGGAAAGGTGTTGAAAGCACCGCACTGGATGCTACCGTCATGGATGATGTCACCACAGAAAGATATGAGAGCGCCGAACTGGAACAAAAGCCGCATTGGAAGCGCCGAACTGATCCCTGTGGTTGCAAGCGCCGAACTGACTGGACTCGCCACATGAGAGTGAACGCTTTCACCAATCGAACCCACCATAGCTGACGGGGGTGGAGCACTCAACCAAAGCGGTGCACTGGAAACAACCACCTGCCAAGGTAAAAGGCCGAGACTGTGCTACAGAGGTTGTAAGCACTAGGTACCACTCTCGGAGCAGATAAAACTTGTCTGGAGACGGGACTAGACGTTTGATGACGAAACAGACGACGGAGATACTTGCTCAAGTAGGAGTCTTGAGGTCACCTATAAAAAATCTACGTCTAGATGCAACCCGTTGATATTCAGAAAAAACATCATCATTGAAGCGTGAACAAACAGAACACTGATTTGACCAACTACAACAGCCTATACAATCCACACACAAAGCGTGTGGATCAGCAGCGGAAATGTTGCTGTTGCACTGATCCTGTGATCCTGTGATCGTTTCTTAGAAGAACTTTGATTCCATTTATTTCCCATCTTGACAATAAAAAAATGTCTAACTGAGAGAACAACACACGTCCACTCGGTGTAGCGACAAGAAAGAGAATGACAGGCACAGGTAGTCACATGATCATCTGAGCGAGCTCCACGCTTGCGGAGATGATTGACAGGTGCTGATGTCGGAGTGGGGTCAGAGGTCAGGGCGGGTCAGAGGCCAGTAAGATTTGATTCAACTTAGCCTACAGCACGTTTCCACACATGGTCGTAGAAGAAGAGGAGAGGTGCATACCGTGAGATAGGATAAGTTTAAAAATTTACATCGTTCACTATCGCAACCCTTCAGCTGTACTTGTCGCTGGGAATGGAACTCACGAAAGTTCACAGGGCGCTCCAGTTCGATCAAAGTCCATGGATGGAGCCCTACATCAGAATGAACACAGGTTTACGAAAGCTTGCCACCAGCGATTTCGAGAAAAACTTGTACAAGCTCATGAACAATTCCATGTTCGGCAAGACGATGGAGAATTTGTGAAAACGCTGGTCAGATCCAGCGAGGAAGAAAAACTCAGGAAACTGATAGCCAGCACTACACATGAACAAAAGTCACATCAAATTCAACCGGCCCGTTTACGTGGGGATGAGCATCCTCGACTTATCCAAACACTTGATGTACGACTTTTACTACAACGAGTTGAAGAAGCAGTACGGCGACAAGTGCAAAGTGCTGTACACAGACACGGATTCGCTGCTGATGGAAATTCGCACCGAGGACATGTACGAGGCCATGGCTGATAATAGCCATTTGTACGACTACCCGAAAGACCATCCTTTACACAACACCTTCAACAAAAAAGTGCTCGGCAAGATGAAGGATGAATGCGGGTGCACGCCGATCGCGGAATACATCGGCTTGAGACCCAAGATGTATTCCATCAAAAAAGCAGACGACAACAAAATCAGAAAGGCGAAAGGCGTGAAAAAACATGTGGTGAAAAAACACACCAAGCACGCCAGATTCAAGGAAGCCGTGTTCAAGAATAAAATGTTCAAACACCAAATGAACATGCTGAGAAGCGACGGACACAGGATATACGGACTGAGAATCAACAAGACATCGCTGTTGCCGATGGACACGAAACGATGGATTGCCATCGACGGAGTCACCACCTACGCGTACTGACACACGCACATATTAGATAAAATTAAAATGCACACAATACATACATAATGGAGAAAATTTAATACAGCCCACACGGATACTGGAAAGGCGCGGACGCCATCCAGAAACTCGTCAAATCCGCTAGAGTCTCGGAAGACGTCGCCAAAGCTTGGCTTAAAAAACAAGCTATCTGGCAAGTTTACCTTCCGGCGTCTCGGAACAACCTGAGAAGAAAATTCAACATTTCAATGCTGAATCGCGTGCATCAAGCCGACCTCCTGTTTCTACCTCACGACAGGGTGAGGCGTAAAACCTGTAAGTACGCCCTGAAAATCGTCGATGTCGCCAGTCGCTACAAGGAAGCCGAACTGTTGACGACGAAAGATTCGAAAGAAGTCGCCAAAGCCTTATACAAACGCAGTCGCTTGGCCTGCTGTATTGCAAATCAATCCCGGACACAAGTTCATGGGAGCCGTGTCTCAGCTCCTGGAGGCCACTATGGAGGCCACTGATAGTGCTCAGCAAATGAGAGCTACTTATCAATCCGAGCTGTACACCTGGCGATAGAGAGAGACGGTCCACCATCATTAACCATATTTTTACTCCCGCAGGAGCAATAGATATGAGGCACCTGGTCCAAAACTTTCATTAAATAACGTTGCCAGCCAACCAGCTCAGCGAGCTGTAGGTGTATAGCAGAGCAGAGAGACAGACAGACACACACACACTGCGACTTGCCCACAGCCCTCGCTCAACTCTAGACTAGGAAAACAATTGTGAACTTCGACCTGTCAACTGGGACCTGTCAACTCTGACACACCGCTCGCTTGCTCAACATAGACTAGGAAAATTGAATGCCGAGTCAAACGGGAGCCGTGGTGGCTCAGTCCGCTAAGCTGCTGGGGTCAGCTTGCTTTCGTGCAGATGCGCAACTGGGCGATTGTGAGTTCATATCCCGTCTGGCCTCTATGATTTCCTTGCAACTTTCCAAACTTTTGGTAAGGTTATCTAGAACGGGGTGGCTCTCGTTGAGAGCCCGCAGCTGGATGCAATCCCACGAGGGAGGAAGCCTTGCGCATCGCATCTATCTATTTCTTTCCCTTGTGGGGTTGTGACCGCAGAGGACATTTTGCTAAAAAACATTTTTCATGCTCTCAGTCGCCTCGTCACAATGAACAAATACAGCAATACGTTGGATAGTTAGCCTTTCGCCAGACAGACCCCATGCTCATTTAAAAGTGAATATTTCCTAAACTATTACACCGATTTTCGTGACATTTTGCATGTACATCCGCAAGTAGTATACACAATAGCAGAACAGGATTAGGGACTTAACAAAGGCTTAATTTTCCAAATTAAGCTTTTGGAAGCACCTGGTCCCATTCCGCTATTGTGTATACTACTCCATCGAGATTGTCTACACGGGAAATGTCCGGTAGAAGATTGCTTCCCACGGTATCTTCGTATGTTGCTTCGACTGTCATTTTTCTGGAAATACAAATAGGTTGCTGTATACATGCTTGGGCACCAAATGTCTAAATGGAAAATCTCGAAATGTTGGACTTTTTGGTTCCATTGCATTGGGGTTGCCAAAACTCATGGTGCCCTACAGATTTTAAGGCTCCTATAAGTATTGTCAGTCCAACGCTCTACCATCACAATGTCGGGACGGCTGATAGTCACAGTGCGAGCTTATCGGGATATCGAATGATGTCTCCACTTGAAAATCATCATTTTTACTGGGTGTTGGAAGTGGAATTACATGGAAATAACACCCATAGGAGGAAGTGGTCCTGTACCCCCACTATAATACTACTCACGAAAATAAGTCATGAAAAGTCAAACTATTCTGGATTGGTTAAAATATATAGTAATGTTAAATACTGACTTGACCTTAACTTAAGACGGAATTCCAACACGTCTAGAGTAATAGGTATTATATGTTCAACAACTTTGTCTGAAATGGAACTTCTGAACTATTCTGAACTTTATATCTGAACTTTATGAAATTAAACAAGAGTCATCAGAAGATGACATATCCCCCCGGCCCCCACATCTTTGAAAGAACAAATCATCTGACAGTTACTTAAAGTCCAGCTTGATTTTAGACTAAGTGCAAATCGTTTCCATGGAAATCATGAAAAAAATAAATGACAAAAATCTGCAAATAGCAAAAGGCACCACTTTGGGATCTGCCTCACATATCTGCCAAGTTTTGCTGAAAGATATTAAGAAGTTTTCGCGTTGTGCTCCGGAAACAAAACCCATCCCTTCCTTTTTGAGACTAAGTTCGAATCATTTCCATGGAAACCGAGAAAATAATAAATCACAAATATCTGCCAAATAGCAAAAGGCATCACTTCAATATCTGCCTCACATATCTGCCAAGTTTTGCTGAAAGATATAGAGAGGTTTTTGAGTTGTGCTCCGGAAACGAAGCCCACCCCTCACTTTTGGGATTAAGTCCGAATCGTTTCCATGGAAACCGGGAAAAATAAAAATGCCAAAAATCTGCAAATAGCAAAAGGCACCACTTAAGGTTCTGTTTCATACATCTACCAAGTTTTGTTGAAAAATGTTGAACGGTTCTTGAGTTATGCTCCGGAAACGAAGCCCACCCCTCACTTTTGGGAATAAGTCCGAATCGTTTCCATGGAAACTGGGAAAAATAAAAATGCCAAAAATCTGCAAATAGCAAAAGGCACCACTTAAGGTTCTGTTTGATATATCTACCAAGTCTTGTTGAAAAATATTGAACGGTTCTTGAGTTGTGCTCTGGAAACGAAGCCCACCCCTCACTTTTGGGATTAAGTCCGAATCGTTTCCATGGAAACCGGGAAAAATAAAAATGCCAAAAATCGGCAAATAGCAAAAGGCACAACTTTAGGATCTGTTTGATATATCTATCAAGTTTTGTTGAAAAATATTATACGGTTTTTGAGTTGTGCTCCGGAAACGAAAGCAATCCTTACTTTTTGAGACTAAGTCCAAAATGTTTCCATGGAAACCAAGAAAAATAAAAATGCCATAAATCGGCAAATAGCAAAAGGCACCACTTAAGGTTCTGTTTCATACATCTACCAAGTTTTGTTGAAAAATATTGAACGGTTCTTGAGTTATGCTCCGGAAACGAAGCCCACCCCTCACTTTTGGGACTAAGTCCGAATCGTTTCCATGGAAACTGGGAAAAATAAAAATGCCAAAAATCTGCAAATAGCAAAAGGCACCACTTAAGGTTCTGTTTGATATATCTACCAAGTCTTGTTGAAAAATATTGAACGGTTCTTGAGTTGTGCTCTGGAAACGAAGCCCACCCCTCACTTTTGGGACTAAGTCTGAATCGTTTCCATGGAAACCGGGAAAAATAAAAATGCCAAAAATCGGCAAATAGCAAAAGGCACCACTTAAGGTTCTGTTTGATATATCTACCAAGTCTTGTTGAAAAATATTGAACGGTTCTTGAGTTATGCTCTGGAAACGAAGCCCACCCCTCACTTTTGGGACTAAGTCCGAATCGTTTCCATGGAAACCGGGAAAAATAAAAATGCCAAAAATCGGCAAATAGCAAAAGGCACCACTTAAGGTTCTGTTTGATATATCTACCAAGTCTTGTTGAAAAATATTGAATGGTTCTTGAGTTATGCTCCGGAAACGAAAGCAATCCTTACTTTTTGAGACTAAGTTCAAAATGTTTCCATGGAAACCGGGAAAAATAAAAATGCCAAAAATCGGCAAATAGCAAAAGGCACAACTTTAGGATCTGTTTCATACATCTACCAAGTTTTGTTGAAAAATATTGAACGGTTCTTGAGTTATGCTCCGGAAACGAAGCCCACTCCTCACTTTTGGGACTAAGTCCGAATCGTTTCCATGGAAACCGGGAAAAATAAAAATGCCAAAAATCTGTGAAATGCAAAAGGCACCACTTTAGGATCTGTTTGATATATCTACCAAGTTTTGTTGAAAAATATTGAACGGTTCTTGAGTTATGCTCCGGAAACGAAGCCCACCCTTCTTTAAGACTAAGTCCAAAACGTTTCCATGGAAACCGAGAAAAATAAAAATGACAATTATCTGTAAATGGCACCACTTTAGGATCTGTTTGATATATCTACCAAGTTTTGTTGAAAAATATTGAACGGTTCTTGAGTTATGCTCCGGAAACGAAGCCCACCCTTCTTTAAGACTAAGTCCAAAACGTTTCCATGGAAACCGAGAAAAATAAAAATGACAATTATCTGTAAATAGCAAAAGGCACCACCTTAGGTTATTTTTGACATATCTACCAATTTTGGTTAAAAAATATCGAACGGTCTTTGAGTTATGGTCCGGAAACAAAATGATTACGGACGGACGGACGGACAGACGGACTGACGAGGCGACGACTATATCCCACCGCATTATATGCCGGTGGGATAACAAATTAGAAATAAATGGATGAAAAGAGTAATAACCTCTCTGGGCAAGATAGCTATTATCAAATCCCTCCTTGTGTCCATGTTGACCTATGTCTTATGATCTTATATGACTCTGACAGTATGAGTTCAAATCCCGGATGGGACTCAACCCAACAAAAGTATTAGAATCTGTACTTTACTGATCAAGTGTAATACAGAATATAACATGTTACGTTTTAGGGGTTGCTTGCAATCCTTTGTTAGTGGTAGAATTTCATCATTCCACCTGCCACTGAGTGCCTGCACTGGCAGATTCATAATGTCTGTGGATATCTGACAGACAGGCACAAGGGATATAGAGTTTATATACACTAGCAGAAGATTCCAGCAATTTGGCATATGAGCCCATCAAGCCAATGTTTGAGCTTTAAAAAGTAAAGTGTGAATCCATGTATATCGATATAACTATAATCAATTCAACAAGCACTCAAAAAGCCAGGCCAAAAGTGATACAGCAATTAAAGCATAAGTTCTCAGGGCTTGACCAGCAGATTGATAGGATCTACCATCTGTCAAGGTCAAGGTCAAAGAAGTATGCTGTGCAAAGAAACCATGCTCCTGGGATCAGTGCAATCAACTACCAGGCTATCTTCCTTTACTGACACAGTGATGGAACCAATGCCAAACAGGTTGTCCAATTTAGTTGTCTCTTATAACAAGCATTGTCACTAAGGTGACATAATCCTCCGCCGCAAATCATCAAATCAAACTTAAAAAGTAATGAAAGTGAAGGTCGTAGTTTAAGATGAAGTTAAATGTCAACAAAAACATGACCAGTCAACCTCTCTTGATATCTTGCTCTGTAGTTGTTCAAACACGCAAATATTTTCAAAACTCACTTTGACCTTGATATGAATGTCATGGTGTATGAAATATGCAAAATAGTAATAAAGAAATTGCTTGAGAAGCCTTGAAAATCTATGAAGAAAATCCAGTGAACCGTTCTTGAGATATCTTGCTGACAATCTTAACATGCAATTTAACATGCTGAAATCTTCAAAGTGTCGCCGTGACCTTGATTGGGCCATAGCCTTTCCTAGATGAAGCTTGGTGTCAAATATGAAGAAAATCCTGTGAACGGTTCTTGAGATATCTCGCTGACAAGCTTAACATGAAAGTTAACATGCTGAAATCTTTGAAGGGTTGCCGTGACCTTGAAAATTAAGTGAAGGTCACCAAAATCGACTGGGCCCTGCGACTTCCCTAGATAAAGCTTGATGTCGAACATGAAGAAAATCCAGAGAACATTTCTTGAGATATATCACTAACAAGGATAAAACATTTAAATCCCCTTGTGACTTTGAAATGAAGGTCAAGGTCACCAAACCTGACTGGGACCTTTTTCATATTGTGATGAACCTAGTTACCAGATATGAAAAGAATCTAGTCAACAGTTCTTAAGATATTCCAATTCGTACATATGTACGTTCGTACGTACTTTCGGGACATACGTTCGGATGGAGCCTAATACTATATCCTTTGCTTAGCGCTAAAGGCGTGGCAGGGGATAACAAGCAATGGGGTGCTGGGGGGGACACATTCTACCATAGGTCTCCACAGGGGTTAACAGTAGACTGAATGTACAGGGTACAATAAAACAGTATACAGGATGATAGCTTTGTACAGAGGATCCCTAGTCCATGTAAATTAACTGTCCACATGAACTAATGTTACCCACAGCATGGTTATGATGATAGCCATATGAGCTGTGCAAAAGAGACATGAAAGATGGACAATGGTGTACAGTACTATGCAGCAATAAAGAGATAAACCTCCTCCTTTTTGTAGAAAATATAATCAAAATGGACTCAAACCTTAAAGCAGAATCTTGCAAATTTGCCTTCTTCTGTCGTGGTGTCAAGAGAACACTTCTTAAGATGCACCTGCAAGTATTTCAGCACTCTTGTATTTGCCGGTGCCATCACCCCAGCTGCCACACACATGAGCTGCCAGCATCTACCATTAACTTGACTGTTAGGATCTGAAATACATTGAAATAGAGACAAATTAACCTGTTAATTGTGACTATTCCCCAATACAAAAAGTTTTCCTACATTTTCCTTGTTGGTTTTGAGTAGTAACTAAGGAGACAAAGTCATCAATATCTCCTGCAATAGTAAAACACTCTTCTTGAATATGTCAACTTTTTATAACAAGAGTCATCAGAAGATGACATATCCCCCCGGCCCCCACATCTTTGAAAGAACAAATCATCTGACAGTTACTTCAAGTCCAGCTTGATTTTAGACTAAGTGCAAATCGTTTCCATGGAAATCATGAAAAAAATAAATGACAAAAATCTGCAAATAGCAAAAGGCACCACTTCAAGATCTGACTCACATATCTGCCAAGTTTTGCTGAAAGATATTAAGAAGTTTTCGAGTTGTGCTCCGGAAACGAAACCCACCCTCCCTTTTGGGATTAAGACCGAATCAATTCCATGAAAATCAGGAAAAATAAATATGCCAAAATTCTGCCAAATAGCAAAAGGCACCACTTTGGGATCTGCCTCACATATCTGCCAAGTTTTGCTGAAAGATATTAAGAAGTTTTCCAGTTGTGCTCCGAAAACGAAGCCCACCCCTCACTTTTGGGACTATGTCCGAATAGTTTCCATGGAAACCGGGAAAAATAAAAATGCCAAAAATCGGCAAATAGCAAAAGGCACAACTTTAGGATGTGTTTGATATATCTACCCAGTTTTGTTGAAAAATATTATACGGTTTTTGAGTTGTGCTCCGGAAACGAAAGCAATCCTTGCTTTTTGAGACTAAGTCCAAAATAGTTCCATGGAAACCGAGAAAAATAAAAATGACCAAAATCTGTAAATAGCAAAAGGCACCACTTAAGGTTCTGTTTCATACATCTACCAAGTTTTGTTGAAAAATATTGAACGGTTCTTGAGTTATGCTCCGGGAAACGAAGCCCACCCTTCTTTAAGACTAAGTCCAAAACGTTTCCATGGAAACCGAGAAAAATAAGAATGACAATAATCTGTAAATAGCAAAAGGCACCACCTTAGGTTATGTTTGACATATCTACCAATTTTTGTTGAAAAATATGGAACGGTCTTTGAGTTATGCTCCGGAAACAAAATGATTACGGACGGACGGACAGACGGACGAGGCGACGACTATATCCCACTGCATTACATGCCGGTGGGATAACAATGTCAAATGTACAGTTTGATGTACCTCAGTAATGTTGATATTGGGAATAGAGTGGTATTGGTCAATGTCATTAGGTTCTTGGATACCCATAAAGTGGAAGGAGAGTATTGAACAGTTTTTAAGTTCTGCTCTGGAAAGGAGCACTACCACCAATTTCAGTCAAAGGAAAACTTGTTGCCATGGAAATGTCAAAAAATGTAATTTTCTGAATAAAATTGATGTTTTATACTTATCCTGACTCACACTCTTTTGTTTGTCTTCTTCTTCTTGCGAACATAGTGGAACACTTGTATCTCCCTAATTGAAGCTCCCTTCAATGTAAAATCACTAATTAGTACTCACCAAGAGTTGCCTCCCTCTTCCAAATGCGCGGGAAAGGAGGCGCCACCTCTTCTCTCATGCTTCACTCTCTCCTGATATAGCGAGCCCAACACTTGAATTTACAGGGAAATCCAAAGTGTTATGTGGGGAGGATGGGAGGGCTTACCTCATGAGTGAGGATAAGTATAAAATATCAATTTTATTCAGAAAATTACATATTTTTCCTTATCCTGACTCATGCTCTTTTGCTTGTAGAATCCTACGGAAACGGAGGTGGGAAAACAGAATACTTTGGATTTAAATAATTAGTGATTTCTGTATAAGTAATAACCCCCTACGGGAACTTCATAATGGCACTGTAATTAAGCTAATTCCTGCTATAAAACATAAGTTCTACTAGCTGCCATAGATGAGGGGTACTACAATATATAGATACTATGAAAAAATAGTAATAATGGTATAACGCGACTCCAAAGTGGAGAAGCGACCCAACGTACATAAAACATCAGTACTGGGCTTAAGACTACTATAGACTTAAGATATGTATACAATAGCACAAAACTCCGTAGAGTTATAAGCTAGATGATACTGGTATGATATATACATAATAATCTCGTGAGACTAATCATCGTCTACGAGGGACTGTCAACTGCTGTGCGAGGACCATGGGACCGAAATGGTGAATACCTGAGACGTCCTCAGTGGTGATATCTCTCAGATAGTGGTTAGCAAACACCATGTCGGATTTCCAAAAGCATCCCTCCATAATGGTATTCAACGAGCAATTTCCGTGTAGAGCGAGTGTGGAAGCCAGTGCTCTGATTTCATGGGGATTAGATGCTCTTGGAGGGTCGAGTCCTGCAGCCTTGTAGGCACAAACAATGACAGTTCTGATCCATATCGATATGGTGGTACGAGAGACTTCAGTCTGAGTCGCTGTCGATAGAGGGATGAATAACCGCTTGAGTTGTCGTCGCCTCGTTTTGGATTGTTGTAGATAGATTTTGAGTGCTCTGACTGGACATAGAGATAGGTCAAGCGTATCTTGAGGTCCGAGAATCGAGGAGAGTGCAGGAACATGGAATAATCTGTCTGGTTGACCTGGCAATTGATTCTTGGCGATAAAATCCCATCGCAGTCCCATATGCACTATGTTTTGATTGTCGTCAAAACGTATTCTCTCATAATCTAGAGCGTGAATTTCTGACATCCTGGCAGCCGTTGCTAGGGATAACAGGAACAATGTTTTCTGTGACAGAAATTCAAAGGTTGTTGATTCCAGTGGTTCATAGGCCTCACTTGTGAGATCCCATGCTGGAGCGCGAAATCTCTGTTTCTGATCCTCCAATCAGAATGAACGTAGTAAGGCCAGTAACTCTGGCGTTTTCCTTAGCTTGACACCAGTTCTCATAGTTATCACAGAACTTAGAGCTGCGAGATATGTTGACAATGTCGAGCCTTTTCAATGTTTATTTTGTCGTAGGTAACACAGATAGTCAGCCACTTGTGGATGTGTAGCATTTCTCACTGTAAATCCCTTTTTAGTAGCGTATGTTTCAAAACTGTGCCACTTGTCGTCATACAAGTTGCGCGTAGAATTGCGTAAAGCAAGCGTGACTGCTTTCGCCGCTCTGGCTGAATAACCTCTCTTGTTTAGACACACTTTAATACAGTCCATACGTGAAGTTAGAATGCTTCTGGGTTTCCGTGTGCTTGTTTGGTGTGAGGATGTATTAGTAGATTCGAGCGCTTTGGTATCTCTAGTGTTGGTTGTCCGATTTCTTGAATTAGAATGGGAAACCACGTTCTCGCTGGCCAGTAGAGCACGACCAAAATCAGTTGGAGGCTCTGCATTTGTCTGATTTTCTGTAATACCTGTGGAATTAGCACTGGTGGCGGAAATGCGTACACGTTGAGGCCTTCCCAGGATATGCTAAGTGCGTCTGTTGCCCACGCTTGTGGATCCGGGACTGGTGATACGAATGTTGTTAGCTGATTGTTGAAGCGAGTGGCGAATAGGTCTACTAGCGGAGCTCCTATTTCCTTGATAATCTGTGCAAAGATTTCTGTATGAAGCATCCATTCTGTCGGTGACGGTAGATGTGGCCGAAAGAGTACGTCTGCTAGTACATTCTTGGCTCCCGGAATGAGGCATGCTCTGACATGTATGTTGAGATCGTCGATTAGATCGAACAGTTGAAAGCATAGAGTCAATAGGTTCAATGATCTCGTTGAGCCTTGTTTGTTTACATAAAACGCCACTGTTGAGTTGTCGGTTTGAATCATCAGATGCGCATTCTGTAGAATAGTGCTCCAATGTAGTAGGGCGTTGATTACTGCTTTCATTTCTAGCATGTTTATGTGCAGCTTGCTCTCTTGCTGGTTCCATAACCCTGATGCCGTCCGGTTGGCGAGATGAGCTCCCCAACCTAAGAGCGACGCGTCTACATAGAGATGGGTTTTGAATTCCGGCTCTGTTAAATAGATGCCTTCACAGACATTCGACCTCCTGGTCCACCATAGTAGATGAGGTCTGATGTGCTTCGGTAGACTGAATGGTTGTAGGTCGTCGAGATGAGCGTTGATGAGGACCTGTAACGGACGTAACTGTAGTCTGCCTCTGACTGTCATGTCTTGGGCTGACGTGAGGAGACCCAACAGACTCTGCCATTGTCGTAGTGGTAGCGGAGAGAGTAAGGCTTGTGGGATGGTCTGTTGGATCTTGAGCCATCGGTCCTCTGGTACGACGATACGGGTCTGTGTCGTGATAAATCGAATGCCAAGAAATTGCAGATCTTGCGTAGGTTCTAGGTCCGACTTGAGTAGATTTACTAACCATCCTAGCTATGTTAGTAGCTTGATGATGAAGTTTAACTGTAGTTTGAGACGCTGTGGATCTTGATCTACTTGAATCCCGTCTTCGAGGTAGAACGCACAGCGTAGCCCTAGATGATGTAGGTAAGTGATGATGGGTTTCGTTACTCTTGTGAATAACCAGGGGGCCGATGATATTCCAAATGGGAGTACTCTCCATTGATAATGCAGCCCGTCTAGTGTAAACCGTAGGTATTTCCTGGATTCAGGATGTATGGGGATATGTAGATACGCATCCTGCAGGTCTATACTGGCCATGTAGTCCATGGGACGAACTAGGTGCCGGAGTTGAGGTAGATGTATCATGTGAAACGTTAGCGGTTTGCGTAGATAATCTCTGTTGAACGTGCTCATGTTGTAGATGAGTCTGAACTTTTCCTTAGAGTTCTTCTTGGGCACTAGGAAAACTGGGGAGTAGAAGCCTGGTTCGATGTTTACTTGATCCAGTACTTCTATGGCCTGCTTGGTTAGTAGCGATGCAACAGCTTCTCGTAACTTTGGTAGTTGTTGCGCCTGAAAGTCGAACTTGTGAGGGTTGACTGTAAACAGAAGCGTGGCCTGTAGTTGGATTCGATATCCGTGATGTAGGATGTTGGAGACATAAGGGTCTTGTAGAATTCCCCAGTTCTCCCAGTGCAGTTGAAGACGTCCACCCACTTGTGATGGTTGTACTGGAACGGCTGGGGTGGAAGGCTCCAGTCGTTCTGAACCCATCTTTCATTGTTTATAGTTGCGGGAACCTCTGGGTGCCCTGCCTCTTCCAGATCCTCCTCTGTAGTTGCCGTATGGGCGATGAAAAGAATCTTTTCCTCTTGAGGTGGCCATCTTCCTGTCCCGTGCTTTCTGTAAGCCAGTAAACTTAGATCTTCCTGAATATCTCTGTGATGCCTGCCTGATGACGCTGGATAGCGTGTCCATCGACTTTATCATTAGGACTTCCCTTGAATCCTTGGTGACTTCTTTAGAGACTTTATCTATTCCTCCATCGAAGATAGATGGCGAAGACCACAGGGCTGTGTAGAGTGGAGATGTAAACTGTTCACCCCAACTACAGGAAGCGAGGAGACCTTGACGACGAGCCAGAGTTAGCGCTGCGGAGACTGATGTAAGATGATCCGTTAAGAACTGCTGGTCCTTCTTCTGCATAAGGAGGGCCGAGTAAATCATTCTGTCATCTTCTGATGTAGAATCTCGAAATCTGGTGATGAGAGTTTCATTAATCGTTCTTGATCTGTTAAGGCCGAAGAACATTCTCCTTGTCATGGTTTCGATCTGCACCAGCTTGCGGTTGTCTATCTTGTAGGTCTTATTCTTGGCATCGTTGATTACTTTGAAGTTATCGTCGATATCTTGTGCCTTGAAAAATGGGTCCATATTATGGGTTGAGAACTTTTTGGCGTTGAACTGTGGTAAGTGCGGCGCCTGGGCTTTAGTGGCTTTATGGAAGGCTGTGTCCAGATTCTGAGAGACTGTTGCTATCGGGTCGATCGGAGGTAGGGTGATGGTGTCTGCATGGTCCTCCCTCATGAGATAAGTGTGGGCTGGGTTACCGTTCTTGGAAGGTGAAGCTAGGTCCAGGTTGTTAACCATCCAGTAGCGTATTTCTGCGTCGGAGAATATGATGCCTCCATCATCTTCTGTAACAGGATCGCAAATAAGAGGTTGATGCTCTTCCGATGGTGACTGAGATGGAGACCTGTATACTTCTACAGCTGTGCAGGGTGACGTCAACGGAGACCTGTCTGGGGACTTCCGTGAAGACTTGTGAGGCGAACGGTGTGATGACCTGCGTGGAGATCGACGTGGTGAACGACGAGGTGATCGACGTGGAGATCGGCGAGGAGATCGTCATGGAGAACGGCCTGGTGAGCTGCGTCGATATGGTGACCTTCGCGGAAATCTATGTGGTGAACGTTGATAGCTTTGCGAAGCTCTTGGGGAATCCCTCGATGACCTTGTAGACGAAGATGACTTGGAGCCTGTGATTGGTGCCCTTCGCGAAGACCTTCGTGAAGCTTCATCTGAGTCCGGTCCTGGGGAGTGACGACTTGACCTTCACGAAGGCTGGGGGGTCCGAGTCAGAGTCCGGGGATGAGAGGATCTTCCTTCGCGAACCTCTTCGTGAGTGTTGATCATTGGAGTCCGAGGCAGGTGACGATCTAGCTGTCCTTCGCGAAGGCTGTACATCTGGGTCCTTCGCAGAGGTGGGCTGTGACGTCCTTCGCGCAGGTGGGTTCCCGAGCGATGACTTGATAGCGGCTGCTTCGTTGACGGGGGTCCCTCTGGGGTGACGTCTACGTTGGAGCCTTCGCAAAGGTTCGGCCTCTGGGCTGGTTGTCTCTCCAGGCCATAGCGGTCTTCCATCATCTTCATAATGTGTAGAACCAGGTCGTCTGGGACGGTCTGCGAAGATGTAGTTGGTGCCCTATCTGCGTTGGTAGCGACGGGACCCTCAGGAAGATCGTCAGACATCAGCGTTGGTACATCAGGCTGCTTGTAGATCTGCGCTGACGTCACTGTTGCCGACACCGGTCGTTTCTTGTGGCGTACATCGGGTATGATGATAGGCTGATCATCATACAGACCTAGTTCTGCGGCAGGAACAATCTCGGCTGAGAGAGTCCTAGTAGACTTCGCTGGTTTCCCCTGGGAGGTAGACGCTGCCCTGGGGGTACGGAGTCTGCGTTGTGGCACGAAGCGGAAGCCCTCTTAGTCTTCGGCTCGCGGCGGCGGGATGTCTGGGGATGCAGGACGCTTCTTGGAGATGGCGGACTCGCGTCCCCCTCTCCTCCGAGGGTAACTCTAACGGAACACCAGACGGGAGGGGGTCGTCCAACAGCAGTTGACTGGCTAGGGGTTCCGAAGTATCGGCCATGGCTAGGCTCTCTTTACGTGACCTATCTGCTGCGCGTCTCAAGACGCAAAGATAATATTTGTTAAATGCAGAGTTAGACAAATTATTACAGTAACTGCAACGTGAAGAAAATGCACATGGTGCAGTACAGCTAGGGCATATTAAATGCGGATCGGCTGCAGAAAAACGTAACCTACAAACAGTACAGATTTTCATCAACGCAAACTGCTGAACAATCACGGCGTCCCGTGAATAAACAGCAGAAATACGAATAAATATCAATACATAATTGTTGAAGGATACTAGCTAAACCTCTATAGATGACTACAAGAGGTAACTAACTAAGAATAATCAAAGGATATAGTGTGTAGGGAGACACAGGCGCTCTCACATCCTGCTCACTGGGCGAAGAAGGAGAGAGTAAAGCATGAGGGAAGAGGTGGCGCCTCTTGGTGAGTACTAATTAGTGATTTTACATTGAAGGGAGCTTCAATTAGGGAGATACAAGTGTTCCACTATGTTCGCAAGAAGAAGAAGACAAGCAAAAGAGCATGAGTCAGGATAAGGAAAAATTTATTTTATTAAGAAATCCAAAACTATCCAAACAAACAAAACAGTTCACCACCAGACTTATCTATGTGCCAAATTTGGAGGAAAAACATTGAATGGTTTCAAAGGTCTGCTCCGGAAAAGAGCACTACCACCTATTTCATTGGAAGTCAAACTTGTTGCCATGGAAATGCCAAAAACATTTTATTCAGAAATCCAAACTACCAAAAAGGGCATCAGTTCACATCCAGACCTATCTACGTGCCAAGTTTGGTGAAGAAATAATAAACAACTTTAAACTTCTGCTCCAGACAGGTTGAGACAGGATCATCAAAGGAGAGTCTTGACTCAAGATATGAGGAAGAAAGGATGGGCGAAGGTAATCCAGGAGGGACCGGCAATTTAGGAGGTAATGTTGGCAGTAAGATCATTGATAAAAGTTATGTTTGTATCAGTGGTGGTCGAGGAACAGGGATGTAGTAGCAACAGGAATCAATGAAGCAAGTGTAGAAGTAGACAGGATCGACAAACTATTGGGAGGGACAACAAATTTGCTAGAAGGATCAACAAACTAAGTGGAGGGGTTGTTCATTGTACGGTTCGACCAAGCCCAAAAAGAGATTGACAAACCAGTTGGGAGGTCCAGTAGTGTCACAATGGCCACTTTCCATGCTAACATAGAGGCAGGTGTCTGAGGATGAGGCAATGTCACTTTCCCAGAAAGTGAATTACTGTTATCAAGTGCACTGCATGACTAGTTGTTCCCAGGAGAGACGACACAACTAAGTGTTTACAATACGCCTTTTACACACTACACACATGCACACTACATCACATTACATCACATGATGTATAATATATTACTACGCTACTCTCCTCCCATGTTTAATCATTCACATGCTTAACAAACAAGTTGGTTCAGATCATTCTCTCAACAACGGTAAAATGTTAACATGAAAAATATAACATTTGTAGAGCTTATCAATAAATCTTGTATAAAGATATTTAGGTGTTTACTCTTACTAATTACCTGATACAGTGAACATACTTTCTTTCAATTCACCAATGACAAGATATTTACGAAATAATGCAATATCAAACAACACCAAACATTCAATTCACCAATGACAAGATATTTACGAACACTAGCCCAATATCAAAGAATTGATTTCCTGATATAATACATATACAGTCGAGCACTGTTGAGTCAAACTCTGATAACTCGATATCTCGGGTGGCTCCATATAACATTTCAGTCCCGGCAAAATCCTTCATAATTTATCATTATATTTATCAGGTGGCTACCATTAATATACATATAGAATATTAGATATTAAATACCCTTGTTAATTAATTTACCACAGACGGAAAACATCTCACGTTCTGTGAATATTCGTTGCCACCTCCTCATATGGAAGTCAAAAATGTACGTGCAAACACGCTTTTTATTTCTGTATTTTTCTCTATTGTTGTACCAAAAATATTCCCAAATGTATTGTTGTCACAAAAGAACTGTCATAAAGTTACCCCACAAAACCTTAAAAAATTTAAAAAAACTAAATATATCATTATTTATATGTAGGACGATGAATCACGATGTAAACAAAGAAAAATTGAAAGTAGTGTCCCTAAACTGCAGGGGCCTAAACAGTGCATTTAAAAGAAAACAGATATTTCGATTTTTGAAGCAAAAAAGGGCAAATATATTTTGTCTTCAGGATGTTCACTTTACTAACGAGCAAGAACAATTAATTAGACAACAGTGGGGATACAATGAATGCTATTTTAGTCATTACAAGAGTAATGCAAGAGGAACTGCTATTCTTTTTAAAGGTCACATAAACCCTAGGGGGTACAAATACATAAACCACTAACTGGCATCGTTATAAATGAAACCCCGTCATTAAAACTACTCATTTCGACCTTTAATTGACTTAAATCGACCTTTTTGACAACAGTGCACAATTCTCACCCGCGAACGAAATTTCAACCAATCAGAGCGGCGCGTCTCTGTGACGTCATATGAGGAATAGCTTTGAGGGCCGATGCAGAATTCATCTACATTTTAGGGGGTAAATTATCTTGTTTACAGGCTTGTATAAACCTGAAATCGTGACAATTGTTGTGGAAAATGAAAGCTATATGTTCTCACAATCTACTTTCATTTAATTTTGTCTCCTGCTTTGCCTAGTTTCTGAGTTACAACTTGTTTTCATGACGATTCTGTCAAAATCGATTGGTGTCGTTAGGCCCTATTTGTATAATGACTGATCTAAATTGATCCCATTTCTGTGTTTTTTTACCTCGATATTTAATCATGTCATGTAAAAATCTGTTTGTATTCTCAAAACAGTGTCGGCCCATAAGTTTTCACATGCAATACAGCAATTAATACTCCCTTGTTGTAACCCGTGTTAGGTGGTATAAACCTACACATGTTATTTGTCATCATTCACTTGATGGTCAGTTAATGAATTTATAACAGGTATAATTAGTGGTAACACACTTAGATTACCCGACAAAGGTTCCCATTTCGCATTTCTTGTGTCTGGAGTAAATATTCAACATTATAAACATCGATCAAAGGATTAACCGATAACACGCTGATTGATTAATTATTTTTATCTTACACAGCGGAATTGTCAAAAAGTAGTGTTTATGTATGTAGATTTACTAATCTATACTGAATACACTCTGTCGTGTCGGTGTTCATGCGTAAAACAACGCGTTCGTTCAAAGGATTAACCGGCAATACATTGATTGATTGCCCATTATTGGCTAACTAAATTACTGTTTTTAAAGAAAGGCGGACATTATGCAATTAGTTGCCAGGTGTGCTATCTTGGGTGACCAATGAGACTATACACCAATACCTGAAAAGATTGATCACTTTTTCGTATATTAAACTGTTAAAAGACACATCATTTGGAACAGTTTTGTGGATATTGATGGATACGTTCCTCGAACAAGGTAATGGCCTGATATTGTTCCTATAACTTTAATCTGTTTTAATTTTAATATTTGCATTTTGTTTTTATTCATTTGTCGTAGCATTCAACAGAATCATTGTTTTCGCCGTGAAGTGTAATGAGACAGACAACATACACTAGGGTGTGTGTGCGGATTATGATTCACATTGGCAAACTATAAAATGTCTAGATATTACAGTTCTGTTATAAATTCACTATAAGTATCAGCAGATCGTCTGCTTTTTATTCAGTTTCAAAATGCATACAAGAATGATCACAAACTAATTAGGATTATAAGACCAAATATAAAGACGCACATTGACTAGTATCTACATACTGGTGAGTGGACATTAACCATGTGAATGTAGCAAGAAATTTATCGCGCAGTATTGTAACTTCGACCCCCACCTCGCTTTCGTGGAAGAAATCGTTATGTTATAAGTTGTGTCATGCCAAATCCGTTTGGTTATGATTCCAATACATATTTAACTACGAGTAGAAAGTAGTTTTGATTTTCTAACTTGATGAAAACAAACCATAATCTCATTAATTCTAACAGACTTTACAATTTTCAAAAATGGCGGCCCTGTCGTCGAACATCCGCCAGTCTGAGGATAAATGCTATTTAGATTTGTTTTCACCGAGTTACAAAATCAAAACTACTTTCTACTGGTAGTAAAATATTTATTTTATTGATGGCCAATAGGATTTTGCATGACATAGCGTATAACATAACAATTTCTCTCGTGGCAGCGAGGTGGGGGTCAATATAATACTACTTACAATATTATTGTTACTTCGACCACAACCTCACTTCCGAGGAAGAAATCGTTATCTTACAAGTTGTGTCATGGAAAATCTTTATGGTCATCAATCATATACATATTTTACTACAACTAGTAAGTAGTTTTGATTCTTTAACTTCCGTGAAGCGATCTGAACACAAGTAAGATATTGTTTCAGGCTTCCACAACGCCGCCGCACTCACAAACATAACCCATTTAGCACGAACTGCAGGGTCCTGTGGAAATCTGTGCATGGTGACACCATCGCCCGACCCCTAGGAGCAATTGGCGACAAAAGCAACGATTCGACATGTCGTCGTTGATGTCGAGAAATCATCAAAATGATGAGCATGCTACACACTTTCTATACAACTAACTGAAAATCGTTCCTCATATGACGTCACTGCAGTGATCTGGCGACAGAGTTACGTAACCTGTCTGTGGTTTCGTTGGCGGGCGAGAGAGAAGCAGGCGACTTTTTGGCCACTTTTAATCGCTCAGTATTAATTAACCACAAGTTTTTAAAGAATAAATTTGGTGTTCCGCATAAGACTAACCACAAATCTTTCATATGTAATGGTTAAAAGAGTAACAAAAAACAAAGTTTAGTGGTTCTTTAATAATAATTTTGAATTCAAAGTAATACACCAACAAATTGATAAAGCAAATGGAAACAACATCTTGCTGAGAGCAAAGATAAACAATAATGATTATACAATAATTAATATATATGGGCCAAACCAAGATTGTCCTGATTTTATTCAAAATATCAAAGACATGCTAGAGTCTGAAGATAGTAATAGATATATAATATGTGGAGACTGGAATATAGCATTAGATAGCAACCTTGATGTATATAATTACAAGCATGTAAATAATCCCAAAGCTAGAAAAGAATTACTGAACATAATAAATTTATTGGATCTGAAAGATCTATGGAGAGAATCAAATCCATACGAAACACGCTTCACCTGGCGACAACCAACACCACTCAAACAATCTAGACTTGACTTCTTTCTAGTCTCACATAACCTTATGCAATCTATCATACAAACAGACATATCCCCAAGTATCAAATCAGATCATTCAATAATTTCACTAACACTTTCTTTGGGAGACACACCACGAGGAAAAGGTTTTTGGAAATTTAATAACTCATTACTTTACGATGAAAAATATGTGGAACATGTAAAAAACACTATTAAAAATACTTTACAGCAATACGAGGAAAAAAAAGAAAAAGGAAATGAAAAGAAATATACCATAAACGACCAATTATTATGGGAAATGTTATTGCTTGAAATAAGAGGTATGACCATATACTACTCATCTACCCAAAAAACATTGAATAGAGAGAAAGTTCTAGAAAATAAATTAAAGGAATTAGAAATTAAACTAGATACGATGTCAGAGGATAAAAAGACAGAGATAATGAAAGAAATAAATGAATTAAACCACGATCTAGATGATATCACAAGCCAAAAGACGAAAGGGTTATATATAAGATCCAAAGCAAAATGGATCAAACAAGGGGAGAAACCAACTAAATATTTCTTACAACTTGAAAAAAGAAACTTCCTTAATAAATCAATAAGGGAATTGGAAAAAAATGACGGTTCAGTGATAAAAGACCAAACAGAAATACTTAGGGAGACTAAATTATTTTATAAAAAATTGTATTCAAGTGAGGAATGTACACAGATAAATCTACAAGAATTATTTACAGGTGATGAAATACCAAAACTGTCTGAAAATGTAGCATCTTCCCTGGAAGGGAAACTAACTTACCATGAAACACTATCTGCTTTAAAGAAAATGAAAAATGAAAAAAGCCCAGGCCCAGATGGATTTTCAAGTGAATTTCTTAAATTTTTCTGGAATGATCTAAATATATACCTCATAAATTCGTTGAATTCTGCTTATGAAAATGCTTCGCTGTCTGTATCACAAAAACAAGGACATATCACATGCTTGCCAAAGGGTAACAAAAGCAAAAAATTCCTAAAGAGACCGATATCATTACTAAATACCTCATACAAATTAGCATCGGCCGTAATTGCAAATAGGATAAAAACAATACTTCCGAATATTATCAATGAAGACCAGAAAGGTTTCGTTCCTGGAAGGTATATAGGGGAAGTCACAAGACAAATATATGACATTATGGATTATACAGAATCATACCAAATTCCAGGATTACTACTACTTATCGATTTCGAAAAGACCTTCGACTCAGTTGACAGAAATTTCATGCAGAATGTTCTAAAGTTTTTTTAACTTTGGGCCAAGCATACAGAAATGGATAAATATTTTCTCAAATGATATTGAATCTAGCGTACTAGTAAACGGATTTGCAAGCGAATTTTTCAAGATAACCAGGGGATGTCGCCAGGGAGATCCAATATCACTGTATATCTTTATTCTATGTGCCGAAGTGCTAGCTTTATTAATCAGGAAAAATAAAAAAATTAAGGGAATAAAAATAGGAAATATCCAAAGTTTACTTGCCCAGTTTGCTGATGACACTACAGTAACCTTGGATGGATCAGAATCAAGTCTCTACGCAGTTTTAAACACATTGGCTTTCTTTGCAAGATTTTCAGGGCTAAAAGTAAATACAGACAAAACTAGGCTGATATGGATAGGATCAGAAAAAAAAATCTAGGTATAAGATGTGCAAAGAATGGAATCTAGACTGGACGCAGTCAAACTTTAGGCTATTAGGAATAGACTTTGATGTCGAGTTTGACGCTATGATAGACCACAACTATAAAGACAAACTTGAAAAAATCTACAAAGAAATGAACCTCTGGTCCTTGAGATATATGACACCAATGGGTAGAAACACTATTTTAAAATCTTTGCTATTACCAAAATTAAATCATCTCTTTTCTTCAATTCCAAGCCCACCGGAAGATATAAAACAAAACTTTCAGAAAAAATGCTTCATGTTTGTGTGGCAAGGAAAAAAGTATAAGGTAAAACGAGAAACCATGTTTCAAAAACCCCAAAATGGAGGCATTAGCGTACCAGATATACAAAATACTATATATGCGCAGAAACTAATGTGGATAAAGAGGCTCATTACCGAAAATTCAAAGTGTATCTCTATTGCCAATGTATGTATACTTGATAGGATTAAGCTATGTTATGCTGATACAGATTATGTATGCCACTATATTATGCCAAATGTTACAAATCCTTTTTGGAAAGATGCATTATTGGCATGGTGTTACTACCTAAGAAACTGTTATTCAGAGGTAAAAGAGATTTCAGAAATTCTCCGCCAGTCTCTATGGTTCAATAATAATATACAGATAGAGGGAAAATTTGTTTATTATGAATATATGGCCAAAAAGGGAATACATCTTCTTAAAGATATTTTTGACTATAATGGGATTTTTCTACAAAAAGCTGAGATAGAAAAAAAATATGGAATACCCAAGATAAACTTTTTGCATCTAGAGGGTATAAAAAGTGCTGTATTGACATACTGCAGGTCTAAACATATAACTGTTACAGGAAAAACTAGTCCAGAATTTCAAAACCCAGTATTACCGTTTAATATCTCTTGTATATGTGGAAAAAAACAAAGGAGTAAAGTGTTTTATAATACTCTCTTGCCACAAAGTCAAGTCAATCCCAGTGGTCAAAATAAATGGGAGGATATCCTGAAGCAACATTATAACAAAGAAGAGTGGACTAATATTTATTTAATGGCAAACAGATGCACAGAGAGCGTACAGTTAAGATGGTTTCACTTTAAGATCACTCATAATATCTTAATGACAAAGTACAGGTTACATTTAATGAAATATACTGATTCGCCCATGTGCTCTTTCTGCGAATCCACACCTGAAACGATAATACATCTATTATGTGAATGTCCGTATACTGTAAAAATATGGAAGGAGGTATCCAGATGGCTTGATATATTATCCGAAGGAAGTATAAACCTCTCTCATGAAAATATATTGTTTGGCTGGAAGGGCAAAAATAATAATCCACTAAACGTGGTCTTTCTTATTGTGAAATATACACTATATATGATGAGTTTGAAAAATATGAAGCCAAACTTTCAATATTTGCAGCGGGAAATATTAACCTATTATAAATCCACCAAATACATTGCCTTTTCCAACGCAAGGCAAACACAGTTTTTTACATTCTGGTCCTCCTTCCATACACTATTTTCGAATATCAGTACTCATGATGTATCTTTATAACAATCGCAGTATATACATGCGGGTATAAGCATATAATGTGTATGTGTATATACATATGTATATGTGTAAGCATGAGTATGTGCATGTGTATGGATGTGTCTGCAGATGAACATATGTATGTGTGTAGAAGTACAGTCAGCTCTCGTTAATCCGACACTCATTAATCTGACAATCACGTTAATTCGATATAAAATTAGGGAACCATTTAAAACAGTGATAATTACTCTCGTTAATCCGACATTCTCGCATTCCGACTCCGACACACCAATCTAGCAGCTGATTATTGTAAATACAGTGTAAAAACATTCGTTAATCCGACAATCAACACAGCCGGTCGGATGATCCGACCGTATATCCGACCGTATACAAACAATCACACGTGAGTGATAATTAGCGTGTGCCTTACTGGCTGCTTGACAGCGGCGTCAGTGAACATCAAACTTGTTAATTAGGAACACAGGATAATTAATTGAGACGATTTAATCAAGAAATAACAGTGGAGCGACATGAGTTTTCATCACAAGATATTGGTCACGAGTACACCACCTGCTAAGCGACCCCTTGTAGAAGTTACGCCATTGATCAAGAAAGAAATCTCCTTTTGAAGAAAGACAAACCCCAGACAACACAACAAGAAGTCTTCACTTTTGCTGAGCAGAAGTTTGATGTGAAGATTCGACGATCAACCGTATCTGACATCCTGAAGCAGTCTGCTTAGTGGTTGAGCGTCTCTGTGACTGATTCCAATGCTTCAAGCTATCTGAGGCCAAAACATCGTTGAACACTTGGCAAACATTTCTGACACACCACTTAGATGTGTTTGATGTTAATGACCATCAAAGATTTTTTCAAGTTATAAATTATATATGTTATTATACACGCCTAAGTGTACATTAGACATCCACATGTTATTAAGGAATTAGTTGTATGGAAACTGAAAGATCCGGGTCATAATGGCAGCTGATATGCGTTAAAAACAAACGTGAGTTTTGTGCCAATGTGGTCATAAAATAGATATGAAACTGTTCGCTTATGTGATTGTATATGTATGTTATGCCATCTATGAATGTTAATAAATGAAAACAAGTATGTATTGTCAGTATTTTTTATTTCTGTGAATATTTTTACATATGATGAAGATAACTAGATCTACCATTTCTGATATGCATGCAACAGTATGACGATCATGACATTTAGTAAACATTGATATTTTCACACAAATACATTAATCCGACATTTTCATTAATCCGATATTTTCGTTAATCCGACATATTTCTCTGCAACCACAAGTGTCGGATTAACGAGAGTTGACTGTATATAAGAATGCATATGTACATGCACCTAAGGTATATATAGATGAAGTGTATGTATGTATACGGAACAGTGTCCCTATTATGTATTAGCTAAGCAGCGAATAAGTTTCATGATTACTGCAACTACGCAGATCTATTACTACACATACTACTGTGTCTATAAAACTGAAAATATTATAAATCAATACTGTAACATGTGATATGTATACTGCTCAAAAGTGGTGTGTAACGCAAAAACTGTATTCGACTCTGGATGTGATTGTACAACATTCTGATGGGAAATAAAAACATTTAAAAATAAATAAATAATAATTTATCATTATTCAAGCTCTTTTAACTCGTATACAGATGTCTCGATATTACGGATGTCTCGATATAATTTCAAGCAAAATTACCCTTTTAACTTGATATTTGCAAAGAAACTTGATATTCATCTACCTTTCATGGGCAAGTATCCCTGTGAACTGAGGTTGTTTCCAAACGATTGCACACAGTGCGGCATGAATCAAAGGGATGTGGTTGTGTAAACGAATTAGAGCTAATTGAGTTGAAGGTGTCACTGGTTTGTTGTTTAATTAGGATTAATTAAGAAGGAATCAATTAGGAAGTACTCACTGTTACAACTAAACACTACTAAACATAACGATTATAGTTTCGCATCAAAACATACTGAGAAGCGTTTTGTTTTTTTCATAGTGATATGTGATGATATATCGTATGTCTCAAAGTTCGGGTAACTAGATATTTTTTCTTGGTCCCATGAATATCGAGACAACGGTGATCGACTGTATTACAGAAAGTTTAAGAATAAACTCGTTCTCCATTCTTTCAATCATTCAGTTATATTCGATGACAGTTCAAAGTTCATTTCAAGACATAGTCCTGAAATCGTTCAGGTTGTTTTCTGATTCTCTGCGAACGTTGTGGTTCTCTAACCTGAAGGTTGTTCGATATTGGTTCGTCTTGATCAACATCTGAATGTTCTGTCTATCCATGTCCAGTGTCAGCAGCTTTAGGTTGCCTTGGAGCAGGTTGTGTCACATATATATTCGAAGCTCGAGGCACCAGTTCTTTGATGGTTTCTTTTAATATCTCTGAATAACCTTCCATACATGGGACGTGTCCAAGATACTTCACATTTCTGACAGTGATCACTCCAGTGTTGCAATTAACAATCTGGAAACAGTCTCTCTGTTTCTTATGCAAG
Source organism: Haliotis rubra (assembly GCF_003918875.1). Classification (NCBI taxonomy): domain Eukaryota; kingdom Metazoa; phylum Mollusca; class Gastropoda; order Lepetellida; family Haliotidae; genus Haliotis; species Haliotis rubra. Next base: position 710,899 of record NW_025766570.1, on the reverse strand, counting down.
ATAACACATCTCAAATTGTTGAATGTTGGTTCTCATTTTACACTCACAATGTTTGTACACAATATCGCCCACATCAAATGTATGATGTTTCATATGACGTTTCTCAATATTTAGCATAGGTCTTCATTTTCTCTGCATACTCCAATTTCTTACATAATGAAGGATGAACCTTTGTAAATTTCAACACAGGTAATTTTGTTTAAATGTATAGTCTTAGGTTAGAGTAAACCTGATTTTAACAGTACATAAAAGGTTGCCTCCCTTTCACCAACCCATGACTTAGGCATTTGACTGTGATGTGAAGAGATATCTTCCTTGGTATTTGAAGGCATTACGTAACACCGGGCTTACTGCTAGCATGGCGACTGCTGTCGCACACAAGGTTTTATGAAAACGACAAGAAGTTTTCATGTTTCTGAACATGGTGGATGATAGCAAAGGGGTGAAACCTAAACATAAGGGTGCAGGATAACGTATGCCAATCATCATGGAGGCGCTACGCAAGTCAGACCCACAGGGAATCTCTTTGTCTCCTGACAGACACACGTCAACCAAGCCGACATGGTCAACCGATTCGCCAAGTGCGTTTCATGGACAGTCAGGTCCCCTGTTATCGATACGACCACTTTACAGAGCGAATGTGAAGTTCTGGAGGCTGAGTTGACGAAACTACTTCGACTTGAAGCCAAGCGCAAGAAATTAGTGGATGAGATTGAGGGCTTGAAACAACAGCTTGGGGGCGCTCGGGAAGATGGCAGCAAGAGTTAAGGTCAACATCAGCGGACCAGTGGTAAAACTTCTACTGGCAAAAAGCGAAACATCTGGCTAGAATCGTTAGATGTTGAGCCTTAAACTATCGACTTAGGTGATGGTATTACAGTACAACCAGAAATTATTGAGAATTTAAAGATTGTAATTTTTTTTATTTTTTTCACTCATTACTAACATTTTTAAATGTGAATATTAGCAGAACATAACTCCAGATTCAAAGACAGGTGAACAGTTAGTATTTTGTCAAGTCACCATGGGCAGCAATGCAGGCTTCAATGCGGCGGGGCATACTACTGATCAAAGAAGTTAGAAAGTCGTGGTCCATGCTGTCCCAATATCGGACCACCTCTTCTTTCATTTCAGCAATATTTGTCAGATTTTTCTTATTGACACTTTCCTTCATAAGTCCCCAAACATTTTCTACTGGATTTAGGTCAGGGCTATAGCTTGGCCAATCTAATAATGTCATATGTTGGGTCCAAAACCAGGCCTGTGAATGCTTTGAATGATGTTTTGGGTCGTTGTCCTGCTGGAAAATCACAAAATTTCCATAGAACACGTGAGCGGATGGAAGTAAATGTCCCTCGAGAATATCTGTGTACTGCTCACTGTTCATATTCCCTTCAAATACACAGAGGGGAGTTGCCCCTAACACAGATATGCCACCCCACACGTTAAATTTCGGACTGTACGTTGGGCGCTGATAGAAAGGTTTTTCAGTTTGTTTGGTCCAAAATTTCAGTGTATTAGGAAACAGCCACACAGAACTTCCATTTGAGAAAATCACATTGTCCCAGTTAAAATTGTATGCTGTAAGCACCAGTTCAACCTTCGCTCCTTTTGTTAAGGTTTCATGATCGGTGATGGAATTCCTCCACTTTTCTGCCAACCCATTGCATACAGCTCAGTTCTGATTGTCTTCTTACAGACAGCCACAGTTCCTCTATCAATCATATCTAGCCTTAAGTTTTCTAAACTCCTTCGTTTGTTTTTAGAAACAAGAATACCAAGCCGCCTCCTGTCAGCGACAGTCAATTTTCTAGGCCTGCCTGCGCATCCCTGGTGCTCAATGCCATATCCATTTGCAATATTTTTCAAAACACAATAAACAATGGACAAAGGGATGCCTGTTCTACTTGAAATCACTTTAGCTGATCTGATGTCCTTGTTATAATACTCTAAAATCAACTTCCTCTTCTCTAAATCATCCATATTGAGGATCACTGAAACTGTCGTCTGCTAGCAAGTAAACAAAGGGGGATAACTCTTCACAAACTAATGAAAAAGGATTAACAGAGTTGTCTCTCTTGAATGAAACCAAGCACTTGATAGCTGGTCAAGGTTATTTATACTAGAAATCCAATTAAACATACAGTGGAAACCGCCTAAGTAAAGACCGCTTAACTAAACAGACCTGATAAGTAAACACTTTTCTTTGGTCCCGGCAACTTTCTTCATTAATTATCACTATTAGAGTCCGGTTAACTAAACTCGGATAAGTAAACAATACCGCTTAACTAAACGTCTTCTCACGGTCCCTGGAAGTAAATTACTTAACAAAAGAGACTGGATAACTAAATTAGCGATCACCACATAATTTGACATGAGGGGCAGTCGTGTCAGTCTCCAGTCAAACAAACATCCTGTTTACAGCTCGCTGGCGTCAAGCAGTTGACAATACACTGACAATTGGAGGCCATCCCTGATAAGTTGTTCATTGTTACATATGCATACATATACATGCATATGGTTGTCATTTGCAGGTTTTTATAAGTTTGGATAAGTAAAATACCTGATAAGTAAACAATTTTTGGCGAGTCCCTTGACATTTTACTTATCAGGTTTCCACTGTATTCCTAAAATTCTCAATAATTTCTGGTCATACTATACATTGGACCTTGGTAACTCTAACTCGAAGGGTGCCGGGAAATTAGGCAGGGTCACTCTGGAAAATGTGGGTTTAGCCAGCATCGGCATACTACGTGTCATGACCTCTTTGTCAGGGGTAGATATGGGGTGTGTGATGGATTACCTGAAATATGAGCAGGATGTTTGTCACCTGTCCTCCAAGTACATCTAGGGCAGTGTTCTTCTTTATGACCAAGAGAACCGAAACAAAATTGCTCAAGAGAATTTCAGATGAGGTACCCAATTACAAGACATCCATGAATTCCAGTTGATTGCTAAACCATACTCTACCACGTCTAAAGCTCTCAGACAAATTGACAACTCTACATATTCGCAAGGAGCCGGTTATGGCAGGCGTGACAGAAAGAATCGCTCCAGGGGCCCATTCACTTCAGAGGGCGTAGAAATATGTCGGAGATTTAACTATGGTAACTGTTTGCAGTGTCATATGGCTCATGTGTTTGTGGGAAACGGGGACATGGTATGACCCATCACTCACTGTCCCAGCCATACATCCAAACCCAGCCTCCTACACAAACCCAACCATATGTACCAAGAGCTCAGGACCGGCTTGAATAAAAAAACTTGACTCAACAACCACACTACTAAGTCATGAGGCGTGGAGTGAACTGTTACCCCCAGACAATGTAGACAGGGACTACATTTTAGATGGCGTAAAGGAAGGCTTCAAATCAGTAGATACTGTTGGGTCTATTGAGGAGGTTTTAGTGCCAAATCACAGATCTTGTTTCCAAGACAGAAACCTTACAGAAAAGCAGATTATCGAAGAAGTGACACTAGGCAAATATATTATCACAGATAAGAAACCAAAGCTTGTAAGTGCTTTGGGGACAATTCCTAAGTCAAGCTCCAAAGTAAGATTGATTCATGATGGAAGCCTTCCTCTGTCAAGGGGTATGAACAGTTACATGGAGGAGTAACAGTGTAGTTACATGGACCTGAGACATGCTATGCGGTATATTAAGACTGGCAGTTATCTTGCTAAGGTAGACCTTCAGAATGCATACCGCTCGGTGCATTTGCATCCGTCCAACTATGACCTCATTGGTTTGTATTGGAAATTTAAGGGTGATAATGATGTCACATACTTCCTTTTGAAGCAAGCAAGAGCCCGAAAATATTTGAGTGCAGCGGTATGTAGGATAATGAAGGTCAAGTATGGCTGGACGGTCATAGCTTATATAGATGACTTCTTAATTATAGCGGACACTGCAGAAGAATGTGGCTTGGCCCTGAACCAGCTTATTCGGGTGTTGAGGAAGCTGGGTTTTAACATAAACTGGAAGAAGGTGGAGGGACCTTCTCAGGAGTTAACTTTTCTTGGAGAGCAAACAGACATGCTCAAGACCACACTCTGGCTACCTGGAAAAGCTGTCAGAACTTAAGCCTGTATTAGATGAGTTTGCTGTGAGGAAACGTGCTAGCAAAAGACAGTTGGAAAGTTTAATTGGAAAATTGAATTGGGCCTGTAACGTGGTTCAAGGTGGTAGGACCTTTTTGAGAAGAGTAATTGACTCAAAAAATGAATTAAAAGGGGGAACTGACAAAATTGTGCTTAATAGTGATTTTAAAGGAGAATACTAGACAATTGCAATAATTTGCTGGGTGAAAGATAAAGTCATCAGAAACATGTACCCCATATTGGAAAAGAACAAGCGCTACAGAAATACAAATCGTGTTGTTTCTGTCGTTTTGTAAATGGCATGATGGTGTATTCCGTAGCCTGGGGATGCACGGAATCATCGAACAATGGAAAGAGACACAATTTCTTCGGTTTCCCAAGTAAAGAGACATATTTAGGCAGGGGAAATGCTACGATCATTCCGAGTCGGACGCATATCAAAGAGACATGCACACATGGGGTATAAAAATCCAGGCATTGGGAAAGGCAGGGGCCAATGAGGCCATTTTGCACATTAGAATAAAAAAGGGCCCATTAAAGTTTTGAAGTTTACTATTGATACAAGGGCAGTGGCCCATTCTAAATTCAGAAAAAGGCTAATAATCCTGAAGATGGCCCATTGTCAAAGTTCTCGATCCCAATCCCTGAACAACCCAAAGCTAGGCTGAAGAAGGAAGAAGTACCCACGAGATTCATTTATACTCATTCATTCCCTGTTACAACACAAGAAAAAAAATGGTGATTTCCAAAAATTTCCAATTTGGAAAGATCGTATTTCCAAAAATTTCCAAAATTGGAAAGATGATGTTTCCAAGGCTTGGAAATTTTTGGAAATTTAGGAAGGATTTTACCACTACTTCTTTCAATTTCTCCTTTTCCCCAAGGATCCCCGGCCCATGAGTGTATGGCATTGTGTAATCATAGCTTTCGGCCGTGGGAGCCGTGCCAATTAACACTTATCAGAGGGGTACACAAAGCCCGCAGTCTAGATTACCAGTTGTCCGACTTCCATTTTTGTGGAAGTCGCGGTAGCTGAGTTGGTTAGGAGGCTGATTTTGTGTGCTGGCGATAGGGTGCCTGACTGAGGGTGTGAGTTAAGTATCCCGGATGGTGCTCAACTCAAAAAGTACTAGAATTTGTACTTTACTAAGAAACTGTAATCCCAAATATAACACATGTTCTATGAGTGTATAGACTGAACTATTTGATCGAATCTTTTGATCTGTTAGAGTTCTTATTGTTGATAATGTATCTTGCATGTGACATATTTATTCATGAAAACTGCAGGAATACGCCATATATTCATATTATCCCTTTGTGCTTGATATCAATGCAACTGTGTTTCACGCATTGAAGTGATAATTTTTTAAAGTTGGGATATAGAGTAGGTGTTTACTATTCAGCGTCCCTATCACGACCAACTAGGAACCAATTCTATATATTAGTTTAACTTCACCCATCTGCATTCTTCTTGTTCTATGTGTCAAAATTGATGTTGACTGTTCTATTTACCGCTAGTATGGCGAGCATTTTCAAAAGTCAGTTTCAAGTGTATGTTTTAGTTGTTATCCACAAACGCGCAAATATGTTTAATTTCAACTCATCCACCCCAGCCCTTTCAATGTTCGTATGAATACAAATTCCATACACCTAAGCTATATGGACTATATGACAGTGACTGACTGATAGATTACATGCCATGAAAGTGAACCCGTGCCATGGCGTAATGGGGTATTCCCGTGAAGTAGGATTTTGTTATTACAGTATAATCTCGTTCATGTTAGCGTCGGTGTTGTTATAACGGGAATAAGAGACTGGGTGCTATAAAAATCTGAACTTGTTTTGAAATGTGATCGAATTTACTGAGTTTAGCTCACTGAGATTATAATGATACTGATTCATGTGTTCACTCAACGTCTCACGGGATGATACGCTCTCGTCTCATGAGAGTTATTGATTAATCTACTAATATCTAACAAAGTGCTAGAGTTTTGGGTGACCTTCGTAGGGGTCAGTAATAAGTTGAAATAGGTCATACATGATTTGAAAATTATGTATCTTATTATTACTTGGGGTGTTGGCATGGCAGATTTAAGAAGATCGCTAAAGGCCCTCCAAATGATAGTTGAGATATATTTCACATGATATGTTTCATCTTCCGATGATTAATTGTGGCAACACCAAATATATTATGTCATGAAAATGTCAAATTCAGTTTAGGCTTATTTCATTTCTTTACCCCTTCAACTTTTGTATCAACCTTGTGCCTGTTAAAACATTAACTGGCCTTTGTTCGAGATCACCAGGTCTTGGAGGTAATCACTCTATATATTTACAAGTCTACTTCATGGGAACTAATCGTAGTAGAATACATTCTCCAATTAACACTTGTCACAAGGGAGAGGCCATTTGAGTTTGTGCTCAATAACGGTGTTATGCAATGGGCGTATTCACGAAAATCTCTTTAACTTGTCAATAGAAAATTGGTTGTGTTGTCCAAACATGTGCGGATTGAAGCAGATACTCAAATGAATTCCCTTTTTACTGAATCATAAGTCTATCTAGATTAATGTGATCATTTACAAGCGAAACGTTAATAATAAATTTTAATAAAACATTCATTTTAGATCAAGGTAATCAGCCCACAAGCCCACAAGATATGATTCCAGAGACAAATATACATTTGAAAGATTCCAGTTTATACAAGAGATTAATTTCATAATAAGCCAGCCAATGGAATTTATGTTAATATCCCAGTTACAGTTATTTTGAAGGGTCAAGTCTAGATGCTTGTGATTATCTATGTCTTGAATTATCACACCGCTCATTGTGAGGTCAGGTTGGATGCATTCTACTCAACTGTAAAATAGGTTTGTCGCTGTGGTGACAATTATATACGTTTGAAAATGTTAAAACCTGCAATGAGAACACCACGCCACGCCAATAGCAACTCCATGCTTGTTTGACAGGTATTCTTGTCGATGCATAGAGTAAGGGTTCCCATATTCATTCTTGTATCATTATCGAGGTTAATGGTACGTTAGACATTTGGGTCAAGGTAAAAAGGTTTGATGTTTTGACTACGGTGTTGTTTTAAGGGATTCTACAAGATGAAAAAACGTGTTCACTCAAGGAAAGAAATAAGACATGTATACCAGACTACCAGTATGAGATTGAATCCATGTTAGTGAGTTCACACAGTCACTTTGATTTATAAATTAGTTCACTCAAGTTGTGAGGTATTCATTTTATTGCAGAAACTTGCTATAAGAAATTTGGAAATGACAGTTTTCACCATTATTTCCACAAATTCAGTTGTGCTAAATGCACAGTTAGGTGAAGTTTCTTCCTACTTTTCGTGGTTGACGATATCTATGTGTAAACGGTTACCGGTATATGTTCATTCTGAACAAGAGATAGGAGAGAATGGATCTCATGGAGATGGAGTCAGAAAGACTGCGCATGCAGAGCAACAGTCTCAACATTGAACGACATAATCTCTACAACGAAGTCAAGGAAAATCAAATCTCAAATAGATTGTCACAAAAATAACACATTTTTTTTTAAATGTAAGTAGTGTTCCTAGCGTTATGTTAAAGGTCACATGCAACGTAAAACACAACTTTGCAGATTCTGATACCTTTCGGTATGGATTTACCGAAACAAATCATCAAAATGCAAATTCAACTTATAAAGTTGAAAAATAATGCGATGACAAAAACGATAGGTTCGCGCAGCGGGTTGTCCGGTGAATACTCGGTGAAGGCTTTGGTGTGAGCTATTTTTTTAAATGTTTCATTTATATTTCACAGGCGCGAGCTTTTAATGTTATGACAGTATATAACCAATTTAACTGTTTATATAATTTCATTTGTCTATTTCACCACGTTCTTCTTACCGAGTCACTTTCTCAGTTCGATACTTAAAAGCAATGTCATTATTTAGCGTTGACAGAATAGCTAACTGTGACACAGATATGTCGTTGTCGCAGACAAGTGTCTGTTTTATTGACGCCTATGTGTCTGCCTGCCTTTCTGCTAATGACAATACACAGCTTCGATCACTGACCACATGCAATTTGAACTTAACACCTATCAGGCTATACACCATAAACAAAACGTATTGATTAATGGCGTTCGGTCTCTGTCACATTGTGTAATTACACAGACAGGCAGGTGTGATACTTGTACACATGACATGTTATGATGTCTGTTGATTGCAAAATGTTATACACAAAAAATGAGCATGTATTTACAAAATCTAACATCTCGGTATATACACACATAATGAACCGTGAGGGGCGTCTGCAAATGAACCAGCCGTTACACTTGAGTGCACACCCACTCGCTCTGACTGGGTTCGGTATCCCGGCTGCTTCGTTTCTTGGGAAGTAAACCCAAGTACAAAATATTGCACTTTTGATTTTACGATTGTACGCTTATAATTTTGTTTATATGTTTTTCATAATCAGCAATGTATATTATGTCATGAATAAGTGATAATTGTGTTTTAATTATGTTTGATTTTTTGGTTGCATGTGACCTTTAACAATATGATTTATCAAGAACGTTCAAAACAACTTTGCTTGTGTTAGTGCTATAAACTTCTTATAAGTTTGTATATATTATGTTTTATATATTTGTATCATTTATTATGTAGATAATAGAAAACACCCTTGCCAAAAAAGAGCAATCAATCTATTGGCAGTTAACCCTTTGAAAGAAGGACATATTTAATTGTTTACAGCTGAAGGTCATTAATAAGATATGTTAAATATTATACAAGAGAATACAAGAGAGCCAAATATGAACAAGCCCTAAAGAAGACGCAATTGATGTCATCAGAGGAAAGTGACATGAACGGCGATGGCGCCAAATTCTTCATAGTAAGACCGAAGGTGGAATCAAGGAACTAATGACAGCAAAGAGGCTTGCAGATGCAAGTTTTCGAACATTAGAAGGACAAGGAGCCATCCCAAAGACCAGGCGCCGTCATGGTCCGCCATCTAAATCAGAATTACCGGTCATGAAGAAGGATCTTTCATGGGTCAACCTGCGAATATGGAATGCTTTAGAGTGAGGATAGTTCTCGCCGCTTCCAATATTCCAGCAATATCACGATCGATGCGGAAACCAGAAATGGGCTCCACCCATTGTACCCATATTTGTGGGGAATCGAACCGGGTCTTTGTGGAGTATCGAGCCAACGCCTTAACCACTAGGCTACCCAAACCATTTGTTTCAACTTTGAACTACAGTCATGTTTATAAAAGCTTGCTGCAGTGATTAGAGATAATTTCTCCGGTAATTATCAAGTAATTGTTTTGTTGGTAAATACATTGAGTCTGTAGCATAAATAGTAATTGACAATTATACATGTACCCTACCCCAACCGTCTCGGTATGCTTTGAAGAAGATGTAAATTTGTGTAACATATTTTTGTAAATTTGTACATGGTATGTTTTTACGAAATTTAATCTTTCTCTGTCTTCTTGGCAACATGTGCAATCTGAAAATTCTTTTCCGAATATAAATAAACATCAATTTTAAGTATGACACTATCCGTTTGTTTTTGGATCCTTTCATTTGCATGAAAGTCGGGAGTATTAAAATAAATTGCGTATAATACAATACCATTTTCATCAACATTGCTATGTTGACCATGGAACACTATCAAGCTAACATCAACTTGATTTCAGTGTTATATTATGATAACTTCCTTATTCACACAATCAACTAAATCCAACACAATACAAGTTGCACCGCTTAAGCAATCCACTCCTTTGATAATCTCCTCGGTGCATTATCGCGATAATGACATCGCGAGATATCGAACGAGCCTACAGCTCATCAGGAACAGAAATCGTGACAATTGTTGTGAAAAATAAAAGCTGTATGTTTATCAAAGTGAATACATTTTTTAAGAAACCAAATTATTCATCAAAGTATACATTAAAATCAATATGGGTGGTAATTGTCCTCTCTGTAAAATAACTGGGTGGCTTTTGTCCTGCTCCCTTTCCGAGTTACAACTTGTTTTCATAAACGATTCTGTTGTAATTGCCTGGTGTCGCTGGGCCTTATTTGTTCGAGACCAGTCGCTAGTGATAGTGAAAACTATGATCAGCCTTGCTCATCTCGGTTACGGTTAATTTTTTCAACCTAAACAGTGCGACAGTAGGAAGGGTGGATGCCCATCAGATGCCGTTATTTGAACATTTCCCCCGGTAGTTCTTGTCTGATTGTATTAAAGTATCAAAGCAGAGTGGGCTTTTGCAGGTTTTCTAATGCGTGGATGGTATATTGACTCATCATAATTGATCCCATTTCTGTGGGTTTTTTACCTCGATATTTATTCACGTCATGTAACAATATGACGTATAATATTAAAAAATGACATTTGATCCATTCGAATCCGTAAACTAAACAACCCCACTTTGCCATTGCTAAAAGGCTCTGAAAATTTACTTAGGTAAATAGGTACATACAGTTATAGCACACAGCAAATGCTTATATGTATTTCTTATGCAACAATGAAGTTCTGTCCGTATTCTCAAAATAGTGTCGGCCCATAGGTTTACACATGCAATACAGCAATTAATACTCCCATGTTTTAACCCGTGTTAGGTGGTATAAACCTACACATGTTATTTGTCATCATTCACTTGATGGTCAGTTAATGAATTTAAAACAGGTAACACCACTTAGATAACCCGACAAAGGTTCCCATTTTGCATTTCTTGTGTCTGGAGTAAATACTCAATATAATATACATCGATCAAAGGATTAACGGATAACACGCTGATTGATTAATTACTTTTATCTTACACAGCGGATTTGTCAAAAGGTATTGTTTATGTATGTAGATTAACTAATCAATACTGAATACACTCTGTCGTGTCTGTGTCTGCGTAAAACAACTTCCTTCTTTGAAGGATTAACCGCCAAGACATTGATTGATTGCTCATTATTGGCTAACTAAATTACTTTTTGTAAAGAATGGCTTGACATTATGCAATTAGTTGCCAGGTGTGCTATCTTGGGTGACCAATGAGACTATATACCTATGTAAAATACCTGAAACGATATATCACTTTTCGTGAACATGTATTAGACTTTTAAAGACACATCATTTGGAACAGCTGCAGGTGAATGGCATAATGCCTCGTTTTGTGGATATTGATGGATACATTCCTCGAACAAAATAATAGCCTGACATCATTATAATTACCTGTTTTAGTTTTAATAATTGCATTTTGTTTTTATTCATTTGTCGCAGCATTCCACAGAATCCATGATTTCGATGCGTGAAGTAATGAGACAGACAACATACACTAGGGCGTATTAATGCGAATTATGATTTACAATGTCTAGATATTCAAGTTATAAGTAAAGGCAGATCGCCTGATTTTTATTTAGCTTCAAAATGCACATAAGTATGATAATAAACTAATTAGGATTATAAGACCAAATAGAAAGACGACGTTGACTAGTATCTACATACTGGTGAGTGGACATTAACCATGGGAATGTAGCAGGATATTTATTAAGTAGTATGTCACTTATTTCCCACCTCGGCTTCCGGGAAGAAATCGTTATGTTATAAGTTGTGTCATGCCAAATCCTGTTGGCCATGATTCCAATACATATTTAACTACTGAGTAGAAAGTAGTTTTGCTTTTCTAACTTCATGAAAACAAACCATAATCTCATTAATTCTTTAACAGACTTTAGCCCGTCATGTTACGATTATTAAAAATGGCAGCGCCCTGTCGCGAACATCCGCCAGTCTGAGAATAAATGCTATTTAGGTTTGTTTTCACCGAGTTACAAAATCAAAACTACTTTCTACTGGTACTAAAATATGTATTTGATTGATGTCCAATAGGATTTTGCGTGACATATCTTATACCATAACAATTTCTCTCGAGGAAGCGAGGTGGGTGTCAATATAACACTACTTACAATATTATTGTCACTTCCACCACGACCTCGCTGCCGAGAAAGAAATCTTTATGCTTCAAGTTGTGTCATGGAAAATATTTTTGGTCATCAATCATATATATATTGTACTACAACTAGTAAGTAGTTTGATTCTTTAACTTCCGCGAAGCGATCTGAACACATTTAAGATATCGTTCCAAGCTTCCACAACGCTCGCTTCACACTCACAAACTTAACCCATTTACTAAATGATTTAGCACGAACTGCGGGTTCCGGTGGAAATTAGTGCATGGTGACACCATCACTCGACCCCCAGGATGGCAACGCATAGCGATTGACAGCAACGCAACGATTCGTTTTGCTTTGAGTAAGTTTTGTTGTTCAGACCATCCTTTAATGTTGGAATAAGGGCGAAAAGTAAATATAAAACAACACGAGTGATTCTACCCTCTGTGTATTGTACTTACAATTGAATCAGAGTACCAATTCTTTATTGAATGTTCATTTTACTGTGATCTGAGAAACAGCCTTCTCCCACAATACTACAAAAATAATCCATGTGAAACATTGACAAAAAGAGCGAAGTTTTTGAATATAGAGTATAAGATTAAATGAGACATTGTACACGTTAGCATACAGCTTAATATTATATATGGCTGGATTGTATTTTCATCTTTATAATTGTAAAACGGGTCGGTGGCCCTTGTGCGAAATTAACTCTCACTGACTAGATATAAGCTTATGATGATACATATTTAAACTCAACGTGACAAATTCACTTTTCACCCACAACATTGAACACTTAAAATGTGTTCACTGCAATTCGACTAGTCAAGTCGATAATCCTTTCGTTAACCCCTTAAACAATCATTACTAAAACAACACCAAACATCAAAGACTACCGCCAGTCAGCCTTAACGACCCCATGAAACACTCATGCCGCCCCATGCCACTATTGCAATTAGCCCATGCAGAACAATAATTTACCATCACCCACCAGTTATCTCCCCTTGTGGATATTTCCAAGATTGGAAATTTTTGGAAACATCATCTTTCCAAAATTAGAAAGTCTTGGAAACATCATCTTTCCAAAATTGGAAATGTCTTGGAAACATCATCTTTCCAAGACATTTCCAAGCTTGGAAAGATGGATTTTTTTTCCAGTGCAACTTACGGTCAGTGGTATTTTTAACATAAATTAGATTAAAGTATGATTGCCAGTCGAACTGCCCCCGCTACAAATTGCCCCAGCAAATTTAGTCAAAGTGCCCTGAAGTTTTGGTCAAATTGCCCCAGGGGATAGTCAAAATGCCCCAATTTATTTAAAATTAATAAATATAGGCCATAAATGCATAGTTTGTTAACTTTGATATTATGTCCTTCATATAAAAGTATATATGCATAGATATGATTTTACTAATGGAACACTTATCAGAAATATTACTTCCTAATAACTTTTATATGAAGAAGATAATATCAAAGTTGACAAAAACTGTGCATTCTAGGCATATATTCAATCATTTTAAATACATTTGACTAAATTAAAATGAATGACTAAATTTGCTGCGGATTTTGTAGCTGGGGCAGTTCGACTGGTACCCATGAGATATATATTATCAAAATCAGTAAGAGATTTCACATGAGCTTGAAAATGTTTCACTATAACGTTCTTTTCGGTTTGGAGCCCTAAATGCTGCCGTCTACCCGAAACATTGCCGAATACAACGGCATTTTCTCTTTACATGTAAATTATATACTGCCATTAGAAATGTAAATGGCCACAGCCTCCAAACTGTGTTATACGGAACACCGACAACTACCAATAATGAAAATAAGCATATTATAGAGTCCCTCCACCAATTCATTTGCAAGACTAATTGATTCGATAAAACAGTCTAACCCAAACAATAAATAACAATTACCTTAACAAAATAATGAAACGTTACTGCAAGTGGGTTGTTAATTAGAATTTTCAATGCACATACAATGTTACGATTTGATTTGATTTAATTTGTCTTTTTCATTCTGTCTCTTTTGTCTAGTTCCTGTTGTGTGTTCTATTTGTACTGGTGAGGTATTCACAAAAGCAAAGCTTTGCTTGTTTACCAAACCAGATTCTTTCATGAATAAAAATATGTTTAAACCATATAGAAAGTTAAAGAAATTATTAACAGCTGAGCAATATGTCACTGAAATTCTGCCTAGATCTCATCACAGTATACAGCAGGCGACGACAGACAAACAACGATGGGGATAATAAAAGCTTTGCTGAGGACCTCAACACTTTCTACAGCTGCTTTGATTGTCACGACTTTACCAATGAGAGAGCTCAAGTTAGTGAAGCCGTACAGGATAGTGAAAGTCGTATCCATATATTAGAAGCTGACGTCATTCAAAGCTTCTCCAGAATTAACATCAGAAAAGCAAAAGGACCTGACAACCTTGACGGCATTGTGTTGAAGGAGTGCAGACTTCTACTGTGTACAGTTTTCACTAGATTGTTTCAATTCTCAGTGAATACACACGTTATTCCTTCGGTCTGGAAAACATCAGAAATTGTACCAGTTCCTAAAAAGACACAACCTAAAGAACTCAACGACTACAGGCCAGTTGCTCTCACATCTATAGCAATGAAGTCGCTGGAACGCATCTTGTTGAGACATCTCCGACAGGAAGTTGCCGACATACTGGACCCGCTTCAGTTCGCCGACAGGTCAAGGAGAGGAGTTGTTGATGCCACACTGTCACTCCTTAATAATGTCTTAAAAAATCAAGAGACACCTAAGTCATACATCAGGATCCTCTTCGATGACTTTTCATCTGCGTTCAACACTATCCAGCCACATATTATGATGAAGAATCTGTTAGACATGGGCTTTAACTCATACCTCATCAAGTGGATCGAAAACTTTCTTGTGGACAGACAGCAGTAAGTGAAAGTTAACAGGGCTGTATCGAGTAAACAGACCACCAACACTGGTGTACCATAAGGCTGTGTAATATCTCCTGTTCTTTTCACCCTCTACACTAATGATTGTGCAAGCTCGAATTCAACCTGTTCAACTGTAAAGTTCGCAGATGATGCAGCAATTGTCGGCAAACTGAATGACACTGATTCTGAAGAACTGTATAAAGAGGACATTAATCATTTTACGACTTGGTGTGCAGAAAACCACTTACTCTTAAATGTCACAAAAACAAAGGAACTGATAATTGACTTTCCAGAGTAAACCCACTGAAATGCTTCCAGTGATAATCAACGGTGAATGTGTTGAGACAGTGTCGGAGTATAAGTATCTGGGAACCTTCATTGACTCTAAGCTGAACTGGAACTCTAACACTGAAGCCCTATACAAAAAGTGTCAACAACGTCTTCATCTCATGCGTAAACTGAGATCTTTTATGTTAACCCATCTGTGATATCATCTTTTTATGTAGCATTTATTCAGAGTATTTTAACATTTTCCTTCCATTGTTGGTACGGATCTCTCTCAGTTCATCTCAAATCTAAAATAGACAAAACTGTTAACACTGCAAGTAAAATCGCTGGAGTCAGATTTGAATGTTTATCATCAATATATGAGTGGCAAATCGTGAATCAAGCTGTCAAAATTATATCTGACCGTACTCACTTCTTAAATTCGGAATACAACCTCCTCCCTTCAGGTGGCCGCTACAAAGTTCCAATTGTGAAAACTAAGAGAGCCTGTACATCCTTTATTCCAAGTACCATATCTCTCTTAAACAAATGTGAAGATACCTAAATCAAAGAATTTATGTAAATATGTTTGGTATCTCTCTAATGTGTCAGTAGCTCTGCTGATGTAACACAAATTCCTGAAAAGGCATTAAAGTATTATTCTATTCTATTCTACTTAGTAAGTTACGATGTGGTATCCTACCTCTGGAAATAGAGGTCAGTAGATTTACATGCCCTAAAACACCTTTAGATGATAGAATTTGTAAACATTGTGATGGCAATATGATTGAGGACAAAGTTCACTTTTTGGTCAGCTGTCCACTATATTCGGACTTACAATATCACTTGTGGGAAAATGTATTAAATATTAACCCTTTTTTCTCTCTCTCTCTTGTCGCCTACTGACCAGGCTGCATTTATGCTTGGTAATGTTAAATTAATAAAACCCTTAGCTGTATTGGTTACTAAAATGTTTAATAGACGTAAACTCACTTTGTAGTCCTAGTAATTAAATATACCACACTTCACTGTTGCTTATAAAGCTGTGATATTTTATTCACAACTATCTCTTTTAGGAATAATGTTGTGTTTTGTGTCTCATAGGCTGTATGGCTGGATGTTATATTTTATTGAGTGTTTTAAAGTGTCTATGTATGTTTTATATATAAAATGTGACACACAAATAAAAACATTTTATTCTTCTTCTTCCTGCTACTAAACAAACATGGTAGGGGTTAATGGTTTGCCAGCTGCTGGATGATTTATGCCCAGAGCGGCCCTTCCCACAGTGGCCCCTGAGTTTTCACGCCTTGTTAACAAACCATCCCAGAGTGGCCCGTGAGCACTTAAAGGAGAATACGAACGAAAACAAAACTTTTGATATATTGTAAAGGTTATTCTAAAAGTCACATTCCGTGATTAAAATTGAATAAAAAGTTTGTAAAATAGCAATAAAAACACAAAAACGTACTCGTATTTCCGCCTCTTAAGGAAACACCTGACAGTTAATGAACAGAGGGGGTATCACGTGACATGACGTCATAAGTGCCTCTTGCTGATGGCTTCCTCTTTGATTTTACCTCACAACTTAACAGTGTCCGTGGATTCTGAAGCAGTAAAAGATGTTCCTGATGTCATTTCTGAAATAGATGTTAGACCGTATCAATACGATCCGATTTTACATCTTGCAAGACAATCTTCCACTGAAGATGAAGAAGAAGAATCAAGCGAAACAGAGGCACCGCTTGAGGTCAAAATAAATTTAAAAACAGATCATATCATTTAACAAGATTACCATTTGTCAGCAAAATGTCATACAGTTCCAGCCAGCAAACTCACCCCTATAAATATATGACCAGTCACTAAGAATTAGTTTTTTAAAAAATGATTACAGTTCATTTTGTGTCAAATGGGTGACTGTAGTGTGTCTGGGATTTAAAAACAAAATAATTATGCTTCAGACGAGGGAAAACAAAAATTATCTGCTTCAAAAATTACACTGGAATTATTTTGTGGAAAAAGTTAGGATCCTAGTTCTCATTAATAACGTATCAAGTCTCGATACAAGATCCATGCCTGGTCGAGCAGAGAAAATATTCGCGACGCAGATAAGTTATTCCCCGAAAACTGGTGAATTGTAAAATACTAGTCAGGGTCCCGTTCCTCAAAACGATCGTAGCGCTACGATGATCGTAACTCCCATACTTTAACATAGACTTACGACTGTTGTAGCTCTACAATCGCTTTGAGGAACGGGGCCCAGGACAACGTATGTTTCCCCATTGTTTGGTTATGGAAGTAGTTGTGGTACTCGGTCATAGCCTTAGAATGACATCCTGTCAGCCAATGAGTGAATGAGTGAGTGAGTGAGTGAGTTTAGTTTTATGCCGCTTTTAGCAATATTCCAGCAATATCATGGCGGGGGACACCAGAAATGGGCTTCACATATTGTACCCATGTAGGGAATCGAACCCGGGTCTTCGGCGTGACGAGTGAACGCTTTAACCACTAGGCTACCCCACAGCCCGTCAGCCAATGAGAATACAGAACAACTTTCACGGCACACACTACTGACAAATAGCGAGTCTGATGCCAACGTGCGTAATTGGACAAAATGGAAAACAATGAAAGCAACAAGTACTTCATGATTTGCCGTTGTATTCGGCAATGTTTCGAGTTGACTGCATCATTTAGGGCTCCAAACCGACAAGAACGTTATAGCAAAACATTTTCAAGCTCATGTGAAATCTCTTACTGATTTTGATAATATATATCTCATGTGTACCAGTCGAACTGCCCCAGCTACAAATTGCCCCAGCATATTTGATCATTCATTCTAATTTGTTCAAATTTATTTATAATGACTGAATATATGCCGTAAATGCATAGTTTTTGTCAATTTATTATGATATTATGTTCTTCACATAAAAAGTTTCTGATAAATGTTTCATCAGTAAACTCATAACTATGTATATACTTATACATGAAGAACATAATATCAAAGATGACAAAACTATGCATTTATGGCCTATATTTATTAATTTTTAATAAATTGGGGCATTTTGACTACCCCACTGGGGCAATTTGACCAAATTTGCTGGGTCATTTTGTAGCGGGGGCAATTCGACTGGCAATCAGACTTGATTTAATGTATGTTAAAAATACCACTGACAGTAAGTTGTTACAGGGAATGATGGAGTATAAATGAATCTCGTGGGTACTTTTTCCTTCTTCAGCCTAGCTTGGGGATTTCCATACCCCATGCGTGCATGTCTCTTTCATATGCGTCCGACTCGGAATGATCGGCACATTTCTCCTGCCGATATACCGGGAATACACCCTGCTGGACAAGTAGGAAGTCACTGGAGAAGCATATATATACCAGTGTGAGAAGATGTTTGTACAGTAAAAAGGGGGGATAAGGTCTGCAATAACATAGGGAAGCCAGTAACAATTACAACACATTGCCTAGGTTAACATGTGAAGCCTGCAGTCTGCAGTATAAGAAACAGGATAGTGAAGCCTGTAGTATACACAAAGGAATTATGACAGATGGTAGTATGCAGGAGATATGTAATAGCCTTGGTCACGGTTGATTGACGGTTTCAGTCTTTTGATGTAGATAGCTTCTTGGAGTTTCCTGATTTTAAAGTCTTTGAGGTTGGTCGTTAGGGTTTTGACTCTATCCCACTGGATGCTGTGGTCATGATTATCTCGGATGTGGTCTGATAGGGCTGGAGTCAAGCTTTGATAATGAAGTCTGATGCTCTTTGATTCGGGTTGTGAGGGGGTCTAGATGTTTCGCCTACATAAGCCTGTCCACAATTGCATCAGACTTGGTAGACTGTTTTCTGCGGTTGTTGTTTCTGGTTGGTGATTTGCCAGTTGCTTTGATGGTATTTAGGATGCTGTTGTTCCTTTCGAGGACTACATCTATGTTAGCCTGTAATTTCAAGAGTCTCTGGACTATGTGGCTGACAATTCAGAACTTCTCAAGCCATAGGAGGTTGCTGTGGCAAAATCAAGGATGCAAGCAGATGAAACCCCTGAACATCGCAAAATGAGGAGACCAAGGCATATGGTTGGAGTGTGGGTGGATTAGCATGTCATCTTTTGGAGGTAGAGCAAGCAGGTTCTGGTTTGCGAGACTTGCTAAGTTGACAAACCAGCTACTTGCTAGCCAAAAGAGTGTGACCAAAAGCATAAGTTTACGTGTAAATAACAACAGGGTTGTTGAAATACCAATTCAGAGGACCTTCCTTGGTAATTGGTACTATATTTCCTGGAAGACAAACTGAAGAAACTTATAATTATGTGGGAAGATAGGTACATGAAGATATATTTGTCTTGGAGAGCAATGGAAAACATCCGGAAGTGCCGAGGCATCTCCAGATAACCAGCAATGAAAATCTTCATGTTAAAGATCATGTGGTCTGACTATTTCTTCGGATAAAGAAAGGATTCATAAAGGTTTCCAATGAAACTATATTTCAAACATTTACCTTGTTGCATGAAATTAATTTTACTTCTGTTTACAAAATATAATAAAATCATGTCAGTTTTCGTATCTTATACACATTCCTTGTCTATCAAACTGAAGACTAAATACTGGACAGATGATGGTTGATAAAACTAGAACTATTTCACAAAACAGCAGAGTCATTTGTGATAAGTACAAGTGAAGAAATAGGTTTACTTACTTCAAACAAAAACACCTTTATTGTTTACAAGATGTACACTTTATAAAAGATATTCAACAATCTATCCAGGAAGAATGGGGCTCAAATAACTGTTACTTTAGTTCATTTAAAAGTACCGTAACAGAAAGGATGTAGCTATCTTATAAGCCCAAAGCCTGGGTTTTACAATAGAGTGAAAACAAAATGATCCAAACGATAACATACTTCTCACAGATGTAAAGATGAATAAATACAAATTATCAATCATTACCATATATGGTCCCAATAATAATAATAATAATCCAGTTTAACTCTTACAATTATAAAAATACCAATAAGCGTAAAGCAAAAGAAAGGCTGCTGAAAGTAAAAAATGAATTTGATTTCAACAGATGAATGGAGCAAATTCACTTCATTCGCTAAGTGATTTACTTAGCCCCTTGAAACCAGCTAGACTGGAAACAAGCTTGGACCAAAGGATTATATTGCAAACTTGTGATAATAATGTATCACTCAGTTGGGGGTTACATGGTCAACCAGACCAAGCCACATGTCTTGCATGAGCTTCCAGTGACTACCTACACCAATAGATTGGGCTGAGTTGAGTTCAGTCAAGATGTTACATGTGGGGGATAAGAAACCTAACATATACATGTACATAGGAATAGTGAGTGGTAAAGTTGTAAAGACTAAAAAGAAAGCTATTGACAAAAAATAGACAGAAATAATACACTGAAAGAGATTTTGTAAGTTTCATATAGAATGAGCTCTTACCAGGGTGATCTGTTGTTTGCTTAATCAGTTGCATGTAGAACTCATTACAAAGGTGGTCATTCTCAAGGCACTTTAGCATCAAGTTCTGTATCATTCCAGTGTTGTCATGTGAATCACCTGCACCTGAAAAGTATTGCAGTCATGATCTTCTGATTTCAAGTTCATTGTTTGAAATAATGTTTCATATGAAAGATCATGTAGTTTATAAGATCTATTGTATTTCTGACCTCTTAATATCTATATATATTAAAATTCATACAAAAACACATGTTAGGGCATTTTTAGAAAACGCTAAAAGTTTAAAACAAAAGAAATTGATATCAAGAAGAATTAGAACAAGTTTGTTAGAATTTCTGCGTGGACATTAAATAGAGACAACAAAACCCTTTCCACTTTCATAAGAAATCTCTGCTAAAAGCAGAGTCGATCGTACAATTGTGACTATATCGTGAGAATGTGTTTGTTTGATGCTATTACGCACCTGTCAAACATATGCAAAAGATTGTCAACTGTTCACCTGAAAAAAACCTGCAGGAACGTATGATACAAGTCAAAATAGAGAACTGGACTGGACATCAGTTTTGTCACTGATGCATCAAATTTTAATACTTAATCCTCATGTCTACCATCAAATTTTTCGAATGTTGTATCCTCAATCGAACAACTTCTGAGGAAGAGTCGTATGATGCTCTTTGAGGAAAGGGCAAAGGAAAGCGCATCCTTGATTGTACCTCAAAAGTTGCCAAATGTAAACACTAAAGGCTGGAGCTGTTGGAATATTGCTCGAAATAAAAGTTGACTGAAGAAAAGTTGAAATCATTCCTTTTGTCATACAGCCTTGTGAAGAGTTTTTGTCACAGGATTTTATGCATAGATCTAAATATGAAACAGTTGAGGCAGGCTCACTTGTCTCCTTAATTGTGGCGGGCATATCAGTTGAAGGGAATTGGCTAATTAAAGGTAATTGAATGATTTTAGATCATTGATATACCTGAAGCTTAAGTTAAACGTCTTGGCCAAATTACCTTGTTTTCATTTTGCCAAACTGAACAGAAATTCTGAAATATGCATAACAGATCCACGAGGAGGGGAGTATAAATGGTGCCTTCTTGTCTATGTGTTTTACCCCCAAATTTGACAAAGATGTGATCAATGATGAGGTCCTGCATTTTACATATTGTTTTCTCAGTAATCTTCAAATGACATTGGCTTTCATTTTTGACAAAATGTAAATTTACAAATGCCCCATGGATCAAGGAATGAAGTTATTCTTTAAGTTTGTCATGTGTGAGAGTGGTGTACAACATTGAAATATCAAATGTTTTGACAGAACTGAACTTGGTTTGTTTCTGAGATTATAAAAATTCAAGCAAATCCTTCGAGTTTTTAAGAATTCACATGGTATTTATTCCGCTTGTCTCAAATACTTTTTTGTGAATATAGAGAAAGCCCTTCCCTGACAGTATAAAGGATTATGGTTAATCTTTGAGACTGTGTTTTGGTGACCCAGCAGTACATCTCTCTTTGTATAGATTTTTATGCAATTTTGTAATCAGTACAAAAGACGAATGGACATGTTTTTAGTTTGTTTGTTTTTTGGTCAAGACAAATGTTGATAGCACCGATGGATGGTTTGAGCAGATTTCTTCATCAGTTAACAAACTGGCCTTATATGTGGCATTATTCAAAATGTCACATGTACCAAGCTCTTTGTTAAACAATTTAAGTACCGCTAATGATGTTTCTACACTCATGGTAACGAATAAGGGAACACATGAAAGTACAAGTGTTCCTTTATTCATATCCAGAATTTCACCCACAGTGCAATACATACCTTGTGAAGAAACCTGGAAAAGAATAATGGAACACTTGTACTTTCATGTGTTCCATTCGTTTCCATGAGTATATATAATGGTAATGTTATTTTAGGCATTTTCATGTGGGAACAACTACAAACTTTTCAGACAGACTTTCGATGACAACTGGCTTAAACTTAACATCCTAGAGTACATGTGCAACAGAAGCTCATGTTTAGTTGATTACTTAGGCCAGAGGATGTGAAAAAGTAAAGAGATACACACAACTAAATTCTTCATTGGGTGTTCTCTAAATGATATGTGAAAACTCATATTTTGTTGCACATGTTGACAAAAGGATAATGATGATGAACTCATATTTCCTGACGTCTATGAATTCAGCAAAATGCAGACCAAATAGTTGTCTGGAAATGGGTATCTCTCTCACAAACCTGTTATCAAACTTCAAAAAAACATGCACAAATTCTCATATGTATTTTTGAAAACTACATTTATCTAAATATGTCTTACATTATACTGGACAGTGAAGCAAGATATTGACAGCGGGAATATAGACCAACTGTAACAAGAGTTATCACAGTGACTGCCTCGTCAGACTTTCACATCATCAGATTTACCTAAGGGCCTCATGATGTATGCTTCTCCGTGGTGGGCCTAGATAGGGGAATTATATTCCCTGAACTAAACGTACATCACCCAGTTAGGGCTGAACCCCCGAAGCTGGTTTTTCACTGGGTTACTGACAGCCAAGAGGAAAATTTTCTTTCACTTCCGCAGCCCAGTCAGCCTTCATCCAGTTATGAAATCAACCATACTGGAGATGGGGAAGGCACAGAACCCGGCCAAGAATATCTTGGTCCAACTATCTAAAAAACACACTACTTGAGTGTGCAAAAGCAACGGGATAGCATGACAATCCACAAATAAACAGCAAGTCGCTTAAGCTGCATTGAGAAAATTCCGTGCCAATGTATGTTTACCTGACAGAACAAAATCTCCGAGACCAACTCCGGCATTTTCAAATTCACAAAAACAAACGGAGGCAAATTAAACCACTAAATGATCTTTTCCCCAAAATTAAATTGATTTACTTAATGAAGCTATTTCTTAAAACTTTCTGCGGACTGTTCATAACATGAAGTTAATTGCTGTGTCTATGCTGCTGCTTGAACTTCAGTTTCCAAAGTAAAAACATCTAATGGTTATAGTGAGTGAATTTCATTTGATGCCACTTTTAGCAATATCACGGCGGAGGACACCAGAATTGGGCTTCACACATTGTACCCATGTGGGGAATCGAACCCGGGTCTTCGGCGCGACAAGCGAACGCTTTAACCACTAGGCTACCCCACCGTCCCTCTAATAACAAAAGACCAAAGAAAAAAACGGTTTCTTGTAAAACTTCATGAAACCAGAAGAAATGTTTCCTGGAATGAGCTGTGCTTTAAAATAAGATCGTCAGGGAACCCAATGTCTAAAAGGCAAAAATCAATTTGGAGAAAAATAAAATTATAACTTAAGACGACTAAAGAAAAGGTTCTTCTCCAAATTGTTGATTCCCTTAAGGCAAAAATAAAGATTTGGACTGAAAGAAAGAAAAAATGGGAAAAGAACAAATTTATAAAACAAAATAAACTCTGTAGAAATAATGAAAAGCATTTTACAGGCAACTCAAAACAATGGGTGATGGTGAACATGAAAAGCTGTCTCCCATGAAAGGTTCTGGAAACAGGTCTGTACCCGGTGACTGTAACCTTGAGCCACCATGGGTTCATGCTTTCGATCATGCAGTGCCTGAAAAACAACCTGGGTCGTTTGTTACATCTCACCAGATTGCCTGAAAAGTGTTATCAAAAAGTCAAAATCTAATACTGCTCCAGGGCCTGATGGCATTCGAAACTAGTAATGGAAACTGTTCTCCTGTGTCCAAACACCATTACTTCACTGTTTCAATTTTCTTGTGGACACAAGCGGTATTCCTCCATGCTTCTGCAACGGTCGCAAGATACTCCTTCCCAAAAAAGGAGACATGACTGATCCCAAAACCTTCCACCCTATCACGTTTGAATACACAACATAAAATATTCACAGGGTGTTTGACAAACCTCGTGTCATCTTACTGCTCTTCCAATGATATAGTTTATAGAGAGCAGAAGGGGGCAGAAAGGGATGTTTGGGGTGCAAGGATCAACCTTCTCGTACAAAAAATGATTTTGGAAGAGGCTAAAACATATCACCGCAACCTCTCCTTGATTGACTACAAAAAAGCATATGACTCTGTCCACTTTGAATGGATTCTGAAGTCTCTTCATTTTATTGACCTCCCTGAGCGACTACACGACGCATGTAGTTGTAACAACAATGGCGACCGGAAGCGGTCGAGGCAAACACACTTTCAACACAACTAGTTAACATAAGAGGCCTCTGCTGGCGCAACTTCTTCTTCTTTTCTTTTTTTTCCAAAGAAGATAACGGTTAGAAACTTGATAAAATTAGAAATTAAAAAGTCAAACTATTCAAAGTCTTAACAATAATCCTTGAATCTGGACAGAGTTCTGCATAGACGGGGAGGAACGGCGAGGTGATGAATCTTGGCACTGGCGGGATGGTGGGTTGTCAGATAGAGACTGTGGGCTTAGAGTCTCTGTAAGAAACAAGGGTTGCACAGTGCTCGGTAAGACTTCCCACGAATCTCTAAGATTGCAGGTCTCTTCAGCGTCAGGATGGGTCTGTGTGGCTCGGAGAGAAGCTCAGGTATAGTTGGTGGATTAGGTACGCTGCTGCTTCAGGGCAAGCAATACCCGGTTATTATCGGCAGGTCAACGAGTTCATCAGGATACATACGTGGGTTTGGTGATTGGTCAGGTATTTTGTGACACTCTGAGAATTTTACTTGGTAAGACATTCCTGCAAACTGGGACCCAACAAATTTGCGAATGTGGCACCATGGGCGGTCAAGTGATACGACCAGGTATCTGCAACGGCTTCTCTACTTGGAACCATCAGAATAAAGATAAACAATGTCTCCCACAGTTAGTGATGACTTAGGTAGAGTTCGTCCACTTGGGCATTTTGCGTGTTCACTGTGAGTATGGTTAGCACATCGTCTGGTGTATTGGTCCCCTATCAAGCAGAAGTCTGACAGTGGGGTTTGAGTATTTGAAAACTGATCCCGTTGGGTCCACATTTCTCGTGCAGAAAGGCCGGAAGAGCGAATCCTTGCAGTTCAATCTGGATACAGCAGTTGCGAGCGTAAGGGAAGACACTGCTCGTCCCAAGGGATCCTGTCGTAGGATCTGTACCTCGAGTTCCTGGATTGCTTTCTCTGCTACTGGATTTTTGTTTACATTTCACTCGCCCTAACTCCAACACTATGTTGTATTTGGCCCAGAGGGCGTCGTTGACCAAAGACTGGAACCTGGGTGCTGGGTCAACACGAATGACAGTTTTAGGACCATCAAGAGGGACCATTGGTAAGCAGAGTTCAATAAGAGCAGTTTGCAAGGTGTCATGCCTTTCATTCTCAATGAAACAAGCATTCGTGAATGATGTAACCGTTTCCCTTACCACCAGTACAAACTGCCGTTCTCGTCTCATCACAACTGCTGCTAAGGATGATCCAACTGTACCAAGTTGACTCTTAGTGCACTGAGGTGTGATGGTCTTCGGAAGCTTTGAGATTGCAGCACAATGATGACAACCATTAGTTATGCGGTCTAGTGCTTTGTTCATGTCCAAGGCATAAAAATGTCATTTAGTGACTAGTCTGAGCTGGTTTTTGGAGGGATGATCCAATTGTATGTGAAGTGCTGTAAGCAAACCGTCTAAGAAGTCTCATGGTACAATAATACACTCTCTGGACTGTGATAGAGGATCACACTTGGGTGCATCGTAGGTCTGAACATTCAGATTGAAGGGTGCGCCAAGTATTGCGGCTTGTGTATGGTAACTTGGTAGACCCTTGAATTACATCTCCGATACTAATGTTCAACACAGTGGCATCTTCCATCTGATTGATGAAAGAACAAATCTGGCATGATGGTTCCTCGCACTCTGCCGCATTACGACTTGCAAAGTCGGATGGGACATTAGCTGGTCCTTTGAGGTGACGGACCGAAGCTGGGTATCTACAAACCGTTGATAGAAAAGTTGATACCCTCGGTCTGTTGGAGAATTCCCCACGACAGTTTATTGTAACCCTCGACGCATGGTTTACTATCTGTCAGTATGCAGACTCTGTATGTAGATTGAATGATGTAAGGGCTGAAATGTCTCGTGGCCACTGCAATAGAGAGGGCTTCAATTTCGCAAGGAATCCAGGTGGGTTGTCTCCAAAGCAGTTTGGCACTGAAGAAACTTGCTAAGTGTAAATGGTGATCTCTCATGACATAATGGGTCGCTCCAAGGCCCTTGAAGTTTCATGGATCCATCCGTTACGATCCAAAGCTGATCATTTGGTCTAGGGAGTGCGATCACTTTTCTTGATCCAAGCGCCTGCTGGGCTTTATGGAAAGAGAGTATGAGCTCATCCGTCCAAGAGATCCTATCCTTTGAAGCATTTCCACCGGTAACATCGTCGAGTGGCGACAATAAGGAAGAACAGTGTGGTATGACACGGGCTAACACCTTGTAAGCTCTGACGAATAATCTAAGTCCTTGCACTGTTTCTGGCAGCGGACATGATGCCAATGCTGATACTCTGTGTGGGTCTGCCTGAATGGTCCCCTGTTTCCAAATCCATCCCAGAATTGTAGCTGACATAGGGCCAATGATCATCTTGGATGGTGAGAGATTGAGATTGTTCTTACTCAGAGCTTCCAAGACTTTCAAAAAGTTTGAGTACAGACTGTCTAAGTCATCCCTGCTGATATATAGGTCATCTGCAAGCTTAGCCACAAAACCGGCTTGTAACTGGTCTCCCAAAACTCGACACATAAGCTCCTCAAGAGCTGTTTCTGATCTTGGCATGCCCATAGCGCATCTTGCATATGCCTGCACACCTTTGTAAGGAGTCACAACACCACAATATTTCATAGATTTCACATCCAGGGGAAGCTGGTGATAAGCCTTGGTCAGATCTGTAATAACAATGTACTTCCAAGAGGCTATCTTCCGCACAGTGGAGTCAACATTCGGCATCGATGATGGTACGGGTTTACTGTACTGCCCTACTTCTGCAAAGGCTGTAACAAGTCGAAGACCTCCACTGGGCTATTTAACTAGGAATGATGGGTTGAGATACTCAACAGTAACCCTAGCATCTTCAGGGCGGACAAATAATCCATTTAGTTCCAACTCGTCAAACTTTTGTTTGAGGTGGTTGCACCGGTCCCATGTTTACTGTCACTTTGAACGGCCCAGACGCACCATTGTAACCGCTGATTCTCGAAGAAAATACGCTGTCGCGTTTAAGTAGCAGAGACTTGAATTTGTTCTTGAACTCGTCTGGGAACACATTGTCTGGATCCACATGTACACCTTGTGAGTGGGGGGTAGTAGGTGGAGACAAAACTCTGTTGACAGTTACATCAGCTATGTGAAAGTCCGGAGCTACAGCTACGTGGTGTTCCAGGCTTTTCAGGTATTGTGGCTCTGCAGTGAGGTTTGGTATCCTTAGTTTTCCCGCAACACTCTGTATCATGGTCAGGACAGGCCAGGCATCGTTTGAGTTCGATACAGTCTCACGACGAGGTTCCAGGGCAAACTCTTGGTCTGGTGTGAGGTGATCCGGTAATGTCACTTCAATGAAATTCCCGGGCCATACCGTCGATGGAGACCTGGGAGCTCTCAGAACATGAGCTCTGCGCACCATGTGTTGTGAGGACTTGGAAGGAGCTGCAGCATATGAGTAGTTGGTACCATCACCAAGTATGATAGCGTGCTTGGCTGGTCTAATCGTGATGTCATTAGACTCCATAAAGGGAATACCTGCAAGTATGTCAACATCAAGATTTTCTACGACTAGACCTTTGTTATGGATCTCTGATTATCTCTTGTTAGGTAAAAGTGGGTTTCTCCTACAACTGTCAGAGGGGATGTACCATCTGCTTGGCGAGCTGATTCGTTGCTCTAGGTTATGTCTATGCCCATCTGTTTGGCGGTGGAGACACGTAACATTGCCTGTAGCCACACTATCCAGAGTTACGTTCAGTACTTTATGGCCATAGAATGCTGTCATGTGAGGTGACTGTCTGACCTGTATGCGAAGGGTAGATACGCTTGGTGAGTCGCTGTTTGAATTGTTAGTGACTACAGGGTCTGTAGAGTCAGTATTGTCCCCATGAGCATCATCTTCATCCATGATAGCAACAATCTGTCTTGCTTTGGCCATATATTTGCGATCCGATTATGGTAAGTAGGTGCACACACTCAGGAAGTGGTTAAAGTTCCGTCCTGCAGCCTTGCATAAGGGACAAGTCTTCCTTGCAATATTTCTGCTATATTGTTTGGGATTCTGTCCATGAACACGATCCACACTTGTGGCTGCTGTGCGCATTACCCGAACTTCCTCAGAGGCATGTATTTTGTTGAGAAGAGACGATAACGCTTGCGAGATTTCCGGCTCGATCGATGCTAACGTTTTTGAACGAAGTTCAGGTCCATACCTCAGCTTGACTAGCTTTGGCAGGTCCTGATGTATAAGCTGCAACCACAGTAGGACAGTGACGTTCTCCAGTGTAGGGGTCAGATCCTCATCCACTTCTATTTTTTCCCCATGATGGGATATGTTTCCATTTACATGCAAGTGGTCGTCGATGAAAGCAGATAGCCTTTGATATAAATCTTCTGGGCGTTCATCCGCTTGGAGGTGGATGTCACACAAGTCCAGAAAATGGCCTCCTTTTGATTGAAATCCGAAGTGAAGCCTGATAACTTGCCATGTATCTGGAATAGACGTGCTGTTTTTAACTATGGTGTTCCTTGAAATGATAGGGCAATAGTTGGCAATCTGGCCCAACAACAGTTCCAGCATATTCACTTTCTGTTCGGCAGTGCGTCATTGTCGTTGTGGAATAGGTTCACCATCAGTAAAGCCTCGTAAAGGGTTACTTTGTGAGCGTTTCAACCATGTGACTCCGTCAACTAGGTATGGAGCAAAGTTTGGATCCAGCGATAACGTGTATATGAGGTTTTGTCGCCAGTTGTCAAATGAGGTAACTGTTTCTGTTTTGGATAAACACCGCTGTTTAGGAGCACGATGTGTTTGCGCCATGGTGATGGATTTTGAAGACTCGTCAGTATTCTCCCAATATTTGAATGTCTGATCGATCACAATTATGTGTGAAAAGTCAACTTGCCAGATTTATGGTGATACAAATGATTGAGAATCGAGAATACAGCTGCCACCACGCCAGAGTGAGACTGCGACCAGTGACAAAGTCTTCTTAGACGCTCAAACCCTTTAATCAACTATACACACCACACGTCGCGTGTAGATGCAACAACAATGGCGACCGGAGCGGTCGAGGCAAAACACACTTTCAACACAACTAGTTAACATAAGAGGCCTCTGCTGGCATAGAGCCCCACTGAATGCACATTCAGGAGAATACAGGGAGATCAAGTCTTTAAGGTACTGACAGATATCATTTTAAGGCAGTCACAGGTGATAATACAGATATTGAAGATGATTCGAGGGGAGAAGGTATCGAGAGCAGGAGCGATGTGTTCAGTTCTAGGAATCTTTGTGATGCATCTTGCTGCAGAATTCTGAATTCTCTGTAACTTGGTTATGGCTTTATAAGTAAGATTTTCATAGAGAGCATTGCAATAATCAAGCCTGAAAGACACAAGGCACTGCATCAACAATTTAGCTGTTGGAGTATCCAGGAGATGGCGAACTTTCCCGATGTTATAAATGCGATGAAAATGCTCTACTTATGAGTGAGTGAGTGAGTGAGTTTAGTTTTACGCCGCACTCAGCAATATTCCAGCTATATGGTGGCGGTCTGTAAATAATCGAGTCTGGACCAGACAATCCAGTGATCAACAGCATGAGCATCGATCTGCTCAATTGGGAACCGATGACATGTGTCAACCAAGTCAGCGAAACTGACCACCCGATCCCGTTAGTTCTACTTATGAGGGGGATGTGAGTGTCCATAGACATTCCTGAATCAAGAATGACTCCCAAGATTACGAACGCTGTCAATTGGAGAAACAGTAGTTTCGCCAATCCCAAGACAAATGGACCCATGAAAGAATTTGAAAGAGCAAATCATCTGACATTTACTTAAAGCCCATCTTGATGTGTGAATTTCAGTCTAATTTGTCTGTCCATATACATGAGTGTGGCAGTGTCATATTTTACATTTTATTTATTTTATTTGTGTAAATACGGTATCATCTTTAAACAGTTTGGTTGTGGTAGTTTTATTGGATTAGGTTTTTATTAGAGTATGTATGGTATTTGTCCCTAGCTTGATTGCTGGACCTTGGGCTCCTATTGTATTATTATGGGAGAGCAGGGTGTTATTTTGTTCTTAACTCAGAGGGCAAGCTATTCCTTGATCTCTGATTGGTCAGTTTTATGTTGTATGATTTCTTCTTTTCTAACATCAGCACATTTTAGTCAGTCTTCCACATACAGCCGCACGAGAAGCATCTTACATATGACGTACGTGATATTTTTGACAGAGGTCTAATTTCTTCTCTTTGGTCTACAACTTCACTCTGTCTAAGGTTAGTTAACTTAATTATAAACATATTATGTAGGATGTAATATCTGTTAAGTATAGTTATATTATAAACATTATTTTTGCTTAGGTTTTAATATTGTGTGATGTGAAGGCCTGAATGTGTTTTAAGAATATAGTGGAAGTCAAATATGGTGTGTTTATTGGCATGGTTTTCATGTTTACTGCATCAGCATTTTCATTATAAGTTTATACGTAATAATTGTAATCTTTTATGAGGTCAGGTGACACACAAGCATGTGTGCCTGCTTAGCAGCCATCTTTGTCGGCCATGTTGTCTACTTAATGGTACATGTACATGTAATGTCTGTGCCACTTGAGATGCCATATTATTTTAACATTGTTCATTGTATATATTTATAAGAATATCACAGTACACATAATGTTGTGCTGTAAGGTATATGTATATGTTTATTATGTAGGTTTGTTTTAAATAGTGATATATGTTTCATTGTGATATAATAATAGGTTAGCATAATATACTTAATTGTGTGTTATATCACTTATAGATGGACATGTTGTTTCACTAAGGTGGACAATGTAATATCACCTGAGTACCATATATTTGGTAGGTATTTTATCCTTTTAATGTGTTTATATTTATGTATATATCATTACCACAGATATGTGTTCCCTTGATATTAATGCTGCAATTAATCCATATAATACCTTTTTGTGAACTGCATGTGTTTATTACTTATAATTATTACTTTCTTGGAATTGATGCAGTTCAAGTAATTTGCATTACAATGAATATATTGGTATAGGTATATATGATTATTATCAGTAATTGTAACTTTTATGTCTAATCTACATTATTAGTACATATGTGATACGACTGTTTTATTGATGATTGTTATTATGTTACAGGGTGAAAACAAAACAAACTATATATCTGAGAAATAAAGTAGTGGCACAAGTCACAACTCACACCCCAGCAGGCGTTGGTCTTCATTGAACAGAACCACCCCTTACCCTGCTACATGAGTAGTTATTGAGCTATCAGACAATAATCAAGAAATACAGCTCACTCGACCCCCATTGGCCAATGTGTACATCACATACTACCAATGGAAGTTTAGAACAGTAAATCCAAGTGAAACAACTGCAAACCAAGAAACTGGGTGCTTCACACCAGTATACTGCAGGAAACTGTACAAGGCAATGACAACTGACATGTATCGTGACATCAGTTACCATGTGTACGTTTCATTATGAGCAGGCAGAGGAGAATGGAGTTTTGACGTCAATACAGTGTGGCACAATGCCAAAAAATGTGTACTTTCTCGCCTGATAAAGTACTGTCAGTGCCTATTATCTTTTAGTGAAGCATCTTAGAACATCCAATTGGGATTTGTAAACTTGTACTGCTATGTCAGGTAAACACCAACGTCAAAGTCAAAGGGAAAAATACAAATTGCAATACTAATAGCAAAAAGGCATCAGTTGATCACCTGTTTTTTTGTTTGTGCAGAGTTTCATGAAAGAGTACCCTAAAATTCCTTAATTGCAAAGGGCACCATTTAAGCCCTTGGTTGATACATGTACTCAGTTTGGCTAAAGGGTTTTAGGGACAAACAACCCCTTCCTTTTGAAACCAAGTCAAAATTGTTTCCATGGAAATGCAAAAAATCGGTAAATAGCAAAAGGCACCTACTTTAGGTTCTGTTTGATACATATAGTTCGGTTCATAATTATTAAGAATTTTTCATGTCGGTTTGAACTCATTTATTCATGAGCTACACTGATGATGAAATTTTGCTATCAGTCCAAGGGAGGCAACTCTTTTTGCCTTACTAGACATGTCAGATTAGAGCACAGGCAAACTGTAGCGCAAATAGGGCTGCGCAACAGAGAGAAATATTACCAGTCTGTTTATATGCGAGCGAAGCGACCAAGGTTGGCAACGTACTTCCCTCGCTTTAGTTTGAAAAATATTTTTAACATCAAAATACAATATCGCCACCATCAAAGGTAGACACCCATTTCATAAAAGGATTGTGCTCTCAGATTTCCAACCTGATAATTAGTAATTAGTCATGTACAATATATTTAATTCCACATTTTAAGCTCCACTCGTGGCATGTCAAATTGTTCTTCACCTCCATTATCCCTGCCGGCTTCCGGTTCAACAGAGTGAAGGAACAAGAATAAGCAGAAATTAAAAAAGAAATATCATATTGCCTAATTTCACCATTGAACTGTTGGAGATTACTTTTCTTATCTGCCATCGTTATTGTTTGAATTTTCGTAACATTTATTCTACAATAAACGCTTTGGACGTAGTGGATGAAAGAAGCAAAGGACGTAACTCCGCAAGTATTCCATATGGCGGACATGTGATTCAACAAGTATATTTAGATTTAACTCCCCTGTTCCTTCATTCTGTTGAACTGGAAGCTGACAGGGGTAATGGAGGTGAAGAACGATTTGTTAAAGTAAATTAAGAAATTACTAATTACTTAGTAATTTCAGATTTCACTCATTTGCTTTTTAGAAAGCATGGGATTCTCAATACTTATATACCGAACAGTATAGCAATTTTTGTTGAAAAATATTGAATTTTTTTTTTATATGCTCCAGAAACGAAATGATTACAGACTATGTCCCACTACATTATATGCTGGGGGTATAAAAATGTAAAAGGTTTGAGGGTGATGACACCAATGCTGATGGATGACATAAGTTCATATGGCCTTTCATACCATGTGAGCTAATACAACATTGCCATGTTTAATGGTCAAAAAAGTATTCACATACTTGAATCTTCAATCCCTGCATAGACTAAAATGGAGTTAAACATTTTGACTGCTACTTCCTCCACTGATGGGTCATGGATCACTGTGAGGGCTTGACGGAGTGGACTTTTGCTGTATGACCAGTAGTTAACATTAAACTGGCCACTTTCTGACGAAGATGTTGCATATGTTCGGAGTCTTTCAAGTTTTGTCTTTGTCAATCTGAAAGACATAGAAGACCATGAGCAAAATGTTATTTAAGATCATTTGGAATTTACAGCAAAAGAGGTTGATGCTGCACAAATTCTGTAACAAATATGAAACATGTAATATGTAATATTGTCTTAAATAATTTATTCATCCAGTCATATATATTCAGTATACATGTACATCATTATGAAAACCCAAAACTTGAATATCACCTGATAACTGTTTAAAAAAAATCACTATTATAATAAGGGTAAAGAGACATAATGGTCATATCAGCTATGAATATGGATTCAGTTTACAATTGAAAACAAGAGTAATCAGATGATGACAAATCCCCCCGGCTCCAACAAATTTGAAAGAATTATTGAAAGTTACTGAAAGTCTAACTTTACTCCGGAAACAAAATCTACCCCTTCCTTTTGAAACCAATTCGAAATTGTTTCCATGGAAATGAAAAAAATCTGTAAATAGCAAAAAGGACCCACTTTTTTCTGTTGAAATGTCAGTGATAAGGGCAATTCTGTGCTTAAAAGCATCAACTTGGGACTAGGACTGCACGGTATTACCAGTATACCGGTAAACCGCAAATACGAAATTGTAACAATTACGTATCGCGATACATTTAGGACGTACCGGTATACTGCCAAAAATTAGTTTGTTCAATTTTAACCCATTCAACACCGCACATAAGACTTCCGCCCGTATACCCCCTAAATTTTAATGGTGAGGAAAAAGATATATATATACTAAGCAGCAAAAGAAACGTCAGTTTGGAATTTTCCGTCACAGAAACGGATAACTGTAACTCATTTAATGTTTAGATTGTATATCTTTGACAACATCTCCAACTTTAAAAACTCAGAATGGAACCCAGGAAATGGTCTCAAATATGCAACCGGATATCGGAGATGATACAGTGTTCTCCATGTTTTTCATGCAACTCATGCTACACGTGCTGTTCACAAGGACCAGCCATATATAATGCACCCCCAAACCTGGTTGAAACATTCACATTACAACGTCAGCAGGATGCCAGGACTCAAGACAGCTCAGAGGAACCAGGCGCTAGGAAGACTTGAGGCTGGCAACACTGCACAAGCCGTTGCCAATCAATTCCAGGTCAACGTTCGGACCATCTACAGGCTGCAGAAACGTTTCCGGGCCACAAACACCACAAATGATCGCCCCTGTACTGGCAGACCAAGGTCGACCACAAGACGACAAGACCGCCATGTTGTGCGACAGCATGTACAGAATCCCTTCATGCAGGCATCTGAAACAGCATGCCAGACAGTGGGAACACAAGGAAGACTAATCAGTACTGATACAGTACGCCGACGTCTTAACAGCGGGGAACCTCCATTTTTCCATGGACCTTACTGTGGGTCTATCCTCACCCTTCGTCATCATCATGAACGTCTACAGTTTGCCCTACAACACCCAAACTGGCGATACAGGCAATGGAGAACTGTTCTGTTCACAGGTGAGAGTCGGTACTGCGTATCAACTGCAGATGGCAGAACAAGAATATGGCGACGACGTGGCCAGCGTTACTCAGACCAATGTGTTATGGAAAGAGACTCATGGAGAGGTGCAAGCATCATGGTATGGGGTGGAATAGGCCTGTACCAGAGAGTGGGTCCTGTGGTGTTCCAGAACCTTGGTCTAGGGAGAGGAGGCGGCATCACAGCAGTGCGCTACATCGACCAAGCTCTCAGACCCCACGTCATACCACATTTCGCACGTCACAACAACATATTACAGCATGATAACGCCCCGGGCCCATACTGCCAGAGCTACACGGGACTTCCTACTACAGAACGGTGTCAACATTATGCAGTGGCCAGCCCTTAGTCCTGATTTAAACCCAATTGAACATCTTTGGGATGAATTTCAGAGGAGACTGAATAATGTCATACCAAGGCCGAACACAGCCGATTTATTGCGCAAGGCCTTTCTCAGAGTGTGGTTCCAGGTGCCAATCGATTGGTGCACTCCATGCATAGACGCTGTGCTGCATTTATTGCCGTTGTGGTGGTCACACTAGATACTGAAGTCAAGAGTCTGTATGGACTGCAAACGTTCACACAATGTCTTGAAATTGTGCTGAGTTATTCATTGATGTGTCAAGATATTGTACACAAAAAATGTTTTTGATCAGCTTATTATGTCCATTTCTGTAATGATTTGATTACAGTGCCTATCTAATTTTGAATTCATACTGATGTTTTTTTTGCTGCTGAGTATATATATTCAGGTAATATGGGTGGAGGTGGTGGGTGGGATTAGCAAATGATTGGCCACGGGTCCACTTAAAAATTGTCAAAGAGCAAAGTATGGATGTTTCGAGGAAATCATTAAAATTGAATAAACTAATGAATAAAGTCAACAGTTTTCATAAAAGTCAAACGTACATCTAAGTTACTATTTCCATCTTCTCG
The DNA here is from genome assembly GCF_003918875.1 of Haliotis rubra. Classification (NCBI taxonomy): domain Eukaryota; kingdom Metazoa; phylum Mollusca; class Gastropoda; order Lepetellida; family Haliotidae; genus Haliotis; species Haliotis rubra. Next base: position 674,300 of record NW_025766570.1, on the reverse strand, counting down.
TGTGATCATGTTATATGAGTCAAGTGACATCTCAGCTTTCGTCACCTCAATCTTCATGCTCGTACACGATGTTTAATGAGAAAACATTTTGCAGGTCGCCACCTAGCACGATACATCCAATAAGTTTCATAATTTACGTTTATATGGCGATTTGTTGCTTAACATGTTCAGAATAGCATTATTGTACCCAAAACTTTTGTCTAAAAGTTTTCGTTTATGAGGACACTTTCCAATGCTGTAATATGATTGGCTTACGTGCATGATTTTTACCAATCACGAACCTTATATACTGAGTCAAAAAAGAAACTTCACATTCTTTCTTCAGGGCACTATAAAAGAACAAGAGATGGTAGATGGTTAAATTGTTATTATTTCATTGCTGAGATCTGTGTGATGTACTCGATACACTGACAGTGCCATAATCAGTTCCATTAGGCTACACCGCCGTTGCAAAACATGGGTATACAGAATGTCAAGTCACAAGAATAAATATGCGAAATTTCTCAGTTCAATATCGTGTATGGCCGCCCCGCGCATTCACCACTGCCAAACACTGTCTCCTCATCGACTTCCTGATGCTTGTGAACACGTGGTTGGGGATTCTACGCCATTGCTCTTGCAAGGCAGCTTGCAAGGCAAGCCAAGTTCCTGCAAATTCTGAGGTTGGTTCCTAAGACCACGAAGCCTTCTCCCAAGTGCATCCCAAACGCGTGCTCTATTGGATTAAGGTCAGGGGACCTCGATGGCCAGTCCATGATGTTGATTCCAGTGTTTTGAAGGAAATTTAGTCAATATTGCGGTATCGCGGCCGAGCATTATCATGCTGGAACTGTAGACCTGGGCCATGAGCCGCCATGAAAGGAACGAGTTCCGGGGTGAGCACCTGGTCATGGTAAGCAGCAGCTGTGAGGTTTCCACGGATGACCAGAAGTCGGGAACGGTTGTTCCCACAGAAAGCACCCCACACCATGCAACTTCCGCCCCCGAATCTGTCGACTTCCTGTAATACCGTTCACGACGTCGTCTCCAGACTCTATGCCTGCCGTCCGCGAATCTGAGGGTAAACCTGGATTCATCGCTAAAGACGACTCGATTCCAGTCTCTCTGGGTCCATTGGAGGTGACGTTGGTCCCACAGCAGGCGTTGGCGTTGATGAAACGGCGTCAATGTTGGCCCCGATATGGACGTCGAGAATGGAGTTTGGCAGCCCGCTTAACCGATTTGAATGGTCTGTGAGGACAGTCGACCTCTGAACATCTCAGCCCTGGTTAGGTGTAGCCGGCAGAAATCTGTCACGTAGGTGGCGTGGGACGATTGGCGGTCTTCTGCTGCTCGTGGCGTCACCGGGGGCGAATCCGACCTTGAAGCGATCAGAAGTGGTGCCAGTTTGTTGTAGACGACCTCCGCAAGTCATACACAGTACAACGGCTGCATCCCATTGCTCTTGTGACGTCAATAACTGATCTTCCCGCTTGCAACATGCCAACGGCACGTTCACGTTGCACATTTGACCATCGTGGCATTTCAAGTACCGTTAGAACTGTGGTTTAAAAGTGTTTTTTTCAATTCTTGAGGCCAATGCAAACACGTGCATATGAAGAAAACTTCGATGCGAAGATCACGTGATCGACTGCACATGCAAAACCTGATTTGGCACTAACGTCATTTGCACGACGAATGGATGAGTTTGAGTGGGTTTTGCTAACGTTTTTCTAGAGTCGAAAGATAGGGATCCCATTTCGGATACATAGGTATCATCAGAGAAAAATTATTCATTATTTTTCAAATTACATTTTGTGAAGTTTCTTTTTTGACTCAGTATAGTAGACTGTAGCGAAAAAGCGTCATTAGAAACCAATCTTTATCCCATAAAATCGCTTCTTACAAATGCGAAAATACTCCTGGCAAGGTTACTGTGATATTATTGATGATTAGAGCTTTCGAACAATAGAATCTTCTACAGTGTTGTTCATACGGAGCTTCGAAAATGGAGGCATTTCCCAATGTTGTGTCATGCTACCGGGTGAAAAGCCATGGTTATCGGGAAATAGGCGACCACACATATTATTTAATTAATCTTTATATAATAATTTTCTGATTACGTAAAAATGAAAATATAAAAGAAATAGGTAAGAGATTATTATGGCATCTTACAAATGGATTACAAATGGAGTTTACGTCTCCTTCGTGGTTTATTATTTTAAGTGTGTAAATTTGTATTACTATTAGAAATACATTTATTTAAGTTGAAGTTGTATTATTTGAGTTATATGATAAACATACCTTTGGTATTTATCAACAGTTGGATTAGACCTAAACAATTTAAAAGGTGTATGACATAGGAATAATGTTTCACGAGCTGATATTTTCCTTGATAAACTTAGGCTTCTATCTTATTATAAGGTTATGTTTCTCATATTATTTTACATTGTTCTATTTAGTCTAAAGAAAGTGTACTTTACCTGATGCAGAGTGACTTTTGCCCATCGTGAGTGTTTTGTTAAATCATTTCTTTATGTGAATGTGTACCAAACGTCATTCATGAAATAGGTAATGTTAATAATACTTTTATTCAAAGACAAAGGTGCATAAATCATCGTTTTGATTAGAATGTGCACTTCAAGATCATGTCACATGATTGTGACTTCAATTAAATTTTTCTGGAGTAATACAGATGTGTACAGTAAGTTCTATAACTCTTTAAATTATATGACATTCAGCAGTTACAATTAAAAGAAATACTTGTTGAAATTTTCTTTCATAGTAAAGCGTAGGGCTAGTAATTTTTGGAAAAGACTAGTGACATACAAAATCCACTAGCCCGGAGGGCCAGTTAACATTTTTAGTGAGTGTCGATCCCTGCTGTTTTAAAATAGAAATATAAACAGAAGAATGTTCTGGATTTTCTTTTTTTTTACTTTGAAAGAAGCTATACAATGCACAATGGTTACTCATATATCCTGTGATTCAATTTGAAGGTAAAAGAATATTACCAAGTGGACAGATCTCAATAACTGTTCTTTCACAATATATTGCAATACGTATCACATGATACAGAAGAGTGTATCACAATATATCGCAATACAAAATTTGGGGCAATACACAGCCCTACTTGGGACTCTAAAAAGGAGTACAAGATAGGCAGGAATTTCTCATTTCCAGTTTGATAGACGTGAATTTAAATAATGATAAATATGGAAGGAATTCTCAGGGACAATTGTGCATTTGACATATCGATGGACATATCCAATGGAGACTACCTTATAACGCTTCATATATCAAACATCAACATAAAGGAAGTAAATATTTCTGTTGAGAAAGGCAATGGTTACAGCTGTGTGTGAGGCACAGAACCCAAACATTTATACTATGTTCATCACATCATCTGGGGAACCTGCTTAACTGGAACTTGAAGAATTGCCTGGAACCCCTTTAGTGCTAACAAAATATTAGCTCATACATCTATAAGCACCAGCCATGTTTCTTTAACAAAGAAGGAACATTTGAATGCAAACTAGGTAAGGCCTGTTAAATACCAACTTATAACCCACCTAAGGACTCTAAAGTTTAAAAACCATAATCACCTCAATACGCTCCAGAACACAAGGGAGACAGTTAATCATATCCTTTCACACTTATTATTTCATCACTTAAGATCATTGAAAATGGTCATAATACTGTTTACTGGTTACAGGTGTGGTGACATGCATCTGGCAGCTGTGGCCCTTGCATGAATCCTCTCCCTCTATCTTTAACAATGTTCAGCAAACTTTCCCATGATCCATTGGTGTTGTTGAAGATTTCTTTCATTGTGATGTTAGTAAGTGTAGTAGCATACACGATGACAGAACGGGATCACTCCCTTTTATCAAGCCCTTTCATCTCAATTCTGCTACCAGTCCCCACAAAAACAGGTCAAACTTAATGGGACACCAAAGGATGGTCTGCTAAATTGACCAATTTCCAATAAACAACAAGGATGTTTTAACCTTTATCATACCGGTACTAGATCTCATTGTCAGAAACACTCCAAATATACAGGGGAGTCTCATATTGTGTAACTAAGACAAAAACCAAAATTAGGAACAATTACATGTATTATGTCTTTCAGTGGCATTTAGAAGAATTAAATTAAAAAGAAGTTTAATCCATAAAAATATCTTGGAAATTACATGTATTGTTAGTAATTATTAGTAAACTTACCTCTGGATTATGGTTGCCTTATTCCTGTGGATTCCACAGACACATACAGAATGGAAATGAATTTTTTAAACTAAGTCATAGCTATCCCTAGTGGTATGCTTAAAAGCGTTATGCAGTTATCTCCCTTGGCTGTGATGTCACAACATAGTTGTTGAAAACCTCTCATGATTTTTCTGAAAAAAAACCCCAACATCTTCTGCAGCTCCTCGTGGGGAAGTTGGTGCGGGCACTAGATCCCATAATCCAGAGGTAAGTTTACTAATAATTACTAACAATACATGTAATTGTTCCTAATTATAGGCGTAAACATTCCCTCTGGATTATGGTTGCCAGAATCACACATAAGGAAGGAGGGTTTATGCAGATGATGAATACAGCAATACCACTAATTATCCCGTTATAGTCTATGACATAACAATTAGGATAACTATGACTTAGGTGATGAAATGCAATTATATTGATTACCTAGATCATTCCCTGGATATTCTAGTATTCAATTACCTAAAGGGAAGGATCATACTCGTGAGGGAAAAATATTTGGTGTTTGGAGAAGACTGTGACGTCACTTCCGGTCCAAGACCTCATATTCGGTTCTGTAATAGTCTATTTCACCGATTCTCATTTTAACCGGTTTCTGTGACGTCACTTCCTGTTTGATGACGTCACTTCCGGTTCATGGCGTCACTTTGATTTCATGAAGTCACTTCCGGTTCATGATGTCACTTCCGGTAAGTGATTTCAAGTCTTCTCGTAGATTACTTAACTGGAGTAATAAACTACAGCGGATATAATAATTCCACTTAAAGGTGATAAATATTAATAGATAAGGTTCTTCAAAGATCCTCATCCTTCCGTTTACTGTTAACCTGTTTCCTCCCTCACAGTCCAAAACAGTGAACCACTGCTGAGTTTGGATATATCTGCAAAACACACAAACACACACCCCTTCTTTTTCCCCCTCAAGGGAAAACAGGTGGAGGAGAGGCGCTGTCTGTAGGCTCTCTAAGGATGGAATGACGTTTCACAAAAGATATTTTCCACCAGCATGCAGCAACAATCTGATCTATGGAAATGGACCCCCAAGCTGCAAGTGACGACATCCAGGCCTTGGTCTCATGCAGGGAAAACTATTGTGCACTAAGTTGGGGTCACAGTCCTGGGAAACAAAAGTGATGGTCCTCCTAAGCCAAGATGATATAGTATGCAATCAAGATCTCCAAATCAACATTTGTCTTGCATGAGATAAAAAGACAGCGGCAAATACGTCTGATATTGAGAGTACGCTGGAGATATCACCTCAGAGCTCGAATAGTTCATAGGACTCTAGTTCTGTCTGATCTAGAGGCAGAGGTAGGGAATACTTGAATCTGGGATACTCTGTGGATGAGAGACCGCTAGCAGATGCCCGATCCTTGGCAAGACAAAAACTGGTAAAGTGCTACATGACAGCCATCCATAGCCTCCTGGAAAGGTGATTGACTAAAGTCTACGGCAAAAAATTCTGGTATTCTGGAACTGGAAGCTGTAGCAATGACAAGGAGAAAACCCACCTGTTAAGGAGAAGAAATGTCAAGGAATTTCCTACATAGGTTTGGAAGACTTCTGGAGGGACTACAGAATGAGACATAAAGCCAACTGTGGAAGATTGTAGGACTAGGAGCTGAAAAATAAAATAATAATTTAATAAATAAAGTCGTAACTGGAATGATCTAATCGGCTTGTAGAGCAAGCTGTTAGAACCACTGCTAGTCCTGGTATATCCTAAACAGAAACGATTGCTGATCTGTAGTCCACCATAGGACTGTGTTTCAGTGTCTTAACGTCACGAAGATAAAGATAGAAATCCGCTATGAAATCTGAATTCCCCTCAACATAAAAAATGGAGGGTCGATATCAGAACAATGAAAAAATATCCAGAGATTGGTGAAACAATTTCCTCGTTGGATTGTTCTGGAAGATTCTTCTCCAGTCAAGAGGCAAGATGGTACTAGTGCTGATGAATGGTCTAACACAAACACTCATGTGTGATTGGCATCGGAAAAAACTGCCTGAAAAACGACATCCAAAGAGGAGTGGGCAAGCATCCCTCGTGGGCTGACATGACCACCACGGTATCTTGATTAATTGCCAAATAATCCTCAAAACCTGGGTGAGGAAGCTACCCGATTCCCAAGACAAGGCAACCTCCGTATGAAAAGATACGGATCTAGTACGCATGGGCTAAAACCTAAAACTAGGAGGAATGTGATTTAAATGTGAACGAAAGTTTGGGATAATTTCGAGGACAGATGTGAGAATTCTGTATCAATTTATAGCACTGGCGAGGAAAAAACAACCCCATCTTAACAAGGTTGACATGGGCTTGTCTATCCATACCCCTAGCCGAGGATGCTAAGCCTTCGTATTTACAATATTGTGACTGAGTTGTCCATCCACGTTGTACAGTGAACGCAGACACGAGATCACAGAATAATGTCCCACATGGTGCATAAAATTCTTACAGCGCATCTCCAATGGCGTGTTATATGTCTAAACAAACATACCTTCATAGAAAAAGAGATCACTTATCAATGCGCTGTTGATTAAACCCATGATTAAACTCATGTCCGCCCGTAACACTCTACAACCTACAACCTACAACACGATGTTTACGGCGGCCATTTACAATGTATGAGCTCTCGGCCAATCAGCGTCATTCAGTCCGCAGTAAATACTATTCATCAGCCAATGAAATAATTTGTTATATTGTAGCTTACACAAGGTCTAAGCTGGTTGCTAAGCTGGTTCCCGGCTCCCGTTGCGCTCTCGAACTTGCGCCATATAGCGTATATTGCTATAAGCGAGACTGGGCCCAGCTTAACACAAGGTCGCAAAGCATGGCAGAAGTAGGTAGACCAACGGAAGATGCCATGAGCGTGTTTAGGGAGATGAGAATGATGAAAAAGTAAACGAACGACAGAATACACCTTCCAAGATCCGTCAGAATGCAGAGGGATAATAGGCACTTGTTAGAACAATAAATGTGCCCTATAACACGCCTTTTCCAGGTACAAGGCACATGCTCAAGGTGTTGACATGTTACCTGTTATTACCCCTGATAACCCCGGCTGCCAAGAGGCGCGAGAAAATTGAATAGCCACATGATTTATCCCACCAGGTACCCATGTACCCTGCTGGTTATATAGAGGCAAATGAATAAACACACTTGCCTGTATTCAGTGACTGGATATCAGGCTTGTTTCCAACCTAATGGTATATCGCCCGTGTCTCCCGTGGAACGCTCAGCTGACAGTGCATTCTGGCAAGAAAACACACGTGTCATCCCCGTTATCTGATACATTCACCTGGCCCGACGCATGTGCTACCTGAACTGCCGTCGCATCGTGGGACAGCGGATTGATTTTGAACCCTGGCCTCGAATATAGCCGTGGTGTTGCTAATTCAGTAATAATAATAATGACAGTTACATATAGCGAAATCCAACCACAAGTGGATGCTCAAACGCTACAAAGTGAGGTTTGAGTTAATAGTACAGTGAAAGAGATGCGTTGAAAGATGTGATCTGAACGCAATTAAAACATGGAAACAGTTTATAACGAGGAACAGACTATTCAACAGTGATGGCGTGCAACCACTGAAAGAGCATTCTCAATAAGAGGCCATGGCAGTCTGTAAGAAGGAGTATTCAGTAAGAATTGCTTCCAGATCGCAGTTGTCTGGGTGGTTGAAGGGGCAATTCACTGAAACGATTAGAAATTCTGGTGCTATGCCATTTAGACTCTTGTATGTGATACAGAGTACTTTAAACAACTGTACCGGGTTGTTTGGAAGCCGTGGCCGGAGGTAGATTCCAATGGAACGGGTGAATACCCAAAGTAGTAGACAAAGTAATAGGCTCAGATGATGAAAAAAATATATAGCTACCTTATACAATGCCAAGCGTAACAGATTGTCGAGGGGAGACGAGATCGACAACCCCCGAGTCCCTTATACCAGGAGTTAAGGTGAGAATTGCAAATGCCATTAACCAGAGAAGGATGGTATGTGAGACCCGTCGACTTGTCGTAAAAGGTGAGTAATGGGATCGGGTGGTGAGGCTTGCTGACGTGGGTAACATAATGTGTCACCGTATCCCAAGTGCGTAGAAACCACCTCCAGAGTGTTGTGGTTAGAGCGTCCGCCCGGAGAGCGGAAGGTTGCGGGTTCGATCCCAGATCGCGTCATACCAAAAGACGTTAAAATATGGTACTTGTTTGTCCCTGCCTGGCGTTAACGGGTCCAACAAGGACTGTGCGCCTCGGAGTCAGTATAATGTGTCCGAGTGGGGTAGTCATGCTTCACTGCAGTATGGTATCTCAGTGGACATGCACTATAAACCCAGCCGCACATACACATACACACGCATGCACGTCGTCATATGAGCGAAATATTCTCAAGGACGACATGAAACCCAATGTCACCACACCTCACCAAGCGCGTAGATCGAAGCTCAAGTTGATCACTGGACTACATGGAAAATTATAGACACAATGAACATCTTATAAACAGAACAGGGAGGACCCTAGACTAATAACTAGTCTCTGAAATGAACATATTTTACTGAAAAACAACAACATTCATAGTAAAAAAATATATATATAATGAAAAGGAGCCCTGAGACTTTCTTCATTATCTGAAGCTGAGGAAATCTAGACTTGCCACATTTTCTAGACTTGCGTGGGCTTTCTTGGATATATTTGCTTCAGGGTATGTATGAGAGACTAGGAGGACCCGTGAAGCACGAGGCACAGACAAAACACGTGCAGATACGCTCTTGTGACATATGCTTTTTGGCAGAGTTCAATAAAGTAACATAAAACACAAGCAATATGTACAAAATATAGAATGCGATGGTCAGAAACATCAACCAATGCGACACTACTGACCGGGAGTCTTGTAGTTCTTTGAAAATTTTGAGGGAGGACCCGTGAAGCACGATGCGCAGACAAAACACGTGCAGATACACGCTTGTGACATGTGCTTTTTGGCGGGAAAAGTAGAGTTCAATAAAGTAGAATAAAACAAAAGTAATATGTACAAAATATAGAATGCGATGGTCAGAAACATCAACCAATGCGACACTACTGACCGGGAGTCTTGTAGTTCTTTGAAAATTTTGAAAACACTTCCACTCTGTAAACACGTCTTCTGTGTTGTCCATACAGAAAAATTATGAAAGGTTTTCAACAACTATGTTGTGACGTCACAGCCAAGGGAGATAACTGCATAACTCTTTTAAGCATACCACTAGGGATAGCTATGACTCAGTTAAAAAAATTCATTTCCATTCTGTATGTGTCTGTGGAATCCACAGGAATAAGGCAACTATAATCCAGAGGGAATGTTTATGCCTATGATTTCATACTGATATCTTGAATGGTTCCAGAGATACAGGTATGTTCCCATTTGGGAACATTGCCAGGATCATCGTGAAAATGAAAGAAAACAATATTTTGGTAACACATCTTGGCCTACCTTTAGAATACAGCACCACAAACTTTAAAAATATGTCATAATACCCTTTTACGTAATGTAATGTGATTTTGTTCAAAAGCACGTTCTCGAAACAATGCCCTATGACGCCTGCATGGCAACACGGTTGTCTGGCTCAGCGAGTGCGTATAAGCTCCGCTCACTGGTGTTTCATCTCTACGAGCTATGTCATTGCATAAGCCCAACGATGTTGAGAGTTTCCAGTAGTTGTATACCGGCAAATGCGCAATATTTTGCAAGCACCAGTTTGAAACATTTTTCTTTTTTCACTAATACGCTCATATTTATTTGTATTACGGGGTACTGAGGTGTTATGTTTTGTGTATTTTGTATTTTGTATTACATATTTGTCTGAACTCTTCTTAACTTATCCGAAAGAAATTACATAGGTTATATCCAATGCTAAAGCAGCTTCTAGCCTGGAAGCCATACCAACATGGCTATTTAAAATAAGCTTGGATTCTCCCATCAGTCCATTATCCAATTAAGGGATGCCACGGTTCCCAAAGTTTTCAAACAGTCAGTCGTCGCTCTTCTCATTAAAAAGGCCAATTTAAATCCGGATGAGTTTAAAAAACTCCCAGCCAGTATCTAATCGGTCTCTCAATTCAAAATATTTTGAGAAAATTGTTTCACCAATGCTTGGAAGAACGCAGTGCTTACAAATCAAAACATAGCACAGAGACTGCTCATGTTCATGTCCATAACGACATCATGAGGGAAATGGACCAATTCCTGATTTATCATCAGACTTACACACCCTAGACCACACCCTACTGCTTTCTCACTTGGAGGAAAGACTCAGTGTTACAGGAAAGGCTCTATCTTGGATCAAATCCTATCTGTCTGCCAGAACAGGTTGTCAAGATTGGCGAGGTTACCTCACTTCCGACAGCAGTTAACGTTGGTGTCCCGCTGGGTTCAGTTCTGGGGCCTTTGGTTTTCAGCATATATATCCTTCCAATAGGTCATATAATCAGGAAACAGATCATGGAGGACTGTGAATTTTCTCAAATTAAATGACAGTAAAATGGAATTTCTACTACTTGGTTCTAAACAGAAGTTTTTGAAAGTGCCTGCAGGTCTGTTGCTTAACATTGGCTACAGCAATGTCGGAACCACTCCATCTGCAAGAAACCTTGGAATCAGATTTCAATCCAGCATGTCCCTTGAAAAAGTCAAGAACTTCTTCAAACGTGCTTCTTCCACATTCACAACATTAGTAAAATCAGCCATCGTCTTGACCATGAAACGACAAAACGTCTTATGCAGACTCTCATCACATCACGACTGGATTATTGTAACTCCCTTTTCTTCCACATTCCTTTATCCCTGATCACAAAGTTACAGCGAATCCAGAATACAGCAGCAAGGGTTGCAATGCGCACGCCGCAAACTGAGCATATATCTCCTATCCCAAAGGCCCTCCTATGGCTGCCTGTGAATTTTATTATTCAGTACAAGATCTTTCTTCTAGCCCAAAACTGTGTCTATGATCAATCATTGTGTCACTATCTCAGAAGCCTTGTCAGGATATACCAACCAACCTGTTCTCTAGACCATCCTCGCCTATCAGTCCCAATCATGAAATCATCAATGGGTGATAGAGCTTTCTCTGCCTCCGCTCCTCTACTGTGGAACGATCCACCTCTTCCTATAAGGACTGTCTCTTAAAGACACACCTCTTCAAGCAAGCCTTTGACTAGCTATTCTGAAGGACTTTTTCTTATATCTCCTGTACAAATTACCACTGAGCAACCTGTATGGATGGAGGAAGTTAGGCGCTATAGAAATATATTATTATTATGTTTTTCAGATTGAAAATAGTATGTAGCAAAGAGGGTTCTTGTGATCCTGGCACAGTCAGACTGGTAAGGTTCATCATCAGCTCAGGGCCCTTGCCCATTCTACATGCAGCCCAGACAGCGAAAGGGACTTCTCCCAGGAAACGCTACCTAGCTAGTCGAACCCACCAAGAACTTTCTGGAGAATATGTAGACTCCCCGATCCCGGTTGAGAACCCGGCATTCTCCTGATCTGTGCCAAGAGATCAGGAGGTACCAAACCAAGGGCACCGAGAATAATGGGGAAGCTGATGACAGTATACTTGGGATGAAGGGAGGCATTACAAAGTCGATATCCGCATATTTAGTATGCTTTTCGTGAATCTTGCCAATCACAGTGCTGTCAAAAGGGACAGAAAATTCAATAACATAAATAAATTCATTGGTTTTATCAAGAAGGAAGATATATCATTTTATATTAAGAATTGAACTGATAATACCTTGTTTTTCTTATCTGTTAATGTAGTATATGTTAATACATTGATTTTAACGATGATAACATTTATCTTCTATTCAAAATTTTGACCTTAGTTCTTGCTACCATGATAAAATTTCTTTTGCCATTTTATACCTACATCATATGTTTGTAAAGACGTGTGAATAAAGTTTTAAAATAATGCAAATGTATTTGTCAATTTTTTAATAGAACATTTTCGGTTGAAAAAAAAAACATTTTGGGGGCATTTTTGAACTCTGGTCGATCCTTTAAAAAAATTTCAAAGTATGATTTTGAAATGGTCGAACATTTGCAATTACCTTAAGATCAATATGGTCCAAAAGCATTAATTTATCTTCACGCATAAAAAAGTTACAAAGCATTTTATGACATGTTCCCTTGGCAACATTGGCATGAAAAAGGTCATTATTGATAAATAATGGATAAAATTTACTACACAGCATAACTGTGCAGTCGTCTAACTAGGAGTTTTAGTATGATGGGATTCCTGCCGCAGATTGTGTTGTTAGGGTTATTTGTGTCTGAATCCACTCCCATCGATGGTAAAAAATGGTTGTGTTGGCTGTGTGACCATCGTTGGATGCATCATAGCTGAGCTGAGAATATCCCGTTGAGGACATTCGTTGACCTATGGTATTTTTTGTGTTATCCGATCCACACATCGCGTTCTCGTTCCAGTTGGCGTCGGATCTCGCTGATTTGTCGCAAAACGAAATCTATCCACGGTTTCGAGCGTTTGGGCCACTTTGTCCATGGACGGATACAAGCCCATCTCGAATATAATATTAAGTTTAGGAAATAAACTTCAATTGGTCCTCCATCAATCTTTGATGAATATACTTAAAGCTAATGAGGTACATATGCTCGGATAAATAAATGGTCTCGAGTCCAATGGTAGACTTTTGAAAAATAATGCCCCCCTCGAGGTTTGCCGAGGGGACTCTTCCTGGTCGTATATAAATAAGACAACGTTTATTTTGATGGCGATCATGCCAGCGTATATTTAACCCATCCAGAAGTTTCACATCTTCTGCGGGGACATCTCCGAGAAAGGCATCAATAATAAGTATAGAATCATGCATAACTCGGACCCACGTAGCTGGTTTTCCAGCATTTGTTTTAAAAATTAAAGATTTTTTTTCAGGGGTCCGGATGGGCGACTAATATATTACCTGTTTCATCTGGTAATGTTGTTACATACGTCCCCTTTTCTGCAGCCTCAAAACTCCCCAGTAGAACCCCATTATTTTTTAGTTCAATGACATTACCAATATCATCCATGGCAAGATAGGGGTAGGTAAGGATAAGATTGATGATCCAGTTCAATTGAGATTCGATTATCACTTCAAGTCGTTGGTACACATTGTTTTGTAAGTGCAATAGGTAAAAGGCGTTTTCCGTACCGGGTTGATCGATCCTCGAGATCGGAGAATGCGATGGTAGCGCTTCGACTCAGGTTTGAAACGTCACTCATGGTTATACTCATATTATGCAATAGCCTTCAATTGGTTCTCCGACAGTTTCTTGTGCGTAAACTTTAAGCTGATGAGAAAGCATTTACGTCTTTCTGTATATAAATCGCACAAACATGATGTCCATGTTTTCGAGGCCAATGGAGTTTTACTCCCGGTATAATTTCAACATCTTGGTAGGGTGATGCCTCCCCGAGAAAGACTTTGATATAAAGCATAGAATTGGGTGGAATCCCTTGTAAGACATGTGACACGTCTTCCAATTCAAGCACCAACTGTAAACTCGTATTTTGGCTATCTGGTCACCTCGCTAGCAAAAGACCTGCTTTTCTCGGGGTGAGGTTCACGAGCACACTCCTTCTTTGCTAGGGGACGTAATCTGCGATTAGAATCCCATTATTGAGGACTTTCGTTAAATAATGATCCTTCGTCTCTGCAAACACATAGGGAGAAACGAGGGTGATATTGAGTAGCCAGTCGATTTTTTGGGAGATCAACGTCCATTGGTTATCATCGGTAAGGATGAGCGGTACAACATGTTTTTTAAGAGACCTTTGGTCTTGACATTGTCTAAATCGCCTAGATTGTCGGGACCATCACCCATTTGTTATTGTCGTTTTTGACGAGATTGTACTGTATGTTTTTTAAGAGACCTCTGGTCTCGACATTGTCTAAATCTCCTAGGTTACCACCACCGCTCACTTCTGTTCGCCTGTAAGTATTGTTTCTTAATTCTAAGGCGTATAACTTGCCTCGACACCGAGTTCATTGAATCCTCCCGTGTCCCTGAGATCGGAGATTGCGATGACAGGGCATTTTCTCGGGCGCTGCATTCCAGGACCAGAAGCATTCATTATTTGATGTGCAGCGTCACGCTTAGATATCCCATATACACCGGATTATGTTTTATATCTAAAACTCGTATATTTTGAGTTCCGCGATCATGCCCTGCGTTAACTTCTTGTACTGTAAGAACGGGAACAATTCCGTTCTACCGTCATTGCACTTTTCGTGTTTCACAGCCACAGCTCTCAGCGTTCGCCTTGAATATTATCGGGCGTGCTTACCCGATCGAGATGAATGAACAACTCATGATAGACAACGAGGCTAGGTAATTTCGAGCCCGTTACGGTGAATTGGGGAGAGTTCTCGACAAGGCTTTACCAAGTCTGATGATATTTTTCCCCAGTCGTTAACGTCAGTGTTCCATTCGAATCATTTAGTTTGAGATTGGCTCCAATGGGTTTGAAAATTTCATCGTTCAGCATACAAATGCTGTAATAACCGTCGGACAAATCGTGGTGATTAATAGCCTGTTGTTACCTTTATATTGATTGATATTCGACCATCGCTGGTAATACATGAGATCGCTTAGAGCGACATCAAGTTGTCCCGATGTGTTACTGACATTTAGCAATATTTAGCTAAATGGTGTTATGGGCTGCGTTACTGTTTCGTTCCAATTTCTAACCTCTCCATTGTTTTCATTTCTTCCAACATCTAATTCCCGCGCTTGAATTCACTTCCGCTTACGTCACCAACTTGCCTCACGTGCAGCTAAGCTTAAAGCCACATAATATCCACCGGCATTATGTCATGTTGTTTAATAGCACTTCACATGCTCCGGCTAACTGCTGTATGAAAGTCCGTTTTTCACTGCTCCACGAAAGTCCGACCCTCCTAGTTCATGAGAAAGGGGGGAAAGAGAGAAAGAAGAAAGAGAGGAGGGGGAAGGGCACCGCACGCTGGGGAGGGGGAGAGAGAGAGAGAAACAGTATGACATTCAATTCAGACAACGTATGGAGCATAACCCTACACAGCCTTGGGGCACCATTGACGGTCAGCTGTGGCTTGAGTTAATGCTCCCCAACCAGCGACAATCCCTGCAATCTGCCAACAGACTCCCTAGCAATAACCATAACTAGCGTGCCTGCACTGTTGCACCCGTATGTTGGGATTTCAACAAGTAGGGTTGTAGAAGGCAGAACTGCAACTATGTGCACAAGTGCCAGTCATGCGACAGCAGAGGGCACGGAGCCAGTATCTGCTTTCAGAATAAAGGCTCCAGGCCCAAACACGGCACATTTCCAGCGCATGCCAACAAGAACACCATCAGCAACACCTGCCAATCTTGAACTAGCACCCTCACCAATCAAAGTCTGCAACCTCACCCCATGGCTAATTTCTTATCACCACATTAATTCAAATGACAGTACTAAACTTCAGGAAGGTTTTAACCAAGGCTTCAGTTTACAATATACAGGTCCACGGGATGCAAAAATTTATCATCTGCTAACGTTAATCCACATATCATCTTGCATAAGCTGACGAAGGAAATAGAAGGTCGTATTGCTGGACCATTCTCGTCATCCCCTCTACAGACCCTTATAGTTTCCTGGTTCCCAAGAATAGTTTGGCCTGGTTCCTAAGAAAACACAATCCACATCAAACACAGGGGCTGCCTTCCGCCTCATTCATCACCTATCTTATCCATCAGGCCTGTCAGTCAATGATTTCATTCCACAAGAATTCTGCACAGTACAGTATAACAGCTTCGACCAGGCAGTCGCCATGGTACAATCCTTAGGGAAAAATGCATACATGGCAAAATTTGACATAAAATCAGCCTTTCGGCTTCTACCTGTATCACCTAGTCAATTCTTTCTCCTTGGCATGCACTTTCAACACAAATTCTACATTGACAAATGTCTCCCTTTCGGTTGTGCAATTTCTTGTGCTCTTTTTGAAAAATTTAGTACCTTTTTGGAATGGGCTATTAGGAAAGACACCAGCAGCAACAATGTTAGCCACTACCTTGATGATTTCATCCTGGCTGACCAAACCAGCATAAATTGTGAGCATTTGCTCACATCATCATTGCAGCTATTCAATCACTTGGACGTCCCAGTCACCCCGGACAAAACAGTCCACCCTACAATATGCTTAACATATTTGGGCTTAACCATTGATACAGTTAAAGGTGAAATCAGGCAGCCACGGGATAAGGTAGAACAGCTGACACAACAGCTCGATCACATGTTGACAGCACACAACAAAAAAGTGACATTGCGCAATTTACAATCAATTGTCGGTAAACTCAACTTCGTTTGTAAGGCTATACCCATGGGACAACCATTTATTCGGCACCTCATCGATGCTCAAAAAGGGTGTTCTCAGCCGCACCATAGAATCAGAATTACACACATTTAAAAGTATGGCTCCAATTTCTTGCTAGTCATAATGGCACCACTTTATTCTTGCACCCTCAATGGTCAAACTTGCAGGAGGCACAACTCTTTACAGATGCAGCCAGCAGCCAGGGATTCGGTGCTTACTTCCAGGGCCATTGGACTAATGGTCGCTGGCCAGCACAGTGGCATGAAAAGGGATGACTGAAGGATTTAACCATGCTTGAACTATTCCCTATCGTTCTTGCCATCAAGTTGTGGGGCTCTGTTCTGTCAAACAGACGGATAATGTTCTTTTGTGATAATCAGGCTGTGGTCCACATAATAAACCGTGAGACAGCGAAGCCTCCACGGGTCATGTCACTTCTTAGATGGTTGGTGTTTTTATGTCTCAGACACAACATTCTGTCAAAAGCAAAATATATTGACACCCACGCTAACGTTATAGCAGATTCTCTTTCAAGATTTCAGTGGGCATGATTCAGGTCAGCAGCGCCTCATGCGGACAAGATACCAACCCCCACTCCCGACGACATGTTGGACATCTGATGTCTGAGGTTAACCGACTCATCACATCATTGGCACCAAGTACATGGCGCACTTATCAGGCGGGCAAAACAGCATTTGAACAATTCTGCACTGCATTTGGTTTACCATCTCTTTGGCCTATACCGCTGGACCAATGGCTGCAGTTCATTGCTTATTTATCGGTGTCAGGTAGGTCGCCTGCCACAGCCAGGTCATATGTATCTGCGCTGGCAGCACTCCACAAATTGCACAATATCTGTGATGTGTTGCACCACTTCCTTGTTCAGAAAGCTCTTTCATGTATGTCTAGATTGTCTCATCGACAGGATACTCGACAACCAATAACAACTCACCTGCTTGCAGAGATCATTCGTGCCTTGCCTTTGGTCTGTAGCCAGTCCAACGAGGTAGCGCTGTTTGCTGCTGCATATTTGTTGACTTTCTTTGGGTTTTTCAGAGTCGGTCAGCTGGTAGCAGTCTCAGCAAAGACACCACTAACAGAGCTTGCCTGTTTTCAGATATAACCATCGCAGGTGACTTATCAGCCATACAGGTACATTTGCGGAGCTCCAAAACAGATCAGGATGGTCAGGGGAGCATACATCACTATTCAGGCATTGCCGAACTCCCCATTATGTCCTGTCGCAGCAGTGCAGCGTTTCCGCTGCATCAGACCTACCGGTAGCTCCCCACTATCAAAATTACAATTTCAGGCAGTGCTCAAAAAGGCCTTGGCGTCAATCCCGGAGCCCATCAACCCTAGTTTGTACTCGTCACATTCATTTCGCATAGGGGCCGCCACCACAGCAGCATTACAAGGCGTCAGTTCACAACAGATCCAGGAACTGGTGCGTTGGAAGTCGGCTGCTTACCGGACATACATCCGCATACCATCTTATGATCTTTACATGTGTTAGGGCGAAATGTTATGCAAAATCCTAAAACTATCTCCACGAGTTTCAGATGCAGCCTGGTTCATCGGGTCCAGCCACTTGGCCCAGCTGCTACATCATACGGAGGCATGACAGCGATTTGCAATCAGCGGCAAGTGGCTGGTCAAAGGGGGGATGCGATGGGCCCAGTTCCGTACCTTCATCGATAGGCTTATCACTCAGGAGGCACAGCCAAAAGTCATGGTTATCCACTAAGGCTCAAATGACCTCTGTGCTACACCAGCTAAACTGCTCTTTGATAATATATATCTTGATTTACTCTTCCTGCATCTTACGTGTCCAAAATCCACAATCAAATAGTCATGCATGCTGCCCAGGCTAGCATGGAGGGGGGCGCAGAACCCACGGGCCATAGATATCAAGCGGCGCAAACTTAACAGGCGCGTTGCCAATGTTGTGCGGGAACTGGGAGGGAAAGTGACTCTGCACCCCGATATCACCGACGCCCACATCAGTGCCAGAGACAAAGTTCACCTGAACAGGCAGGGCATACAAGTGTTCTTCCACTCCCTAACTCGAGCCTTAATGGCGTAATTGTCCATGTGATTATCGCCTAAATTCCCCGTGGTGTACGAGTCCCGTCACGCGGTGCAGGCATTAACCTAAAATGATCATTTCTGTGTCATCTCATTTCAGCTCGCCTACGTGACGCAGGCCAGTTACAGTAGTAGCCTGCATTAGCCTGTGCTTGCCATCATCAGCGATAACAGGTTGTATGCCATATAGCGGCGCTGGTCCGTACTTCTTGTTCACGGACCGCCTCAGGTTAGCTGCAATATTGCTGAGCGAGGTGCTAACAAAATTATTTCTTTAACTAAGACCCAGGTTTGGTTTGTATGCAGTAACCGATGCTTGTTGTTAGAGGCGACTACCAGTACCAGGTTTGGGTGGTTACATTCACTCACTTGCCCGGTACACGTCATTGTAGGCCAATTGTGTAGATCATGGTTTGCACTGTTGTTCAGAGGGATTGTCTGGTCCCCGCACTTCATTACTTTGCAGTACCCATGAAGATCCGGATTAGAATGTGCCTTCAGTAACCCGTGCTTGTCGTAAGTGGCAACTAACAGGATCGGTGGATCAGGCTCGCTGACTTGGATGAGCCATGCCATTGGTTCCCACATGGATGCTCATGCTTCGGATCACGGGATTGTCTGGTCCATTACTTACAGACTGCCACCATATAGCTGGAATATCACTGAGTGTAAGACTAAACTCACTCACTCATTATTTGCAGATATCCGCCACATAGCTGGAATATGTCTGAGTGTGGCAGAGAACTTGTCTCATTCAGAAATTTCATAAACAATTGTTGGTAATGCGCATTGTCTCTCTTCCTTTGTCTCTTCCCAACACCACCACCCCTCCTTCCCTCACTCTCCCTCCCTCCCCCTGCACACACACACACACACACACACACACACACACACACACACACACACACACACACTAAGCAGATTAAGCGGTGTGGATGGCAGCCACGCGCCTCTGCAGCCCTCACCCATCCGTGGCGCGGGGCTGTTTGGCACGGTACTGGCACCTCTACATACAGCTTGCTTGCTCGCTCTACCTGGATACTCGGTACCCGCTGTTACAGCAGGAGCCCAAAGCTCCCACCTACTATCCGATTGATGAGTTTTCCCAGCAGTTGGGCTGCCATGCCACGGCGACCAACTTGTGCACACCCGTTCGGGTCTGCAAATGCTTCGCTAGCCCGTGTGGGCTTTCCATGCTTCGGTGCGGTTTCCCGTCCTCGCCATCCACATTGCGCCTGTTTGAATTCAACACTGGCTTTCTGTCTTCATTAATTGTGTTGGCGCACTCATGTTTCCTTAACAGTCAGCTCATAATGACATTTAGCAATATTTAGCTAAATGGTGTTATGGGCTGCGTTACCGTTTCGTTCCAATTTCTAACCTCTCCATTGTTTTCATTTCGTCCAACATCTAATTCCCACGCTTGAATTCACTTCCGCTGAATTCACTTCCGCTTACATCAACAACTTGTCTCATGTGCAGCTAAGCTTAGAGCCACGTAATATCCGCCGGCATTACGTCACGTTTTTTAATAGCACTTTACATGCTCCGGCTAACTGCTGTATGAAAGTCCGTTTCCCACCCTCCCGTCCCATTCCCTTTCACCGAGCTTCCACAATGATTTATGTTATCATTTATATTTTTTGTCTTACCCGTTTTCACTTGTTTGATCGCAATATGGATGAAACAGTGCGAATGCGATGAAAATTCTATATCAGCTCAGTTAATTTAATGGCAGACTATGTTGCTTTCATTTTTTCTTAATTTGCTTTGCTTGCAGTCGGTACCCCTCACCCAAATCAGGCTGTATCCACCCAGTAAGACTTAGCGTGGTAAGATCTTGTTAGGTCGGTTTCTTTGTAACTTTTCACTGTTGTAAATAAACTGGTGCAGTGTGGTACCGGCGGGACTCCGCACCTCTACATTACTGCTTGCTTGCTTGCTTTACCTGGATACTCGGTACACGCTGTTACAGCGGCAGCCCAAAGCTCCCACCTGCTGCTTCCATGGGGGGAGTGTTGAGTTTTCCCAGCAGTTGGGCTGCCATGCCACGGCGGACCAACTTGTGCAAACCCATGCGGGTCTGCAAATGCTTCGCTAGCCCGTGTGGGCTTTCAATGCTTTAGTGCGGTTTCCCGTCCTTGCCATCCACACTGCGCGCCCATTTGCATTCCACACTGGCTTTCTATCTTCATTTATTGTGTTGGCGCACTCAGGTTTCCTTAACAGTCAGCTCATAATGATTGCGCGAAGCAGTAAAATGGGTTCAGCATTCATGATTTCAGGGAGTGTGACGAACAAGTTAAATATATACAAGGTACTAAATTATACTTTCAACATGTCTACACCATGGAGTGTTTTATCCTAAAAGTGATAATATAAGTGCTACCGATCTCACGCAACCGAAGATTGTGGTGGATGCTGATGGCTCCATCCTTCGAGCTCGATTTATCAATGTATTTAAACAGTATAGGTTTCCCGTCACGAGTGTGAAAACGGTACACTCTTGGTTTTCGAACCCGATGCAATTCTGGCAAAATCAATTCAATTTCGCCGTGTGGTGCGCGACAACGGGGTGCGGTGTGACCTACACTCGTCGTGATCCGCTGAGTCAGTCCGTGTTCTCGTTGAGAATGTCGAGGATTCCATCGCGTCTCCTGTGGATTTAACGACAGCCATTAAGCGTTACCAAGACACGTTGCAAGATGCCCGGTCGAAAGTCGACTACGTGTTCGGTCGGCTGAACTCGTCCTCTGCTTGGTCGAGTTGTTTTTTTTACGAGTGATATGGTCGTCGAGCGCATCCAGTATGGCTTTAAAAAAATTTGTTGTCAACGAGCGATCCACGAATGGTTTGCATGGCCATGTCTAGCCCTCGCAGTTCTTGAATGGTAAATTCGAAACCTGGCAAGGGTTCGTTCCAGTACATAGACAATATTTTTTCGATGTCATTCGATGCTTCTTTAGCGAGTTGTGGAACGTCTCTCAAATCATTTCGACAAGGTCACGAATCCAGAATTGGCTCGACAAATTCGGGAAAGCTGTCCATCTAGTACGACCGTGTGCTACGCCATCGGAAGATGGTCGCGAATAAATGCAATACGTTGTGGAATATCAATCTGAATTGGCCGCTTGATTGATGAAGGGTATTTCGATCATTCTGGTAGAAGAATTTTCACAGTTTCAAAGAGTCAACGAAAAATATTTGAAACCCGAGATTACGAAAGTAGAAGTGACTGTCGAGGGCATGCCCAATCAACTGTTTAGCCAAGGCATGCGAGCCTACCAGCAGCGGGACAAGATTAAAAAATTACCAGCGATCAAGCGCCCACCGGAAATCAACGCGATCGTTAAGGATCTCGCCTACGTAACGCTCAGACAATACCTAACGACCAAGTACGAGTTGTGGTTGGACATGCGATCCACAGACGACGATCGGCAACATGGGAGCGGGCGTCACATCGAGGCAGCGAGGGGATCACCATCCAAATTACCAAGAAGGCTCAAACTGGTGGTGAATTAAACCTATATTTGTAAGTGATTATGGATGCGCAACTCAAAATACAAGATGGAAGATTGGTGCAAGCCATCTATTAAGTTTGATATTGAGCTACCCCTAGAGCCGCATTGTGCCATCGTGTGCGGTCAGACGGGGTGTGGGAAGACCGTTTTTGTATTGGATATGCTGGAAGGGTATTATCGGGAGGTGTTCGATCAGCCACTATTGTCATCGCTATTTTGATTCAATATTTGAATACCTATTTAAAATACAGCCAGAACGTAATTTTGACTCCCAACTAGAGCATTTTCGAGCGCTGAAATAAGGCAAAACATGATTGGTTGACGCTGGGCTAATTATCAAATGAGAATTGTTGTTAGCAGACATCGCCAAGTTGATGATGGATTTCAGGTTAAAAAAGCAGACTCTGAGAGTTAAATGAAATCTGATGATTTTAATTGTATGAAGAAACGAATCGAAAAGGATCAGATCGAGGGTCCAATATCGAAAATCAAATTGAGGTCTGGGTGAATCGTTGCAGCCTTATTTTCCTTACTGTTAAGAAAGTTTGTAACACAGTCAGTTGTATATATTTCAAACAAAAATGAAGATTGTGCAACTTTTAAGAAATAGTGTTATCGATAAACTTGACCCTTCATTAATCACGCCAAGTCTAGAACATGTTACGTTTATTTTTGCTCACAATATCAACTAGAAAGTGCTTTTACTCGTAAAAGCAGATGTCTCCGCCTTCCCCCAATTCAACGTTGAGACCTCAAACAATTCATTTGATTCCTTCAATTTCAAAATCTCTACCTTAAAAAAGACAAAGTCCAACTTGTTGCCATGAAAACAGAAAAAAGTAAAATTGAAAAAATAACCTCAAATCCCCAAAAGGCACATCTGCATGATATGGAGGGGCAGTATAGCAAATTTGGTGAAGATGGGTCAAATAGTTTCAGAATTTTGCCCCGGAAACAAACTTTACCTTTCAAAAAGACAGAGTCCAAATTGTTGCCATGAAAACAGCAAATAAAATAAATAAAATTTGAAAAAAAATTAAACCCTGATATGGAGAGGCACTATACCAAATTTGGTGAAGATTGTTCAAGTAGTTTCAGAGTTATGTTCTGGAAACAGTGGACACACCGACGCCAATACCGACGGAAACTAAACCAAAAAACCCCGACCCTTAGAAGAAAATGTTTATGCCAAGCAAGTTTATAACATACCTTCGAAGGGTGTTTCTTAGGAAACTGGAACTGCTGTCTTGCAGTGGACGTTGAAGCAAGCGTGATTCTGAAAGAGCCCTCCGACAACGAACTATTTCCTCATAGACTTTCAGCTTTTCCTCATCAGTCATCTTTATCTGAAGCAAAAAAATAGAACAAGGCTTAGAAAGAGACATACCTGTCTTCTATCTGTTGACCAAACTTTCATGGTTATCTGAATCATGAATGCAAACAAAACTTAAAATGCGAAGTGACATAGTCGCACTTCTTGTTAAGGATGATTGATAGTCAGTTTACAATTCCTAGGGGATTAACAAATGAGAAAAAGGCAATTATTATTACACCAAAACCCACCTGATTCCTAACCAATTTTGTACAACGAAGAGGAACAGAATTTGGGGGGTAGGCACACTTGCTCACTTTGAGCATGCTACATGCTAATTTGTTCACAAAAAACATCCACAACAGCATACAATATTTCACATTCTTTTGTGTTTAGTACAGGTATGTAAAACACACTGCAAACACCATAAAGTATGACAGATAATGGAAATATTAATGATAAATTGTATATTTATACACTCATCCTATCTCACGACTTGCACTTCTCTCTCTTGCTTCTACACTGAGTGGAACGATAGTAACTTTTTCCATAGGCCTCATTGTCCATTCGCCCGTACACTCCTGGCTGCTCTCCTTATAAGACAGCTTCCCTAGTCCCAATGAAGCATGCAACATGCTTCACTACTTGCCCACGTGACTACCTCTGAGTGATCATTCTTGTTCTTGGAGCCAACATCATAACCTGAGTAGTGGGGAGACTACGCAGGCATCCACCGCATGTGGCAGGATAAGTATATAAATAAACAATTTATAGTTAAATTTTCACGACTTGCACTTATCCCACAGTTGGACGGCAGGATGCAGATTACCGTGTGTCTAGACAGCCCAAACAGACAAACTGTGTAGACTGAAGATAACAGTAGATAACGATGCACAAGGGAGACCTGTTACGACACAAGCAACTTCTGTACTTGTGAAGATTTCTCCTGAACCCCTTGGCTTACTAAGCACAATGTCTCCCAGGGAGATGCGTGCTCCTGTGGTGTTCGGCCGCAACCTTCGTACTAATGAAGGAAAACCAAGTTCTATGGATAGTCAACTTCTTTATTGCAATGAGTGTGACGTTTCGGTGTAGGTACTAACACTGTCATCACTTGCTTGATAATGGTCCATAGAACTTGGTTTTCCTTCATCTATACAACTTCTAAAATGCCTCTCAAAGAAACTTTGTACTAATGACAAAAGGACACAACTTAGTAAGTAACCTCACTTCGCCATGATTACAAGGTACTCCCATATTCGAGCCAGCCCTTGCTTCAAAACAGTCCCCACAAACACCATCACGTAGAGGGTGAGAAGAAGATTGAATCAGAAAGCTCAAAGGTTTCAACGTTCAGTTCCGAAACATCATCAAATTGACCCTCACTCCTCTTCGTAAGCTTAGTCAAAGGATGTGCTCGGCAACTCAGGAGCCCTAACGCAACGAAATCCACTTGAATTCGGGAATGACACACTTTACTGACATAATTACTCTGTGGAGTAGAGGTCAATAAGCGTGAACAATGAACACTTCCACATCGCGTGAAAGAATATGCCTCTAAGTCTATCAAGTCACAACTTGGTGACACTATCCAAATGCGTTAGTAATAATACCAAGTGTAGTATTACTAAACCTATAAAACAGAGAACAAACTTACATTCAGTAAATAAAAGGAAGCAGTAAACCGTATGTGGTACCATCCCTCATCTGTGTTGGTGGGCTGACGTCAGCTGCTGAGCCAGTACGAGGGGTGCAAACTGGTTTAGCCCTTGGACATCCATGACAGGCAGGTCTCGCAGATAATGTGAAGAGAAGATGCCAAAAGCAACCTTCCATGATCGAGGTTAAGGAACTATTGCTATGGAGAGTCATCATCGAGGCTAGCGCACAAGTCTCATGAGGATTAGAAGCAGCTGGAGGGGCAATCCTGTGAAGGTGTAGGCACGCAAGATCGTGGCATGCATCCAGGACAGAGTTGTCTGGGAAACTTCAGCACTTGAAGCAGCTGACAAGGTGCTTCCGTAGCCGACAACGATCCTTGGAGGCAGCCAGAAAGATGTGTAGTGCCCTAACAGGGGACAACAGGGGAATGGTAAACATTTGGTCTGGTTACCCTGGCAGCTGTTTTTTTTGTGGGAAGAAGTCCCAGTGGAGACCCAGGAAAACCCTGCCATGTTTCTTCCACTCGAACCTGATGCATCAAGCAGCAGTAGCCAAGGCTACTAGGAAGAAAGTTTTGAAAGTCACTTGTTCAGAGTCCTTGTCCTCCAAAGGCTTGTAAGAACGTAACAGGTACTGGAGTTTGGGAACAGTGGAGATCTTAGTATCTGTAGTAGTAGCCAAAACCGAATTGATAGCAACCAAATAGGTGGCTAAAGTAGGACCCAAGAGTTTATTGGTAGCCCGTGGCAGAAGTTGCAGAAACTCAGCAATGACCTGAGCAGAGGCAGAGGTGGGCGATGGAATGCCCCTAGCTTTACAATAATCTTCAAACCTCTTCCACTTGTGATCATAAAGCGAACGAGTCGACATACGATGAGCCGATGTGATAGCTTAAGCTACTCGTCTAGAATACCCCTTAGTTATGAGTGACCTTTAAAGATGCATCAAACGTGCAGATGAAAGGTCTGAAGTGACCCGTAATGCAGGTGTGAGTGAGGATGAAGGAGTAGGTCGTCCCGGTCGGGAAGCGGTACTGGGTTTGGCTCTGTCAGGCTTCTTAGGTCAACGAACCAACATCTCACCAGCCAGAAGGGCGCAACCAAAAGCAGATGAATCTTGCTGGTCACCAACAGCTTCTGAATTACCTTGGGTAGAAGAGCTGGAGGGGAAAACGCATATGTGTTGGGGCCCTCCCAAGGTACTGCCAGCGCGTCAAGATCCCATGCCAGGGAGTATGGAATGGGAGACATGAACTTCGGAAGTTGAATCGGAAGTGGTTGAATCTTGTGGCAAACAGGTCTATTTATGGCCGAGATACGGGTAAATCATCGACTGAAGTCTTGAGGCAGCAGTTTCCATTATGTCAGGGATGGGCGATTGGAGCAGGACAGGGCATCAGCGATCACTTTCTTGATGTCATTGAAAAGAGAGTCAGACGACCAGGGTTGCAGAAATAATTTTGCCTTGAACCGTTCATCCAAAGATGACAAGTAACGAGGCCAACGACGAAGGACAGTGAGCGTATATATAAAAACAGTGGGATAGTTGTTCCAAAAACATCTGGAACTGATCAAGTATGAGGGTCATACATCCTCTAATGTAGGCATCCTGATCCGAATAAGCATGTTCCAGAGCAGCGGTGATAGCATCCTCTGCGGAGATAACACAGTGAATGGATGGTAAGGTGCAAAGCACTGCAGTGTCCAAATGCACAAGCTCCCGGTCTTCAATGAGGAAGGGAGAATTAGTCCACTTACCACACAAAGTTTGGATGTCTTGGACTTCTGGTATGCGCACTGACGGGTAAAAACGCTAGCATCGTGGTGCTCTTGAAAATCCTTATCAATCTTCAATAATGAATGCCCCCTCGAGAAAATCAAGTAACAAAAAAGGTAAAGGGGGTGGTCAAGTCGCCAGGGAGGGTGATAAAGAGCCGTTTTTGACCGGTGACAATCGTGATGACCAATCTAACTCTGTACATCATGATTCGACCCCCGCCATCATGGCAGCCAACTTCGAAAAAATTGAAGAGTTTTTGGATATACAGACGGAAAAAATATGTGAAAAATTAACTATGGAGACAAAGAAAGTGTCAGACCGAGTAGACGATATTGAGGAAGGCCTCCAATCCCATGAGAAGGACAAACAATCTGAAAACAAGCATGAAGGAGGTGGAAAAGGCTCTTAGAGAGGAGATAGCCATGTGCAATCAAAGATGGCTAGAAACTTCATGCTATTCACGCCGAAGAAACTTACTGATCTACGGTATAATTGAGTCCTCCAGTGAAAAAATTCAGATTTCCTGAAGACTTCCTTGATGTTACCTGAAGATGCAGCCGATTCTATGCTGTTCATCAATGCTCACAGATTACCGAGGATGCTTCGTCCTGACGGACACATCATGCAGGGTCCTACCCCTATCATTGTGAAGTTTGTTTCGATGTGCGACAGGAACAGAGTGCTATTCGCTGCCCGAAACAAACTGAGAAATTCCAAGCAAAGCGTGGTGACAGATTTACCTGGTATCCTAAAAAAAAAGAGCCATGCTACTGACAAAAGTCAAGGAACTGCGACAAACTGGCATGTTTGCTCGTGTCCAGGAATCTAACTTTGACATCTACATCGTCACAAAAAAGTCTCCTAAGGACAAGTGGACTAAATTCGAACATTAGCGATTGGAGACAAATCTGCAATTTTCCCAAGTGTCGCAGAACTTTATGATGGGAATTCGGTCCATGTGTTTTTTTCCTTGTGTGATTTATTTTGAAAAAAAAAAGAAGAAAAATCTTGTGTTAATCTTGTGAATTCTTGGAATATTCAGCCAAAGAAGTTTCATGTTAAAATGTTGAAATATGGTCGCTCAGATTCTGCTTTGTGAAGGACTTGATCTACTCACACGTGGAGATACTATTTGCCAACCACGAAAGACAATGGAAACGAAATGGTATGCACAATCATCTTGAAAAGTCGCTATAAAACTTTCTGCAGAATAATACCCACCTGATTGTCTTAGTATCTGGAGAATCTTTATGCATTTATATAATATTAATTCCGTCCATCATATTCTTGTAGAGTA
This sequence comes from Haliotis rubra, assembly GCF_003918875.1. Lineage (NCBI taxonomy): Eukaryota > Metazoa > Mollusca > Gastropoda > Lepetellida > Haliotidae > Haliotis > Haliotis rubra. The sequence continues at coordinate 646,016 of NW_025766570.1, read as the reverse complement.
GTTGTTGGGCCAACAGTAGCTGAATAAATGTAACACATTTATCTCCCTGTACTTGTGAACTCGCTTTATATTATCGGTTTATTTCTCAGAGACACTATTGCGAGACAATAGAGCACTTGCTACGGAGTGTATATCTGAAGGATTATGCTTATGTTTTTCTTGTTATACTTGTTCTGTGTGTGTGTGAGCGAAATAGTGGTTAATATTGTTTTGTTTCATAAATCCTCAAGATGGTCGTGTTTTTTCGTTTCAGTCATAGCTTTTCTTGAAGGGCACCACATTCATAATACTATGCAGTTATGTCAATATTTTGTAACATTTTCACACCAATACCTCATCCTAGACAACAGTCTGTAACATGGATCACAAATTTAGCTGTTGTTCTCAAAACTGTCGAGGCTTAGGAGATCCAAAAAAAAGAAAGGATGTTTTCAATTTGCTTAGTGCTAAGAAACACTCAATTTACTTGCTCCAAAATACCAATTTTGACAGTAAGTTAGAGTTGTAAGTTTGAGCAGAATGGGGTTTCGATTGTATCCTTAATTGTAATAATAGCCAATCCCGAGGTGTTGCAATTTTAATCAACAACAACTTTTCTTACAAGATTCATAGGGTAATTAAAGGTGACAAGGGGAATTTTCTGATTGTTGATATAACAATATGTGAAAAAAGAATAACGTTGCTAATAAATCTCTATGGGCCTAACGAGGGCTGTCCAAATTTTTATATTTCCATACTTCAACAAGCTTTGTCTTTTAACAATGAACACTTCATCTTTAGTGGTGACTGGAATCTTGTTTTAAACCCCGACGTTGATGTTTATAATTATATTAATGTGAATAATCCAAATGCTTGGGAGCAAGTGTTAAAGTTGATTGGTGAGCTTAATCTAATTGATGTATGGCGAGATCACAATCCAGATTCCATGCAATTCACTTGGCATAGGAAAAATCCTCTTAAACAAGCTCGTCTAGATTTCTTTCTAGTGTCTGAATCTCTGTTCCCTTATATTCAGTCAATGGGTATCAATGCTGGCTACAGAACAGAACATTCACTTATAGACGTCCAGTTTAGTTTTAATGATCAAGGGAAAACAAGTTTGTATTGGAAATTTAACTCTTCTCTTCTGAAAGATAAGGATTATATTTTGATTATAAAAGAAGATATATCAAATGTGTATAAGCAATATGCTGCACTTGTTTACAGTTTTGATAACTTAAATGAAGTACCTACCTGTGATATTCAATTAGAATAAGTGATCAACTGTTTTTAGAAACTCTCTTAATGGAAATAGGGGGGAAAACAATATCCTACTCTTCATACGTAAAAAAAAAAAAACTCCAGAAAAGAGAATTGGAATGTCTGCGTATAACAAAAATGGAAGGGATATTTGTTAGATCAAGGGCCAAATGAAATTGAAAGACCTGATGGATCTGTTATACATGAATCTATTGATATTCTTGAAGAAACAAAGTCTTTTTGTGAGAATCTTTATTCATGCAACAAGGACTCTCAGTCTAATTTAGACATTTGTGATGTGTTAAGTGAGGATTTGCCTGTCTTGGATTCTCTAGGTTACATTACTTACGACGAATTATTGAAGTCACTGACAAGTATGAAAAACAACAAAAGTCCCGGTACAGATGGTTTTACTGCAGAATTCTTCAAAATGTTTTGGATTGATTTGGGTTATTTTGTGTTGCGGTCAATCAATAGTGCTATCGACATTGGCGAGTTATCCATTACACAAAAGTTAGGTGTCATTACTTGTATTCCTAAGGGTGATAAACCTAAGCGTTTTCTTACAAACTGGAGGCCCATTTCCTTGCTTAATGTAGTTTACTAAATGGCTTCTTCTTGTATTGCAGAAAGGCTTAAAAAGGTCCTCCCAATTCTAATTAATAATGACCAAACTGGCTTTATGTCCAATAGATATATTGGTGATAACATAAGAATTGTTTATGACACTTTAGTTTTTACAGAATCGCAAAATATTCCAGGTATGTTATTAAGAGTTGATTTTGCTAAAGCATTTGATTCTGTCTCATACATTTATACAGAAAACGTTATCTTTTTGTGGTTTTGGACCTGTCATAAGAAGATTGATTGAAGTTTTTTATAAGGATATTAAATCTTGTATTACTATAAATGGCAAAATGTCCTCCTCCTTTGAAGTTCTAAGGGGCTGTAGGCAGGGAGACCCCTTGTCACCATATATATTTTTGCTGTGTGTGTAAATATTGGCAGGTATGGTGCGTAAAAACAAGGATATAAAAGGCATACATGTAAGCGATACAGAGTATTTAATTTCACAGTATGCAGATGATACTGATTTTCTTCTTGACGGGAGCAAACGTTCCCTTGAAGCTGTTGTTGAATCGCTGGATATCTTTGCAAGCATGTCAGGTTTGAAGATTAATTATGATAAATCCCAGGTGATATGGATTGGCAGTATGAAAAACAGTACAAAAAGATATTTATCTCATTTAAAACTCCAATGGAACCCCCTCAACATTCAAGGTTTTAGGTGTTACTCTTAGCACAAATATTTCAGATATTGTTCAGGTCAATTTTAGCTCAAAACGTTTTGAATTAAAACAGCTGATGAATAAGACGATAAACAGAATCTTAACCCCACTTGGAAAGATTGCTTTGATCAAATCATTACTTATTTCTAAATTTAATTATCTTTTTCTAACTCTACCTTATCCTCCTGGTGTTTTTCTTAAGGAACGTGACAAAATGTTATTTAATTTTGTATGGAATAAAAAACCTGGGATAAATAGAGAAACAATATGTAGACCAGTTTAGAAGGGTGGATTGGGTATGATTAATATATTTGAATATGTCAAAGCTTTGAAAGTCACTTGGATGAGAAAACTAGTTACTAAAGATCCCAAGTGGAAATATATTTTAAATGCTAGTTATTGTAAATGTAGTGCATTTGATAAGCATGGCAAAGGATTTTTGAAAAAAATTGTCAGAAGTCTGGAAAATCCCTTCTGGATTGATTATTTCAATGCTTTTTATGATTTTTCAAGTAAAATTAAACCTGATAATTTTGAAGATTTCTTGTCTGATCATATATTTTATAATAGCACTATTGTTATTGATAAGAAAACTATTTTTTATGAAGGGTGGTTTCAAAGGGGTATCTCTCAATTTTGTGATCTTGTTGATGAAAATGGCAGTTATCTGTCTCTGGTTGATTTTAATTAAAGGTATCAATTGAATGTATCTTTTTTAGAATACTATGGTGTCATTTGCTCTATAAGAAAATATTTTGCTGGATTGTCAATTGTGAAAGAAAACACTGGACAATGTGCAGGAAATACACCAAGAGCACAGTTTAAGTGGCAAGAGGATTTTCAGTGTGGTCTTGACTGGAACTGTATTTTCCTAAAATTGTTTAAATCAACACAAGACACCAAATTGAGATGGTTCCAGTACAGGATACTCCATAGAATTTTAACCACCAATACATTTTTTTTAAATGTTGAAATAAAAGATTCTGACTTATGTTCATTCTGTAATGAAGAAACGGAATCTATTTGTCACTTGTTATGGGAATGTGAATTTGTGCAAACCTTTTGGTCAAAATTTTTATCGTGGTTAACAGAAGGTTGTGACCACATCCATGATCTCAATCTCACTATGGAACTGATAATGTTTGGCTGTAAGAAAAATGTTTTTACTGACTCTGTTTTTGACTTGTTCATATTATTGGCAAAATATTATTTATACAAATGCAAGCTCAATTCTGTTTTACCAAATATTGCTCAGTTCACAAGAGAGTTGGTCCTATGAATTGATTCGACGAGTTGAACACAGCACATCACCAATTCACTGACAACCAAACTACACAGACTTGGACTATCCCGCCGAGTTTCATTGGCAACACAACAGCTACCCGCTGTCTCCCGAGAGGTTGGCGGTGAACCGAGACTCGCTGTCCAACTACCAGCGACACTTGCTGGGCGAAAAAGGCAAACTTGCCGCCATACAAAAACTTGTGCCCAACTTGATGAACAAGAAAAAGTACATCGTGCACTACAGAAACCTGTCTGCTGTACACGTCGTTAGGAATGAACCTGATGAAAATACACCGAGCCCTACGATTCAATCAATGGCCATGGATGGAGCCGTAACTTCCGAATCAACATGGATCTGCGAAACTGTCCACCAGAGATTTCGAAATCTATACAAACTCATGAACAACTCGGTGTTCGGCAAACCCATGGAGTCAACGTGAAGCTGGTGCAAACTCACGAGGAAGAAAAACTCAGGAAGCTGATAGCCAGCCCGGCATTCAACCGAAGCAAGATATTCCCCAGCGACTTGGCGGCGCTGCACATGAACAAAAGCCCCATCAAATTCAACCGGGCCCGTTTACTAGGGGATGAGCATCCTGGACTTGTCCAAGCACTTGATGAATGACTTTTATTACGACAAACTCAAAACCCAGTACCGCGATCGTGCTGTACACGGACACGGGGTCGCTGCTAATGGAAATCCACACCGTGTAGCAGGACATGGCGAACACATGCACCTGTACGACACGAGCGATTATCCCACAGACCATCCGCTGAACAGCTAAGTCAACAAAAAGGTGCTCGGAAAGATCGCTGAATATGTTGGCCTGAGACCCAAAATGTATTTGATCAAGAAAGCCGCCGCAGCCAAAATCAGAAAGGCGAAAGGCGTGGAAAAAGATGTGAAACAAGAGTCATCAGAAGATGACATATCCCCCCGGCCCCCACATCTTTGAAAGAACAAATCATCTGACAGTTACTTAAAGTCCAGCTTGATTTTAGACAAAGTGCAAATCGTTTCCTTGGAAATCATGAAAAAAATAAATGACAAAAATCTGCAAATAGCAAAAGGAACCACTTTGGGATCTGCCAAGTTTTGCTGAAAGATATTAAGAAGTTTTCGCGTTGTGCTCCGGAAACAAAACCCATCCCTTCCTTTTTGAGACTAAGTTCGAATCATTTCCATGGAAACTGAGAAAATAATAAATCACAAATATCTGCAAATAGCAAAAGGCATCACTTCAATATCTGCCTCACATATCTGCCAAGTTTTGCTGAAAGATATAGAGAGGTTTTTGAGTTGTGCTCCGGAAACGAAGCCCACCCTTCCCTTTTGGGATTAAGTCCGAATCGTTTCCATGGAAACCGGGAAAAATAAAAATGCCAAAAATCTGCAAATAGCAAAAGGCACAACTTTAGGATCTGTTTGATATATCTATCAAGTTTTGTTGAAAAATATTATACGGTTTTTGAGTTGTGCTCCGGAAACGAAAGCAATCCTTACTTTTTGAGACTAAGTCCAAAATGTTTCCATGGAAACCAAGAAAAATAAAAATGCCAAAAATCGGCAAATAACAAAAGGCACCATTTAAGGTTCTGTTTCATACATCTACCAAGTTTTGTTGAAAAATATTGAACGGTTCTTGAGTTATGCTCCGGAAACGAAGCCCGCCCTCACTTTTGGGACTAAGTCCGAATCGTTTCCATGGAAACCGGGAAAAATAAAAATGCCAAAAATCTGCCAAATAGCAAAAGGCACCACTTAAAGGTCACATAAACCCTAGGGGGTACAAATACATAAATCACTAACTGGCATCGTTATAAATGAAACCCCGTCATTAAAACTACTCATTTCGACCTTTAATTGACTTAAATCGACCTTTTTGACAACAGTGCACAATTCTCACCCCCGAACGAAATTTCAACCAATCAGAGCGGCGCGCCTCTGTGACGTCATATGAGGAATAGCTTTGAGAGCCGATGCAGAATTCATCTACATTTTAGGGGGTAAATTATCGTGTTCACAGGCTTGTATAAACCTGAATCGTGACAATTGTTGTGGAAAATGAAAGCTATATGTTCTCACAATCTACTGTCATTTAACTTTGTCTCCTGCTTTGCCTAGTTTCCGAGTTACAACTTGTTTTCATAGACGATTCTGTCAAAATCGCTTGGTGTCGTTAGGCCCTATTTGTATAATGACTGATCCAAATTGATCCCATTTCTGTGTTGTTTTACCTCGATATTTAATCATGTCATGTAAAAATCTGTTTGTATTCTCAAAACAGTGTCGGCCCATAAGTTTTCACATGCAATACAGCAATTAATACTCCCTCGTTGTAACCCGTGTTAGGTGGTATAAACCTACACATGTTATTTGTCATCATTCACTTGATGGTCAGTTAATGAATTTAAAACAGGTATAATTAGTGGTAACACACTTAGATTACCCGACAAAGGTTCCCATTTCGCATTTCTTGTGTCTGGAGTAAATATTCAACATTATAAACATCGATCAAAGGATTAACCGATAACACGCTGATTGATTAATTACTTTTATCTTACACAGCGGAATTGTCAAAAGGTAGTGTTTATGTATGTAGATTTACTAATCTATACTGAATACACTCTGTCGTGTCGGTGTCTGCGTAAAAAACAACGTCCTTCTTTCAAAGGATTAACCGGCAATACATTGATTGATTGTCCATTATTGGCTAACTAAATTACTGTTTTTAAAGAAAGGCGGACATTATGCAATTAGTTGCCAGGTGTGCTATCTTGGGTGACCAATGAGACTATACACCAATACCTGAAAAGATTTATCACTTTTTCGTATATTAAACTGTTAAAAGACACATCATTTGGAACAGTTTTGTGGATATTGATGGATACATTCCTCGAACAAGGTAATGGCCTGATATTGTTCCTATAACTTTAATCTGTTTTAATTTTAATATTTGCATTTTGTTTTTATTCATTTGTCGTGAGCATTCAACAGAATCATTGTTTTCGCCGTGAAGTGTAATGAGACAGACAACATGCACAAGGGTGTGTGTGCAATTATGATTCACATTGGCAAACTTTAAAAATGTCTAGATATTACAGTTCTGTTATAAATTCACTATAAGTATCAGCAGATCGTCTGCTTTTATTTAGTTTCAAAATGCATACAAGTGTGATAATAAACTAATTAGGATTATAAGACCAAATATAAAGACGCACATTGACTAGTATCTACATACTGGTGAGTGGACATTAACCATGGGAATGTAGCAAGAAATTTATCGCTAGTATTGTGACTTCGACCCCCACCTCGCGCTTCGTGGAAGAAATCGTTATGTTATAAGTTGTGTCATGCAAAATCCGTTTGGTTATGATTCCAATACATATTTAACAACGAGTAGAAAGTAGTCTTGATTTTCTAACTTGATGAAAACAAACTATAATCTCATTAATTCTAACAGATTTTTTATTTTAAAATGGCGGCGCTCTGTCGGGAACATCCGCCAGTCTGAGGATAAATGGTATTTAGGTTTGTTTTCACCGAAAGAGTTAAAAATCAAAACTACTTTTCTACTGGTAGTAAAATATGTATTTTATTGATGGCCAATAGGATTTTGCATGACATAGCGTATATCATAACAATTTCTCGTGGCAGCGAGGTGGGTGTCAATATAATACTACTTACAATATTATTGTTACTTCGACCACAACCTCACTTCCGAGGAAGAAATCGTTATGTTACAAGTTGTGTCATGGAAAATCTTTATGGTCATCAATCATATGCATATTTTACTACAACTAGTAAGTAGTTTTGATTCTTTAACTTCCGTGAAGCGATCTGAACACAAGTAAGATATCGTTTCAGGCTTCCACAACGCCGCTAAACCGCACTCACAAACATAACCCATTTAGCACCTAACTGCGGGTCCTGTGGAAATCTGTGCATGGTGACACCATCGCCCGACCCTAGGAGCAATTGACGACAAAGCAACGATTCGGCATGTCGTCGTTGATGTCGAGAAATCATCAAAATGATGAGCGTGCTACACATTTTCTATACAACTAACTGAAAATCGTTCCTCATATGACGTCACTGCAGTGCTCTGGCGACTGAGTTACGTAACCCGTCTGTGGTTTCGTTGGCGGGCGAGAGGGGAAGCAGGCTTAACTTTTGGCCACTTTTAATCGCCGGTATTAATTAACCACAAGTTTTAAAGAATAAATTTGGTGTTCCGCATAAGACTAACTACAAATCTGTCATATGTAATGGTTAAAAGAGTAACAAAAAACAAAGTTTAGTGGTTCTTTAAGGTTCTGTTTGATATATCTACCAAGTCTTGTTGAAAAATATTGAACGGTTCTTGAGTTATGCTCGGAAACGCGAAAGCAATCCTTACTTTTTGAGACTAAGTCCGAATCGTTTCCATGGAAACCGGGAAAAATAAAAATGCCAAAAATCTGCAAATAGCAAAAGGCACCACTTTAGGATCTGTTTGATATATCTACCAAGTTTTGTTGAAAAATATTGAATGGTTCTTGAGTTATGCTCCGGAAACGAAAGCAATCCTTACTTTTTGAGACTAAGTTCAAAATGTTTCCATGGAAACCGGGAAAAATAAAAATGTCAAAAATCGGCAAATAGCAAAAGGCACCACTTAAGGTTCTGTTTCATACATCTACCAAGTTTTGTTGAAAAATAGTGAACGGTTCTTGAGTTATGCTCCGGAAACGAAGCCCACCCCTCACTTTTGGGACTAAGTCTGAATCGTTTCCATGGAAACCGGGAAAAATAAAAATGCCAAAAATCTGCAAATAACAAAAGGCACAACTTTAGGATCTGTTTGATATATCTACCAAGTCTTGTTGAAAAATATTGAACGGTTCTTGAGTTATGCTCTGGAAACGAAGCCCACCCCTCACTTTTGGGACTAAGTCCGAATCGTTTCCATGGAAACCGGGAAAAATAAAAATGCCAAAAATCTGCAAATAGCAAAAGGCACAACTTTAGGATCTGTTTGATATATCTACCAAGTTTTGTTGAAAAATATTGAATGGTTCTTGAGTTATGCTCCGGAAACGAAAGCAATCCTTACTTTTTGAGACTAAGTTCAAAATGTTTCCATGGAAACCGGGAAAAATAAAAATGTCAAAAATCGGCAAATAGCAAAAGGCACCACTTAAGGTTCTGTTTCATACATCTACCAAGTTTTGTTGAAAAATAGTGAACGGTTCTTGAGTTATGCTCCGGAAACGAAGCCCACCCTTCTTTAAGACTAAGTCCAAAACGTTTCCATGGAAACCGAGAAAAATAAAAATGACAATTATCTGTAAATAGCAAAAGGCACCACCTTAGGTTATGTTTGACATATCTACCAATTTTTGTTAAAAATGCATACAAGTGTGATAATAAACTAATTAGGATTATAAGACCAAATATAAAGACGCACATTGACTAGTATCTACATACTGGTGAGTGGACATTAACCATGGGAATGTAGCAAGAAATTTATCGCGCAGTATTGTGACTTCGACCCCCACCTCGCTTCCGTGGAAGAAATCGTTATGTTATAAGTTGTGTCATGCAAAATCCGTTTGGTTATGATTCCAATACATATTTAACAACGAGTAGAAAGTAGTCTTGATTTTCTAACTTGATGAAAACAAACTATAATCTCATTAATTCTAACAGATTTTTATTTTAAAATGATGGCGCTCTGTCGGTAACATCCGCCAGTCTGAGGATAAATGGTATTTAGGTTTGTTTTCACCGAGTTACAAAAATCAAAACTACTTTCTACTGGTAGTAAAATATGTATTTTATTGATAATAATAGGATTTTGCATGACATAGCGATATCATAACAATTTCTCTCGTGGCAGCGAGGTGGGTGTCAATATAATACTACTTACAATATTATTGTTACTTCGACCACAACCTCACTTCGAGGAAGAAATCGTTATGTTACAAGTTGTGTCATGGAAAATCTTTATGGTCATCAATCATATACATATTTTACTACAACTAGTAAGTAGTTTTGATTCTTTAACTTCCGTGGAAGCGATCTGAACACAAGTAAGATATCGCTTCAGGCTTCCACAACGCCGCTTCGCACTCACAAACATAACCCATTTAGCACGAACTGCGGGTCCTGTGGAAATCTGTGCATGGTGACACCATCGCCCGACCCTTCTAGAGCAATTGACGACAAAGCAACGATTCGGCATGTCGCCGTTGATGTCGAAATCATCAAAATGATGAGCTGCTACACATTTTCTATACAACTAACTGAAAATCGTTCCTCATATGACGTCACTGCAGTGCTCTGGCGACTGAGTTACGTAACCTGTCTGTGGTTTCGTTGGCGGGCGAGAGGGAAGCAGGCGACTTTTTGGCCACTTTTAATCGCTCGGTATTAATTAACCACAAGTTTTTAAAGAATAAATTTGGTGTTCCGCATAAGACTAACTACAAATCTGTCATATGTAATGGTTAAAAGAGTAACAAAAAACAAAGTTTAGTGGTTCTTTAAGGTTCTGTTTGATATATCTACCAAGTCTTGTTGAAAAATATTGAACGGTTCTTGAGTTATGCTCCGGAAACGAAAGCAATCCTTACTTTTTGAGACTAAGTCCGAATCGTTTCCATGGAAACCGGGAAAAATAAAAATGCCAAAAATCTGCAAATAGCAAAAGGCACCACTTTAGGATCTGTTTGATATATCTACCAAGTTTTGTTGAAAAATATTGAATGGTTCTTGAGTTATGCTCCGGAAACGAAAGCAATCCTTACTTTTTGAGACTAAGTTCAAAATGTTTCCATGGAAACCGGGAAAAATAAAAATGTCAAAAATCGGCAAATAGCAAAAGGCACCACTTAAGGTTCTGTTTCATACATCTACCAAGTTTTGTTGAAAAATAGTGAACGGTTCTTGAGTTATGCTCGAAACGAAGCCCACCCTCACTTTTTGGGACTAAGTCTGAATCGTTTCCATGGAAACCGGAAAAATAAAATGCCAAAATCTGCAAATAACAAAAGGCACAACTTTAGGATCTGTTTGATATATCTACCAAGTCTTGTTGAAAAATATTGAACGGTTCTTGAGTTATGCTCTGGAAACGAAGCCCACCCTCACTTTTGGGACTAAGTCCGAATCGCTTCCATGGAAACCGGGAAAAATAAAATGCCAAAAATCTGCAAATAGCAAAAGGCACAACTTTAGGATCTGTTTGATATATCTACCAAGTTTTGTTGAAAAATATTGAATGGTTCTTGAGTTATGCTCGAAACGAAAGCAATCCTTACTTTTTGAGACTAAGTTCAAAATGTTTCCATGGAAACCGGGAAAAATAAAAATGTCAAAAATCGGCAAATAGCAAAAGGCACCACTTAAGGTTCTGTTTCATACATCTACCAAGTTTTGTTGAAAAATAGTGAACGGTTCTTGAGTTATGCTCCGGAAACGAAGCCCACCCTTCTTTAAGACTAAGTCCAAAACGTTTCCATGGAAACCGAGAAAATTAAAAATGACAATTATCTGTAAATAGCAAAAGGCACCACCTTAGGTTATGTTTGACATATCTACCAATTTTTGTTAAAAAATATCGAACGGTCTTTGAGTTATGGTCCGGAAACAAAATGATTACGGACGGACGGGCGGACGGACGGACAGACGGACAAGAGGCGACAACTATATCCCACCGCATTATATGTCGGTGGGATAAAAACACATCGGACAAGATTGATTCAAAGAGGTCCTGTTCGAGAAACGGACCTTCAAACACCAAATGAACATGCTGAGAAGCGACAAGCACACGATATATGGTCTGAGAATCGACAAGACGTCGCTGTCGCCCATGGAAACCAAGAGATGGATTGCTGACGACGGCGTCATGACTTACACGTACAGACACACACACATATTAAAACAATAAAACAATAATCAAAAATGGAGAAAATTTACTACAGCCCACGCGATGCTATCCCGAAACCTCAGCAGATGTTGCTAAAGCTTGGCTTAAAACACAGGCTCTCTGGAAAATCTGCCTGCCGGCGCCCCAGAACATCCTGAGACGAAAATTCGATATTTTGATACCCAATCGAGTGCATCAAGCCGACCTCTTGTTTCTACCGCACGACAGGGTGAGACGCAAAACGTACAAGTACGCCCTGACCGTCATGGATGTCGCCAGTGGCTACAAAGAGGCCGAACTGCTGACGACGAAATATACGACTGAAGTCGCCAAAGCACTCGAACTCGCATACAAACGCAGTCGCTTAACCTGGCCTGCCGGGCTATAAGTCCCCCCCCAGGACACAAGTTCATGGGAGCCATATCACAACTGCTAGCCAAGCACAAGGTCAAAGTCAGATGCGTACAGCAGGAGTGCATCTTGCCAAGCCATCGTCGAGAGATTTAATCGCACCTTGGCCGATCGGCTATTCTGCCACCAGTGGGGAGTGGGGTTAGTTTTACGCCGCATTGAGCAATATTCCAGCTATATGGCTGCGGGCTGTAAATAATCGAATCTGGACCAGACAATCAAGGGATCAACAGCATGAGCATCGATCTGAGCAATTGGGAACTGATGACGTGTGTCAACCAAGTCAGCGAGCCTGACCACCGATCCCGTTAGTCGCCTCTTACGACAAACATGGGTTACTGAAGATCAATATTCTAACCCAGGCATTCATGGGTAATTTCCGCCAACAGTACTCCCAAGATTTTATCAACCCCGAAAAACAATCGACTGAATGGGTTGCAAGTTTGTCACCAGACTCGTGGGCAAGAGACCAGTCGAAGCCATCAAAATGAAATCCGTCACAGCCGAATACTCCGCACCACCTCACGCTCAAAAGAGAGAGAAACAGCTACTGGACCTGGGTCAGCGTGAGGTATTTGTACCAGCCAGGTGAACACGAGGGAGATAGCAGAAAACGTGCTACGGATCTTATATGGTTGCTGAAAACCTACAGCATCGACCGAGTTGATATCCGAGATGGTGAACCCAATCTGTATTATCTCAGAGATGGACTAGTCCGAGCATTTGTCAGAGAAGAATTACAAGTCGTGCCTCATGACACGGTTCTACCAAGCTCAGCGAGTCACTTATCGATCACCGTGAGTGAGAGAGACTGTGTATGACCAGACAGTGGCTGATCTGAGTCCCGAGCCATCACACACACCTGGCAAGTGTGACAGCCGGCCGTGTATTACCGAGCAGTCGCTGATCGGACTCCGAGGTCTTTACCCGAGCCGTACACCAGGCGAGCGAGACAGCCACAGCTGTGTATTACAGGGCAGGAGGATTGCTCATCAATGATAGGACTCCGAGGTCTTTGCCTCAAGATGTACACATAGCACAAGGAACGACTGCCTGAAGGTCGGCGATGCCAAACCCCGTTAACAAGCATAGTCGCCTATACATTGGATAGTTAGCCTGAACTTCATGCTCACTAAAAAAGTGAATATTTCTGAAACTATTTGACCGATTTTCATGAAATTTTGTATGGACGTCAAATGATTGCCTGCCATCATGCACACCTATTTTTGTTATTGACAAAATAATGTTTATAGGGGGCCTGAAATAGAACCGCTATTCCCTGTACTACTCCCTTAGCTTCTCCCCTTGAGGAGACCAGCTTCCTACGTACGTCAGGGTCTGATGATCGGTTCTCCCCACAGAGCACCCCTGAGATCGGTTGGAAACTACTTTGGCTCCCGGCTCTTGCCATCGACCACCAAGTCATTGCGGCTAATATCTGCCGTCTTGCCGGAATAACACTCCTCAAATTGCTCATGCAACCTGTTTATTTTTACCTCATTATGAATTTCCATGTCTCGCACAGACTTATCCATAGAAGCCTGGATGTGTCTGCCATAAATTTCTGACATTGCAAACATTTGTTCTTGGACATGATGTTGAAATTGTGAAAAAAGGGCAGGAAAAGTTAGAGTCCTAAAACAGCCCCAAATCACAAGCAAAATACATGTACGTATCAAAGAAAAATGCGATTGTCTTATAGACGAAATTTGACTGACCAATTGAATGTAGCTTGTTGAAGAAGGGAAGACTTGAATTAAAGAGTATTTCACTTTCACTTCTATACATCTTGCATATAGACCATAAAAAAAAAATTATGAAGGGTTTTCAAACAACAATGCCGTGACATCAGGATGTATCTAAATTATGTAGATGTTTATGTAATTTAGACCCATTCCGTACAACAAGTAAAGTTTTTGTTTGGAGTAATGTATCTACTGTTATAAAGAAACAGAATTGGAATTTTAGAGTGCATGTTAAATTTTCTGATCCTGATCGCAAACATTTTAGTAACATAAAAGTAAATTATCATATTCCCTTTGTTGTTTCGGGAAGTGACATGTAATTATTTGATCATTTTAACTCTTCTTGGATTAATTCTATTTCAAATGTAAATGGTACAACGAGCAATGGAGGTCATAAGTTAAGAACTTATGCTACCTTAAAAGATGAATATCATCCTGAATTTTCTTTATTTAGCCACATGCCTCGCTCTTATAGGCGTGCTTTAGAACTTTTTAGATGTGGTGTTGCTTCTCTAATACAATGTAGTTGAAACTGGACGCTTTATTTGTACTCCTCTAAAGGAAAGAACATGTTTTTACTGAAAAGATTTTATTGAAGATGAATGTCATGTTTTACTGCACTGTCCACTGTATTCTTTTGAAAGACATGTCCTTTATAGTAAATGTGAGCAGCTTACTGTTAGTTTCATGTCATTTAGTGACCTTGATAATATTAGATTTTTACCTTCCAATCCACAAGTGTCTTTTAATACAGACAAAATCTGCTTTCTTGTCTTACCGCGGCGACATGCCCTTTTATACTCTTAACCTGGTACTGTAAATATGTATTATATATCCTATTTCCGTTTAGTTTTGTATTTTATATGCTATATATATAATAGTAACGATTGGGTCAACATTTTATTATTTTGTTCTATGTACATATGCCTGCTACTACAACATCCATAACATCAGCAAAGTCCGCCACTACCATGATACTGACACTTGTAAACTTCTGACGCACTGTCTTGTCACTTCCAAACTCGACTACTGTAATTCACTATATGCCAACCTCTCAAATAAATCCCTCCAGAAACTTCAAAGAATCCAAAATTCTGCTGCCAGATGTATCACCCACACTCATCGTCATGACCATATCACCCCACTACTACAGTCTCTACACTGGCTCCCCATCTCTGCAAGAATTACCTCCAAAATCCTCATTCTGACTCATGACTGCCTCTACAATGATAACTTTCCTGACTATCTCAAACATCTCATCTCTGTGTATGTACCTCAGGAAAGTCTCCGATCCTCCTCTGGCTCTCTCCTAACCCAACACAGATCTCCAAACTAACTGTCTGACCGAGCCTTCTCCTGTGCCAGCCCTAACTGTGGAACTGTCTTCCAAAGGAAATCAGGAACACTTCATCGAAAGAAACTTTTAAATCTCTGCTAAACACCTATCTATTAACTGCTTCCTTTCTGTAAAGTTATATGAAGTTTTTCCTTCACCAATATAGTCACAGCGCCACTGAGCATCTCTATGGTGGATATTAGGCTCTTTATAAATACATTATTAGGTCTTCAGACGAAAGTCTGGAAGACCTACTGTTATTATCCGAATATTCTTCTTCTTCTTATTATTATTATTATTTGTACGGATTTTGTACCTGCTCCCCTGAAGTAACCTCATGGCCGATTTTCATGAAACTTTCAGGGATGATAGCCTGTGGGCTGAAATTGATACAATGTTGAAAAAATCCTGATTTCCTGCTTCCGGTAAGGGCAGATAACCCAAAATGTCGAAATCTTTACACCTCATTATCTCTAAAACTATAAGAGATAAATGGACCAAATTTTCACTCAATGTAGACAACACCATTATCCAACGATTCAACACATAGCAAATGTTGGCCGGTAGGTCAAATTTTCCACAATTTTGACAAAACTGAAATTTTTGCCAATTTTCACGTTTTGATGGTGCCGGTGTTTGAAAATCTTCTTCTCCAGAAAGGCATATAGTACAATCGTGTTCGATATGCCGTTAGAAGGCCCATACTCTGGACACCTTAATTTGTTCAAGGCATGTTGATATCTTGAACTGTTTTGGAGTTACTGCCCTTGGAATTTGGTCAATTTTTCAAAGACGCATTTTCATAGTGTTAATATAAATGTCACAGCTCTGCGAAAAAGCAATGGATTTCATTTTTCAAGATATCAAACTGTAGATAATTGAATGGGAAACTTTTTGGCTTCACATTATGATTATGTAAAAAATCAGTAATTACGTCACAATTATGACACAAACACAAATTTTTCACATTTCCGCACGTTTTGATGGTGCCTGTGTTTAACAATCTTCTTCTCCAGAACGGCAATTTTTTTATCTGTAATATCATTTAAAGTTTGTAATTTACTAACCTTGAGTGATCAAGGATATATTCATCTATTTCACACAAAAATATCAAGCGTTTCCTACAAAAATAGCGTTGATGACATCGTATCGGCGAAACAGTGGCCACTCGTAACATCCGGGTATTTTGTATGGGTTTTCGACGATGAGCAATACTTTTTGCTCCGCACTGCGAGGGAGTGTTGTGATCACGTGGCTTCCTATTTATATATTGCCTGTCACCAGCAGACGACTGATCTAACTGAATTTTCGCTGGCTATTTTTTTTTTGTTATAATGGGAACTGATTTTGCTTTGTAAGTGGTATTAACGATCTCGGGTAAATGATATGTTTGTTTGCTTTTTATATAACTTTACTTCCCGATTTCCATTGTCAATAAAACTTCTCATGACAGCGACTTGGCACCCGCCCTACCAGTGAAACTGTTTGTGCACTCCGATCGCACACGTACTCCCCCGATATAGCGTGCAATGCAATCGTCGAAATCACCAGAACGTCGAATTCAGCTCGTGTTGGGATACAATAGTGTTCTATATATCGTTTTAAAGCCCACACTCCAGACTACTTAGTTTGTTCAAGGCATGTCAATATCTTGAATAGTGTCAGAGTTATTGCCCTTGGAAGTTGGTCAATTTTGGCAAAACGCATTTTTATAGGGTTCAGAGCTCTGCAAAAACACAATGGATTTCATTTTTCAAGGTAACAAACTGTAGATAATGAAAGGTGGAACATTTCTGCTTCACATTATTATTATGTAAAAGTCGATAATTATGCCACAAACAGGGAGGGACATTAGGATTTTCGCATAACTGAAGGAAGCGCCATAAAATCTAGCAACAATCACCACTTCCTGGTTTTCCAATGCCCAAAGAGCAATGCGCTTTAAGTAACTTCTGGGACTCCAGCAGTTTGTTTATCACCCTGACTGTGCCAGGATCGTGCAAACCCTTTCTGCTACATCATCATGATTGCAGGAATCCAGCACATAACTGCACAATATTTTATACATTTAAAACAGAATAAAACTTCACACACACACCCCGTGGGTTTCCAAATAGTTACCAATTGGCTACTCCTCAGCAGAGAAGATGTATATTTTCAAAATGTATGTTTTGTAGACTCCCTGCACCCATACAGTTTGCTGTGAGCCTTTATAACATATTTCTTTATACTATGACTTAATATCAGCCTGAACCGGTAAGTCAATTTTGTGATATTTCATGGAATGTTTTTGAATACTGCATTGCTTTGCATCAAAAGACAGCTTTATCAAGGCATGGAGGCCCCACCCTATCTGTGTATAGGTTTGAACGCTGGCCTTTAACCGCACCACAGTAATTTTTGAATGGTTGAGTTGAGTTGGGCTTTACGTCACATCGGCATTATTCCAGCCATATAGTGACGAGAACAAGTCTGCATTAATAGACATTGTAAGTACAGAGTCAAAATGAGTTTTATTTAAAAAACATCGATTCATTACGTTGTCATTTAAAAACAGAAAAAGTCATAGCACTAAATTTTAAAGCAGGCAATTTGTTAGTCACATTACACAGTTACAATTTATGATGCAGATAAACTTCCCTCAGGTTGTTCACGCGAGAGAACAGATATCTCCTATAAAGAGACTACCACTGCAAAGTATTTTGGAGGCTTTCTAGCCCTAAGGTACACTTCAAACACCTGTAACTCCAAGAGTTAAAATGGACGCTCAAGCTGGCGTTCAAAGAAACGGTACAAGTAAAGGCAGCCACGGGGAGTGTATGGGGAAGTCTGAAGACCGTCAGTATTGCCCAGGAGGCAATCCTAGTTATTATTATTATTATTATATGTGTGATGTTGAGGTGAGACTCAAATAAATTATCTGTCTGTCTATCTGTAAAGTTACTATCACATAAAGAGGGAAGGTTTGAGTATGTCTACTTCTCTGAGGTACACATTTTGGATTATATTCTTACTCCTTCTTTGGGTGAATAAAGGTTATGATGGTGGTGGTGGCCAACACTACTTCGTGTGATGGACATGGTAGTGAGCTGGATGGATAGTGGCACAGTCAAAGTCAATTCTGGTGTGGTGCTTGTTGAAGAGGATGTCAAGGGCTACTTAAATAAGGATGTTGAAGATGTCATGGGCGACCATGATATTAGCTTCTTTCAGTTAGCTAATGAACAAGTTTCAACAAGACAATTTGGACAGTTTAGTTCTGCTCCAAGCACAGCATGGTTAACAAAACAAAATATAACAAGAAGACAAAGTCATCAATATCCCCCGCAATGGCAAAATACTCTTTAGGATTATGTCTATGAGTTATGATTATTCAAATATTTAGGTGTGTATATAGAAAAGTGGAAGGAGAGTATTGAAAGGTTTTTAAAGTTTTGATCCAGAAAGGAGCACTATCACCTATTTCAGTCTATGTCAAACTTGTTGCCATGGAAATGCCAAAAATATTTTATTCAGAAATCCCAAACTAACAAAAGGCACCAGTACACCACCAGATCTATGTATGTGCCACGTTTGGTGAAGAAACATTGAACGGTTTGAGAGTTCTGATCCGGAAAAGTGCACTACCACTAATTTTGGTTTTAGTCAAACTTGTTGCCATGGAAACGCCAAAAATATTTTATTCAGAATTCCAAAACTACCAAAAGGCACCAGTACACCACCAAATCAATCTATGTGCCACGTTTGGTGAAGAAATAGTGAACGGTTTTAGAGTTCAGATCCGGAAAAGAGCACAACCACCAATTTTAGGCTAAGTTAAACTTGTTGCCATGGAAATGCCAAAAATATTTTATTCACAATTCCAAAACTACCAAAAGGCACCAGTTCACCACCAAATCAATCTATGTGCCAAGTTTGGTGAAGAAATAGTGAACGGTTTTAGAGTTCAGATCTGGAAAAGAGCACAACCACCAATTTTAGGCTAAGTTAAACTTGTTGCCATGGAAATACCAAAAATATTTTATTCAGAATTCCAAAAACTACCAAAAGACACCAGTACACCACCAGATCTATCTATGTGCCAGGTTTGGTAAAGAAATAGTGAACGGTTTTAGAGTCCAGCTCCGGAAAAGTGTACAACAACCAATTTCAGGCTAAGTCAAAACTTGTTGCCACGAAAACGCCAAAAATATTTTATTCAGAATTCCCAAACTACCAAAAGGCACCAGTACACCACCAGATCTATCTATGTGCTAAGTTTGGTGAAGAAATAGAGAACGGTTTTAGAGTTCTGCTCCGGAAAAGAAAAATGTGCACGGACGCACGCACGCACGGACGGAGTCCATTTTAATACCCCCCGCAAAACGCGTTGCGGGGGATAATGATGGCATCAAATCCTGAAAACATATTAAAGCAAACATGTATCCATAATTAAAACAACGTCTGACCTTTTTCATACTCTCAAAGTCCATTCGTATCCATGAGGCATGAGAGGGTGAGTAGCTTGCAATCAGTAGGCCAACATCTTCTTTGAAGCTTGTCTCAAACATATATGTCTGTTGTGGACTTTCTGTCTGGATTTGGTTCTTCAATTCTAAAGTAATGTAATTGTCATTGGGATCCATAGATACGGATTCAATATCTGAGAAGAAAAAGTCAGTTATGACAGATTTGTCTTTAGCTCTAACAAATTTGATGCCATCCATGTTCACAGCCAAAAGAGCATCACTGGTATGAGACCACAGTCCTCTGTGTACAATCGGAAATAGTGTACATCCATACAAAGGAAACTGTTTCACACATGTCAGATACCATACTTTTGCTGCAAGTTCTGTTTTTCCACTTCCAAAATGCTGCAATGAAAAAGGAGCCCAAATGCTTATGCAAAGTGGTAATGACAAAAGATGTTCACAAATTAAAACATAGTCATGTTTTTTCCACAAATAAAACCAGTGCCATGATCTCAATGCATTTTAACAAAGCTGATTTTGGATATTTTGGAGGAAGATGCATTCTGTAAAGATAAACTATACATGTATATGTACAATGCTCAAAATACACTATACTACAGTATCATTCAAACTGAGTTTTAACGTACGGCATCATATTACAATACTATAGACATGGTCAAAACAAGCAAGTAAATTCTGAGATATGGAGGTTGATAGTTGAGTGTATTTCTCTGCTGCACAAATATGATATAAATAATTAACTACATATAGACAAATACTGACTTTAAAAAAGATATATATGGCCACAGCAGCTGCCACATTGTTAACAAGGTCAAAATTTAATAACAGAATATATATATTGAGTATCACAACTAGCTACACATCAGATTTCAATACATTCTCTGGGAAAATGGCTCAGTGATAACCATAAAAAGATGTTATAATATGGCTGCATTGTATCAATGAATTACAATAGTATGATTGAAAGCATTTTTGCTTCTTGTTAGATGCCTGCAGTATAATGACAGCCTTGTAATGACTAAGTCCACACAAATTAAGGATTGATATAATTAGAAATGACCCACACAGACGAGGGGCAATCAACCAAGTCGCTGGGACAAGCAAAGTTGCCTGGAGGCAGATCTCTCTTGAAAAATAAATCTTCCAAATGTGACTAATGCCTGTGGTGATAAATGCTGTGAACTAATATCACTTATATGAAGATTAACTTATGCCCCTTTTCACTAAATCTGTTATAATAATGTGTGTGTATACTGGCAGTTACACATGCAATTGGTACATTTCCATATCTGTGAGACATCAACAGGCATATTTATGTTGAACAGCAGTCTGTGAGTTTATCATGATAACAATCATAAAAATAAATATCCAAAGTCTTCAAAAGGCAGTAGTTCTCCACTAGACTGATCTGCTTAAAAGTGCTATGCACTGTTGAAAGAATAGTTGGCACGACCGCCAGCATTCTCTTCCCACAGAGGTTACTCCTGTCATATCTTCCTACATAACCTCTGTTCTAATACGGCCATATTTCCCGGTCCTCGTAAAATCCCCTAGCAGCAAAAGATCGCAACACGAATTATCTCCCTTCTTTCTATCCAATCAGAACACGTGTTACATCGACTTAGATTCAATTTGACTAACACAAGCAAATGCGGGGCCACAAATATCCCCCATCTGCCGGGGAATTGTGTTGATGTTACACACAAGACGTTTAATGGCTAGCTTGTCCGTTGTCAACGAGGGCGATGGAGACGCCATTGATACGCCATTACATGACTGAGTTCTGTCTAGAAGAAACGTTTACGCATCGCGCTCGGGAAGAGGTTCTAGTTTTCCCGAAGCATACGGAAATTACCGAGGCCTTGCGAATGATCACTTTTGAAACAACGTCGCTGATTGCACAACTAAATCGGCTTGTCTCCAATCACGAGCCTTGAACGCTGACACCAAGAAAGGGTCGTATTAGAACAGAGGTTATGTAGGAAGATATGACAGGAGTAACCTCTGTGGGAAGAGAATGGACTGCCAGCAGAAACTAATAATTCATACCTTGTGTGCTCTTGAAACTTCCATCGACCAATTACGACCAGAAGAGGCAAGTATTCGACCGGTTAAGTACTGCTCAGCTTCACTGTATCTACAACAATAACCTTACAATAATTCTTCATTACAAATGACAATTGCAAGCAAGCACCAATAAGGACATACTGGATACAATAAAAATGTGTTTTAGAAAAACTCAGTCAAGTTGGAATTTCAATTGTTGAAATTGAAGATCAGAAAATGACAAATCCCCCCAGCCCCAACAAATTTGAAAGAACAAATCATCTGACAGTTACTTAAAGGGCCACTGATGCAGAGCAATTTCCGTGGACTGGTTGTTGCTTTTGTTATTGTTTTTCTCTAGTGAGTACCCGGATGATATGCCAGAATTCATGACTGGTTCGTTACCTCTGCTGCGCCACCACCATGCACAATTGATAGAAAACATATAGACTGATCAACAAAGATGAAATCTTTTTAACTCGATAATCTTGATGTTGTTGTAAAATTATGTAGACTGTGATGAATAATTTGGTTTCTTATAAACAAAATATTCAATTTGATAAAAATGCTGATTTTGATGTAAAATGTTGATTTCATAGTAATGTTGACTTTATAAAAATGTTAACGTAAATGGATGTAGAATTTGATTTAAGAAATAGTTTGACCTTGAATTTGGTTAGAAGCCTGATACAATAGCGTGGTTTTGAAAGTAAGAGTAACTAAGTACATGTACATGGGGAGTCTTGGGGAGAGTAGTGAGCTTGGGTTCACTACAAGTCAATCTTAATGTTGTATTAAATGGCATTATTTTGATAACAAATGAAAACATTTTAAGCTTAACCATATGCCAGTGGTAACAAATGTTAGGACTGAAATAACAAAGTCAATGTACGTCTTTATATTTTGTCTTATAATCCTAATTAGTTTATTATCATATTTGTATGCATTTTGACACTTTTTTTTCCTTTTTTTTTATTCATTCAAAATCAGTAGATACAAATATACAGAGTACATGATGCAAGAACACTTGTACAACGTAAAACAGAAATTCTTATTGGTTGGCATTACACATATTGGAATCTTCATTAAGCTGGGAATGTGTGCAGTAGAGATGACCATTTTCTGTCAAATTGTAATATGTTTTGATTCTTACTGGCAATAAACTTTTCAGTCTTGAAAATATCACTCAATATTTTTACAAATGTATCCAGTGATAACTTAATTTTTTTAATACTTGATATATGGATATATTTTTTACTGGCAAGATGTATGTGATTCATAAGGTCGTTATTATTTCCGACAATTAAGACTGTATATTTTGTCAGGGTAAAATTTTCTGATGATTTATCTTCAATATATTCTTTCAGTTTCAACCAAAAAGTTTTCACACACTCACATTCCCAATAAACATGTATCAAATTTTCTGACATTAAATTACAAAATGAGCAAAGTTCATCATCTACTAATTTCATTCTCAATAATTCTTTCTTTGTGTAGACAATATTGTGGATAAATTTAAACTGGAAGTCAATCAATTTAGTATCTTTTGTACATCTTCTATATTTTCTAAAAATATCTTGCCATGGAATTGCAATATCAAAGATATTTTGCCATTTTTCACATGTTGAAGGTGGGTTTTCAGTAGTTATAAGTTTATCATAGAAATATCTGTATCTCTTTGGTGCTGAAAGTAAATCTATCAGTGATGTGTTAAGATAATGATTATGAACAATCAATAAATTCTTTCTTATAGTATCTTTCCATTTTTTTTGTATATTTGAAAGAACCTGATAATAGTCAAGAATTGTGCCTTTAATTTTGTAAGTTTTCTTAAGTTCACTAAATGGCAAAATACCTTGATCATTTCACAAGTCTCTTATAGAGTGAATACCTTTGAAATGCCAATGTCTTATAATGAAATTACTATTTTGGAATTGGTGATTGAACCAAAGGGGTTGGGATAAGATTTGATCAATATCTGTAAAATCAGTTTGATGTGTTTTATAGAATATTCCCCATGCAGCCAATACATCTTTCCAATAGGGATTCATAATACTGACATAATTTTCAATATTGGCTCCAAGCAGAAATATATCTTTAAATGGAAAGATATCAGGGCTAGAACTGCTATTATTTTGAAGATATTTATGTAAAACTGACAGTTTTAAAGAGTTTATGAATACCTGTACATTAACCATTCTGAGTCCCCCCTCTTCATATTTTCTAATAAGTGTCGTTTGCTTTATCTTATCCCGCTTATCATTCCAGATGAATTTATAAAATATATTGTTTAATTTGTCAATGAATTCCTTTGGAGGATTTGGGAGTGAAGTGAATATATGCACCAACAATGAAAGTGCTAAAGTTTTAATAACAGTTATTTTCCCTATTAATGTCAACTTTCTTTTCCTCCAATTCCCTAGAGTTCTATTAATAATTTCTAGTCTTTTTCTTGTATTAATTACCCAAAGGTTATTTAAATTAGGATTAAGTCTTATTCCTAGAATATCAAAATCCCCATTATGCCAATCAAGCTTAAGATCCTGGCATAAAATCATGCTATTACCTGCCATTGAGCCTATCCACACTGCTTTCGTTTTATCTATATTTATTCTTAAACCAGACATTTTGTAGAAATTATTGAGAGTGTCAGTTGCTGCCCTTAAACTTTCTTCACGCACATCAAGAAATAATTCAGTATCATCTGCATACTGTGTCCCCTTGTCTACAGCCCCTTTCATTGTCAAAAAATTGTGATAAATGACCATTCTGTATAACACATGATGTAGCATTATTGATTAATATTTTGATCCATTTTTCCTTATTGGGTCCAAAGCCAAACTTTCCAATTGTTAAAATTATAAATTCTTTAGAGACAGTGTCAAAAGCTTTTTCAAAGTCAATAAGTAACAAGAGTCCCTTTTTATCTTGTACTTTTGCTTCAAACAGAATGTTGTATAATAATCTAATGTTCTCACTAATACACCTTCCAGGTATAAAACCTGTCTGAGTTTCGTGAATAAGAGTATTCAATGTTTTTTTAAATTCTATTGGCTATACATGTGCTGAGTATTTTATACAAAGAATTCAGTTGGAAATTGGGCACCAGTTTTTTAACAACTGTCTATTTTTGTTAGCTTTTGGAATACATGTGATGACGCCTCTGTTTATTGTTGGACTTAACATATTTTGCCTGAATGTTTCTGATATATATCTACAAACCCAAATATGAAGATCTTTCCAGAAAAATTAAAAAAATTCTATTGGGAAACCATCTGCTCCTGGGATTTTGTTATTTTTAATTGATTTAACGGCTCGTGTTATTTCATCTATAGTAATATCACCCTCAAGATTTTCAGCCTGTACAGTGTGCAGTTTGGGTGTAATAATATCATCAAATATATTAATATATTTATGTTATTTTACCACCTGATGAGTATAGATTTTCATAAAATTGTCTTTGTTCATTTAATATAGCCTTACCATCTGATATTACTTCCCCTTTGTCATTGATAACACTATTCATAAGCTTACTGGTATAATTTCTATTTTCCAGATGACAGAAATAGTTGTTTGGTTTTTCTCCTTCCTCATACCACTGAATTCTATTTCTTATCTGTATACCACTTATTTCATCTTCTTTAATTTTTCAAACTCTAATTTACATTTGGACAGTTCAGAAAGTTTAGTTTCACATATGGTTTGGAACTTTTCTCTGATTTCTTCTTCCATTGCCAAAATTTTTGCTTCTAAATTTTTGCTTTTTTCAATTTTGATTTGTTTAAAGTAGGAAGAGAATGATATTGTTTTCCCCCTTACTTTCATTAAAAATGTTTCTAAGAACAAAGTGTCGCTTATATTAAGTTGTAGTTTAGAATCTTCAATATCACCTAGTTCATCCTCAGTGCAGTTACAGTATTCTAATTTTGTTTCAAAAAGCATATCCTTGACTATATTTACATATTCTTGGTTATAAAGTAATGATGTATTTAGTTTCCAGTATCCTCCACCCTGTTCCTTATTAAGTTGATTAGAAAAAGACATGGTAATTGCTGAATGATCAGATTTATATCCTGGAAGTATTGAACAGTCAGTTGTCATGTGGCCGTATGCATATGTCGGTGTAAAATGTAGTCCGGGCGTAAGTAAAATGTGCGCCCGGACGTAACGTAAACCGGTATGCACATATTAGACGTAGTTAAAGTTACGCCAGTCATAGCGCTCTATATTTACGCCACCTACCCAGCAGGCGTAAGCCAGGCGTAGCCCTGTAGTGGAGGCACTGTATGCCAAGGGTTTTTTTCAGCCGCACATTTTAAAAAGGTTTGAAAAGTGAACGTAGTGCGAGAATTGCGCTCTTGTGGTCCTGGATCTGCGTACGGCTATACAAGTACACAGAAATGTAGAATATTTAATTTCCTATTCGTTGGTTGTTACGCGGTAAAAAACTGTCAATTTCTCAGCTTTTTGTCGTGCACCGATAAAAGCACTCTGCTACGATTTTTTTAATTTGGCATCTTTACAGAAAGTGTGAGTGAAGAAAATACAGCCTGATATCTGAACGACATAAGTGTATATGAATTGGGTTTATGTGCTAATGCATAACGTTTCACGCTCAACATTAAAAATGACTTGCAATAAGTGTCCAAAATGGATTTTCTTCTATGACGTCAACCGACGACAGAGAGGTCATACACGTATGAAGATAAGGGGGCATATAACTCCGCTATGTTTAATACTAGGTCAATGTAACTCAGATCACTTGGAGAAAAGTTGTTGTGGATACGGACGCTAAATTGTCGTTATGCTGTGTTCACGGTGAACCAACATATTCCATTACAAAGTTCCCCAATGTGAGCGGATCACAATGTTTCACAATCTATAAGAAAAGATTGCAATGAATTACTTGAGAAAGCAGAATAGCGATTTGGATGGCCCTATCCTAAGTTAGTTCTTAGATTCCCATATTCTCCTGTTTGTGTAGATGTAGTTTGACTAATTTTGCATCATTATAAACGGAGTACTAGCCATATCTTCAAATGTACTGAAATTACTGATAATAATACAACATTTTAGTTGACGTCATGACTTGTTTTATGCATTTTGCGACATCGGAAAAAGACGACATTGGTTTGCTGATTAGTATATATCTTACCTAAATTCCATTAATTGTATTAAAGGTCTCGGCTTCTATGTCATAATTAAACTCTCTCTTTAGCAAAACATTACATGAATGATTTTACCAATTAAATAGTGTCCTGAATATATCAACACTTGGACGGTTTGACTGCGTATCTTATTGTGAGCAACACGCGCACCTGTTTGGCACCAATTTAACGTAAATGAAAAATAATATTTCACAACGCCCAAATATTTTGCAGTTATGGCTATGTGTGATCTTCTAATACTTGTGTAAAGGTTTAACATATTGTGTACTACACTAAATGTGTCAATTTCTTATGTAAATATTATTCAAACAATCAAAAACTTTCAAAAAAATAAAAACACCTACCCTATATCCACGTATAATATGGTATTGAACAAGGCTAAATGTATATACTGAAATTAGTTTGATGAAAAAATATCTGAACGATATGCAAAATGTACCGTATATCATAATACTGAAAGTGTATTCAGAAGGATAGGGCGATTGTGTTTACTCTTGTTCAACCGACCTTCACCTCAAAGAAATTGCCTAACATGTACAACAATGTTGACGTATGACATCACTACCGCCAACCGATTTCTTATAAAATGGCGGCCTCGCTCACAAGGGTACACAGGATTTTGCGAGGACCTTTCCCTTGATTCAGGGATCGTTTGTACATAAATATGATATGTAAGTAATCAGAATGATTCTGACTATATGTGTATTTTATATGTTTTATCGTTGTCATTGTAAGTAAGAGAAGAAGCCAGAAATGCTGATAATTACCTTTGTCGTTCTGCGTGATTTTGCGTCAGTCATGGCGTCACGCTGCACGAAAACTTTTACAATTTCTTATGAAATATCAAATCATTGCACTGTATCTGTTTTAATTTCCCATTTCTTGCTCACGATACTCTTTCCATGCATATTCTAAAGATATTGAGCAATTGCAAGCAATGAATAGACGGCTGAAAGTCGGAAAATTTCACAAAAATGCTACGTGAGTGTAAAATCTGAATTTTTCTTTCTTTACAAGCGCAGCCTTCGAGCACAGCGTTAGTTTGGACTTTTCACACCCAAAATCTTTCGTTTCATTTTATCACGACTGTTGATATTGGTGACAAAGACCATTTGTAATTTGATTCTAAAGTGTATGGGGAATCCAGTGATGCATTTGTCACAGCTGAATATGATATATAGATTACGGGATGTAATTGGCGTCTCAATTCGGCCTTCGCTAAACGTGATTTTGTAAACACTATAGATTCTATGAAGGAAAGCGCCGGCGTTAGGTGTAAGTGTATTTTCAGAATTATCATTAGTGATTTCATGAAAACCTGATATCAGTGATCATTAATACGCTATTTTTGAAATTCAATACTTCTGAATAGTAATTGTCCAATTTGAACATTTCAAAACATACACCAAATAACGCTGTGAATCGTGATTTTGTAATGTGTCAAAAATGGCGACATTTCTGATGAAGCCTTTTTTGAAAGTCCATGTTATTTCCCCACCAGGATCCATTGGTAAAGTTGGGATTTCTCGGTTTTCTTTGGCTTTCCATGATTACGTCTGAAAGGGATGTACCGCAAAGTTGTTTCGCGCCTTTTACCGGTGGTTTAAAAACGTTCGAAAATCTAAAAATAGCACACCGCGCCTCGACGTAAATCCGTTAAGTCGGGCGTAGTAACGCCTAGGCTTAACCGACGTTGTGCATGACGTGTAAGAGGAGGGCGCTGCTAAGCCCGACGTAGCGTGTTACGCCTGACGTAAGCTACGCCCGACATGTGCATACGGCCAATGGTTGCTAAATCTTGAGAAACTAAAAAGAAATCAAGTCTGGACTGTTGTTTAGGGTTTCTTTTCCACCATGTGTATTTCTTTACATCATAATTTCTCTCCCTCCAAATGCATTTTGAAACTTAATAAAATGCACACGATCTGCTTATACTTAGTGAATTTATGTAACAGTGTGTAAATAAATGTCATTTTAATGTGTTAAACTTCATTATTTATAACTTAGGTATAAAACTTCATCATTATCAAACTAGCATGTGTTAACACTAACACTTGCACTGTTTAATCAATTCACTGATAAGCTAGCTTGGGGTCTATTGTTAAGGGTAAGTGATCTGTGTCAGGTTCAATCTCTGCATTGGCCTGTTGTCAAGGTTCCTATTGTTTCATAGATTTCACTTTCTCGTCATATTTAAAGCTTTCTACTGCCTTTCATTTGTGGCAGTATACATTTTTCTCCTTGAGACCACAATACCTGCACAGCACCAGCACATTATGGGGTAAGTTAAGTTAGATCTTTTAGTATTACATGTATAGTAGGGCTATTAGGATTTTGTGTATTAGATAACATGTTTTAAGGAATAGTGTTTTATCATATTTAGTGTATGTAAGGTGTTTGTCTATAAATATATGCATGCTTAGTATTTTAGACAAATATATGATGTATTGTGTACCAGTACACTAGTATACTGGCGTGAGCTTATTTGAACAGTAGGGTATATTATACTACCATGATGCTGTAATTTGTACCATGCATATGTAGTATGTATAAGTATATGTATTAGCTATTTCATGATTGGCATGATACAGTAATGTGTATCATGCATGTTTATTATAAGGTTTAGTTTCTATATGCATATTTATGTATGTATTAGGGTAAATATCTATTTATGTGTACGCTAATGCCATTTATGATGTATATCTGTATATACTAGCAATATAAGGCAATACTTTGTTTATTTAGGTTCACTGAGAATCAGATGTTTAATTAGCTGTTGGACTATTCTGCCTGCGTGCCCGAGACCAGGTGAGGTATTGTTTTCAGAATGTGATTGTAAATATTAGTAATTATAATTGTTATATATGTGAGTGATAATCAGAGAACATGTCTTTGCTTAAATCTGGATGATTGACAGTTATCAGATGTATTAATAGTATAGTGGTAACCATATTGAATGTATAACATGATACGTATTTCATTACAAGAGACATGTATTAATTGATGGATATTTTATTATTCAGGGCGTTTTGTGTTACTGTTCAGTCAACTGGGGATCTCCTTATCCCACGTCACCAGCGCTGAATAAATCCCTGAAAACCCACACAAGTGTTCGTCTTCATTGAACCAACATACAGTGTATCTGTACGAATACCTCTGTTACAATGGCATCCCTGGTGGAATAGGATTTCGGACTGGTATGAGGACATCTCGGGAATAACATCACCCTACGTTGGAACCCTATAAGTACCCCATTGATAATTGCCTCAAGTGAAAAGTGACACTTTGTATCTATGTGACTCATATGACCATGTGATAACCATGTATACAGACTGTTGGATCCCCCCTGCCAGCTGATACATTCGACATCTCATCATGTGTGAATTCATGGACTATATTATGGCACCATTTCCGATATTATCTGTGCTGTGTAACAGATTTGTATTTGTTCTGCATTAGTATAAATGCGTCATCAGTATGGAAGACTGTGCCAGTTTGCAACTGGATATGTTACATCCTGTTATGTATGATAGCTGAGTTTAGTTAGTTTAGTTTGCTAGCTAGCAAGTTAGTTACTTAATTAGATCTTGAATACATAATTATTTGGTTAGTAAAGTGATTAAGGATTAGTTATGTAGCTTGACATATGCTATAAAAGTGTATATGGTTGAGCTGTAACTTGGCATATACCGTAAAAGAGTATATTGGCAAGTTACAATTTGTGTCTTTAATTTATCTATAAATTAGAATGCATAAGTTGTTTAGCTAATTGGTTCGTATGTTTAGTTAAGCCCTACTTTAGTTTAAATCAGGCAGGTAAGTATTGGGTTAACACTGCACCACTTAGCATTCCTGTCCTATCTGCCTTTGATCTTGTGTGTCATTGGTTGGAATTATTTGTCATTTTGGTCGAGGTATCCTGGTAAGTTTGGGTATTAGGTTACTAACTCATTTATTATAGCACCAAGTTAGTTCCTAATATCTATCCATTAAACATAATTAAATGTAATTTAAACATTCAGCATTTAATATATAAATCTAAACAACATTTCAAGTTTAGTTACCTGCATACATGCAACCCATCTCCCATTTTCAAGAATTATGACTTTGGAGCGCAGCATCTGCACTTGCTAAATATTATCGTGCATATGTTTGCTTTATACCACACTTAATCATGTCTAAACTTTCTGCTGAAGAGTTGACCGCTTTTCTTGCAAGTTTTGAAAAGTTAGGTGTTAAACCTAAGTGTAAAACTGAAGATATGTTACATGAATGGGTAACAGCTATGGTTTCCATTCAGGAATCTCAGGGAGCAGCGGCCAACCCTCAATCCAATGAATCTAATGATTCCGGTCATGTAGCAGGTCCGCCAGCCCAAGGGCTGTTTAGTTCAGTTAATCTGAAACAACCTCCAAGGTTTTCTTCTTTTTTCTGGTGATCCTAATGCCAAATCCGAGTCACCTTTTGATGTTTGGTGTTTTGAGATCGAAGGTTTAATTGATTCTCATTCACATTCTGAAGAAGAGATTAAGGAAGCACTTGGGAAAGCCTTGAGAGGCGATGCAGCTCGCATTGTTATGCGGTTAGGTCACTCTGCTTCACTAACTACTATATTAGCTAAACTCAAGAGCGTGTATAGTTCTTCTATCACTGAGCAAGGAGAAGCCCTCATGGCTCAGCTCTATAGTGCTCGTCAAGGAATTCAGGAGGATGCCACAACATGGGGCTGTCGCCTTGAGGATATGCTTGATAGACTTGTAATGCAGGGTCAGATTCAGCAAGATAGGGCTACTTCAGTTCTTAGGACTGTGTTTTGGTCAGGATTACGTCAAGAGCTTAAGGACTCGCTAGGTCACAAATTCGACACCATACAGGACTTTGATCAGCTGTGAGTTGCCATACGAAGACTGGAGTATGACCATGAACAGAGGAAGCTAGAGTTGCAGAAGAAACCCGTCCCAGCCAAGATGTCTGCTCCATCTCAGCCTGCATCTGATGTTTCTAATCTTTTGGGAGTCATCAACAAGCTATCAGCAAAGATTGATCGCATGGAGCAACGGATGAACCAGATGCCACCCCAACAGATGCCCCAATCACAACCACACCCACAGGAACTTCAGCATGGGAACTCGTCACAGAACTATGAGGATGCGGCATTGGAATCTGGAGTTCAGTGTTATAGGTGTGGGCAATACGGTCACATTCAACTAGGGTGTCGGGTCAGAGTGGATCATTTGAGGCAAGGTCATTTAAATGGGAGAGGACCTATGTCAAGGGGCAGACGTTATGATCCTTCAGACAAAGCCCCACTGAAGTGCGTTCTACCATACCGGCTGGTTTGATAGGGACAGCAACTGAGACTACTGTGTTCATCAACAGTGTTTCACAAAAAGCACTTTTGGATACAGGTTCTTCCGTTTCAACCATCCCAGAGAGCTTCTACAAAGAGTGTTTGTCGTCACTAGAGATTAAGCCTCTCGCTGATTTTATCCATATTGAGTGTGCTGATGGTGAGAGTTTGAAATATCAGGGTTATGTTGAAGTTTCTGTGGAAACTTGTGGTTTGTCACCTGGTCATGCGACCACTTGTTTGTTTTTGGTTGTCCCAGATAGTCTTATACCTGTGCTTGAGTGCTGTAGGGAGGCAGCTGGACCAAACTTTCTCCAGGTTAGCAAGATTCATACACCCTGGTATCTTGCTTTCAGGAGCATTGTGTTGCAAGATAAGGAACTTTCACAGAATGAAGGGAAACTTGGATTCGTCAGGAGCTGTGAAGCATCAAAGCTAGTTGTGCCACCTAACAGGACTGTGACTGTCAAGTGCTCTCTATACAAGCAACTACCCTATAGAGATACATGTGTCATGCTCCAGCCAAGTAAGAAGTCTGCTATACCACCTGGACTGGAGATAGCTCCTGCTTTATTCCGCTATCAACACAAGAGGATGATAGAAGTTCCCATGCAAGTGTCTAATCTCACAAATCAGACTGTGGTTGTCTCCCCAAGAGCCATCATTTGTGAGATACAGCCTGTTCAGATAGAGAAGATAGTCCCTATTGACTTGGAGCAAGTAGCTGCTGAAGAGAAACAACATCCACTGGACAAGGTAAAGATATCTCCCAAAGTCACTGAGGAACAAAAGAAGAGGGGTGAAGAACTACTCTTACAGTACAGTGATGTATTTTCCACCGGAGACTTGGACATTGGCCACTACACCGAGGTGAAGCACAGAATACAGTTGACAGACACCACACAATTTAAAGAGCGACACCGACGCATACAACCATCTATGTTCCAGGAAGTGAAAGACCATTTACATCAACTCTTAGCTTGTGGTATTATAAGACGCTCTTACAGTCCCTGGGCCTCGAATGTTGTTCTTGTTCGCAAGAAAAATGGATCTTTACGGATGTGTGTGGACTTTAGATCATGAAATCGGCGAACTATTAAAGATGCTTATGCTCTGCCTCGCGTTGAAGAAATCTTTGATCGACTTGCAGGTTCCAAATTCTTCACCGTGCTGGATATGAAGTCCGGATATCATCAGATTGACGTCAAGGAAGACCACAAGGCAAGAACAGCATTCACAGTCGGCCCACTGGGGTTTATGAGTTCAATCGTTTGCCATTTGGACTTGTAAATGCACCAGCTACGTACCAACGACAGATGGAACATATGCTGGGAGAACTTCACCTGGAAATATGTATGATTTATCTGGACGACCTTATTGTATTTTCTGACACGTTTGAGGAGCATCTGTGTCGTCTGGAGAGGATTTTTCAACGCCTCGGGGAGAGTGGGTTGAAGTTAGCTGCCAAGAAATGGGATTTCTTTCAAGAAAAGGCCAAGTTCGTTGGACACATTGTCTCTGCTGAAGGAATCCAGACCAATCCTGCCAAGATAGAGAAGATTGTGAACTGGCCAACACCAAAGAATCCTGAAGATCTGCGTCAATCTCTTGGATTTGCTGGATACTACAGGAAGTATGTCCAGAACTTCTCTTGCATCGCCCACCCTCTATCTGATTTGTTGCCTCCTACAGTGAAAAAGAAAGGTCGATACAAGAAGACTACAGAACCAAAGACAAAGTGGACTTGGGGTCAAGAACAGTCATCAGCATTCCAACAACTGAAAGATATACTGTCGTCACCACCTGTTCTCGGATATGCAGATTATGCCCTACCCTTTGAACTGCATACAGATGCCAGCAGACCCAGAGGAAATCTTACCAGTATGACACTGAGAGATTGGAGGAAGGCCCAGAATCGAGATCCAGTGTTATATAGAGTCATCACAAGCCTTCATCATGGAAAGATCAGAGAACATTCCCATAGGTCTGGCCAGAGAATTACAACACCTGCAGCTACAACAAGGAGTGCTCTACCGGATAACAACATCTGATGGTGAAGAGAAGAAGAAGCTGGTGCTACCGAAGGATTTCATCGAACGAGCTCTCAGTGGACTTCATTACGATATTGGCCATCTTGGTAGAGACAGGACGCTTACACTCTGCAGGGAGAGATTCTACTGGCCAGGGATGGCTAAAGATGTGGACAAGTGGATAAAGAACTGTGACAGATGTCTCGGAAGTAACAACAACAGAATGCAAAGCCCCACTAGAATCCATCGCAACTTACCAGCCGCTTGAGCTTGTGTGCATCGACTTCCTGACCTTGGAGATTTCGAGAGGGGGATACCAGCATGTTCTTGTTCTGACAGACCACTTCACGAGATATGCCCAGGCCTACCCGACAAGGAACATGACTGCTAAGACCACCGCAGAAGTCCTATTCAACAATTTCTTCGTCCACTATGGTTTTCCTCTCAGGTTACACTCAGATCAAGGAGCTAACTTTGAAAGCAACATGATCAAGGAATTGTTCAAGTTAGCAGGGATCGAGAAAAGTAGAACCACACCATATCACCCCCAAGGGAATGGGATGTGTGAACGCTTTAATCGTACCCTTATCAGCATGCTCGGTTCCCTGAAGTCATCCCAGAAGACCAATTGGAAGTCCCATGTAGCACCATTGGTCCACGCTTACAACGCCACTGTCTAAGACATGATTCCACCAAGGAGAGTCCCTTTTTCTTGATGTTTGGAAGACAACCCCGCTTACCTGTTGACGTAGCTTTGGAATAGGTGCCCCAGCTGGACAGCAATCCAAAACAGCTTACATCAAGGAGTCGGCCAACATCTGGCAGATTCCTACAAGTTGGCAACGGAAGCAGCTGACAAGGCAAGAAGCAGACAAAAGGGTAAGTATGACATCAAGGTTAGAGGAGCTACTCTCAGTGTTGGCGACAGGGTTTTAGTAAAGCAGCTTGCTTTTGATGGGAAGCACAAACTGGCAGATAAATGGGAGGAAGATGTCTATGTAGTGCTGGATCAACTGAATCCTGAAATCCCTGTGTACTGTGTTCAGAGAAAGATGGACAAGGCCGTTCCAGGACACTACATAGGAATCTGTTACTGCCAGTTGGCTCACTACTACCCACACCGGACAAGCTAAATGCTGTTCCAACTGTTCCACCACCAGAGAAGAAACAGAAGGAAGATCGGATAGCTGAGCAACCTGATGAGTCAACCTTATCTGAGCCTGACAGTAAGCCCAAGGTCTATTCTATTGAGGCCAAGGTGCAGCCTGTTGAACTCACCAAAGAATCTTCAGTGACCAGTGTTCCAACAGATGCTGATCCACCGCCTGAAAATGAAGTTCCCAATGGACCAGAAGAATCAGAAGATTCCACTGATACCATGGTTCAGGAGGGGGGAACAGGAGGTGAGCACACAGCTGATGAAAGTTCCCAACCAGCGATTGAGGAACATGAAGAACAAGAGGAACAGAACATCGCCCCACGTCGACGTCCCAGGAGAGTTCTACCAACTCCACCGCTTAGACGTTCAGGAAGACGGCATCAGCCTCCATCTTGGCAGACCAGCGGAGAGTTCCAACAACATCAGCAGGAGATGACTGGCAACAGAGAGCTATTTCTTTTGAAGAACTTGGCAGAAGATGGACTCCTGCAGAACCTGCCGAAAGATGCATACAGAGCCATGCTAGATCTTGTGACTGGCTCCACGGACTGACTGTAAATATCAAGACAATATTTTCCTTGGGAGAGGAGAATGTAACAGTGTGTAAATAAATGTCATTTTAATGTGTTAAACTTCATTATTTTATACTTAGGTATAAAACTTCATCATTATCAAACTAGCATGTGTTAACACTAACACTTGCAATGTTTAATCAATTCACTGGTAAGCTAGCTTGGGGTCTATTGCTAAGGGTAAGTGATCTGTGTCAGGTTCAATCCCTGCATTGGCGTGTTGTCAAGGTTCCTATTGTTTCATAGATTTCACTTTCTCGTCATATTTAAAGCTTTCTACTGCCTTTCATTTGTGGTAGTATACATTTTTCTCCTTGAGACCACAATACCTGCACAGCACCAGCACATTATGGGGTAAGTTAAGTTAGATCTTTTAGTATTACATGTATAGTAGGGCTATTAGGATTTAGTGCATTAGATTACATGTTTTAAGGAATAGTGTTTTATCATATTTAGTGTATGTAAGGTGTTTGTCTATAAATATATCCATGCTTAGTATTTTAGACAAATATATGATGTATTGTGTACCAGTACACTAGTATACTGGCGTGAGCTTATTTGAACAGTAGGGTATTTTATACTACCATGATGCTGTAATTTTTACCATGCATATGTAGTATGTATAAGTATATGTATTAGCTATTTCATGATTGGCATGATACAGTAATGTGTATCATGCATGTTTATTATAAGGTTTAGTTTCTATATGCATATTTATGTATGTATTAGGGTAAATATCTATTTATGTGTACGCTAATGCCATTTATGATGTATATCTGTATATACTAGCAATATAAGGCAATACTTTGTTTATTTAGGTTTTCATTACAAGAGACATGTATTAATTGATGGATATTTTATTATTCAGGGCGTTTTGTGTTACTGTTCAGTCAACTGGGGATCTCCTTATCCCACGTCACCAGCGCTGAATAAATCCCTGAAAACCCACACAAGTGTTCGTCTTCATTGAACCAACATACAGTGTATACGAATACCTCTGTTACATTTATAACATGACTGTAATATCTAGACATGTATCATATTTCACACACACGCCCTAAGTGCGATCTAGTGTATGTTGTCTGTCTCATTACCTTTCACGGTAAAAAATTGATTCTGTTGAATGCCATAACAAATAGATTAAAACAAAATGCAAATATTAAAATTAAAACAGACTAAAGTCTAATATGCGAAAAAGTGATCTATCGTTTCAGGTTTTTTCACATTGGTGTATCCCATTGGTCACCCAAGATAGCACACCTGGCAAGTAATTTCATGATGTCCGCCATTAGTTAGCCCATAATGAGCTACCAATCAAGGTTTTGGCGGTTATTCCTTTGAAGGAAGGACGTTGTTTTTACAAAGAAAATTTTCGACAGGGTGTATTCAGTATAGATTAGTGAATCTACATACTTAAACACTACC
Source organism: Haliotis rubra (assembly GCF_003918875.1). Classification (NCBI taxonomy): domain Eukaryota; kingdom Metazoa; phylum Mollusca; class Gastropoda; order Lepetellida; family Haliotidae; genus Haliotis; species Haliotis rubra. The sequence continues at coordinate 608,577 of NW_025766570.1, read as the reverse complement.
TTTTGACAAATCCACTGTGCAGGATAAAAGCAATTAATCAATCAGCTGCGCCACCCGCAAGAGCATTTGGTAGCATAAGGGCGTATCCTTACATTGATCACCAAGGTTGAAATAAAATTTCATCTTGGAATTCATTGGAAAATGTAGTCATCTTTCATAACCATTAACATTTCCATCTTCATTATCATGATAACAAATGAAACCATTTTGAAGTTTAACTTTATCTGCTAGTGGTAAAAAATGTTAGGACTGAAAGAAAACGAAGTCTATGTACGTTTTGTATTTTTGCCTAATAATCCTAGCATAATTTATTTATGACTATATTTTTATGCACTTTGGAACTTCATAACAAAGTACACAATCTGTTTTCAGTGAATTTATAATATAACTGTAATATTAAGTCATTTTATAGATTGCCTAAGTGAATCATATTTCACACACACGAAAGTGGGTCCTGGTGCATGTTCTCTCACATCGAAGAAGAAAGCGAAGTGGAATGATTTTGACAAATGAATAAAAACAAAATACAAATATCAAAATTAAAACTGGCTATAGCAATAATATACCGTCCATTTGACGAAGATGTAATTTTCTGAGTAAAATTGATATTTTATACTAATCCTGACTCATGCTTATTGCTTGTCTCCTTCCTCTTGCGAACTTTATAGTGGAACACTTGTATCTCCTATTGAAGCTCCCTTCAATTAAACAGACGTAAAACACTACTCACCAGAGTTGTCTCTTTTTCCGCTTTGGCGGGAAACCGTGGCGCCACCGTTCTCCCATGCTTCACTCTCTCCTGATTATGAGCCCAACATTTGAATTTACAGGGAAATCCAAAGTGTTATGTGGGGAGGATGGGAGGGCTTACCTCATGAGTCAGGATAAGTATAAAATATCAATTTTACTCAGAAAATTACATATTTTTCCTTATCCTGACTCATGCTTATTGCTTGTAGAATCCGACGGATTGGCGGCAGGCTGTTACTTTGGATGTCATGTAGTGATTTACGTCATCTATACCCCCCTATGGGAACTTCGTATTGGCACTGTATGTAACTGCTAATCTCTGCTGCTGCTGCGACCTTGTCCTTCCAGCTGCCTTTTGATGGGGGGACCACAATCATTTACTTTTGGTCCTTTCTTCTGTTAACATTTTATGTGGATTTTTGCGACTCCATTTCTTGATGCAAGCACCAAGTGGAGAAGCGACTCTTTTCTGTACGAGTATCCTTACAAGTACTGGGTCATATCACTTATGCTAGTCGTTAGATGTGCATTGAGACTTAAGCAGAACTCTGCTGAGTGTAGGCTTTGTAAGTCATGTGATAAAAGGGCGAGACTTCGTCTCAACGCCTTTGCGGGACTGTCAACTGTTGTGCTACAACCAGTGGCCCGAAATGGTGAATGCCAGAGACGTCCTCGGTGGCGATGTCCCTCAGGTAGTGGTTTGCAAACACCATGTCTGATTTCCAAAAGCAGCCCTCCATTATCGTCTTGAGCGAGCAATTCCCATTTAGAGCGAGTGTTGACGCCAGAGCTCTAACTTCGTGTGGGTTGGAGGCTTTTGGAGGATCTAGTCCTGCTGCTTTGTAGGCCCGTAGTATGACAGTTCTGATCCAGATTGATATCGTAGTGCGGGAGACCTCCGTCTGTGTCGCTGTTGATATCGGGACGAAAAGTCGTTTGAACTTGCGTCTCCTGATTCTGGATCGTTGTAGATATACTTTTAATGCTCTCACTGGGCACAAGGATAGGTCGTGCGTATCTTGTGGTCCAAGGACGGAGGATAATGCTGGGACGTGGAATTGTCTGTCCGGTTGACCTGGCAGTTGATTCTTTGCGATGAAATCCCATCGTAGTCCCATATGCACTGTGTTTTGATTTTCATCAAAGCGTGTTCTCTTGTAGTCCAGAGCATGTATTTCCGACATCCTGGCTGCTGTTGCTAGGGCTAGCAGGAACAGCTTCTTTTGTGTCAAGAATTCGAAGGATGTCCTGTCTAATGGTTCGTAGACGTCACTGGTGAGATGTCATAGAACAACGTTGAGGTCCCACGCCCGCCGGAGATTTGAATCTCTGTTGTTGGTCCTCCAATTTATAAGAGCGTAGCAAGGCCAGTAACTCTGGTACTTTCGTTAGCTTGGCACCTGTCCTCATAGTGATGACTGAGCTCAATGCCGCTAGGTATGTTGAGAGTGTAGACCCTTTTAACCGTTTTGTTTGCCGTAAGTGGCAAATGTAGTCCACCACTTGAGGGTGCGTCGCCTTTCTAGCTGAAAAAACGTTCCTTGCAGCGTATGTCTCAAAACTTCACCACTTGTCGTCGTACAAGTTGCGTGTAGACTTGCGTAGAGCTAGTGTCACTGCTTTCGCTGCTCTGGCGGAGTACCCTCTCTTGTTCAAGCACGCCTTGATACAATCCACACGTGTAGTCGGAACGCCCCTGGGTTGCCATGTGCCTGCTTTGTGTGAGGATGTACTAGTAGATTCGTCCACTCTGGTAGTTGCAGTTGCGGTGGTCCTAGTTCTTGTATGAGAATGGGGCACCACACTCTCGCTGGCCAGTAGGGGGCGACCAAAATCAGTTGTAGGTCCGTGGTCTGGTTGATTTTCTGCCACACCCTCGGTATTAGAGCTGGCGGTGGAAACGCGTACGCATTTAGTCCTTCCCAGGATATGCTGAGAGCGTCCGTTGCCCATGCTCGTGGATCTGGTATTGGTGAGACGAATGTTGTTAGCTGACTGTTGAAGCTTATGGCGAAGAGGTCTATTAGTGGGGTTCCCATCTCCTTGATGATCTGTTTGAAGATCTCTGGATGTAGCATCCATTCCGTTGGAGACGGTTGAGTTGGACGGGAGAGGGCATCTGCTATCACATTCATGGTTCCTGGAATGTGGCATGCTTGCATGTGGATGTTCAGATCGTCAGTTAGGTCGAACAGTTGAAAGCAGAGGTCCAGCAGGTTCGATGATCATGTTGATCCTTGCTTGTTTATGTAAAACGCCACTGTGGAGTTGTCCGTGTGCACCATTAGATGAGCATTCTGTAGAATGTTGGCCCAGTGGAGTATGGCGTTGACGACTGCTTTCATTTCCAGCATGTTGATGTGCAGATTTTCCTCCTCGTTGTTCCATCTCCCGGCCGCCACTTCGTTGTCAAGGTGTGCTTCCCAACCTTGGAGTGACGCGTCCACGTACAGATGAGTCTTGCACTCTGGCTCTGCTAAGTAGGTGCCTTCGCAGACATTTGATCTCTGGGTCCACCATAGTAGATGTGGTCTTAGGTAGTCCGGGAGACCGAAGGGGTCCGGGTCGTCGAGATGAGCATTGATGAAGACCTGTAACGGGCGTAGTTGTAACCGACCTCTGGCTGTCATGTCTTGTGCTGACGTGAGGAGACCCAACAGACTCTGCCATTGTCGTAGTGGCCACGGAGAGAGCAGAGCTTGTGAGATTGTCTGTTGAATCTTGAGCCAGCGGTCCTCTGGTACGACGATGCGGTTCTGCGTCGTGAGGAAATCTGATGCCTAGGAACTGCAGGTCCTGTGTAGGTTCTAGGTCCAACTTGAGTAGATTCACTAGCCACCCCAGTTGTGTAAGCAGTCTGATGGTGAAGTCCAGCTGTAGTCTGAGATGCTTGGGATCTTGATGTACTTGAATCCCGTCGTCGAGGTAGAATGCACTGCGTAGACCTCGATGATGTAGATATGTGACTATGGGCTTCGTCACCCTTGTAAACAACCAGGGGGCCGATGATATTCCAAATGGCAGGACCTTCCATTGGTAATGTAGACCGTCCAGTGTAAACCTGAGGTACTTCCTCGAGGCCGGATGTACAGGAATATGCAGGTAGGCGTCCTGTAGATCTATGCTGGCCATGTAGTCCATCGGACGGATGAGGTGGAGTAATTGAGGTAGATGTATCATGCGCGGAACTTGGGAGGACTGCGTAGATAGTCTCTGTTGAACGCCCTCATATTGAAGATAAGTCGGAACTTTTCTTTGGAGTTTTTCTTGGGCACTAGGTAAACTGGGGAGTAGAACCCTGGTGTCATGTGGGCTGGATCCACGACTTCTATGGCTTGCTTCTCTAGCAAAGATGTGACCGCCTCTCGTAACATCTCTGTCAGATGGGTCTTGAAGCCAAACTTGTGAGGGTCGACTGTAAGCGGTGGAGCTGCTTTTAGTTGTATACGATATCCGTTTCTTAGGATCCTGGATACAAACGGATCTTGTATTAGTCCCCAGTTTTCCCAGTACGGTTGAAGACGTCCACCCACTTGTGAAGGTTGTACGGGAACGGCTGGGGGTGGAAGACTCCAGTCGTTCCGAACCCCTCTTTCATCGTCGATGATCCCTGGTGCCTCTGGGTGCCCTGCCTCGTCCGGGTCGTCCTCTATAGTTGCCGGTTGGGCGACGAAAAGAATCTTTTCCGGCTCTGGAGGTACTCATTTTCTTGTCCCTTGCCTTCTGGATCCCGGCGAACTTCGACCTGCCCGAGTAGTGCTGGGATGTCTGCCTGATGACGCTGGCCAGTGTATCAATTCACTTGATCATGAGGACCTCTCTGGATTCTTTGGTGACTTCCTTGGCAACGTTGTCAATTTCTCCAGCGAAGATGGATGGAGTTTATCATGGGGCGCTGTAGAGTGACTTGGTGAAGCGGTCACTCCAGCTGCAGGAGGCGAGGAGACCTTGTCGTCTTGCTAGCGTCAGTGCTGCGGAGATGGATGAGAGATGGTCCATCATAAATTGCTGGTCCTTCTTCTGCATAAGGAGTGCAGAGTATATCATCCTGTCTTCTTCCGCAGTAGAGTCCCTGAACTTAGCGATGAGCGTTTCGTTGACTGCCCTTGATCTGTTGAGGCCGAAGAACATTCGCCTGGTCATCGTTTCGACTTGCGCCAACTTCTTGTCTTCGATCTTATAAGACTTGGTCTTGGCATCGCTGATGACTTTGTAGTTCTCGTCGATGTCCTGTGCCTTCAGGAACGGATCCATGTTGTGGGATGAAAACTTTTTGGCATTGAACTGTGGCAGAAGCGGCGCCTGGGCTTTCGTGGCTTTCTTGAAGGCTGCGTCCAAGTTCTCTGGGACCGCTGCGATGGGATCAATCGGTGGGAGAGTGATCGTGTCGACGTCATCATCCTGCATTAGATAGGTATGAGCTGCATTCACTTCCTTAGAGGGTGACGCCAAGTCAAGACCATTGGCCATCCAGTAGCGTATTTCTGAGTCCGAGAAAATGATCCCGCCGTCGTCCTCTGTGACAGGTGGATTGAGCAAGGGATCTTGTTCCTCCTCCGGCGGTGACCTTCGCGACTGCGGGGACCTGCGTGGAGAGGAGCCCAGTGAACAGCGTCTGTAGGGTGACCTGCACGGAGATGAGCGACTCTTGGTTCGCGAATGCCTCGGCGAATTCCTCGACGATCTGCGTGATGTGGAAGAAGTTTTAGAAACTGTATCCGAAGTCCTTCGCGAGTGCCTTCGCGAATGCTGATCATCAGAGTCCGCATCTGGGGATAGGCGATTGGTCCTTCGCGCGTGCCTTCGCGATTCGCGATTTCGCGAATGCTGATCGTCCGTTTCCTTCTCTGGGGATGGGAGAGCCGTCCTTCGCGAGTGCCTTCGTGAATGCTGATCGTCCGAGTCCGCAGCAGGGGATGGTTGAGCCGTCCTTCGCGCAGGCTGGTTCTGAGGCGTAGATCTGTTCCCAGACGTCGGGTTGGCGGAGGGCCTCTCTGAAGCGTTGTCTGCGTTGGAACCTTCGCGAAGGCTTGGGTCCTCTCTGCGGGCTGGGTGTTGATCGTGCGATGCCCTCTCCAGTGCGAAGCGCTTGTCCATCATTTCCATGATGTGTTGGGAAAACTGCTGCATGAAGGCCCCCGGGTTGAATGTCTGCGGTGATAGATGAGCTGCCCTTTCTGCGGTGGTAGCGATATGGTCCAAGGATCGCTCATCCGCCGTCAGCATAGATACCTCGGGCTGCGGAGAAATCTGCGCTGAAGTCACCGTTGCTGAGACTGGCCTCTTCTTGTGGCGTATCTCTGGGATGACGAGCGGATGCTCATCGTAGAGTCCCTGTTCCATCAATGGGACAATCTCAGCCGAGAAAGTCCGTGTAGTCTGCGCTGATTTCCCCGTAGAGGTGGTCGTCGCCCTGGGGGTGCGTAGCTGTCTCTGGGTAGATGACGACTTCTTACTCTTAGGCTGAGATGATGGGACGTCTGGAGTAGCAGGCCTCTTCTTGGAGGTGGCGGACACCGTCCCACGCCCGTCCCCCGAGGAAGTCTCCGGCGTAGCACCAGACGGAAGAGGGTCGTCTGACATCAGTTGACTCGTGAGGGACTCAGCTGGTTTATCCATGACCTGACAAACCCGTCTCAACCTATCTGCAGCACGTCTAAGGACGCTAAAAAGGTATTTATTAAATGCAAAACTATTTAAATGCTGGCAATGAATGCAGCGAGAGCTGGAAGAACATGGCTCAGTGCAGCTAGGGCACGGTTGATGAGGGTCAGCAGCAGAGAATCGAAATCTACAATTGAAACAGGTTTTCATGAAAGGTAAACAACTGAATAAACACGGACAAAACCGTGAATAAACAGTGCTAAATACGACTAAATTTCAAACCATATTGTAGTAGAATACTAACTAAACCTCTATAAAAGTAGAATAGAGGATAATAACTAAGTAATAAAAAGATGTAGTGCCGTATAAGAGACACAGGCGCTCTCACAACCTGCTCACAGGGTGAAGAAGGAGAGAGTGAAGCATGGGAGAACGGTGGCGCCACGGTTTCCCCAAAAACAGAAATAGAGACAACTCTGGTGAGTAGTGATTTTACGTCTGTTTTATTGAAGGGAGCTTCAATAGGAGATACAAGTGTTCCACTAAGTTCGCAAGAGGAAGGAGACAAGCAATAAGCATGAGTCAGGATAAGGAAAAATAAACATTTTCCATGTCTGTATATAACGCTATAACTATAGTTTGGCATGAAATGCATGTGGACCCGTTTTTTTTGTAAATATCTCTTCATCCAATGACCCAATCGATCTCAAACTGTGCAAGTGGATGTTTTGTCAGACAACCTAATCACATTGTAAATCACCGATTTTATGCATTTGTATTAAAGAATCTGTCTATGTAACTGTCAACAAAATAAACAGCAGAACGCAGAAGGCTTGCAGACGGAGGGAGCCAATGACCTGTAACAGTGGCACAGTTGGGTCATAAAAGTCAACGTTCGTCAATGTAGGTCAGCTTTGCTGATGACCCTGATGTCAAAAGAATCTAACTTTGGATGCCTACCTTTTTGTACAAGGTTTTGTTTATTGGTTGTTGGTTTATTTTTCACAATTGTTAGCACAATGTTCTTTTTCATGCCAAGAGCAAAAGTTGTACGTTTCATGTAATCCGACACCTTATAAATCGGTTTGCTACGTTTGCTCTCTTTTAAAAAAAAATTCAACACATTTCTAATTAAACGTTTAGCATCATCTGAATAAGCTTTCATGATGACAGCTAGAAGTAGTCAATGTGAATGATCCAAACGGTCCATCACTGTGCAGTGCACAGGTAACTATCATGAACTGCACGTGCATTTACCTTTATGACCCAACACTACCGCTGTTACAGGTCATTGGCTCCCTCCCTCTGCAAGTTTGAGATCGATTGGGTCATTGGATGAAGAGATATTTACAAAAAAACCGGGTCCACATGCATTTCATGCCAAACTATAGTGGTAGTTTGTCAACCGGTTACGTGACTTGATTGCAGCGTTTTCACAGTGGTTTATAGTCTCATTGGTCACCAGACAACTATTTACATGATGTCCGCCATTCTTTAAAAAATAATTTAGTTGGACAACAATGAGCAATCAATCAACGTATTAGCAGTTAATCCTTTGAAGAAAATACGATGTTTTTACACAGGCACTTTACAACAGAATGTGTGTGTATTCAGTATATTTACAGATATAAACACTACCTTTTGACAAATCCGCTGTGCAAGATTAATTAATTTAGTAATTAATAAATCAACTTGTTATCGGTTAATCCTTTGATCTGTGTTTTTCTTTTTAACTCAGCCGATAATTTGGCTTGCTACACTTCCATGCACATATTACATAGCATGTAATACTTTTTGCCACATCAGACCTTAATTAATAATTTTTAGTATTTACTCCAGACACGAGAAATGCTAAATGGGAACCTTTGTTGGGTAATCTGAGCGGTGTTACCACTAGTTATACCTGTCATAAATTCATTAACTTACCATCAAGTGAATGATGACAAAAAAAACAGGTGTAGCTTTATACCACCAAACATGGGTTACAGCAAGGGAGTAGTAATCGTTGCAATTTTTATTCCCTAAAAAACTGTGGGGTCAATGCTGTTTCCAGGATATGAACTTCATTGTTGCATTAAAATACATATAAGCATTTGCGGTGTACTAAAGTTTAAAACTGTATATATACCTATTTACCTAAGTAAATTTTTAGATTTTTCTAGCAATGTGACGTTCAGATTACAATAATCAAATGTGTTTTAATATTCTAGGTAAATAGACCTCAGGTGAAGTAACAGTAGATGATAGTGCGGGCGGTGTCTGAGGCTTCACCCTCGCTCTTTTCTGAGAAGGCAGTAGATCATGCTCGTTGAGTCTGTCTTGTGATAATGCGGAGATCTGATCAGCAAGACCCTTGATGAGATCTCCAAAAGGCTTCAACGCCTCCTCTGTTATGAATCTAGTCTCAACAGCTTCAGGCGAGACGGATTGGATCGCGTCTAGATCAAATAGGACAAGGGTTGTCCTGAGTTATAGATGATCTCTGCTTCTGTTGGCACCTTAACTGGACGTAATTTATTACCCATCTAAATTTCACAAACTTTCTTGATGACTAAAGCATATTTTTCAAAAGCTGTTGGTGACAGAGGTTGACATGGCTGGCAGTGGGAGACAAAAGAGCATAGAGTATTAATGTACTCCCAACAGTAAACATGTGGATCCTGAAGGGACATTAACTTTCCACATGCTTGACAATTTTCTTACCCAAAGGTGAAGGAAGAGATGCACTAAGTGCCCTTATATTTACACATATTTACAAAAGAAGAGGAAATGTTTCAGAGAACAAATAAACACAAGCTTGCATGTGAGCCACAGTAAAAATTATGAGATTTTCTGTGCTTCTGTTAGGGGAGATAGCTCCTGTAGATAGAGCTTGGAGGGCATTAAGAGGAAAGACACCACAAAACCTTAGACTTTACAATTTTTATTTAACCTAAACCTGTTGATGTAGAGCGTTAGCGGCAGTAGCCGGACACATAACAGTGAAAACTGAACAACTCACAGCGATAACCATCGATTTGGACTAGACTTATAAGATGTGAAGGGAGACAACTGCTGTGTATAATGAAATCTACGTAAACTCTGTAAACGCCTTAGTCTGACTGAGATTCATACTACTTGTTTAACGACTGATTCGGTAGTAACCGGACACTATCGGCTTAATCCGGACAGTTGTACGACAGTACCCGGACACTCAACATTTTAAAAAAACAAACATGCAATTTACACGCAGAAGATCTAGCAATACATTCTAGTCAGTAGTAATTAACACCAAACACTGTCCCCATCAATTCCTGCATTCTTTAAACTTTCAATAACATCTTGCAAGATACGCCTTTCCGGCAAAACACGAATTAAATAAAAACAATTAAGCTTTGGGCCTCCACCTCTGATTGGGCCACCGTGTGACATTCTACCCGTATAAAAGGGTGTTATACTTAATATTTTATTGTCCCTAAACAGTGGACCAAATACGGATGTCAACTGCTGTGGTACGCGCCCGACAAGGGCTCCAGCGATATCGCGTACAAGCTGTCTATTTGGCCCTGGCCGAACCTCAGCATCTAAGAATATGCTTGGTATCTCATATGCTTCTGGTACAGTGATTTTTATTGCATTGCTATCGAACCTGTTGTCAGGTTCAAGATCCATCTTCAAGGCCATGAATGGCAGGGGTTTCACATGAAAAATGTGGTACCTATAATAAAGTAGGAGAAAAGTTAATTTTGTGCAGACAGGATAAACACGTAACATACATACGTCTCCTTGCTACTAGTACGATATTTTATGTCTATAGCTTTTGTTTTGTCAATAGCTGTAAATTTTACATGTTTGTCTTAAGTGTTAACTATGATTTGATTTTATATTGAAGATACACAGTGATATTAAACGTGTCATTGATAATGCTTTTCAAATCCAATTACCCGGTTATACATGAAAATACAGCAACTGTTTTGTACTGAGTGTGTATTCAAGGGCATTCGTATTTATTCCCATTCCCGGTGGCCCACTGTAGGCATGAAGTTGATTGAACAGCACTTCGAACGGATAGTCCATCTGTTTAAACATAACAAATAATAATCAGTGTGTGTTTAAATGTCTTTTATGTTCATTTTGTTGCAGAACCTACAATTCGTTAGAACATAAATAAGGAATAGTGCAAAAGATTTATGTAAAACGTATTATTTTCTTCATATAAGATAATATAATGTTATTATGTTTAATGTTAAATTTGATTTTATTTATAAATTAGTTGGATTGATGTAAATTTATTTGTTTATTGAAATGGGGATGAGATTGTTATTTCAAATGTGTCAGTTTAAATGTGTCCGAGTACTGCCTTTCTACTGTCATGCACTGGGGCAGTAGCTGGACATGGCACAAAATGGGCCATATTTAGAATTTGGCGCCATAGCACTTCGAAGCCGGCTGCATGCATTCACTAGAGTTCTTATGTCAGTTAGATTTCATCTAAAACAAGTTGTAAGTAGTACATGATCTTAAAACCGGAAACGGTGTTGCTTAGCGGAAATGTAAGACTATCAGGGGGCGTGGCAATCAAGTAGGAAGGTAGATATTGGATGCTTTGCACATGAGTGTTACCTCTAGCAGACGATTTTTTTGTGACGCAGGGCGGAAGAGGAATATTTATGCGCGTATATGTTGCGCATTAACGCTTAACCTAATTAGCTATAAATATATGTTTAACGAGTGTCCGAGTACTGCCCGTGTCCGGACACTGCCGCTACCGCTCTATTCATATGAATTATGCGGGTGGTATTATTTATTTTATTTACACTATAGCACTTCTCAAAGTTTTTACTGACACTGAAAAGAAAAAAGAGCAATGCATTTATCATCTCTTTGTTTACAGATTGTTTGGTACGCAATCTTGTCAGTTCGTGTGAAAAAACATATGAAATTTATCTGGTAAAAAAGTATTTTATTATGTTGTAATGTTTGCTTTGTTTATGAAGCCAAAGTTTGTTTGTTTGTATAGCGTGTTGCAGTGGGTTCTGAATAGATGCTTACAAAGCAAACAACAGGCATACCAGCAGGCTAAGACATATTAGGTCACTTGATTTACAGGCAGACAAGCAGCTCCAGGCCAGGACATGAACTGACTTGACTTTCAGTCAGGTGAGTGAGTGAATGAGTGAGTGAGTATAGCTTTATGTCGCTTTTAGCAATATTCCAGCAACATCACGGCAGGGGACACTAGAAATGGGCTTTACACATTGTACCCATGTGGTGAATGGAACCCGGGTCTTCGTCATGACAAGCATTTTCAGTCAGGTGAAACAGAAAAATTATAATGAAAAGAAAAAAGAATATTCGTACACAAAAGCATCTGCAGATGTGAAACCAAAACAATTACCTAAATGGTTTGTCCTCCTCATACTCGCCCCAAATCACTTGCGCCTGCAAACCAGCCAACTGTAAGGCAACTTTTTCAGACACAGAGAATTCATCCAACTGAAAAATACAAAAAATAAGTACATAAGTAACTCATAATATTTGCTATACAAGTTCCTAAAAATCCCATTAAAACAAGTGTTAATTTTGTGTGTAATCTATTATATGGTCTCTGATAAAAGATGCATAACATAAATTTTCAATATATAATAGTGAAACGAAAATTCTGAACAGGCTGAAATCTTCCGAAAGCTATCTTACTGTGAAAGATGAAGAGCTGCAGAAGAAGGGTATGGACATTTTGTCTTCAGATGTTGCTCTGAAAACTTGGAATTAAAAGCTTAATTACCAGGAATAACCAATTACAATGGCCGATGCCTGAAAGAAACAAAGGAGGGAATACATGAAAGTAGAAGTGTTTACGACAGCTTCATGCTGCCACTTTTGTAGCATAAACTATTTTGTTCAGTGAAATTTATAAAATCAGAACCAAACTTTGCACTGCACAGATTTTCAAGTTATTGGTTGAACAGTGCATTTAGATCTGCGTTTGAGCGTGACCAATCACGAGCGCTGTGAGACTAATTAAGCAACCTATTGCGAAAAACATAATGGAACATATTCCTTGACTAATGATATTATTTTTAAATGTTTCCGGGCATCTTCACAAGCATTCTCTTCCCACAGAGGTTACTCCTGTCATATCTTCCTACGTAACCTCTGTTCTAATACGTCCCTTTCATGGTGTGAGCGTTCAAGACTCGTGATTGGAGGTAATCAGATTTAGTTGTGCAATCAGCGACGTTGTTTCAAAAGTGATCATTCGTAAGGCCTCGGTAATTTCCGTATACTTCGAGAAAACTAAACCTATTCCCCTGCGCGATGCGCAAACGTTTCTTCTAGACAGAACTCAGTCATGTTATGGTGGATCAGTGGCGTCTCCATCGCCCTCGTTGACAACGGACAAGCTAGCCGTTAAACGTCTTGTGTGTAACATCAACACAAGTCCCCGCCAGATGGGGGATATTTGTGGCCTCACATTTGCTTGTGTTAGTCAAGTTGAATCTAAGTCGATGTAACACGTGTTCTGATTGGATAGAAAGAAGGGAGATAATTCGTGTTGCGATCTTTTGCCGCTAGGTGATTTTACGAGAACCCGGAAATATGGCCGTATTAGAACAGAGGTTACGTAGGAAGATATGACAAGTAACCTCTGTGGGAAGAGAATGCTTCACAAGTCTAACTGGTATTTCGGTAGTCAACTGATACGTTCCTTTATTTCTTTCTCTCAGTATATTAATTGGGGTAAGCAAACCCTAACCATGTGTTGTTGAGACGTTGTTTATACGTGGTTGAAGAAATACCTAACAACATATACCAGGGACACTGATATACTGAGAGAAACAAGTAAGGAAACATAATCCTCCTTTATTTGCGGTCATCTTTACAAGTGTGTTATTGTTACTGTACTTTGGATTGGGCTAGTATATACAAGGATTATGTTCCTTTACTTCTTTCTCTTAGTAGATTACTTGGGGTTAGGAACCCCAAACCACGTTGCCAAACCCAACTTGACCCACTTAGTGCAGGCGTAAGTAAAAGAATAACAAACATAAAAAGTCTGACATGTTTATCAATAACAGTGAAAGTAGACCTCACAGCTTTATGGTCACGGTTTTGAGGCTCAGGAGGAGCGTTGTCTTCATCCAGTTGTACCCCTCGTCTCCATTCAACCTGAGATGAGTCTGTGATTTTCATCCTCATGGTCACCCGTTCATGATGCCTGGGTACCTCGACCTCAGGAGGTTGTGAAGTACTATACAGCACTCTGTCATGGTGTGGACAATGACCTCAGGAGGTTGTGAAGTACTATACAACACTCTGTCATGGTGTGGACAATTTCGGAGGCTTGATACAACACAGTCATCAGACAACTCCATCTGTTAGCCAGGATACCGAAAGCATTCTCGACTACACGTCTTCCTCTGGATATGCGGTAGTTGTACATCAATTCCTCCCTGGTCATGTTCCTTTTGGCCCATGGTTTCATTAGATATGTTCTTAGGGCAAAAGCATCATCGGCCAATATGAAGTATGGCAGGTTCTTTGGTTCAAAGTCTTCGTCAGGCCCAGCTTGCTCAATAGGCTCAGAAGGGGGGGGATACCAAGTGTACAAGTGTCCAAGCGATGTTTCAGATCAGATGCATTAAAGATTTGGGCATCTGACTGGTGTCCAAGACCTCCAGTATCCACCCACAAGAATTTGTAGTTGTGGGCCACAAGCGCCAGGAGAAGCAACTTTTGTAGACACACCAGTAGATGTTTCCACTCTGTGCAGGATTTTGATGTGCTTTCCATCTAAGGCCCCTATGGCATGAGGCACTTGCCATCGAAGTTTGAATTGTCTGGCTATTTCCTTCCACTCTTATGGTGTAGTTGGAGTCTTGAATACCTCATCTCTGTAGGCCTCCACGATAGACCGGCAAACTTGGGGTACCATGCAGTGTATTGATGACTTGCTCACCCTGCAGATGTAGGTCATGCTTGGAAACTGGTCACCAGTGGCTTAGTGTCTCAATGCCAGTGAGAGTTTCAACCCTGCTTCCAAAGAGGGTCTGTAATTGGTTCCTTCTCATGTGATGATGGGCCCTATTCTCTCTAAAATTTCATCAAAGAGCTCCATGTAGTTCCGGAACTGAGATGGATTCCCCTGCTTCAACCTCTGAACAAGGTGGTAGTACTGATAGTACTCTTGTCTCTGCACAGGTGTGAGCCAGTTTCGGACCCAAACCTCATGTCTTCTTCCTCTTCTTTTATTACGTTCTCTGATTAATGCCAAGGTGTAGTCGTTGATGTCAATGGTCCTGAATAGGTCCTCATTGTCCTACTTGAGTCGCATAGAGTTACAACTACCGCAACTCGATCGCAAAAGATCTCACAGCGAGAGCCACATATATTCGTCAACAGAAAGCACCTCTTATTCAGCGAGGGACGAACATGTGTGTTGTACTTTTAAAAATCGCACTGTACCTATTATTTCAACCAATTTAGTAGTACTGAGCAAATATTAGCTTTTCTTACTAGAGATGCTACCTTTAGTGTCAATCAGAAGAAGTATTTAAAGTGTTTTGAAAGCAATTGCTAAGCATTATCATAGGCTTGTACAGCGTTTGTCAAATGAACACATGTCGTCGAGAAAGGGGATTATGATGTTTTTACAGAGGTGAGGTGAGGTGAGGTGAAATTGGGTTTAACGTCATGCTTGAGAATATTTCGCTCATATGACGACGTGCATGTGTGTGTATGTGTATGTGCGGCTGCTTGTACTAGCCCATACTTAAAGGAGAATATGAACGAAAACAAAACTTTTGATATATTGTAAAGGATATTCTAAAAGTCACATTCTGTGATTAAAATTGAACAAAAAGTTTGTAAAATAGCAATAAAAACACAAAAACGTACTCGTATTTCCGCCTATTACGGAAACACCCAAGAGTTAATGAGCAGAGGGCGTATCACGTGACTTGACGTCATAAGTGCCTGTTGCTGATGGCTTCCTCTTTGATTTTACCTTACAACTTAACAGTGTCCGTGGATGCTGAAGCAGTAAAAGATGTTCCTGATGTCATTTCTGAAATGGATGTTAGACCGTATCAATACGATCCGATCTTACATCTTGCAAGACAATCTTCCACTGAAGATGAAGAAGAAGAATCAAGCGAAACAGAGGCACCGCTTGAGGTCAAAATAAATTTAACAATAGACCATATCATTTAACAAGAATACTATTTGACAGCAAAATTTCATACAGTTCCAGCCAGCAAACTCACCCCTATAAATATATGACCAGTCACTAAGAATTATTTAGAAAAAATATGTGATTACAGTTCATTTTACGTCAAATGGGTGACTGTAGGGTGTCTGGGATTTAAAAACAAAATAATTATGCTTCAGACAAGGGAAAATAAAATTATCTGCTTCAAAAATTACACTGGAATTATTTTGTTGAAAAAATCTTATAATGTAACAAACGATTTTTAAGTCTAATAAAATCAAATCTGATGCACGCGAAACACAGCGAGATGAAAGTCAAGTTGCACACAACGAGAGTTTTGAACATTCATTCGCTTGAGTTATGCTAGAATTTTGCTAGAATTTTGTGAGAATATTTTGCTTAACCAAGCAGACTTTATACGTTACTGGTTGGTCGGTTTTCAACAGGAGTTTGGCGTGTTTCGTTTCGGCGAGCTGTTTCTTCACTCGTTCTCGTTCTTGTTTGGTCGGGATCACGTCGTTTTCTCGCAAGCAGTCCTCGAACGAATCCCTGTCCTCGCAGTGAAACAGGGCGACTCATCGCGTCTGTTTCTGCAAATCTTTCAGCACCAAGTTGAATTTCTGACTCAGAACCCAAACGCTGTGCTTCGTGTGCCAACCCGTGAAGGCCAGAGAGATGTTGTCGATGACGTAGCTGGCCTCGGTGCCGTCCGGCGTGATTATAACTTTGCCGTAGTCGTTGAACGTGAATTCATATTCCAGCCGGTCGCCCAGTGTGACCGAGCGGTATGCAAAACTGGTTCCCGTACGCCTCGGTGACGGCTTTGTCCCCTGCCGGCATCCCATTGAGCTTGTCTTGCGTGAAAGCTCTTCCCACACGGATGTCATTGGATTTGCAGGTAGCCCAACAAAGTCCTTGATACAACATGTTATTGCGTTCGTCGATGGTTATCCAGAGGTCCGTGTAACAGTAAAACACGTTGCTGTCGTCGATGCTCAGCACCTCGTTCCCGCTGATTTTGATGGTGGTTATCTTGATGATGGCTCGACCCAGGTCGTGCACAATCGTGCGTTTGTCATTTGTGGACTTCAAAGTGATGTGAAAAGCCAGTCGAGCAGTGCCGGGGACGATGACGTTGTTCGCACCCAGGTTTGGGAATCGAACCAGCAGCGTTTGGCTTTGATTGTGATTGGGCTTTGACACCGAGCGGCTCTCTCGATCATCGGAAAGGATCTACCCTAGATTTAGACGACACAGCAGCAGAGGATACCTCGTTCATGGGCGACACTGTGGGAAACGAACTTTTAATGTAGGCCGTGGACGAATATAACGATGCCTTAAAGCGGGATAAAAATTACGTCGAACCATTGGGTCGCGCCTATCTGAAGTTCAAAATCGACAACAAAGGGACGCTGCGATTGAAAGCCCATCCGGAGGTCGATCTCATGAATAAACACACAAGAAAACCATTAGCCCTGCCTACACTAGCCAGTCGCCGTGGCGG
Organism: Haliotis rubra; assembly: GCF_003918875.1. Lineage (NCBI taxonomy): Eukaryota > Metazoa > Mollusca > Gastropoda > Lepetellida > Haliotidae > Haliotis > Haliotis rubra. The sequence continues at coordinate 591,529 of NW_025766570.1, read as the reverse complement.
TAGTCAACTGATCCGCAACGAATTAAACCTGGGAGATTACGGCGACTCAAACTTCCGCCGAAGGTCGTCCGAGATCTGCAAAACGTAAGACCCGAACTCGGTGCTGGCACCGATCCGAGAGAAATGCCCAAGCATGCCAAAGAAGCGTCGGACAAATTGAAAAATTATTGAGTGAGTGAGTGAGTTAAGTTTTACACCGCTTTTAACAATATTCCAGCAATATCACGGCGGGGGACACCAGAAATGGACTTAACACATTGTGCCCATGTGGGGAATCCAACCCAGGTCTTCGGCGTGACGAGCGAAAGCCTTAACCACTAGGCTACCCCACCGCCCCCGAAAAATTATTGAACCAATACTGGGACGACCCCTTGCCCGGTTTAGAATTTCCCCTTAAGGAACTTCATGGTCTAGATGAAACCTTGAAAAACATGCGCGAAGAACTCGTGAACAACATGGGTAAACTGAACGAAATTGACGAGCACATCGCTCGTGAGAAAAAAAGAAAAAGAAAGAAAACTGGGCGACAAGGCCACGAAAAACATCGAGAAAAGATTGCGCGACCTGGAAGACGAGAGATGGACCTGATTGGAAGCCACTTCCTCCAACCGGGAAGCCCTCCGATCGTAAATCAGCTGCGTGCGCGAAACCATCGACAGAGTCTTGAATGAGGACACCACGTTGGCCGACAGGATCCGAACTCTGTTCCGGGAACAAGGGATCACCATCGCCAGCGTTCTGACGGCTTGGGTTTCATCATATCGATCCCTGGTGGTATCGCTGACGGGCGGCACACCACCAAGCCCAACACCAAAAAGCCCATCATCAGGCAACGTCAGAGACTGGATAAAAAACCTGTAGTCTTTCGTCGTCCTCAACGTTAGCCACAAACTGTGTCTGCGCGTCGTAAGCTGTCCCTTCACCCATGATGCTGGAACGTGTTTGCATCTGAGCGCCCAGCACGGCCCACACGTACTGACGACACCGACACGAGTAAACCCTTTCGAAGTGTCCAGCATGAACATTTTCCAAATTGTCCGCGCTCAAAACTCCAAACGCGGTAATCCTTGCTGTTGTCGAAAGCCATGTAATTGTCGTTCCACTCATTTGTCATGACATAATGATACGACTTGTAACCCCCAATCTTTCACCAGCTGTTTTCTGGCTTCCACGAGACACATGTTGTGAATGATGGGAATGCCCCCAAACCGTGGTTTCGACCTGGCAAACGCCAATCGACTGTTTTCGGATATAGTTCGAATTCACCGCAAAAGCGTTCGTACGCACGTCGATCATACGGATTGTTTACGGCATTCCACGCCTGGCCTGCGGAATCGGGGTGCTGATTTCTTTCAGGATACGTCTGATCTGGTAGTACACGTGAAACGAGAATAAAGACCGACTCAAAGTCACGTCGCACCGGGTGGTCGTGCACCACACGGCGAAATTGAATTGATTCTGCCAGAACTGCATCGGGTTGTTAAACCAAGCGTGTACCGTTTTCACCTTCGTGAATGAAAACCCGTAAAAAAAAATTGCGGGAGATCGGTAGAACTTATATTATCACTTTTAGTATAAAACACTCCGGGTTTGTTATATTAATTTTAGTATACATATCTACTTTCAATATGTACGTAATGCTTCCAGGAGTAACGAGCGGCTTGTCCGTTCAACTGCTTCACGCCATCGATAATATGTCGAGTCAGCTCGAAGTCGTGCTCTGCCATATCACCTACTACTCGTGATGGATCAACATCAGCGGCAGCAACAACAAGCTGTTCGTCAACGACAAACACAACCAAATAACGGACGGCTATTACAGCATGTGCTCGCTGAACGAAGAAATCTTCAAACCCGTGGGTGCCAAACTTAAAATGAATGACTCAAACGGCATGGTCGTGTTAGTCAACAACGGAAAAAACGACTTATGACTCACTCGTCTGTTTGCTAGAACGCTCGGGTTTATGTCAAACGACATACCACCGAAAACCACCATGACTGGCACAAAATTACCTATCTTATTCCATATCACAAACTGTGAATTCATCTCAATCAGCAGAGCACGACCGACAACGTTCAAGGCGAAAGACCTTCCACACTGCTTAGAGCCGTGCGGTGAAAACAGAAAAGTACAATGACGGCAGAACCGAATCATTTTCGTCGCGGCAGTACAAGAAATTAACCAGAGGCACCATCACGGAATTGAAAATATCAGCTTTGGACATTAAACACGATCCCATAAGTATTGGATATCTCAGTGCGACGCTGCACATACGACAATGACAGAGTCTCAAGGTCCAGGAACACACATTCTAAAATGCGCCAACATAGCGATCTCCGACCTCGGGGACACGCGCGCATTCGACAAACCTGGAGTTGATGGCGAACTGTACGCCTTGCAACTGAAAAACAACATTTACAAACGCATTGAACTGCCGCCGGTAGCAAGAACAACAACCCAGGCAATTATAGGCGTAAACATTCCCTCTTGGTTGTGATAGCCTTTTCCTCCGTCACTTGGTGATGTGTTACAGACTCCCTTAGATAAAAATAAAAAATTAATAACAAAGGGAGGTAATCCTTACCTAGATAACCCTTGCTCCCTTCGGATTACTTCCCTTGAATGCTCTCCTGCCAGTGACTCTCTACCCATGTCATATTTTCCTCTGTACTCACTGAGTGAGCACGTGTTTTCAAGACTTCCTTGGATGCAACTTTTTGTTCAACTTCAATGTTCTACAGTATATTTAGGTTAGTACTGTCGCATTGTGTTAAGGCAATTGTTTTTTTGCTATCTCACTGTATAATTGACTTTAATTTCCAGTGAAAACTTGTCTAAATTTTTGCCGCCATTTTGTTAGGCCACGTGCGTTCTTGAGTTATGTCTCAAAAGAAATGTTTGGGTTGTCAACGTTTGCAACCTGACAAAGATCCTCATTCCTTGTGTTTGGTGTGTTCTACTGATCCTCCATGTGCATTAGCTACGCGTTGTCTGTTGTGTAAGGACTTATCTGAAATAGACTGGAAATCTATGAACGACGCTAGACTTCGCGACAAAAAACGTAAATTGCCGCCATCTGAACAACCAAAAAAATCCAGCTACTCCGGATTGTGCTCCTCCCCCACCTGTGCTGGATTATAATTCCCTTTCGGCTATGTTGGTGTCATTTAGGGAGGACATTAATTCCTCTTCTGGTTCGGCTTTAAACGATCTGGAAAATAGGAGTTTTTCCAAAATAAAGGAGTTAAAATGTTCTATTGTTGCTTAAAAAATGGAATCTCAATCTTCTCAGGAACCACTTGTAACTGATAACCGTCGGTCTTTCACGGAAAATACCACGGCAAACTTAACTCAAACTGAAGAGTCGTTGGTACCCAACTGGCAACGTTTGCTAAGCTCCGGAAGGTCAAAGCGGGAATGTGCATACTAGATAGGAGGGGATTAACCACCTCGCTCACCAGCGATGGAAGAATCTGCAGCCTTGCCTCAGCGACCCTACAGGGACAAAGGCTTCCCCCGGGAGATGGAATTCTGTGGGGTCAGGCTCTTGCAAAGGGACAGTGACCTGAATCAGAACTTCTTCAGCTATGCGTTCGCAGACCTGCCTCAGGGACGACCCGAAGAAGTACAAGACCTCCCCCTCTAAACCCTCCTCCTCATCCTCCATGTCTACCTCCTTACGCTCCTCAGCAACTGAACTCTCATAATCAAGAGAGGTCACTGAGGGCAGCATGGAGGCAGAGCATGAAGGTCTCAAAAGGTCGATTAGGGCCAGAAGGCCCGAGTCTTTAATTCTGTTGATGTGACAGCTGTGGGGCTCATCCATCCACAGACCAGTCTTCCAGATGAGTGCTTCATCCCTTGAAATAGGTGCAGTTCGAGATTCTGCTCAGTTAAAGTATAATGAAATGAGTTGTTCACTGATTCTGCCCACCACTGTTTTGTAGACTGAGGAAATAATGAGTTGCACATCCTACAAACTTCCTGTCCATGAATCATTGTTATATTCTGAGCCTTTAACTCTTAAATTGCTGATGTGCTAACTGTGTTGATCATCTGACCACAACTCGAGACAGTCTGATCTTCCAGATGATCACATAATGCTTGGAACAGTGGAGTCTTGCATTCAGCTCCGATAAAGAGGCTCCTTTGCAGGTTGCACCAAAGCCCTTTACCAATGTCCCAAACTTTGGCACTCTTTGTGCCAAATTTCATCTTGTTACAACATATGGACATTGGAGTTGTCACAAACATGTAACGTTTTTAGAGTAGGTAACAGTACAATAGATATCATCACATTTTCATCACTCATCCTTGAATTTATTCTTACAGTGATACATGATATGAAAAAGACTTTAAAAAAATAACAGAACAAAAAAGCATTTAGTGAAAATGCCAAAATTACTTTTCAAATCATGTTAACTGTGATTGTGAACTTACACACTGGTCATTTGGTACATGTAGCCCTTCTTCATATTTCCTCAAATATTTCCTCAGGTTATGATCTGAAGGATCACCTTGACCACGGACATGACTGGTCAATGTGTCAAAATAATTTTCATCTGTTACAAAGAGATATACATAATATCCCCCTGAGATGTCCAAGTGTCAGGTATATTGAAGTGGTTTCAAAAACAAAGTATGGTGGTTGTTAAATTCAGACAAATCCTCACAGCAAACCACCAGTAATTTCATTTCAGACATTCTTACAGACCAGAGGCTGAGGTACTTGTTCAGCTGATATGAGACCAATAATTGCTAACATTGGAAGATGTCATTTTCATCTGGAAAGCTTGTGTAGTGTTTAAGGGATCAAGATGATGGATCCTTTGCAGAAAATGGGGACAAGTTGATAAGAAATATGAGAAAGCATCAGCCAGTCTTTCCTAATCAGCTTCAAATCAAGTTCAAACTGCAACAAGCTTACCTTCACAACTTTGTTCACAGCTTCAGCATACAAAAGATGGTATTCCACAGGGTCATTTGGAATATCGTGAACATGCCGGTACACTCTTTTCTTGAACACCAGTTTTGCATCACTTCCTCCTAATGCTAATTTTGGGCCCTTCTTGTTCACTGTTTCATATTTGCTTGGTTGTGCTGACAGTCTATCCAAGCTAAACAAATAAAATCAAAGTTTAAAGACAAAAGCTAAACAAGAAGACAAAGGCACTGATATGCCTGTTTGTGAATATCACAAACTGAAATACATGTATGGGATATATCATATCAAACCACTGGGAAGTCCTGGCGTTCTTTCGACTGACACTTGTAGAATGCCTTCTATTTGGGTGGCCCAGTCATCTAAGAAGTGGGTTCAAATCCCAGTTATCCCCAGTTTCCAGTTCAGATATTTCAACACCATACCCTATGCTCATGTGACTCAGAGACTTACATTACTCCAGACTTTGCTCCCACATCAAGCTGACACACCCTACAAAGACTCACTTACTGTTTAAATGATTTTTCTTCTGAACAATCCTATTTTGTTTGTTGTTTAATGCGACACTCAGCAATATTTCAGCTGCATGACAGCAGTCTGTAAATAACTGAGTTGGAATAGAGTGAGTGAGTGTGTTTAGTTTTACGCCGCACCCAGCAATATTCCAGCTATATGGCGGCGGTCTGTAAATAATCAAGTCTGGACCAGACAATCCAGTGATCAACAGCATGAGCATCGATCTGTGCAAATGGGAACCGATGACATGTGTCAACCAAGTCAGCGAGCCTGACCACCCGATCCCATTAGTCGCCTCTTACGACAAGCGTAGTCGCCTTTTGTGGCAAGCATGGGTTGCTGAAGACCTATTCTACCCCGGATCTTCACGGATCAGTTTGGAATAGACAACCCAGTGATTGCCATCATGAGAATACCAGTACCATTAACAATTCCTGACTGCTTCCGTGGTGTAGTGGTTAGAGCGTCCGCCCGGAGAGCAGAAGGTAGCGGGTTTGATCCCCGACCGCGTCATACCAAAAGACGTTAAAATATGGTACTTGTTGGTCCCTGCCCGGTGCTCGGCATTACTGGGTACAACAAGGACAGGTCAGCTCGGAGTCAGTATAATGTGTCTGAGTGGGCTATTCATGCTTAACTGTGGCATGGTATCTCAGTGAGCTGGCACTATAAAACCAGCTAAAGTCTGGGCTAGTACAAGCAGTCACACATACGCATGCATGTCGTCACATGAGCGAAATATTCCCACCTCACCTAAACAATTCCTAATTGGCATGCAACAATTTGTTTGTTTATTTTAGACACATGATTGCTGCCTGTACATACACCCTGTAAAACGCACCAGCGATAAGATGTTTGCTAGTGGCCGTTACAGTTTGGTATGTACAGAGTAATGGCTCGCTACGGCTAAAACTACTTTTAACCATGTGATCTAGCCACACAAATTGAGTAAGTCATGATCAAGCCAAACGTTATGCTTTTTGAAGGCAAATGTATCGGATTTTGATAGCATAATAATAATGTAATAACCTGATCTAAAAATCTGACCAAATTTTACATGAACTGTGTAAAGATTAGATGTTATTTGGTGTGTTTGGGCATCAAATGGAAAATAATGTCTGGTTTTAATTGTCAAAACAACATACATTTCACAAACCAATGTAATACCAGGTGACAAGTATTACGATATGTATGTGTGCAATTGGGTGTGGATTATTTCAATTACCGGTAAATAGTGAAGTTACAGACGCATTTCTAATTTGAGAGGCTACAGCTTGCTACACGTGGAGACACGTTTGCTAGTGGCAAATTGTTTTGGTTCATAAGGTTTGTCTTAGAAGAGTGTGAAAAGTGAAATATTCATACACCAGTTTGCTGTTTTGATGGCCAGTGGAGTAGATTCGTGGTTAGAAGTCATGATGACAAGCCACTGATCCTATTGCAATTACAGAAGGATGTTTTTGAAGACTCCAAAAGTACAAAGAAACCAACAATTCTAAAAGAAATCAACATGTGAAATGTCTTTCTGGTATCAAATTACGAAGAACCGCTACAGAAAGTAAATAGAGACATGTAATACCGCTGTATCACTGTACATGGTTTACAGAGTTCAAAGAAACCTTTTGTAATGGCAAAAGATTTATTGCAGAAGAAAGTTCCTGACACCGGGAATAGCATAGATGATAATATATAAGGGGATGATGATTTCAGTGACAAAGAAGGTGTAAATATGAGCATTGACATTCTCCCAAACAATGTCTTGAGTGTGCCTGATGACAAAACTTTGAAGGATTTGCGTGATGCAGGAGAGGAACAGAGCTATGTAACCGTATGACATCAGGTGAGGATGGGCATGAGGACCTTGTCACGCTAGATCGTTCTGATACCACTGAGGATCAGGAAAGTGAATCTTTGAGGGCAGTGGTCTCTGAAGTCAAGACCACACACAGGAAGGCAGAAGAGTAGGTCAATCTGATATATTTGTCACTTCAGAAGTATCGGAATGAGAACCGCAAGCCTACAAGGAAGAATCATCTCGGTATCAGTGACCTGCAATTTGTAGAGGTATTCAGTTCCCCCAAATGCCTGTGTCAGATATTAAACAAGAAAGAAATGCAGCTTTGTTTACAATATTTGATGGTAACCATCTTAGGAAAGACCCATCGCTTGAAGAGTGTGTTAAGTCAAAAGTTGTATGATGTGGTTAATAACAAATTTGAACCAACCACAAAAGCAAGAAAAACTAAGTCTCCTCAACCATTGAAAGTGTTGTGCAAGAACGTAGTGTCCAAGTTCCAAAAGACCACTCTGAACATTATCTGGGCTCATGAGATGTATGCTACCCGATATGCAGAATGGCAATCCACATCTCTCTTCAGAAATGATGTAAAAGTTGGTGATTCAGATATTCCAAGGTTTTAGTATTCAAAACCGAAATGTCAACCAAAAAGTACAGATCCACAGTTTTGTATACTTGATTCTCACAATATGCTCACTTGTGTTAAGGTCTGAAAGACAGGAATACCAGATTCCAGCATTAAGTGATTGGCTTCGGTGACAATCGCGAGAGAATGCAAGTCAAATGGAACCGGGTTGAATGTGTTTGTTGAATATACCGTTATTTTGACAGCTGAATGTACTAAATGTTAATGTATTGATTTCACTATTGTGGTGACCATTAGCAACCAGTAACAGACACCATAGCAAACTGTATTTTTGCACATGGCTTACCATTAGTGACCGAAGCATTAAATTTATCAAATGTTGTGAATATTATGTCATATCAGCCTTTCCCGACATATTACGGTCAACAATCATGTTATGGCAATGCTTCGTGAAAATAGATATACAAGTTGAATTTCTCTTTACGACAAATTTGGATAACAATAACCAAACAAAATCGAAAGCATCAACACTGTTTGGAATCAAAGGGTCAAAAATTCGTAAATTCACATTTAAAACAACTACATTCTCATTTTCAAATACTTCATCTCAATACTGGCTATGATTGACAAGATTTTTACAATGTAGTGTATAAATGTGTTAAAATGTACCTGTCACTGTGACGCAACCAATGTTATTCAGCCGTAGTGAGCTGTTACTTTGTACACAGCAAACCATAACGGCCACAAGCAAACGTCTTATCGTTGGTGCGTATTACAGGGTGTGATATATCTGAGTCTCTATCTATCTGATAAATCAATGATTGATATAATGAGCAGCATCCACGCAATCTGCATCCTGTTCATTGGATCCTTATCACTGTTCAAATTTGCCCGGGCATAGGTCACTAATTAAGTACTCTCACCACAGGGTAATTTGATGTTGGGTATGAAGTCTAAAATACATAAAAGGTTGCATGAGGAAAGAGAGAACTGATAAAAGTATTACCCATAAAAAAAATATAAAAACCCATTCAGACATAGTAACTTCTTTTCATGGAAATGTGTAAAATTGGTCCATGGCATTGCAGCTTAACACTAAGTTTCTGTTGCAGTCAAGACAAGTCAAGTCTTTTATTTTGTATGAAGGCCTTCGGCCCATATACAAAAAGTTATTACAATGATGAATGCTCCATGGGTACACTATAAACATGCTAAATTTAACATAAGAGTCATGATGAAATACAAATATATTATCCATTAACCAGCCGCTGTCGTAGCTCAAAGCTCAAACATAAATATTTACAAAGATTATTTAATAACTCAGTGATGTAGAAGATAATAATTGATTAAATTTATAGGTAGACAGATTGTCGTTGTACATTTGTGGTAAATAGCAATTTCTTCAGTTATTATAGCATTCACATATAAGTATAAAGTGAAATTCATCTTCTATTCCTTTATTACATATGGGGCAAATATGTTGATTAAAATCAACTCCCAACCACATTCCCTCATTAACCTTTAATTTTAAAATGCCCGCTCTGATCCTAGTAAGAATATTTCTGTGTTTCTTATTTCTTAACATAGTTAAATATTTTTCTGGCTCTAAAAGGCTTTTAAATAGTCTGTACAGCTTATACCTTGAACTTTCTTCAATTGTACTATTCCATGACTATATAAACATGTCAACTGCAACTTGTTTAAACATTTGAAGAAACTAGGATTCATTACCAACACCTTGAAATAACCAAACATACCCAAATCTATATGAAAACAATAAATTACGCACAGATGAAACATAGTTATCATAACCACAGTTATCGTAATACATTACTGTTGCAGTCAGTTCTGCATAGACAAAGGAAAAGGACTCATTCAAAAATATAAAATCCAACTACATTTCAATTACCCTCACAACCTGCAACATAAAACAAATTTTAATCATCTGTTTTCAACAACATAACTTAAAACCTATCTCGATACTGAATATGACACATTGTGCAGAAAATCCAGTCACAAAACTCAGAACACAATCCACAGACGCTTTGATAAAGATGAAGGACATCTGACCAATTGCCATCAACATGACACACACAAAATTCTCTGTGTGAAAATAACAAGCATCCAAGAAGTTTAGCATTTTTATTGATAATCTGTTCAGCTCGTTCTAAACAAAACAATAATTCTAAGATGCCTAGCGGTTAGAACAATCAAAAAAATAATAATACATTATCAGACAATAAAGGTATAGTTTTTTGATGACGTAACAATTGAATGACGTTATCCCGTCACTGCGCCATTCTAGTGTGCCCCCTCGTAATCGAACCATTTTACATTACGTCACAATGTAAGCGATGTCACGATGCATGTCAGTTGTCATCGCCTCATACGGCCTCCTACAGTAAACTACACCGTTGCATCCAGTTTCTTGGTTTGCTGTTGCTTCACGCAGCTAACATCACTGGTGGAAACATTACATTTATGTTTGACGACGGTTAAAATGTGTCAATTCGACTCACAAGGTTTCAGCGACACGGTAACGTTCGCAATGTTTACATTCCCACAATGCAATCGTGGAATGTCGCTTGACTACTCAGCTTCATTTGGACGTACTGTACTTACGTTGGTAGTAGAAATGCGACGTTCATATTGCCCCATATGGTTTACATTAATGACAGATGTAATTAAAATAATTCAGAGAAGATATTTAATCCGAACGTAAACCATCATCCAACTGTTATAATTTCTTTTTTTCTGGCAACGTTCATCTTAACGTAGGGGGGCAGACACATCAATAGAACAGCGCGCCAGTTAGCCCTGTGCGAGGATTCGTAATTTAGGTCACCGTCGTTTGTTTTCTGCCTTAAATTAATCGTAATTATCGACGAATGAACTGTAAACAACGTTTTTGGCCTCTCTTGTACCATTCGCCCGAACACATCCCTACAGCCCTGATTTCCAGAGAGCCCCAGTAAATTAAAGTCTTGCGACTCTAATCTGGCCAGTCCCTGCTTGGAAACCATCTCACAGTCACCATGCAGATGAAAGGGAAACCGGCTCGATTAATTCAACTGTTTTAACGCCCAGTTCCAAACGACATTGAATGACCCTCGCTCAAGGATGTGTCTGACAACACATCCAAATCCACTGGAATTCAGTATTTATACTTCACTGATGTTGTTCTGAAGACATTTAGGTTTTCATTTAAACTGCTCGCTCAATCACACCCAGTGCAAACTGGTCGTATCACCTGAATACACCCGGGAAATGAGTGCAAGTGAAATACGAAGTAGGTTTGCATATATAAGACGGTGGTCAACGATACACCGGCCCATTCGTTGCTATTTCCCCGTTCGTCCGTTCGTGCCATTCGGTTTTAGGCATTGTTAGAATTGTAAGTTCATTTGCTCTTGTGGCGTTATGTAGCTTTTGAGCGTTACATTGTTGTTAGAATAGTAGTGTCTAGAGGTAGACAATTAGCAGTATTTATAGTCCATGGGCTGATATAGGTGACCCTCCCCCCACCAGGGGAATTTTGAAGACTATATTTTTTTGAAAGCTTATCATATGTACATTCAAATTCCAGGTGTTTGCAGGCTGGGTGCAGGGGATTTTTCCCGCAGTGACCCCCCAAAGGGGGTCAGGGTGGGAAAAATTTGGGAAAATTAGTTTTTGCTTTTTTTCACAAAATACATTCTAATAACTGCTTTCTATCAGGAACTATAAAATATTTAAGGTTTATTGATTAGTTACAGGTACAGGAAGACATTTACTTTGAAAAATGCATTGCGTCTAAGGGAAAAATTAAACTTTATAGCTGTTTTTCTACACTTTCTAGTGGGCAATTGTTTTAAGGAGGTATTCTTGTTGTAATAGCTCTAAAATGATCAAAATTAATGTTACAGCTATACTTAAAGCATGAAAAGACTTTGAGATGGTTTATTGTAGTCTGGGTGCTGGGGATTTATCATGCCCTGACCCCCCAAGAGGGGGGGCCAGGGGTAAAAATTTGGATAAATGAGTTTTTTTCTTTTTTTCACAAAATACATTCTAATAACTGCCCTTCATCAGGAACAATGAAAATATCTAACATTTATTATTTAGTTAGAGGCACAGGAAGACTTTAAATTTGAAAAATGCATTGTGTCTAAGGGGGAAATCAGACTTGAATGCTGTTTTTCTACACTGTCTAGTTGGCTGTTGGTTAAAGAACGTACTATTTCTTCAATTGCTTCAAAATGATCAAAATTAATGTTACAGCTATACTTAAAGCATGGTGGTTTATTCTCACTTTGGCTTTTTATAACATTGAGTTACCATTACTTATATTTATGTACCTTTATGCCGAATCATCAGATTGTGTCCAGAAGACTCTCAATCTCAACTTCGTCTGAATCCTCCGTTCTACTCAAATCTAAGATCTTGCTGGATATTTTGCCTGTCAACTCTTGTGGAAGGATGTTGCCTATGGTCCATTGACATTTCAGAGCATTTACTCCCCCTTTCAGCCACCCATAGCGCACAGGGTGAGCAACACTAGGGTGATTCTTGTCTGCACTGACCAAGATCAAGGCCAGGTGATCGCACGCTGCATGTGCATGTGTAGGGAGTCTCCGCAAGGTGGAAGGAGTCTCATGTCTACATCATCATAGCTTGTCATAGTCTGTCCTCCCTTGGGTTTTAACTTCTTCATGAAGATTTGGTAGCGAGCCTCATTTACATCGTTTGTGACTTGACCATACATATGACAGACAAATGAGTCCAAAGACCTCAACAAGTCAGTAACTATCTCATCAGAAAGTCCTATCTTGGATAAAGCATTCACAAATTCAGGGTGAGATTCGAGAAGCTCAATGGGGAGAACTTTGCCGCATTTGACAAAGGCACTGGTGGTATCACGTCCTGTAAATGCATGAAGGGCTGGCTGGACATTACACAGAGTGGACCCTATCAGATAGATGATACTTTGTACATCCAGAAGTCATCGTTTGTCACCAGTGCCTTTGTCAAATAGAACAGAAGTTTTCACCATTTGAACAACCTTCAGAAGCAGAATCAACACATCTGTATCATCTGATCATATCACAACTTGTGCAGCAGAAGGATGCTGAGCATCAACATGCAAAACGTGAAGAATGATTCTAGTTTCTGCTTCTTAATGTGATGAACACAAAGCATTCTCTGGAGTGACAGATACTGATTCGCCATCTAAAAAGCCAAAGTGAGAATAAACCACCATGCTTTAAGTATAGCTGTAACATTAATTTTGATCATTTTAGAGCAATTGAAGAAATAATAGGTTCTTTAACCAACAGCCAACTAGACAGTGTAGAAAAACAGCATTCAAGTCTGATTTCCCCCTTAGACACAATGCATTTTTCAAATTTAAAGTCTTCCTGTGCCTCTAACTAAATAATAAATGTTAGATATTTTCATTGTTCCTAATAAAGGGCAGTTATTAGAATGTATTTTGTGAAAAAGAAAAAAACTCATTTTTCCAAATTTTTACCCCTGGCCCCCCTCTTGGGGGGTCAGGGCATGAAAAATCCCCAGCACCCAGACTACAATAAACCATCACAAAGTCTTTTCATGCTTTAAGTATAGCTTTAACATTAGTTTTGATCATTTTAGAGCTATTGAAACAAGAATACCTTCTTAAAACAATTGCCCACTAGAAAGTGTACAAAAACAGCTATAAAGTTTAATTTTTCCCTTAGACGCAATGCATTTTTCAAAGTAAATGTCTTCCTGTACCTATAACATATCAATAAACCTTAAATATTTTTATAGTTCCTGATAGAAAGCAGTTATTAGAATGCATTTTGTCAAAAAAAGCAAAAACTAATTTTCCCAAATTTTTTCCACCCTGACCCCGTTTGGGGGTCACTGCAGGAAAAATTCCCTGCAACCAGCCTGCAAACACCTGGAATTTGAATGTACATATGATAAGCTTTCAAAAAAATATAGTCTTCAAAATTCTCCCAGGGGGGGAGGGTCACCTATATCAGCCCATGGACTATTAGTAGTTTCATTCCAATTTCATTTTCTTCATTCAGAATCACTTAAGAGAATCACGTTTAGTTACTTGTAAATCATCCATAGTTTTCTCACTGGTAATAGTTGTCACGTTTAGTTCCTTGTTAAGGCCAAAGGTAAGTTCAAAATTTTAGTCGATTAGGTTTTCAGTTACATAGCATAGCTCTGCAACATTGTTTATTTCAACTGCTCAACATTTGGTAGCAGAGCGTGCTTTCTCTGGTTAGAATATTCAGTTAGTTTGTATTAGCATTTAGTTCAGTTAGATTAGTTTAAGACATAGAAATAGTTACTGTGAAATAACTATTCACTATGTCAGATTCCAAGCAAACTGCTGGGGCTATGGTAGAGGTTGCTCCCGGCGACATAGAACCGAGAATAGCCAAACTTAAGCATCAGAAGACTGTATCAAAGTCAGCTTTAACTAAAGCAAAGAACAAATTGTTGAATTTAGTTGAGATTGAGACTCCAGATCGTAAAAACAATCAGGAATGCCATAGACCAGGTTAGTTCCCTGCAGAGCAAGGCTATAGGTATCATAGTTGAGTAATTAGAGGCTTACAACTTGATTGGTGACTCTGACAAAGTTCAGGAAACTAGTAAGGAAATTGGAACTGTTGAAGATGAGATTCAACTGGCCATTGATAATGCTGAAGGGTTTCTTAGAACCAATGCACCTGTTAGTTCAGATGCAAATAGCATTAAGTCTGGAATATCAAGGTTATTTCATTCTGACGTAAGTCATTCGCATGAGAACTGTAAAGGGATTTCCTCTACGAAATGGTTCCTGTGTTACTCAAGGTGACAAACCTCCTTCACCCAACATAGGCTGTGTTCCACAAAAATGTAATTTTTAGAGTAAAATTGATATTTTATACTTATCCTGACTCATGAGGTAAGCCCTCCCATCCTCCCGACATAACACTTTGGATTTCCCTGTAAATTCAAATGTTGGGCTCAGTGTATGAGGAGAGAGTGAGGCACATGGGTAGAGGTGGCGCCCTCGTTCCCGCGCTTGTGGAAGGGAGGTAACTCGTGGTGAGTACTAATTAGTGATTTTACATTGAAGGGAGCTTCAATTAGGGAGATACAAGTGTTCCACTATGTTCGCAAGAAGAAGAAGACAAGCAAAAAGAGCATGAGTCAGGATAAGTATAAAATATCAATTTTACTCTAAAAATTACATATTTTTCCTTATCCTGACTCATGCTCTTTTTTGCTTGTAGAATCCTATGGAAAAGGAGGTGGGAATATATAATACTTTGGATTTTAATAATTAGTGATTTGAACTGTGATGATTGTAATAACCCTATGGGAACTTCATAAAGGCACTGAACTGATGAATTCCTGCTGCTAACTTATCAGCTGCCATATAAAGGTTATTACAATGTACTTATTATGATAAAGTATATATAACATTAATACAATGCTTAAGACTAATAGACTTAAGCTTGTTAATATGCTAGTATAAACTCCTTAGAGTTTGTTAGCTAAAATACTTTAAGATATAACATAGTACTAAGCTTAAGATATGATTAAACTTAAGCTAATTATATAATAGCAAAACTCTTTAGAGTTTGTTAGCTAATATACTTATATGATATAGACATAGTGCTGAGCTTAAGATATGAATAAGCTTTAGCTACATATATAATAGCAAACTCTGTAGAGTTTGTTAGCTAATATATTTTTACAATATGAGTATAGTAGTGTGCTTAAGATATAATTAACTTAAGCTACATAAACAATAGCCAAAACTCTGTAGAGTTTATTAGCTAATAGACTTATAATGTAACCATAGCACTAAGCTTAAGATATGATTAGACTTAAGCTAAATGTATATAGCAAAAAAACTCCTTAGAGTTTATTAACTAATATACTTTTTATGTTATAAACATAGTACTGAGCTTAAGATATGATTAAACTTAAGCTATATACAGTCAGACCTCGTTAATACGAACACTTTGGTTTTTTAAAAAAAACGTTCGGATAGTGAAACGTTCGTACTGCTGAAACCACAGTATATGCACCGAGTTACTTCCCCTTGATATCTTTCCTTACTATCGAGACTCTGAGGTCATAGATGAAGCCTATGTTTATGAAGGAAATTATAATCCTACTGTTGATAAATATGAAGTTTATTTTTATAATGTTATTCAAAAACTATGGCGATTTTTTTCCATTTGTGACATGTCATAACATGCCAGTGCCTTTTTCTTTTATATTTTCATTTTTACGTCATCAGAAAATTATTATAAAAAGATTTCTTAAATAATATGTATGGTTGCCTATTTCCCGATATCAGTGGCTTTCCGCTCGGTAACATGACATAACAACGGAAAATACCTCCGTTTTCGAAGCGTCGTATGAATAGCATGGGAGGCGAATCGTTTGATGTCGGGTATAGTTCGAAAGCTCTGAAGATCAACAACATCACTGAACCCTTGCCGAGAGTATTTTCACAGTTGTAAGAAGCGATTTTATTGGATAAAAATTGGTTTCTAATGGCGCTTTTCGCTACAGTCTGCTATAAGGGTCGTGATTGGTCAAAATCAGACCACGTGACCTAAGGCAGCCAATCATATCACGGCAATGGATATCGTCCCTCGTAAAACAAAAACTTTTAGATTTAGGCGAAAGTTTTGGGTAAAATAATGCTATTTTGAACATATTAAGCAAGAAATGCAGCTACCTATTAGTTTATTCAATTTACATCGTTACTTTGCTCTTTGACAATGTTACTGTGGACCAGCTGCGAAGCATGTGTCCGAGAATCGTTGTTTTCAATAACATTGCGAAAAATAGTTTATAATTTTAATTCGGTACCGAGCATATATTTCTGGATTGAAGTCTTTCCCAAAACAGTGTGTTCGTCGAAATTTCCCTATCACTTATGATAAAGGGATCAAAGGGATGAGTCGCTACGTCGCTAAACAAACAACGTGTCACTTTGAGTGGACAAGTCAGCAGCGCGGTCAACTTCAATCGTTCGGATTAACGCAGCTGTTTACAACTTAATTAGTCCAATCCGTTCCGACTGACCAGCGTTCGGAGGCGGAAACTGAATCATCGGACTAACGAGGTGTCAATTATATACAATATATAGGGAGATGATTTGGTGCCCGGTGAGTAGCGTTCGGAAGTCGGTGGATTCGGATTAACGAGGACCGGATTACCGCGGCCTGACTGTATATAAAAGCAAAACTCCGTGGAGTTTGTTAGCTTATACATTTTATAATGTAACCATACTGCTTAAGATATGATGAACTTAAGCTAATTATATAATAGCAAAAACACCTTTAGAGTTTGTTAGCTAGAATACTTATATGATATAAACCTAGTATTGAGCTTAAGATATGAAGGAAAACCTTAAGCTAAATATATAATAGCAAAAAACCTTTTAGAGTTTTGTTAGCTAATATACTTATATGATATAAACATAGTATTGAGCTTAAGATATGAAGGAAACCTTAAGCTACATATATAATAGCAAAAACTCCGTAGAGTTTGTTAGCTAATACATGTTATAATGTAACCATAAAGCTTAAAATATGATGAAACTTAAGCCAAATAGCAAAAAACTCTTTTGAGTTTGTTAGCTAATATACTTATATGATATAAACATAGTACTGAGCTTAAGATATGAATAAGCTTAAGCTACCTATATAATAGCAAAAACTCTGTAGAGTTTGTAAGCTAATATATTTTTACAATATGAGTATAGTACTATGCTTAAGATATAATTAACTTAAGCTACGTATATAATAGCCAAAAACTCTGTAGAGTTTGTTAGCTAATGCATTTATAATGTAACCATAGTACTACGCTTAAGATATGATTAACTTAAGGTAAATATATAATAACAAACTCTGTAGAGTTGTTAACTTATATATTGTATGATGTAATAATCATAGTACTGTGATGATAAAAAAGAACTTATGCAAATTATATATAGCATGTAGCTATTTAGTACTGTTATAAGATAAGTAGAAATCTGTAAGATTGACTTATCTTGTCCGAGGAACTGTCCACTGTTGTGCGAGGACCATGGGACCGAATTGGTGGATACCTGAGACGTCTTCGGCGGTGATATCTCTCAGATAATGGTTGGCAACCACCATATCGGATCTCCAGAAATAACCCCTCCATTATTTCAAATAACATTTGTGTAGATCAATTGTAGAAGTAAACGCTCTAATATCATGAGTATTAGAAGCTCATGGAGGGTCGGATCGGGTCCATCAGTCTTGTAGGCACGTAGTATGACAGTTCTGATCCAAAAGGAGATGGAAGTACATGAGACTTCAGTCTGCGTAATTTGATGATAGAGGAAATAATCTGATGCATTTTTCCCTCCTGTTTGGTTCGGTGGAGATAAATTTACAGTGCTCTTGCTGGCCATCGTGATAGAATCATCGTATCATGAAGTCCAAGTATGTCATCCAGGCGTGTTCATAAACCTCACTTGTGAGGTGTTGGAGTACTAATTCAGATCCCCAAGTTGGAGCGTGAAACTTCCGTTTTAATTCTCCAATCAGAAAGTTTAAGTAGGTTTACTAACCATCTAGTTGTGTTAGTAGCTTGATGATGAAATTCAGCTGTAGTCTGAGACGCTGTGGATTTAGATCCACTTGCATCCCGTCGTCTAGGTAAATTCGCTGCGAAGTCCTTGACGATGTAGGTACACAACCAGGTGTGTCTGTCCTCGTTGAACTATGTAAAGTCGCCTGACTGCCGTGCCCTCGTCCTAACTTGACGGGGAGGTCTCTAACCTGAAGAAAGCAGCCCAATCATGAAGGTTCAGATTAACTGGACTGTAAGGAGGCTTGCTCGTTCACTGATATATAGTTGTCACTTGTAGCGTAAGTGTTGAACTGTGAACTAAGATCGACCTCTGCGTGGAGTCGTTGTCCATCATGGTCCAATCAGAACAAGGCATTTTGATTCTGTAGAATACCAGCTGTGATGTCACCGGTGTAGCAGGAAAAACCTTGTATAAAATCTTGCCGTCGTTGATATTAGCATAATCGTCGGTCTTCACCGTAGCTTCGAAGTTACCCGAGTGACCACGTGTTTGAGGGTTAATGGTAAACGCCTAGCGAAACCTCCGGTATGAAATACCTCGCTCTGTAATATTAATGCTGGGTAGGTTATTTTCCTGGCTGTCGTGAAAGTAACTTCAGTTTTGAATATAATTCCGACTTCCTTATATAAAGGTACAATAAACTTGCAAGTTGTCAGCTTGTAGACTGTATACATGAATGTATCGTCATAATTGTAGAATTAAAGCTGAACTTGTTGTACATATTACTTCTCAGAAAACGTTGACGATAAAGAGTTTTACTCGCTGTAACAAGGCTGCTGTTAATTTCGATATTGAATTGTCTGCAGATCTGCGTAATGGTCACGCATGTAGATAATCGTATCGTAGTCCGGGATTGCATATTCTAGCAATCTATACGGAAAGTTGATTTCTGTGAAGATCTATGAAACGTCGTTGACTAATTAATATAGCGACGTTTTGTGTTGTAAATAGCCTGTGCAATTGTCTTCGCGTAGGCTTATAGACGGCATATGGCATACAGCTGATAGACAACTTATGCGATGTCTTGAACGGACTGACGAGTAGCTATATATGACAAGTGGCTAGTATATGGAGACCTTGGAGGATACTTCCTCGGTGAACGCCGGAGACTTCACGAAGCTCTCGAAGTATCCCTTCTAGATCTTCTGGGTGAAGTAGACTTGGAGCCACTTAGCCTTCGCGACCTTCGCGAAGGTATCGAGTCAGAGCCCGATCAGTATATATATATATGTAATTTTTAGAGTAAAATTGATATTTTATACTTATCCTGACTCATGCTTGCTTCGGCGAACGACCTCTGTGTTCAACAGGATGTGGGGTCGGCGAAGCGCTACTCCTCCGTGACGTCCCTTGTAACTGGTGAGGCTCTAGTTCCTTCGTGGAGGCGGCCTGGGACTTCCTTAGCGAAGTGTCTAGAGTCCGAACAATATATGAGCGTTAGCTTCATACAGGGTGTGGTTCTTGCTGGTTCTGCATAAGTAGAGCCGAGTAGATCATCCTATCATCTTCAGAAGTCGTGTCACGAAATCTGGTGATAAGAATCTCATTGATCGTTCTAGATCTATTAAGGCCAAAGAACATACGCCTCTGGCGTTTGAACTTTCATGGCTTTATGGTAGGTTGTGTCCACATTCTGTGGCACCGCAGCAATCGGGTCGATCGGAGGTAAGGTGATGGCGTCTGCATCGTCTTCCTTCATCAGGTATGTCTGCGCCGAGTTGCCACTCTTGGTTGTTTACCATCCAATATCATATCTCAGCGTCTGAGAAAATGATGCCTCCATCATCTTCTATCCCAGCATCGCTGATGAGAGGTTGATGCTCTTCTGATGGTGGACTGTGTGTTTCTATCTCTATGTCGGGTGACGCTCGGGGAGACCTGACTGTAGACTTGTGTGCAGACTTGTGTGGTGACCTGTGAGGTGATCGACGTGGTGATGTACGAGGAGATCGGCGTGGTGAACGGCGAGGAGATCGTCTTGGTGATCTGCGTCTATGGGTTGACCTTCTCGGAGACCTGTGAGGAGAATGTTGATAGCTTCGCGAAGCTCTTGTGTAGTCCCTCGAAGTCCTTCTGGACGATGACGATCTGTGGTCTGAGTCCGCATCTAAGGATGAAGCCGAGGAAGGTGATGATCTATCCCGCCTTCGCGAAGGCTGTACATCTGGGTCCTTCGTCAAGGTGGTCTGCGACTTCCTTCACGAAGGTGGCTTCGTCGTGGCTGCTACGCTGACGGGGGTGCCTCTGGGGTGTCGTCTGCGTTGGAACCTTCGCGAAGGCTCAGGCCCTGGGCTGGCTGCTTCTCCAGTCTGTAGTGGCCCTCCATCATGATCATGATTTGCCGCAACAGTTCATCTGGGATGGTCTGCGACGAAGTAGTCGGTGCCCTCTCTGCGATGTTAGCGGCGGGGCCCTCAGGGAAGTCGTCTGACATCAGTGTAGAGACATCAGGCTGCATGGCGATCTCTGCTGATGTCACTGGTCGCTTCTTGTGGCGTACGCCGGGGATGATGATCGGCTGATCATCGTAGAGGCCCAGTTCAGCGGCTGGAACAATCTGGGTTGAGAAAGTCCTAGTAGACTTCGTTGATTTCCCCTCAGAGGTCGACGCTGCCCTGGGGGTGCGAAGTCTGCGTTGAGTGTTGGTAGCGACGGGACCCTCAGGAAGATCATCGAATATCAGCGTTGGTACATCAGGCTGCATGTTGATCTGCGCTGACATCACTGTTGCCGACATCGGTCATTCTTTTGATGTACATCAGGTATGATGATCGGCTGATCATCATACAGGCCCAAATCTGCGACGGGAACAATCTCGGCTGAGAAAGTTCTAGTAGACTTCGTTGATTTCCCCTCAGAGGTCGGCGCTGCCCTGGGGTATGAAAGTCTGCGTTGAGATGCAGTAGAAGCCCTCTAGTCTTCGGCTGCGGCGATGGGATGTCTGGGGAAGCAGGGCGCTTCTTGGAAGCGGCGGACTCGTCCCATGCCTCTCCACCACTCTAGCGGAACACCAGACGGGAGGGGGGTCGACCAACAGCAGTAGACTGGCGAGGGGTTCAGGTGTATCAGTCATGGCTAGACTCTGCATACGCGACCTATCTGCTGCGCGTCTCAAACATAAAGTAATTATTTATTAAAGGCAGAATTGGATAAATTAGTACCGCAACTGCCACGTGAATAAAATGAACATGGCGCAGTACAGCTAGGGCATATTAAATGCGGATCAGCAGCAGAATAAAAAACGTAATCTGCAACAGTACAGAACTTTCATCAACGTAATCCACAGAACAAACATGGCGTCCCGTGAATAAACAGTAGAAACCGACTAAATATCAATATATAATTGTTGAAGGATACTAGCTAAACCTCTATAGATGTCTATCACGAGGGTAACTAACTAAATATAATCAAAGGATATAGTGTGTCGGGAGACACAGAAGCTCTCACGTCCAGCTCACTGGGCTGAAGAAGGAGAGTGAGGCACATGGGTAGAGGTGGCGCCCTCGTTCCCGCTTGTGGAAGGGGTAACTCGGTAGTACTAATTAGTGGTTTTACATTGAGTACTAATTAGTGATTTTACATTGAAGGAAGACAAGCAAAAGAGCATGAGTCAATTAGGGTAGGTCATAACTTCCAAACAATCAAGGTTCCACTATGTTATCTAGGCAGCAAGGTGAAGACATGTGGAAACAATTGAAGCGAGTATCCATTCCAGTATTTTATAGTGACATTAGAGAATATGAAGGCTGGAAAGCTGCTTTCATGGCGTGTGTTGATAAAGCTCCTGCCACTAATGAGTATAAGCTTCTGCAACTTAAACAGTATCTTTCTGTGGACAAGTGCATAATGTAATTATATTTTCATAGAGGAAATCCAAGTTTGGCAGTTAAACTTTTTATATTTCCGTTTTGTTTAATATTCATTTCATTTCGCTTTTATTTACCTATGCGAGTTTTGGTATTATCCATCGCAAGTTGCTGTTGAGTGGCAGACGTTCAAAGCAGTTAATCAAAAGATCAAGTAAGAATTATTGATGCTTAAAATATAGTTAGCACATTATGTCATTAATAATAGATGCATGTATATTTGGTCCACCACTGGCCTTTGCTAGGAGGAGTCTTAATTATGTATTTTACCAGTTTGAGTGTTCAAATTGTGAATGTGAATTTGCTACACGGCTTTGTTGGCCTAGCGTTTGGAATATCTAAGTTTGGTTGATGATGGCAATTGTAGTCAGTCAGGTGTTACAGTATGGATATTATTTCATGTCTAGTCAATATGTGTAACGTAGACAAAGCTGGATTTGACTGTGTCAGTCCTACTGCAGTGTTGCTGGTAAATGTAGTGCATGGTACTGTAGGTCACAAGCCATGTTGCATGCTATTTGAGATTTGGATGTTTGTAGTAACAACAAGCATTTTAGTGACTGAATGTTGAACTAGAAAGTAATTTAACATTGTCATTACGTAAAATCTCTGGGAATTAGCAGCTTTAGATGTATATTGAGAGTTATTGGCCACAACTATCATGTACATGTAGCGACTCAGGGGTCAAACAGTCTGCGTGCTGCCGCCCTTACCCTTACCTAACCTTGTTCAAGTTCAACAAATAAACAGTGATAAAGCTGTAAACATGTGTTATCATTGAACCTGTCTACATTTCTGGTGAAGCAGCACAACTTGTAGTTAAGTTAGGTCACAGTGCCTCAGTCTATGATGTGGCCTTAGAAAGATTGGATAGAAAGTATGGCGGCAAACGACGTCAGATAGCACTGAAACTGGAAGAAATTTATAATTTCAGGCCAATAAGACCAGGGAGTGCTAAAGATTTAGGCAATTTCGCTGACATGCTTGATGTAGCTGTGGTCAGTTTGAGGGAATCTGATAAGATCGAGTAGCTGGGGAGTGGGTGTTTGTATTCACTACTGGTTAAAAAAATGAATGAGGCTATGATAACGCAGTTTCACAGATGGATGTTGAGACACTTGGGTACTGCAAGAGGCAGAGTTCCAGACAATAGCTTCAGAGGTAAAACATGGATTAGTTAACAAATCAAAGACAACAGATAAAAGAGAGATACAAGAAAGGAACATTCGCAAGCACACATAACAGAGATAAGGCAAGACAATGTCATGTTTGTCATGAAACAGATCATGACACTTGGGACTGTGCACAGTACAAATCTCTTGGTCTACCTGAACGGTGCGATAAGGTAAAACAGTTAGGTTAATGCTTTCGCTGCCTTGACATCGGTCATCGGGGTAAATCATGCAGTAGAATTGTGAAATGTGGGCTTGATGGCTGTAAGGCAAATCATAACAGGTAACTTCATGACAACAGTAAAGTGGCCAGGAACAATACGGCTGACAGTTGTACTTCAGAGGTTAATGATACAACCACAAGAAAGTCTCACGAAAGTAGATCAGAGACAATCACCCTTTGTCAACTTCTAAAAAGGAATCACATTATCTTGCTCTTAGGACAATTCCTGTCGTTCTTAAGAATGGTAGTCGCAGAATGACTGAACGCATTCCTCGATAATGCTAGTACACATACTTACATCAATGATGTAGCATATGAACTCTGTTGTGCCTGGTAATACACAAGTGTCGTTCAATGTCCTGAATAATTAACAGGGGACCTTTGACAGTATGCTAATGCTGGCCTAGAGAGTATTTAGTAGTTTCATTCCAACTTCATTTTCTTCATTTAGAATCACTTAAGAGAATCATGTTTAGTTCCTTGTAAATCATCCATAGCTTTCTCACTGATAATAGTTGTCATGTTTAGTTCCTTGTTTAGGCCAAAGGTAAGTTGGAAGAACTCCCTACCGAGGAGGTGTGATGAACCTGTTGAGCCCAGATGATTGATGTACCATAAGTCGAGTTGTCTGACTGTATGAGCAGATTGGACGACTGAAGGTCCTGGGCCCAATGCGTTATGGCTAGAATGACTGCCTTGAACTCCAGTACTTTTATGTGAAGAGACCACAGCCCTGCCACTTAATGATCGTGAAGATGAGCTCCCCATTCTCGGAGCTACTTATGTACAAATAGGTCATGAGTTGGGTTGAACGGTCTCAAACAAACTCCTACGCAAACATTCGATTCGTCGAGCCACCATCAAAGGTATGGATGGAGTGACGAAGGTAGATGGATCTGCGCATAGGGATTATCGATCTTCAGAGGACAAGAAAGATCGGCGAGTAGAAACCTGTGGTGTCAGGTGCCAGCTTCTCCAACAATGTACCTTGAGTGGTTTGAATAGCTGATACATGTGCCGCAGGGTAGGTTCGACGAACTGGATCGATGGTCATGTGCAAAGGTCCTATAACCGGGTAGCTTGTGACGCCGAACATTTGAGGTCTTCACAGATCGCTGATCAGGTCCCTGTTCAGATCGTAGCATCTGCCTTTGGGGCTTGGTGTCCTGGGAAGGATCCCATGACACAGGAAAAGTTGAATTTGACGAACTGGTAGTCTGAGACGCAGGTAGTCTGTCCCTCAAATCCGTAGCACTGAATGGATACACCAAATCTGAAAGGATCACCGAACTTGAGGGGGTCGATGAAACTGACCTAACGGTCAGTTCAGGAGAGACAACAGAGGCACTGAGTCAATCACATACATTAGACGAAGGTCTGAGGACAGAAGGTTCACCGATGAAGGATCATATGATCTGGATACAGACGGAGATGAAAGTCACCATGAAAGCAGGCTGGTCTGGAGCGTTCACCGGAGATGGGATCGTCGAATGTAAGGCTGAGAGATGTCCGGCAGAATTGCTGAAGAGATTGCCACATCAGAAGGGTTCGTTGAAGGTTCCTGCTGGTTCGGCAAACGTTGTATGACCACCACTCACGACGCAACAGCTGGTATAGTGTTCTGCAGTGTGCCTGAGTTCGCGGAGTGAAACAGACGTCTCAGATTTTTGCTGAGGTAGGTGTCTGAAGATGCCTCCAGAAAGTCTTCCTGCTCCACGGGCAATGGTGTAAATTTACATGCCTTCTTCACAGGTCTGTCCTTTTTTTATGTTTCTTCTTTAGATCTAAGCCTTGAGTCCCACCTTCCTATATTCAGCAAACTTATCATCATTCAGACCCCGGCAAAGGCTGCATCTTGAGTCCAAGACACACAACCTAATGCAGTCAATACACGCAGAATGAGGGTCAGATGAACAAAAAGTCTTCTTGCACTGCTGGCATAAGTTTTGCTTCCACGAAGAAAAATCTTCTTTGCCCATGGTGATACAGTCATCACTCGCTATAACGCTGGTCTTAGGGTCCATGCATGACCCCCAGCGTCAATAGACACCCGCGTTATAGTAACTTATACATGTACCTAACACGGAATAAAGGCCAAGTAAAATCAAAATAATTTATATCTCAAGCAGTTATTTTAACAGAGATACTATATATGGCTATCGCATTAGTATAATGCATGTTTTCTGCAAACATATTTAACGTAATAATTAACATAGGCTGGGGGTCCTTGGATGACAAAGTGGTAATCAGTTTGTGATTGCTGAGAATAATGTGAAAATGATGCTGTCATGATAGGAACAAAAAGCGGACCCTCACGAATATGGTAAGTGGAAGTTGTATGAGTATAGAATGAGGTAATGCCATTTCACACACGCTTTTCTCCGTTGTTACTGTAAATAGTTTTAATGAATGAAAATGGGATTGAATTTAATCAAATAAAATGAAATCGAAAGTAATATCGCTTTTATGTGTTTTCAGATGGCAGTGTTTATCCGCAGCTATAACGGTGTGTTGCATCACACACAGCAAATATCATAAGTTCTCGGCTGATGGCATGTCTTTATGATAAAGTTGTCTTTTATAAGTTATTGCGATGTTCCACTGTTCGTCTGATTATTTAAGAAAATCCTGAATGTTTTAAGCATCTGAAAAACACGGATATGTACGATGAACACTGGTCATTGCAATCCGCACTGAATTTCGCTAGTTTACAACATGATTAACCTGAGCTCAACAGTGAATTTGTTGATGTGCTATTTGCAATGATGTGAAAGAGGATGTGTGATCACTGGGCAACTTTCTTAATGAGAGCCATGGCTTACCCCACAGTTTTACCGAATCTGCAGTATTGCGGAGAGCGTTGCAAGGTATTGCGAGGGATGACTGTACTTGGGATTCAAAGTGAATAGCTTCAAATTACACCACGCCTGCACTGCAGTGCGACAAGAAAGAGACTTCTTTTACAGTTCGTTTCCACCTAGCTGTCGATCTTTAGAGAGTCAGCTCTCGCTAAACTGTTCATATCTAGCATGTACATTTCAACATCTTAATAAACAGCTTTTAATGAAATATACTTAACAAACAAGAAAACTGGGTTCTGAAAACTGTTTTCACACAGCAAAATGACCCAAATTACTAATGGCCTATTTATATGGGTGTGAATGTGGATCAATGCAAAATTACGTGCATCAGATATCATATGCAAAGTTTGCCGAAAATGGACAGGTGTACCAGAGAATTGAAAAATCACCAAAGTAAATGTAAATAGTTTCATTACAAGCATGAAGTCTGTTTCACTGATTTTGTGGTTTTGTGTGATATAATTTGTCTATAGATAAGAAGATATTTTTGAGAGAGTTAGAAGCATGGTCATGCTTGCAAAGCTCAAATTAAAAACATCGCAGAAACAGGTTCCACACCAGCTTAGCCAGCTATCATACAGGGCTTCATGTAACTACTGACAGATTAATTACCCTTATCCTTGGAGAACAACCTCCACCATTAAACATATGTGATGAATGGATGAATAAGTTGAATTTGAATTTGAATTTGAAGTTACATCAGCAATGTTTCCACAATATCCTGACTTAATGCTTAAGCAAAATAATTGTATTTATACCATGATTTATACCATTTTAAAAAAGAGTTGGGGATATTCCATTTTTGGGTGATTTTGTTTGTGAACCAAGTTGTATGATTGTATAGCGATTTAGAAATGATGATTCCATTCACAACATATTATGAATTTTGTGCAAGTCTTTTTTAGGTATCAGTGTGTTGCTGTATATTTCAGTATTAAAAGCCAGACTGAAATTTGTTCTGATATTGTTTTAAACTCAATTAAACATTCTTTCACATGCGACATCATAGCAATTACTACACGCCAGATCAGGTTGGAACATGACAGAACATGGTGGCACAGTCAGTAAAATAGCAGACTACAATCACAATATCAACAGACAAATAACATAGATAACAGATGTCAATCTGGTTGAGCAATGGCAACAACTGGTAAATAAGTAGTCCTGGCATCCTGGCAAGATTCTGACATACCCCACCACAAATTGCAACAGAAATGGTTTCAACTGTTTTAAGATCCTGAGCCATTCCTTTATAACATAAAAAGTCTAGGAAAATATCAGTGGTGGAA
Organism: Haliotis rubra; assembly: GCF_003918875.1. Classification (NCBI taxonomy): domain Eukaryota; kingdom Metazoa; phylum Mollusca; class Gastropoda; order Lepetellida; family Haliotidae; genus Haliotis; species Haliotis rubra. The sequence goes on along the minus strand of NW_025766570.1, from coordinate 563,654 downwards.
CAAGGTCAAATTTGACCCTCAAGGTCATAGGGGGCATCTTCGCTTTCGAAATCTTAGATGGAAATGCAAACTTTTTTGTGTGTTGGGGGATAACTAATATAAGTGGAATATTGTATGTACAATTCTATTTTTAACAAATGAAAGGTATGCAAAACATACGTACTGTTCCCACTGCGCCAGAATGTCACTCACATATTCATATCTCCTTACAAATCTTTCAGTATCTCCAGTGACCTGCAATATAGGATATACATGTATAAATATACACTATAAATATATATAACAACACCAAATCAATCTATATTGCCCACAGCTGAACTTATGTTTGAAGGGTGTCAAATTCAAGATAGCAACCTGCAGAGGACATCTCGCATAAATTCAAAAGCAACATCCCAACATAAAATGTGTATCAGTTTTTGTTTTGGTGTGGTGTTTTTTCTATTGTTGTTTATTTTAGTCTAAAACACAACCATTAGTCTAATAGAAATATTAACATGTATATCACATTCCTTGAGTGAGCGAGTTTACTCATGCTTTGTGGGATCCCCTTGTTCGATAGAAAATCGCTGCTTACTTTGCTCGGCCTTAGCTAAGAATGAATGGATTAATATGGATAAAGCCTGTAATCATGCTAGGAAGAAGAAATGTATCGGTCTCATCAGATTCTACTGAGAGTAAGAAATCTGCCTCTCAACCCTCAACTACTTCTGTATCCAAAATCTAAATCTAAATCAAGAGTTCATCTAGCCATGTTGATATGTCAGTTATTACGGCCCTTTTGTCAAATCAGAGATAGAAGTGTCCATGTGGTAGTCATTTCAAGATTTTGAATTACGTAATGAGGAGAAAATCTCAGATCAACAGAGGCAAATAGATTTCTCGGGCTCAAAAGGCACCTTCCTTCCACGTAGGGTGGCGAGGTGCTCTACTCAGTTCGGTCCAGTATCACCACTGTCCTGAAGCTGGGTCGCCGATCCCCATGGCAGAAGACGCTAAGGTTTCGAGCGGAAGGGACATGGTCCCGGGCAGTCAACCCTTAGGGGTTATACCCAAGCCAGTCTGCCTGCCGAGCTGGCTATCGTTTCATGCTCGGGTGGTTCAGAGTCGCTATACAACTTGGGCAGGAATCCGTTAACCAGGCTGGAGCGGCCGGCATGGGTCCTTATCAGCCGTTAATTGACAGAGGCTTCACAGCTGAATCTAAGCAGAGGGTGGCTTGCCCTACGGGGAGTGCAGCTGAAGGTGCACAGGCTTCTACGGTTATAACTACGGCTAGTCAGGAGCTGATCGATACGGACAATCCTCCAGTTATTCTGTTATTGGTCATGAAGGAGGGTTTTATTACCGTTCCATCCATGGATACCGCCGCGGAGTATCATGCCCCTGGGTGGTCGTTGAAGGAGAAAATGGAACTTTTACATGGACTTTATCCCAATACTTTACCTCCACCTACCGAGAATACGGAACAGCATATGCTATCCATAGTTGTGCTCTATCAGCTAACCTGCCACACTAGACAAGGACTTTAGTCTATTGGAAGCCAGGAATCAGAGAGACAGTGCCTTGCCATGCCCTCCTAGAGAATTTAAAGAACTGGATGTAGCTGCCCGATCCTCCATTGACAGCCTGTTGTACATAAATTGGTTTGCGACGGGTGTCCGTGATCTGCTTCCTCCGGTGCACGAGATTGCATTGGCCAATTCCTTCCTAGATGTGTTGTATCATGCTGTATCAGATGCTACTCAGAATCAAGTATATTCCCTGGGCAGGCTTATAGCTATGGATAGGATACACAAATTAAAGGCCAGGGCGCAAACATCCAAAACCCTGTGGGTTTCCAAATAGTCTCCCATTTGCTACTCCTCAGCAGTGAAGATGTTATCAGCCCGTGAGTGACAAGACTCTAACGGCTATGGGTGCCTGGCAAGAGCCTTTGATGTCAAAGGTTAAGCTTGGAGTTTACTACTAGAATAAACATGTGCCTTATAGTAAATGTCCAACAACCCTTTCACCACATATTTTGATGACTAAAGAGATTAATTAGATTAGCATATATTATGAAACATCAAATTTTACTTATATTCTGAATATACAATCTTCAGCAAAGAGATGTCAGCAACAGATAAGTGTACAACTCAAGCCCTGCACACCATGGTGTCAGGGGGCGTGGGGGAAGATGGCAATTTCCCAGTCTGCCTGAAATATGAAACCTCACCTGTACTGACTGACACAGTGGGAAATTCAAATCTGGATTTAAAAATGAGAAATATATTTTCAAAATGTATGTTTTGTAGACTCTCTGCATCCATACTTTTTGCTGTGAGTCTTCATAACATACTTCTTCATACTATGTCTTAATATCAGCCTGAACCGGTGAGTCAGTTTTGTGATATTTCATGGAATTTACTTGAATACTGCATTGCTTTGCATCAAAAGACAGCTTTGACAAGGCAAGGAGGCCACACCCCCTCTGTGTATAGGTTTGAACCCCGGCCTTTAAATTCAGTCAGGAATTTACCGGAATCAACTGATGTTTCAACACTCATTAAATTCTGTGGAGACTTTCAACAGCCAGTGTCAACAGGCGGGGTGCAGGATGCTATCACAACCAGGAATTTAAATCAACAGCTAGCTTCAGCCCAACTGGCCCAGAATAGGTACAGAGATACTCCTAAGGGTAGGAGAGATGGAATACAATCAACCTCGGGTACCCACTCTCAATCACTGAACTGTCAGCCTCCGATGCAACCCTCGGCTTTTGACAGAGCCATGGATGCTAGGCCGCGTACTTCTACACCATCTAGCCGGTGAGTGAGTGAGTGAGTGAGTTAGTACTGCTTTACGCTGCTTTTAGCGATATTCCAGCAATATCACGGCAGGGGAAACCAGAAATGGGCTTCACACATTGTATCCATATGGGGAATCGAACCTGTGTCTTTGGCATGATGAGCGGATGCCTTAACCACTAGGCTACCCCACCGCCCCTCTCTAGGGGTAGAGGTAGGGGGTTTAGGCCCTTTTGCCCGTCAAGGGCTAGGAAATTCTGACTCCGTTCTAATAGCAAATTCTATGCCTCCTCTTCAGTAGGGGGTTGTCTAGCACTGTATCACAAGAATTGGGAGTTGATCACATACAGCCTTGGGATGTACGACCACCAGTCACTTGCCATCCGAAGGGTCGCAGGTTTTTTATTCAGAGCCATCGTCTAGCAGTGTCCGACAAGGCAATACAGCAATTGTTGGAGAAGGAACCTGTTGTGTTCACGTAACAGTGACTTAATGTGAAAATACACTTTTGTTAATTAATGGTCCCCAGAGCGGATGTAAAGGAACGCTCCCTGTCCCCAAGCATCTTGGGATGGTCTGTAATGGCCGACACGGCATGTTAAAGGTTAATGTGAATAAACCTTATGAATCTTCACCATCTTCAAGTCTGTGAACCCAAAACACCACATAATTGGCGACAAGGGTCTAAAGGACTTATTCAGACATGGCTGCATACGGTAAAATCACTGATTTTAACAGCGATGCTGAATCTTGGGTCGCGTACAGCGAGAGGCTGTCTGCATACTTTGCCGTGAACAAAATCACGGATGGTGATCAGAAGAGGGCTACTCTTATAAGTTTAATCGGATCAAAGACATATGGACTTCTCAGAAGTTTGGTTTCGCCTGATAAACCAACAGATAAGTCTTTTGATGATTTAATCACAGTGCTGGAAAACCATTTTGAACTGAAGCCATCAGCGATAATACAACGCCTCAAATTCAACACGTGCACGAGGCGCTCCGATCAGTCGATAGCTACCTATGTTGCTGAACTTCGCTCTATTGCTGAACACTGTGGCTATGGAACTCAAATTGAAAATATGCTTCGTGACAGATTGGTGTGTGGTGTGTCTGATGATTGCATTCAAAGACGACTTTTGTCCGAGCCTGATCTGAATTACAAGAAAGCGCTGGAACTAGTTCAGGGCATCGAATCTGCCTCTCGGAACATCTTCGACATTCAACAGACTTCACGGATACAAAAAGGGGAAAATGTACATCATGTGTCAAACAGTTTTCAGGGACGCAGGAAACCTCAGAACTTTCAGAAATTTCCCAAAGGAGGGAAAGTATGTCCACAAAAATCAGAGACTAGTAGTGCCAGCAATGACAACAAAACAGGTAATAAACCATGCTACAGATGTGGCAGTAGTGAGCATGTACCAGAGAAGTGTAAGTTTCGTGATGAAACTTGTAGATATTGTCACTTGAAAGGACATATTCTCAAAATGTGTCGCAGACGAAATCGTTCTAGACATCTGACTAACATTGTTGATGAAGATTCCATTGACTTTTGCACAACAGAATATGAACTTTATCATGCTGGTGAGCATGACACATCTGTCCCACCATATTGTGTCAGTGTAGAAATAAATAATGCATCAGTACAACTGCAGATTAATACGGGCGCAACTTTCACCCTTATCACTAAGTCAACGTACGACAAGACTTGGTCATCCAACCCTCCAGTCATTAAGGAGACTTCACGGGTCCTTCGATCGTACACAGGAGAGAAGTTGAAGATGGTTGGTATCATTGATGTGGATATAAGATACAATGATCAATCCGTACAATCATCCGTTCTTATTGTGGACGAAAAAAGACCAAGTTTACTCGGAAGAGACCTCCTCAACCAACTAAAACTCGATTGGAACGACATTGTAAACCAAGTCTCTATGTTGGATCAATATCCAATTCCGAAAATAGAAGATCTCTTTGCGGAAATTTCAGAGGGCAAGACGTTCACGAAGATTGACCTTGCCAGCGCATATCTTCCGCTTCCGCTAGATGAAACATCAAAACAGTATACCACTATTAACACTCACCGTGGACTATTCTGGTATAACAGACTACCGTTTGGCATCTCTTCTTCACCTGGCATATTCCAGAGATATGTCGACAACCTTTTGAAAGGTGCTCCCATGTCATGTGGTTACCAGGATGACATTATCATATCAGGGAAAGATGACCCTGACATGTGCAGAACGTCGATACAGTTCTAGGAAAACTGTCAGCTGCAGGAATTCACGCTAACAAGGAAAAGTGTGTTTGCCAAGCCAACGAAGTGACCTACTTGGGTCATCGAATTAGTGCAGAGGGGCTCCACCCAGTACTCAGCAAAGTTGAGGCTATATATTGAGGCACCTTCTCCGACAAATGTGTCCGAACTTAAGTCCTACCTCGGGCTTCTCAATTATTATGGGAAATTTCTCCCAAATCTGTCTAGTGTGTTGGCACCCTTGCACAAACTTCTGCGAAAAGATGTGAAATGGACATGGGGTCATGAACAAAAGCGAGCTTTTTGTGAATCAAAAGAACTCTTGAACTCATCACAGCTGCTTGTTCACTATGATGCTAATAAGGACTTAATATTAGCAACTGATGCCTCTCAATATGGCTTAGGAGCCATCCTGTCTCATGTGATGGAAGATGGTACACACAGACCGATCTCCTTTGCATCTCGAACGCTCAACCCTGCCGAGCGTAACTATTCTCAGATTGAGAAGGAGGCCTTATCTGTGATCTTCGGAATCAAAAGATTCCACTCATATATATATATGGGCGTCATTTTCATATCAGCAATGATCACAAACCTCTGGAAACACTCTTCAGCGAGAAGAAAGGTGTTTCTACAACTGCTTCAGGTCGGATCCAGAGATGGGCGCTGACACTCTCAGCATATAACTATTCATTTCGTTACACACCAGGTAATAAGATGAATCATGCCGACGCTATGAGCAGGTTACCGCTACCAGACCAGCCAGCTTCTGTGCCCATACCTCATGAGACTATAGCTGCTGTAAACTTCCTCGACGTGACTCCAGTCACGGCTGCTGACATCGAAAGATGGACCCAGAAGGATCCTACCCTCTCCCGAGTCAGACGTTTCATTACACATGGTTGGACACATTCTAAGGAACCAGAGTTACAACCATATATGATCAGACAGACTGAACTTAGCGTACAGGGAGGAATCATCCACAAGGTCAGCAGAAAGTACTCAATATGCTACACGACGGGCATCTGGGAATTGTTCGCATGAAAATGCTCTCCAGAAGCTACGTGTGGTGGCCAAAGTTGGACTTTGAAATCGAGTCCAAAGTGCGTGAGTGTGAGCACTGTCAGGTTAATGCCAAAGCCAGAGCTTCGGTGCCTATGCATCCATGGGAGTATCCACAGAATCCTTGGACAAGGATTCACATTGACTATGCAGGCCCTTTTCAGAACAAGATGTTTCTACTCATAGTTGACGCACATTCAAAGTGGTTAGATGTGCATGTATGCAACTCGTCGACTTCCCAGGTCACCATTGAGATGCTGGAACGAACTTTCGCAACACATGGACTGCCAGTTACCATTGTGTCAGACAATGGCACAGCATTCACAAGCAGTGAATTCAGTCAGTTTGTATCCAAACATGGGATAGAGCATGTGTTCACACCACCTTATCATCCAGGTTCAAATGGTATGGCGGAACGATGTGTACAAACGTTCAAAGAAGTCATGAGAAAGATGAACGATCTACCTATATCTGTCGAGGCCAAGGTCTCGAAGTTTTTGTTCCGCTACAGGTCGACTCCGCATACCACTACAGGTAAATCACCTGCTGAAATCAAGTTCTCAAGGAAAATGCGAACTCACCTAGACCTGTGCCATCCTGACGAACGTACACGTGTGAACAAGGCACAGCAGAAACAGAAACTTCACCACGATGGTCAGCACAAGAACAAACCTATATCAGTTGGCGATGCTGTCTACATTAATAACTTTGGATGAGGTTCACCTTGGATCCCTGGTATTGTGATGACGAAGTCATCTGACTCATTGTGTGAAGTGAGACTGTCAGATGGATGTTTAATGAGACGTCACTTGGATCACGTCAAACGATTATGCAGAAGAGACTGTTTCACATCCAGTTGACTTGCCTGACATGCTGATCCCTAATACTAGTGTGTCAATCAGCAGCGATAAAGTTGACATGCCTTCACCATCTGTACATAGGTCATTGCAACCTCCATGTGCAATCAAGGACATTCCTCAACCCGTGTTGAGACGATCAGCCCGCAGTGTCAAACCACCAGTGAGACTGGATCTGTGAAATCAGTGAATGAACAGTAACTGAAGCAATAACTGCTTCATCCCGTTGTGATGTTATTTGAGTGTTATATTCTAGTACAGTTTAAATGGCACTGAGCAAGCCAAGCACAGACTTCACTTTATCAGTATTAATTCCTCAAAGGCATTTCCAGTTTATGTTTCATGTTTTGCATAATTATGAGCAACAAGCTTAAAAGGGGAGGAATGTTGTGTTCACGTAACAGTGACTTAATGTGAAAATACACTTTTGTTAATTAATGGTCCCCAGAGCGGATGTAAAGGAACGCTCCCTGTCCCCAAGCATCTTGGGATGGTCTGTAATGGCCGACACGGCATGTTAAAGGTTAATGTGAATAAACCTTATGAATCTTCACCATCTTCAAGTCTGTGAACCCAGTACACCACAGAACCTATAGCAGAACTGTCTCCGCATATCCCAAAAGGATATGGAAGAGATGAGCATGATTATAGATCTAAAGATTCTCAACAAGAACTTTCTTCAGAAGCCACCAAAGTTCAAGATGGAGTCATTAGCCAGCTTGTGCAATCTTATCCAAACGGAAGCCAAGTTTGTAAGCCTGGACATCAAGGATGCCTATCTTCATGTACCAATACATCCTCGGTCACAGAGATACCTAAGATTCGCTGTCAATAGTCACAGGTATCAGTTCAGAGTCCTACCATTCGGAATATCCCTTGCTCCTTGGCTGTTCACGGCAGTAATAACTCCCATCCTAGCATTTCTTCACCACAGACGCATAGCCATTCACGGATATCTGGACGACTTTCTAGCCATGAACACAATCACAACAGGTTTATAAGGCATACCAAGTTCATAGTGCATGTCTATACACATTTGGGGCTCATTCTCACTGGAGTTACTTCACAGGAAGAGCAGCATGTACTACAGAGATCAAGTCCAACAAAGATCTCTGTAAAGCTTCATTTATGAAATAAAGCTTTTGTCAGGCCCTTATCTCTCTCCGCTATTGTATATACCAGGTTTGAACCCCCAGTTAACTTCCTGGTCACTATGACCGCGAACCAACACTTTCCTGATCACGTGACACTATGATAGCTCTATGTCGTGTTGACCTCGAGGAAACAGTTGAATGTGACAGGATACTATTGGGATCACTCGACAAGGTAAGTGTTAAATATTTTGCTTGGGGGGTAACATTGTGCCGTATGGTATGATCAATAATTCCTCTCTGACGAAACCTCTCTCTGGCCCATCTTTCAAGTAGTACAAGTTCGGCTCGTCGGCTTTGATGTCCACTTTATCTATGTTGTAAGTTTTGACTGACCATGTCGGATCGGTGGCTCGTTTCTGAGTGTCCCCTTCGTGTTCCCCCGGCTGGTAGAGGTACCTCACGAGGGCCCTATCGGGTATCTGTTTCTCCTTCCCACGCGATGGTGCAGCCGGTTCGGCTATCACTGATTTCAGTTTGATAGCGTCGGCCGGTTTCTTGCCGGTGAGACGGGTGGTTTCGTGGTTGATAGCCGACACCACCTGAGGTAGCCGCGCTACCCATTCCGTCGATCGTTTTTCTGGGGTTGACCATCTCTCTCGCATACTGGTGTCCGAATAAGCGCTCGGCCAAAGTCCGATTGAATCTCTCGACTATGGCTTGGCTGCGATGAGCCCCGGCAGCGCCACGCCTGACTTGGACGTCGTGCTGGGCTAGCAGTTGTGACACGGCACCCATGAACTCCCGCCCGGGGTCGACTTGCAGCTCTGTGGGCCATGTCAGCGGACTGCGTTTGTATATGCGCTCGAATCCGCGGGCTACTTGGGCCGCATCTTTCGCGGTTAAGGGCTCGGCTTCCTTGTAGCGGCTGGCAACGTCAACGACGGTTAGGGCATACTTGTACCTCCTGTCGTGGGGTAGGAACAGGAGGTCGGCCTGGTGGACGCTATTGGGTACGGCAATGCCGAACTTTCTTCGAGGCACGTAGCGTGGTGCCGGTAAATAGATCTGCCACAGGGCTTGTTTTTCAAGCCACGCTTTGGCCTCGTCTGGGGGTACTCTCGCCATTTTGGCAAGCTTGTGTATGGCGCTAGCTCCTTTCCAGTACCCACGCGGGCTGTAGTAAATAGCCTCAAACTTTCTTTGGTTCCGTGACATCGTATATATACACCTATGTTCTTGGTTCAATTTTCTCATGCCCGTACGCGTACGTGTTGATCCCGTCGATGGCTATCCAATGCTTCGTGTCCATCGGTGATAGGAACGTCTTGTTTATTGTCAGTCCGTATATCTTGTGTCCATCGCTTCTCAGCGTGTTCATCTTATGCCTGAAGGTGTGGGTCTTGAACAGGGCTTCCTTGAACCTGGCGTGTTTGATGTGTTGTTTCACCACATACTTCTTGACACCCTTTGCCTTTCGGATCTCACCATTGTCGGCCTTCAGGATAGAGTACATCTTAGGTCTCAAGCCTATGTACTCGGCGATCGGCGTGCCGGCACACTCGTCCTTCATCTTACCGAGGACCTTTTTGTTAACCGTGCTGTGCATGGCATGGTCCTTGGGGTAGTCACTGGTGTCGTATAAATGGATGTGTTTTGCCATGTCCTCGTACACGTCTTCGGTTCGAATCTCCATCAGCAGGGAGTCCGTGTCCGTGTACAGCACTTCACACCTGTCTCCGTACTGCTTCTTGAGCTCGTTGTAGTAAAAGTCGTACATCAGGTGCTTGGAGAGGTCGAGGATGCTCATCCCCACGTAGACGGGCCGGTTGAATTTGATGTGGCTTTTCCTCATGTGCAGGGCCACCAGATCGTTGGTGAATATCTTGCTCCGGTTGAATGTCGGGCTGGCTATCAGTTTCCTGAGCTTGTCTTCCTCTTTCGACCGAACCAGCTTCACGGTCACGCGTTTTCGTAAATTCTCCATCGTCTTACCGAACACTGAGTTGTTCATGAGCTTGTAGAGGTTCTTCTCGAAGTCACTGGTGGCCAGCTTTCGCAGGTCTGTGTTCATTCTGATGTAGGGCTCCATCCAGGGGCTTTGGTTGAACTTGAGCACCCTATGAATTTTAGTCAGCCTCATACCCAGCGACAGGTACAGCTGCAGGTTGCGGTAGTGAACGATGTACTTGGTTTTGGTCATCAAGTTGGGTACGAGTTTTTCAACGTTGGCCACCCGTCCACCCAGCAGGTTCCGTTGGTAGTCAGACATCCAGTCCGGGTCTACCGTCAAACGTTCTGGAGCCAGGGGGTAGCTGTTGTGTGACTTGTGTAATGCTGTTGGATACTCCAAGTCCACTTCGAGTATGTAACCCTTCTCCGAATCCGGCGGTATGCTCATGACGTCTACCTCAGGCACCCACTCGAATCCCCCGGTGGGTAGATACTGGCTCATGGCCCAGCCGTACAGGTTGTTGGCGTCGAGGTAGAGGATGTGGGTGGTGGGCTTGCTAGAGTCGTAGCCCTTCACGTACTCATTGTTGGCTTTCGCGTAGCGTTTGGCAGCCATGGAGATCCCACCTCGCAATCCTTTCTCGATGAACAGGTGCATGTCGTAATCGGTGAGCAATTCCAGCTTAACTCCGGTTTTCTTCAGCAAGGCATCCCAAGAGAGCCGGGGCTGGTGTAGTACCATGCGGGGTCGAGTTGATACTGCTTGAAACACGTCCTCCTAAACGTCTCGAACACGTCAGCCAGCAGGAGCACGTCCGTTCTCAAGTACAGGTCGTGGTAATCGCCCAGATTCTTGCAGTCCAGTTTATTCCATACGTTAATCGCGTGCGAGTAATCGTCTTGGGTGATTGTCGAGTCGGTCAGGTTGCTGTAAAACCGGTCGATGGGGGGTAGTCGGGTCTCGGCGAACTTGGCCCAGCCATCCATGTACTCGTAGGGGTAAACACCCTTCCTCATCAGCAGGGGCCGAGTCTCGGCGTCGGTGTATCGATCAGTGATGGGGAAGGTATCGTTGGCCTTGACCAAACTGTCAAGAGACGACAGCAGGAACTGAACTGAATCGATGAACCTCAGGCCGTTCAGGCTGAAGGAGATGTATCTCTCCATGTTGTTGGGGATGCACGTCAGGTTGCCGTCGACCCTCGCGATGGCCTGCATGATCAAGTGAGAGTCGTACCCTCTCAAGTTGTGGAAGACCACGGGGATGTTGATCGTTTTGGGGTTGATTCTGAGCTTGAGGTTGCACGCGCTGTGAGCGGCGCCTCTGTACTCACCGGTGACATGGCAGTGATCTCTCACCGAATCGCCGTTCAGCGGGCCATCGCACACATGGCAGTGAGTGCTGCAGCCGTGGGCTCGCCGGTCGGCTTGGGTCATACGCATGGGGACGACATTGTACAATTTCTTCCTGATGGCTTTCTCTTCCCATTGCAAGCACTTTAGAAACTTTTCAGCCGCGTCGGGACCCCTGTACACTACGGGAGCTTTCGTTTCCCCATCACATCGGACGACCACGTATCCGAACCCACAGGCCTCGTGCTCCTGCGTTTTGTGCGTGTTGGGGGTCGGCCCGATGTCAACGCTTTTGATCAAGGCTTCGAAGTCGGCGTAGATGACATAAGGCACTGGCATCTGATTCTTGTGGTTGCCGAATTTTAGGGCATTGTCGCCTTCCTTGGGCATGTCGATTCGTATGGCCGTCTGCCCCACGCCTAGGCAATCCTCCCGGTGTGATTCCAGCAGGTCGGGTCGGGTGAAGCCGTGCAGGCACCGTTCGCAGAAGTGACTCTTTTCTCTGTGTGCCGATTGGTCGTACAACAGCCTGCTGAAGTGTTTTATCCACGCGTAGTGATACTTATCACCTCGCTGGATCATGAATATATTGATCACGCGGCGACCCTCCATTGGGCTGATCCTGTGCACGATCGTTTTGTTGCCTTCGTGCCCAAAGACGTTGACGGCTATATCATTCTGTTTCTCGATTTTGGTGACCTGGGATATGGGGGTGGGTTCGTCTATACCAGCCCAGTTGAGCCCATCATCTTGGGGATAGCTAGAAGGCCTGTTCGAATTAACGTCGGCTGGAAACAAGGCTGACCTGATCGCTAACCTCATGCAATCGTCCCCTCTGTTTTTGATGTTGACCATGGCCTGTTTTTTCTTGTAGTAGGGGGGCAAGTCTAGGTACGATCCGCCTCTGAACGGTACGTAGTTAGCTATGTCTAGATAGAGTTTATCGATTTTATCCACGGCCCACCCGGAACCCCTGTGCGTGAAGCGTTCCAAATATTCCCGTATTTGTTGAAGACTGGTATCGATGGACTCGTCTATAGTCTCGGCATGAGTCACGACTTCTTGTTTACCCCGGAAGTAAGGCTGAACGTACTCAATGGCACCATTCTGCTGTTTATCGAGCAACATTTTTGCCGTTATTTGAAACTTTAGACTTCCCAAATCGTTCAGTTCCTCATTAACTTTGTCAGAGATCAGCGGCTTGACGTCGCCGATGTCTATGTTCTTATCCACATGCATGCGCCAGCCTCTCAGATAGTTACCTACAGCGTGTTCAGTGAGCACGAACTCTAGATCAACGACTCTGTGCTGATGATGAGCTCACATACGGGAATAACCTACTAACAGCTCTCGGGCTTCCTCATTTGAGTTGTTTCACATAACAGTGCGACTAGCCCGGCTTTCCTCATACGGGAATAACCAGTCAACCCCAGCTCTCTGAGTTTTGTTTTCACCGTGGGAGGGGGTTGTATGTCGAGTAATCTAAACAGTTGGGGTCTCCTCATTCGGGAGTAACCCACTACACCTCGTTCTCTCGCAATCTGCTTGAGCTCTCGGACAGTAGGCATTGTTATACCCAGGTGTATACAATCTCTAATTGGGCCGCCAACCATAGGTAACTCCTCCAACCTTAATCAAAAATCCTTAGTAAAATCCTTAGTAAATATCTAGATAGACCTCATCGACCCACCCGGAACATGCGCAGCATAGTAGGGTGTTTTGTATTATTTGCAACGAGTTGTCGACAAGCATATCTATCTCCCCGTGATGATATACATCTGCTCGTCCACCATCAAAGTAATTCCAAGTGTGCCCATCCTCCCACGGTACATCAAACCCTATTTTCACCATGATTGCAAATGAGCAGCACCCCAGCTTATGGAGTTCGCCAACAATTACTGGTTTGAGGGCACCAACCTCTATACTTCTGCCTAAATCCATCTGCCAGCTTCTCAGGCATTCCCTGAGTTCAACTTCCACGAACTGTAGACTATTCATCATTATACCTAGGTGTACACAGTCTCTAATTAGGTCACAGTCTAGGGAAGGGAGGTAACTCCCCTCAGATCTCCATACTAAGGAGGCACCTACATTCGTTTATGTAGTCCTTTTTCTTCTCGTAGATAAGCTGGTGCCTGACTACGTTTGCCCCGTGGGCTTTACATAAACAGTAGTGACATTTCACTCCAATACCGCACACGGAACACGTGTAGTTCGCGAAACACCTCCTATGAAAACAGCAGTACCCCTCAGTCCTACATCTCCTACCGCAGGTCTCGGTCTTCCCCATAAGTATGTACTGGCATCGGTACGGGGCAGGTCTCATCTTTGGTATACTCATATGGGGACCTAGTTTAATTGCTTTACGATCAACGCAGTCGCTGCTAGACCCAGCACGACGAAGGTCAGTTCTCGGTCCTTTTGCCCCGGGGATGGTGTGTAGTACTGAGCAAGTGTGGGCTCATGGAGTGGTTCGAGCTGTTTGCCGGTTAGTAGGTAGTATTCTCTCGCTGCGTCGTCGACGTCATGGAACGTTTTAACGGCATGGTTCTCACGCTGGAGTCGTTCGTTAATGTAATCGAGCCTCTGCATACGTTTCTTCGCGTACTCAGCTTGCGCAGCTTGCAGTTTCTCCACGGCTATGTTGTGCCGTTTTCGTTCCGCTTCTACCTCGGCCGCGTTCGACTCCCGTAATTTCGAGAACAGGTAATTACTCCCGGAAAATGCCAGGGCGTTGACTAAAGCCCCGCCGACCATCATAGCACGTAGCCATCCTATATATGTCATCAAAATATTCCCTGTCAGTATGATCCCTTGCTTCACGAGGATATCCATGTCTATATTTAATTCTGATGAAAATGCCCATATCCCAGGTCGAAGTCGAGCTTGATAGTCCCATCTTGGTCAACCGGCGCTTCCGGCGACCACGGTGGCGTGGTATGCTTCGTTAACGAACGTTTTCCCCTCAGACATGATGTATATGATATAGAAATATATATTTATATCCTACGGGGTTTACCTCTACTTGTGCCTGTGGGGTGGTGCTTGTGGCCTATTATAAAGCATGAAAACCGCGGCAACCGCAGCAGTTGCTACAATCCATATATAGTTACTCTTATGTTGCTTGGCTAGACCACCTTTTCTACCGGCGGCGACCCTTTTAGGGTTCTTCTGCTTGGTGACTTGTAGAGGGTTCCCCCCTATTGGGGCCTCCTGTAGGGGGTTCCCCCCTGTCGGTGTTTCCTCTATCGTCACTGGAGCATCCATCTTGTATACTATTATGATTATTATTCCCCTCTTTAAATTGACAATGCTTCGCCGTGATGATCGCCGCTGTCACCGGGGCTAAGAACATACCGTATTTATGGTACAGCAGGCAGCTGACGGCGCTCAAAGCGTGTTGGATAAAGGGGTCCTTCTCGAGGTCCTCCCACAGGTAAAGCCGGCGTTCTGGGGGGAATGGGGAGGACATACGACGCTATGCCGGTGTAGATCTGCGCCACTGTCGAGCCTATAGTCTTCGTCATCTCGGCCCCGAGCCGGGACTCGTATCTCGCGTACAGCTTATCAACCTCATCAGCGGGTAGTTTCTTGATTTTATCTGAAGCATAGTCCCCAAAGTATTGTTTAGCCTTGCCACCGACCGCCAGCGCCATTAGTTTCTCTTGCTTGTCATCATCAGGCATCACTCGCTTATCCCCCTCCATCAACAGTTGTTCGAGCAGGTCGTTGCAATCCATCCTATAATGTAACAAGCGATTCTTAATTCTTATGATATAATAACCGATACAGGCGAAACACAGCGAGATGAAGGTTAAATTGCACACGATGAGCACTTCACAAGCCATATAGAATAGTAACTTTTAATTACTAAGACATTGCTTAGCATTGTTTAGCATTTGCTTAGCATTTGCTTTGCATTGCTAAGTTAAAACACCCGATAGTCCACGGGTTGGTCGGTCTTGAGCACGAGCTTAACATGCTTCGTCTCGGCTAGCTGCCTCTTCACCCGTTCCCGTTCTAGTTTGCTCATCACATCGTTCTCTCTCAAGCACTCCTCGAACGAATCCCTGTCCTTGCAGTGGAATAAGGCCACCCATCGCGTCTGCTCCCTGAGGTCTTTCAACACCGAGTTGAACTTCTGCGTTAGCACCCAGACGCTGTGCTTTGCGTGCCGGCCGGAGAAGGCCAGGTACGATAGCATGTCTCTCTTTTTTGTTATCTCTTTATTAGCGCTGCAGTCGTCCAGGATAAACAGCGTCGACTCCCCTTTAAATTTCCCGTGATAAGCCTTCAACCAGTCCTGCAGACGTGTTCCCGGGTCGACTCTGTGTACGTCCGGGTCCGTCATCACCAAAGGTCTTTCCGTGTACGTTCTATTCATGTGCAAAGTAGGGCACATGATAACGATATTATCGAACACATCCTGGTAGTACCCCTCCAGCATATCCAACACGAAAACGGTCTTCCCACAGCCCGTCTGCCCGCACACTATGGCGCAGTGCGGGTCGCGGGGTAGATCAATAGATGGCTTGCACGAATCTCCCATTCTCTATATTAAGTTGCGCGTCCATAATCACGTACAGATATAATTTCAACTTGCCCGCGGGTTGAGCCTTCTTGGTAATCTGGATGGTTATCCCCTCGCTGCCGTTGTCGATGCGGCGACCGCTGCCATGTAATTGATCATCGTCCGTGGATCGCATGTCCAACCATAGCGCGTACTTGGTGGTCAGGTATTCACCGATCTGCACGGAGGATAGGTCCAGGTCCTTGATGACGTGTTGGTGTCGGGTCGGTAGCTTCGTTATCTCATCCCACTGCTGGTGTGCCCTCATACCGGCGCTGAACAGCTGGTTGGGCACGCCCTCGATGGTCACTTCCACCTTTTCAATCTCGGGGTTGAAAAACTTCTCGCTGTCCCTTTGGAAGGGCTCGTAATCCTCCACGGGGACGATCAGGATACCTTTCATCGATCGCGCCGGCACGTTTAGGTTGATGTTCCACAGTGTCGCTCTTATCCTGTATGATCGCTCTATGCTGCAGGACCCTATCGTAGAGGATGGCCACCTTCCCCGAGTACTGGTTTCGAACCTGCCTGGCCAGCTCCGGGCTAGTGACCATGTCGAACTCAGAGAGATGTTGTCGATGGCATAACTGGCCTCATCACCGTTCGGCGTACGCACGACTTTGCTGTAGTCGTTAAACGTGAGCTCGTATTCAAGCCTATCACCCAGCGCGGCCTGGTAAAACGGCGCGTGTCCCGTGAGCAACTCGAAGTCGAGCGGCACGCAGAACCGGCTCCCGTACGCTTGGGCGATGGCCTTTTCACCCGCTGAGATCTTGTCTAGCTGGTCTTGCGTGAAGCCGTACCCCACGCGCAACCGAGTCGATTTGCTGATACCTTGGTACACGTCATTGACGCGTTCTCCCTCGCTTTTCCAGAGGTCCCCGTAGCAGTGAAACACGTCGCTGTCGTCGATGCTCAGCACCTCGTTGCCGCTGATCTTGATGGTGGTTTTCTTGATGATGGCTCGACCTACGTTCCGCACGAGCTCGCGTTTGTCGTTGGCGGAGGTCAACGTGAGGTTGAACGTCAGTCGAACCGTGCCTGGTACGATGAGGTCATTCTCACCCAGGTTGGGGAATCGAACCAGCAGCGTTTGGTTCTGGTCTATCTTGCTGGGATTGTTGGTGATGGTCACCGACTGGCGCACGGCTCTGACGCCTAGAGGCTCTCTTGATCTTCGGAAAGGATCTAGTTTCCTACCGTACATTGTTATATATATAAAATATAAAAGTTTAATATAATTAATGGCTGAAGGCGGTCATGAGGACATCCCGATGGATGATATGGGTGCTGGTGCGCTCGATGATGGGGATTACGATGACACCTCATTCATGGGCGACACCGTTAGCAACAAACTTTTAAAATCGACCGTCAACGACTACTACGACGCGTTGAAGTCAGATAGAAACTACGTCAATCCGTGGGGACGAGACTTTTCCAAGTTTACCATCGACAAGAAGGGCACACTGCGATTGAAAGCTCATCCGGGGATCGATCTCATGAACAAACACACGAGAAAACCGCTTGCCTTGTCTACGCTAGGCAATCGCCCTGGTGGGAGGCAACTGATCCGTGATGAACTAGGCTTCAGAGATTACGGTGGCGCACGGCCTAAGCTTTCCCCGAAGGTCGTCCAAGATCTGCAAGCAGCCAGGGCCAAACTCAGCGGTGAAGGTGATATACCGCAACGTGCTAAAGAAACATCAGACAGTCTCGAAAAAATATTGGCCACGTACAATGACAAACCCTTGCCGGGTTTCGAATTTCCTGTTCGAAAACTGCGAGGGCTAGACAGGGCATTGCGAACCATTCGTGGAGAACTCGTGAACAATATGGGGAAACTGAACGAAATCGATGAGCACATCGCTCGCGAGAAAATAAAACTCAGTCAGGCTGACGAGTCTCTGAAACCCATCATCGAAAAACGGTTGCGTGACTTACAAGACGAGAGGCGGACTCGATTGGAATCCGCTTCCTCGAACCGGGACCAGCTTCGATCTCAGATCAACCGCGTGTGGGAAACCATCGATCTAGTCCTGAATGAGGACACAACGTTGGCTGACAGGATCCGAATCCTCTTCCGAGAGCAAGGGATCACCATCGCCAGCATTCTGACTGCATTGGGCTTCATCATATCAACCCTGGTCGTATCGCTGAGTGGGGGTCTACCAGGTGGTGGTACACCCACCCCATCAAATGGTGGTGACGTCAGAGACTGGATAAAAAAACATCTGAAATCACTCGGAGAAGCCCTGGCTAAACTCGCGGGTAAGGCCGCCAAAGCCCTGCCCGGCATCCTGGGTAGCATCGTCTCGTGGCTGCTGAGCACGCTGTCGAAAACAGTCACGTGGCTCGGTCAAAACCTGTGGGCAGCCATCGTCGCCGTGGCTGGGCTGGTGTACGTAGCGGCTAAGGAATTTTTAACCAAATGAGACCGACCGCGATCCCGCCAACCACCAGCGCTGTTTTACGATCGATGTGTTCCTTGTTTTCAGCCACCCGGTGTGGTGGCAGGGGCTGTGGTGGTGTGGGTTGAACCCTGGGCTTCGGGGGTGGTACGACTATACCCGTTTCACCCATGGGAGGTGGGACGTGACTCACGTTGATGCCTGCATTGACACCCAACTTCTGGTCGGCCGTGGCTATGACTATTTCGTTGTTGTAACCCACCACTTTTTTTACTCTCAGTTGCATATCGCTCGGAGCCATGTACAATCCCACGTCGAACACGTAGTCGACTTTCGACCGGGCGTATTCCAACACGTCTTGGTAGCGTCGATAGCACTCGGTAGATCAACTGGAGCATTGATAGCATCCTCGACGTTAACAACGAACTGTTTCTGAGCGTCGTAAGCAGTCCCCTTACCGAGGATGTTGGAAAGCGTTTGCGTCTGCGCACCCAACAGCGCCCACACGTACGTTCGAATCGAGTCGTTCAATCTGGTTACACCGGCACGAGTGAACCCTCTCGACGTGTCCAGCATGAACTTTTTTCCAGTCATCCGCGGCTGGCTGCTCGAACCTCCAGACTCGGTAATCCTTGCTGTCATCGAAAGCCATGTAACGGTCATCCCACTCGTTTGTTGTGATGTGATGATACGACTTGTACCCCCATTCTTTCATCTTTTCGCTGGCTTCCACGAGGGGCATGTTGTGAACGATGGGGATACCCAACCCGTGGTTCGGGCCCGACAAAGGCCAATCCGTCTTCGGGTCTAGTTCGAATTCATTGCAAACGCGTTCGTAGGCCCGTCTATCGTACGGGTTGTTTACTGCGTCCCATGCTTTGTCCTGTGGGAGCGGAGCGCTGATCTCTTTGAGGATACGCCTGACCTGGTAGTACACGTGAAACGTGAACACAGACTGACTCAGCGGTCCCCGCCGAGTGTCGGTCAATGTCAAGCCACACCCAGTTGTCGCACACCAGACGGCGAAGTTGAGTTGATTCTGCCAGAACTGCATAGGGGTGTTGAACCAGGCGTGGACTGCCTTGACGTTAGTCACCGAAAGCTTATACCGGTCAAACACATCTATGAACTGGGCTCCGAAGTGCAACCCGACCACGTCGACCACGATCTTCATGTGCGGGAAATCTATGTCCAGTTTAGGGTAAAACACTCCCGGTTTGTACATTTTTAAAGTATTATATAATGGGTATATATACTCTAACATGTACGTAACACTTCCAGGAATAACGAGCGGTGAGTCCGTTCAGCTGATGCACGCGATCGATAACACGTCGGGCCAACTCGAAGTCGCACTCTGCGATATCACCTACCTGCCGCGATGGACCAACATCAACGCCAGCAACAATAAGCTGTTCATCAGTGGCACCCGCAACCAGATAATTGACGGCTACTACAGCGTGTGCTCGCTAAGTGATGAGGTCTTCAAACCCTTGGGAGCCGAACTCAAGATGAACGACTCAAACGGCACAGTGGTGTTAACCAACAACGGAATAAACCCCTTGAGGCTCGGCCGACCATTGGCGAGGACACTCGGGATGTCGCCGGATGAGATAAAACCCACAACTACCGTCACAGGCACGAAGTTGCCCGACCTAGTACCGTACCGAGAGCTGTGCATTCATCTCGGTCAGTTGAGCACAACGGACAACATTCAAGGTGGCCACCGTTCCACGATACTGAGAGCCGTACCGGTGAAAACGGAGAAATACGAGTACAAGAGTACAAGAGTACAAGAGGTTAACTAGGGGCACCATCCCTGAGTTGGTAATATCGGTTTTAGATATAAAGCATAATCCTGTGAATATAGGATACCTCAGCATAACGCTGCACATAAAATGACTAGCGCACAAGGTCCCGGAATGAAGTTGGAACAATGCATCAATGTGGGGGATCTCCGACCTCGGGGACACACGCGGATTCTATGACCCCAGAGTAGATGGTAAACTATACGCCTTGCAGCTTAAAAACAGTATTTACAAATGCGTTGAAGTCCCCTCCATCGGTAGAACCCTAGGTGATATAGTAGATACCTCAGGAGCGGCCCTCAACACTCGGTTCGACCTAGTCCGCATCGGTGATGATAGATGGGCGGTATACCCATCGTTCGGAGGTAAACTGTTCGACTTAGAAGATGTTGAGAGAACGGCCGTTGTTAGAAACAAGCAGTATACCCTCGTCTTCACTGACGACGACAAGTGGGAGTTGTTACCCGCTCAAGTCGACTGGTTTCTCAACATTAGTCTCGGCTCCCCCTACGTGTTCACGGAGAACAAAGACAACTACCTTAACAAAGTTGTGAACAACGGAACCCTGCTCGTGGCTTACGTCCCGGCGCAGAGACGTAGTGTAATCATCAGCCCATCAGCCCACTCTCAAGTATGGCAGCCCACATGCTATCGAGTAAACCGGGAGTGCAAAACGTGGCATTGCAGGTGGTGTCTGAATTCGCCGGTGTCAAAATCCTGGAAGGTCTACCAGCAAATTCCACGCTGGCCATCCAAGTCTACCTAGGGGAACCATCGCAGGATGAAGTCGAAGTCGTGAAGGGAATCAAACTCTGGTGGCGCAAACGACACCAGTATCACGTTTGCACAGTTTACGTGCGGGTGGGTGTCGACTCCCACACCAGTCTGCAGGGGGTCACCGTGACCGTGGAAGACACGATATCCCTCACCAAGATCTTCCTACCCGACAACATACACCTCATGGGGGTGAGGTGCACCCCTGAACTACTATCAGAAAGACAATTGGAAACTATCTTGTAATAGTATTATAGCAATGTCCAATCGTCATCGACCCAACGCCACGCTTAACAACCTAGGAGACACGGAGGGATTCGATCTGCCCGGCGAGGAAGACGCCTTGTACGTCCTACACTTGAAAGACAACGTGTATAGGCGGGCGGCAATGCCCGATCATCGACCCAACATCACACTTGGGGACTTTAGAGAGCCCAAATGGTTGATCAACATGACCCTCACCACACCTTACGTCTCTTTTCCCAGGGGTGGCCCTATCACTAGTCATATCACCGAAATTAAGAACAACGGTATCTTGCTCGGGCGTTTCACCCCCCCCAAACTTTCAGAGTATAAGAGTTTCCCAAACACCAAATCGCCCGGGCTACATGTTAAATGCACCCATGGATACACATTTAATATTTCAATTATACGCTGGCCTACTATATTCTATGGTTATGCCCCCAGGCTCCACATTCATCATAGAATTCTTTTTCAGAGACAATATTGATCAGGGGTTGGGTCCCCCCCTGGCGCTTTTTACCTGAGGTGGAAATAAGATGGCCACATTCATATCCATTTAGGGACCGCCATTGTCGTATCGTCATACGACGAAGCTCGGACCCCTCACTGGGGTTGCTGCCCCCCTTAATAAGCAACCATATAATTAGTATAGAACAAGAGTTACCTATTGACCTTTCCACTATTCGCCTATACGAGCACGTAGGCCTTATAAGCCTCAAATGAAATCGATTTGTCAAGTGGAGAAGAGACATAGGACTCTTGGAATCTCCAGTGTCTATCCCCTTGATTGAGGATTTCCTCCTGTTCTTGAGAGAAGTTAGGAAACTGAAACATAACACCATAAAGGGTTATATATCGGCAATTGCATCAGTCTATGACATTGCGGTATTTCAGTGGGAACTAATTCATCACTTCATACATTAATCAGATCCTTCCAGCTCAAGGACGTACAACTCCTTCTATCTTTCTGAAGTGTGACTTATGCCTAGTTCTGCAGTGCCTTAAAAGAGTTTCTTTTGAATCCATCCAAGCTACTATCATTTAAAACAGCGCTCCTACTGGCCTTTGCTAGTGGGCCATCCTGTGCGAGGATTCTTAATTTAGGTCACCGACACCGTCATTTGTTTTCTGCCTTAGATTAATCGTAATTATCCTTAGAAAGTATTCAATTTGGCATCTTAGAAAAGAAATACAGTTCGCTCTACCACCATGTATAGTGTAATAAAGCACAGTTTCGCCTTGAACTATTATAGTTTAAGCATGAGGACGTTTGCGTCCAAACTATCATAACGTTAAAGCATAGGCAAACTGTAGCTCAAAAAGGGTTGCGCAACAAGGAGAAAATGATCAGTCTTCCTATATGCGAGCGAACTTAGGTTCCCTCACTTAGGTTCGAAAAATATTTGTAACATCAAAATAAAATATCGCCACCATCAAAGGTAGACACTCATTTCCTCACAGGGTTGTGCTCTCTGATTTCCAAGCTCATATTTAATAATTACTCACGTAAAATATATTTCATTCAACATTTTAAGCACCACTCGTGGCATAACAAATCGTTCTTCGCCATATTTATTGTAACATTTTGTTTCTATCATGAATATTAATGAAAAAGTATTTTCATTATGACAAGGTATTTTTCCTATTATTATTTTCTTAATATTCAAATGATGTTTTCTTATTACCAAATTACATAATACAATAAATTTTGGCTGAAACTAAAACTGACTTGTATGTGTATTTCAGACCCGATGTGGAAGATTCAGAACTTGTTTGCTATGAGAAGCGTTTGTCATCCAGTCAGGTAACAAGCTTGTCTTCGATACCAAGTGGAAACAAGATCGTCACTGGCTAAAATATGTTGAGGATGCAAATGAGGAGGGTGAAAGAAGCTGCATGATGTTTTGTTCTCTTTGCACTAACTGGAATGTGCAAGGACAAAATGGATCCATGGTTTGGACACAAGTTGGATGTCAGACAGTAAGACTGGACAAAATTACTCTGCACGAGAAGTCTGCAAATGACATATTTCATAGTTATTCCGAGCAGGAAACTTCATCACTGGTAGATGCACAGAAAGTTTTGTTCTTTTGATCAAGCACAATTTGCCGCATACAACAATGTTTGGACCTCTCATAGACATGTGTGCTGAACTTGGTGCTCTTAATATAGCCAAACTGAACCATGGAAAGAATGCCACGTACACTGGACATAGAACAGTTCAGAAATTTCTTGAATGTCAGGCTGAGGTAGTAGAAGAGCAAGTCCTACAGAAGATGAGAGAGCAATTCATTTGGCTTGATGCTTGGCGAATATACAGATGTGTCCACCAGAAATCACCTTGTATTCATGGGAAATGGAAAGTCGAAACTTGCATTTCTCCAAGATGCTGAAATTCCTAATGGAACTGCAGACATTATTGTGGAGGATGTCAAGGACTATTTACATGAGACTGACCTGGACCAGAATAAAATGACCTGTTTTGCAAGTGATGGTCCAGCTGCTATGACAGGCAAAAGGAATGGCATAGTTGCACAACTGAAGAGAGAGATTGATTGATGTCCACTGTGTGAATCATAGACTGCAACTGGCTGTTAGTTCAGCTTTCAAATCAGTGACTGAAATCTAGTCTGTTGATGAAATGTTAATGGGACTTTTTAAGTACTATCAATACAGTACTGTAAGATCCAAGAGCCTTTGAACAGATGCAGACATTGACCAGAGAATGGAAAACACTGCAGATGACACAGACACGTGTAATGTGACAATCAAAAAGGTTGTCCACACTCGTTGGCTGAGTCATGAAAAAGCTGTTCATGCTGTCAAGAGAACCTATCCTGCTATCCTTGCTGACCTTGAGAATGCAGTTAGTGTGGGGAATGACAAGCGGGCTGGTGACAAACAGAGTGTGACTGCTGAAGGTCTGTACAAACAACTGATGTTCTACCAGAAGTTTGATTGCTTCTGTGTGACGTTTGTTCACTCCTGTCAGGATTTACAAAGATGTTTGAGAGGGGAGATCTAGACTTAAGTATTGTTGAGCCTCAGATGAGAAGTTACTTGGCATCTTTCAAAAAGATGAAGGAGAAACCTGGTCCATACCTATCACGTCAAGTCAAGTCAAGTTTATTGTATTCAAGGCCTCCGGCCAATATACAAGGAGTTACATACATATACATAACTATAATACATAATACAATGGCAATCATGAAATTACTTGGATAACCTATCATTTCTCAACACAACAGCATGTTTTACAAATAGAAAAAGGTTACGGATAACAGTTTCATTTCTGGAAGTGAGAATCGAGACAAAGGCTATTGTTGGACATTTTGATAGATAATTACTTGAAATATATTTTCTTCTAAGATCATTATAATATGGACATACAAATATAAAATGAATTTCATCTTCAATAGATGAAGTGCATAATGGACATATTCTCATATTTCTTTCTATAGACAATCGTCTACCTTTATTAATACTTAAATCTAATAGACCTAGTCAGAGCTGAACAAATGTGCGTCTGATATTTCTTGATGTCAATACAGATAAATCCCATGTGGATCCACTCTGAATTTACTCTTCTTCCCCATTGTGGAAATTTGCTGAGTTTCCAATGAATATGGTTGGCTTCTACACCACAGCTAATTGTGTCTACCAAGGCAAACAAACGTTGTCTCATGCATCATTCCATTCATACCGGGTGCTCCCTGTGTCTGGATGTTTGCCATCAATGTGGTATTGTTTGAAAATTGGCACAAATGGATCCACTATGACTTGATTGAAGAAGAATCTGTTTGCATCTCAAAATTTGCAGAATCCCTCAAAAGTCACCGATGTATAGCATGCTTCAACAGAAAATATTCAATGGTTTTGGAGTTCTTTTCTGCAAATTGAAAACAGATGGCAGACAGACGGACAAAAATGCTGGTCGCCATAGCACTATTTTTTCAAACCGGGGGAGATAATGAGGTTATGACGGATAAATATAAGCATACATAATCTCACACATAAAATTATAAGAATTTGAAGATGAATGTATGTATGTGGTAATTTGAAAACATATTTTAGTCAGTTACCTCATAAATTGCCCATCCTTCCACACTTCCAAGGCCAATCTTTTCTGCTAGTCTTTCCAAAAGCTCTGTACTTGTGTCACAAGGTAGGACTGTTACAGCTTTTGTCTTCCCATCCATGAAATACACCTTACAGATAATTGGGCTCAATGCTCTTACACTCTGGAAGTAAACAAACATAAAAATAGAGCCTTTAATATTTTAGCCTAAATAATTGACATATTTTAGCTCAGTTGAATGAAATAGGAAGAAGAGAACTGCATTATCACTAGTTCCTACCTTAGGACATTGTTTTATGTTCATTTGTTAGTGAATAATATCAAGTTCATATTGAAAAACCTGGAGTAACAGCCTAAACTCTGAAAGAAGGAATGTAATGCTGGAAAAATAATATTTGCAACAACAATTTTCAATTTAAAAACATGTATCTCTCAGATAAGCCTTTGAAGTTTCATTCATAAAACTTCAGGAGATTTCTAGAAACTAGTCCCTGCTGCAGCAACTATGCACAAATTAATTTGTTTTTTAAAGCATCACCTTGTTATAATATGCATGCAATAAAGATTGTCTATTGAAAATAGCAGATAACATCCTTTAAGAATGAAGCATGCATGTATGCATGTTTGTGCAGAAACAACATAAGCAAGAATGAATTAGAATTATTAAAATCTTAATGTTTTAGATATTTAAATACTAACCTTACCTCATGGTAATGTGCCTATTACCTTTGCTCATGCGATACAAAGATTGGAAACGTGATCAATAAGTATCCTTATTGAAGGCTATCATGAAACTAGTGACGTGTCAATCTCATCCAGCGAGGTAAGGTAAGTATTTATATATCTAAGGATCCTTTGCCATCGGTCCGGTGGAACCCACAGAAGCTCTTGGTCTGTAAGGAACAAATCCCCTATGAATGTCAACTGTTGAGATGGCTCTAGGTGGGATTTTTCGAGGTTGACAATCCAACCGAGTTGTTAGAAGAGATTGAGTGTAAAATCCCTCTGTCTGCGTAGCAGCAGGCACTCCTTGTGGCTCATGAGAGCTCTATCCCCAGAAGATGAAGATACCGGGAAATCGATGCTGTAATCCGAGTGAAAAGCCACGGGGCCATAGTAATGCCAAACGGCAGGACCTTCCACTGGTAATGGTGACCGTCGAAAATGAACCTGAGGAACTTCCGGTGAGGTTCGTAGATGGGAACGTGTAAATAGGCATCTTGAAGATCCAGACTGAGCAACCAATCCTTGGGGGACAGTTTGGTTCATAGCTGGACCAGAGATATCATCTGAAAATGTGGTGGCTCCGGAAGGTACAGTTCGTGGCCATATTGTGTATCATCCTCATCTTCTGAGAATTCTTTTTGGATACTAAGAAGATGGGAGAGTAAAACCCTGGGGAGTTGCTGGGTTCTAGCACTTGTTCTATGGCTTTCTTGTCCAGCAATGACTGGATGTTGGTCAACAGGTGCTGGTGTTGAACGATGGAATATTTGCGAGACCGAGGCAAAGTGGTCAGAGGCAGCGACTTGGCTATTGGCAGCTTGTAGCCTGTCTTGAGGAGATTGGTCCCAGTCGTGACCGCCCAAAACATCAGTGGCGCTTGTACTTGGGCTTACCGTCTTGCCCAATTCCTTTTGTTTACCGGCGGGACGACGATGGAAGTCTTTGGGATGTCCTCTACCACGCCCTCTAAAGGCTCAACGAACCGACGTCCTCCTGGACTGGTAGAGGTTGGTGGTGCTGGTAGCTGGCGCTGACAACGTGGCGAAGTGACAAAAAGATCGGAGCACAATCCCAGTTTGGGTTAAGGAGGCATGCTCTGAGAAAACATCTGGGATCTTATTCTGCGAATAAGGTGGGAGCCACAATGGGGCACACATCATTCTTTTCTTGAATTCTTCCTGCCAGGTACAGGGAGCGAGTAACCCAGTTCTCCTAGTCACAGTGGTGGTAGCTAAGGCAGAACGCACGTGATCCAGTACTCTTGCCTGCCACCTGAACATAGTGGTAAGATAATCTAAACGGGAAGGGTTAGCCTCCGAGAGATCTTGAGACGTGTCCGAAGCAAGCACGGAGTCAAAAGAATGCACAAAGTCAAAAGAATGCACCTTGTAATCCTGACGGCGGTGTTTAGCAGGCTTGATGGAGGGATTGAGAGATAACTTTTGGAAATCCTCGTCAAGTGAAGCAATGGCATCAGCAACCATGGGGTGCGGTGGCAGAGGTTCATCCCAAATGGAAGTAGCACAAGGAACATCCGACCCTGGAGACGGGCAACTGATAAGTCTGTCAGCTATCCAGGCGTAAACACTCTCCATGCCCAAGTGCGTCAGACCCTGGTTGTCGTCTTCCTCATAATCTGGAACAAACTGCACCTCCGACAAAAGAGATGAGGAATCCCGCGACCTAAACAAAGGGGATCGGGAACACTGATGAAGAGGTGAAAGTTGTCTCCGAGGTGAGCGCCTAGGTGAGCGCCATGGGGAACGCCGAGGCGAGCAGCGCCGGACGTCCCGTACAGGAGAGCGCCTGGGAGAACAGAAGAGAGCCGAGGGGAACGCCAATGCAAACATCTAGGAGAAAAGCGCCGAGTGTCACGCTCTTGTGCACGTTTGGGAGAGCGCTGAACGTCCTGCATAGGTGAATGCCTTGGAGAAAGTTGAGGGGAGCATTGACGATCCCTAGACAAGCACTTATCATCTCCGGAAGGTGAACGATGGTCAGAGGAGCGCTGGCGTTCCTTACAGTGACCATCCTGATGCTGTCGATCCTCCTTCTCCTGGAGACCAGGAGATCCATGAGCTGGGGATCCTGAAGAATAGATGGAGCGCCTGGATTCACTGCATTGTCGATCTGGGCTTGTGTGAGGGGGCTCGCTCTGGAGCGTTCTGGAGATGAGAACTGGCGGGGAGGCGAAGTCGAAGATCGCCGTTCTACTGAAGTCGTAGGGGCATTCCCAAGCTGAGTTATAGGCATCGAGGAAACCTGAGTAGTCTCACAGGCGTCGTTAGAAGACATGAGGCGCTTGCGTTGAGTAAAGCGTTTGTTCCGAGCAGCTAGGAACGCTTTAAAGTCGGTGGAAGGTAGGTCCCGGCAAAATGAACACTGAGAGGTCCAAGTACACGCTGAGTCGACCAGACAGTCTGGGTAGGCAGGGTGGGGGTCTTTAGCCGACTTCTGAGACTTGCACCCATTGCAGTAAACACGTGGCATGAACTAACCACTGCAAACTGTGACAACAGAAAAACAACTACTGTTGAACGCATGTTAAGTAAATGTAACATTACAAATAAGAAATTATAGCATAACAAACAGTTATGATAATGCAAATATAAGCCTCATATGGCAAGAGAAGGCTCACGTGCAGAAACACATAAACTGTGGTATACGCACGTTTACCAATAAAAAAAATAAACGCCGACAGCTTAACGCGACAGTGAAGAGAAAACGGAATATGAAACTAAACGACAACTGTGAGCACACACTTGTAGCTCTGCATGTATGTGCCACGCCTAGCGGCAGACGCCATTACTGCCAAAAACGTGAAAAACTCAACGAGGGGAAACGCAGAAAATATAACACAAAAAGAGAGAACAAGATACATACAATGATCAAGCAAGGACAAAAACAACCCAGCCTGACCAAGGACGTACCTAATTCTGCAGAAGCGAAGCTGGAAGAACTACGCGAGGTGAACACAAAGCAAACAAGACACCGCGAAGACTGTACAGTAAGAAAAAACAGCCAACGGTGAGTAGAATTTTCTGTTACATCATGGTTGAAGGATACAATAAGAAAACCTTACCGTAGCAAAACACAAAGAATACAGTAAGAAACTAAATCAGAAATATCCTATACACTTCGGTACACGTCCAACTCGCCGGACGAGATCAACACGTCACTAGTTTCATGATGGCATTCAACAAGGATACTTATCGATCACATTTCCAATCTTTGTATCGGATGAGCAAAGGTAATATGCACATTACCATGAGGTAAGGTAAGTTAAAAATTAGATTTATTATACATGATTATTTATATACTCACAGAATAATTTGGCACAATTTGGGAGCTGGCTCAGTTGCTACTTACTAAATATTTTATAAGATTGGTTGCAGGGGCAGTAGCCGGCCTGTACAAACCGAGATGGAAGCAATTGCAGGGGTCAAGCCGGCCTGACAAAGCTTAATGTGTAGAGGCAGTAGCCAGCCTGCACAGGGTGAAGATGGAAGAATTGATTTATAAGAATTGGGGGATATATGATGAAATAAACTGGCCTAAATGAGGTAACAACCGAGAGCCCCCAATGATATAGAGGTAGAGTGAGTGAGTATGGAGTTACGCCACTTTTAGCAATATTCCAGCAACATCACGGCAGGGGACACGAGAAGTGGGCTTCACACATTGTACCCATGTGGGGAATCGAACCACGAAGAACGAACACTTCAACCTCCAGGCTACCTCACCTCCCTTTGGGAGGTAGATATAGTGAAGCCTCGTTAATCTGGACGGTTGCGTTTTTCAACAAATTTGTCCGGATTACGAATCATCAGGACTACTGAATCAAGACCCAAGTTCAAGCAAGAGTTGCTTCCCTTTCTATTACAAAAATGACACGACTCTGGATAAAACAAATAAACATTTAATGTAAAGCTTATAAAACGATGAATAGCAAGCACAACAATAAATTATAGTCATAGCAAAAAGTCTATCATAGTTGTTTTCAGCACTCACAACATCCGACGTGTCTGATCACGTCCTTCCTCAGCACAGGTGAGGTAATGTCTAACAAGCGATATTTTGTAGTATGCCTTGAATGTCCGAATTATTCCTGCATCCATTGGTTGAATATGAGACGTGGTATTTGGTGGCAAAAATAGACTGCATCTGTCTGTCAAAGTACATTAACCAATCACAAAACAGCTCACTTTGTCATCCACGCCTTTGTATTGTGGTGTCAATCAAACTGTAAATGTACAGCATCTTCTGTCGGGAGCTTTTAATGTCTAATTAAAACAACAACCCTTAATTGACATTTCTCAAAAGTTAACAAGAGTTCATCTTGTCAACTCCATGACCGAGTGTTTATTGTTTGAGGCCAGTTAAGTAAACATCGCTGGGAGGTGTTGTTATGGTTCGTGAACACGACTTACAGCGTCCGGACTGTGAAGCAATTTACTGTTTATTTTACTGATTGGTTACAGCTACTTACCAACCGGTTCAAGAAACCGAATTTCCGGATTAACAGGGTCCGGACTAACAGGGCTTCACTGTACATGCCTATGAATGTATGTATGTAGCTGTACATATGTATGTAGCTGTATGTATGTATGTATGTACGTACGTACGTGTAATATGTGTACGTATGTGTGTGTATGTATGTTTGTGTGTATGTATATATGCATGTATGTATGTGTGTATCTATGTATGTAATGTAATGTGTGTGTGTATCTGAGTGTTTGTGAGTATGTATGTATATATGTATGTGTGTATCTATGTATGGTATGTAATGTAATGTGTGTATCTATGTGTGTTTGTGTGTGTATCTATGTGTGTGTTTGTGTGTATGTATATATGTATGTGTGTATCTATGGTATCTATGTGTTTTTGTGTATGTATGTATGTATGTAATGTGTGTGTATCTATGTGTGTTTGTATATTTGTATGTGTGTATGTATGGTATCTATGTGTGTTTGTGTGTGTGTATGTATGTATGTACGTACGTACACACATTACACCTACATACGTATGTAGGTGTAATGTGTGTACATATGTGTGTGTATGTATGTATATATGCATGTATGTATGTGTGTATCTATGTATGTAATGTAATGTGTTTGTATATCTGAGTGTTTGTGAGTATGTATGTATATATGTATGTGTGTATCTATGTATGTATGGTATGTAATGTGTGTATCTATGTGTGTTTGTGTGTGTGTATCTATGTATGTATGGTATGTAATGTGTGTATCTATGTGTGTTTGTGTATATGTGTGTATCTATGTATGTATGGTATCTATGTGTGTTTGTGTGTATGTATGTACGTAGGTGTAATGTGTGTACATATGTGTATGTATGTTTGTGTGTATGTATATATGCATGTATGTATGTGTGTATCTATGTATGTAATGTAATGTTTGTGTGTATCTGAGTGTTTGTGAGTATGTATGTATATATGTATGTATGTATCTATGTATGTATGGTATGTAATGTAATGTGTGTATCTATGTGTGTGTGTATCTATGGTATGTAATGTGTGTATCTATGTGTGTATA
Source organism: Haliotis rubra (assembly GCF_003918875.1). Classification (NCBI taxonomy): domain Eukaryota; kingdom Metazoa; phylum Mollusca; class Gastropoda; order Lepetellida; family Haliotidae; genus Haliotis; species Haliotis rubra. Next base: position 532,137 of record NW_025766570.1, on the reverse strand, counting down.
TATGTATGTGTGTATCTATGTATGTATGGTATCTATGTGTGTTTGTGTGTATGTATGTATGTATCTATGTATGTATGGTATGTAATGTAACATGTGTGAGTGTGTGTATCTATGTGTGTTTGTGTGTATGTATATATGTATGTATGTGTGTATCTATGTATGTATGTGTTTGTATTTATGTATCTATGGTATGTATATATGTAATGTGTGTGTATGCATGTGTGTTTGTGTATATATGTATCTCTGTATGTATGGTATGTAATGCAATGTGTGTGTGTATGTATGTATATATATATATATATATATATATATATATATATGTGTGTATGTATAATACTGCTATATAAGTAATACAAGTCACCTCCACAAAGACATAATATAAGTTATAACTGTAAACTGCATGAATAGGGGAATGGTTTCTTCAAATTTGGGAATTCTTACTGATATCTGAAGCAAAATTCAGTCTCTATCAAGGCCCAGGTAAATCAGTTCTGGAAACAAGGTATCTCCACTGGAGCGTTAAATGCCATCAAGCAACAAAACACAAAGTATTTTCAAAAGTATATTTTGCAGTGTCTGTTAAAAGCATAAAGCATACAAATTTACCTGGTGTTGCTTCATTACTTACCATAATTTCAATTGCTGATGGAGGCAATTTTCTTGAGGATACACGGGGAACTGTCAAGTGTTTGTGACACATCAGCGCATACTTTCCAACAAGAGCATCCGAGCAATTCATCTTCACATAGGAGAGCAGGTACTGAAAAATAATTAGATCCACATAGATTTGTAGTCCACCTGAAATGTTCTGGAACATTTTCAACACTACACTTGAGAAACAAATAACAGGAATACACACAAAAGTAGACCCACAGCTTTGTAACTCAACTGGATTTGTCATGACACAACTTGAATTATAAACAAAAGTTATCAGCTCCATCATTCAAATATTGCCTGTACAAACAGTGAAAAAATAGTTAATAATAGTAATAATTCAAAGATACCATAGCATATGTGCTAACATTACCAGTTAGTCCAGAATCTCTGACCTTACTGACTTCACCCATGTCTGGAAAGGATGAAGCAAAGGCCTCCCCAGGTAAGTCACTCCCATTGGTGACATTAGATTGCAAAGAAGCCACATCCACAACAGAAGATGTGGGTGGGCCAATCTGTCACTTAAGTGACTATTAGTCCACTGTGAAAAAGGTAATCCTACTCATATGTAAACAATTTTGTGCACCAGGACTATTTTCCAGTTCAAAAGGAAGGGCAAGAAAACCTAGATGTGACTCAAGTTGGTTGCAAAAGAACCTATTATGCAAATCTAATGGTCCTCCTGATGAGCTGATAAATCAAAATTGACAATGTATCCCTAAAATTTTACTCAGTGTTTGTGAACTTGTGCTCTTATCCAACTGAACTGTCAAGATGCAATCAATATCCTGAACTAAAATGAAAGTATATTGGAGCCATTACTCTATCAAATGTACTATAACTAATGTACCTTTCCCTCCCTCTGAAGTCTGAACATGAGATCTCCTTGTAAATCCCTGCTTTGTAGTTTTGTGTGAAGCTTTACCTGATGGAATAAACCTCCTTCCATGGCCCCCCAAAAAAGATAAATCACTGGCTGGATCCATGTGAGGCTTCTTTGCAAGAGAGAGATCCATGCAGGTTGATATGGAATAATGAAACCAATTATAATATTCTAAACAACTTTGTTCAACAAGTCAAACTCCGTAACTGTTTTCCCATTAGCACCTGATCTGACCTGAAAGGACTCTGAAATTAAAATACAGCAGGTGTTGTCTCTGTGACAATGTTCAGCTGAGCTGCCCAAGCACAAGTCCAACCTTGTAAGTGTGTGTCTGCAGGAACTCCCATGTTGGACACTTCAAACAAGTCACAGCATGACTGTTGGTTCATGTGAGACAATCTGACCAACTTGAAATATTCTTCCTTCAATACAGGTGTATGCAGTAATTGACAGTGTTGTAAACACTGTGTTGCCACAACATATGTTTTTTTCTTAAGTCCTGTATTTCCCAACCAATGTAATGTCATGGCTCATAAGTGGTTGACTGAAAATCTTCCTATTGTCTACAAGGGGTGAATTCAACCTCAGTCAGTACCAAGATTGATAAAAGATCTGGATAGATCCAGGCTATCACCTGGTCACTGCCTCAAAATGACATTGACTGTCTTGAGACTGATATGCTCTTCAACAAAATAGATGTTATTACTAGTTGGGATATAACAATCATCCTAGTTAGTTCTGAAACCAAAATAATCTGCATTTGTGCCAAGATGTTGTTTCTGAAATCTATGCTTCCAGTAAATTGATGTTACCTACCTTTTATGAGACCATTTCCGTTGCACAGACATTATATCTGGTGCTAATGACACCTCATACTGTCTTCACTTCTGTTGAACCAAAGCTTACCTCAAGATGTAGGTACAAAAATGTAGAGCAGGTTATGATCAAGTCAACTTACCTTATTACATTGCACTGTTGGATTTCTCAACCCCTTCTTTCAAACAAGAGAAAGAGTGAACACTTACTGGACAATTACAGCTTGGGCAACTCCAAAAGACCCTAAGAAGTACAGCCCTCCTACGTCCGTCATATATCATGTATGTAGAAGTTTAACATATATCAGAACCTCCACTGGTTGGCCCAAAAAGGAAAGTGCAGTGATAATGCTCTTATATCATGAGCCTTCCAGTCACTTCTGATACAGGTAGAGAGCTCTTCACATTGGTTGCTTTTGGAAAGAGTGGGTTTTCACCAACATGTATCACTGCAAGGCAATACTATGTTAGCACTGGGCAAAAGGTTCAGAGGTCCACACTGCCACCTTGTAGGGTTCGAGCACTTTTAAGTAATTCATACTTTACATGATTTCCTGTGTTTATTTGACCATGGAAACATGTTAGTATTAATGTAGAGGCAAATTTAAAGGTACTGGGAGTTAAGATAGGGCTGTTTTGAGTGGAATAGATTGTTTTAGTGTCCAGAATATGAACGTTGCTTTGTTTTGTGGTCGAACAGTGGTCAGAGACCCTCAAGGTGAGTCTTACCATCAAGTAGTGGTTCCCTGGCTTCTAAATATTTTGGAACTGATGAATTTGACAACAAATTAGGTTAAAATCACCACTGCCACAACAATGTGAGTGTCTAAGTTAATCTCCTGAGGGTCAGTTTGAAATCAAATGATAAGAATATCATGAAATATGTTCACTGCTGACAGCAGAACATGTCACAAACCCTTGTTTTAAATGCAAACAGTGTAGCATATGATCAATTCTTTCTGTCTGTCCCCTTTTGCATATGCAACGACCTATTTTTCTTTTCCTTTTTTAGAAATATACCCCTTTTTTCACCCATAGGACTTTCAAAATGAATTTCTGTTTTATTAACAACTGTCTCATTGCTGTTATGGATTTTATGACTTGACATTTAATGTATTCTCAACACTATTTTCAGCTTGTAGAATGCCTGTTGGAGAATGGGGAGGTGTATCTTCACAAATACAGCAGAAAAAGAAGCCTTCACATCCAATGTGGTATTTCGACAAGCCGGTCCGAAGTCTGTTGTTGGCAGTGTCTAATCAAGCATACTCCCTTTGCTTCGATATGCTTTACAGCCTTGTAGACTGACTGACTGACTGAGTTTGGTTTTACGCCGCTTTTAGCAATATTCTAGCAACATCACGGCGGGGGACACCAGAAATGGGCTTCACACATTGTGCCCATGTGGGGACTCGAACCCGGGTCTTCGTCGTGACGAGACAACACTTTAATCATTAGGCTACCCCACCGCCCCCCGCCTTGTAGAAGTTGCAGTACTTGGACATGTAGGTACATATAGTACATTTAAGTGCCCCCAGTCCAGTTAAGGCACCACAATGTCTCACTACCAAATTCCATCACTCGGTCATCCTCACTCATTAGAAATTTCTGACAGTGTCCCCTTAATGCCTCACTGTGTAGTATTTCAGTTTCCCAGACATGAAATAAGGGCTGTACATCAACCCCAGAAGCTGCTTAGATGTAAATAATAACAACTGACCCTTGTGGTATGTAATATTATGGGTCTGAATTCATTTTATTGACATGAGAGTGTTCGATATCTTAAAATTATCTCCCCTGTTTACCCAGATACATCGTGTCTTTCTCTAACCCAGTAACCCATAAATTACTGCAGAGAAGCTCGGTTTTTACCTGATATTGCCAAACACGGTTAATTGTAATTAAAAATATTCAGTTTAGGGCAGAGTAACCAATAAATTTCCAAAATTATGTGGATTTTTTCACTTTGTTCCCTCTAAACTGGCTAATACATGAAATTGGCAAGTCTAACAGCCTCAAACAATACACAGTAAATAATATTGAATTTCTGGAAGTATTTCAAAGTCTTAGCTTGATGAATCAATATATTCAAGTGTAAGTTCTTATCATGCTGTGGTCTAAAAGTGATTTCATCTGTTTAAGGGGTCATTTGCCTTGACAGGCGGCAGGGTACTGTGGTCAGTGTTTCAGACTGCTAGGCATTATCCAACCCCTCACTTATTACATTCTGGCAAAGTTCATCATCCAGCCTTACATATGTCAGGATGTTAATGCTGCTTAATGTTAAACCTGTCCAATTTCATGCCTGAATTCCATGATTTTTGTCGTTCAAAATATATTTTGGATTGATATGATCAAGGCAGTCACAGTCATGCATGGAATTAACCCATGGCCCCCCTTCTTTTGTGAAATAAGAGTAAACTCCCATGGTATATGTATGATTTGAAAACTTTCTCTATTAATGCAGAAGTGCATTTTGTATAGCTTTGGTGAAATAGACATGATATAACTCTTACAGCTCTTTCAGTGCAGCAAATCACTATATTCTTGTGCCATATAGATATGTTGGACAGGAAAAAGTATTGAAGCTTCATGCAATTTTATATTTTTTCTGAGAAGTTACATGTATATACAGTACATAAATCACAGATTTGCCTAGGGCAAATGTTTCTAAATTTTCCTATAGGTTCTACTACACTAAATCAGTATCACATGCTCCCTGCGCGAGACCCGTATGTAAACAAGTAAGGAGAGACAGAGACATGTGACAGCTGTGATTGGATGAAATAGTGTAAGATGTTTGTTTTTTAAAAGCACATCCAACCAGTAATTAAAACTGACCACAATTTTAAGTATTTAGTGCTGTCATTTGTATCACCATCACTTATACTTATTGTGTGTACAGATATTTTCCAGTAGATGACATTTGGTGCGGAACTGGGGTTGATGTGTTCCGCTTCCTGTGCTCGCAAACGAGCCGGACAAGTTGGCCTGATATTTTGTTTTATGGTAGTTTAAAGGCCAGAGTGTACCCATGTGTACATGGAATGGCTGTTGATAGCCTGGATATTTAAAAAAAATATATAAGGTTACTATAGAAGTCTATGGGAAAAGATTTGGTGGTGTGTAACCTAAAAGGGATTGAGTATTGCCAGTGACCTAAGAGGATTCTTGCCATGGTGTGATTTTTGACGATTAATTCAGAGAGAGCCCTCAGAGTAAACCTATTTCATTCCAGTGCGTGCATGCACATGCGAGTGAGAGAGTAGTCAAAGGGAATCAAGCTGTTTTTGCAAAAGAAAGCGAAAGGCAGTAGTCACAGAAGCTTGCAAAACAGATGCCTTATGAACATGCCTATATGGTGCTTCCAGACGGAACAAGTGTTTGCCACTAACATGGGAATGTACCCTGCTGCTAAAGAAGAATGAAATTTAACATATTTACAAGTTTTTATCTTTTAGTCATACAGAAGATTACCTTTTGTGTGATATAGTTTTTGGTCATGATCACTTTTCAGAATCTTCTCCATATTTCAGGAATATAGTAGATTTGAATGTAGATGAGTCATTCTCAAAATTTGTGCATATTTATGTTATATGTTTGTATCCGACAAACTTAAGTCAAAATTAAAAAATAAATTTTGAACCCCCAAAGCCACCCAATTTTACTAAATTTTAATGTGTCACAACTCCAGTGGCTGATGTGCAATTCGATTTTTTTGGTCTTTTTCATGTTTTCCAAAGGAAATTTTTTAACATATCATAATTATTGATGCTACAACTACATGCTTGGCGTTGTTTGGCCTTTTCTGTATTGAAAAACATTTTGTAAAAATAGGTCAAACTTTGTCACAAGGTTTGATGTCACTACCGTAACATCATCCAAAAAATTGCAATAATGATTACTCCCTGTACTATCTTCTTCTTCTACTTCATGTTTGCAAGCAATGGCAGTGAGGAAACATGACGGTCAAATACTGACACAAAAAAATCACTTTTCTGAATTTTATCGCAAAAAAGGTGTGTACAAAAGGATATCTGAGATTTTTGCATGTACTAACAGTTACGGTGGCTACCGCTGAAACCAATTAATTTTGTGAAGCCAAACAATGCCAAATACCTTAGACAGTAGGGGGAAATCATTTGAAACCATGTGCTCAGTAAACTTTGGGGACCAGTTATTGTTATAAAACTGATATTATTAGTGGCTGTCACTACCGTTACGGTCACTGTCATTACCATAGATTTTGTTATGGTAAGGACAGATTTTGTGACGGCAGTGACATTTTTCTAGTTTAATGTTGTTTGTATCTAAATTTTCAATTCAAAGATTTCAAATGTTTTGGAATCTTATTTAACATAAAAAAATTGTATCAAATGAATAATAAGCATGTAAGCATGTAAGGACAGGGAAGTGTAACATCTGTGACAAAGAAGAAAATGGCTGTGATAGGGCCGTTACGGTAGTGACATTACATACCATCACAATGTCACTGCCGTAACATGCAGTCTTTAGCTGTTTATTTACATGACAGGGACATCCATAAGTAAATCTTTTGCCTATTACATATTCTTCAAACATTCTTAAATATCTGATTGACTAATTTCATCAAATTATCTTTTAAAGTAAACATATAAAACTGGCTATTATTAAAAATGTCACTACTGTTATTGTGTCACTACCGTAACAATTAATTCCTATGTCCATGCCATAACAATATCATTTTCCTTATTCAATTAAAATTGATTTATCTGTTTATGTCTGGAATTTGTAGTGCAACTATGTTTGGTAGTAGAGCATCAAGTAAGCATAATATAATTAATGTTCTCATTTTGAATTTTTTCGTTACATATTACTTTACATTTGCAAATCAGAAATGAAAGAATTTTCATGGCTTGTTGGCCCCTTTTAAGCAATAAATATAAAATTTCAAAACTCATTAGCCATGTTATATTGTAAATCTAGATAGTTTGCTATATATGTACATTAAATAAATATCATGTTTGGATTTGTTCTTTTCCAAATGACGTTACAAATTTTGTAACGGTAGTGACACAATTTCATGAAATTTCTAATAAAAGGGGATAAATATGAAATATGAAACATCGTTAAGCCTGCATAATTTATGTTTTGTATATTCCGAATACTATGAACGTAATCAACAACATTTCAAAGTAAAACAAGAAAACAAAATTTACAATTTTTGCCCACATGAAATGTGCACGAAGTTTGAGAATGACTCAGATACAGATGCACACAGACTGTCAGTATCAGTGTGTATTAGGCCTGGATGGGTCCAAATTTTCTACCTGGGTATCCCACCCCCTATTACCCTACACTACCCTGATACACATTATGTTAATTCCTATACGTCAAATTTGCCCTATATTCTTCAGCTCATATGCAAAAATTTCAGTATCTTAACCATGTATTATATTCAAAACATGTGACTGTAAATTATGTCTAAATTTTCAAAGACAATACAACCTTTTACTCATATTACATTGTTTCATCTATTAGTCACATGATCATAAAGGGTCCGGGTATTGAGACGGGTACCCGAGTTCAATTCATTACCCACCCGTCCCGGGTATCCGGGTTACCCATCCCAGTCCTTGTGTGTATGAAGAACAAAATACCTTTACTGTCACCATCTGCCCTCCACCGTCACACTAGTAAGAGTTTATGATTACTGATGGCATTCTAATCAGTGTTGACCGCCTCCGTGGTGTAGTGGTTATAGTGTTCGCCCGGAGAGCGGAAGGTCGCGGGTTCAATCCCCGACCGCGTCATACCAAAAGACGTTAAAATATGGTACTTGTTGGTTCCTGCCTGGCGCTCGGAATTAATGGGTACAACAAGGAATGGGCGGTTCGGAGTCAGTATAATGTGTCTGAGTGGGGTATTCATGCTTCACTGCGGCATGGTATCTCAGTGAGCTAGCATTATAAAACCAGCTTCAGTCTGGGCTAGTACAAGCAGCCGCACATACGCATGCATGTCGTCATAGGAGCGAAATATTCTCAAGCACGACGTTAAACCCAATTTCACCTCACTTAATTACTGTTCGTGTCACTATTCGCATGCATGATTGTTCCACTATGACTATTAGTGTGCATGATCTTGATACTGTTCAATCCAGTGTTACTATTAATGTGCATGATCATGATACTGTCCAATCCACTGTCACTATCAGTGTGCATGATAATGATACTGTTCTATCCAGTCATGTGACCTTGAAAATAAGGTCAAGGTCACCCCCCAAATAACTGGTGTCTGAGTAATCACCCAATTTAACGTATATAACCGTAGATAAGCCGATCTCATAGATAAGCCGATCCCCTAACTTGATCCTTAAAATCAATATCAAAATGGGGTCCTAATCGCGGCCAACTCAGACAAGACACCTCGCAGTTACCGTCTTGGATGTAAAACGTAAGTATGTTCTAATTAAGATTTTACTGACCCCTAACGTGGGAATTTGTTTTCTTTTTTATATCATAACAAGTGCTGTCATAGGACCTTAGTTATGGTTATAAATATTTTACATTCATAGGGAAAAACCTGCAATTGAAATGATGCAATGCTAGAATATATTTCTCTTTATAAAATAATAGTTTCAGATACTATATTGTTCTGATCACGGCATCAGAATTCATCTCGTTATATTGTTGGGTATGTTTTAACTAAATCACCAGTAGATCGGGGAAACGTGCGCACAGTTAATTGCTATTTTCAGCTCTGTATATGAGACAAATACACACGGTAATCTTAATCTCTGTACATAAGACAATGCCTAGCAAAAACAAATTAGAACCGAAAAAGTAAATAATCTTGTCTGGTGACGTTTAATTGCAAATTTGACGTCTTTACTGACAAAGTCGTCTTCTCTTGTTCACGTAAAGCGATACAATGTCCTTTTCTTACCCCTGAAAAAATGTTTGACGAAAGTGTAACCCAAGAGATAAGGCGACCCCCTTCGACAGACTGCGTCCTCAAAATTCGGCTTATCTCCAGTAATATATGATAGGCTGTCAACATAATTGAAGATATTGCGTGCAACGTTTTATGAGATATCGCATAAGTTAGAAAAGTGGTCAAAGTGTCATGGTGATCTTGAAGATCAAGGTTGCCCAAATCAACTGGTGTCTGCATAATCCGCAAATGTACGCTGTCACCAAATTTGAACACGTTGGGTACAACAGTGCAAGAAATATCGCGTTAACAAGAGTTTGAAAAGTGGTCAATGTGTCGTGGTGACCTTGACATTTTTTTCAACGGCACCACTACACTTTGACCACTTTTCGAACTCTTAAATCGACTGGTGTCTGCGTCATCCCCCAAATGTAGGCTGTAACCAAATTTGAAGACATTGGGTACAACAGTTCATGAGATATTATGTTACCAAGAATCGGGACATACGTACAGATGCATTGCCAAGTCTCATTGTTCCCCCCTTCCATATTGCGGAAGAGAGTTCCAGTTATCTGATGACCCTGGTGACTGGAATTAACTGAGTGACAAACCATGGGTCCAACCTTCATGATGAAAGGGAGAACATGACATTAGTGTTTTCTTCCATGGATTGTCAAATGGAGGCATCTTAGGATACCAGCATGTGTAGGGACATAGAGATCAACATCCTGTTAGTTTGTGCTGACTAACAAGTCCCCTGTGAATACACAATACAGAAAGTGGACAAACGTAACATAAGCTATATTTGGGATTACACTTTCTTAGTAAAGTACAAATTCCAGTACTTTTTGTTGGGTTGAGTCCTATCCAGGATTCGAACCCACACCCTCAGAGTCAGGTACTTAAAGGGCCACTGATCCAGAGCGATTAATGTTTCTCGCCAACAGCCTAATTACGAAACCAAGCTGCAGGCTGGTCGGTACCTGCTCACTTGACCGTGATGGGCACGGGGACTTGGCTACTGTCCACCTTGGCAGATTTTCTTCAACCTAAACAGTGGCGCATTAGGAAGGGTGGATTCCTGTTATTTGAAAATATCCCTTGTAGTTCTTGTTTGACTGTAATAAAGAATCCCAGCAGTGTAAACATTTTCAGATTTTCTAATGCCTGGATGGTATGACTGATCCAATTTGATTCTAATTCTGTGTTTTTTACCTTGATATTCAACCATGTCATGTAACAATATGATGTTTATTACCTATGCTATGATATTAAAAACACACATTTGATGTATTTGAATCCGTAAACTAAACAACCCCACCTTGCCATTGCTAGAAAAATCTGAAAATTTACTTAGGTAAATAGGTAGAATAGAATAGAATAGAATAATACTTTAATGCCTTTTCAGGAATTTGTGTTACATCAGCAGAGCTACTGACACACAAATACAGCAAATGCATATATGTATTTCTTACGCAACAATGCAGTTCCGTTCGTATCCTCAAAACAGTGTCGGTCTATAAGTTTTTGCCAGGCAATCAAAATTGCATGCAATACAGCGATTATTACTCCCTTTCTGTAACCCGTGTTTGGTGGTAAACCTACACGTTATTTGTGATCATTCACTTGGTCAGTTAATGAATTTATAACAGGTATAATTACTCAGATTACCCGACAAAGGTTCCCATTTAGCATTTCTCGTGTCTGGAGTAAATACTCAACATTATAAATTAAGGTCTGATGGGGCCAAATGTATTACATCTTATGTAATATGTGCATGGAAGTGTAGTAAGAGGGGTTATCAGCTGAGTTACAAAAACAAACATCGATCAAAGGATTAACTGATAACACGCTGATTGATTAATTGCTTTTATCCTGCACAGCGGATTTGTCAAAAGGTAGTGTTTAAGTATGTAGATTCACTAATCTATACTGAATACACCCTGTCGTAAAGTGCCTGTGTAAAAACAACTTCTTCCCTTCAAAGGATTAACCACAATACATTGATTGATTGCTCATTAAGAGTCATTATTGGCTAACTAAATTACTTTGCTAAAGAATGGCGGACAGCATGCAATTAGTTGCCAGGTGTGCTATCTTGGGTGACAAATCAGACTCTACACCAATGTGAAAAACCTGAAACAATATATCACTTTTTCGCAAATTAGACTGTTACAAGACACATGACATGGAGCAGGATTCCTTGTCAGCTGAAAGTGAATGGCACGTCGTTCCTTTAGTATTGATGGATACATTCCTCGAACAAGGTAGGATAGCCTGACATTGTTTAGTCTGTTTTAATTTAAATATTTGCTTTTTGTTTTTATTCATTTGTTGTAGCATTATACAGAATCATTTTTTTCGCCGTGAAGTGTAATGAGACAGACAACATACACTAGGTCGTACTTGGTGTGTGAAATAATACATAATCGACGTTGGCAATCTATAAAATGTTTAGATTTTACAGTCATGTTATAAATTCACAATGAGTACAAGCAGATTGTGTGCTTTTTATTAGGTTTCAAAATGCATACAAATATGATAATAAACTAATTAGGATTATAAGACAAAATATAAAGACGTACATTGACTTCGTTATTTTTCAGTACTAACATTTTTCACCACTGGCAAATGGTTCAACTTCATTTGTTATCAAATTAATGAAGATGGAAATATTATCGAGTAAAAAATATTTCCTCATTGTTGATCAATCTATACTTATACTATCAATTGCGCATGCGGGTAACGCAGCAGAGGTAACGAACCGGTCATGAATTATGGGATATCATCCGGGTACTCACGGGAGAAAAACAATAACAAAAGCAACAACCAGTCCACGGAAATTGCTCTCGATCATTGCCCCTTTAATTGCCAGCATCAGGCTAATCTAGATTTCCAGCTTCTGACTTCCATTATTGTGGAAGCCGCAGTGGCTGAATAGGTTAAGCGTCTGACTTTGTGTGCTGTTCGACATGCAGTCTGACACTTAATGGTGATGACATCAGCTGATTTTATTATGTCTGGTATTTTTTTTCTGCATGTGGTACAATCAAGGGCAACTGAATGCACTACTAACCGACTCACTGCTAACAGTTACCTTCAGTGATAATTATTAGCAAGATGGTATTGAGTGTTCAGAACGCAATCAGTTGAGCCAGTGCCATATCTATCATCAAGAGCAATGATATAAAGCCATCCTCTGGAGGGCATTGTCACAATGGAATCCCTTATGTAAGCAATGTCCCAATTTGATAGATGAACAATGAATCTCAGACAAATCATGAGTCAAATCAGAAAAGTCAGTTTACCAAATATTGATGGTCCAGTGATGTTACCACTAAGTGTGTTATCATTCAGGGCTCATTCTAATACTAATGTTGAATAAACAACAACATTCTGTCTGCTCATGCGCAAATACATTTCTGCTGCAATTTTCATAGCTGGAAAATACAACACATACCAGACCATACCGGACTAAGCAGAAACACTACATCCATGTCTCCTGAACCGATTACCAACAAACCGTACCAGTTCGATGATTCATCCCAGTTCAGTTCGGCGATACGCACCAGTTCGGAAGGCCTGTTTGGTTCAGCGTTACACACCAGTTGTACCAGTGACTTGGTTAATCATTGGCCAATATTCACAACTAGATTGAATTGACAACATTACATCTATATTTGCAATGAAACATACTACTGACATGGAAAACATTTATCAAAATGTTGCACATTGCTACAATCAATGGATAAAATAACACAAGTGATGGGATCTATACTCGGTGTCATTAATGAAGGGTCAAGCTATTGGTAACACTAGTTTTTTAAAGTTGTAAAATCTTCGTTTTTGTTTGAAATATATAAATATATACAACTGCATGTTTTACAAATTGTCTTAACTGTATGGAAAAACACATCAGACCGTTGAAATGTCATTTTTACATTCTTTAACCTCCGATACATTCTGTTCCAAATGGCAATTTTTTTTATTCAAATAGTCAGTATGGAAATCCGAATGCCACTTAATGTCAATGATTTGCACGTGCAAGTCGCTCTATCCATGAAAGTTGAAGACAATACACATGCATTGATGCTTTTTCACGTTTTTGTTCAGGTACCTGTTTGAAATCTAGGGGTGACTATTCAGGGAGAAACAACTATGGCGATAGTGATAGTCTATTGCAACATACTACTACCATAGCGACAGCCTATTGCGACCCACTATTACAATACTATTGCAATAGTTTTCTCTCTCCTTGAATTGTCTCATTTGAAGTCATTTCCCAAAAGAATGTATAGTTTATATGAAATAAAAACAAGTAGTTCACTCTTTTAATGAGTGACAAGAAACTTGAAACCCAGATCAAGTAAACAGTTAACACATAAACTCAGTGAAGCTGCAAGTCTGCACCCAAACATCCTGTATTTTGCGCTGCGGATTTATCAACGGAAGTCAATTACTAAACTATTGATAGTCACACATACTATCGATGCATTAATAGTTTTTCGTTTCTACCATCGATTAATTGCTATCGGAGACTCAACAATTGCAATGCATCGATAGTATGATGCATCATTACAGCCTTATTGAATGTAGCTTAAAAATAGATGTTTTTTACACTTGCTGAAAGGAGTGGAATCGGGTTGAACTCAGCGCCAGGTTGCTGTCCGCTTTAATGTGAGTCAGAGTGCTATTGGTAGACTGTGGCAGAGATTTTCGGTCACCCCAGAGTCACAACAGTCCGAGATGATAGGCACATGATTAACACTGCGTTACGTAACAGATTCCTTAACTCCTTAAGGCCGAGAGACGCACATGTGTGACAAATTAATGAACTCCTCACAGCGAGAGACACACATGTGCAACAACAGAAACCACCTCTTATTCAGTGAGAGATGCACATGTGCAACAACGAAAAACACCTCTTATTCAGCAAGATGCACATGTGTGTCGTACTTTTAAAAATCGCATTGTACCTATTATTTCAACCAATTTAGTAGTACTGAGCAAATATTAGCTTTTCTTGTGAGAGATGCTACCTTTAGTGTCAATCAGAAGAAGTATTGAAAGTGTTTTGATAGCAATTGCTAATCATTATCATAGGCTTATACAGCGTTTGGCAAATGAACACATTATGATGTTTTTACAGAGGTAAGTGTCTGGTAGTCTTCATTGGGAATTGATACTAAAATACTTCGTATGCACATTGATTGAATTAGATGTAATGGTTTAGCGGTTACTGAAGATTATATTTTCTTCAACTTCATAATACATAGGAAACAATATACGAAATTTCAAGGATATAGAAAGAATTCAAACACAATAGAATAGTTTGAATCTACTTTTTCGGTATTATTACTTGTCATGTTTCATATAATGAAATATAAAGTATAAACACAAATAATTATACATCCAAGCGCGAATAGATTAGACATAAATTAACTTACCAATTTAAAGCTTACTGAATTGTAACTGGTTATTTTCCATAAACTAAAGCTGATAATGTTACCTAATCGAATATAAAGTGATAAGTCGCGCCTTTGCATCGAATATATATACATGTCAGTGTTATTACAACAATGAAATCTTTTACTACGTTTGTTACGAAACACAGTCAGTTGGTAATTAAAAAAATTCTTAGGCATAGTCAGAAGTAATATCATAAATAATATAATACATGTAAACCATACAAAGGTATTTCAAGCATTTTTGTTCAAGCTGTTGACAGTTTCATGTTGATTTGGATTGTCAGCTTTCTATGCAATTTACATGAGCATTGTGTAAAACATTTGTATTTGATCTCTGCAATTATCAAATCCGGTGTAATTATCACGTGTATCAATGAACTCAGTCTCTATTGATCCATCGTCAATAAAAGCTGTATAGCATATCAGTTACGGTATCGATACACATGCGTATAAAGGAACAATTATATGTATTGTTAGTAATTATTAGTAAACTTACCTCTGGATTATGGTTGCCTTATTCCTGTGGATTCCACAGACACATACAGAATGGAAATGAATTTTTTTAACTAAGTCATAGCTATCCCTAGTGGTATGCTTAAAAGAGTTATGCAGTTATCTCCCTTGGCTGTGACGTCACAACATAGTTGTTGAAAACCTCTCATGATTTTTTGGAAGAAAAACTAACATATTCTGCATCTCCTCGTGGGGAGGTTGGTGCGGGTACTAGATCCCATTATCCAGAGGTAAGTTTACTAATAATTACTAACAATACATGTAATTGTTCCTAATTATAGGCGTAAACATTCCCTCTGGATTATGGTTGCCAGAATCACACATACCACTAATTATCCCGTTATAGTCTATGACATAACAATTAGGATAACTATGACACGTGATGAAATGATTATATGGATTACCTAGATCATTCCCTGGATATTCTAGTATTCAATTACCTAAAGGGAAGGATCATACTCGTGATGGAGAAATATTTGGTGTTTGGAGAAGACTGTGACGTCACTTCCGGTCCAAGACCTCATATCCGGTTCTGTAATAGTCTATTTCACCGATTCTCATTTTAACCAGTTTCTGTGACGTCACTTCCTGTTCATGACGTCACTTCCGGTAAGTGATGTCAAGTCTTCTCGTAGATTATTTAACTGGAGTAATAAACTGCAGCGGATATAATAATTCCACTTACTGGTGATAAATATTAGTAGATAAGGTTCTTCAAAGATCCTCATCCTTCCGTTTACTGTTAACCTGTTTCCTCCCTCACAGTCCAAAACAGTGAACCACTGCTGAATTTGAATATATCTGCACCCCCACCCCCCCTCTTCTTTTTGCCCCTCAAGGGAAAAAACAGGTGGAGGAGAGGCGCTGTCTGTAGGCTCTCTAAGGATGGAATGACGTTTCGCAAAAGCAAATTGGTGTAGGGATTAGATACTTTCCACCGGCATGCAGCAACAATCTGATCTATGGAAATGGACCCCCAAGCTGCAAGTGACGACATCCAGGCCCTGGTCTCATGCAGGGAAAACTATTGTTCACTAAGTTGGGGTCACAGTCCTGGTAAACAAAAGTGATTGTCTTCCTAAGCCAAGACAATATAATATACAATCAAGATCTCCAAATCAACAATTGTCTTGCATGAGATAAAAAGACAGCGGCAAATACGTCTGATATTGAGAGTACGCTGGAGATATCACCTCAGAGCTCGAATAGGTCACAGGACTCTAGTTCTGTCTGATCTAGAGGCAGAGGTAGGGAATACTTGAATCTGGGAGACTCTGTGGATGAGAGACTGCTAGCAGATGCCCGATCCTTGGCAAGACAAAAACTGGTAAAGTGCTACATGACAGCCATCCAGAGCCTCCTGGAAAGGTGATTGACTAAAGTCTACGGCAAAAAATTCTGGTATTCTGGAACTGGAAGCTGTAGCAATGACAAGGAGAAAACCCACCTGTTAAGGAGAAGAAATGTCAAGGAATTTCCTACATAGGTTTGGAAGACTTCTGGAGGGACTACAGAATGAGACATAAAGCCAACTGTGGAAGATTGTAGGACTAGGAGCTGAAAAATAAAATAATAATTTAATAAATAAAGTCGTAACTGGAATGATCTAATCGGCTTGTAGAGCAAGCTGTTACAACCACTGCTAGTCCTGGTATATCCTAAACAGAAACGATTGCTGATCTGTAGTCCACCATAGGACTGTGTTTCACTAAGATAAAGATAGAAACCCGCTAAGAAATCTGAATTCCCCTCAACATAAAAAATGGAGGATCGATATCAGAACAATGAAAAATATCCAGAGATTGGTGAAACAATTTTCTCATTGGATTGTTCTGGAAGATTCTTCTCCAGTCAAGAGGCAAGATGGTACTAGTGCTGCCGAATGGTCTAACACAAACACTCAAGTGTGATTGGCATCGGAAAACTGCCTGAAAAACCGACATCCAAAGAGGAGCGGGCAAGCATCCCTCGTGGGCTGACATGACCACCACGGTATCTTGATTAATTGCCAAATAATCCTCAATACCTGGGTGAGGAAGGTACCCGATTCCCAAGACAAGGCAACCGCCGTATGAAAAGATATCGATCTAGTATGCATGGGCTAAAACCTAAAACTCCCTTGGACTAGGAGGAACGTGATTTAAATGTGAACGAAAGTTTGGGATAATTTCGAGAACAGATGTGAGAAATCCCTATCAATTTGAAGCACTGGCGAGGAAAAACAACCCCATCTTAACAAGGTTAACATGGGCTTGTCTATCCATACCCCTAGCCGAGGATGCTAAGCCTTCGTATTTACAATATTGTGACTGAATTGTCCAGCCACGTTGTACAGTGAACGCAGACACGACATCACAGAATAATGTCCCACATGGTGCATAAAATTCTTACAGCGCATCTCCAATGGCGCGTCATATGTCTAAAGAAACGTACCTCAAAGAAAAGGATAGCACTAATCAATGCGCTGTTGATTAAACCCATGATTAAACTCATTTCCGCCCGTAACACTCGACAACCTAACAACACGATGTGTACGGCGCCCATTTACAATGTATGATCTCTCGGCCAATCAGCGTCATTCAGTCCGCAGTAAATACTATTTATCAGCCAATGAAATAATTCGTTATATTGTAGCTTACACAAGGTCTAAGCTGGTTCCCAAGCTGGTTCCCGGCTTGCGTTGCGCTCGCGAGCTTGCGCCACATTGCGTATATTGCGATAAGTGAGATGGGGCCCAGCTTAAAACATGGTCGCAAAGCATGGTAGAAGTAGGTAGACCAAACGGAAGATGCCATTAGCGTGTTTAGGGAGATGAGAATGATGAAAAAGTAAACGAACGACAGAATACACCTTCCAAGATCCGTCAGAATGTAGAGGGATAATAGGCACTTGTTAGAACAATAAATGTGCCCTATAACACGCCTTTTCCAGGTACAAGGCACATGCTCAAGGTGTTGACATGTTACCTGTTATTACCCCTGATAACCCAGGCTGCCAAGAGACGCGAGAAAATTGAATAGCCACATGATTTATCCCACCAGGTACCCATGTACCCTGCTGGATATATAGAGGCAAATGAATAAACACACTTGCCTGTATTCAGTGACTGGATATCAGGCTTGTTTCCAACCTAATGGTATATCGCCCGTGCCTCCCGTGGAGTGCTCAGCTGACAGTGCATTCTGGCAAGAAAACGCACGTGTCATCCCCGTTATCTGATTCATTCACCTGGCCGTCACCTGGTCGACGCATGTGCGACCTGAACTGCCATCGCCTCGTGGGACAGGGGATTGATTTTGAACCCTGGCCTCGAATATAGCCGTTATGTTGCTAATTCAGTAATAATAATAATATAATAATAATGAAAGTTACATATCGCGAAATCCAACCACAAAGTGGATGCTCAAGCGCTACAAAGTGAAAGAGATGCGTTGAAAGATGTGATCTGAACGCAATTAAAACATGGAAACAGTTTATAGCGAGGAACAGACTATTCCACAGTGATGGCGCTCAACCACTGAAAGAGCATTCTCAATAAGAGGCCATGGCAGTCTGTAAGAAGGAGTATTCAATAAGAATTGCTTCCAGATCGCAGTTGTCTGGGTGGTTGATGGGGCAATTCACTGAAACAATTAGAAATTCTGGTGCTATGCCATTTAGACTCTTGTATGTGATACAGAGTACTTAAAACAACTGTACTGGGTTGTTTGGAAGCCGTGGCCGGAGGTCGATTCCAATGGAACGGGTGAATACCCAAAGTAGTAGACAAAGTAATAGGCTCAGATGATGAAAAAATATATAGCTACCTTATACAATGCCAAGCGTAACAGATTGTCGAGGGGAGACGAGATCGACAACCCCCCGAGTCCCTTATACCAGGAGTTAAGGTGAGAATTGCAAATGCCATTAACCAGAGAAGGATGGCAAAGAGATGGCACGTGAGACCCGTCGACTTGTCGTAAAAGGTGACTAATGGGATCGGGTGGTGAGGCTTGCTGACGTGGGTAACATAATGTGTCACCGTATCCCAAGTGTGTAGAAACCACCTCCAGAATGTAGTGGTTAGAGCATCCGCCCGGAGCTCGGAAGGTCGCGGGTTCGATCCCAGACCGTGTCATACCAAAAGACGTTAAAATATGGTACTTGTTGGTTCCTGCCTAGCTCTCGGCATTAATGGGTACAACAAGGACTGTGCGCCTCGGAGTCAGTATAATGTGTCCGAGTTGGGTATTCATGCTTCACTGCAGTATGGTATCTCAGTGGGCTTGCACTATAAACCCAGCTGAAGTCTGGGCTAGTACAAGCAGCCGCACATACACATACCCACGCATGCACGTCGTCATATGAGCGAAATATTCTCAAGGATGACGTGAAACCCAATGTCACCACACCTCACCAAGTGCACAGATCGAAGCTCAAGTTGATCACTGGAATGTTTGGTCCAGACTTGATGAATTACAGGTCGCCGCCATAAACTGGAATATTGCTCAGTGAGGCGTGAAAATTTAATACGCTCACTCCATGGTTGATACTCGACTACCCGGGTACAGACTATAAAGCATCCCAACTGTCTACAAAAAAATAGACTCTAGACTATGGCTCTTGCCGGCGTTATACGAGTTGTACGGCTTACGACCCCGGGGGCGTGCCCCAACCACTGCCGCTGCCATTGAGCTGTTGCGGCTACAACCCCACCATGCAGGCAAAAAACGATTGTCGTCCGTCTACTTTGTCGACATCCGTGTCAGGCTGATCCGGGACGTATCCCGAGATGCCAGCAGGTGGCAGGACGGGAAGGTCCGAAGCCATGGAACCATACCCGACGTCAATATGAACCAGTCCGACAGACCTCGACCCGTGGTCTCGTCTGGGACGGTTGTATGGATAGTCAGCTGTGTCTGTGTTTGTCCCATGGATGCCGACAGATCAACAGATTGAGTAGCCGTGGCCATGGGTCGAAAAGCCATGGGGAACACGGACTACATGGAAAGTCAAAGACACAATGAACATCGTAATAAAAAAAAGTAGGGAGAGATGGATAGCCAGCTGTGTCTGTGTTTGTCCCGTGGACGCCGACAGATCAACAGACTGAGTAGCCGTGGCCATGGGTCGAAACGACATGGGGAACACGGACTACATGGAAAGTTATAGACACAATGAACATCTTATAAACAGAACAGGGAGGACCAGTGAAGCACGAGGCACAGACAAAACACGTGCAGATACGCAGATGTGACATATGCGTTTTGGCGGGAAAAGTAGAGTTCAATAAAGAAACATAAACGCAAGCAATATGTACAAAATATAGAATGCGATGGTCATAAACATCAACCAATGGGACACTACTGACCGGGAGTCTTGTAGTTCTTTGAAAATTTTGAGGGAGTACCCGTGAAGCACGAGGCACAGACAAAACACGTGCAGATATGCGCTTGTGACATGTGCTTTTAGCGGGAAAAGTAGAGTTCAATAAAGTAGAATAAAACGCAAGCAATATGTACAAAATATAGAATGCGATGGTCAGAAACATTACCAATGCGACACTACTGACCGGGAGTCTTGTAGTTCATTGAAAATTTTGAAAACACTTCCACTCTGTAAACACGTCTTCTGTGTTGTCCATACAGAAAAATTATGAGAGGTTTTCAACAACTATGTTGTGACGTCACAGCCAAGGGAAATAACTGCATAACTCTTTTAAGCATACCACTAGGGATAGCTATGACTTAGTTAAAAAATGTCGTTTCCATTCTGTATGTGTCTGTGGAATCCACAGGAATAAGGCAACCATAATCCAGATGGAATGTTTACGCCTAGAATTTCATTCAATCAGATTACAGTAATGAGATAATTGAACACCTCTTTCGACCTTGAAATAACAGCCCCCGGTAGAAAGCATATGTAGTTAAGCCCTTGTTGAAAGGCTTGTCCCGTGACAGGTGTAAAATAAACATATGCGCTATTATATCATTGGACAGATTGCTTTATGGAGTCACGCCCCTCTCTGTAACGTGCATATATGCACATCTGTAATCTTATGAACCTCGTTTGCATTCAGTATAAATTTATGGCACACCCTTCTTCATAAATTTTGGGGGGGATTCAACTGCGAGTTTATACAATATAATAATTCAGTATAGTGTCACTTCGTGAATTCTGTAATATGTGTACTTTAGTTTGGATATTCATTCGTATCAAGGAGAAGATTATATTTACATGTACAGCAAACCATTATGTTTTATGTACTAGTTGTGTGCGTAAAATGTACATGAAAATAAATACTTTCTCTACTCAATGGTTGGATTTCAATAGCTTTGATTTATAGAAACACAATAAAATGTGTTTTCGATCTCTGAGGACAAATAAACTCGCCAAAGTGTCTATCTACTCCTCTTTGTCTTATGTTTATATTTCATGCATCGTTACCAGTGTGTATGTTTACAATACACAAACTGTTACATGATAGCTTGAGTTGATAAAGCCGAAACCAAGCATATCGACTGGTCAACAAGAAAGCTAAAAATGAATCTGTATCCAAGCTGTTGAGTGACCAAACGTGCTCTTCAGAAATTTCGCCCACGCCCCATCACCTTTCCTTTTCTCTGTGACAGGTATCTCATCATACGATTGGTCACAGATAACATATGACCAGCCACTATATTGAACAGTTGAGATACCGAACGTTCTATTCGGGAAATTTGATGACGCCCTATCATGCGACTCTTTGTTTATGCAAGGTATATGTAGTATACATTTTTCATATGTATGTTCATATGATCACGTATGTTTTCTGCATTGAATCTAGATGAAACAAAGTGCCAAGCTATGAATGTGCTCTATGTTAGTCACAGACTAGCGTAATCAGATTTTCCTTAAAATAATCCGTATACACTAGAAATGTATTGTCAAAAATGCTAATTTCGTAGAGATTATAAAGTATGTAAGTAAATTCTTCTTTACAGTATGTCATTGCCATAGATGTTTTGTAAAATTAAACCTCACACAATGATATGAGAGAGAGAATTTGTTTATGTGTGTCTCATCTCTTATATGCAAAGAATACATGCATATGTTGATAAAATATAAATGTACCAGCCGCCAAAGGTCTACAAGAGAAACTTGCAATAAAATTACATAAAACGTTGCAATACATGATATGTATTCACACCTGCTTTCTTTCAACATACATGTATATCTTTACGACACATTTGAACAATCAGAGCTTGTTTGCACGACTAGACAGTTTCCTGTCATCCCAGAAACCTGCCAGGGAAATCAGGTGTGATTAGCACTAATTAGTCTCGGCACACGAGTTGGGCAATCAGCGAGGGGTTCCAGGTGTTGAGTAGTGAAGTGGCTCTCGGGCTTAATGAGTCAACGCGTATCTGCAGACAGAACACTTCAATGTTAACAATGGATATCCAGGAGCACCGTTCAACGTTTAAAGACAGCCGGACTCTGCTGTAGACGACCTGCACTTCGCCCACCACTAACACCAGATCACAGACAGGAGTGTTTGAGATGGAGTAGACATCATGGCCACTGGATTCAACATCAGTGGTCTCGTTTGCTCTTCACAGATGAAAGCAGATTCAGTTTTTCCTTCCATGAGAGGCAGAGGATTTGTCGTCACAATGGAGAGGGAAAAACAGATGCAACTGTGGCCACATATAATTGATTTGGTGGGGGGTCAGTCATGGTTTGGGTAGGGATAACTTCTTCTGGATGTACTCCACTGCACGTAGTCGATGGTAATCTTACCGGACAGAGTTATCGGGACTGGATTCTGGCTCCTATAGCAGAATCATTTCTGCTAGCTATGTATGGCTTTTATGGTCGACCCTCTTTACTGCAAGACAACAACGCTAGGTCTCTTAGGGCGACGATTGTCACGGAATTCCTTAGGCAGCAGGGTGTAGAGTGGATGGTGTGGCCAGCATGCTTGCCAGACCTCAACACAATTGAGCATGCCTGGGATGAACTCGGTCGAAAAGTGTAATAATAATAATAATGGAAATTTATATAGCGCTAAATCCAACCACTAAGTGGGTGCTCAAAGCACTACAAAATAATAATAATGTTTGAATAGAGTTAATACTGCAGTGAAAAGAGATGCGTTTTAAGATGTGATTTGAACGCAGTAAAAGATGGGGACAGTTTTAAGGCGATGGGCAGTTCATTCCACAGCAATGGAGCACAAACACTGAGAGAACACTTTCCATAAGAGGCCAGTCTATAAGAAGGAGTTTTCAAAAAGAATCTGCTTTCAGATCGCAGTTGTCTGGATGGTTTGTAGGGGGTTAGCAGTTCACTTAGATATTCTGGTGACATGCCTTTTAGACTTTTGAATGTGATACAGAGTACTTTAAACACTATCCTCGCCTCAACCGGAAGCCAGTGTAATGACTTCAGTATCGGCGTAATGTGAGAGTACTTTTGGGCATGTGTAACAATTCTTGCCGCTACATTTTGGACTTTTTGAAGTCTCCTCAGAGATTCTTTACTGATGCCTAGAAGCAAACTGTTTGCATAGTCCAACCTCGAGAATACCAAACACTGTACTAATGTCTTGGCTGCATCAAGTGATATCAGACGAGGATTTGGCTGATACATCTGAGATGATAAAAACAGGTCTTGCACAATTTGTCAACTTGATAATCCATGGACAACTTGGAGTCAAAATAGACACCAAGGTTTTTTACCCGGGATGAGAAGTCTACAACAGAGTTGCCCATCACAAGTTTAAGTTCTTGTCAGTTGACATCTGAAGCTGTTGCTTAGAGCCTACCAACATAGCCTCAGTTTTTCCATCATTAAGTTTCAGTTTGCTACATGTCATCCAAGATTTTATCTCTGATGCACATACACTTGTTTTCTGAAGGTATTCAGCAACTTGTGAAACTTCAAAACTATCCTGGACTTGAGTATCATCAGCATATGATTGGTGACCGAGATCATGCCGTTTTATGATCCCACCAAGTTGATGCGTATATATCACAAAGAGTAACGGACCCAGAACTTACTCCACATGTAAGATTGGCACAGCAAGATTGTTCGTCTCCTTTGTTTGTCTCTTGTTTGTACACACATCACCCAGCAGCAATGGATCTTCCAGGACTCTGCAGAGCTCTAGTAGAGGAATGGAATGCTATTCCACAAGCTTTCTTTATGAACTTGATAAGGAGCATGAGAACCAGGTGAACTGGTGACTTGGATGCAAGAGGAGGGTGCACAAGATATTGAATAACCGAGTGCTTCATGTTTGTCATTTTCATTTGGTGTGTGTGTGTGTGTGTGTGTGTGTGTGTGTGTTTTGGTTCTATACAACTGATGTTTGCTAGTGCTGTTTGAACTTTTTGTCTGTATGTCACGATTAAACATTACGATGACACTCTTAGTTCTATTATTTCTGAGAATTTTTTCCTTACATGTGCTATATGTCATTTGACCCTTTATTAATGATGCCTAGTATATCTATAGGTGTTGTTCGTGTGTGAAATGGATTATCCTATTGTGGATGTCACATGATCCCTTACTTAACCTATACGTACATATTCAACATTATGAAGACAAATCTATTGAGATGACCCCTCACCCGAGCGTCTGCTCAGGTGCTTATTTCACCTGACGATAGACCATGCATATTGATGACATAATAAAGGCCAGTTCGGTTCGGCGTTACCCACCAGTTTGGCGAGTCAGTTTGGTTCGGCGAACTGCACCAGTTCAGAGGGCCAGTTTGTTTGTTGATATTGCATTGTTAGGCGAACCATGGCAGTTCGGTAGTTCACTCAATTCGGTTCGGTTCAACATGTCCCTTCAGTGGTAAAATACCTGGGTCACAGACCGCGGCTTTAACGCGGTTGGTTCTAGTTGCCCGATGATTTGCTGTCCACCTTTTATATGAAGGAGTGGGACTTACCTTTGGTGAATGAACTATCCTCCAATCTACGTTCAACGAACCGTTTTGTCTTGGCCACTGCATCTCAGCCTTCAAATTTGACAATCCCACTCATCTCTAACTTTTTGTCGCCGGCTACTAGAGCGACACAGCTGAACCTACCTGTCTCTTGAGATCATTCCCAAAATACACTACCTCACATTAACATGGACTTTGACTTGATGGTGTGAGCCATGGCAATGTCTTTGAAGCAAGTACAGCAACCAGATACGCTTCAGAATCATAGTTGTCAGGTCCTACCTCTGAGTTCGCCAATCTCACCAGTCAATGTTCAACGAACCCCTCTCCTGTCTACTCCTGAGGGTAACATCGAACTTGAAGATACATGCTAGCATGGATAGCAAACAAGCTACAATTGTCTAAAACAAGACCCCAGACTATCTGCTATCTACTTTCACCATGAAACAGGGAGACTGTTCCATGATTACACTACTTCATCATCTCTGCATAACTCAGTAGGCCTGGTTCTTAGACGTGGCCTTCAGGAACCTAAAGAGGAAGAAAGAACCTGTGGACTATTTCACTCACATTTGGCGAACACTAATAATTTATGACCGTCAGAGACGTTCATGCGATCTTCGACCCCAGTCGTCCCAATCGATGATTACCTTTTGACAGGAAACTTGGTACATAATATTATGCTCGCAACTGGACCCTTTTGGGACACCCCTTCATCTTATTTACACTCAGATTGGGCTACAAATTACTGATCATAGTATCTCCACTGTTGGCAAGCAATTTGGTTCAGTAAACCTACCCCTCAGTGCAGATACCAGCTCCACTAACCACTACGACCCGTGGCTATTAATCTACATCACGAAGCACATTACTCAGTTCTGCATCGCCAAAGCTCAAAGAGATCGGCTCATCCTCCTACAACATCTACAATTCACTACCAGCTAGGGTGGATTTTCAACATCAAGAAGTTAGAGCTGATATCAACTTCATATGCGTGCACCAAATATTATGGAGGTTTACCTGATAATGCACCGGTGACGTCACATAGGAAGTTGACTGGAGATACACCAGTAGTTCTTTGAAACTCAGTAGACAACCACGCTGGCAACTATACAGTTTGACTGTATTTTAAACTGGAGAAATATGTGTTTGTGAAGTTGCGACTACATATTAGACTGAATGCAATGCCTGCACACTGGATCTATAACATCAACATGGGACTACTGCATTCTTCGAAATAACGAAGAGAGCAGTGAAGTGCAAGCCAGGCAGCGTTATAGCATGACAGCGATTGCGCTTTAGCACAATAATTGCTCCTATGAGCAGATCCTACTACTACGTCATTCCATCAGTACATACAGTGGTAGTTCAACAAATCAATATTTACGGAACAGTAGGGGTGAAACGGTATACCACGGTATTAGTTGAACCGCGATATTTTGCCGTCATGAAATGAATCATTTCATCTAAATATATGCATTTCTTTGCTGGACGGCCGCTATTTTCCTGGAAGTAAGTGCAAGATCGCTTCAAGTCGTCTACTTACAAAGTCACAGCAAATGCAGATACCAGATCAGTAGCTGGGTTCTGTTTCTTTTTCAGTTATTTCAAATCAGACGAACATCGTAATAACTTATAAAAGACAACTTTATCATAAATACACACCATCAGCCGAGTACTTACCGTGTGACGCAACACACCGTGTTATATAGCGCGAGTATACATGCCATCCGAAAATGTATGATGTAAAAACTCATAATAAAACTAATTTGATTAAATTTAATCCCATTTTCATTCAGAAAAAAACACTGTTTACAGTAACATTGGAGAAAATGTGTGTGAAATGGCATCACCTCATTCTATACGCATACCACTTCTGCTTACCATGTTCATGAGGGTCCGCTATTCACGCCTCCAGTGATAGCACCAATTTCACATTATTATCAGCAATCACGAACTGATCACTGCCTCATCATCCATATATACTAGACCCGTGTTATTGACTCACTGAAGTCATGTTTTCTCAATTAATTGCCAACATTTTGTTTTTACAATGAAAGTGCCATGCTCCGTGGGAAGTCAATGGTGACTGTCAAACTGTCTCATACGTAAAATGTTTCCAGCCACATAAGTGCTGAGCCTATGTTAATTATTATTTTAAACATGTTCGTAGAAAACGTGCATAATGCTTATTCGATAGCATATTATATTATCTCTATTAAAATAACTGCTTGAGATATAAATTATTATGGTAATTGAATAAATTCTTTGGTGTTATATTTTCAGTTCGTTTTTAACTGAATCACTGGAGCAAAACATTTGTACACAACTGATTGCTATTTCCGGCTTAGATGAATAACAGGTAGCATAACGAGACGGAAAACTGAATTATCACGTATTGTGATGTTTGATTGCAGGTTTCCTATTCCTATATCTATTTTCATTTGCAAAGTTTGTTTCTTAACCTCTGACGATACGAGATAGTTTTGACTCGGCACAATACACGAAATAGCACTTCTGTTATGTCCATGGAAAATACGATTTTACTTGGCCTTTATTCCGTGTTATGTATAATGAGAGAGGCAAGGGATGACTGCAATTATGGGTATGGATCTGGTGGCTTTTCCATCACAGTTCTAAGTCTTATGTTTGTTTGTTGTTGCTACCACAACACAAATATCTGAACTGATCTCATCACAAGCAGTATCAGGACAATGAACATTTAACAACCAATAAAGAGAGAAAGCAGACAAAACATATTTGTTTCAAAAAAGGAAAATTATACTTTTGAGTGAACTTTGAAAGATATTTTGATTGAATCTGAAAATTGAATAAAACAAGACTCTGGAATGTGCCAAGATTGTGTATCAGTACTTCCCAAGGACTGTGGACAGTCTCTAAATGTTTAACATACTGAAACAAGAGAAAGACAATGATTTAGAACAATGACAATGATCAGTCATACAGACAGTCACTGTCTTATGACAACTGTATTGTGTTAATTTCTTTAATTTATTTATCTGTGATATGTCATCAATTAGTCATATTCGACAACATCTGATTTGTGTATCGTGTTCCTAAAACATGAACATTTCTAGAACAAAGTGGTGATTTCATTGCAGTAAATGTTGATGTGATGTTAGTGAATTTTAATCATACTTGGCTAATTGCTATTTTGTCACACAGCTGTGAGCTCAAATGTTACAGTGATACTTTACTTCTTCTATCTAGTCATAAAATGAAAGTTTTGCTCATTTTAAATAGCAAAGATTATGATTATTTCCGTGTCATTAAGCAATGTAAGGTTTAGCTCTTTTTGTCCATTTTTTTGCATTATGATTATATCTCATATACCGAACCGAAGGCCTTGTACCGCAATACGTACCATACTGGTAAGAGTGTACCGTTTCACCCCTACGGAACAGTTCTGTTCTACGTCTGTTTCTGAAGATTGACAATCCCCATGCAGTGATCCATGTACCTTCGTCGCTCCATCCGTATATTTGGTGATGGTTTGATGAATGGAACGTTAGCGCAGGAGTGTCTTTGACGCCATACAACCCCACTCATCATCTGTTCGTTTACGCATCACTTCGAGGCTGGAGAGCTCATCTTCATGATCTTCAGGTGGCAGGGCTGTGGTCATCAGACGAACAGTCCCTGCACATAAACGAACTGGAGTTCAAGGCAGTCATTGTAGCTATATCTCACTGGGAACAGGACCTTCAATCGACAGGTCTTCTCATACAGTCAGACAACTTGACAGTAGTGTGGTACATCAACCATCTGGGTCAACAGGTTCGTCAAACCTTCTTGGTTTGGTAATTTGATTCTTCCGGTTGATGGACTCTCTCGACACATCAGTGAGAGCCAGACACATACCATGGGTAAAGAACGTCATCGCCAATGCCCTGTCGCAATCAGACAGACCATCCATGACCGAGTGGAAGCTAATTCCACAGATCTTCCAATCCATTTGTCTCCCGATCACCTACCCTCAGGTAGATCTATTTATGACCAAGTTCAACAAACAGCTACTCAGGTTTGTGTACCCAATCCCAGACTCTCTGGCATGGGACCAAGACGCTCTAGTGATCTCGAGCTCTACAACCTAGAGTATTGCAGAAGGCGACCAGGCCTTACTGGCCGGGTCGGAGTTGGTTCGTCGGTCTTCTAAAGTTTGCCAATCCAGATCCAGTGGCTCAACCCAATCGAGATGACGCACTGGTCCATCCACACTCAGATCATCGTCACAGGTCCCTGCAGACATTATGTCTGTACATTTGGTCCTTGATTGCTAAGAGAGTGACTATGGCAACTACCTCGGCTCATTGTTCATCTACAAGCTCACTTTGTGACGACAAATGGAAGTATTTTCAGAATTATTGCAGAAGGAAGGGTATCCAGTCCCCTACTACAGTTTTTGCACAGATGGTTGCCGAGAATTTGCAACATTTATGAATGTCTAAGAAATTGAATGAATCTACTTTGGCTACCTATTAGGCAGCTATCAACACTGTCATAGCTATGGCTATAGGTACCAAGATATTGACTGTGCCTGAACTCCAGTCTCTACTGCGCTCCTATATGCTGGCTGATAAATCCAAGAAGTTTCAGGCTCCTGCTTGGGATCTCTCCATCGTGCTTCAGCATCTTGTCTTGAGTGACTACGAGCCTCTAAGTGATAGGAGTTTTGAGCGCATTACCTTAAACTTTCTTCCTTGTAGCATTAGCTACTGCAGCTCGTATGTCAGAACTCCATGCTCTTAATGTGAACCGAATTCAGTTCAAACGGAAGAAACATGGCAGGGTTTTTCTGGGACTCCGATGGGACTTTATTGCGAAGAACCAACTGCCAGGGCATCTGGATAGGCTCTTCACGATCCTGCCGTTGTCTATCATTCTCTGGCCAGATGACAAAGAAGATCTCTCTCTTTACCCGGTCTTCGCGTCCCACTACTTACGTGACCTATCAGTAACTGATGTGGAGGGATTGCATCAGTTTGGTCCCTTGGTACTGGCGCAGCAGCTATCCTCGGCTTGACAACGCAGATAAAGTTCATCATCCGTTCATGGTATCAATGCTACCTTGGAGTTGTGGAATAAACATAAATTTGTTTTATTTCATTTCTTGTTATTCTTTTGGGCTTAGATCGACCTCCCCTGGACAGTATAGCCGCCAGTGAGCGACTCCATCATAGACTCAGATGAGCAGTTTCATACTTGAATGCAGAGGCGATCGATACTCATGCTTACTGACCTCTACTCTAAAGAGCAATTACGTCAGCGAAGTGTGAATACCAAACTCTGAGGGATGTTCTAAGTGTTCAACTCCAAAGTCCGGGCACACTATTGACTAATTAGGTAAAGAACAGTCAATTAGTGTTGTTCAGTACTGAAGTTTTCAATTTAAGTTCAGACAGATTGTACATTTAATTCACTGGTTATAATTAGCATTGCCATGCTAATTAAGGCATACATATTTTGATATAGGTCCAATGTGTTTTTGGATGCATGACAATATGTGGCAAGTCAGTTGTAAGTTACTCCATAGACGGTATGACACATTAACATATATGGCAGTTCTGAATGATGCTACATGTATTCCTTGAGCGCTTTCCAAAGGATTTTAATGATGTAAATGAAAAATGTTATTACATTTTGTGACACTTGGTGTCATTTAGTTCGATCTTTTAGTGGCAATAATGTAATGTATTTTGGTAAATAACAAAGTGCAATGACATGAACAGTATTTATATAATGAAATAGATATCTGAATGGTGCACTTAATCTATAGAGTTATGTTTTGGGGACCCAGTGCCTTTGCAATTTTGGAGCCCCCAGTGAGGAACTGTTGTTATCACCATGTGAACAACCAGGGACAACTACTGCCTTAGGATCACCATGTGAACAACCAGGGACAACTACTGCCTTAGGATCACCATGTGAACTACCAGGGACAACTACTGCCTTAGGATCACCATGTGAACAACCAGGGACAACTACTGCCTTAGGATCACCATGTGAACTACCAGGGACAACTACTGCCTTAGGATCACCATGTGAACTACCAGGGACAACTACTGCCTTAGGATCACCATGTGAACTACCAGGGACAACTACTGCCTTAGGATCACCATGTGAACTACCAGGGACAACTACTGCCTTAGGATCACCATGTGAACTACCAGGGACAACTACTGCCTTAGGATCACCATGTGAACTACCAGGGACAACTACTGCCTTAGGATCACCATGTGAACTACCAGGGACAACTACTGCCTTAGGATCACCATGTGAACTAACCAGGGACAACTACTGCCTTAGGATCACCATGTGAACTACCAGGGACAACTACTGCCTTAGGATCACCATGTGAACTACCAGGGACAACTACTGCCTTAGGATCACCATGTGAACTACCAGGGACAACTACTGCCTTAGGATCACCATGTGAACTACCAGGGACAACTACTGCCTTAGGATCACCATGTGAACTACCAGGGACAACTACTGCCTTAGGATCACCATGTGAACTATCACGGACAATAACTGCCTAAGGATCACCATGTGAACTACCACGGACAATTACTGCCTAAGGATCACCATGTGAACTACCAGGGACAACTACTGCCTTAGGATCACCATGTGAACTATCACGGACAATAACTGCCTAAGGATCACCATGTGAACTACCACGGACAATTACTGCCTAAGGATCACCATGTGAACTACCAGGGACAACTACTGCCTTAGGATCACCATGTGAACAACCAGGGACAACTACTGCCTTAGGATCACCATGTGAACTACCAGGGACAACTACTGCCTAAGGATCACCATGTGAACTACCAGGGACAACTACTGCCTTAGGATCACCATGTGAACTACCAGGGACAACTACTGCCTTAGGATCACCATGTGAACTACCAGGGACAACTACTGCCTAAGGATCACCATGTGAACTACCAGGGACAACTACTGCCTTAGGATCACCATGTGAACTACCAGGGACAACTACTGCCTTAGGATCACCATGTGAACTACCAGGGACAACTACTGCCTTAGGATCACCATGTGAACTACCAGGGACAACTACTGCCTTAGGATCACCATGTGAACTACCAGGGACAACTACTGCCTTAGGATCACCATGTGAACTACCAGGGACAACTACTGCCTTAGGATCACCATGTGAACAACCAGGGACAACTACTGCCTTAGGATCACCATGTGAACTACCAGGGACAACTACTGCCTTAGGATCACCATGTGAACTACCAGGGACAACTACTGCCTTAGGATCACAATGTGAACAACCAGGGACAACTACTGCCTTAGGATCACCATGTGAACTACCAGGGACAATTACTGCCTTAGGATCACCATGTGAACTACCAGGGACAACTACTGCCTTAGGATCACCATGTGAACTACCAGGGACAATAACTGCCTTAGGATCACCATGTGAACTACCAGGGACAACTACTGCCTTAGGATCACCATGTGAACTACCAGGGACAATTACTGCCTTAGGATCACCATGTGAACTACCAGGGACAACTACTGCCTTAGGATCACCATGTGAACTACCAGGGACAATAACTGCCTAAGGATCACCATGTGAACTACCAGGGACAACTACTGCCTTAGGATCACCATGTGAACTACCAGGGACAACTACTGCCTTAGGATCACCATGTGAACTACCAGGGACAACTACTGCCTTAGGATCACCATGTGAACTACCAGGGACAACTACTGCCTTAGGATCACCATGTGAACTACCAGGGACAACTACTGCCTTAGGATCACCATGTGAACTACCAGGGACAACTACTGCCTTAGGATCACCATGTGAACTACCAGGGACAACTACTGCCTTAGGATCACCATGTGAACAACCAGGGACAACTACTGCCTTAGGATCACCATGTGAACTACCAGGGACAACTACTGCCTTAGGATCACCATGTGAACTACCAGGGACAACTACTGCCTTAGGATCACCATGTGAACTACCAGGGACAACTACTGCCTTAGGATCACCATGTGAACTACCAGGGACAACTACTGCCTTAGGATCACCATGTGAACTACACAGGGACAACTACTGCCTTAGGATCACCATGTGAACTACCAGGGACAACTACTGCCTTAGGATCACCATGTGAACTACCAGGGACAACTACTGCCTTAGGATCACCATGTGAATTATCACGGACAACTACTGCCTTAGGATCACCATGTGAACTACCAGGGACAACTACTGCCTTAGGATCACCATGTGAACTACCAGGGACAACTACTGCCTTAGGATCACCATGTGAACAACCAGGGACAACTACTGCCTTAGGATCACCATGTGAACTACCAGGGACAACTACTGCCTTAGGATCACCATGTGAACTACCAGGGACAACTACTGCCTTAGGATCACCATGTGAACTACCAGGGACAACTACTGCCTTAGGATCACCATGTGAACTACCAGGGACAACTACTGCCTTAGGATCACCATGTGAACTACCAGGGACAACTACTGCCTTAGGATCACCATGTGAACTACCAGGGACAACTACTGCCTTAGGATCACCATGTGAACTACCAGGGACAACTACTGCCTTAGGATCACCATGTGAACTACCTGGGACAACTACTGTCTTAGGATCACCATGTGAACTACCAGGGACAACTACTGCCTTAGGATCACCATGTGAACTATCACGGACAATTACTGCCTAAGGATCACCATGTGAACTACCTGGGACAACTACTGCCTTAGGATCACCATGTGAACTACCAGGGACAATTACTGCCTTAGGATCACCATGTGAACTACCAGGGACAACTACTGCCTTAGGATCACCATGTGAACTACCAGGGACAACTACTGCCTTAGGATCACCATGTGAACTACCAGGGACAACTACTGCCTTAGGATCATCATGTGAACTACCAGGGACAACTACTGCCTTAGGATCACCATGTGAACTACCAGGGACAACTACTGCCTTAGGATCACCATGTGAACTACCAGGGACAACTACTGCCTTAGGATCACCATGTGAACTACCAGGGACAACTACTGCCTTAGGATCACCATGTGAACAACCAGGGACAACTACTGCCTTAGGATCACCATGTGAACTACCAGGGACAACTACTGCCTTAGGATCACCATGTGAACTACCAGGGACAACTACTGCCTTAGGATCACCATGTGAACTACCAGGGATTATGTGGGATTTACCATAATAACCATCACAAGTTTGAAATGTGATTGCCACAAGTATTCTTTTAGGAAGACATTAAGTTTCAAGGCTACCTACATGTTATGCCTGTGAGCTGTTTATTGCTCCTGACTGTTTGGGGCCTGTAACCTGGGCCTAGATTTTCCAAGCTCTCTTAGCGCTAAGATAGTTGTAAGTAAATGTTAATGTATGTCACTTACGACTATCTTAGCGATAAGAGAGATTCGAAAATCTAGGCCCAGATCTTTATATATGTATCTCTGATACATGCTGTATGCGTTTCACCCAGATATGAAGTCTCTGACATCTGTCATTAACAACTGGTTGAGAATATCAAACGTGGTGGTGGTTGCAGAGCTTCAGGAAATACATAAAGCAATCCTTCGAGCAATAACTGCCAATAGCTCTAATTTGAAGAAGCTCTATCAATATCAAAGCAATATCAAAGCAATATCTTTCTGGTCTATAACTAGGGAGAACATGATATTTAACAGATAAGGTCATACCTTGTGTAAGCTTTTACTTGGTGAAAATGCTGCAGTACACAGACAAAAGATGATCCATGCGATAACCAAACTGTCAGCCTCAGGATTGCCATTAGTTTGCTTTATCAACTGGCAGAATATTTCATCACGCAGTGCAATACGTTCTATTCCAATTTTCACTATCATCTGCATAATTTGCATGGAAGAGTCATCCGTCATTTCATCTCGCATGACCTTTGTCAATTCCTGCAAAGAAACAGAACAAATGTAAGCATTTACACCTAACATGGTGGTATTTAACATTCAAAGTGAAGGATCAATGGGAGGTGATGGTCCAAAGCATCGGTATCTTGCAGACATTCTGAACAGGAGTGAGTGAGTGAGTTTAGTTTTAGCCACACCCAGCAGTATTCCAGCTATATGGGGACAGCCTGTAAATAATTGAGTCTGGACCAGACAATCCAGGGATCAACAGCATGAGTATCGATCTACACAATGACATGTGTCAGCCAAGTCAGCGAGCCTGACCACCCGATCTCATTAGTCGCCTTTTATGACAAGCATGGGTTACTGAAGATCAATTCTAACCCGAATCTTCACAGGTATTTCAGTACCAAGAAATCATGGCAGTACAAATTCAGAGGTAATATAATACAAGAGCAGTGATTGTAACAAAAAAGACAAAGATAATAATATTTAACTCTCAGTAACAGTAATCTAAATTGCAACTTGGCCTGGCAATATACTATACTGATCATCATACGCAATGCTGGTCTTCTGGTAACGTAAGATGTTATGTGAGAGATGAGAGGCAATAGCTTGCTCACACAACAACCAGCACGCTCTTGCTGTCTAATTCACACCAGAACCAGCACGCTCTTGCTGTCTAATTTCCACAACAACCAGCACGCTCTTGCTGTCTAATTCACACAACAACCAGCACACCATTTTAAAGGTTTTCAAAACCACACGGTACCATAGTCTACATCACCTTACAAGATGGTTATCGATCTTCCTTAACCAGGGTAACAACAGCTTAAATTTCCAATTTTATGACAGTAATTTACACATGTACATACCTTGAATACATTGCAGGCCATAGTGACATTTTCACAGTCATGTAAATGAACCAGTGAAGTTGGAATGAGACCTGACTTACAAAATGTAAGCATTTCCCCTTTTGTAAGACGATCCTAGAAGAAAGAAGTTCATTCACTATTAAGATGACAAGAACATCTTGATTCATTTCATATTTCTCAACTGATCTTTATAAAAATATATAGAAATCCATAAAATAATGACAACATGAATTTCCCTCCTACGAATTTCAACTTTATCTTCTGAGAGGGATTAGAGTTACAAATTATAGACATTATAATAATGTCACAATGTAATGTTCATAAACACTGTGATGTGGCATTGCCATGATGTCACATTAGCAGCTTACAATGACAATGGTAAATACAATGTTCCAATACATGTTTAATTATTCAAAGATGGACACAACCTTTTAATGAAGTAGTTGTCCTTAGGTTTACACTACATTGCATTAGCTGTATTTACTTTGAAAAAAGGAAATATCTTGAATTTTATTTCCATTCTTTTTGGGCATTTATCAATGTGAGCGATTAAGGGGATGCACCTTGTTTTGGGGCCCTTTATTTGTTGTCTATGGATACACATTCTGTCCCTTAAAGGTCACATATACTCTAGGGGGTCACAAATACATAAATCACTAATTGGCATCGTTATAAATGAAACCCCGTCATTAAAACTACTCATTTCGATCTTTAATTAACTTAAATCGACCTTTTAGACAACAGTGCACAATTCTCACCCGTGAACGAAATTTCAACCAATCAGAGCGTCGCGTCTCTGTGACGTCATATGAGGAATAGACATGAAGGCCAATGCAGAATTCATGTACATTTCAGGGGGTAAATTATCTTGTTTACAGGTTTGTAAAAACCTGAAATAGTGACAACTGTTGTGAAAAATGAATGCTTTATGTTCTCACCATCTACTGTCATTTAATTTTGTCTCCTGCTTTGCCTAGTTTCCAAGTTACAACTTGTTTTCATAGACAATTCTGTCAAAATCGCTTGGTGTCGCTAGGCCTTATTTGCCAGATGCCAGATGCTTGTGATAGTGAAAACGATGATCAGCCTCGCACATCACGGTTACCGTTAATTTGTTCAACCTAAACAGTGCAACATTAAGAAGGGTGGATGCCCATCAGAAGCAGTTATTTGAAAATATCCCAGGTAGTTCTTGTCTGATTGTAATAAAGAATCAAAGAAGTGTGGGCTTTTTCAGGTTTTCTAATGCCTGGATGGTATAATGACTGATCCAAATTGATCCCATTTCTGTGGGTTTTATCACATCGATATTTAATTATGTCGTCTATTACGTCTATTACGTATATTAAAAATTTACATTTGATTTATTTGAATCCGTAAACTAAACAACCCCACTTTGCCATTGCTAGAAGAATCTGAAAATTTACTTAGGTAAATAGGTACATACAGTTTTAGCACACAGCAAATGCTTATATGTATTTCTTATGCAACAATGAAGTTCTGTTCGTATTCTCAAAACAGTGTCAGCCCATAAGCTTTCACATGCAATTAGAATTGCATGCAATACAGCAATTAATACTCCCTTGTTGTAATCCGTGTTAGGTGGTATAAACCTACACGTTATTTGTTATCATTCACTTGATGGTCAGTTAATGAAATTATAACAGGTATAATTAGTGGCAACACCACTTAGATTACCCGACAAAGGTTCCCATTTGGCATTTCTTGTGTCTGGAGTAAATACTCAACATTATAAACATCGATCAAGGATCAACCGATAACACGCTGACTGATTAATTACTTTTATCTTGCACAGCGGTTTTGTCAAAAGGTAGTGTTTATGCATGTAGATTTACTAATCTATACTGAATACACTCTGTAGTGTCTGTGTCTGTGTAAAAACAACGTCCTTCTTTCAAAGGATTAGCCGCCAATACATTGACTGATTGCTCTTTATTGGCTAACTAAATTACTTTTTTTAAAGAATGGCGGACATTATGCAATTAGTTGTCAGGTGTGCTATCTTGGGTGACCAATGAGACTATACACCAATGTGAAATACCTGAAACGATATATCACTTTTTCGTATATTAGACTGTTAAAAGACACATCACTTCGAACAGCTGCAGATGAATGACATATCACTCGTTTTTGTGGATATTGATGGATACATTCCTCGAACAAGGTAATAGCCTGACATTGTTCCTATAACTTTAATCTGTTTTAATTTTAATATTTGCAATTTGTTTTTATTCATTTGTCGCAGCATTCAACAGAATCATTGTTTTCGCCGTGAAGTGTAATGAGACAGACAACATACACTAGGGCGTGTGTGCAAATTATGATTCACATTGGCAAACTATAAAATGTCTAGATATTACAGTCCTGTTATAAATTCACTATAAGTATCAGCAGATCGCCTGCTTTTTATTCAGTTTCAAAATGCATACAAGTATGATAATAAACTAATTAGGATTATGACCAAATATAAAAATGTACATTGACTAGTATCTACATACTGGTGAGTGGACGTTAACCACATGAATGTAGCAAGAAATTTATCGCGCAGTATTGTCACTTCGACCCCCACCTTGCTTCCGTGGAAGACATCGTTATGTTATAAGTTGTGTCATGCAAAATCCTTTTGGTCGTGATTCCAAATACATATTTAACTACGAGTACAAAGTAGTTTTGATTTTCTTACTTGATGAAAACAAACCATAATCTCATTAATTCTAACAGAATTTAGCCCGTGACTTTACGATTTTCAAAAATGGCGGCACTCTGTCGCGAACATCCGCCAGTCTGAGGATAAATGTTATTTAGGTTTGTTTTCACCGAGTTACAAAATCAAAACTACTTTCTACTGGTAGTAAAATAGGTATTTGATTGATGGCCAATAGGACTTTGCATGACATAGCTTATAACATAACAATTCTCTCGTGGAAGCGAGGTGGGTGTCAATATATAACTACTTACAGTATTTTTGTTAATTCGACCACAACCTCGCTTCCAAGGAAGAAATCGTTATGTTACAAGTTGTGTCATGGAAAAACTTTATAGTCATCAATCATATACATATGTTACTACAACTAGTAAGTAGTTTTGATTCTTTAACTTCCGTGAAGCGATCTGAACACAAGTAAGATATCCTTTCAAGCTTCCACAATGCATGCTTCGCACTCACAAACATAACCCATTTAGCACGAACTGTGGGGTCCTGTGGAAATCTGTGCATGGTGACACCATCGCCTGATCCCTAGGAGCAATTAATGACAAATCAACGATTCGGTATGTCTTCGTTGATGTCGAGAAATCAAAATGACGAGCTAGCTACACACTTTCTATACAACTAACTGAAAATCCTTCCTCATATTACGTCACTGCAGTGCTCTGGCGACAGAGTTACGTAACCTGTCTGTGGTTTCATTGGCGGGCGAGAGTGAAGCAGGTGACTTTTTGGCAACTTTTAATCGCTCGGTATTAATTAACCACAAGTTTTTTTAAGAATGAATTTGGTGTTCCGCATAAGACTAACCACAAATCTTTCATATGTAATAGTTAAAAGAGTTAAAAAAACAACAAAGTTTATTTGTTCTTTAACAATTGCACTATTAACGTTGTTGTTGGACCAAACCGAACATTAAAAACTGACGTTGTGTCTGACATAGTTTGACATGTTGCAGGCTATGGTCTTGTCAAAGGCCAAGGTCGAATATCGTCACGTTCTGTTGTGACTTCACTTGAATTGTTCGATGACATAATTGCATTCGGTCAGTCAACCCCGTCAGAAGTTGGTTTTGAGTAAAATTACAGTCAAATTCTTTCATTGTTTCCTCCTTCTGTTTAACACAATTTTCATGTATTTTAGCAATAACGGCAATGCTATTTTTGAGGGCATTATCATTTGAAGAAGCCCTCGGTCTTTTTCAACAGCACTCCTTCGTCGGGCAGTTAATGGAAGACCTAGGGCTTCTGCAAATGATAATGCCCTCAAAAATTATCATTACCCTTATACTGTTCTTTGGTTCTACCTGATGATAGGGCCAGAACAAGCCCTTGGGACTTATTTATAAAAATTCTCAGAAATTTCTCTAGAATATTCTTAAGTCGCTAAGAAAATTCTTAGCTAAGAGTTACACTTAAAAGTGTAGTTATAATGGCTCTGAGAGTAACTCTTAGCTAAGAGCAAAAGGAAACTCTGAGGGCAAGCTGACATTGGTCGCAGCCAGGGGATTCCCTGTGCTATATTTAGAATTTAAAGCACTCTTCCGTTTTGGAGGCAAAACTTTATACCACATGACTGTTACATGATGTAAACAAGCAGCTGTGAATCTGACATCTGTCAAAACTTGATGGATTCATCACACAGTGTTTCGATGAAACGCAAGCAAAGTAACATCTTGAATAAAAAATGCGACGACGGCGTCGTGTGTGTGTGTGTGTGTGTGTGTGTGTGTGTGTGTGTGTGTGTGTGTGTGTGTGTGTGTGTGTGTGTGTGTGTGTGTGTGTGTGTGAGAGAGGTGGCAGCCAATATGAACACTGCATTTTCTAACGCTGTTAG
Organism: Haliotis rubra; assembly: GCF_003918875.1. Taxonomy (NCBI): domain Eukaryota; kingdom Metazoa; phylum Mollusca; class Gastropoda; order Lepetellida; family Haliotidae; genus Haliotis; species Haliotis rubra. The sequence goes on along the minus strand of NW_025766570.1, from coordinate 491,585 downwards.
GTCAAGCGATGACTGCGAGAAAAGATGGTACAACATCCAGTCCAAGTCAAGGCAGGAAATATCTGACTTCAAGAGACAGCTCAGTGGCACTGGTAAGTAATTACATTTCTGAGTCTTTTGATCACAGATATCTTGAAAAATAATTCAAATTGTTATGTACACTGCTAAAGCCTCAATTATTTCATGAAATACACAAATTCCTTGTAAACAAAGTTAGAGTTAGATACAGATATATAGGAGATATCAACTCACATGTGTAGATCTATATGAGAAAGAGCAATGTTGATAGAATATAGTTATGTTGATATATTGGCCAGTCTATGAACTGAAAAACATTGCTTGATACATATGTTGTATTTCTACTTGCGAGATGTGTTCTCATTTATACAAAATATCTACATGGGTATATTCCTAGAAGATAAATACATATGTGTGAAAGTGAGGTGAGGTGAGGTGAAATTGGGTTTAACGTCGTGCTTGAGAATATTTCGCTCATATGACGACGTGCATGCGCGTATATGTGTATGTGCGGCTGCTTGTACTAGCCCAGACTGAAACTGATTTTATAGTGCTAGCCCACTGAGATACCATGCCGCAGTGAAGCATGAATACCCAACTCAGACACGTTATACGGATTCCAAGCCGACCAGTCCTTGATGTACCCATTAATGCCGAGCGCCAGGCAGGGACCAACAAGTACTATATTTTAACATCTTTTGGTATGACGCGGTCGGGAATCCAACCCGCGACCTTCCGTTCTCCGGGCGGACGCTCTAACCACTACACCACGGAGGCAGTTATGTGTGAAAGTAAAAAAATAAAACATATTAGTTGTAATTAAATGTATTCCAGAGTATGTTTTATCATAACAACTTGTAACCTGAAACATGATAGATATTTAGCTACATAATTGAGTAATATGAACCATAAGACAATAGACATGAGCGACTAAAGTACTGTTGGAAATAGAAAAAAACTGTTTTTAGGCTGTTACTCTGTATCCCTAAAATTTACACAACTGCAAATAGCAAATGTCGAAATAACCCACTTCGGCCTAACTTGGCATTCAGTGGGATGCGTAATAGAATATCCACAAAAGCATGTTGGGCATGCCGTGTACTTCCCCAGTATAATTACCCTTAAGGATTATCTTATCTTAGCTGATATCTCCATCCCCAAGCACGACCCCAACGATCGTCTGCGACACCCGTCCAGGTTTTGCTTTTGAGACAAACCCTCCTATCTGTTTCTTTTTATGGTGACAGTGAGACTCCATGGTAGCTACATCCTTAATAGTTTCAGCATCCTACAGTCACCAGGAAGAAGAACCCTAAGAGAGTCGCCGCCGGTAGAAAAGGTGGTTTAACCAAGCATCACAAGAGTAACTACACGTGGAGCCCTCCACTCCTGTGGATTGCAGGCGCAACTGCTACCGCGGCTCTCTCATTATTCATGTTATACAATAAACAACCCAAACCAACTCCACCCCCAGCACCACAACCACAATTAGAGGTCAACCCACATATCATGTTATAAATATATATTTTTATATCATATACATAATGTCTGAGGGGAAAACGTTCGTCAACGATGCATACCACGCCACCGTGGTCACCAGTCTAGCCGTAGGGGTACGCTCGTTTGACCAAAATGGTGCTCAAACAACCGACTATCAAGCTAGATTTCAACCTGCAGGATATGGGAATGCTCATAATTAACCTGGGTATGGCGATGGCCACCAAGGACATCCTCGTAAAACAAGGGATCATACCGGAAAATATTTTAAAATAAATAGAAACATATATAGGATGGCTACGATCGCCATGATGGTCGGCGGGGCGAGTCGAACGCGGCCGAGATAGAGGCGGAACGAAAACAACACGATATAGCCGTGGAGAAACTGCAAGCCGCGCAAGCCGAGTACGCGAAGAAATGTATGCAGAGGCTCGATTACATTAACGAACGACTCCAGCATGAGAACCATGCCGTTAAAACATTCGAGAACGTTGAAGACGCAGCGAGAGAATTATACCTGCTAACCGGTAAACAGCTAGAACCACTCCATAAGCCCACACTCGCTCAGTACTACACACCATCCCCGGGGCAAAAGGACCGGGAATTGATCTTCATCGCGCTGGGTCTAGCAGCGACTGCGTTGGTTGTAAAGCAATTAGACTAAGTACTCATATGAGTATACCAAAGATGAGACCCGCCCCGTACCGATGCGAATACATACTTATAGGGAAGACCGAGCCCGGCGGTAGGAGATGTAGGACTGAGGGGTACTGCTGTTTTCATATGAGAAGTATCAAAAAAGGCTTCACGAACTACACGTGTTCTGTGTGTGGTATCGGAGTGAAAGGGCACTACTGCCTATGCAAAGCTCACCGAGCAAACGTACTAAGGCACCATATTATCTACGAGAATAAAAAGGACTACATAAAAGAACGTAGGCGCCTCCTCAGGATAGAGGTGTAAGTCCAATTAAATATTGGTGCACACCTGGGCATAATAATGAATAGTTTCGTGGAAAGTCGTTGCCGCTGGCACATGGATGTGGGTAAAAGTATAGATATCAGTATCCTCAAACCTATGATTGTTGGTGAACTCTATGAGGCACTGGAAGACCTGGAGGGCTTTCAATCATGGTGAAAGTACCAGAAGGGCACACTTGGAATTACTTTGATGGTGGGAAAGGAGATTTGTATCAACGCGGGGATATAGAGGAGTTTGTCGACAACTCGTTGCAAATAATACAAGAAACCCTACTACGCGCATGTTCCGGGTGGGTAATCGATAAGGTCTATCTAGATATATATTAAGGCCGCCACCTTTATTTTTTATCAAGGTTGGAAGAGTTACCTCCCTTCCGCCGGCCCAATTAGAGATTGATATACTTAGGTGTGTACACAATGTCTACTACTCGAGAGCTCAGACAGATTGCAAGAGAACAAGGCGTAGTGGGTTACTCCCGAATGAGGAAACCAGAGTTGTTGAGATTACTCGACATACAACCCCCTCCCACGGTAAAACAACTAAAACTCCGAGCGAAAGAGCTGGGGCTGACGGGTTATTCTCGTATGAGGAAAGCCGGCTTAATCGAACGGCTGAACGACCCCGTAGTAAAGACCCACACTGTGAAACAACTCAAACAGGAAGCCCGAGAGCTGGGGTTAGTAGGTTATTCCCGTATGAGGAAGCCCGAGCTAGTCGAACTATTGCGTCAGTATAGAGCTGTTGATCTAGAGTTCGTGCACACTGAACGTGTTGTCGGTAACTATCTGAGAGTCTGGCGCATGCATGTTGATAAGAACATAGACATCGCCGACATCAAGCCTCTAATCGCTGACAAAGTTAATGAAGAACTGAACGATTTGGGGAGTATAAAGTTTCAAATCACAGTGAAAATGTCACTCGATAAACAGCAGAATGGGGCCATTGAGTACGTTCAGCCTTACTTTCGGGGTAAACAAGAAGTCGTGACTCATGCCGAGACTATAGACGATCGTGCACAGGGTCAGCCCAGGGGAGCAAGACGATCAATATATTCATGATCAGGCGAGGTGGTAAGTATCACTACGCCTGGGTCAAAAACCTCAGCAGGCTGCTGTACGACCAGTCGACGCACAGAGAGAAAAAACACTTCTGTGAGCGATGCCTGCACGGCTTCACCAGGGCCGACCTGCTGCAAGCGCACCGGGAGGACTGCCAAGGTGTGGGGCAGACGGCCACACGAATTGACATGCCCAAGGAAGGCGACAATGTCCTAAAATTCGCCAACCACAAGAATCAGATGCCCGTGCCTTATGTCATCTACGCCGACTTCGAAGCCTTGATCAAAAACGTTGACATCGGGCCGACCCCCAACACAGTCGCTCCCATGCGTATGACTCAAGCCGACCGGTGAGCTCACAGCTGCAGCACTCACTGTCATGTGTGTGATGGACCGCTGAACGGCGATTCGGTGAGAGATCACTGCCATGTCACTGGTAAGTATAGAGGCGCCGCTCACAGTGCGTGCAACCTCAAGCTCAGAATCAACCCCAAGACAATCAACATCCCCGTGGTCTTCCACAACTTGAGAGGGTACGACTCTCACTTGATCATGCAGGCCATCGCGAGGGTCGACGGCAACCTGACATGCATCCCCAACAACATGGAGAGATACATCTCCTTCTCCCTGAACGGCCTGTGGATCATGGACTCGGTTCAGTTCCTCCTGTCGTCACTCGACAGTCTGGTCAAGGCCAACGATACCTTCCCAATCACTGATCGATACACCAACGCCGAGACTCGACCCCTGCTGATGAGGAAGGGTGTGTACCCCTATGAGTACATGGATGGCTGGGCCAAGTTCGCCAAGACCCGACTACCCCCCATCAACCGATTTTACAGCAACCTGACCGACTCGACAATCACCCAAGATGATCACTCGCACGCGATTAACGTATGGTATAAACTGGGCTGCAAGACTCTGGGTGACTACCACGACCTGTACTTGAGAACAGACGTACTCCTGCTAGCCGATGTGTTTGAGACGTTTAGGAGGACGTGTTTCAAGCAGTATCAACTCGACCCCGCATGGTACTACACCAGCCCAGGTCTCTTTTGGGATGCCTTGCTGAAGAAAACTGGAGTTAAGCTGGAATTGCTCACCGATTACGACATGCACTTGTTCATTGAGAAAGGCTTGCGAGGTGGGATCTCCATGGCTGCCAAACGCTACGCAAAAGCCAACAATGAGTACGTGAAGGGCTACGACTCGAGCAAGCCAACCACTCACATCCTCTACCTCGACGCCAACAACCTGTACGGCTGGGCCATGAGCCAATATCTACCCACAGGGGGGATTCGAATGGGCATCACCCGAGAACGATGTTATGAGCATCGCGCCTGATTCAAAGAAACGCTATATCCTCGAAGTGGACTTGGAATACCCCAAGGCATTGCACACATCGCACAACAGCTACCCGCTGGCCCCCGAACGTTTGAGGGTTAACCCGGACTGGATGTCCGAGTACCAACATAACTTGCTAGGTGGGCGGGTGGCAGACGTTGAAAAACTTGTGCCCAACTTAATGAATAAGACCAAGTACATCGTGCACTATCGCAACCTACAGCTGTACCTGTCGTTGGGCATGAGGCTGACTAAAATTCATAGGGTGCTCAAGTTCAACCAAAGCCCCTGGATGGAGCCCTACATCAGAATGAACACAGACCTGGGAAAGCTGGCCACCAGTGACTTCGAGAAAAACCTCTACAAGCTCATGAACAACTCAGTGTTCGGTAAGATGATGGAGAACCTGAGGAAACGCAGGACTGTGAAGCTAGTCCGGTCGAAAGAGGAAGACAAGCTCAGAAAACTGATAGCCAGCCCGGCATTCAACCGGAGCAAGATATTCACCGACAACCTGGTGGCCCTACACATGAAGAAAAGCCACATCAAATTCAACCGGCCTGTTTACGTGGGGATGAGCATCCTTGATTTATCCAAACACCTGATGTACGACTTTTACTACAACGACTGACTGACTGACTGAGTTTGGTTTTACGCCGCTTTTAGCAATATTCCAGCAACATCCCGGCAGGGGACACCAGAAACGGGCTTCACTCAGTTTGAGGCTATTTACTACAGCCCGCGTGGGCACTGGAAAGGAGCTAGCGCCGTACATAAGCTGGCCAAAATGGCGCGAGTACCCCCGGACGAGGCCAAAACGTGGCTTGAAAAACAAGCCCTGTGGCAGATCTACCTACTGGCACCATGCTACGTGCCCCGAAGAAAGTTCGGCATTGCCGTACCCAATAGCGTCCACCAGGCCGACCTCCTGTTCCTACCCCACAACAAGAGGTACAAGTATGCCCTAACCGTCGTGGATGTGGCAAGCCGCGACAAAGAAGCCGAACCCTTAACCGCGATAGACTCGGCCCAGGTAGCCCGCAGGATTCGAACGCATATATAAGCGCAGCCCGCTGACATGGCCCACCGAACTGCAAGTCGATTCCGGACGGGAGTTCATGGGTGTCATGTCACAACTGCTAGCCAAACACGATACCAAGGTCAGGCGTGTCGCGGTCGGAGCCCATCGCAGCCAAGCCATGGTAGAGAGATTCAATCGGACTTTGGTCGAACCCTTATTCGGGGCACCAGTATGCGAGAGAGATGGTCAACCCAGAAAAACGATCGACGGAATGGGTAGTGCGGTTACCTCAGGTGGTGTCAGCTATCAACCACGAAACCACCCATCTCACCGGCAAGAAACCAGCCGACGCTATCAAATTGAAATCAGTGATAGCCGAACCGGCTGCACCATCGCGTGGGAAGGAGAAACATATACCCGATAGGGCCCTCGTGAGGTACCTCTACCAGCCGGGGGAACATGAAGGGGACACTCAGAAACGAGCCACCGATCCGATATGGTCAGTCAAAACTTACAACATAGATAAAGTGGACATCAAAGCTGACGAGCCGAACTTGTACTACTTGAAAGATGGGCCAGGGAGAAGTTTCATCAGAGAGGAATTATTAGTCATACCATACGGCACAATGTTGCCACCCAAGCAAAATATTTAACACTTACCTTGTCGAGTGATTCACATTAAACTGTTTCCTCGAGGTCAACACGACATAGAGCCATCACATGATCAGGAAAGTGTTGGTTTGCGGTCATAGTGACCAGGAAGTTAACTGGGGATTCAGAAGTAGTATATACAATGGTGGTGAGATCTAAGGGCCTGACAAAAGCTTTATTTCATAAATAAAGCTTTACAGCGACTTTTCTTGGAATTGATCTCGGACTGTCATTGTATATACTACTGTGGCTATAGCACACCTGACTGGGGGCAGTTCATGGTTCAGTGCACCTGATTTTCTTCACAACAGTGAAGACACTTGGCCGTCATCTCAACTCAAGCCATCTACACTAGATGATGATCCTGAAATCAAGACCAAGCATGTATTCACAGCCAGCTCAGACAAATGTACACAAGAGACATACCAATCACAGCATGAATTGTCGGAAATCTTGAACCCCTCAGACTTCTCATCATGGCGAAAGCTCTGCAGATTATCAGCATTGATCAGAAGCGCAGTACTCAACTTTAAGTCCAAAATATTCAGCGAATCAATTGAGCCCATCAATGAAGCTACTCTCACAGTTCAAGAATGCAACGACGCCTCAATGTATTGGATACAGCAAGCACAAAATGAGAACTTCAAGACTGAAATTGACAGTTTGAAGAATGACAAGGAGGTAAACACAAATTCTCAGCTACTATGTTTCTCACCCATCTTTGACGGAAGCCATCTGAGAGTTGGAGGTCGACTTCGGAAGGCTGATATTCCAATCGAAGCCAAACACCAGCTTATTTTACCCACCGGACACCCAGTGACTATGCTCATACTCGAAGATGTTCACAAGAATGCAGCACACAAAAGAGTTGAACATGTCATTGCCAGTGTTCGGCAAAAGTACTTGCCCTTGAACTTGAGACACCAAGTGAAGGCGGTCATCAGGAAGTGTAGAGATTGCCATAAGCGGCAAGTATTGCCCAGTGTCCCCAAAATGGCTGACTTGCCGGTTTGCCGAACAAACTTTGAAGCTCTCTTTACTCACACAGGAATTGACTACTTTGGTCCCATGTTGGTTAAACACAGAAGAAGCAGGCTGAAGAAATGGGGATGTATTTTCACTTGCCTTGTAACTAGAGCTGTACATATTGAGCTTGCTGATTTGTTAAAAACAGACGATTTCATTCTCATCCTGAGGAACTTCATTGGTCGTCGTGGAAACCCAGGCCACATTTACAGTGACAATGGGACAAACTTCCACGGTGCTAATAATGAAATCTCTGAAAGCATCAGAAATCTCAATCAAATAGAAATCTCCAATTTCCTTACAACCAAGTCAACTCAGTGGCACTTTACTCCACCCTACAGTCCACGTTTGGAGGTGTCTGGGAGCGTCTCATCCGCTCCATCAAGACAGCACTGAAAGCTGTTCTGTAAGACAAGTGTGTTACAAAATCAGTGCTAAGGACAACTCTGATTGAGATAGAAGCAGTACTAAATAGTAGACCTTTGACCTATAACAGCACTGACCCTGATGATTTCACGCTGTTGACCCCGAATCACTTCCTCTTTGGAGGAGCTAAACCTGGACAGCAAGTCAGAAGCTTTGACAAAGCTGATCTTTGTAGCCCCAGGAAATGGCGACAAAGTCAGATCATCGCAGACCATGTTGTTAAACGTTGGAGGAGAGAATACCTGCCAATGTTGACGATTCGACAAAAATGGAAAAGAGAATCTCCAAACATCGCTGAAGGTGATCTCGTCATGCTGATGGAGCTGAACAAAACACGCGGCCAATGGGACATGGCGCGTGTCCTGAAGATCTACCCTGGAGACGATGAGCGTGTCCGGTCGGTGAGAGTAAAGACCTCTCACGGAGAGTACACCAGGCCAGCTTCCAAAGTGTGTCTCCTGGAAGAAGCTGCATCAGTTTGTGATAAATGACTCTAAAAGTGTTTTCAAAGTTATCACAAAGACATTTCAAGTAATAAGTAAATTTTCTCTTAACAAGTAATCATATGTAGTCACTCTTTTGACTCTGTCAGGGGGGCGGGTATGTATGAAATTCTATTTTCTGTTCGAATAACGCTACCCCCACTTTTTTCTTTTGCTTCTAACGTAAAGTACTATATATAGAGTTATCTCCCTTCCCCTTGAGCACGTTTTTATGAACTGGAGCGAGAAGCTCAGCTGCTGTAAAGCGACAAGCGACATTAACCGGTAAGAATGTTACCGTGTCTCTCAAGTTCTCTCACGAACAGCAAGCAATATGCACAAAATATAGAATGCGATTGTCAGAAACATCAACCAATGCGACACTACTGACCTGGAGTCTTGTAGTTGTTGAAAATTTTAAGAAAAATTTAAAACACTTCCACTCTGTAAACACGTCTTCTGAGTTGTCCATACAGAAAAATTATGAGACATTTTCAACAACTACATTGTGACGTCACAGCTAAGGGAGATAACTGCATAACTCTTTTAAGCATACCACTAGGGATAGCTATGACTTAGTTAAAATTTTCTTTTCCATTCTGTAAGTGTCTGTGGAATCCACAGGAATAAGGTAACCATAATCCAGAGGGAATGTTTACGTCTATAATTATTTCCTTTTCCTTGCCTGATTACTGGCTATATCCATGTCAACCCATTTCTCCATAGATAAAGCAGAACATAGCAAACAGCGATTTTCTACTGTGCATTGGGCTCCCACAAAACATGATGCACATAAGGAATCTTGATCCAATTCAGCCATAAACTTTTGGCACTGGATGCATTTATTCTGTGACACAGCTCAGTCCAAAAGGCGGGAAAATTCAAGCTTTACAAAAAGTCAAAATTTTCACAATATGTAATAAAGTCACAATGCAATTTCTATAGTGACAAAATGCGATCTCTACTGACCGTGCACTTGAAGAATCTGAAGACCTAAACTTCAAAAAAATTCTTTCCACTCTGAACACATCTGTGCGTGACCATACAGAAAAAATGATGAAGGTGTTCAAAGAACAATGCTGTGACATCACAGCTAAGGGAGTTAACCATGTATCTATTTAGGCATACCACTAGGGATAGCTATGACTTAGAAAATTTTTTAATGTCTTTCATTCTGTATGTATCTGTGGTACCCACAGGAAACTGGCAACCATAATCCAGAGGGAACGTTTACGACATAATTACCCAACTTCTTTCTTTATCCCCATTTATTGGCTCTCGGTTATTAAATGCATCAAGAATATAAGCATTCAAAAGTTTGAAATGATTGCAGAAGGAGGACCTGGTCCAAGCAAGTTGAGTGCTGTTTCTGAAGCAGTATATGATGTTCTTGGCCAGCCCAATGTCAGTATAAGTGGAATTGAGGGGAGCTTCGATTCAACCCTTTTGCAGGTCATAGACATATCAAACAGGTAAACATTTTTTTATATTTTTTTTTATTCCAGCAAATCAGGTTACAAGCATGGTTGCATTCAAAGACAATGGTTACAAATGAGTAGTGTATAAGCAATAGTTCTCAGATACAGAGAAACAATCAATGACAGTATTCTCATACAAATAGTTTTGACATAGTAGGCCTTAGAAATAGTGTCAAAGTATATGAATAATATTACAAGGTTATGGCAAAAATGTACAATGCGAAGGACACATAAACCATTGAAAGTAAGTTAGATCAAATTGTTAATAACTAGACAGCGAGAGCATATAGACGCAAAGCTTATGTATAAATAATCAAACCGAGATACACATGTACAGTGTTTTTGAAAAACATGAAGTCAAGTGACTTCTTCATAAATATCTGACAGAGGAAGCAAAGTTTTTTTCAAACGCAGCCCATTTATTATTCTTGTGGGCAATGAATTTTTCAAGAGAATATATCTGTTCAAAGATTTGTTATCACTGTATCAACTGAAAGGGTTGTCATTTTAAGACTACTTAAGAATACATGCCTTTTACATAACAAGAGTAAGTGGTTAATTAATTTAAATTTGGCTGGGAAAAGGTAAACAATCTTTCCTTTTGGTTTATAACACTTTTTTTAATATTCACATTAAGTTTTACATTCAAACATTCATTTAAAATATTTCTTTTCAGAATTCAGGAATCTGCTGTTGTTGAAACTGAAGCCTACTTGCCCCTGGATGTGCTAGCCTCATCCAAGCCCAGCTGTGCAGCATTCACCACTCCAATTCCACTCTGCACAAGCAATGGACACCTCAGTGACAAAGAACTTTCAAGGAAAAAAACATTGTTACAGACTGACGTGCTTCAGCTCCAGAAAGAACTGTTAATGCTTAAATTGGAAAAGATGAAGACAGATCAATTTGATATGTAAATGCAAGAACCATGTCTGTACATGCTTACCAATATCATAATTTTTTTAATTACTACAGCTTGTTCAACTTGACCTGAGCTACTCTACATATGCATGACCTGGGAGGTCAAATGGCACAAACAGCAGGTTGATATAAAGGAGAATACTAGACAACTGCAATAATTTGCTGGGTGAAAGATAAAGTCATCAGAAACATGTACCCCAATTTTTATTTCAAAAATATTGTTTATTATGCTTTTATCTCGGTAACAGTTTCTGTTATCTGAGCTTCAGCCATTATGCATATTCCGCTGGAACTCGTGTGACCTTTCCGCTAGTGATGTCATATGTGTCTAGCATCTGCCATATTTCCAAAGAACAACTGCTACGGTAATACAAATCGTGTTGTTTCTGTCGTTTTTTTAAATGGTATGATGGCGTATTCCGTTGCCTGGGGATGCACGGAATCATCGAACAATGGAAAGAGCCACCATTTCTTCCGTTTTCCAAGTAAAGAGACAGATTTAGGCAGGAGAAATGCTCCAATCATTCTGAGTCGGACGCATATGAAAGAGACAAGCACACATGGGGTATACAAATCCCAAAGCTAGGCTGAAGAAGGAAGAAGTACCCACGAGATTCATTTATACTCCATCATTCCCTGTTACAACTTACTGTCAGTGGTACTTTTAACATAAATTAAATTAAGTCCGATTGCCAGTCGAATTGCCCCCGCTGCAAATTGCCAAAGCAAATTGCCACAGAGTTTTGGTTAAATTGCCCCAAGGGGGTAGTCAAACTGCCCCAATTTAATTAAAATGATTAAATATAGGCCATAAATGCATAGTTTTGTCAACTTTGATAAAATGTTCTTCATATAAAAGTAAGTACATAGTTATCCAGCCTAATGTAAGAATGTCGAGTTTTGATTCGTTCACGTGACTCTGATAAAATACCACGTACACCTGTCACGATCCGTGAGCAGGGATACAAAAGTCATATTATCCTGCCACGCCTCAGTGACCACGCAAAAGTGAGAAAAGTGTGCATCGCCAAGCCTTTAGTAACGTGCGCTGCATTGAGGTCAATCGATCAGCTGTTGTCAACATGGCATCTCACATAAATAAACACAAGTTGATTCGATGCGTATTGTTTTCTTTTGATTTAATTAAAACATTCGGCTAGATAAATGTGTTATCACATCGTGTCGAGAGAAATACGGGGTTTTATCAGCCGGAGGCTCGGGGAATACAACCTTACAAGGGACTGACAAAACCCCGTATTTCCCTCGACACGATGTGATGACTTATATTATGAGTTTACTAACGGAACATTTATCAGAACTATTATTTCCTAATAACTTTTATTTGAAGAGCATAATTTCAAAAAGTTGACAAAAACTATGCATTTATGGCATATATTTAATCATTTCAAATAAATTTGACCAAATTAGAATGAATGGCCAAATTTGCTGGGGCATTTTGTAGCTGGGGCAGTTCGACTGGTACCCATGAGATATATATTATCAAAATCAGTAAGAGATTTCACATGAGCTTGAAAATGTTTCGCTATGACGTTCTTTTCGGTTCGGAGCCCTAAATGCTGCAGTCGACCCAAAACATTGCCGAATACAACGGCAAATCATGAACTACTTGTTGCTTTCATTGTTTTCCATCTTGTCCAATTACGCACGTCGGCATCAGACTCGCTATTTGTCAGTAGTGTGTGCCGTGAAAGTTGTTCTGTATTCACATTGGCTGACAAGATGTCATTCTAAGGCTATGGCCAAGTACCATCACTATTCCATAACCAAACACTGGGGAAACATACATTGTCTTGACTAGTATTTTATAATTCACCAGTTTTGGGGGGAATAACTTATCTGCGTCGCGAATATTATCTATACTCGACCAGGCTGGGATTTTGTGTGGAGACTTGCTACGAGAACTATGATCCTAATTTTTTTCAACAAAATATCTCCAGTGTAATTTTTGAAGCAGATTATTTCTATTTCCCACCGTCTGTAGCATAATTATTGTGTTTTTAAATCCCAGACACCCTACAGTCACCCATTTGACACAAAAGGAACTGCAATCACATTGCAAAAAAATATAATTCTTAGGGACTGGTCATATATTTATAGGTCATATATTTATTTTGCTGACAAATAGTATTCTTGTTAAATAGTATGGTCTATTTTTAAATTTATTTTGACCTCAAGCGGTGTCTCCGTTTCGTTTGATTCTTCTTCATCTTCACTGGAAGATTGTCTTGCAAGATGTAAAATCGGATTGTATTGACACGGCCTAACATCCATTTCAGAAATGACATCAGGAACACCTTTTACTGCTTCAGAATCCATGGACACTGTTAAGTTGTGAGGTCAAATCAAAGAGGCAGCCATCAGCAACAGGCACATATGACGTCATGTCACATGATACCCCCTCTGCTCATTAACTGTCGGGTGTTTCCGTAATAGGCGGAAATACGAGTAAGTTTTTTGTGTTTTTATTGCTATTTTACAAACTTTTTGTTCAATTTTAATCACGGAAGGTGACTTTTAGAATACCCTTTACAATATATCAAAAGTTTTGTTTTCGTTCGTATTCTCCTTTAACTTAATTAAATAGGGGAGCAGAGAATGTTATTAATGCTGCGTTCGTGCGAAACATGCATACATATGGATTCGTTGCAGAACTTATCCCAGAAAACAACACTTCTGAAAAAACCCAATCATTTCATGTTTTAGTTCGAATTGTTTATACAGTCATTTGCTATCTAGTTTGGTTTACTAACTTTACAAAGTACAGACGACAATTACTTTCACAATCCCATTCACTGTGGCTATCACACTCTACACCCAGTTCAATTATCACTTTTTCTGTTTCATGATTCAGAAACATTAAAGGTCACATGCAACCAAAAAATCAAACATAATCAAAACACAATTATCACTTATTCATGACATAGAATATACATTGCTGATTATGAAAATTATAAGCGTACAATCGCAAATCAAAAGTGCAATATTTTGTACTTGGGTTTACTTCCCAAGGGGGCGGTGGGGTAGCCTAGTGGTTAAAGCCTTGGCTCGTCACCCCGAAGACCCGGGTTCGAATCCCCACATGGGTACACTGTGTGAAGCCCATTTCTGGTGTCCCCCGCCGTGATGTTGCTGGAATATTGCTAAAAGCGGCGTAAAACCAAACTCAGTAAGTCAGTTACTTCCCAAGAAACGAAGCACCCGGGATACCAAACCCAGTCAGAGCGAGTGGGTGTGCACTCAAGTGTAATGGCTGGTTCATTTGCAGATGCCCTCACGGCTCATTGTGTGTGTATATATAGAGATGGGGTCTAGGACAAATGCCACCCGGACAATAGCCACCTAGGTCAAATGCCACCCAAATAAAAATAAAAACCACCAACACAATATCATGTTTCCCAGATGTATATTGCTTTCATACTCCTTTCTGCGATAAAACATATTCTTGGTTGTTTTTATTTTGGTGGTATAGTATTCTTCTGTATATGTTATTTTCCTACAATCGTTAAAATTAATCCTTCTTGCTTTCATCTTATCATAACATCTCCTCTTACTGCTACTCCAACAGGCTAAGTCGGTTTGCTAACCAAAGGATTTATTCTATTTATCTCCCCATGTGCTAAGTTAGCCTTACTTTCAAAACAATGCTATTGTAACAGGCTTCTCACCAAATTCAAGGTCAAACCATTTCTAAATCAAATTTTACATCCATTTATGTTAACATTTTTAAAAAGTCAACATTAATATGAAATCAAAATTTTACATCAAAATCAACTTTTTTATCAAAGTGAATATTTTTTTTAAGAAACCAAATTATTCATCGAAGTCTACATAATTTTACAACAAAATCAACATTAACATCAAGAAGGGTGTAATTGACCTCTCTGTAATGGTAAAATAACTGGGTGGCTTTAGTCCTAGGTGGCATTTGTCCGGGTGGCTTTTGTCCTGCTCCCATAGAGATGTTCGGTTTTGTAAATTTTTGTATGTATAACATTTTGCAATCAACAGACATCATAACATGTCATGTGTACAAGTATCACACCTGCCTGTCTGTGTAATTACATAATGTGACAGAGACCGAACTTGGGCCATAAATCAATGTGTTTTGTTTATGGTGTATAGCCTGATAGGTGTTAATTTCAAATTGCATGTGGTCAGTGATCGAAGTTGTGTATTGAATATTGTCATTAGCACACAGGCAGGCAGACACATAGGTGTCAATAAAACAGACATTGAGTTTTGTCTGTGACAACGACATATCTATATCACAGTTAGAAATTCTGTCAACGCTAAATAATGACATTGCTTTTATCGAACTGAGAAAGTGACTTGGTAAGAAGAATGTGTGGTGAAATAGACAAATGAAATTAAATAAACAGTTAAATCGGTAATCTACTGTCATAACATATAAAAAGCTTGCGCCAGTGAAATATCAACAAAACATTAGAAAAATAGCTCACACCAAAGCCTTCACCAAGTATTCACCGCGGACAACACGCTTCCAAGCTGCGCAAACCTATTTCACTGCGCATGTGCTATGGACGGTGACCGGACAAAATCCACCCCAAAATTGCCACCCCGGACAAAATCCACCTCTTCTTAACAAAAAAATGGACAAAATCCACCCTTCTCAATTGCTATTGTTAAAAGTTTTAGTGTGTCCTGATCTTTGATCAAGTTGTTTTGCTCCAGCATTGCAAGCATTTTTTTGATAGCATTTTCGTTTTCCTAATTGGCTGTTGTTCCTAGATGTTGTTTCAAACATTAAAGGTTTCTCCATTTGTCACATTTTGATCATTACTTAATCCTCTTTCATGTATCATTAAGTAGTCTCACACTTTGATCATTACGTAATCGTTATCGATTATGAATGACTGATATGAATAAAATTCATTTCTGTGACTAAACATGTCATTATTTTTTTTTTCTTAGGGTGGAATTTATTAGGGGTGGATTTTGTCCGGGTGGATTTTGTCCTAGGTTGCAATTTTGGGGTGGATTTTGTCCGGGTGGATTTTGTCCTGGATTCTATGAGCGCAGCCCAGCTGTTGAAACCACTTTTCCCCCCAAGTGCTGGGGAAAAATTAGTGAATTGTTTGAACTCTGATTTCGCACGTTTTTCGCACGTTATGATCACGTTATTTTCCAACTTTATTAGTTGAATTTGCATTTTTGATGATTTGTTTCGGTAAGTCCATACCGAAAGGTATCAGAATCTGCAGAGTTGTGTTTTTTTACGTTGCATGTGACCTTTAAACCATCTGTAGCTTCTTTTTAAAGAAAGTTAGGACATTGCTGACAATTTCTCGACACTGAGATGTCAAACTGCGACCTTGTCTCGGCTGTTCGGACATTACGACAATCAACTGACAAAGGTGCACCCCTTCACAATAATAGACCCAACCAGTTGTGACACGGCCAAGCAATGCATTAGTATTCACTTGATCAGGTCAAGCTGAACAAGCTGTATAGGGGTAACATGGCTACAGTAGAGATATTGAAGGTACTGTTTAAAAATAATTATTGTATTGATTTGCATACATTTTCTAAATAAATGTTGCTACACAAGTGAACATTTGTGAAGTGCTGTCTGTATCACTGTCCATCAATGGTGGAAGTTTGTTGTGGAGGAAGGCTACCATCATCACTATCTCCACCATCATCACTGCTCCCATCCTCATCACCAGTGTCTTCATCAGGAGGTATATGAAGATTCCTCTAGCTGCTTGCATATGTTGTGCAGTATGGCACAAGCAATGACTGTCCTACATGCTTTCTATGGGCATACCCTCACCTCACCATGCAAAACATGAAACCTTCTCTTTAGCTGACCAATCCCCCTTTCTGAAACAGGTCTTGTGTGCTCTGAAATAAAATCAAAACAATACTTTTCATTTGCTATTGACAGTATATTTCTAGCCCTTAGAAGAAACATGAAATGTGAACATATCTCATTATGTTAGAGAAGTTGGAACTTACCTTGTGTAGTGTCTTGTCATAAAATATTTTCCCAAACATAATATATACACGACATATGTAATAATGGATATAACATGGAAAGTCTGTTTTTTTTCACCTAAAAGCTAAAAGCATCTTGTATATTTAGTAGGTTATTTATTCATTAAATGCAGGTGTCATTTTTCTACCATATAATCAATATCATGAATCATTGCATCTATTCTTGGTTCCTTTCCACAAATATCATACACACAGAATGTATTCAATATAATATTTTACTTGTCATTAAAATAATGTAAAAACTGAAATATGATTGGTCTGGACTATTTGCATAAAGTCTTTTCAATTGAAAAATAATTTCTAAAATATATTTACTTCAAATAATTGGCATTTTAAAATTTTAGGCATTTGATGGCAGTGAAGTCATGTCTTTGCTAAATATATTTTTTTGCTAACTGGATGGCAGTGAAGTGATGTATTATAAAAAAAAATGTTCTGATAACTGGATGGCAGAGATGTTGTGTATTTACAAAATATCATTTCGTCTATAACTTGATGGGAGGGTATCCTCCCATTAGTTACACGTGCCATTAGTTACACGCCCTTCACTGGTCAGAAAGTCTCAGGACAGCAACCTCTGTGAGAGACTGCTCACGCTGAAATAGCTTTACTATCTCGTAAATGGACAAGTCTCTTTACCTTATTGTGCCATCCTTTTAGGTTATTGTAAGATTATTCAGTTAGATTAATCTTAATCTAGGGACAGTCTCTTTCTGGTATTGTGATGTCATTGAACATGTTCATTTTAAATTCCTTAAATTAGCTACCGGTCTTAGATATAAAACCCCGAACTTAATGGTTTATGGAGAACTTGGAAGACAACATATTCAGCTCCAAATCTCTAAACGATTAATTACTTATTTGTGCAAATTGAAATTTTCTCATCCAAACAACAAAATAGCAGCTTTAATTCTAGATTATATTATGGATGATGCTCCCTGGCTAAATCATGTGAAACATATAGAGTTTGTAAATGCGGCTGTATTTGTAAACCCCTTTCATTATACTCAATCCTGGACCATATCAAAATCTGAATCAATCCTGAAAGACCAGTTTTCACAACCGTGGACCAGTGAAATGAATAATTCATCTAAAGGACAATATTATAAGATTTTTTAAAAACTCACTTTCACTCGACAAATACTTACTGTTATCTGAAAATGTTTGGAAACCTATTCTATATTTTAAAACATCTAACCACAAATTGCCAATGGAAAGTGGGAGATTGACGAATCTTGCATGAAACGAAAGAGTATGTAACCTTTGTAACTCGTAGTTAACTGGGGATGAATTCCATTATATCTTTAGATGTTCATATTTTAGCCAACAACGCATCTCTCACCTGGAAGATAGCTCTTGTTCCTTCTCTAACCTCTATACATATGAAAAAAAATTGATATCAAGTACAAACCTTAAACAAACACCTATCTACATTTATCAAATGTATATGTTCTAGTTTTCAGTAATCATCGCGTATATTCCCTGTCACTTTCTTGCATACTTTGTATATTCTGCATACATTGCTGTATATAAATAGTTTCACTCCAAATTCTAATAGCATTGTTGTACCAAATAGATTTTAACATTATCTCTTCATCACTTCTGTTTTCACCGTTATCACAGCAGTACAAGTATGCTGACCATGAGGAGAGTACCTCCTTCCAAAACCTATTATGAATGCGAGGAGTAATCTTCTATAATATAAATGGAATCTGCTAAATAAAGTACATTCAAATCTATTTTATCAGTTTTATCCTTCCAAGGGTGTTTGGGTTCTTTTCGTCCACACTGCCATTTCTTTTTCAAGTTTCTAAAACTTTTTTGTTATAATTCAATTTTGTCATATTATGTAAACCAACATCAAATTCTATACCAAGTAGTTTAAACTGAGTCTGACCAGTCCATTTTCCACTCTTTACAGAGCTTATATATTGTTCTCTTTTTTGACCCCATCCAAATAAGTTTTGTTTTTTCAGCATTAATTTTTAATCCAGAAAATATTGCAAAAGAAGATCAAATGTTCATTGTTGCGTAGAAGCTTTTTTTCTGACCCTTCTTGAGTTAGTGTAGTATCATCTGCAATAGACCGATCCAGTCTGTCAATCAAAACTGGCGCATGCGTCAATTTTGGCCAATCAGCAGTCCGGGCGCGCTGTGTGGATTAGTCAGACTTATTTCCGGGGTCAAACGATGCCTCCGAAGCGATGTAATTTATAGACAAAAAGCTTTAAACTTTGAATATATTCTTTGCCTCTTATTTACATTAGTAGTTAGCAGTTAAATATATCTGAAGAAAAAGCAGTATATTTGTATGTTGTTTAACATTCTATTTCAATGCTAGTTAATTGTTCGGATAACTGTGGATCCTCTGTTCAAATATTTTGCATCACACGTCTCCTATTTATGGAAGATGTGTCAGTGTACAGGTGCAGACTGTATCTTGGATTCTTTGTGTTTATGGTGGTGTGACATACCTGTAGATAAATGCTGGCAGTTCATGAAGTCCATTATATAAGTGGAGGTTTGCAGATTAGGATTCCACAACAAAGTACACATAGAAAAATAAATTGGAAAGGATTATTAAAAAAATGGATTTCCTTATATTCAGTGTCATTTTAGGATGGTGTACAGATTTTGAAGAGAGAAATTTTACTGAGAATAGCTGCTGAGTATTTGCTTCTGGGTATGTCCAGATACATCCATGGAAACATACTGTGTCAACAGGTCCAGTAACGTTTTCCAGATTATATATACAGACAAACAAGGGTATGTCCAGATACATCCATGGAAACATACTGTGTCAACAGGTCCAGTAACGTTTTCCAGATTATATATACAGACAAACAAGGTGGACGAAGTAGTCGACGGGATACTGTTTTCCTGCTTTGTTCCTTGAAAGGTAGAAACCCGTGTTTTCACAAACTACTAATTTAACTAACTTTGAACAACGGATAAATAAATAAAGGTGGCATGCGCAGTTTTGACAATCTATTTATAGATACCGAAACAATCTGCAACTTGAACATGTGGTTGTGTTCACGGTTTTTATAATATTACGATGGGAATTTTTGAGAATAAACAACAAACAACATAATTCAGTTACCTTTCCCCTGCTAATATCTTAGACGAACGTGAATTTCCGGATAGATACGCTTCCCAATCTCAGCAGCTGGCTGAGACGATTTTTCATCAGGCATGTAGATCTAACTACATGTATACAATTAACTCGCCAATTATTCAACCTGTCAACTAAAATATATTGAAAACAAAATACGTATAACTTTCCTTTTTAAATATCATTCACAAATGACGGATACCACAGTACAACAAACAGAATTCATCAACCACATTCGCAATCACATACGTTTCGCTGGCGGTGACACCATTGTGATTAGTCTGTGGTTGTCCCCCAATAACGTCAAAAACGAAGTGGGCGGGGCTTATCGGCCAGGACTGGATCGGTCTATTGGGCGAGAAGAGATAGATTTTTTCCCATTTGTATACCATGTATATTTACACTACTTCTGATCATATTTGCTAGTATCTCTGCACACAGTATAAATATATATTGTGATATTGGAGCATGGAAAAATTGTAAAGAGTAAAGAGTTTTGTGTTGTATGTAATTTGTATCTAAAGGTAATGAAAGAGACAATCTCGCATTGAGTGGAGTAACATGTTAATTGTATGAAGGGAGTTGGCTTGGGTGGTATTCCTTCAGCTCATCAGTATGGAAAAGTCTATTAAGGCCGAGAGTATTGTTCTAATCTGACTGTGTAACAATTGGCAATTTCAAACTGTGTAACTAATGGGAGACAACCCGATGGGAGTAAAGGTTTGTATTTAAAAATATACATATTGATTACTGGATTCCAGTGAAGTCATATATTTCAAAAAAAGGAGGAAGATTTGTTCATAACTGCATGGCAGTGAAGTCATGTATACTTTTGTGATGATACAGGGTGAAGTGATAACAACTTGTGTTACAATTTGATTAACATGCAAGGAATAATGATCTTATTTCTGGGATTGTCCTGCATGATTTTAGTAGAAACCCACAATTAAAGGGAAATTACTCTAACCAATTAAGTTAAAGGGGATGTTGTAGACTGTGCCCTTGTTTTGACAGGCTGAATATGTGTGCATATCCGTCAAAACTCTCTGTGGGTAGATAAAATGTAGTTTATATGTGTGCAAATTCGTCATAATGGTTGTTTTGAGCACACTTATCTATCGTTTGTAGATCACGAGGTAAACAAAACAAGGAAACATATCATACCTGTTGTAATCTGTCTGGGGGCCAGGTAGAGGTCTCAAATATGGTGTTAGTAACCAGCGTTTGCAGGGGTAGCCACTGTCTCCGAGTAGATGTCAACTTGTGGGCATGTAGTTCTTCTCAAACAGCACTTTCAGACCACTCTCATTTAATATGCGTCATGGGTAGAACCAGGCCACTTCGCGATCACATCCAAAATGTAATAATCAGCATTTTGTGTGTTGATGCTGTGATAGTGTTTTCGGTTCACGTATTCTGCCTTATGATCTCACGGTGTGTACCGTCAATGACACCAATGACGCCTAGGAAACCTGCTATGTTCATGAACGCTGTTTGTTTTCTTTTTATTTCACGTACATAAACTGGGAATTTTATGAACTGCTTCACGATAGATGGCGATGTCAAGGCATTCAATGTATCATTGATGACACAGCTGATAGTAGACCGACAGTCCCAAGTCATCTCCATTGCACATTTGCTTTCTACCTGTTGCTAAATAGCATAAGGTGATGTCAATTTTCAGTTCAAGTGCTATAGCGTAGTTTCTTTCCGTGGGTGAATGCTAAGATTCTCTCACTAAATCTGTCAAAAATATGATTCCCCCTCGATCTAAACTGAATCTTTTGACCAACTCATTGTCATTGTAAAAAGTTAAAACGTCCTACGTTCTTGAGAAAGTCTGAGGTGACGGCTGCGGTGTCTAGGGGCCGCCATTTTGTTGAGTTAAGAAATTTCTTAGGTCGACTTAAGGACTCCTAACATTTGCTCACTCTGAGAGTACTCTTAGGAGTAAAGAGGCTTTATAACTAGGTCTTCAGAATATTCCCAAACTTAAGAGATACTCTCACAAAATTCTCAGTATTGTCTACACTTAGGAGTAACTTTTAATTCCTAGAATTATTATAAATACGGCCCCTGAAACGTTGTACCAAACAATAAAAAGAAGATGAAACCCAGAAGACCTCAAATAGCATCTCCTAAAATCCCAATCAAACATCTTATTATTTATCTGTTTGTTGCCAAGTTTCATTTTCGCTGTAAATACATATTAAGCATTTTTTAAAGAGATTCGAAATCATTATTTGCTTTAAAAATAGATATGGTCCTTTTCAGATTGAATATTACCAGATGGACACTCGGCAATTCATGTCAAAGACAATGATTACCATATGTGCATTATCTGCAAATAAACAGCATTACAAAAAAGAACAGTCGTCCTTTCCACAGAATATGCCTGAACAGGTTTCTTCATTTAGCAAATGAGACAAAACATTTCAGAAGTATTTTTGTCATAGAAGAAATAAATGTTTTTCTAGGGCCTGATAACATAGGTGTCAAGTGAGTTAAAAATGTCCTTAGTAGATATGACATACTTACTGCATCTGACTGTCTTCGTTTCTTCAAACTCTTCATAAGTGTTCCCCCACTATCTTTTATGTGTGAATTGAAGTACTTCCCAGCAAACTCCAAAATATCATGAATAGTGTCAATCTCTGCACTCGAGTTGTGTTTGTCTAAAGTATCAGTGGTCTGTGGGCTACTGGTGTCTACAGAATGTTGTTCCATAAGCTGAGAAAGTTTTTCTTCTGTATCAGGAGAAAGTTCAGTTACTTCATTACCATGAGATTCATACTCAGTAAAATTCATTTGAAACGACAAAGTCATTTCTTCTGTTTCATGTGTCGGGGAAACTGACGTCAATGTTGATCCTCTTCGAGGAGGTGGTGGTGGTGGTGGTGGTGGTGGATTCGATAAACTAAGCTGACCTGAGTCACCATGACCGATTTCTTGATAAACACTTGACCCATCTATATCTGTCTTCCAACCACTTTCATTTCCATCAGTTTGGGCAAGGAGCAGCTCATCTGTTTGATAACATGATTGTGGTGGAGCTGGTAGCTGTTGAAGTCTGTGATCCTCAGAAATTGAAGGTGGAGGTAGGGGTGGAGCTGGGGGTGGGGGTATTGATGGGGTGGGGGCATGCACACTGAAGGACATGTAAAGGAGGCTGTTTCTTCATTTGTACACGGTAGAGTTGGTGGTGGAGGTGGCAAAGGTGGCAATTC
Organism: Haliotis rubra; assembly: GCF_003918875.1. Lineage (NCBI taxonomy): Eukaryota > Metazoa > Mollusca > Gastropoda > Lepetellida > Haliotidae > Haliotis > Haliotis rubra. The sequence goes on along the minus strand of NW_025766570.1, from coordinate 468,302 downwards.
ATTTCTGTCATCTCTCAACACATAATCCTTTTTTCTCATGTGGTGATCTGCTGTCATCAAATTCAGCAATAGATTTATCCACCTCAGCCAGTGCTTGTTGGATTTCATGGTCATGTAGTAACTTCTCTGATGACTCCTGCAAAATAGAAGTTCAAAGAAAATATTACTCATGGTTATAAGACAGATGGCATCCAGGTTCTGCTTGGTATGCAAAAATAACAGTACTAGTCTTTTAAACTAAAGTGACAGTTATTTAGAATACATGTTATCAGTATCAATTTTCAGTATGAAATAGAGAATAATGGGAAACATGAAACAAAATACTTTAACGATGCCTTTTCATCAGCTACAGTGTTTAGATTTATTACATTCTAAATAAAGTATAATCAGTGAAGTGAGTCAGTTGGATTTTACGCCGCTTTCAGCTTGACTAGCGAACGCTATAACCACGGGGCTACCCCTCCATCCATGAATAATCAGCAAAGTTTGTGCCTTATGAAAACACTAAAAAATTGCACTGTCAGTCATAAGGTACATTTAAAGTACGTCAAATGTTTAATCCCCATAAAATCAGATAAATTACTTTAAATAGAGCCAATGTATATATCTGCATGTGTAACTGAGGACAGCTTGTCATATGAGCTTTCTACTCTGAACTGTGGCATCTAACTTCTCAGTATGAGTATTCAGCTCAGCATATTCAAACAAGCATCGCTTGACCCTATCATCTAAAAAATGAATATAACCGATGGATTTCAAATGCAAAACAATAAGGAGTATCATATTGGAGTAGAAGAGCTAAAATTTCTGAGATTGGGTGAATGTTGAGGTTCTTGAGAGGCATTTAGAAGTTGGTGTTCAAGTAAAAACGCAAATATTATGGATGACAACTTCTTCTTTATGGTATATCACAACGTTTCTGGGCTATTCCTTGCCCCTTCGTCAGGTGAATTGTAACCAGCGAGATACATCAATGAGTATATATACTAAATGTACAAGAAGCCAGTGTTGCATGTATATACAATAAATTGGATAAGAAATGGGAGATGAAAGTGTGAGATGTACAGATGATGGGCATTGTTTATACAAGAGAAGAGTTTATACAAGTGATTAGCAGATGTGGGTAGAAGCCAATAATGAGCTAACTGACTTTCCAGACACTGGGGAGGTACACTCCTTGATCTCTGTTCAGCTGCGGTTGTAACTGTCTTATCGTTAAAGACTCTAATAGTTTGCGATTGCGCCAATCATTGCACATTAGTGGTTAATATGGTTGATTGTTGCCAGTCAATGGAGTGAGTAGTAATCCATAATATACAGACGAGTTGTCATCCATAATATTTGCGTTTTATTGGGTGAATGTTGATTGCAGTGAAACCAAATTAGTAGTTGTATATGTGGTCAGTCTGATATAAGAGGAAAACATAATCTCAGAAACATAAAAATCATCACTGAATTGGGTGAAGCTGATTCCAAAAGATTAGCTCCCTGGTTATATAATGCCTGAAAAATTTGAACTCGCTTTCCTAATTCCAGCATTCATGCTCATATCATGGTCCCACACATCTTCAAAAAGCTTCAGCTCTAGGTGACTAGTGGTTCTGAAGAGAAGTTACTGTAAGATTTTCAAAGTGGTTTTTATTTTTAGTCAACTTTTTTTATCATTTTACTGACTTGAAGTCTGAGATTTGATGTTACATTTAAAGATCCTTCACAATTTTGTTTTTCACACTCAATATTTAAAATCCCAGCCAAGAAGAAATTAAAATGTAATTTTTATGATACAATTGATATTTTATACTTATCCTGACTCATGCTTATTGCCTATCTCCCCTTCTCCCTTCGACGGATAAGTGGAAACTTGAATCCTTTTCAATTCCCTGAAGCGATCGTTATATCACTCGAGTAGCCCCCCTTTTCCTACTAAAACGGTCCCACATGATGTGAGTCAAGCTCTCATCACTCTCTCTGAAATAAGCCCACATTACACCTCACAGTGAAGCCCGTAATGCTGAGAGGGGACAGTTGGGAGGGCTTTAGATCATGAGTCAAAATAAGTATAAAATATCAATTTTATCATAAAACTTACATATTTTTCCTTATCCTGACTCATACTTATTGCTTACCAAATCTGACAAAATAAGTGGTGCGTCAGCCACCTAAAGGAATTCACTGTGGCTGTCAATTGATACAGTCTGATCGCATACCCTCTGGGAACTCTTCTTGAGGATTCCTAGTTGTCTAAATGTCGTATTTGGGGGACCACCTTTTCTTAACTCATTAAAAGAAGTAAAACTTATAGATTTTGTGGATTTTAGATAATCTAGTACTCTTCAACGTCTAGTTATCTTAGAACGATTCATATGTTAAGATAAGGACTATTACCGAAACTGAATCGCAACCCATAAGTTAAGTAAGGACTATTACTCATCTGGGTTTATATCATTCATGTGCTGACTTATCAAGTAAGACAGGGGAACATGGACTCCCTGCTGGTGGCAATGGGTCAGTTGCCTAGTGTCAAGGAGTCAGCATGATCAGGGTGAGTTTCTCAATGTCTGGCTGGAATCGTGAGTTGTTGTGCCACTACAAGTGGACCGAACTGGTGAATGCTTGATATGTCCTTTGTAGCAATGTCTTGAAGATAGTGGTTAGCAAACACAGTCAGATTTCCAAAAGCAGCTTTCCATGATAGATGATAATGAGTAATTCCCATGTAGTGTGAGTGTTGACACTAATGCTCTAACTTCAAGTGGGTTAGATGCTCTAGGTAGAGCCAGTCCTGCTGCTTTGTAAGCTCGTAGAATGACAGCTCTGATCCAGAATGAGATCGTGGCGGAGAGTGGAATGAAAAGACGTTTAAGTTTTGTCCTTCTTGTAGCAGTCTATTCTAAGCAGGTTTTTAAAGCTCTAACTGGGCATAGGGACAAATCCTCTGTGCCTCAATGTCCGAGGACTGATGACAATGCTGGTACGTGAAATTGATGATCTGGTTGACCAGGTAGTTGATTCTTAGCTATAAAGTCCCATCTTAGTCCCAGGTGGACTGCAGCATGTTCTGTGTCGAATCTCGTTTGCCCAAAGTCGAGAGCATGTATTTCAGACATCCATGCTGCTGTAGCTAAGGCGAGGAGAAATATCATTTTCTGAGTAAATCACTCAAAAGTTGTCTTTCTTAGAGGTTTGTAGTCATCGCTGGTGAGATGTTGTAGCGCTATGTTGAGATTCCATGCTGGGGCTCTAAATTTCTGCTGTTGATCCTCTAGTTTAAATGATCTCATTAGAGCAACGAGTTCAAGTACTTTGGTGAGTTTAACGCCTGTGATAACTTAGCTGATCGCCGCCAATAATGTTGAAAGTGTAGATCCTCTCAAGCGTTTAGTTGATTTCAGATGACATAGATATTCTGCTACTTGAGGATGTATAGCTTTCAAAGCCGAAAATCTCTTGCATGTAGCAAACTGATCAAAGTTTTTCCATTTATCATCATAGAGGTTCAGAGAAGAACGTCTCAAGATCAATGTAACTGCCTTCGCAGCTCCGGTAGAATATCCCCTTTTCCCGAGACTGTGCGTAATACGCGCCATGCATGTAGCCGGAGTCCTGTTGGGTTGCTGTGAGGTTGTTTTGTGTGAGAACGGATCAGTAAATTCTGCCAATCTGGTAGACTCTCCTATGAGTTGTATGAGGTCTAGAAACCATGTTCTCGCTGGCCGATCGGGCGTCACCAAAGACACTTGTAGGACTTTGGTCTGGGCGATCTTGTGCAGTACCTGACTTAGTAGTATCGGTGGTGGAAATGCGTAAGCATTTAGTCTTTGCCATGACATGGTGAGAGCGTCAAGCGCCCAAGCTTGTGGATCTGGTACTGGTGAGACAAACGTTGCAATATGATGACTGAAGCGTGACGCAAACAGATCTATGACCTTGAATTCTCATTATCAGTTGGAATGCTTCCGGATGTAACATTCATTCCATAGGAGATGGTCAGAATGGTCTGGATAAGGCGTCTGCTAAGACGTTTTTCACTCCCGGAATGTGGCAAGCTTTTATCCGTAAGTTTGGTGGTCCACTAGGTTGAATAGTTGAAAAGTCTGTTGCAGTAGAGGCGCTGATCTTGTTGAGCCTTGTAGGTTTATGTAAAACGCTACTGTCGAGTTGTCTTTGTGGATCATGAGGACTTGATTTCTCAGTACATGTGCCCAATGTTGAAGTGCCTCGATAACTGCCTTGAATTCTAGTTGATTTATGTACAGACTCCTTTCGTTTGGTGACCAAACTCCTGATGCAACCTCTTTGACTTGTTTGTCCACCAAAGTAGATATTCCTTCAGATGCTGAGGAATGGGTATCAGCTGTCTAGATGAGATGTTAGCGTTGAATCGGACATAATTGTAGCCTTCCCCTGTGTTAGGGACTGCGCCAACATGAGGAGACCCAACAGTTTCTGCTAATCTCTTATCGGTAGAGGTTCGTTCAAGGCTGTGTGAAGACAAGTCTGTATGTTCTCCCACCGTTCCTCTGGAACTACGATGGTTCTTTGTGGTGAGAAACTTGATTCCGAGGAATTGCAGTTCCTGCGATGGTTGTAGTTCCGATTTCATCCGATTGACTAACCATCCCAGTTGTGTTAGCAATTGGATCGTAAAATCTAGCTGACGTGTGAGTTGCTCTGCTAGTTGATGTGCCTGTATGCCGTTGTCTAGGTAGAAGGCACTGCGAAATCCTCTCTGATGTTGAAACACCACTATAGGTATTGTTACACATGTAAATAGCCACGGGGCCGAGAAAATTCCAAAGGGGAGTACCCTCCACTGGTAATGTTGTCCTTGGTATAGGAATCGAAGATATTCCCTCGAGTCCGGATGTATAGGGATGTGCAGATAGGCCTCTTGAAGATCCCTGCTGGCTAGATAATCGTTGGGTCTGATTAGATGTCGCAACTGTGGTAGATGGAGAATCTTGAATTTGTCTGGTTTTAGTAGATAGTCTAGGTTGAAGCACTTCATGTTGTAAACGAGGCAGCACTTCTCCTTGGAGTTCTTTTTCGGTACTAGGAAAATTCGAGAGTAGAATCCTGGTGTGAGACTGCGTTGATCTAGATCTCTACGGCATTCTTTACAAGTAGTGATTCGATGGCTTCCTTCAGTTTGATGCGTTGAAGCTCTGGGTAATGATGCACTAGTGCTGTGACAGTGAGAGGTGGTGTCGCCTTGAGCTGTATCTCATAGCCTTTGCGTAACACCTCTAGAACATATTCGTTTTGTAGGATTCTCCAATTTTCCCAGTAGTAGACTATATGTCTCCTTACCCAGTCAGTCCGAACATGATTTTCACAGACGAGAGGAGCTGGAGCCTCCTGAAGAACGGCCTCTCCCGGAGCATCCTCTTGAGTTGTTGTATGGTCGACAAAAATTCCCTGATTTGCCTCCTTGAAAGCCTGAAGCCTTCTTATCCTTGGCTTTCTGTATGCCTGGGAATATCGAATGGAATTGTCCTTGACGTGACGATTACCATACATGTTGTTCATGATCTGCATGGATCTGATGAGCATCTGATCTCTGTTGTCCTGGCATACTTCTCGAGACACTGGTCTTATGCTGCCATCAAATAGTGAAGGTGCTGCCCAAGGTTGATGTAATAGAGACATAATATGATAGTCTGGCCAGTTGCAAGATGAAAGGAGACCTTGTCAACGAAATAAGGTCAAGCATGCCGATGTAGATGCCAGGTGATTGGACATAAACTCCTGATCTTTCTTTTGCGTGATGAGTGTTGACAATATCATCCTCTCTGTCTCCGTTTTCGGATTCTGGAAGTTGTTGATTAAAGCTTTGTTGATAGTTTGAGATCTAGTTAGTCCAAAGAACGTAACGTCTAGTAGTAGTGTCTAGGTTAGCCAACTTCCCATCCTCCACCTTATAGCTATGAGACTTGAAGTTGCTGATGGTATCAAAATCATTGTCAATCTCTGGCGCTCTGAAGAAAGGGTCCATACTATGTAGAGGAAATTTCCTTGCGTTAAACGCTGGTATATGTTGATCTTGATGTCTAGTAGCATTCCTGAATGCTGACTTGAGGTTCGACGAAACTTGAGATATCAGCTTTATTGGTGGGATTGTCAGCATGTCTAAATCCTTGTCCACTATGCGACAATGTCTCAGCCGAGTTCGAGTTATGTGTTGGCGAAGATATTGGTATGCCATCCGCTATCCAAGACAAAATATCAGAGTCCGGGTAGATAGTTGAGTCGTCTAGTTCATGGACTCTTGTATCTGAAGCTTGTGCTTCATCATGGGCGGGAATCTCTGATAGATGCAGTAGGAGTCGACTGTTGATCCTCTGCTGAATGTAGTTGTTGCATAGCTAAGACTACTTGTCGTGTGACACTAGCCACAAGATCCTGGTCCATAGACGGGTTCGTCGATTTCGATGGGTTCTCGCAAGACTGCGATGTAGTCGACATACTTCGCTGATGACGACAATGAGATGATGATCTCCGTTTATGAGAGTTCATGAACTCTTCTTCAGATGTTAATTCTCTCAGCGACAGTAGAGCCAAAGTAGATTGTTTGCGGACACATTTGTGAACTGTGTAGACACAACAGTGGAGCAAGTAGCCTGCGGCAAAGTGTGCTGATTGTCACTAGAAGGGTTCTTGGACCCTGACATCGTAGATCTGCGATGAGACGAATGTTTTCTCTTAGATGACGACTTCTTGGATGAATGCTTCTGCAAACTGGGGTTCGCGCACCCTGCAGGGGTACTAGTGTTCTGTGAAGACATTTTCTATGAAATTGTCAAGCTGATCTGCGGTTCGAGAACCGGTGGTGAACTGTCTAGATATGATAGGCATTCCCGAACGATGTATGTGCATTCATAGGCCTCTCTGATCTAGTAGAATGTGTAGATGACGTAGAACTCGCTGATGACGATTTCTGGGACAATCTAGAAGCTCGGGTCTTCAGTGTGACGAGCGAAAGCTTTAACCACTAGGCTACCCCACCGCCCCACTTCCTCTTGGAAGTTGATTGAGTTGCCGTCTCTGTAAGAGTGAGGGCATAGTCAAACTGTAACACTAGTAACAATCAAGTTTATTTCTGATGTTTGTATGAATGTGGTTGAGACAACTAAAGCCTCTTTCGCAGTCAGCTGTCTGTAGTGGCATATGCAGTGATAACTGTACCAACTTTATCAAATTTGGAAACAGGTCACCATGATTCTCTTTGATAATCTTCCACAACATAACTGTTTTGTCTCTTGGATATCTGTTCTGGATAACACTCCCTTTCACAATGGCCCACTCTGCCCTGGTGTTTTCTGAATCAACACATTGTAATGGGATCAGCTGACTGTCTGCAGACATCTGTTGAAGTTCCTCCTTGGTCTTGCCAAAGTGATAAAGAAGTATGTCAAGTTCTTTCAGGCCATAGGACTGTAATTCTTCTTGAGAAAGAAAAGTGATGGATATGAGGCCAAGAATATCGAATGATGTTGCAACATGGCTGCTCTGTTGTGGAGGGGCGGTGGGGTAGCCTAGTGGTTAAAGCGTTGGCTCGTCACGCCGAAGACCCGGGTTCGATTCCCCACATGGGCACAATGTGTTAAGCCCATTTCTGGTGTCCCCCGTCGTGATATTGCTGGAATATTGCTAAAAGCGGCGTAAAACTAAACTCAGTCAGTCAGTCTGTTGTGGAAACCTCTTTTTTAACTGTTCAACCAACTTCCACAGAAAATCATCTCTGCTCTTTACAAACTCTTCTTTGGCAGCCTTAACAGTTTTCCCTTCAGTGCTGTTTGACACATTCACTGTCATTTTCCCATCCTTCACCTTAGTGTGAGACATATTAAGAAGCTGTTGGTAGTAACTCTTGCCCAACTTTGCTGTTTCAATAACTAAATAAACACCATCAATGACTGGATGCATTGCTGCAATATCCAGGTCTTCCTTTTGGAACACCAAGCTGAGTTCTGCTAGTTGTGGAATGATGTCCATCATCATGTAGAGGTCACTATGACGGTGAAGTCTGTCAACTTCAGACTGGAACTGTCCTTTCTGTGTTTCTTGCAATAAGTGATGAGTGTCCTAAGTGACATGTACACTGCACTGATGAGTTATAAATGCCTATCAAACATCTGGTTTTCTGGAAAGTTTCCTTCATGTACTTCACATCATCAGCAGCTTTGGAAGTACAGAAGTTTAGCCTGTGGGCAATGCAATGTACAGATATGCAGAAGGGTTGACTGCCTTTATTCGTGTTGCTACACCTGACTTTTTCCATATCATGATTGAAGCTCCATCAGATCCAAAGCCAATTACTTTTGACCATGATATTCCTCTGGTCTGCAGAAAGTAGGTCAGTTCAATGAACAAAACTTCTGCTGTCACACTGACACATTTAATTTCAGATTACCTAGAAAGAATGTTCTCATGCTGAGTTCTTTATCCACAGTTTTGCAATAAATGACCAATATGTTTCTCAACACAAATGTCTTTACTTTCGTATGTGAGTATGGTTCCAAAATGACTTGCACCAATTGTTTCATCAATTTTGGTGGAAATTACATCAACAAATATATCCACAAAATCCATTGCAGTTGCCATCGACAATATGTGGCATTACCTCCGACTTTCAAGTCATCCAGATCCACACCATTTTCTTCTTGCATTGCAAGCATGCTAAGGTAATTGCATAATGCAATATTTCCTTTCACAATGTAAAACATAGTTCTCATTGCACAAACAAGGGCAGCTTCTTTCTCTGCAATTTTACTGACAACATTGTTGGATGTTTGTTCAAAACAGGCACGTAGAACATGATCTTTCAATGACTGAACATGGTCATTTGATTCAATGTGAAGTGTGAGTGTCGATGTTCTGAAATTTTTACACCCAGAAGCGAAAGGATTATTCTTGCACGACTTGACACAAAGTTCACATAACATTTCAGAATTATCATTCAGTTCAAGCTTTCATTCCTTCGTAGCACAATCATGATCAGTGGCATCGCCATTTTCTTTCTGACAGAGGCATCCCGGTGCGTTCTTCGTTGTCAGTTTCTTCATTTTCTACCAAGAGTGAATTCTCATTGACGACAGCTTACTTGCACCGCTACACACACAAAAAAGTCCGTAATTCGCACTGATTTCCTCTTTTCCGCTATTGCAACTTACTTGACACCGACTAACATTAACAAACCACATGGGTCGTCTGCTACGCGATCGATAACAGGATGGAGAAAGGTAATAATCACGCATGCTCAAGTGTTTTGAATAATTTATTTCTGTACCCCATAAACAGAAAACGAGATTTTTATTTTGAAACAAGAAGTGTGATTGGATAACGATGTTAAAAGGCACATAGCATGCATTTCACTGGCTCCCCTTATGCACTATGACACGACTGGATGTTTACAGGAAAGCAAGACTAGATTTTTTCCAATTTGTAAACAAAACATCGCGCACAAGACATCACAATATGCGGGACAATCATTTGTTTCGCTTAACCACTCCCCCCTATAAATTTGTGAAGTGCGGGAACCCATTTTCTATTGCATGTATCCCGCGATTGCGCTCCCTGGATTTATCTCTGGTGATGAGAGCTAGATTCAGGTCACATGGGACCATTTTGGCGGGAAAGGAAGGCTGCTCGTGGGTGAGTGATATTACGATCAATTCAGGGAATTGAAAGGGATTCAAGTTTCCACGTAACCGTTGAAAGGAGAAGGGGAATAAGCAATAAGCATGAGTCAGGATAAGGAAAAATGTAATATACTAGGCACATAAAGAAACTGTGCATACAAAAATTTAAAATTTAAATTTATCAAACCTGTGTAGACACATAAGGATTTAAACTCAGAGATTAGTGTCATGTATCCAACATGCATGCACGTGCCACGTTCCGTGACGTCAGTGGGTTCGTCCTTGAGACGTGCAATACGTTGTTGCACGTGCATTCCGGGAAAGAGAAACAGAGCAAATGAATGCCACACAGTACTGTCACTTTGGAAAGCTCAACCCCTGCCCTTGCGATCGTTCAAAAAATTAAACGGCTATTGAAACGCATAGCATGCCAAGGCTCACGTCTGCACAACGTCATGAGGCCATTGGGATGGTCCATGGGGGAATGTCTCAACGACAAGTGGCTGCACATTTCCACTGCCACCGGATCACCATTTCTGCACTGGTGAGACGCTACCAGAACACAAATGACGTCATCGATCGGCCACATTCTGGACGTCCACATGTAACAACGTCAAGACAGGACAGATGGATAAGGGTGACCCATCTTCGCCACAGGTTTCAGACTGCAGTGATGACTGCCCGAACCATCCCAGGACAAGCTCGCCGAATGTGATGCCGAAATCATGCCCGCAGACCCTTGTTTTGGTGGAGAAATGTTGTTTTTACAGATGAGTCCAGGTTTAACATTTCCCATAGTGATGGACGTCAACATGCCTATGGACGCGTGGGAGAACGTTATGCACAGGCCTGTGTCTTGGAGTGGAATCGCTTATGTGGTGGTTCCGGGATGATTTGGGATGGAATAACAGCACGCCAAAGAACTCCTTTGGTGATTGTTCAGGGCAACTTAACTGGTGTTGGCTACAGGGATCAGATTCTTCGACCTGTGGCAATTCCTTTTCTGCAACGTCATGGCCCTGGGTTAACATTCCAACAGGACAATGCCCGCCCTCATACGGCACGGGTTGCTATGGACTTCTTGCAACACCACAACGTTGACTTACTGCCTTGGCCTGCAAATTCACCGGATGTCTCCCCGATAGAGCATGTTTGGGACGAGATGGATCGACAGATAACGTCCTTGACCTTGCAACAGACCTTGAGAGAATCTGGCGTGACATCCCACAAGCCTTCCTTGCACGTTTGATAGGCTCTATGCGTCGTCGATGCACTGCTGTTCTCAATGCCGATGGTGGACATACTCGTTATTGAGCTTGTGACATGGTCGTTTGACCCCTGTCCCGCTTGTGGACTCGTGACATCATTGTGATTGACTTTTCAATTGAAATTCTCCCGACTTGTTATGGTCTCATGATCCCTCCATTAAAGTTTATATGTACCTTTGACACTGTTATCGTACTTATCAACTGGGATAATATTTTGACAATGCACAGTTTCTTTAAGTGGCTAGTATATTTTGGTCCTAAACAGCTTCAGTTCTCTTCATATCGTGGTTACTGAGAAGATTCATTAAAGATTTTCAACGTTGATCTTGTCACTTTCATAAAAAATCTCAAACCAGTCATCAATCCCAAGAGGTGAATCTGAAGAATGATGATAATGCCCATCAAAAAAGGAAACATAACCTCTATTTCATCAAACCACAAAAAATCTGCAGAATTCTGGCACAGTCTGAGTTCATGCAGTAAACCATACTTCTTTCAAACAATCTAGCTGCAGATTGTAGTAGAGGTTGGTGGGATTATTCCTGATGTTAGAGCTAAGCTAGTGGATCTTTAATTTAAATGAAGGACACAGCTTGTTTGTTGTGGAGGCAAATGACAAATAAATCCACCTTATCTTTAGATTTTCCAAAAGGAACCCACTTTACTGTCAACTATCTGCAGCTAGCTGTGCACAAGTAATAGTATCTTGGTCACACCCTCCTTCTCATTCCCCTGTCTCTGAATGATGGACATTTGCAAAGAAGTGAAGTTTAGGTGACAGTGAAGAGGACTTCTGTTGAAAATTTTAAGTTTAGTTTTAGTGCGACAACAGCCACAAATACACAACATACAAATACACAGGTTTTGCAAGAATTATTTGGTCACTATTGTTGACAACTGCATATGAATATAAAGGCAACCATACTTCAGCATCAGTAAGGAGAGAACCCAGCACATCAAATTCTTCATTAATCTCATGTAGTGCCTCCTCCTTGTCCACAGCAGCAGCTTTTCGCTCTGCCTTTTCCTCTTGCAGGAATTCAAACATGCTGTCAAGGTCAAGACTGTGAGGAGTAACTGCAGGCTGATGGTGGGTCCACATGGACTCAATCAAGGTTGTCAAGGATTCTAATTCCACCTGAGATTCCCTGCAAGAAAACAAAGACTTAATAGGGTCATTAAATGAATGCTGTTAGATGGAGAGCTTTGCATTTTGTCAGAGTAAACTCCTCACTCCTCAAAGTTATACAGTGAAAAGACAATACCAAAGCATGGAATTAAGGGTTTGTAATTTATTTCCTTTACATCAGGCTTGACCTCACCATGGTTCCTATTAATTATTACAGCTAAATACATTCAAATCAGGCATGTGACCATAGTTGTTTACACATTGCATCATTTGCAGTGTAAATTTGCTGTTGTCATGCTCAATTTTTATCATGCATCCCAAAAGATTGCCATAATGAAGTACTAGGGGTAGAAGCCAGTCTTCATTTCACAGAACTCCAGTATCAAATGTGTAAATATCTGCTCCTATGCTATTTGAATCATGCGAAAAAATACAAAATTCGGCACCTATCATACTTGGTAGGGAAATAGGGAATCTCTGGAACAGTACGAATAGCTCTAAAGTTTGTTTCTCACTGGAATCAAAAGAAAGCATTAAAACACGATAGTATTAGTGGTCTGGACGAACAAAGTTAGACAGCATTGAGGATCATGTCTCAGCAGCAGTCGATGATAGTAAGATATCTGTGGAAGAGGTTTGTTTGTGTAGGATAAAGCACGACAACCATAACCGAGGAGGAGCGCTTTATTATACATATAAACTGTCAATGATGGATAATTAGATGATCATGTAATGAAGCTACATAACAGTAACTGAAGAGCTAGTAAAATCAATTTAATGACAGTAGGCCTAACTATAAATAGATAATTCAACCCTGGTTTCTTTGTCAGCTTGGTGGCCGTGAGGTAGAGTGTTCGCTTAACAACCTGATAGATGTGGTTCCATTCCTGCTAGGGAAAATATTTGCACATTAAAGTTGATCTTTGACGATATTTTTCAATTGATTTCAAACACTCACACATCATCTGAATTTGAATGTTGATGTTAATATAGAGTTAGGAAAAAGTAAAACCTGGGAAGAGGTCTTACTTACAAAAGTAAAACCGGGGAGCAAACAAAGACCTCAAATGCAGTTATTCCGGGAAAAGAAGACATGTCTAATATATAGTGAGAACACTGAGAAGCACCCTTCAAGTTTATATAGTGTTGTCAAAACTCAACCAATGCAATATAAGGAAACACGAGATTCAGTAGCATTAATGAAGATGAGACAAAAATTCATAGAACAGGGGAGACAACAATTATTCCATGCCAAAACAAAAGAACTGGTAACAGATTAATAATAAATTGTTTACTTGATATTTATAAAACCATTCAGACTGATGTTTACTTTAGTGCATGACAATGGAAACAAAATAAGACATTACATGTCCCCTCTAAACTATTAAATGGCGAGAATTCTGGTAGGTTTGTATATGTATTGAGCCAAACCATTAAAAAAAAGTGATCAATTGTTTATGTATTATTCTGGAAGATATTACATTTTGGATCTTAGGTCAATGAATAAAGAAAGTAGAAAAAGAGTTTAATGGTTCTATCATAATTATGGCTGCAAATGAATAAAAAGAAAAGACAATACTTTCATTACAAGCTGGTTCCCATTCTATATTGATGACAACAACCCCATAATTTATAGTGTTTGTTTTTTTTATGCCAGGGGTGTAGGAGCCGAATTGGGGTGACAACACTTAATCAACCATTTCGACTAATAATGATCTATGTGTATTGCAAAGGTGTTTGAAAAGGCCTGTTGTAAATTTGTACTTAAAGGACAATCCATGACTTGAAATACGAGTTGTATGGGTGAATATTGTAGCAAGGTCAATGAGAAAAGGACATGTTAACTTTACATGTTCTATGTGGCATCAGGGTTAAAGTCCATAATTGTTTATGTTAAGCCCACACAACTGATGTAGTCAGAAGCCAACTTATTTATGAAAGGAACATAGATTATGTACACGAACGATGAACATTACTCAAAATTAAAGTTTACCCACCGCCCAGTAATTATTTTCATAATATATTTTATTTATCTATTTTTCTGTTCAAACTTAAACCTATTTAGAGATTCCTTTACACTTGATTATAACAACCAATTCAAGATTTGTTCACATGTGGTTAAAAACATGACTACTGTCAGAGATCTCAAAGCTCAGGCAAGATATAGTGGACTGAGAGGTTATTCATGAATGAGACAAGCTGAAATGATTACATTATCTGCTGATATCGTACCTATAGAGGCTGGGTATGTAGACTTGATGCTTTATATTTGGATATAGCAAATTAAATGCCTTTGAAAGGTAGATCTTGCATAGATTTGCCTTTGTATTATAAGAAAAAACATGCCAGAGTTAACGTTAAAATATTGACAACTGAAGATGGGCATTAAGATCTGCCATATTTCCATTTGATTCTAAAATTGCAAATAGGCCTTCTTGCTATCCCATAAATGATGGACACTACTTTGAAGGTATACTTGCACCAACAATAATCTAAAAAATTACTATGGTGGAAAAGCAACACAATTTAGCTGAAAATGTTATCAGACATTTTAAATGGACAGTTGTGCACAGACTAAGCGCTGCTCCAGAAAACATGCCCATGATAAATTTATTCCTGGTTAAAAAAATGGACAATTTCATTGTACATGGGTAAAGGGTTTATGCAGACTATTTATACTATAACACAACTCTTTAGGACAAGAAACATTTCTGTAAAATATATCTGCATGCTTACAGAGGGCAAAATCTTTTAGAAGCTCACAAAGAAGACTGCCGAGGTGTTGGGCAAACTGTTATAAGGTTTTTTATATGCCCCCAAAGAATGAGAATATGCTAAAATTTTATAATTATTCCTTACAAATGCCAGTGCCATACATAATTTACACTGACTATGAAGCCCTTAAGAATTGGTAAAACGGATTGAAATACGTAACATACTACTGAACAAAGTTTTACGTAAGAAATTCAGAAACATAACAGAGCTTGTGGTTTTGGTTATGTGGTTGTCCCACATGGTGGAAAAACAACTGTCCCCATGATATAAAGAGGCCCTGATGCAGCTGAGAAGTTTCAGGAATATCTACAGAATGAGGAGAGATTAACCAGGGAAACTTCAAGAAATACGATATTCCTGTATATGAAAAGGTTTGATTGGAATGCCTATAAGAATGCAGTGATATATCCCTCTTTTTATTCACAACATTGCACATTGCTGTGAAATGTCTATGTCGAGGCCAACTTGATAAGGGAAGTAACTCCTGTTTATTTAATAGGTGAAGTTTCACTTTGTGAGATGATGCATGATGGGAGTTCAAGTCATGATTTTCATAAACAAACAAAACAAATACAATGAAAATATTTTTTTACACATATCTTATTGCATTTATGGCAAACTTTCAAACTCTCAAAAAAATTATCTCTTTGCTGCATAAATGAATTTTCAAATACTTCATTAACTATTATGAAGTGATGAAAATATCGAATATATTGTAACATTTTTTGTTGTTCTGGAAGAATGGTAATTCAAACAAATCCATATTAAAACATCTCATTAAATATTTTAGACCTATTTGAGTATGAGTTCACTCTATTTTTCTGTATACAAGATATCTAATTTAATTCAAACTATAATTAATTATAACTTGAAAGTGTTTTTACAAGTAAAAACAGATATCTCCCCCCTTCCCCAAATTCAACGTTGAGACCTCAAACAATTAATTTCATTCCATCAATTTCAAAATCTCTAAGTATAAAAATACATATTATTTACAGTATGTTATTATGTTAGCAAAGTCTTCATTTCATATTTATATATTCGCTTGAACTTAATTGCTTATCAACAACTCCACAGCTATATTTTACAAAACATTCAGATTTGTAAATGATTCTATTTTGAAATGCATCAATAAATCTGTTGTTTTTCAGTTAAAGAGTTGTCTCTTGTCAATAAAAATTTCAACAAATGCTAAAATCAAAATCAAATTTTATCACATTCAGTTATGGATGTAACTTTTTCACTGGAATCTAATCAAGAACAAGACAGGTGATATCATGAAAACTGTAGTTGCATGGAACAACACCAGGGCCCCTATTCTCGAAAGGATCCTAGCCCTAGGATATCCTAACTTTGATCCTAGGGTCTAGGATAGGTGTCCTACCTTATTCTCGAAAAGTATCCTAGCGCTAGGATATCCTAACTTAGGACAAATACTAGGATATGTTCTGACTTGTCCTAAGTCTATCTTAGTGGAAATCAACATGGTGTGGTTCTTGTTTGTTCACCAAGTTTGATGTTGTCAAACAAAATATACTCGCCTAAATTACATTTGAATTTACAAGAGCACACAGTTTTGATGTGTTACGAAGAGTTTTTAGCTTATATTATCAATTTATCGGTAATGAATAGACACACTTGTTGCGATGCACATATTCTTTAGATCTAAAAAGAGATTTGTTCAGTTCTTACCTATTCTCGGCCCTTTTAATCACAACATTGCTCTTTCCAGTCACGTTGCCAGTGAAATGTCAATGTCAAGGCTAAATTGATAGGGAAGTAACTCCGAACCAGTTTATTTCCTAGGTGAATTTTTCAGTTTGTGAGATGATGCATAATGAGAGTTCAAATGATGATTTTCATAAAAACAAATACAATGAAAATATTTTTGCACATATCTTTAATATCCTTATTGTTTTTGGCAGACTTTCAAACTCTGAAGTAGAAATGTTATCGCCCTTGTCAAAAATGAATTTTCAAGAACTTCAAAACTACTATATATTGTGATGAAAATATCGAATAATTTCTTCTAGATCTACTAAGTCCATCAAAAGCTGAATTTCCTCATATTATGTGTTTTTTATTAAATGAATCATGGGTAATATTTAGGGGAATCCCCAACTTAAAGAGGGTTTTTCTATCTCACCTACTGAAGAGCTCGCTATCCTAGCTAGGATAGGCAGCACAAGTTAGGACTGGGATAGGATCGTTTCAAGAATGGGTCTTATCATAACGGTAGGATGTCCTAACTTCTGTCTTAACTACTTAGGATCTGTCTTAGCTGGGACACTTTCGAGAATAGGGGCCCAGATCTTCAGTATGCTGTATCTCTCTCATAAATATGATCAATAAGTGAAACAGAAACAAATGAAATTGAAAAAATACCTCAAACTCCCAAAAGGCACATCAACATGATATGGAGAGGCAGTATAGCAAATTTGGTGAAGATGGGTCAAATAGTTTCAGAATGTTGACATAATTTCTTCTAGATATACTAAGTCCATCCAAAGCTGAATTTCATCGCTTCCAAGCTCTTTACTTAGATTTCTAGTCTTTCCATTTATCTTGTAAACGAGAATATAGTTGCCCTTATATATGTGTTTTCCATGCAATGAACCATTGGTAATATTTAGGGGATTTTTCTATCTCGCATACTGAAGAGCTCGCTATCCTAGCTAGGATTGGTAGCTCAAGTTAGGACAGGAATAGGATTGTTTCGAGAATGGGTCTTATCCTAAAGGTAGGATGTCCTAACTCCTGTCCTAACTAGTTAGGATCTGTCTTTCATTGCACACTTTCGAGAATTAGGCACCCTGGTCTTAAATTAGTGTAAACGGTTTCTCAAAGGAAATAGACAAAACTAGCAAATATGACCAATTTACCCAAATTGTAGATTTGACTAGGAGATTTGTCTGCTACATCTGTAGTATTGAAAACTTGCATCAGAAAACATCTGCATTTAAAGACAATCATGCTTGCCTGATTGTTTTCTGAATGGAGCACTCATCTGCTTGAACTTTTTGCACTCTCAGAAGCTGTTGTTCTTCTTCACGTCTTCTCTTTTCTTCCAGTCTTTTCTCTTCTAGCAACATCTGTGCTGTGTGCCTTGCCAGAACACCACGCATATAGCTCTGGGGTAAAAAGTTGCAAAAGCAAGAAATTAGCATATCTGCAACTACAGATCAATGAGTGATTAACTTTGTAGGTTATTCACTTTGTAGAACTGAATAACTGAATAGTTATCAGTCCAAATGTACGACAATCACATAAGTGAAATTATAGAGCATGATCCTTTATATTTTACTTTTACATGAAGTTTCTTCTTTCAAATAAGGATTTCGTATGCTACAAAAGAGAAATGTATGCTACACATGAAAAACTGAGGCAATAATCAAAATAAACTAGTTATGCTTGTTTTCATGACAATTTGACCAATGATTGCTGACAATAAAACAAACACTAATGGGAAGAGGGAGGAAGGAGGAGAAGAGAGATTTTTATAATGTGTACTTTATTTAGAAGTATACCCCAAATGAAAAGTCTGTTGGCAATAATGAAAGGAAATGAATAATTTGTTTTGTAGAAAACATTCAAATATAAACAATATGGGTTGAAAGTGAAAACAAAGAGACTGTTCAGTGTTGCTTGGTAAATAAATAGAAATCTTACTAACCAAATACAAATCAAATCAATGTTCCCCGATACAGGTCACCCTTCACATTATCAATGTACACCTCATCCTCGATAACTCCAGGGTATACGTTCCAATAAACCTCCACTATACCCTGGAAAAACATTCAAGTGAAGTCTTGAAAGTCTATGAAGAAAATCCAGTGAATGGTTTTTGAGATATCGCGCTGAGAATCTTTACATGCAGGTTAACATGCTGAAGTCTTCAAAGTGTCGTCGTGACCTTGAAAATTAAGTGAAGGTCACTAAAATCGACTGGGCCCTGCGCCTTCCCTTGATGAAGCTTGGTGTTGAATATGAAGAAAATCCGGTGAACGGTTCTTTAGATATCTTGCTGACAAGGGTAAAACGTTAAAGTCCCCTTGTGACCTTGAAATGAAGGTCAAGGTCACCAAACCTGACTGGGATCTTTCTTTTACTGTGATGAACTTAGGTACCAAATATGAAAAGAATCATCCAGTCAACGGTTCTTAAGACCTTCCAATTAGTACGGACGGACGGAGCCTAATACTATATCCCCCACTTCGTGCTAAACGTGCGGCGGGGGATAATAAGCAAGTCAGATCAATTCACAAATTTTTACCGATGTTACTGTAAACTAGCAGTCCATGGAAAACAAGGCGGTAATCAGTTCGTGATTGTTGATAATATGTGAAATTGGCTATCGTGGTTGGAGCGAGAAACGTACCCTCACGAACGTGGTAAGCGGAAGTTGTAAGTACGTGGAATGGGGTAAAATAAGCAAGCCAGTTTGTTGACATGTGATCGACCAGCTGCAATAAGTATGGTATTTAGCAACACAAAATATATTATCCATTTTCTGTCAACTACACTTCATTTCGATGCGTGAGTAGTAGACGCAATATGATTGTGAATTCTTTGAATAATGTGGACCAAAGTTATAATTATAGGTAAGTGCCAGTTGTCTGTGTTTGCCAGGATTAGGACCCCATCGCGGGGGATCAGCTTATGTACGAAACATACCATTTTGACACTGACTTTAAGGGTCAAGCTTGGGGGTCGGCTTATCTATAGATAGTATTATATGGTAGTCAACTTTGCCCCAAAGGGCCAGTTGCTGCAGCCCCTTATCAATGTTGGTGATGAACAGATCTGCATTGATCTTGGGGGACACTGGTTTATGAGGTAAACTGCTTCTTACTTAGGTTCACTTATTGGTGGCAGAGGGTTTCTCTTCAATGAGTCTTAGTAGAGGCATCAAGTGTGTTGTTGGCAGTTCTTAATGAGGAGAATAACTATCAGTTATGATGTTATAGACCTGTTCACAAAGGTACCATGAGAAGCCCTCCTTGCCTTGCGACAACAACTCAACGACCTTGATGAACCCTTTGATACCAACCCCACCATTGACTCCATAATCAGCCTAACCTCATTGAACAAATATATGGACTGTCCATGGGTTTATCACTATCACTTATTCTCACTGAAATATTCATGACCGACCTTGAAGAGAAAGCCCTAAAAAATCTCCATCCCCTATATTGACTTCACACCACATCAACAGACTCCTGAAGCAATATGCTTATATAGACACCACATTCTAGACTTCCTTCACTCTCAACAACCTCTTACTCTTCAGGGAAATATCTAGACCTTCGAGGTTACCAGACGTGTTCCATGGCGCTCTCATTTAGCTTGGCTTGGCTTGCTTGACCATGAGCACAGATTAGCGTTACAGAAGTCATGATATGAAGAACTCAAAAAAAGAAAGAGAGACAGCTAAAGAGAAAAAAACGTCAGATACCTCACCAACAGATGTTACATTGCCGAAAAAAGGTGTGATATAGATGGTAAAGAAATATCGCTAGAACAACTAAAAATCATGGAGCTCTACCAAGGCTACCCACAACAGACTGTAAACCCCAATCTAGGGTTGTATGGACACAACACCGCAGTCGCCACAGATTGTTACCCCAGTCAGTGTCAACCCGGTGTAGCAGTCCATTTCTTCCCCGGTCTAAACTTTCCCAGGGGAGGTTTTGTCCTAGGATATTCTTACCCCGGGGAAAGTTTGGGCAAGGCTAAAGTCCCCCCCAAAAAAAAACTTCCCCTCTGTTTAAACTAGGATATTTTGTTCTGTTTACTATGAAAAGTGGGGAGATTCTGGCCTAGCTAGGCCACTTCTTCCCCACCCTTGTTCTCATATCAAAAGGGGGAGATTCTGGCCCACCTAGGCTACTTCTTCTCCACCCTTGTTTTTATATCAAAAGGGGGAGATTCTGGCCTAGCTAGGCTACTTCTTCCCCACCCTTGCTCTTATATCAAAAGGGGGAGATTCTGGCCTACCTAGGCTACTTCAGTAGTATACACAATGGGGCTGCGGGACCAGGTCCCTCCCAAGAGCTCAATTTAAAAAATAATAATAATAATTGAGTCCCTAATCCCGTAGCCCCATTGTGTATACTACTACTGAGGTGCATGCAAAATTTGATGAAAATCGGTCAAATAGTTTCTGAAATATTTGACTTTTAAGTGAGCATGGGGGTCGGTCGGGAAAAAGGCTCGGGTCGCCTCGGGGGTGGTTCCGATGGCGGACGAGTCGCAGTGCGTATGCGTCTGCGTGTGTATCTCTCAGCTTGGTGCACGGGTGTCAGGCTACATTAACCCATTCAACACCGTAGCCCGGAAAACCGGCTAAGAGGTCACGAGTCCCCAGACACCGTAGGCCGCTAAACCGGCCAGGCAGTAGTCGCATCAAATTAATATATAATTTTAGGAACCTAACTAACATATGATTCTTTTATCAAATCTATCACTTTTCACAATGTCTGAAAACACTTATTAAGTTTCAAATGACCATATATTATCGACAGGATTAGAATTATAAACTATTTTTTGCAATGTTATTGAAAAAAACAATTCTCAGACACATGCTTCGGCAGTGGGTCCACAATAACATTGTCAAAGAGCAAAGTAACGATGTTTCGAGGAAATCATTAAATAAAAAGAATAAACTAATGAATAAAATCAACAACATTCATAAAAGATGTCAAAACGTACATATAAAATTACCATTTCCATCTTTTTGTGCGATCATGTAATGTAAGTCAAGTCACTGACAAGTGACATCACGGCTCTCGCCGCCTCAATCTTCACGCTTGGACACGATGTTTAATGCGAACATATATGCATGAAGCATTTTTGTCCCAGGTCATAACCTAGCACGATATGTCCAATAAGTTCAATAATTTACGTATAGGTAGCGATTTCTTGCTTAATATGTTCAAAATAGCATTATTTTACCCATAACTTTCTTCTAAATCTGACAGTTTTCGTTTAAGAGGATGGTATCCATTGCCGTAATATGATTGGCTGCCTTAGGTCACGTGTCTGATTTTCACCAATAACGACCCTTATAGCAGACTGTGGCAAAAAGCGTCATTAGAAACCAATCTTTATCCCCCAAAAATCGCTTCTTAAAACTGTGAAAATACTCTCGGCAAGGGAACAATGATGTTGTTGATGTTCAGAGCTTTCGAACGATACCCGACATCAAACGATTCGCCTCCCATGTTATTCATACGAAGCTTCGAAAACGGAGGTATTTTCCGTTGTGTCATGTTCCCGAGCGGAAAGCCACTGATATCGGGAAATAGGCGACCATACCTTTCGAACGATACCCGACATCAAACGATTCGCCTCCCATGTTATTCATACGAAGCTTCGAAAACGGAGGTATTTTCCGTTGTGTCATGTTCCCGAGCGGAAAGCCACTGATATCGGGAAATAGGCGACCATACATATTATTTAAGAAATCTTTTTATAATAATTTTCTGATTACGTAAAAATGAAAATATAAACGAAAAAGGCACGGGCATGTTATGACATGTCAAAAATGGAAAAAAATCGCCATAGCTTTTGCTTCTTTCGTGGTTTATATGGACATTATAAATGTAAGCTTGCATTTTCATTACAAAAATAAATCTATTTAAGTTGTAGTTGTATTATTTGAATAACATTATAAAAATAAATTTCATATTTATCAACAGTGGTATTAGATCTTATAAATGGTGTATGAGATGAAGTAGCAATAACGTTTTACAAGCTTATAATTTCCTTCATAAACATAGGCTTCATCTGTGACCTTAGAGTCTCTGGGAACTCTGTGTCATGGCAGCAAATGCCTCTGGTTGACTGGTGTTGAAAGAGTTAAGCAGAAAAATAGGCATGCAAGACTGATAAAAAAATCATGGCGAGAAACTATCATCCCACGGTGAGTGATGTGTAAGGGACTGTGTCGTGAGGTACGATCATCAACTTCTCTCTGACGAATGCTCTCGGTGGTCCGTCTTTCAAGAAGTACAAGTTCGGTTCGCCGTCTTTGATGTCGACAAGGTCTATGTTGTACGTTTTCATGGACCATACCAGATCGGTGGCGCGTTTTCTGCTGTCTCCCTCGTATTCTCCTGGCTGGTACAAGTACCTAACGCTGACCCGGTCCGGTAATGTTTTCTGTTTTATCGCGACATGCTGCTGCAGACGACAATTCGACAGATTTCATTTTGATGGCTTCAACGGGTCTCTTGCCCACGAGTCTGGTGACTTCGTTGTTGATGACATCCACCACTCGCGGTAAGCGTACAACCCATTCCGTGTTTCTGTTTCCGGGATCCATTAAATCCTGCGAGTATTGGTGCGAGAACAGACGTTCGGCTAAGGTGCGATTGAATCTCTCGACTATGGCTTGGCTACGGTGAGCTCCTGCCACAACTCGTCTAACTTGGACTTTGTGCTTGGCCAGCAGCTATGACATGGCTCCCATGAACTCACATCCAGGATCGATTTTGCAATACGGCAGGTCATGTCAAGCGACTGCGTTTGTATATGCGTTCTAAGGTTTTGGCGACTTCGTTCGAATCTTTGGTCATCAACAGTTCGGCCTCCTTGTAGCGACTGGTGACGTCGACGACTGTCAGGGCGTACTTGTAGGTTTTACGCCTCACCTTGTCGTGAGGGAGAAACAGGAGGTCGGCTTGGTGGACGTGATTTGGCGTTGAAATGTCGAATTTTCTTCTCGGGATGTATCGAGGCGCCGGCAGGTAGACTTGCCAGATGGCTTGTTTTTTTAAGCCAAGCTTTGGCAAAGTCTTCCGAGACTCGAGTGGCTTTTATTCCAGTACCCGCGTGGGCTGTAATAAATTTTCTCCATGATAAGTGTTCGTGCATAAGTGTTCAATTATTCGATACGCGTTTGTGCCCGTACGTGTAAGTGGTGACTCCGTCGATGGCAATCCATCGTTTTGTGTCCATGGGAGACAGCAAGGTCTTGTTGATTCTCAGTCCGTATATCCTTTGTCCGTCGCTCTCAGCATGTTCATTTGGTGTTTGAACGTTTTATTCTTGAACAGGGCTTCCTTGAATCTGGCGTGTTTGCTGTGTTTTTTTCATGCCTTTTGCCTTTCGGATTTCATCGTCGTCAGCTTTCTTGGGTCTCAAGCCAACGTACTCGGCGATCGGCGTGCGCCGCGCATTCCTTCTTTTATCTTGCCGAGCACTTTTTTGTTGACTTGGCTGTGCATAGGGTGATCTTTAGGGTAGTCGCTGGTGTCGTACAGGTGCATGTGTTTCTTTATGTCCTCGTACAAGTCCTCGGTGTGAATTTCCATCGGCAGCGAATCTGTGTCCGTGTACAGCACTTCACACCTGTCGCCGTACTGCTTTTTCAGCTCGTTGTAGTAGAAATAAAACAAAGTGTTTGGATAAATCGAGGATGCTCATCCCCACGTAAACGGACCGGTTGAATTTGATGGGGCTTTTGTTCATGTGCAGCGCTGCCAAGTCATCGTTGAATATCTTGCTTCGGTTGAACGCCGGGCTGGCTATGAGTTTTTCTTCCTCGCTATCTCTGTATAATTTCACGTTAACGAATTTTTTTAAGTTCTCCATCGTCTTGCCGAAACACCGACTTGTTCATGCTCTTATGGCTTGTTTTCGCAGATTCGTGTTCAACCGAATGTAAGGTTCCAACCGTGGACTTTGATCTAACTGGAGCACCCTGTGTATTTTCGTGAGTTTCATTCCCAGCGACAAGTACAGCTGCAGATTGTGATAGTGAACGACGCATTTTGACTTGTTCATCAAGTTAGGCATGAGTTTTTCGACGTTAGCCAGCTTGTTGTCTCCCAGCAAGTTTCGTTGATATTCGAACATCCAGTCAGGGTTCACCGCCAATCGTTCAGGAGCTAGCGGATAGCTGTTGTGCGATTCGTGTAGTTCTGAGGGATAGTCGAAGTCCACTTCGAGCATGTAGCCTTTTTTCGAATCCGGCGCGATGCTATTCACGTCAATCATCTCGGGCGAGGAGACCCATTAGAATCCCCCGGTGGGGAGATACTGACTCATAGCCCAGCCATACAGGTTGTTGGCGTCGAGATAGAGTATGTGTTTGGTTGGTTTGCCAGAGTCGTGACCGGGAACGTACTTGTTGTTGGATTTGGCGTATCGTTTGGAGGTCATGGAAATCCTGCCTCGCAAGCCTTTTTCCACGAACAGGTGCATGTCGTAATCCATCAGTAGTTTCAGCTCCACGCCGGTCTTTTTCAACAAGGCGTCCCAAGAGAGACTGGAGGATGAGAAATACCACGCGGGGTCCATGTCGTACTGTTTCGAGCACGTTTTTCTGAATATCTCGAACACGTCGGCCAGCAGCAGCACGTTCGTTTTCAAGTACAGGTCGTGGTAATCGCCCAAATTATTGCAGGCCAGTTTGTCCCACACGTTAATCGCGTGCGCGTAATCGTCTTGAGAGATACTGGAATCGGTCAAGTTGCTGTAAAATTGGTCGATGGGAGGTAATCGTGTCTCGTCGAACTTACACCAATCGTAAATGTACTCATAGGGGTAGACGCCCTTCCTCAGCAGCAGAGGTCAAGTCTCGGCGTCGATGTATCGATTGGTGATTTAGTAGTTGTCCGTGTCGTTGGCATTCACCAGACTGTCTAGAGACGACAGCAGGAACTGTACGCTATCAATAAATCTCAGACCGTCTAACAAGATGTATTTTTCCATGTTGTTGGGGATGCACGTTATGTTGCCGTTGACCTTCGCGATGGCATGGATGTTCAGGTGAGAATCGTACCGCGAAGATTGTGAAACATGACGGGGATTTTGATTCTTGGGATTTATTTTGAGCTTCAAGCTGCACGCGTGAGCGTCACCTCTGTACTTGCTCGTGATGTGGCAGTGATCTCTCACGACATCCCCGTTCAGGGGTTCGTCGCACACGCGGCAAGTCTTAGCTTTCTTATGAGTTCGCCAGTCGTCTTGGGTCATACACATGGGGATGATGGTGTAGAACTGTTTTCTGATGGTTTTCTTTTCGTTTTGCAAACACGTGAGAAATCGTTTGGCCGCGGCGCAACCTCGTCTGATGCGACGGACGAACAAACGCTCCTGTAATCTACCGAGGTCCTGGTGCGGTTGAAACGTTTCTTACGTTACAACGCGAAGAGAGAAAAATCAGGGAAGAGTTGTCGGATCCTGCTCTCATGCGCATGACGTCGAAGGATGACCTCGCTCATAAGAAGGCTAAGAATTGCCACGTATGCTGGGGACCCCTGAACGGTGATTCAGTGAGAGATCATTGTCACGTCACTGGTCAATACCGAGGCGCCGTTTACAACGCGTGTAACTTAAAACTTAAAATCGAACCTCAAAAAATCAACATCCCGTGGTCTTCCACAATTTGAGAGGGAACGATGCCCACCTGATTATGCAGGCCATCTCAAAAGGTTGGCGGCGATATTAAGTGTATCCCCAACAACATCTCGTTCTCGCTCAACGGTCTGAGATTTATCGATAGCACGCAGTTCCTCCTGTCGTCTCTTGACAGTTTGGTTAAGGCCAACAATACCTTCACCATCACCCATCGATACACAGATGAAGTGACTCGGCCTCTGCTGCTCAAAAAGGGCGTGTACCCGTACAAGTACATGGACGATTGGTCTAAGTTTGACGAGACCCAACTACCTCCCATCAATCGATTTACAGCAACCTAATCGAATCCAATATCTCCCAGGACGATTATGACCATGCCCAGAACGTGTGGGAAAAACTGGGATGCAAGAATCTGGGAGACTACCACGACCTGTACTTGAAAACGGACGTGCTGCTGCTGGCCGACATGGCCGACATGTTCGAGACGTTCAGAAAAACGTGTTTGAAACAGCATCAACTCGACCCAGCGTGGTACTACACCAGACCCGGTCTTTCTTGGGATGCGCTGCTGAAGAAAACCGGAGTCAAACTAGAACTCCTAACCGATTACGACATGCACCTGTTCGTCGAGAAAGGCATGCGGGCCGGGATTTCCATGGTCTCCAAACGGTACGCGAAAGCCAACAACCCATACGTGAAAAACTACGACTCGAACAAGCCCACCAATCATCTCCTCTATCTCGATGCCAACAACCTGTACGGTTGGGCTATGAGTCAGTCTCTACCTACGGGCAGATTCGAGTGGATGGATAGCGAGCATTTTAATCTGAAGAACATTATGGCCATCCCCGACAACTTCGAGATAGGCTACCTGTTCGAAGTGGATTTGGAGTACCCCGAAGCACTGCACGAATCGCACAAAAACAGTTATCTGCTGGCTCCTGAACGGTTAATGGTCGATCGAGACTGGATCAGCGGGACTTGTTGGGAGAGAGCACACTGGCCAACGTGGAAAAACTCGTCCCGAACTTGATGCACAAGACCAAGTACGTCGTGCACTATCGCAACCTGCAGCTGTACCTGTCGCTGGGTATGAAGCTGACCAAAATACACCAAGTGCTCAAATTCGATCAAAAACCCTGGATGGAACCTTACACTCGGTTGAACACCGAATTGAGAAAACGAGCCACGAGCGACTTCAAGAAAAACCTCTACAAACTCATGAACAATTCGGTACTCGGCAAAACCATGGAAAACTTAAGAAAAAGGGTTAACGTGAATCTCGTTCGAGCACACCAGGAGGAAAAAACTCAGAAAACTCATTGCCAGCCCGGCCTTCAACCGAAGCAAGCTATTAGATAACCACTTGGCGGCGCTGCACATGAATAAAAGCCACATCAAGCTCAACCGGCCCGTCTCTACGTGGGGATGAGCATCCTCGACTTATCCAAACATCTTATGTACGATTTCTACTACAACCGACTCAAGGAGCAATATGGCGATCGATGCGAGCTGCTGTACACGGACACGGATTCCTTGTTGTTGAATGTTGTTGTTGTACCGAGGACGTGTACGAGGACATGGCAAAACACATCGATTTGTACGACACCAGCGATTACCCCCCAGACCACGACCTACACAGAACAACCAATAAAAAGGTCCTTGGCAAGATGAAGGACGAATGCGCGGGCACACCCATCGCCAAATACGTCGGATTGAGACCCAAGATGTATTCCATCCTGAAAGCCGACAATGGCGAGATTCGAAAGGCGAAAGGGGTCAAGAAATACGTGGGTGACAACACATCAAACACGCCCTCTTCAAACAAGCTCTGTTCAAGAATAAAACATTCAAACACCGAATGAATGCGTTGAGAAGCGATAAACACACCATCTATGGCATCACTCTCAACAAGACGTCGCTGTCGCCCATGGATACCAAACGGTGGATCGCCGTCGAGGCGTCACGACTTACGAGTACGGACACACGCGCATAAACCACTGATTAGACCTCAATGTGCTGGGAGTTTCTAAGACACCCAATAAAGGAAACTCCACTCGGCATGTCGAGGTCTAGTCAGTGGTTGCTGATAAAAAATGGGTTGCCCTAGCGAAAATGGGTCTAGGATGGCGAGCTCAGCTGTACATCGAATGATGTCTCTGCTCGAAAACCACTATTTTATACTAGGCGCTGGGAGTGGAATTACGCAGAAATAAGCCTATAAGAGGAAGTGATCCAGAACCCCCATTATATAACTACTGACCCCAGTACTTACCGGGGAATCTCAATATTAAGCTGCTTGGGTTAGCTGTTCATTTCCAGTGGAGCAGGCCATTTCTTCCCCGGTCGAAACTTAAACTTTCCCCGGGGAGAATCGGTCCTAGCCCAAACTTTCCACGGGGAGGTTTTGTCCTAGGATATTCTTACCCAAGGGAAAGTTTGTGCTAGGCTAAAGTGCCCCCCCCCCCCCCAAACTTTTTTTTCTTCTTGAAGTATACTCGATTGCATCATCGGTGGGGATCGGCGAAAGTAAGGATTGTTGAGCCATTTTCAAAGTGTGTATGTTTCCTTCTCGATGACTTGCTGACATCTCCTGAACAGTACATAGTCTCAGTCCTCCTTCCTCAGAGAGCTGGCCTTACTATAACCCGCCAACTGGCAATTCAGTACCATTACAGGCATTGCAATGGTTTATCCCAACTGCAGATAATATACTTTCAATGGAAGATGAGTGAAGGTCGTGCGACTAAACATCTGTCACATCCAGCACAATCTATCCTTTTGCATGATCCCATATCCTAAAGCAATTCTTTATTATGCCTTTATCTTCCAATAAAGTCTTATTGTACCTCTTGGTTATTTACTTTATTCTTAAGTCTTTTTCTTTTGATGAAGATGAAACAAAATCCCAATTTCTGATGTGATAAAGAGATATATAATAAAACAGAGAATCTCTATAAAATGCAGGACATCTGCACACCAGTGTGGCAAGAAAGAGAATGACTACAACTGACGGTCACATGATCAGCCTGGGCAGGTTGCATGCTTTGCAGGACCTTATCAGCAACTGGAGCAGGGGTGTGTTCGGGCAAAATATTCAAAGAGGCTGAAAACTTTGTTCCAGGTTGTTTCCACTCCACTGTCGAAAATAGAAGAGGATTTGCATATCATGAGATAGGATAAATAATGGGGTTTTTTCACATGCAAAATGTGTGGAGATGCAGATTTCCAGGCTGTGAAAAATAAGAGCTGGATACCTGAATGGTGACAGCAGCTTTCCTCTTCCTCAAAAATGCCAGTCGGCTACGAAAGCAACGAAAGTTGAATTGCAGAATCAATACAGCATGTTTTTTTTCCAAAAACCCTGAAACAGAAAGGGATAGATAAAGCATATACCACATTTACTGTAATAAGAACCCCAGTAGTTATTATAACCATATACTTGACAGGTTCAATTTGATGGAAGAGGCAACTGAAAGGAGATTTTAATAGTATTTCCCAATATGGTTAGTATTTTCTATTGTACAGTGATATCATTATTGTATTGTGTGCTTTTCTCATATGTTCTCTGTAAATAGCAATCACACCTCGGTATTTTTTCTTCACATTTGTGCACAACCTGTGATTCATTAATTTGATTCATTTTTTTGTATGACAAGATGGAAAGAAACTGATCTACAACTATAACTTAATTTAAGTATACAGATAATATATTTACAAATGTATGAATCCATCTAAGCATCACCATTTTATATTGCTTAGTGTGTGATATTGAAAGGGAAACACCCTGAAGTAACATGAACAAGGTTTTCATCTTGTTTTGGTCTTGTGCTTTCTGAGTATACAAGTTGTTTATATTACTTTTGACATTCGAAGCGGTGGGGAAGCTCAGGGGTTTAAGTGTACTCTCGCCACGTTGAAGACCTGGGTTCAATTTCTCATATGGGTACAATGTGTGAAGCCCATTTGTGCTGTCCCCTGTCATGATATTGCTGGAATATTGCTAAAAGCGGAGTTAAGCTCACTCACTCGCTCACTCACTCTTTTGACATTCTATTAAGTTTCAGATTCATCCTGTCTGAAATCAAATATAGAGGCATGGACTGAAGACAGACACCAAATGACAGAGTGCCATACCATGAACTTTTGGACCTGGTAAGGTAGAAAATGTCTTTGTTCCAAGACAAAAAAATAAAGATAACGTCATGAAATTAGTTCCAAATGAAATATGAGGTTGAAATAGTGAATCATTTACTACATATTGTGTTGAGAGCAAATCTAACCTTTCCTGAGCCAGAATCCACGCCAGTGTTTCTGAATGCATATCACTTTGATTGTTAAGAACTGGAAACGAAGATCCTCCAAAGGTTCCAAAACACTGTTTCTCATGAATACCTGAAGAAAAACATTATTCATTAGTGGAAGCTTAGAGGTCTGTAGTTCATCCACACTATTCTTTTTAATTCATCCATATATTAAGGCACTGTAGCTCACTTGGTTTGTTTTTAATGAGTGGAAAGTTAGGTTTTTATGACTGTTACACAGGATCTAAATGTTATATGGTAATGTAATATGCCATTTGCTGTAAAATAAGGTGTGATAGGTGTGAGGGCAGATCTCATTTTAATAATCCCATGATGCTGACCAACACCACATTTTTAAAAATGGCACTGTAAAGCAAAAACATTGGATAAGGTAAAACCACACAAGTTTCTCATGCCTAAAATATTATATTTTTGCATCACGATAAGGAATTATCTATTTCACCTTTCCGCTTCATCACTGATATTTCTAACATATATCTGACTTCTATTCTATTTAAAAAAGAGAGAATTAAATTAAAACAGATTGATGATGATTGTGCAGACAAAAGTTTATATGCATTTAAAGGCTAAAAGTATACTGGCAAAGCAATAAGATCCTTTTCAGTCAGCAAAATTACAGTTTAAATCTTGACAGTTTTAAGTAGAAGGTACTGTATGACTTGTGAAAAGACACAAGAGAATTCCTCCTCATTGGTTTTATTAGCAAACAAGAAACAAGCACAACCTGGAACACCTAGATAACGAAACCAGGAAAATTCAGTAAGGGAGATAACTGCCAAGGAAACCTGTGATGGGAATGACATATGACCAGCATGAAACTAATATCAATGGAATAAGCATATATCAAAACTGGCAAACAAAGCTAATGAAAACCACAAAAGACTCTCCTCTGAAATTCTTGTCCTTTAGAGGATGCTTCTGGTGTCCATTCAGATATCTCCAAGCTTACAGTCAGTTCGAGTCAGAAACGGACCGATGAATTGCAAATTTTTTTCATTGTACAAAATTGCCACATAAATATAAATAGTACACATGTTTATCATTTACTAATACCCAACAGCTTTCTTATATTTGAAAATTTTCCGGACTCCACCCAAAAAGTTGTTTAAGAAACTATCATCATCGAAAACCCAAAAGTTGTTATCTGTTGCAGCGGGGTGAAACCGCAGAAACGGAACAGCCACTATCTTGTCGTGCACGGGATACACATGCCTGATGAAAAATGAAGTTGAATGCTGACGTGAAACAGTTGATGATTAAAGTGTACAATTTTTTCCATGCTGAAGCCGAAAGGGGCAAACTATTTATGCCATTAATAAATTCCGTAAGCGAGCAGCAAAAAGTTTTAGGAGTATCACCAAGGGTACTGACAAATGTTTTGGAACACAAACGATGTTGTGATGAGAAGCAGGTAGGGGTCGTATCAAAATCACACAAATTAAAACATTTGGACAACTTTCAAAAGAACCTTGAAAGGCAGTCTATCAACAAGCTCTATTCTGAAAACAAATACATGTTGCTGAAATTTTTTAAAAAGCATTTGAAGCAAGAACACAACCTCAGAGTATCAAAGTACACACTCTTTCGGGTATCGTTATAAGAACGCCCTGATATCGTTCGCTTGAGAAATAATTTTCTCAGGGTTATAAAGAAGAAGCGCGAGGAAGGGTTCGAGCCAGTGTACTTGGACGAGACCTGGGTCAATGCCTCGCACACTGCCAGCAGTCAGTGGGTACCGGATGGGGGTGATAAGGGGTCACGTAGAAAGCTGCCTCTAGGGAAAGGAGAGAGACTAATCATTCTCCATGCTGGTTGCTCCAACAAAGGCTTTCTCCCAGGCTGCAACTTGGTATTCAGGGCAAAGTCCTCAGATAACAGAGACTACCATTCCGAGATGAATGGTGCGGTTTTCCTCGATTGGGTTAAAAACAAGTTGGTACTAGCTCTACCAGAGAAATCTTTTATCGTAATGGACAATGCCCCATACCACAGCGTGCAGGACCCCAACAGTAAAGCCCCGACATCGAACAGTCGAAAAGGTGATATGATATCAAGGCTCGACAAATTTCAGATCGCACGGCCTTCAAAGGCAACGAAGCCTCAGCTATATGAGATCATAAAAACCCACAAAGGTGAACCTTTCTACAAAGTTGACAGTTACATAAAAAGTAAGGGTCACGATATTCTGCGACTTCCACCCTATCACTGTGACCTTAACCCCATTGAAATGATATGGGGTATTGTCAAAGGAGATGTTGCCAGATCAAACACAACTTTTAGATCACGTGACGTAGAGGTTTTGGTTAAGGAATCCCTTAACAAAATCACGACTGAAACTTGGCAAAACTGTGTCAACAAGGTAGCTAACGTCATTGAACAAGGTTACTGGTCTCGCGATGGCTTACAACAGGCAACTGTGGCACCACTTGTCATCCCTTTAAGTCGTGACTATGACACTACGACAGACGAGGAACCGACAGGTCTCCCGGAAAAGATTTTGAGATGTCCGCCATGACTGGCTGTTCCGTTTCTGCGGTTTCACCCCGCCGCAACAGATAACAACTTTTGCGTTTTCAATGATGATAGTTTCTTAAACAACTTTTTGGGTGAGGTCCGGAAAATTTTCAAATATAAGAAAGCTGTTGGGTATTAGTAAATGATAAACATGTGTACTATTTATATTTATGTGGCAATTTTGTACAATGATAAAATTTGCAATTCATCGGTCCGTTTCTGACTCAAACGGACT
The DNA here is from genome assembly GCF_003918875.1 of Haliotis rubra. Classification (NCBI taxonomy): domain Eukaryota; kingdom Metazoa; phylum Mollusca; class Gastropoda; order Lepetellida; family Haliotidae; genus Haliotis; species Haliotis rubra. Next base: position 435,048 of record NW_025766570.1, on the reverse strand, counting down.
GTAGAATGAAGCAAGTTTTACCAGATATTATCAGTGAAACTCAAACAGGATTTCTCAAAAACTGGTTTATTGCAGAAAATACCTGACTACTTTATGATTTGAAGAATCATTGTGAAGTTAACAAGAAGACAAAGTCTTCAATATCCCCTGCAATGGCAAAATACTCTTCATGATTATGTCTACGAGTTATGATTATGTCAAATATTTAGGTGTGTATATAGAAAAGTGGAAGGAGAGTACTGAAAGGTTTTTAAAGTTCTGCTCCAGAAAGGAGCACTATCACCAATTTAAGTCTATGTCAAACTTGTTCTATTAGTCACCGTTGACTTCGAGAAAGCGTTTGATACCATTGAATGGGATTTTATCGATAAAGCACTAGAAACATTTAATCTTGGCGATTCATTCAGAAAATGGATAAAACTTTTTCAACATAATAGTCTCAGTGCAGTCATAAATGCTGGTAATATTTCTGAATATTTTACACTAGGAAGAGGTTGTAGGCAAGGCGATCCAGTTTCCCCATATCTTTTTATCGTATGTGCAGAGCTACTTTCTATTAGTATCAAGAAAAATAAAAAAATTAAAGGTATTAATGTAAAAGGAGTGGAATATTGTATCTTTCAATATGCAGACGACACAAATTTTACTCATGGTGGCTCGGAGATGAGTCTATCAGAATTGATAAAAGTATGCTAATATGATTGGATCTAAAAAGAATAGTAATGAAAAGTTATGCCCACATATTCCCCTACGCTGGTCAAAAGAACCCTTTAAAATACTTGGCATCATTTTCAATGTTGATCTTCAAAATATGACTAAATCAAATTTCGAAAAGCAATTTGAAAAAGCTAGAAAACTTTTATTTTCATGGTCCACAAGAATGCTAACTTTAAGAGGAAAAGTAACAATAAAAAAATCACAAATACTCCCACTGTTCACACACCTCTTTACATCCCTTCCAGACCCAGATATTACTTTTTTTAAACGATTAAATACTTGTGATTAATTTTAATGTAAACATTCCCTCTGGACTATGGTAGCCTGAATCCCACATATGGAAGGAGGGTCTCCCTTGGAAGATAATTCCCTTTTACCACTAGACACAAGATGAGGATTCAACCACCCAAGAATAACTATGGCTTAGTGAGATATAACCGAAGTTAAAAACCTCCAGTGACGTCACTCTATTGTTCTAGTGAGGCAGTATTTCTTGTCATATCCCGATGCCCCATCGATTAGGGGGCATTACTTCAATATCGTCCCTCTGCCTGAGGATTTTCTGAGGAATAGCCCTTGACTTTGAATTATTACTTGTTTTGAAGATTGATACGACTTTGTCTTGCCATCACTGAATGCGATCGTAAAATATGACATTATTGAAAACTTCCAAGATGTAGTGCCGACACCCGGTTTAGAACCCGCAACCCTTCGCTTGCTAGCTTGGCGGTTTTATCCACTAGGCTACAATGGATCGCTGTGAAGAAAGAGATTGTTTGTCGGCATGAACCCTGTGTTCCTCCCAAGACGGGTAGTGCGGGTAGCGCACGTGCAGGGCACGGGTAGCGCGTTCAAGGCGAGGCGTCAGCTGCCAGTCTCATCCCAGTTGCTTTCAACAGTAAAACCAAATATTGAAATTATATCTAAAGTATATCTTCAGTCGGTTTATAAGTTGGATAAAGCATGACCCTCGGGCATTACGAAAGAAGTAAGGATGTTTTCCCGAGGGCATTCTTCGAGGGAAAACATCCTTACTTCTTTCGTATAGGATAAAGCATGACCCACAGGCATTACTGAAGAAGTAAGGATGTTTTCCAGCGGTACATGTCTGAGGAAGTAAGGATGTTTTCTTTACTTCTTTGTAATGCCCACAGGAAAACATCCTTACTTCTTCGTAATGCCCGCGGGTCATGCTTTATCCTATACGTATCTCTAGATTGGGTCAGTAGTTGTGAGAGAAATATACTCTTTGGTATTGGTGAGCCTTTAAAGTTCCTTTCTAACTATGGTTGACAGCCTTGAGAGTAAATTGTCTTAGTATTAATCATATGACATCACTTCCTGACTTATGATGTAAAACTTTATTTCCCAATATTACCCCCTGAATAATAACTCATTAAAATATCAAAGGAAATAACTTCCGGTACTAAATGATTTTCAGTTCTGATTGAAAGACGTCACTTCCGGTCCGATGACGTCACTTCCGGTTTTCGGAGTGATTACTAATAGATGAACTGTCTAAAGATACTAATAAAGGATATGATTATATAATATCAAACTCTGATGTGGTCAACCAGTAGTTGGAAGCGTTAGAAGCTTCTGTCCTTAATGTGTTCGGTTAGGAGATACCAATGAATAATAAGTTCCCTACCGCGGTATCTTCGGCCCTCTGTAATGTTCCTCCTCCCGGGGGCCATCTCTCTCCGAGCAGTCTGGGAGCAGTCTCCAGTCTGCGAACCAAACTTCTATTCCAATCTTGTATTTCCTTAAGATTAACTGATCTTGATCACGATATGCATAAGAGATTGTTTTCCTAAGCCAGGAGTAGAGAGTGTTCTTAGATATCTCTGAGTCAACATTAATTTTGCATGAAATGGACAAGCGGTGACGATTGCGTCTAAACGTCGAAGTACACTGAATATACCAACACAATGCTTGTATTGGGCATAAAAGTCTAGTCCTATCAGATCTAGAGGCAGAGGTAGGGAGCTGAGGAATCCTGTAAATCCTATGTCCCAAAGGGCCATGAGTTGAAGACTGGTTTTTAGTGGCAAACTCCGGTACAGTTTGACACGTCATCTGTTAAAATCCCTCCTAAAAAGTAACAGATTTAAAGTCTGTAGCATGTAATTTTGAGACTCTGGAGGCCGTAGCAAATGCCAGGAGGAAAGCCGTCTTAAATGATAGGAACTTGAGAGAGGCATCCTGCATTGGTTCATATTGAGATCTCTGGAGAGACTGAAGCACTAATGATAAATCCCACTTAGGAAATATTGTAGGAGACAATATATCCCTAATCTGAAAAGATCTAATAATCTTGTGAAGGGAGGAATCAGATCCGACTGAAAGTCTCTGAATGTCCATTACTGAGGCAATAGCCAAATGATATCCTTCAATCGTGTTGTGCTTTAAGTGCTTATGTTCTCTTAGATACATAATAAACTCTGCTATGACTGCAATGGTGATAGGGGAGTCCAAGATTCCTCACTCTCGTCTCTACTGGATAAATCGTCCCCACTTAGCGACATACAAGGCAGCCGTGGAAGGTCTGATGGACTCTGATATAGCTTTGTTAGCTCCCACCATGAAACCCTGTTCCTTGAATGAACTGGAGATAGCCTCCACACGTGTAAGGCAAGTTGGCTGACATTCTCGTGAAACCTGTCTGAACTGGGTTGACTGATCAGATTGTGCCATAGTGGGAGACATAGAGGTTTGTCTGTCAACAGTTGAAGAAGAGATGGGTACCATGGTCTGGCTGGCCACGCCTGTGCAACTAGGTATAATATACAATTGTGCTGCTGAATCTTTTGTAGAACATCTGGAATGAGCTTGAACGGAGGAAAGACGTAAGCTATCATTCCGTCCCAAGAGATGGAGAGCGCATCGACTGCCCAGGCCGAAGGATCCGGAACCGGACTTACAAAGGTTTGAAGACGATTGTTCCTGGATATTGCAAACAGATCTATCACTGGTGTCTCCCAAGTCTGCCCTATGAGCCTGAACGCTTCCCAATTCAGTGTCCATTCCGTGGCAATCACTCTGTTCTGACGGGATAGAGAGTCCGCTAACAAATTCACCCATCCCGGGATGTGACCGCACCCTGATAGAACATCTTACAGCATCCGCAGTCCTGTGTGATGCTTAGTAGCTGACGTTGACTTAGTACCACCTTGTTTGTTGACGTAAGCAACCACCATGGAATTGTTCGATACCAACATGAGATTTTTCTTGTGCAAATGACACGCCCAACAATGGAAAGCCTTCAGAAGAAACAACATTTCTTGGCAGTTTATATGTAGATTCTCCTCCTCTGGACTCCACAACCCTTGAGTCTGCCAATGATCCATGTGGGCTCCCCAACCCGAGTTCGAGGCATCTGCGTACAATGTCAAGACGGGTAAGTGAGGACGTAACGAAACCCCTGGCAGCACATTTCCGTCTACAGTCCCCGGAAGAATCTACCGACGAACCCGGTCAGGTGATACAATGGGAAAATATAGATCCTGATTCCGAAACTGGTTGAGCCAGATATGAGGGAGTCTCAGCCTCAGCCTAACCCTTCCCCCTTACAGTATAGTCCTGGATTGAAGTGAGAGATCCTAGAAGGGACATCCACGAACAAATAGACGCTGTTGGCTTTGCTAATGTGGTGGTTATCTTCGCACAAATCTCCAGCCAACGATCCTGAGGGGCATAAATGTGACAAGTTCTCGAGTCCAAGAAGGCTCCCAGAAACTTGATTCGAGTGGAAGGTATCTACTCCAACTTTACCGGGTGCACTATTAGTCCCAGATGGGCAAAGACATGTATCATGAATTTCATCTGCCTTATGAGTATAGTGGTCACTACATGTCTCGCCAGGAAATCGTCCAGGTAACCATGAATTGATATCCGCCGTTGATGAAGGAAAGCTAAGACTGGAGTCAGAACTTTCGTGAAAAGCCAAGGTGCTAGTGAAATCCCGAACAGTAGTACTTGGAAATGAAATATGCGGCCGTTCACGCCAACATGAGATATATCTGCTATCGCGGGTGAATAGGGACATGAAGATATGCGTCCTTGAGATCTATGCTGATGAACTTTCGAGTCCTGGCTTATTAAAGTGCGTAGATTGGATTGAATTATGGAGGCTTCCTTAAAAGCTTTTTGTTCAACAACTTTAGATCTATGATCATGCGCATCTCGTCTGTATCCTTCTTGGGGGTGAGAAATACTGGAGCATAAAATCTGCATATTAGGTCCGATGGAGGCAGTTCTACAATTGCCCGTTTCTCCAGTAATTGATCTATCGCTAGGTTTGTGCCCGCTAGACGCAGGCCTTGTAGGAAAAAAACAACGGGCGTTGGGAAACAAGTCACAGGAGGTAGATTGTCCCAGGGAAGTAGAAAACCTCTCTGTACCACTGAAAGGATCCACTTGTCTGAAGTTATCAACTTCCAATTGTCCACGTATTGGGATAACCTGCCCCCTACTGGCAACTGAGTAACTTGTCCAAATCCAAATCGAGCGACGTTTCCAGTTCGCAAGGAGGAGAAAGCTGTACAGTGAGATTTGAGTCAATATTTCCTGGGGGTGGGTCCTGATCCTCGAAAAGACCTAGCTCCTCTACCCCTAGATGAGGTTGAGCCTCTGGAAGTCGTATTGCCTGAAAAGTGAGATCTAGATTCCAACGCCCGATCAAAGGCAGATATGTGAAACAGATGAGAACAAGCCGGTGTAGATGAGGTGCCGTGAGATGCTGAAGTAGATGAATGTGGGACCTGTCTAGGTCTGGAAGAAGGTCTGCCTCTGTTTTGGTTCCATAGCGCTGAAGCCAATCTCTGATTAAGATTCCTACAGGTCATGGCATCCCGGGCCCCAATGGCTTGTTGACATTAGAGTCTGAGAGTACATTTAACGGCCAAAGGTTGTTGGAAAGAAATTCCTTGGATGCATCCGGAAGGTTCCTTACTGAATCCAGTCTCTGAATCCGTTCAATGGCTGTAAGACGACCTAAAATATTCACTTGATTTGCCATAGCATCCCACGTCAAGGAAAGAGTGCGCCAAAAGATACTAATGTGTCCTTTATAATTCTGGAGTAATCCTGGAAAACTGGAGGAAGCAAGGCCTGTACTCCGGCGGCTAACCATTAAAATAGAATAACACGTCGATGGAAGTCCGAGCAGCCATGTCCAATTCCTTGAAATCCCTATTGGAACACAGAGAAGCCTGTTCCTGTAAGTGGGCAAAGTCCTTGTCTAAGGCTGGCTGGCCGTGATAAGTCAATCATGAATGGTATAGACTTGCTTATGACTAACCCTAGGTAGGTTATTCAAAGTCGTGGCCTGGGAGAGGCCTAAGTTATAATTCTCCAAAACTTTCTTAAGTGATGCATGGGGTAAGGACAGCTTGGGCATCTGTTCCGGCGGTAAACAGCCTGATAAACCCAACTCCACGGGTATGTCAATTTCATCATCGGTGATTGTTTTCTCCCCAGCGACCTCACTGATGTTACATTCAACATCACAAGTATCCACCAGCATTAAGTGGGTCAGTTGATACAGTCCAGGGAAAGAATTGGTCTATCAGCATCTGTTTTTCTCTGTTGCCTCAGACGTGTTCATCCTGGAAAACATCAGTGGAGTATTACTATCCAAACTCATGACTGCCAGTTATGAGAAAATGTATCATTATCAGATTTAAGTTACTATTGTGGAGAAAGACATGTCACATAATGAACATATTCATTCGGGGATAGGTCAAAGGTGGAAAACATTATTCTTAACAAATGTTTCAACTATGGAGAAGCATAATTTAAATATGCTGACATTTTTTCCTTCTCTGAGTGGCATTTAGAAGTTGGTGTGATGAACAACAAGGAGAGTTCTATGAATATACAATTATTTCTTTAATATAATATGAGCGACATTGTGGTGTAGCTAATACCGTTATCAAGCAAGTAACTCTCCTCGTTAATTTTTATTCTGTAGGGAGATATGTCTGATACAAAGAAGTGTGTTCAAGTGATGAATGCTTTGCTAAGATATAATTGAAATAGAATTGAATATAAATTCAATAGATTAACCTGAAATTAGAATCCAATAGCTGTGTTCAAGTATGGTGGAAAATTTTGAAACAATGTTAACAATGAATAAAGCCTAACTACTACAGAAACTGTTTTATCATGTTTATAGCTAATTTTCACTGGGGTGCCGATTTCAGATGATAACATCAGTGGCATTCTACAGATGGTGACGCCTTGGGCTGCACCCCTTGTAAAGCGAAGAGATTGTGTACTGTACGTTTTGATGATTACTACAGTGAGAGGCCCCTAATGTTTCGCGTGAAAAGTTTTGTACAGCATGTGTCCCTCTTGGAGCAACACATTCTTTTCCCCTGAATTGATTCAAAACCCCTGCTAGTAATTTCGTTTGGCATGCACGTTAACTAAATTTGGCAAGGAGAATAACAATAAATACGTGGTACTTACCATAATTAGTTACAGTAACGAAATCGCTCGGTCAGAAGTGGAAATGGCACACAACACTGAGAGTGAGACCAGCGAGAGCTGACGGCTACTTCGTCATGCTTTTGTTTCATTCGTCGCTACTTCGAATGAAAGTCAACCATCATTTCAGCAAGTTTTGACGTCTCGGACACGTCAAACCTCTATTGCAGCATCCTTAGGCACGGCAGCACGTCTCAGGCAGTGTACATTTGAAATCGACCGTGCAACAAACTTTGAACGCCATCATTATGCCAGAAGTACACTTAGGACCGTAGTGATTGGCGCCATCTATTGGTGAAGCAGTAAAGATAACTGAGGAATGTTCCCCACTGCCAGATAGATTATTTGGTTTGAAAGAAAATACCCTTCCCACTCTCAGCAGCTGGCCGAGACGATTTTTCATCGGGCATGTAACTCATTTTCACTCGCCAATTACAATATGTCGACTAAAATATATTAAAAATAAAATATGTACAACTTTCCTCTTTAAATATCATTCACAAATGCCAATTGCGCAGACAGGCATGTAGCAAGCCAATTTTTTCATGTAAGCCTGATAGGTTGCAAAGCTATATATTTAGATAATATTGAGGGCTTGCCCAACCTTTTTGGCAACAATCATGTGTAAGCCCAGGCTTTTTTTTACAATGGTAGCTATGCCCCTGGCAGATCGATGCTCATGCTGTTGATCACTGGATTGTCTGGTCCAGACTCAATTATTTACAGACCGCCGCCATATAGCTGGAATATTGCTGAGTGCGGCGTAAAACTAAACTCACTCACTCATTCACAAATGATAGATATCAAAGTACCACAAGCAGAATTCATCAACAACGTTCTCAATCACGTACATTTCGCCGGCGGTGACGCCATTGTGATGAGTCAGTGGTTGTCCCCACTAACGTCAAAAACGAAGTGGGCGGGGCTTATCGGCTGGGACTGGATCAGTCTATTGCATCAAAAATTCATTTTTGAGTGTACTTTTGTTTCAATGAGTGAGTGAGTGAGTGAGTTAGTTAGTTACAGTTTTACACTGCTTTTAGCATTATTCCAGTAATATCATGGCAGAGGACACAGACCAGGGGCTTCACACATTGTACCCATGTGGGGAATTGAATCTGGGTCTTTAGCGTGATGAGCAAACACTTTAACCATTAGGCCAACACAACACATCTTGTTTCAATAAAACTGAAGTCAAATTTAAGTATTTAAAACAAAACTTTCATTTGAAGAATGTGCATCTGGTTAGGTTAGGAATTAAATTCACTTAAATAAGGGAATTACCTCTAAATAAAGCTGTAATGCACTTCTGGATCAGTTTGAATACTCACACCTCGGTCCAAATTTCCATCCAACCATAGTGTTATTGAACCAATTTAGGCAGGTCAATGTGACTAAGTCTCAATCAAGTGAGCACTTTAAGGTTTTCCACTGACAGGGGGGATTTCTTGTCCTCATCTAGTGCATCTAAGGTGGGAAATACCACCCTCATGACACAGAAAATTGTCCTAAATGAAAGCCACGAGTCCCTGATACAAATCTCACTCATCTACAATAAATTTACTTTGGTAATTCTTATCATCCCTTTTTCATAAGCATATATATTTTTATATATTTTTGCTCATCGGTAATCATATTTTAATATCTCTTCTACAAAAAGTACTGACCTTTGTGATGCCAATCTGACATTCGGTTTTTTGCAACTTCAATTCTTCCAAAATGGTTTTCACATAGCTTCTTGGATCCCCTTCTTCTAGATGTAAGGGACTTGTGCCAATCAGCAGCCCATACTTCTGTAGGAATGTCGAGACATTCATATGAACTGGATACCCCTTGCAAGAGAAACACATAAAAAGTTTAGCAAAAAGAAACATTTGGATCAAACTTTTTCCCCCCCCCATAATATGCTTTATTGGAATAATTCAATACTTTTTTCTAACTTCTTTTCGATTTGCATTTTCCCCTAAAACTTGTTTCTGATCCAGCAAGTTGTATTGTCTTCCTTCCTGGAAGTCTTCCCCAGCGATATCCAGAGTTGTCAACCCTGTTAGGTGCGGGAAACTTGATAAGTTTTGGGAGGAACCTTTAGCAAAAAGTACTCCTCGATTCCAGAAGCATGGGCAGGCCTCTTTCTCAAGTGTTAGAGGTAGTATTCTTCGAATTATTATCATTGTTGATAATACTTCAGAATTCTTACAAATATCTAATGGAAAAAGTAACTGTGCCTAACATAAAAGTTATTTTTAAAGTTATAAAAAATAATCCTAAAATATAGCTGCGAGCAGCAATGTCGAGCTCCTTGGCTTTAATAAAATCTAGCCATTTCTGTCACGTAGATGTCGAAAGTACAGTCCGTTTGGCTAAAAAAGCGGACCGATGAATTGCAATCTAACTCGACTGATTGACTGAGTTTGGTTTTACGCTGCTTTTAGCAATATTCCAGCAACATCACAGCGGGGGACACCAGAAATGGGCTTCACACAATGTACCCATGTGGGGATTCGAACCCGGGTCTTCGGCGTTACGAGCCAACGCTTTAACCACTAAGCTACCCCACCGCCCCAATCTAACTCGAAAAGTAATAAACATAAATACTCAATGAAACGCTGATCATAATCAAAACATCATACCCACTCTGTGAGGTTTTTGCAGAATTTTTGTCCTAAAAATAATAAAGTTGTTTAACAAACTATCATTAAAATATTGACACAGTTCACTGTTTGTTCCAAGGGAGGAGTGCAGAGACAGGGACAGCTAGGTGTTCAAGAAGCACTTTCACAGACAAAGTTATTTATTCCTTAACCTGTGCTGTGCTCTCTCCATCCATTCTCAAACACCTGGCTGTACCTTTCTCTGCACTCCTCCCTCGTAACAAATAGTGAATTGTGTCAATATTTTAATGATAGATTGTTAAACAACTTTTTTATTTTTAGGACAAAACTTCTGCAAAAAAACTCACAGAGTGGGTAGGATGTTTTGATTATGATCAGCGTTTCATTGAGTATTTTATGTTTATTAGTTTTCGAGTTGGATTGCAATTCATCGGTCCGCTTTTGAGTCAAACGGACTATAGTAATGGCTACAGTTAATATGGATCATATCACTGTCAGTAATGAGAAATGCTTCAGTCGTTAACTTTGAATTCTTATGGTTGAGGGTTTGATACAAAGGATTGTGTGGTATGGTTTGGATAATGGCACTTATGGCTTTGGAACAACAGTAGTTGTTGGCTTTATCAGAAAGTCGAAGAAATAAGAATAATGGTTGCATGTTCAATTGCTAATCATTTATTTGATTTAACTGAATGAATGACATGCCCACCAGTTCTGACAAGCTTATGGTGCTGGCTGAAAACATTTTAACTGGAAGTTAAAAGTTAACTGGACGTTCTGTAAAACTAGATCAGTTTATTGCAAAGCTTGAATTGCATTCCAGGATCTTGATCTAAGAATATCATTTGGTGTCTCGGGTAAAACAGGAATCTCAAGACTGAAGGACCCGTTGATCAACTTGACAAGAAAACAGAAGATTTGGTAGCCATAGCTGAAATTGGTGCAAAATTCACTGTGATTCACAATATATGACTAAAAGAGTAAGCTTATCTCAAACAACAAAACAAACGTTTCCAGTGGTGTAATACAAAAATTGCAAAGGACAGAAAGTCGAATCAGATATAGGACGCTAGTGCACGTATGATTCATTTACTGCATTCACTTTGGTGGTTCAACTGGTGTAAATTCAACGTAAAATTCTCATACCAGTTCCAGCTGAAATTCATTACCGTAACACTACAGTCCAAATGATGTTGGTCAACCGATTTCTTGAGTTAAGACTAACAAAATTAGTAACAACTACTTCTGTTTCTTTGACAAGATTTAGCTATTTCATCAGCAAAAGATACTTGAGATGCTAGAAATATTAAATCTAGTGATACATTTTGGTTCATAGTGTCCTTCCACAAAGTAATGTAAATGCCAGTGAGATGTTAAAGGAGGAAATTCTATTTGCCCGTTTGATAGCTGGTGCGAAGTCAACTGCCAATATGAACAACTGTTACTGGGAGAAGCGATGGTGTGAGATAGTCATGACATCACTTCACTGCCGAAATGCCCACCTTCTATCACATTGTCTGCTGATAGAGGTGCCTGATAAGTCGTGATCAACATTTAGCTGTTAGTAGACACTACTCTTGCGCCATTTCAGCTTATATTTCAAAGGTTGCAAAGTTGAAATGTTGACACGAGGCGATCGGGTGCTGTATTTCTATAGCCCATATTAATATCCATTACACTGTTTGTGTAATGTCACAACTGACCGTGTGAATCCACAGCAAGTAAGGTATTTCTATAGTCAGTGCAGGTATTCATTACACTGTTACTATCATGCTGTCGCAAATGAACTTCTGAACTCCAGAGCAAGCAAATATACTGGGAGTACCCATAACACCTGTAAACAGGTCACTTATAACCATAAACAAACTGCAGAAGATCCAGTTGATACCAAAAATGGATTTGCTCTATTGGCATTAGAAAGCAAGCGATTGGGGGTTGTTGGTAGATTTTACTAACGCTTCCATAAGCTATTTTAATTACCTCTGACAATCATGTAGAAGATATGTACCAAACGGTGGTACTTTTCACATCCACCATAGAACAGAAAATTATCAGCAAACGCTTGAGATACATTCTGCTAACTTTCATTGTGCTCTCTAGAGAACCGATGAAAATAGCAACTAAAGTGTGGAAAAATATTTTCACTTGTCCCTCTGTTGTCTTTGGAGATACATTACTGCAATCGGTAGATATAGACAGTAATAGCCCACTTCTACAGGTACATTTTGGTCGACATCGGACGGTTGGTTTCAGAGTTACGGTTGTTTGAAGTGTATTTGAGGGCTATAAATCATCCAAAACAGAGCCAGAACAGGTTTTTGACATGTGAGCGGACCTTCCAAATACAGCCCGGTTCGCGGGGGGTCATGTACCTTCCAAATAGTTCTGGAGAAGAAATAGTTCCCTCTTTGACAGGCTGTAGCTCCGTTGTCCCTGTTTCCACAGTCAAATCGACTAGTGTTCTGGAATCGCCACGATCTCAGCTATCCGATGAAGACAAACAACTACCCGTCAAAAACGTCAAATTTCCTTCAATCCAAAATAGCGGCCAAAAGGTGTCTGTTAGCCCCATGGTTCCTGCAGTTGAAATTGAAGTTAATCGGATTCCAGAGCTGCCCCAGAAATTTGGTAGTCTTTGGACATATAATTTCGGACATTATTGCTTTGGAAATTGAAATATTTGAATTAAATTTGAATTATCTGCCCTTTGCTCTTGGGCCTAGAGCCTCGGTGGGCATCTGGGTGATTTTTTTACAAGCGATTCTGTCCACTGGTGCTCTTTGTAGGTGTGTAACAAAATACTGCGGAATAATAAATAATAAAACCCCGAACAATAATAGGTCTCCTGCCTTGTGGCAAGGAGCCCTAATTACAAAATCGTTATTTTTCACTTTTCCGGGTTTTGACCCCGGAACTTGATAGTAAGCCCAAAATGCTTTCTAATGGTCAAGGTCACTAAGGTCACGGGGTCAAGGTCCGTCACAAGAAAATACACTTTTTCTGGCAAGCTAAGACTCCATTGTTATTGCATCTACGCTGACAGGAATTAGTGTTTCTGCTTTGCCCAGACCCGATGTATCATATGCGCAGGTCAGATTTTGTGACAAATATGTCCGCCGTCTGTCTGCATGTCCGTCCGCGAAAATACTGTCTATCCATTGTTCCTTTGCACACCACATTCCCTTGACTATACATTCCACACTATGATGCTGTAAAAATCAAGTCATTTGGATTTCAACTTTTGTTGCTATGGCAACCCTGAAAAACGAAAAAACTTCAATCCAAGATGGCGGCCAAAGGGCTACCAATATCAAATTTTACCCCACCCAAAAATGATCGGCATCTCATGACCAAGCCACATATGAAATATGGAAGTTATTGGGTTAATAGTAGTGGAGATGTATGCTGTTTTATGCTGTTTTGGGGTCAATATTGCATTTGTGGTCTTTTCAATCCAATATGGCCAACAAAGCGATGCACATTTTGAAAAGCATGTAAGAACACAAAATGTCAAGCGTCCAATGCTGATGCTTAGTGCCAAATTTCACATCTTTGTGTGCGGAACCTGAGCAGCTATGTGGTTTTAAAGTATTGTAATCAGAATCTGCTGAAATCCAAACAATTCACATTTTGACATGCACCAAAGAACAAAAACTGTTCAACACATCAAGTTACTGCAAAATACGGCGGAATAATAAATAATAAAAACCTGAACAATAACAATAGGTCTCCTGCCTTGTGTCAAGGAGCCCTAATAAAGCAAATCTCACATATTGCACATGGCACATGCACTTTGTGCACAATGAACATACTCATTTCTTGCATGCTTTTCGAACCTGAAGTTCACACACCTGGTATTGAAAAGTGAAGAATGGTGGATATTCTCTAGCCTCTGAATGATGTCGAAAACATGTTAATTTCAACCTAAACTGACTGTACGTCATACCAAGGCTTGATGAAAATCAGTGTCTCTGCACCGAGGGTATGCTGGAGAATGGAATGGCCCAGAATGAAGTGGCCAGACATTTTGGTGTCCATCCAAACACGATTTCATCTCTATGGAGACGTTTTCAACATAATGGGAACACAAGAGATCCGGCCCCGATAGCCTGCAATACTTCCAATTTTGCACCAATGGGAACACAAAAGAACACATCACATCAGCAAGACAGCCACATTCGGCTGACCCATCAAAGGAATCAATTACATCACTTCTGGTCCATATCTAGTCAACTCCAAGAAGATCAAGTGTTATCCCTGATTGGATAAAACCCGCTTCCATCTTTAGTCGTAGTCTTAGAAGCATTAGATTCAACTATGTGCATCAAAAGAGATTTTCCAGGATCACAACAATCAGCCTTAGGTCCAACTTAGTGTGGACTCAACTTTGGTGATGACCGTTTTCTTCCGTTTCCTGGCATTTCTTGTGGACATTAACTTGTGCAATCCTTGCAAGTATTGGGTCACATCTCTCGGGTATAATGTGGAAAAGGTGTTCGGCAACGCCAACTGACAAGAATGACATGATCTGTTCAATAGACATCATCTTCAAGGAGGCTCAGGATGATGCAATGGTTCTGATCTCTTGGGTCTGGAGTGAAACATGGGAGGAAGATTACACAATAGTTTTCTTGATCTATGCTGCCACTGTACTTTTGGTTATAATAATCTATGTTGGACTGATCATGGCAAGATATCGATAGCCTGCGACATCTTCGATGAAAAGCCTCTGTCTTATCAAGAAACCACTTTAGAGCTCTTAGTGGGCAGAAGCCTGTCCGGGGCCATAAGGAATGCAGTCTTCCAAGCAAGATGAAAGTTTTGTCCATGAGTTCGAATGGATGGTGTAAAAGCACTGATAAACCCACTGATAAATACCATTTTTTAGTTATTTGCTGTTTTAGGATATCCTCTCATTCAAGAATATTCCTTCCCAAGAGGTTCACATGGCATTCACTACATAAGCTTGAGGATCTGGGTCCAGTGTAAAAGGCCAAACTTTCCCCCTGGCCAGACCTTCCCCAGGGAAACTGCACTCAAAACACTGATCATTGGGATATCATGATGAAACATCAATTTGCCACATTTACTGCAGTTTTTTTGTGCCTGAATGTGAGGAAGAGATATACTTAGTGCCCTTTGATTTACCCATTGTACATAATATTTAAATTTTTAAGAAATTTAGCAGAGAAGAAGTATGCACGTGTGATCATGTGCACCACATGTATAACTATCGCCAGTGCATTAGCACTATATTGTATTATGTTAGTTAAGACGTACAGAGTTACGTCCCTTTATCCATCTGTCGAGACGTATAGAGTTACGTCCCTTAGTTCACTCTTGCTCGAGTGACCGCCTCTCTCGAGCGGTGTGCGTTGTGTACGGTTGTGAATAAAGTCGTTTGGGAAGACATTCGGTGTCCTGTGGGTGTGAGAAGTACAATACATAAAAGGTGACATTTCCACCTTAGTGGCAGCGACGACTACAACCCTTGTTTAACGAATCTAATGAACTTTAACATCATTTTTGGTGTTGTATCTCTCTCGAGGTCAAACAGGTCAGATCACCATATTGAATCTGGATAACACCGTTTCACTCCAATTCAAACAAACATGACTAACAGCGTGCCCCCAAACAGTGGTCACTCAGTAGGACAGAATCAATAAAATCCTTCGAAAACTGGCGACAAAATTTATTATACACCTTATCTTTGGACACCAAATTTGCTCCTTACCTCGCCAAGGTGTGACATGGGAAACTCATCAACACGTGCCTTCTTCCTACCCAAATTAAAGATTCGGATCTTGGGATCTGGGACACCATGGCAAAACCATGACTTAGGATATGGCTTGTTTTTACAGTAGCGGTAGCAACGGGCTGGTCGTCGCCCCATTTTTAATCTTTGTTGACGACAATGATGATGTCGAAGAGGCTACTAGACCAGTTAGAGTTAATGCTTGGACAAATTGCAAACTTCTGTCCCATCACTTCTCGCAACACCAAGGCTCCAGATAACTTTTGGGGGTGTGGGTGTACTTACACCTCATATTGCAAGTTGAGGTGTACTGAGAATTTTGAAGGAGTACTGACATGTTTTTGTGTGAACGAGTTTGTGATGTGGATTGTTATTTATAATATTAAACAACTTTTTAAACTTTATATATTACGAAGAAATAAAGAGAATTAATATTGGTTTGTTGTTTATTTCACAAAGTTTTCACTTACAAGAATACATAATCACTCAGTCTATACTGTATATACTAGTGTGAAGTTAAGAATAAAGACAGTTAGTAGTGAGTAATAAAGTCCATGCAAATATCAGGCATGATGATACAGAGCAGTCTCTACATGACCAAGTCATTTAAGACAGACAGTTAAGACTTCTTTTTTTTTTCTTATTCAGTCAAATGTTACAGAAAACACATTTCACGAGTTACAGTATACATTTTCCAGATTCAAACATTTTTTGAAATTTATGGTGGAAGCCTGTATTCTGCGGTTTTCTTTTCTTTTTTATCTCGCGTTACATACACAACATATGTAAAAATTTATTTTATAAAGATGGGAAAGAAAGGAGAGGTGAGGAAAGAGAGATAAGAAAAGATGAAAGAGTGCAGAGTGTGGCCTAGAAAAACTCACTATGTCAATTTGTTGGTTTAATCATTTTCAAAGAGACATAACCATTTTCTTTTGAAATCTGAGTGATCGTCACCAAGGTATATTTTTCCCAATGGTAGTTATGTTTTATAAAATAAAAAAGTTGATCGAAATTTAATTCCACTGAGGTATATCTTGTTTTATTGATATATTGCTTGATAATGATAAAAATGTGGTTCACTAATACACTTGCCTCAGGTTCCCCCAGTAAAAACTTTGAGCTATCAATATTGAGGCGAGTGCCAGTCACCAGTTTGCAAACTGAGAGATTAGATGTTTAGTTTTCTCACATAAAAAGAATAAGTGCTCGAGTGTTTCTATTTCTCTGCCACATAAAGTACAAAGGTCATCCTGATTAATACCTATTTCACAAAGAAATGACTTTATTGAGACTATTCTGTGCATTATTTTAAATTGAAAATTCCTAGCTTTATTCTCTATGGTAACAGCGTTAATCATTGTAAAACAGTCAGCAAGATAAGTATCAGATAAAACAGTATCAAGCTTAGATTCCCACTTGAGTTGAAGATTATCCAATGCAGCTGAGTTAAATATTTGTTTTAGAATAGTACAGTCAGTATCGGCTAAATCATCATAATGAGGCGTTGCTTTAGTAAGATTAAGGTATTGTTTAGGTATGTACTTCAAAAATCTTAAATATAGGAGATATGTTTCATGAAGATTAAATTCTTCTTTTAGTATTAGAAAAGGTTTCACTTCACCAGTGTTATAATATCTAGCATATTTTTCATTCATTTTTTTATACCATGAAACGAACAGACGTTTATCAGTATATGGTACAAAATTCAAAATTGGTAGACATATATATATATAAAGTCACTAATGCATTCAGTATGTGTTTTATTGATAAAAGTGTAGCATACTACAACATCTTTCCAAAACAGATTTTTAATATATTTGGAGTAGGATAAAAGTTTTTCTCCTTGAAAGTTAAAGAGATCAATGTCCCTAAAAGGCGATAGTGTTTGAAATACTAGGTGAGGTGAGGTGAAAATGGGTTTAACGTCGTGCTTGAGAATATTTCGCTCATATGACGACGTGCATGCGTGTGTATGTGTATGTGCGGCTGCTTGTACCCCACTCAGACACAGTATACTGACTCCGAGCCGACCAGTCCTTGTTGTACCCATTAGTGCCAAGCGCCAGGCAGGGACCAACAAGTTCCATATTTTAACATCTTTTGGTATGACGCGGTCGGGGATTGAACCCGCGACCTTCCGCTCTCCGGGAGGACGCTCTAACCACTACACCACGGAGGTGGCCGTTTGAAATACTAAGTGCTGCCATAATCCCTTTGCTTTGAATAGTCTGCTGATCCATTTAATCTTCATACAGTTGCAAAAAGATATGATATCTATCATTTTCAAACCCCCCTTTTCATAGTCATTTATTAACATATTTCTTTTAATTTTATCATGTTTGCTGCCCCAGATAAACCTGAAAAGGATAGTATTCAAACGTATAAAGAGGTGCCATGAAAAGGTGTGTAAAAAGGGGGATAATCTGCAATTTGATAATCATAATTCTGCCTCTCAAAGTTAAAGATCTGTTTGACCATGAAAATATTATGTTTCGGATTTTTGAAAATTGTTGTTCAAAGTTAAGTGAAATCATTTCATGTAAGTTAGTTGAAAAAGTAATACCCAGAATTTTGAATGGTTCTTTCGACCAACAAAGAGGTATATGTGGACAGAGTTGCTCATTAGAATTTCACTTGGAACCAAACCATATTGCTATGGTTTTATCACAGTTGAGGTTTAAACCAGACACAGTAGCAAATTTTTTAATAACATAGCTAAGTTTAGATAATCCCTTTTCAGATCCTTCAAGTGTAAAATTGGTATCAACTGCGTACTGAAAGATGAGGTATTCCATACCCTTTATCTTAACTCCTTTTATGTTCTTATTTGTTCTAATTGCAATAGCTAGTAATTTGACACAAGCAACAAAGATGTACGGGGCGACTGGGTCACCTTGATGACAACCACACCCTAAAGTGAAAAAGTCTGATAATGTACCAGAATTGATAATAGAGCTACAGCTATTCCTTTGAAAAAGTTTAACCCAATTTCTAAGTACAGGGCCAAAGTTAAAGGCTTCCAACGTTTTGTCAATGAAGTCCCACAGAAATTATTGAGAATTTAAAGATTGTATTTATTTTATATTTTTTTTCACTCATTACGCACGTATTAAATGTGAATATTAGCAGAACATAACTCCTGATTCACAGACAGGTGAACAGTTAGTATTTTGTCAAGTCACCATGGGCAGCAATGCAGGGTTCAATGCGGCGGGGCATACTACTGATCAAAGAAGTTAGAAAGTCGTGGTCCATGCTGTCCCAATATCGGACCACCTCTTCTTTCATTTCAGCAATATTTGTCAGATTTTTCTTATTGGCACTTTCCTTCATAAGTCCCCAAATATTTTTTACTGGATTTAGGTCAGGGCTATAGCTTGGCCAATCTAATAATGTCATATTTTGGGTCCAAAACCAGGCCTGTGAATGCTTTGACAATGTTTTGGGTCGTTGTCCTGCTGGAAAATCCCAAAATTTCCATAGAACACGTGAGCAGATGGAAGAAAATGTCCCTCAAGAATATCTGTGTACCGCTCACTGTTCATATTCCCTTCAAATACACAGAGGGGCGTTGCCCCTAACACAGATGGCGTTGCCCCTAACACAGATATGCCACCCCTCACGTTAAATTTCGGACAGTCCTTTGGGCGCTGAAACAAAGGTTTTTCAGTTTCTTTGGTCCAAAATTTCAGTGTATTAGGAAACAGCCACACAGAACTTTCATCTGAGAAAATCACATTGTCCCAGTTAAAATTTCTATGCTGTAAACACCAGTTCAACCTTCGCTCTTTTTGTTCAGGTTTCATGATCGGTGATGGAATTCCTCGACTTTTCTGCCAACCCATTGCATGCAGCTCAGTTCTAATTGTCTCCTTACAGACAGCCACAGTTCCTCTATCAATCATATCTAGCCTTAAGTTTTCTAAACTCCTTCGTTTGTTTTTAGAAGAATACCAAGCCGCCTCCTGTCACCCACAGTCAATTTTCTGGGCCTACCTACGCTTCCCTGGTGCTCAATGCCATATCCATTTGCAATATTTTTCAAAACACAATAAACAGTGGACAAAAGGATGCCTGTTCAACTTGAAATCACTTCAGCTGATCTGATGTCCTTGTTATAATACTCTAAAATCAACTTCCTCTTCTCTAAATCATCCATACTGAGGATCACTGAAAATGTCGTCTGCTAGCAAGTAAACAAAGGGGGATAACTCTTCACAAACTAATGAAAAAGGATTAACGGTCTCTCTTGAATGAAACCAAGCACTTGATAGCTGGTCAAGGTTGTTTATACTAGAAATCCAATGAAACATATTCCTAAAATTCTCAATAATTTCTGGTCATACTATACTTCATGTTCTTCACAATAATGCATTAGATCATACAGTATTCTAGTATTTTCCCCAATAAATCTATTTTGTTAAAAACCTGTTTGCTTTTCACTTATTATATCAGGAAGGACTTCTTTAAGTAGTGAAGCAATTGCAGCGGACAAAACTTAATAGTCTACATTTAAAAGACTAATTGGTTGCCAATTTTTCAAGTAGCATCTGTCGCGAGTCTTTTGGTATACATGTAATTTTACCTTGTCTTTGGAAATGCGACAAAATTCCCAGATCAGCCGCCTGCGGGAAACCATCGACCGAGTCCTCTACCAGGACACCACGTTGGCGGACAGGATCCGAATTTTGTTCCGAGAGCAAGGGATCACCATAGCCAGCGTTCTGACGGCATTGGGCTTCATCACATCGACCCTGGTCGTATCGTTGACAGGGGGTGGAGGGGGTACACCCACACCCTCAACCCCACCAAGTGGTGACGTCAGAGACTGGTCGAGAAGACACCTGAAATCTCTCGGGGAGGCCCTGGCTAAACTCGTGGGTAAGGCCGCCGAAGTCCTGCCCGGCATCCTGGGTAGCATTGTCTCGTGGTTACTTAACACTCTCTCGAAAACTGTCACGTGGCTCGGCCAAAACCTGTGGGCGTTCATCGTCGCCGTGGCCGGGATGGTGTACGTAGCCGCTAAGGAATTTTTAAGCAGATGAGACCCAAGCCGACCGCGATCCCCCGGACCACCAGAGCTATTTTACGATCTCGGTGTTCCTTGTTTTCAGCCACCTTGTTTCACCGGTCGTGGGAGGTGGGACGTGACTCAAGTTGATGCCCGACTTCTGGTCGGCCGTGGCTATGACTATTTCGTTGTTGTAGCCCACCACTTTGTTGACTCTCAGTTGCATGTCGCTCGGAGCCATGTACAATCCCACTCCGAACATGTAGTCGACTTTAGACCGGGCATATTCCAATACGTCTTGGTAGCGTCAGGTGGCACTCGGCAAATCGACCGGGGCGGCGATGGCATCCTCGACGTTGGCCACGAACTGTTTCTGCGCGTCGCAAGCAGTCCCTTTACCCACGATGCTGGAACGTGTTTGCGCCTGCACACCCACCATCGCCCACACATATGTTCGAATTGAGTCGTTCAAGCGTTCGGTGCTGGCACGACTGAACCCTCTCGACGTGTCCAGCATGAACTTTTTCCAATCGTCCACAGAGTCTTTGGGTTGCTCCACGTTTTGGACGGTGAAAGCAACACCACCTTTAAAGTTCATACAATCATCTCGCCATTCATTACTCAGCAAAGTCCTGACGTAGTAAATCTCGTTTCAGTAAATCATCACTGACTTCTTTCACGGATTGCACGCCATCATATGGAAGACCCAACCCATGGTTCGGGCCTGGCAAACGCCAATCCGTCTTCGGGTCTATTTCGAATTTGTTGCAAACGCGTTCATAGGCCTGTTGATCATACGGGTTGTTTACTGCGTCCCACGCCTTGTCCTGTGGGAGCGGGGCGCTGATCTCCTAGATGATACGCCTGCCCTGGTAGTACATGTGTAACATGAACACAGATCTACTCAACGCATCACACCGAGTGTCGGTCAACGTCAAGCCGCACCCAGTCGTCACACACCAGACGGCGAAGTTGAGTTGATTCTGCCAGAACTGCATAGGGTTGTTGAACCAAGCGTGGACTGCCTTGACGTTCGTCACCGAAAGCCTATATATTTCGAACACATCGATGAACTGGGCTCCGAAATGCAACCCAGCCACGTCGACTATGATCTTCATGTGCGTTAAATCGGATGCACTTACGTTGCCCGCTCTTGGGGTAGAATATTATATAATGTATGATAAACTTCTCGATATGTAAATGACGCTCCCGGGAATAACGAGCGATGAGGCCCTTCAGCTGCTGCACGCGATCGATAACACGTCAAGTCAACTCGAAGTTGCACTCTGCGATATCACCTACCTACCACGATGGACTAACATCGACGACAGCAACAACAAGCTGTTCGTCAGTGTCGTCCGCAACCACATAACCAACGGCTACTACAGTGTGTGCTCGCTAAGCGACGAAGTCTTCAAGCCCGTGGGAGCCGAGCTCAAGATGAACGACCCAAACGGCACAGTGGTGTTAACCAACAACGGAATAAACACCATGAGGCTCGGCCAACCATTGGCGAGGATACTCGGGCTGCCGCCGGACGAGATAAAACCCACAACCACCGTCAAGGGTACGAAGTTACCAGACCTAGTCCCATACCGCGAGCTGTGCATTCATCTCGATCAGCTGAGCACGACGGACAACATTCAAGCCGAAGGCCCTTCCATGCTGCTGAGAGCCGTACTGGTGAAAACAGAGAAGTACAACAACGGCAGAACAGAGTCGTTTTCGTCGCGGCAGTACAAGAGGTTAACGCGGGGTACCATCCCGGAGTTGGCAATATCAATTTTAGATATAGAACATAATCCTGTGAATATAGGATACCTCAGCGTGACGCTGCACATACGATAATGACTAGCGCTCAAGGACCCGGAACGGCTATGAGGTTGAAAAAATGCGTCAATGTAGGGATCTCTGACCTCGGGGACACGCGGATTCGACAACCCCGGTGTAGAGGGTAAACTATACGCCTTGCAGCTTAAAAACAGCATTTACAAACGCGTTGAAGTCCCCTCCAGCGGTAGTTACCTACAGTTTAAAGGTCACATAAGGAAGACACCTAGGACAACGGTATGCGGCCGGGTACCCTAGGGGTAAAATACATAAATCACTAACTGGCATCGTTATAAATGAAACCCGTCATTAAAACTACTCATTTCGACCTTTAATTGACTTAAATCGACCTTTTTGACAACAGTGCACAATTCTCACCCATGAGCGAAATTTCAACCAATCAGGCGGTAGCGACTCTGTGGCGTCATATGAGGAATAGCTTTGAGGGCGATGCAGAATTCATCTACATTTTAGGGGTAAAATTATCTTGTTTACAGGCTTGTATAAACCTGAAATCGTGACAATTGTTGTGGAAAATGAAAGCTATATGTTCTCACAATCTACTGGCATTTAATTTTGTCTCCTGCTTTGCCTAGTTTCGAGTTACAACTTGTTTTCATAGGCGCTTCTGTCACAATTGATTGG
Organism: Haliotis rubra; assembly: GCF_003918875.1. NCBI lineage: Eukaryota > Metazoa > Mollusca > Gastropoda > Lepetellida > Haliotidae > Haliotis > Haliotis rubra. Next base: position 411,983 of record NW_025766570.1, on the reverse strand, counting down.
TGTCGTTAGGCCCTATTTGTATAATGACTGATCCAAATTGATCCCATTTCTGTGTTTTTTTACCTCGATATTTAATCATGTCATGTAAAATCTGTTTGTATTCTCAAAACAGTGTCGGCCCATAAGTTTTCACATGCAATACAGCAATTAATACTCCCTTGTTGTAACCCGTGTTAGGTGGTATAAACCTACACATGTTATTTGTCATCATTCACTTGATGGTCAGTTAATGAATTTATAACAGGTATAATTAGTGGTAACACACTTAGATTACCGACAAAGGTTCCCATTTGGCATTTCTTGTGTCTGGAGTAAATATTCAACATTATAAACATCGATCAAAGGATTAACCGATAACACGCTGATTGATTAATTACTTTTATCTTACACAGCGGAATTGTCAAAGGTAGTGTTTATGTATGTAGATTTACTAATCTATACTGAATACACTCTGCCGTGTCGGTGTCTGCGTAAAAACAACGTCCTTCTTTCAAAGGATTAACCGGCAATACATTGATTGATTGCCCATTATTGGCTAACTAAATTACTGTTTTTAATGAAAGGCGGACATTATGCAATTAGTTGCCAGGTGTGCTATCTTGGGTGACCAATGAGACTATACACCAATACCTGAAAAGATTTATCACTTTTTAGGTATATTAAACTGTTAAAAGACACATCATTTGGAACAGTTTTGTGGATATTGATGGATACATTCCTCAAACAAGGTAATGGCCTGATATTGTTCCTATAACTTTAATCTGTTTTAATTTTAATATTTGCATTTTGTTTTTTATTCATTTGTCGTAGCATTCAACAGAATCATTGTTTTCACCGTGAAGTGTAATGAGACAGACAACATACACTAGGGTGTGTATTGCGAATTATGATTCACATTGGCAAACTATAAAATGTCTAGATATTACAGTTCTGTTATAAATTCACTATAAGTATCAGCAGATCGTCAGCTTTTTATTTAGTTTCAAAATGCATAAAAGTATGATAATAAACTAATTAGGATTATAAGACCAAATATAAAGACGCACATTGACTAGTATCTACATACTGGTGAGTGGATATTAACCATGTGAATGTAGCAAGAAATTTATCGCGCAGTATTGTGACTTCGACCCCCACCTCGCTTCCGTGGAAGAAATCGTTATGTTATAAGTTGTGTCATGCAAAATCCACTTGGTTATGATTCCAATACATATTTAACTACGAGTAGAAAGTAGTTTTGATTTTCTAACTTGATGAAAACAAACTATAATCTCATTAATTCCAACAGACTTTCCGATTTTCAAAAATGGCGACGCCCTGTCGGGAACATCCGCCAGTCTGTGGATAAATGCTGTTTAGGTTTGTTTACACCGAGTTACAAAATCAAAACTACTTTCTACTGGTAGTAAAATAAGTATTTTATTGATGGCCAATAGAATTTTGCATGACATAGCGTATAACATAACAATTTCTCTCCTGGCAGCGAGGTGGGTGTCAATATAATACTACTTACAATATTATTGTTACTTCGACCACAACCTCACTTCCGAGGAAGAAATCGTTATGTTACAAGTTGTGTTAAGGAAAATCTTTATGGTCATCAATCATATACATATTTTACTATAACTAGTAAGTAGTTTTGATTCTTTAACTTCCGTGAAGCGATCTGAACACAAGTAAGATATCGTTTCAGGCTTCCACAACGCTAAACCGCTCTCACAAACATAACCCATTTAGCTTACGAACTGCGGGACCGTTCCTGTGGAAATCTGTGCATGGTGACACCATCACCCGACCCTAGGAGCAATTGGCGACAAAGCAGCGATTCGGCATGTCGTCGTTCATGTCGAGAAATCATGAAAATGATGAGCGTGCTACACACTTTCTATACAAGTAACTGAAAATCGTTCCTCATATGACGTCACTGCAGTGCTCTGGCGACAGAGTTACGTAACCTGTCTGTGGTTTCGTTGGCGGGCGAGAGGGAAGCAGGCCACTTTTTGGCCACTTTTAATCGCTCGGTATTAATTAACCACAAGTTTTTAAAGAATAAATTTGGTGTTCCGCATAAGACTAACCACAAATCTTTCATATGTAATGGTTAAAAGAGTAACAAAAAACAAAGTTTCGTGGTTCTTTAAGGAGCCCAAATGGTTGATAAACATGACCTTCATCGCACCTTACATCTTCTTTAAAGAAAGTGGTTACGTCTCTGAAATTAAGAACAACGGTTTACTTCTCACGTCTTTCATTCCAGATTACGATGTACAAGTTATACGAATACCGGGTAGCTGGGGCATCATGCTATCTCCAAACAGTGGGTCTTCACATTTAGAGTTACATTTACCCGGGTTCCAAAAGGATTTTACATTTCCCATAGAAGACGCCACACTCATCTTAGACGTCTATCTCGGAACTCCCGGTGATTTCCCACTTTTATCTGGTGTTATAATAGGTTGGGATGACATACACAAATACCAACTTTGTCGTATTATCATACGAATAGGATCGACACCCTTACTAAGCCTTGCGGGGGTCCGTGTAGATTTTAATCCCCATAATCCAATTCTAGCTGTTCACCTGGCCAGTAATATAAACCTTATAAGTATGAAATACGTTGATCGAGTTTTAACAGAAACCCAATTAAAATATATCTTGTAATATATATTATACACTCAGAATGGGGTTGTACCCAGTCGTGGAAGAAGTAGCAAAGACACTAGAAACCGTAGACGGGTTTCGGTTGAAACAGTTATATGACATAAAGCGCCAGCTAGAACAAGACCGCGATGCGCGTAGAGCATTGTATAAAAAAATATCACAGGGTTAAAAGTCAATTCGTGACGGGCGTCGACACTGCCCTGGTAGCAACCGGTATGGGGTTAGGGGCGGCGGGTGCCGGGTTGTTGACCACCATCGTGGCGGCGCCTGCGGTGCTGTGTATTGAAATAACGGCAGGAGTGGTAGGGTTAGCGGGATTGACGCTTAAGTACGTATCTCGCAGACTGCAACGTAAAGCGTTGAAACACGATGAAATTAGAGTTCTAGCCGAAGCGAAGTTGAACACAATAGCCGATCATATTTCCACCGCACTCTTGGACAGTAAAATCTCAGAGGATGAGTTTCGTTTGGTGATGTCGGAAATTACCAAATACCACAAAATGAAATGAGAGATTCGAACCAAGACTCGGAAGACCGCTGGCATCAGTGAAGATGAGAAAAAAAGGCTCATAGAACAAGGCTGACAACAAGTCCGACAAGCCTTCCTTACGAAAACCAAACAATTCATAGGAGATTCATGATAAACTGTTGTGCAGATATCATCATAACCGAGTAACCAGGAGTCATACCCCACGACACGATGGTGTCACGTGACCAGTAAATTTGGGGTTCAAACGAAAAGTGGTCAGTGAAATGATGGGTAGGAGAAAGGGTCTGACAAAGGCTTTACTGGATAAAAAGAAGCTTATGCTGGACGTGGTCTAGAACCGCTATTGCATATACTACTTCCTCAGTATGGATGATTTAGAGAAGAGGAAGTTGATTTTAGAGTATTATAACAAGGACATCAGATCAGCTGAAGTGATTTCAAGTAGAACAGGCATCCCTTTGTCCACTGTTTATCGTGTTTTGAAAAATATTGCAAATGGATATGGCATTGAGCACCAGGGAAGCGCAGGTAGGCCCAGAAAATTGACTGTGGGTGACAGGAGGCGGCTTGGTATTCTTGTTTCTAAAAACAAACGAAGGAGTTTAGAAAACTTAAGGCTGGATATGATTGATAGAGGAACTGTGGCTGTCTGTAAGGAGACAATTAGAACTGAGCTACATGCAATGGGTTGGCAGAAAAGTCGAGGAATTCCATCACCGATCATGAAACCTGAACAAAAGGAGCGAAGGTTGAACTGGTGTTTACAGCATAGAAATTTTAACTGGAACAATGTGATTTTCTCAGATGAAAGTTATGTGTGGCTGTTTCCTAATACACTGAAATTCTGGACCAAACAAACTGAAAAACCTTTGTATCAGCGCCCAAAGGACAGTCCGAAATTTAACGTGAGGGGTGGCATATCTGTGTTAGGGGCAACTCCCCTCTGTGTATTTGAAGGGAATATGAACAGTGAGCGGTACACAGATATTCTTGAGGGACATTTTCTTCCATCTGCTCACGTGTTCTATGGAAATTTTGGGATTTTCCAGCAGGACAACGACCCAAAACATCGTTCAAAGCATTCATTCACAGGCCTGGTTTTGGACCCAAAATATGACATTATTAGATTGGCCAAACTATAGCCCTGACCTAAATCCAATAGAAAATGTTTGGGGACTTATAACACTTGACTTCACTAGATTGTTTCAATTCTCAGTGAATGCACACATTATTCCTTCGGTCTGGAAAACATCAGAAATTGTACCAGTTCCTAAAAAGACACAACCTAAAGAACTCAACGACTACAGGCCAGTTGCTGTCACATCTATAGCAATGAAGTCGCTGGAACGCATCTTGTTGAGACATCTCCGTCAGGAAGTTGCCGACATACTGGACCCGCTTCAGTTCGCCTACAGGTCAAGGAGAGGAGTTGTTGATGCCACACTGTCACTCCTGAATAATGTCTATAAACATCTAGAGACACCTAAGTCATACATCAGGATCCTCTTCGTTGACTTTTCATCTGCATTCAACACTATCCAGCCACATATCATGATACCGAACCTGTTAGACATGGGCGTTAACTCATACCTCATCAAGTGGATCGAAAACTTTCTTGTGGACAGACAGCACTACGTGAAAGTTAACGGGGCTGTATCGAGCAAACGGACCACCAACACTGGTGCACCACAAGGCTGTGTAATATCTCCTGTTCTTTTCACCCTCTACACTAATGATTGTGCAAGCTCGAATTCAACCTGTTCAACTGTAAAGTTTGCAGATGATGCAGCAATTGTCGGCAAACTGAACGACACTGATTCTGAAGAACAGTATAAAGAGGACATTAATCATTTTACGACTTGGTGTGCAGAAAACCACTTACTCTTAAATGTCACAAAAACAAAGGAACTTATAACTGACTTTCGGAGTAAACCCACAGTGAATGTGTTGAGACAGTGTCGGACTATAAGTATCTGGGAACCTTCATTGACTCTAAGCTGAACTGGAACTCTAACACTGAAGCCCTATACAAAAAGTTTCAACAACGTCTTCATCTCATGCGTAAACTGAGATCTTTTAATGTTAACCCATCTGTGATGTCATCTTTTTATGTAGCATTTATTCAGAGTATTTTAACATTTTCCTTCCATTGTTGGTACGGGTCTCTCTCAGTTCATCTCAAATCTAAAATAGACAAAATTGTTAACACTGCAAGTAAAATCGCTGGAGTCAGATTTGAATGTTTATCATCAATATATGAGCGGCAAATCGTGAATCAAGCTGTCAAAATCATATCTGACCGTACTCACTACGGAATACAACCTTCTCCCTTCATGCTGCCGATACAAAGTTCCAATTGTGAAAACTATGAGGGCCCGTACATCCTTTATTCCAAGTACCATATCTCTCTTAAACAAATGTGAAGATGCCTAAATCAAAGAATTTATGTAAATATGTTTGGTATCTCTCTATTGTGTTAGTAGCTCTGCTGAGGTAACACAAATTCCTGAAAAGGCATAAAAGTATTATTCTATTCTATTCTATTCTTCTATAAAGGAAAGTGTCAATAATAAAAATCTGACAAATATTGCTGAAATCAAAGAAGAGGTGGTCCGATATTGGGACAGCATGGACCACGACTTTCTAACTTCTTTGATCAGTAGCATTGAAGCCTGCATTGCTGCCCATGGTGACTTGACAAAATAGGAACAATTACATGTATTGTTAGTAATTATTAGTAAACTTACCTCTGGATTATGGTTGCCTTATTCCTGTGGATTCCACAGACACATACAGAATGGAAATGAAATTTTTTAACTAAGTCATAGCTATCCCTAGTGGTATGCTTAAAAGAGTTATGCAGTTATCTCCCTTAGCTGTGATGTCCCAACGTAGTTGTTGAAAACCTCTCATGATTTTTCTGAAGAAAACTGACATCTTCTGTATCTCCTTGTGGGGAGGTAGGGTGGGCACTAGATCCCATAATCCAAAGGTAAGTTTACTAACAATTACTAACAATACATGTAATTGTTCCTAATTATAGGCGTAAACATTCCCTCTGGATAATGGTTGCCAGAATCACACATAGGAAGGAGGGTTTATGCAGATGATGAATATAGCACTACCACTAATTATCCCATTATAGTCTATGACATAACAATTAGGATAACTATGATTTAAGTGATGAAATGTAATATATATGGATTACCTATATTCCAGTATTCAATTACCTAAAGGGAAGGATCATACTCGCGAGGGAGAAATATTTGGTGTTTGGAGAAGTTTGGTCCAAGACGTCATATCCGGTTCTGTAATAGTTTATTTGACTGATTATCATTTTAACCGGTTTCTGTGACGTCACTTCCTGTTTGATGACATCACTTCCTGTTTGATGACGTCACTTCCGGTTCATGACGTCACTTTCTGTAAGTGATTTCAAGTCTTCTCGTGGATTATTTAACTGGAGTAATAAACTGCAGCGGATATAATAATTCCACTTACTGGTGATAAATATTAGTAGATTAAGGTCCTTCAAAGATCCTCATCCTTCCGTTTACTGTTAACCTGTTTCCTCCCTCACAGTCCAAAATAGTGAACCACTACTCAGTTTGGATATATCTGCACATCCCCCAAAAAAAGAAAGAAAGGGGAAACAGGTGGAGGAGAGGCGCTGCACTGCCAATAGAGGTTCCATTGTCTGTAGGCTCTCTAAGGATGGAGTGATGTTTCACAAAAGCAAAGTGGTGTAGGGATTAGATATTTTCCACCGGCATCCAGCAACAATCTGATCTATTGAAATGGACCCCCATGCTGGAAGTGACGAGATCCAGGCCCTGATCTCATGCAGGGAAAACTATTGTTCACTAAGTTGGGGTCACAGTCCTGGTAAACAAAAGTGATTGTCTTCCTAAGCCAAGACGATATAATCAAGATCTCCAAATCAACAGGGGCGGTGGGGTAGCCTAATGGTTAAAGCGTTGGCTCGTCACGCCGATGACCCGGGTTCGAATCCCCGCATGGGCACAATGTGTGAAGCCCATTTCTGGTGTCCCCAGCCGTGATGTTGCTTGAATATTGCTAAAAGCGGCGTAAAAACCAAACTCAGTCAGTCAGTCCAAATCAACAATTGTCTTGCATGAGATAAAAAGACAGCAGCAACTACGTCTGATGTTGAGAGTATGCTGGATATACCATCTCAGAGCTCGAATAGGTCATAGGAGTCTAGTTCTCCCTGATCTAGAGGCAGAGGTAGGGAATACTTGTATCTGGTATACTCTGTGGTCAAGAGACTGCTAGCAGAAGCCTGATTCTTGGCAAGAAAAAGCTGGTAAAGTTTTACATGACAGCCATCTATATCCTGTAAAGGTAATTGACTAAAGCCTATGGCCAAAAATTCTGATATTCTGGAACTGGAAGCTGTAGCAATGACAAGTAGAAAACCCGCCTTTTAAGGAGAAGAAATGTCAATGAAATTTCCTGCATAGGTTTGGAGAGAGTTCTGGAGAGACGGGAATGATCTAATCGGCTTGTAGAGCAAGCTGTTAGAACCACTGCTAGTCCATGTATATCTCAAACAGAAGCGATTGCTGATCTGTAGCCCACCATAGTACTGTGTTTCAGTGTCTTAACGTCACTAAGATAAAGTAGAAATCTGCTAAGAAATCGTTGAGATAGCCCTGAATCTGAATTCCCCTCAACATAAAAAATGGAGGATCGATATCATAACAATGAAAAATATCCAGAGATTGTTGAAACAATTTCCTCACTGGATTCTTATCTCCAGTCAAGAGGTGAGATGGTTCTATAGCTGCCGAATGGTCTATCACAATCACTTGAGTGTGATTGGCATCGGAAAACTGCCTGAAAAACGACGTCCAAAGAGGAGTGGGCTGACAGGAACACCATGGTATCTTGATTAATTGCAATATAATCCTCAAAACCTGGGTGAGGAAGCTACCCGATTTCCAAGACAAGGCAACCGCCGTATGAAAAGATATCGATCTAGTATGCATGGTCTAAAACCTAAAAACTCTCTAGGACTAGGAGTAACGTGATTTGTGAATGAAAGCTTGGGATAATTTAGAGCACAGGTGTGAGAAATCCCTATCAATTTTAAGCTCTGGCGAGGAAAAAACAACCCCATCCTATCAAGGTTGACATGGGCTTATCTATTCATACCCCTAGCCGAGGATGCTAAGCCTTCGTATTTGCAATATTGGGACTGAATTGTCCAGCCACGTTGTGCAGTGAACGCAGACACGAAATCACGGAATAATTTTCCACATGGTGCATAAAATTCTTACAGCGCATCTCCAATGGCGCGTCATATTTCTAAATAAACGTACCTTTATGGAAAAAAAATATATCACTAATCAATGCGCCGTTGATTAAACCCATGATGAAACTCATGTCCGCCCGTAACACTCTACAACCTAACAACACGATGTTTATGGCGCCCATTTACAATGTATAAGCTCTCGGCCAATCAGCTTAATTCAGTCCGCAGTAAATACTATTTATCAGCCAATGAAATAATTCGTTATATTTTAGCTTACACAAGGTCTAAGCTGGTTCCAAAGCTGGTTCCCGGCTCCCTTTGCGCTCGCAAACTTACGCCACATTGCATGTATTGCGATAAGTGAGATGGGGCCCAGCTTAAAACATGGTCGCAAAGCATGGTAGAAGTAGGTAGACCAAACGGAAGATGCCATTAGCGTGTTTAGGGAGATGAGGATGATGAAAAAGTAAACGAATGACAGAATACACCTTCCAAGATCCGTCAGAATGCAGAGGGATAATAGGCACTTGTTAGAACAATAAATGTGCCCTATAACACGCCTTTTCCATGTACAAGGCACATGCTCAAGGTGTTGACATGTTACCTATTATTACCCCTAAAAACCCATGCTGCCAAGAGGTGCTAGAAAGTTGAATAGCCAAATGATTTATCCCACCAGGTACCCATTTACCCTGCTGGGTTATATAGAGGCAATTTGAATAAACTCACTTGCCTGTATTCAGTGACTGGATATCAGTCTTGTTTCCAACCTAACGGTATATTGCCTGTGCCTCCCATGGAGCGCTCAGGTGACAGTGCATTCTGGCAAGAAAACGCACGTGTCATCCCCGTTATCAGATTCGTTCACCTGGCCGTCACCTGGTCCGACTCATGTGCTACCTGAACTGCCATCGCCTCGTGGGACAGCGGATTGATTTGAACTGTGGCCTCGAATATAGCCGTGGTGTTTCTAATTCAGTAAAAGTAATAATAATAATACTGAAAAGTTATATATCGCGAAATCCAACCACAAGGTGGATGCTCAAGCGCTACAAAGTGAGGTTTGAGTTAATAGTACAGTGAAAGAGATGCGTTGAAAGATGTGATCTGAACGCAATAAAACATGGAAACAGTTTATAGCGAGGAACAGTCTATTCCACAGTGATGGCACGCAACCACTGAAAGAACACTCTCAATAAGAGGCTAAGACAGTCTGTAAGAAGGCAGTGTTCACGAACGGTGTTTCAAAGTAACAGGACTTTCGGTCCTGTAAGTTTCAGATGTCTGCCTGACCCATTGAAAATTCACAGGACCCATAGAATAAAATTAAACACACATTTCAGATTTAATATTTCTTATATTGGCATTGAAATTATTAACAACATAAGATTTATAAACAGCAAACAAGTGTCACATGTCACATATAACAACTTCAGTCAAAGTCATTGTGAAATATACAGTCAGAAACTGGGGCCGGCGGGTTGTAGATTTCTATTGGACCGTTGGCGAATCTGCCGGATTTGTCAGAGGGTCAGACGCTATTCGTGAACACTGAGAAGGAGTATTCAATAATAATTGCTTCCAGAACGAGTTGTTTGGGTGGTTGAAGGGGGTTAGCAATTCACTTGTATGATAAGATATTTTGGTGCCATGTCATTTAGACTCTTGTATGTGATACAGAGTCATTAAACAACTGTACCGAGTTGTTTGGAAGCTGTGGATGTAGGTAGATTCCAATGGAACGGGTGAATAGCGGAAGTAGTAGACGAAGTAATAGGCTCAGATGACGAAAATGTATGTCCTTTTGTAGCACGCCAAGTGGAACAGATTGTCGAGTGGAGACGAGATCGACAACTACCTGGCTCAGAGTTTGTCGTAGGCATAAAAAATTAGGAGTCATAATGACTCTCTAGTGTCATATGCGAAGGAGTCATGGACATGTTTTGTGAGTAAACGTCAGTTTGGAACTTTCATCAAGACATCAAATGTTGATTGTTTAATAACGACAAAAAAAGACAGGTGGGGTATTTAAGCAGCGCCGAGCAGTAAAAAAAACAGTCATTGCATAGAAACCAAGTTAGATTATCTGAACTAAGGCCCAGTAGCAGTTCGTCAACAATGACGCAAGCTTCTAAATCCACTCCTATTTGAGATAATTGTGTGTCAAATACGCAGGTTATCTGCGTCATGACAAACACTGCTGACTCCCTTATATCTATCCCCCTGAAGGTAGATATCTACCGAGAGTTGATAAGCAAGAATTTTAAATGCCGTTTCACAAGTGATGAATGGGGAAGAGATGTCATGGGAGGTCCTTCTGCTTGACATAAAGGGCGACTAAAAGAAACAGGTGGTCAGGCTTGCTGACTTGGTTAACACAATAAGTCATCGTATCCCAATTGCGTAGATCGATGCTCATGTTGTTGAACACTTGATTGTCTGGTCCAGACTCGATTAATTACAGACCGCCTTCATAAAGAAGGAATATTGCCGAGTGAAGCGGAAAACTTAACTAGCTCACTCTGTGGTTGATACTCAACTACCCATGTATAGAATAAAGATGTATCTTGGCTGCCTATGGGTATAGACCCTAAACTATGGCTCTTGCCGGCGTCATACGAGTTACTACGGCTGGCGATCCCATGGGCGGCCCCAACCACGGTCAATGCCATTGGGCTTTGCAACTCCGACCCCACCATGTGGAAATAAACGATTGCCTGCCAAGCGGGCTTACGGATAGTAGGGTCAAATGCAAGCAGTTGAACCCCCGGGACTGACGGCAGGACCCCGTGCAGCTTGTGCCATGGGCATAAGCTGCCATCGGTTGACCTCATCGACATAGTCGGTGTCAACCTGATCCGAGACATATCCCGTTATGCCATGCCACCGATCAGCCGGACTACCCGTGGCTACAGCAGACGGCAGCTGGTGGACAGCAGTGAAGCCCGTGTCTCCTGTAGCCGGTATGGTTGACTGGGACGATGCATGCTTCAAACTCAATCTTTCTGCAGCCTGATGATCTGAGAGATTGCTGTGATTTTTCACCGCTGATATTTGCACGTTGGTTGACTCCACTGTCCCCATAACATTTTGTTTCTTCTGTGCTTTACACGATGCACAAAACAATTTCCTCTGCCCAGACGATTCATCGATCACTATTTCCAACCATGGGTACAATTTCTGCCAGCTCTTTTCAGTTGCGGTCTGTAACTTGTATCCGCCCTTGTGGCTTCGTGGTCGCGTAACCAAATGTAACAGTTCATTGATTCTTCCACTAATTTCGTCGTCGAAAATGTGTCTGATTCCGATTTACACCCACTTTTTCCAAAGAAACTCGTTATTTGTTTTTGACATGCCATGTTGATAATGTCTGGTCCGACTGGATATAAATAGGAACCGTAGTTTTTAGCCAATTGAAAAATAGTGATGCATATCATTGCATGGCAACGCAAGGAATTCTCACTGCCGGGGTTTCCTCATGTGTCAAATCGCGTTTCGCAAAGAAACTCTTAACAAGTATTGATCCGAACTAGAATTCCATTTGCACGATACGCATGGAAATTAAATGTTAGACGTACAAAGGTATTTATGTGCATACACCATACGCTTGAAATGTTATATTATGTTGTACTTCATTGATTTTTAGGCATACATTACGCCTGTACGCCCGTTATCTTTAGCACTGAACACAATAATAAAATCAAGCACCTCGTTGAACTTTATATGGCACGCCATATGTTTACACTTTGGGTTCCAGTCAACTGGTGCTCATTTCATTGATTTTGTCGATTTCAAGCTTGAGTGAGGAAAGACCAGAAGATTTGTACCATCGTTTAATGGTGTCTGCAGAAGACAATTTGTTAAAGCATGAAGGTGGCATCACTCACCATGGACAGCTCCCTGATGAAGATGAAGAATTATCCCCTTCCTTGGAAATTTTTTATCATTCTAACATGGCCGAGACTTATTCACCAAGATCTACCAAACCTTGTAAAGCAAAGATATGCAACTGATCTTCACACAAGAACCATCTCCTCTTTGAAACCGGAGATATCTCAAGCCCTTGACTCACTCATTCTTGAGATTAGCACGTAGGAGGATGCAAAAATCATGCGCTCTGCACCAACTACACGTCAGCTAGTGAACAGACAGAAGCCAAAAAAAATGTGCCCTCTTTGAACAACAAGGAGAGTTCTATGGATATACAACTTCTTTAATATAATATGAGCAACAATTCAGTGTAGCTACTAACACCGTTATCAAGCAAATGATGGTGTTAGTAGCTACACTGAAACGTCGCTCATATTATATTAAAGAAGTTGTATATCCATAGAACTCTCCTCCTCGTTCATCACACCAACTTCTAAATGCCACTGAAACAAGTTGTGCCCTCTTTTTTTGTCAGCAGGTCATCCTGAGAAAGCTCACTTCCTTAGCCACTGCAGATTTCTCCCTGAACAGGACAAGAAGTACATGGTTTAAAGCAAGACAGATTGCCAACATACTTGACGAAGAATAAGTAGAGGACTGATGTGATGAGGCCATCATTGAGACAGAAAGTGCATGTGGAAATATATCATTTTCCACCAAGTGGTGCAGGTATGTCAATCTCCATACATGAATACCTTCAGTGACTATAAGACTGTATGCCTTACACTTGACAGTGGTGCAGAAGTTAATATGATGCGATTATCTACAGCAACTGACCTTGGCGGGGACACCAAACCCAGCACACAGTTCGCTCACCAAGCAGATGGTATTTTCACCAATGAAGTTTGTCGGTGAAGTTGACATAAACCTCAGTCGAGATGGTAGAGATTTCTCTTTCAATGGGCTTGTTGTAGAAGACCTTGATGTCGAAGTGTAGGCAGGTATTCTCTTTATAGAGGTCAATGACGTGACTATACGACCAGCAAAACGTCAAATTATTCTTTCTGATGGAACTATTTATACCTACCCAGCAAAGCGCAATTCTATCCTGAACAAGCCGTCCATCAGACACACATGTATTTTACGAGCCCCAAACCAGAGCACTACCATATGGCCAGGTGATTTCATAGAATTGTGTGTCCCTGAAGACTACTCTAAAGAAGATGGAACTTTCGCTGTTGAACCGTGAACTGACACTAGATCCGATCATTCTACATTGTCACCTGACTGGCCAAAACTAGACATCATCTCCAGTGTAAATGGAAGGATCAGGGTACCCAACTTGACAGACATTCCACAAGCCTTAAAGAAGCATGAACATTTCTGTCAGGTTCGCACACTTCAAGCACATGACATCACTCCCAACACAGACCCTATCAATGTCCCAAAGTCCACTCCGATTTCCGTCAGTGGTCAATACTCATCACCAGTGTCAGTTGACCCTGACCACATCTTACCTGAAAATTTCAAGTCCATGTTCGAATCTGTGAATAGGGAATATGATGAAGTCTTTGACCCCAATATCACAGGCTACAACCAAATGGTCCATATATATAGTTTTGCCATGTCCAAATGACCAACTCTGGATCGTAACAGATGGAGCTGTCAAGAAACCAGGCATTGGCCCAACTTTATATGTCACCCAAGACAAAACCCTTCACATCACAGAGTTCTTTAGTGCAAAGCTTCGCAAACAACAAGTGAACTGGCTACCATGTGAAGTAGAAGCCCTATCGATTGACACAGCAACCAAACACTTTAGCCCTTTTATCATTGAGTCAAAACACAAGGCATGTATTCTTACTGACAGTGGTCCATGCGTGCAAGCATTTGAAAAACTGTGCCGAGGAGAGTTCTCTGCCAGCCCTCGCATCTCTACATTCTTGTCTACAGTCAGCCATTATCAAGCTACAGTACAGCATTTAGCCAGAGTAGCTAATACACTGACTTCGTGAGTCGCAACCCTCCTGAGTGCAGCAATCATTCATGTCAAGTTTGCTCATTCATTCAGCAAACTGAAGACTGTGTTGTGAGACAGTTTTCCATACAAGATGTCATACAAAGAAGCTCCAGACTTCCATTCACCAACAGATCAGTGTGGCGCACTGCCCAGGAAGAATGTGCCGACCCCAGAAGGACATGAGCTCATCTTCTTCAAGGGACGAGACCCTCAAAACAACTCACAAACATCAAGGATGTGAAGAGATACCTGAATACTGTGACTATTGCCAAAGATGGCCTGCTGGGTGTACAACGGTCAGAACCATTATGCCCCATCAAAGAACGCATTGTGGTCCCAAGATCACTGACCCATGGACTGTTGACAGACCACCTCTGACCACCCTGAAGGATATTCGTTCTATGCTGACGTCATGCACAGGGAGCATCAAATGATCCTTGTCGTACGAGAACATGCCAACTCTTACACGATGGCTTCAAGTATAACACATGAAAAGGGTCCAACCCTCAGAGACACACTTATCAGTCTATGCCTTGAGATTTGCCCTCTTGATGGTCCCCCTGCTTTTGTTCGAACAGACCCTGCTCCAGGCTTTCTCTCCATTCAGAATGACAAAGTCCTCCACAAGAACAGGATCTCGGTTGAGATAGGGAGGGTGAAGAACATCAATAAAAATATGGTTGCTGAAAAGGCCATCCAGAAACTAGAAGGTGAGATACTGCGTCAAAACCCTGTTCGTGGCCCTGTCTCTACAACTACATTAGCTATAGCCATAGCTAGATTAAATACCCGCATCCGGTCCAGTGGCATGTCTGCAAGAGAAATGTTGATGCAACGTGACCAGTTCACCAACAAACAACTCCCATTGCTAGACCGCCAGCTACTTACCATCCAACATGACAGTAGAAGCGCTAACCATGGTCCAAGCAAGATTTCCAAAGCATCAGGATGACAACGTTTGTTGGGTCCCAGTTTCGCAACACATCATATCACATGAAAATATCAGAGTGTTACAAAATACCCTCATCCTTAGTGCCTGCTGACAACCAGAGTGCTGACATAAGCAATGACGAAGAACACTATGAGCCAGGAACACCAACCTCCAGTACAGTTCAAAGAGATGCATACATCAACCCACTGTGTGCACTCGAGTTCCCTGAGGAAATTGCTAAACATACGCCTGTGGTCTCTCCAGATGTTGTCTCACCACAGAGCGACAGTCAGAGAACAGTTTCTGATGATCTTGTGACTGATAAAATGAATGAGTCTCCAGTTAATACCCCCGGAGGTTAATGAACATCGAAAACTGAAACGACGACCTCCACTGAGACTCGCGGACTATGTCACAGATTTCTAGTTCTACAACAAACCAAGTGTGTTTAAGTGTAAATGTGCAAGTGAAGGGCAGAACAATCCCTTTTGAACCGGAGGGCAGTCTTCCTGATGATGTTTCATTCACTCAAATTGTTTATCATGGTTCAAGTTCATATTATTGACTGCCAGTTGACCTATTTAGTGCACATGTTTTATAATCCTGTCATTCATGACTGTCATTTCCTCTTGTAAAACATGTTGTGTTGAGGTGTAAATGTGCAAAACAGGGGCAGAATAATCGCTTTTGAACCTGAGGGCAGTCTACCTGATGATGGTTCAATCCATTAAGTTGTTTCACATTTCAGGTTTCTGTTAATGACTCTTATTTGCCCATTTCAATGGGCTTTACAGTTATACCAGTTGGTATCATCATATGCCCTTATAATCCCATCTGGACTAGATGACAGTTATAAGATTATAGTTTATCGTTCCTGAAATTGATTGTGTTAGGATTGCTTAAATGATTTTCGCATGAATTGAGGTTTTGTTCCCTTTGATATGTTTCACCTCTTTTAAAAAAAAAAAAAGAAAAAAGAAAAGAAAAGGAAGTCACGCCAGTGCATTAGCACTATATTGTGTTATGTTAGTTAAGACGTACAGAGTTACATCCCTTTATCCATCTGTCGAGACATATAGAGTTACGTCCCTTAGTTCACTCTTGCTCGAGTGACCGCCTCTCTCTCGGTCACTCGGTGTCCTGTGGGTGTGAGAAGTACAATACATAAACGATCAGTTTCTAGCTAAGTGGCGTATGAAGTTTCCCCGTGTATATCAGGGGAGACAACACCTTTGGATAGTGCTTGGGAAGACCACTAATAAGACAGAAACACAACTCAATAAGTGTTTTAAATTTTTTTTATTCAAGTTACACCTCTGGATATCAGAAACAAGTTTCAGGGGAAAAGGCAAATCAAGTGTTAGAGGGACGTATTCACATTCACACTTGGACACCAGGTCTTGGTTAAGTGTGATTTAACATACTGCATTTGCTGTTGTAAGCACACTGGGCACTTGACATACAGGGATGCCTTATAAAACCATACTTAAAGCTTACATGCAACGCAAAACACAACAGATTCTGATACCTTTCAGTATGGACTTACAGTAACAAATTATCAAAAATGCAAATTCAACTCATAAATTTGAAAAATAACGCGGTGAAAAAAATCCCACAAAATCGGAGTTCAACAGCTGTGCTGCGCTGCGCACATAGCGCATGCGCAGTGAATTGGTTTGCGCGTCTTGAACCGGGATGGCCAGATTATAAGGTCATGAGCAGGAGTAGTCTATTCTTGGTTATGTACTGTTAAAGTTAATAAATTGCCGTGACAAAAGGTTTAAGAGTGCCCTTTGAACCAACAAAATAGAACACAGACAAGTCTAAAATGTATGTGTATGTGCGGCTGCTTGTACTAGCCCAGACTTAAGCTGGTTTTATAGTGCTAGCTCACTGAGATACCATGCCGCAGTGAAGCATGAATACCCCACTCAGACACATTATACTGACTCCGAGCCGACCAGTCCTTGTTGTACACGAATAGGCAAGAACGATCGGTCTTGACGATGTTGACGATGGCAGACAGATGTACATAAATATAGTCATGTGACAAGTCCCGTGTTGCACAATGCAACAACCAGCCTTTATATAGCTCTTACACAGTTCTCGAGCATTCTAGCATAGTTAGGCTGTATCATTATTCTCTCAGAAATCTGTGGAATACTCCATGACATGACGAAGTCAACACGCTAAACCAGCCAAGGGAGGCAACTCTGGAGCGCTATCAATATATTTCATTTTTAAAGAGGGCATTGAAAGGGCTCACCACCCAAGCTGACCTATCACCATATATCTTTGATGTGGACGTCTATTGTTCTGACCCAGGATGGTTTACAGCACTGATTGATTGGATATTTTAGAGAGAATGGATTACCTAACAACCATTATCCAAGCATTGTTTCTCATTATATTTTCTCTGTCTCCACTGTTTCTCCTTAATGTTAACAACAACAAATATCACAGGGTACCTTTGTCAACTATCAAGGAGCTACGAGAACTTGGACTATGTAGAGTCAAGAAAACACGAAGGGGAGGAAGAAGGGGAACCAGAGGAGACCAACGCAGGAAAGTAATCCCTCCTGTGGACACTAAGCCGCACGTTACATACAAAACCACTAACCTCAAATTGTGTTTGTTGAATGCTAGATCTGCCAAACTGGGGTGAGGTGAAATTGGGTTTAACGTCATGCTTGAGAATATTTCGCTCATATGACGATAGATCTACACTAATGACAAGGCACAAACTATCAATGAGCTCATTCTGGATAATAAACTTGATATTTTGGCCTTAACAGAAACATGGTTAAAAGATGACCCAACGGATCACATTGACTCCAAGTGGCTTTAACTTTACCCAGATTGTACGGCAAGGTAAAAGAGGTGGAGGGGTTGCTGTTATTCATAGAGACAGTATCAAATGTACTAAAGCAAAAGTACCAAACAGTCAGACCACTTATGAACTTTTGGCTCCTAAGTATACAACCAATACAGAGGCTCTCAATATATTTACAGCATACAGACCGCCAAAGAAAACACCTCTATTTTTTTATGAATTTTCAGAATTACTGGATGCAACAATCAACCTCCCTGGCAAAATACTTGTCTGTGGAGATTTTAACTATCATGTTGATGAAATGCAAGACAAAGATGGTGCGACATTCCTGGGGCTGCTACAATCACATAATATGGTTCAGCATGTGACAATGGCTACACACACCCAGGGCCACACCCTGGTCCTTGTCATCACACTCCAGGATGAAGTGATTGTGGACAGCATCAGACTAGACCAATCTGTAAAGTCAGATCACTTTGCTGTGTTGTACGAAGGAAACATAAGATCACCAAAGCGAGAACGCAAGACAATACACTACAGAAAGTGGAAAGATATTCCCATTGACACATTCAATTCTGATTTGATACCAGAGTTGTCAGAATATGATGGTTTATCTGTTTCTGATGCTTATGATATGTACAATGGCAACACAACAAGTATTGTAGATAAACATGCACCAGAGGAATGTTGTACAATTACAGTCCATGCAGAGGCTCCCTGGTACAACGATGAAATCCGTCAAGCAAAACGCAGGCGACGCTGCCTTGAGAAGCAGATGCGGTCCAGTGGCCTTGCTATTCATGAGGAATTACATTGCACCCAGAGAAATCATGTCAGTGCACTGGTGGAGACCACAAAACGTGGCTACTTCAAGGACATTCTGCATAATGTCAAGGGAGAAAAGGAGATTTATGCTGTCACCAATATGCTCCTGTTCAGACAGAACAAGAAACTGTTACCATCCCCTCTTTCCGGGGCTGCACTATGCAATATACGATCAATTTTTGTCGAATCAAATGCATCTTATGACGTTTGTAGTCCATCATAAATCGACAATGACAGTAAATGTAGTTTGAATTCTTTTCGTCCCGCCATCGAACAAGAGGTTCAAAGATTCATACAGCAGTCTCCCAACAAATCCTGTAAACTTGACGTGATGCCAACATGGCTCCTGAAGAACTGTATGCATGCTGTTGTACCCTATCCTGACCCACATCATCAACTCATCTCTGTCTGAGGGATATGTTCCTGTGTCTCTTAAGGAGGCAGTTATCCCCCCCCGCTGCTGAAGAAACCGAACCTTGATCCAGAAATTTTAAAACATTATCGGCCAGTGTCAAATCTTCCTTTTGTCTCCCACCTTTAGAACATGTCAGTGATTTTGAAGCCTAGAAAAATCAGTAGGACAAATGTCCTGAGTTGGTGTCTGGCGATAGGCCATTGACCTAAAGCTCTTTTTGACATTTTAAAAATCCCAATGCCATCATATAACTAAATTGTTAATGACATTTAATGTTGCAACTTGGATTCTAGATATGCAGCAAAATTAAAAGATCTAATGCCACTGTTGATAAATAAATATATTTTTCTAATATTTTTCAAATAATACAACTACAACTTAAATAAATTGATTTTTTAAATTAAAATGCAAGCATTTATAATGTCCAGAAATATCACAAAAGAAGGAAAAACTATGGCGATTTGTTTCCATTTGTAACATGTCATAACATCCCCTACCTTTTTCTTTTATATTTTCATTTTTTACGTGATCAGAAAATTATGATCAGAGACCATATAATATTATATGGTTTCTGTTATTATATAAAGATTTCTTAAATAATATGTATGGTCGCCTATTTCCCGATATCAGTGGCTTTCCGCTCGGTAACATGACACAACAACGGAAAATACCTCCGTTTTCGAAGCTTCGTGTGAATAACATGCGAGGCGAATCGTATGATGGCGGGTATCGTTCGAAAGCTCTGAACATCAACAATATCACTATACCCTTGCTGAGAGTATTTTCACAGTTGTAAGAAGCCATTTTATTGGATAAAGATTGGTTTCTAATGACGCTTTTTCGCCACCGTCTGCTATAAGGGTCGTGATTGGCCAAAATCAGACACGTGACATGAGACAGCCAATCATATTACGGCAATGGATACCATCCTCGTAAACGTAAAAACGTTTATATTTTGGCGAAAGTTTTGGGTAAAATAATGCTATTGAACATATTAAGCCGCGAAATCGCTATGTATCGTAAATTATGGAACTTATTGGACGTGTCGTGCTAGGTTATGACCTGTGACAAAATGCTTCATGCATATATTTTTAAACTTTAAACATCGTGTCCAAAGCGTGAAGATTGAGGTGGCGAAGCGAGATGTCACTTGTCAGTGACTTGACTTGCATTACATGATCGCACAAAAGATGGAAATAGTAATTTTATATGTACACGTTTGACAACTTTTATGAATGCTATTGTTGATTTTATTCATTAGTTTATTCAAATTATTTAATGATTTCCTTGAAACATTGTTACATGCGGGTGGGGTCGGGAAAGCCCGTTTCTGATTGTCCAATGCTTAAAATAGCAGCCAATCGCGCAATACATTACTTGTACATTTGGTAGCTTAGTGTGATAAAAATGGATGCGTAAATACAAACACGCCGCGGAAACATGATCAAGGTTTCGTGGCTAGTTTTTGATGAATTTGTAAATGATAATGTTCGTAATTTGTTAGGTCCAATATGTGAAAATAACATCGAAATTATCGATCGGCCCGAGTGTCCTAATTAGTGAGAAAGTAGTCGGTCATTTGAAAATGTTATCGGACTATGACCGAAGGCCGATGACAATCTGAAACCCTGCATGTGGTAGCACACAGACTGAAAGAGCACATCACTGTCCACGACTGTTTGGAGCCTTTGCAGTCTGCATACCGTACACACCATAGTACAGAAACAGCCTTGGTGAGAGTCCTAAATGACCTCCTTCAAGGAGTTGACAAGAATGGTGCTGCAATTCTAATTCTTCTAGATTTGTCGGCAGCGTTTGACACAATCGACCATGACATCCTCATCAGCACCCTCAAGGAAAGAGTAGGTATCAATGGGACAGCGCTTCAGTGGATTCGTTCATACCCATCAGAAAGATACCAACGTGTCGTAATCTGTGACCACTCATCTGACTCCAAGGAGCTTGTCAAGTTCCGCAGGGATCTGTCTTAGGCCCCTTATTATTCACAGTGTACACCTGTCCCTTAGGAGACATAGCCAGGTGTTACAGTCTTTCCTTCCACCTTTACGCTGATGACACACAGTTGTAGCTGTCGTTCAAGCCAACTTGTCGCCTGTCATCCACTACAGCATTTGCGCAAATTGAGACAGGCAATCAAACATTGGATGACAACACACTGGCTGAAGCTATAGTATGACCAGAAATTATTGAGAATTTTAGGAACATGTTTAATTAGATTTTTAGTATAAACAACCTTTACCAGCTATCAAGTGCTTGGTTTCATTCAAGAGAGACAACTCCGTCAATCCTTTTTCATTAGTTTGTGAAGAGTTATCCCCCTTTGTTTACTTGCTAGCAGACGACATTTTCAGTGATCCTCAGTATGGATAATTTAGAGTATAGGAAGTTGCTTTTAGAGTATTATAACAAGGACATCAGATCAGCTAAAGTGATTTCAAGTAGAACAGGCATCCCTTTGTCCACTGTTTATCGTGTTTTGAAAAATATTGCAAATGGATATGGCATTGAGCACCAGGGAAGCGCAGGTAGGCCAAGAAAATTGACTGTCGGTGACAGGAGGCGGCTTGGTATTCTTGTTTCTAAAAACAAACGAAGGAGTTTAGAAAACTTAAGGCTGGATATGATTGATAGAGGAACTGTGGCTGTCTGTAAGGAGACAATTAGAACTGAGCGGCATGCAATGGGTTGGCAGAAAAGTCGAGGAATTCCATCACCGATCATGAAACCTGAACAAAAAGAGCGAAGGTTGAACTGGTGTTTACAGCATAGAAATTTTAACTGGGACAATGTGATTTTCTCAGATGAAAGTTCTGTGTGGCTGTTTCCTAATACACTGAAATTTTGGACCAAACAAACTGAAAAACCTTTGTATCAGCGCCCAAAGGACTGTCCGAAATTTAACGTGAGGGGTGGCATATCTGTGTTAGGGGCAACGCCATCTGTGTTAGGGGCAACGCCCCTCTGTGTATTTGAAGGGAATATGAACAGTGAGCGGTACACAGATATTCTTGAGGGACATTTTCTTCCATCTGCTCACGTGTTCTATGGAAATTTTGGGATTTTCCAGCAGGACAACGACCCAAAACATCGTTCAAAGCATTCACAGGCCTGGTTTTGGACCCAAAATATGACATTATTAGATTGGCAAAGCTATAGCTCTGCCCTAAATCCAATAGAAAATATTTGGGGACTTATGAAGGAAAGTGCCAATAAGAAAAATCTGACAAACTAAAATAAAATGAAAGAAGAGGTGGTCCGATATTGGGACAGCATGGACCACGACTTTCTAACTTCTTTGATCAGTAGTATGCCCCGCCGCATTGAAGCCTGTATTGCTGCCCATGGTGACTTGACAAAATACTAACTGTTCACCTGTCTGTGAATCTGGAGTTATGTTCTGCTAATATTCACATTTAATAAGTGCGTAATGAGTGAAAAAAATAACAAATTTACAATCTTTACATTCTCAATAATTTCTGGTTGTACTGTAAATGGAGAGAAAACAGAAGTTCTCATCATTACCTCAAAGCGAGTTGCTGAACATCTTCCTCCACTAGAACTCCACATAGATGGTCATATCATTGTCCCAAGTCCTGAGCCTAGAAACCTTGGTGTCATTTTTGACTCTCACTTATCTCTGGATCCTCATATTTAGTCAGTATGCAGCAAGTCATTCTACCACTTACGGAACATCTTGCAAATCTGGCGCTACCTTGATGAGAGGACAACCTGTTCATTTATCCATGCCCATATTTCATCTCAGATGAACTACTGCAACTGTCTGCTCTATGGCCTGCCTCAATCCTCAATAGGAAAGCTCCAACCCGTACAGAATTTTGCTGCTAGACTGGTCTCCAGATCACAGAAATACTCTCACATAACTCCTGTTCTGCAGAGATTACACTGGCTTCCCATATCAGACAGAATCCAATACAAACTCAATCTTTTTTGTTTTCAAGTGCCTCAATAACCTAGCTCCAAAGTATCTATCTGACCTGATCACCAGATATTAGCCCCACCGAAGTCTCCAATCTGAAAATCTTGGTCTTCTAGATGTCCCACACTTTAGGTCCAGCACTAGGTTTGGGGATCGATCATTTCAGGTGGCAGGACCCACTCCATAGAATCAACTTTTTCCACTGGAGTTAAGGACAATTAACAACCTGAAGATTTTCAAATCTTAACTGAAGACATACCTTTTTAAGAAAATATACAGTGTCTAACATATCATTCTCGAGTTGTTCGGAGAGCGCTACTGAGCAGTACATTTGGACTGGAATTGGCGCTATATAAATGTTATCATGATGATGATGATGATGATATATATACCCTCCTCTTCATGTTCCATTTATGCTTGACAACGGTACAGGAATCTGTATCGAAACTTCGGACTCACAAATAAAAGAAGTTGTTATCCATAAAGTTTGTTCTATACAGAAGTAATCAGCAACATTTCAACAATCTGCATATTGTGATTTACTATTATACTTTTCGTTGTAACCAAATAGTCACACATGCTAATAAATACCATCGTCATTGAGCATGATTTCCATCAGTTGTGGCATCACGTAGGGTGTAATCTGACAATTTCTGCTGGAATTTACCAAATTTATTCTTGCTACAATACTCTTCTGATGGATAATCTAGGATACTGAGCTAATGCAAACAGCAAATGGAACAATGGAAAATACATACAACAGGGATTCTTACTGGTTCTTTTTCTATGATACTGATTGTCATCCAAAATGTCTTAAAGCTGATAAACTTGTTCAAGTCCTATCCTAGCAAAAACAGGAAAATGCCCAGAAACCAAAAAGCAAAGCACCGAGAAGTTGATTTTCCATATAATCATAACCAAATCTTGAACAGTATGGACAAAACTGATGTACTGACGCGCTTAATAAACTGAACTACCTATTGCTCAATCATCAATATTGACAACCTTCTCAAAATCCAAATATGATATCTGGATATGGGGAACAACTCCCTTGCCTGTAGGACATTGACAGGTCATAGAAATGTCTCAGAGTTGGGACGTGAAAGCACTTCTCTTCCTTACTTAGACCATGGCGTGGAAACGTGCTGCAGACAAAGTTGAATAAAATCTTCTGGACTCTCTGCCATCTGATTGCTCCCCTCGCTCCCATTCCTGGACACGTCAATCATCCCTGTAAAGCGTGCTAAGCGCTCACATGACACCCCACTACTGTCATTCTCGTCTTGGAGCCCGAAGTAATCTGTGAAGTGGGGAAGGTCGGGTGGGAATCCATCGCGTGAGATAGGATAAGTATTATAAATATACAATTTATAGTTAAAATTTTCAAATTTTTTTTAACTTGTCCTATCACATGACATGCATTTATCTCAAGGTTGGACAGTGGGCCACAGAAAGCACCAACTCCCGACTTGCTATACTCCAATACTTTTGATCGGTTGCTTCTCATTGATAAATCCCTTGGCTTACACAGCACAAAGCCTCAAGGGAGTGGGTTTTTTTCTATGTGGTTTTCAGCTGTAAATTTTGTTCAAGACAAAAGGACGCAGTTTGGCAAGTAAGCCCCGCATCCCCGCGATTTCTCAGAAGACCCGAGTGCATTAAAGTCTATGACCTTAATCTGGACAGCCCCTGCTTCGAAACCATCCCCCACAGAAACACAGTGGAAGGCAGTGAAAGGGAAGACAGCCTGGTGCTCAACTCAGTTAACGTTCAGTACCCATCAATCATCCTAAGATGAGTAAGGACCTTAAGAACGGAACGCTTTGAAAACCCTGTAGGTATTCGGAAATCAACACTTCACAAGACGTAATTGCTCAGACAGTAGAGGTAACTAAGTGAAATGTCGATCCCCTCTGCATGAAGTACAAGACTGGCCACACAATCTATAGAGTCATAGGTATGACCGTACTGCAATGCCCCAGCTACGCCAGGTGATGGTGATCTATGCCCAGGAAAAAGTTGAACAAGGCGAAATGAAAACATCAATATCATCTGTTGAACTACAAGGTAGCAGGACCATTGTGAGGAAGGCTGTTGCGCTAGTGCCAAATGGCCAACTGGTGTAAGCCCTCGACATCAGTGACGGATAGATCTCATAGAAAGTGCGAGGCGAAGACCGTTCCTGACCTCCAGAAACAACCCACCATGATGGCGGTAAGAGAACAGTTGCTGTGTAGTGCCATCATTGAAGCCAAAGTTCATTTCAGGTGAGGGTTCGCAGTAGCAGGGTTCGTGAGGGTTCGCAAAAGGTCATCACTGGCATTGGCACGTAGGATGGTTGAACGCATCCAAAGCACAAGTGCTGAACACAAGACTTCTGCTGATGAAGCTGGAGACAATGGGATGAAAAGTCTCTTGCGTAGCCTACATCAATCTTAAGATGTAGCAAGGTACACTCTATGCCCAAACCAAGCAAAGTGAGAGATCCTCAGTGTCGTTTGGCCTCAGTATCTTGGAATGACGAAAAGTCTGTCTGGCGTTCCAGGTAACCGATTCTTGGCAATTATGTCCCATCTTAGGTCAAGAAAAACTTTGCCATGCCTCTTCCGTTTAAAGCGCACTCAGTTGACATCTAAGGCAAGAAGTTCCAAGATGCATGCATCGGTCACAAGGGCCACTAGGAAGAAGGTCTTGAAAGTAATCCACTCGAAATCTTTCTCCTCCAGAGGCTTGTACTCATCTAAGGCAAGGTGTCTGAGGATGACCGAGAGGTCCCAAGTCAGTGGCCGGAATTTCTTAGACTGGTCGGCTAGTTTAAATGAGCGTAATAAAGACGGGAGTTCAGAGAGAGTAGAGACTTTAGCACCCGAGGCTGTAGCTATTACACTATTGATATTCTAGTAGGTCGACAAACCAACTTCTGGACGGACAATAAGGCACGACAAAAGGCAGTGTGAAATCCTGTCGATCGGAGTTTGAGTCAAACTCGTGGAAGAAATGCTGGTGGTAGGAACACACACGTGTTGAGGCCCACCCATGGTATTGCTAATGCATGCTGTTCCTATGCTAACGGATCTGGGAACACGAACCTGGGTAGTTCAGTGTTGAATCTGGTTGCAAACAGATCCACCGCTGAGCTCATAATCAGGAAGCATTGACTCTTGAATATCTGAGGATGTAGCTTCCACTCTGTCGGGCATGGCTGAGCTGATGAGGACAGTGAATCGGCAATGACGTTTTTAACCCCTGGTATGTGATCAGCTCTGACTGTGATTTCCAGCGAGTCGATGAGATGGAAGAACTGCTGAACCCAGTGAAGTAGTTGCGGTGATCCTGTGAACCCTATCTGGTTGATGTACCACACCACAGTGGCATTGTCCGATTGTACGAGTAGACTGGTTGATTGTAGAAGTTGAGCCCAATGGGCTATTACCAATATAACCGCCCTGAACTCAAGTTCGTTGATGTGACAGGACTGGTCTGTAATAGACCATAACCCTGCCACTTTAAGATCCTGAAGGTGAGCTCCCCGCTCTTGTAGAGAAGCATCCACGTAGAGGTGATGAGAGGGAACAAACGGCCTCAAAGAGACTCCTCCGCAAACGTTTGATTCTACCAGCCACCTCCATAGATGGGATGGAGCGTTGAAGGTAGTAGGATCGGCATGTGGGGATCGCCGATCCTGATACAGTCGTGCCCCCGTTTATCCGAACACTTGTGTTTTTCTTGAAATTGTTCGGATAAACGATTTTCGGATATCTGAACCGAGGACCATATGGAAAAAGACAGACAAACAAATGAACATAATAAGCCTCAGACGTATTCTTTATTGATTGATTGATCAACAAATAACAAATACTGTAAACGTATTATATTTCGCGTAGGTTTTATTTTTGCGCTTTTCGCGCAAAACATTTTAGCGCGAAAATTAATACACCGCAAAAAAAACTGTCATTCAGTCTAGCCACGCTCGCCCCTGAGTTGTTACCATAACACATCAAGTTTGAAGACAGAAATCTACGGGAATCTTAAAATGACGACTGATAGTAGCATAAAGAATCATACTGTAATGGATTACCCAAAATATAATTAAATAATGAGCCAAATCCCATCGCCGAATTAGCGAAAACAGCAATGTGTGTTGTGGCCCGCCATGGAAATTGGTCACATGACAGATGGTTTGATACAAAACAGATTACCATGAAACGACTCGGAAAGAAATAATACAGCAGTATTTTATTTATTCATTAAGATTTTATTTACCAGTACATCATGAAGCGAATATTCACTTAACACTCAATCATCTCATTCACAACAACCCGGCTTGTTTGAGGTGAGGTGAGGTGAAATTGGGTTTAACGTCGTGCTTGAGAATATTTCGCTCATATGACGACGTGCATGCATGTGTATGTGTATGTGCGGTTGCTTGTACTAGCCCAGACTTAAGTTGGTTTTATAGTGCTAGCTCACTGAGATACCATGCCGCAGTGAAGCATGAATACCCCACTCAGACACAGTATACTGACTCTGAGCCAACCAGTCCTTGTTGTACCCATTAATGCTGAGCGCCAGGCAGGGACCAACAAGTACCATATTTTAACGTCTTTTGGTATGACGCGGCCGGGGATCGAACCCGCGACCTTCCGCACTCCGGGCGGACGCTCTAACCACTACACCACAGAGGCGGTCCCGGCTTGTTTGAAATCACAAAGAGCTTCATATACAGTAGAAGTTAATTCGTCAGATCGTCAGAATTCGGAACATAAGACTGATGTCATCCACGCTTTTGCATTGTTCCTGTACCCAACATAAACCTCCGGATTGAAATCACTGCCAAAACAACGGGGACGTCTAGCCTTGCCAAAAAACAATTGACAGGCCTCAAGATTAACTCAGTGTCACCTTGCTAATTAAGGGCAGTTAATCCTCTCACCCTTCAAAGAATGCCGGCTTGTAACCCTTGTTTCATGTTAGGGCACGCAAGGCCACTCGGTAAAATGCGTATGTAAACATACTGACAGGTGCTCAGCCATCCGGATATACGAGAAAAAAAATGCATATGATTTAGCATTTGGTATGTGAAAATGACCATCCGGTTACGGAAACCGGATTTCCGATTAAGTGAGTAGTTTTACAACGTTGTGAATTCGTTTCAATGAATTTTCATTCGGAAGGCGAGTTTTCCGGATATCTGAGGTTCGGATAAACGGGGCACGACTGTATAAGGTCAGAGGAACTGTTGTAACGGCCGAAGTTGCAGTTGTCCCCTGAGGGTAAGAGCTTGGGCTGATGTCAGCAGGTGCTCTTGCCACTGATGAAGAGCTCTGGATTGAGTCAGTGCAAGGGGAACAAGTCGTTGTATCTTGACAAACCAGTCTCGGGAACAAAACATCATGTCCATAAACTGTAGGCATAGAGTCGGGATCAGTTTCGACTTCTTAAGATTGACGAGCCATCCTAACTGGTGAAGTAGCTAAATGTAGAACCCAGATGATAGATGTACCACACCACCACCAAGTACTCGAGTTGTCCGATCATATGAGAAGACCGGTCGAAAGTAGGCCAAAGTGTTATAGCTGGGATAACTGCCTTGAACTCCAGCTCGTTAATGTGGAGGGTCAGTACGTGGCTTGACCACAGTCCTGCTACTAATAGATCTCCATCCATGACATGATGTGTCTACGAATAGACAGTATATGTCAAGGAAACTCGTAGACATTTCATTTGGTCGAGTCATCAACGCAGGGTGAAGAATCGATGAAGGTCGACGGATCAGCGCTTGGTGATCGGCGATCCTTAGGAACATCCAAAAAAAACACTGAATCGTTCGTAGTCGGATGGATGACTCTGGATGAGAAAACTAGGGCTGACATTAGGAGGAGGAGGACAAAGGAGTGCAGTTGAAAAGACCGAAGGCTTCTCCAAATGATAATGCCCTGAAAAATAGCGTTACCGTTATAATAGCTAAAATGGGATAGATTTATTGATAAAATGAAAACAAACAACGGTATCGGTTTTGGTGCATTGACTGCTACCAACAAACGACGGAGGTCACTGACCCACTTTTTACAAATACTGAAACGTTATAGAACAAAACAGATGACTATTCAGGTCACTGTTGTGCATGACGACATTCGACTTTGACTTCTGCCCATACTACCAGCCGCCATTTCTTTCCGTGCTCAACAACCTCAAGTTCCAGTCGATGTTTTCATTGCTGCATGTTGTAATTTATGGTACAATTGTTAAGGTTGGCACCGGCAATTGTTAAGGTACATGTGACAAATGTGAACCAGAAATATCATCAATATTGAGCCCCAAGTTCAAACGAGCCATAGGTGATTGAACATTAACTGCTGAACTCCATATGAAGTCACCTAACAATGGGCGTGATAATGGCCCTTCGTCAAACAATTTGGGGGCATTATCAAGTTACAGTGGCCTGCTCATTTCTGATAACATGTGGGTGTTGTAGGGTTTGATGAATTTGACAACAAATTAGGTTAAAATCACCACTGCCACAACAATGCGAGTGCCTGAGTTAATCTCCTGAGGATCAATTTGAAGTAAAATGATAAGAATAGCATGAAATATGTTCACTGCAGACAGCATAACATGTCACAAACCCTTGTTTTAAATGTAAACAGTGTAGCATATGAACAATTCTTTCTGTGTGACCACTTTTGCATATGAATCTACTTAATTTTCTTTTATTTCTTTAAAAATATACCCTTTTTTTTCACTCATATGACTTTCAAAATTATATTTTGTTTTATCAACAACTGTCTCATTGTTGTTATGGATTTTAAGATTTGACATTTTATATATTCACAACACTATTTTCAGCTTGTAGAATGCCTGTTGGTGAATGGGGAGGTGTATCTTCACACATACAACAGAAACAGAAGCCTTCACATCCAACGTTGTTGATCAGCAGGAACTGTACTAGTTGTGATATCAAACAAAACCACTAAACCAGAATCTAATATTTGTTTTAATTTACCTTTTATTACCGTTGCAATATCTTACATTCCTAACTTTCTATTACACTAAACCTCTGTCAAACAATCTAACACCCAAATGGTTACCACTAACGAACTATCTCAAGGCGCGTGCTGCCTTATCAACATATCGAAACGAACTAACTACAATTTCACTTCGAACTTCACACGTGGCGAAAACGCATGCTTTTTGCATGCTCGAGCTTTCCGCGAAGTACGTTGTTGTCAGGTGTGTTTTCGCGAACTGTTCGTATGTACACAAACTGAAACCTAATAACCTGTCTGGTTAACAGTAGTGAATAAATCAGTACAATGAATACATTTGTGTGGACAATCCTTTTGTCCAGTTGTATTTTGACAAGCCGTTCTGAAGTCTGTTGTTGGCAGTGTCTAATCAAGCATACTCTGTTTGCTTCGATATGCTTCGATACGCCTAGTAGAAGTTGCGGTTCTTGGACATGTAGGTACATATAGTACATTTAAGTGCCCCAGTCCAGTTATGGCACCACAATGTCTCACTATCCAATTCCATCACTCAGTCATCCTCATCCATTAGAAATTTCTGACAGTGTTCCCTTAATGCCTCACTGTGCAGTAGTTCAGTTTCCCAGACATGAATTAAGGGCTGTACATCAACCCCAGAAGCTGATTAGATGTACATTTTATTGACATATGAGTGTTGGATTTCTTTAAATTATCTCCCCTGTTTACCCAAATACACTATGTCTTTCTGTCACCTAGTAACTCATAAATTATTGCAGAGAAACACTGTTTTGAGCTGATATTGCCAAACCCTGTTAATTGTTATTAGAAATATTCAGTTTAGGGCAGAGTAACCAATAAATTTCCAAAGTTATGTGGATTTTTTCACTTTGTTCCCTCTAAACTGGCTTATACATGAAATTGGCAAGTCTAACAGCCTCAAAACAATACATAGTAAATAATTTTGATTACCTGGAAGTATTTCAAAGTCTTAGCTTGATGAATCAATATGGTACATTTAATTGTAAGTTCCTATCATGCTGTGGTCTAAAAGTGATTTCATCTGTTTAAGGGGTCATTTGCCTTGATCGACTAACAGGTGGCAGGGTACTGTGGTCGGTTTCAGACTGCTAGGCATAATCTCACTTTATACATTCTGGTAAAGTTCATCATCTAGCCTTACACATATCAGGATGTTAAAGCTGCTTAATGTGAAACCTATCCAATTTCTGGCCTGAATTCCATGATTTTTTGTCGTTCAAATATATTTTGGGTAGATATGTTCTAGGCAGCCTCAGTCATGCATGGAATTAACCCATGACCCCTTCTTTTGAGAAATAAGAGTAAACTCCCATGGTATATGTATGATTTGAAAACTTTCTCTATTAATGCAGAAATGCATTTTGAAAAGCTTAGATGAAATTGACATGATATAACTCTTACAGCTCTATCAGTGCAGCAAATCTCTATATTCTTGTGCCATATAGATATGTTGGACAGGAAAAAGTATTGAAGCTTCATCGAATTATATATTTTTTCTGAGAAGTTACATGTTATATACAGTACATAAATCACAGAATAGTAGACAGCGGCGGGAATGCGAATAGTCTGTCCGGCTGTCCAGGCAACTGGTTTCAGCGACGAGATCCCACCTCAAACCAGGGAGGACTTAAGGCATGTCTGGTCGTCTCGAAGCGCAACCGGGTGACATCCAGTGCGTGAAGCTCGGAGATGCAGGCAGCAGTCACAAGAACCAGGAGGAAGAAAGTCTTAAACATGACATGCTTGAAATCCTTCTCTGCCAGAGGTTCATACTCTGGCGTGAGATGATTAAGAACCACGGAAAGGTCCCAGGCTGGTGGCCAGAACTTCCCGGATCGATCAGCAGCTTTGTAAGATATGAGGAGAGACTGGAGCTCAGGGACAGTTGACACCTTCCCACCGTAGCCGGTGCAATAACTGTGTTACGCATGGCCAGGTATGTAGACATGGTAGAACTCTTCAATTCCTTGGAAGTTCTAGGATGCTGGAGGTACTCTGTCACCATCTGCAGCGATGCTGTAGTGGGAGATATAATACCCATCGTCTTGCAGTATGCTTCAAAATTCTTCCATAGTAATCACAGAGTGGCCTGGTAATCACCGTAGAGACTCGCTTGGAACATCCCTTTGCAGTTAGCGATTCATGTAAATGCACCAGGCATGAAGATTAAAAGTGTTTGTGGAGACCAATGCAGCTGGTCGGAGTGAAGATGAACCAGAAGATCAGCGTGATCGGGAAGTGGTACTAGAATGGGTCGGCCAAGTCTTGCAGGTCTAGGAACAAACTTCTGACAGGCCAAAAAGGTGCGACCCAAAATCAGTGTCATCCGCTGCGTCGTGCGTAACTTGAGCAGTATGCATGGAAGTAGCGCCACTGGTGGAAACGCATACGGGTTCAAGTTATCCCAGGGGATGGCTAGAATGTCACGTTCCCAGGCCAAAGGATCCGGGATTGGGGACACAAATATTGGAAGCTGGCGATGGAAGCGGGTAGCAAACAGATCCACTATCGGGTTAGACATCGGGAGGCACAAAGTCTGGACACCTGCAGATGCAGTTTCCACTCCATCGGGTAAGGTTGAACCGGACGGGACAAAGAATCTGCAATGACATACTTCACCCCTGGGATGTGATTGGCCTGGACCGTGATGTTGAGAGAGTCCACTAAGTGGAAAAACTTTTGTGTCCACTGAAGAAGCTGAGGAGACCCTGTGGATCCCATTCAATTGATGTGCCACACGACTGCAGCATAGTCCGATCGAATTAATAGCTTGGTTGATTGTAACAGGTGTTGCCAATGAGTGATTGCCAGAATCACTGCCCTGAGCTCCAAAACGTTGATGTGACATGCGCTGTCTGCAGGAGACCACAGCCCAGTGAGCTCCCCACCCGTGTAGAGAGGTGTCTATGTACAGGTGATGTATTGGAGCAAACGGCCTTAAAGAGACTTCGCCGCAAACATTCAACACGTCCAAACACCACTGGAGATGGGGATGGAGCACTGGAGAAAGAGATATCAATGCATGAGGGTCGCCAATCCTGATATGCGGACTCAGAAAATATTGGAGAGGCTGTAGTTGAAGCTATCCCCTCAGAGTCACAACAGAGAAAGGACTTGTAACTGACGAAGAATCTTGGGTTGTGAAAGCTCTAGGGGTACCATAGAAATTCCAGCGCAGACATTCAGTTCGTCGAGCCACCACTGAAGGACTGGACGAAGTGGTTCTGGAAGGCGACTCAATTCCTTCGGGTTCAGTTGACGGCCTCGAGATAAGGGCGTAGAAATCGCTGTATCGGCCGATGTAGGAGATGGCCTCTGTATGTTGGCTTGAGCTGATATCAGAAGACCTAGAAACTACTGCCACTGAAGAAGCGATCTCTCCTGAGATAGGATACGTTCGATTAGCCAAACTACCATGACAGTACTGAAGGAAGTGCTGAATGTAGGAGGTTCGTGGCATGGAGACGGTCAGTCAATCTACAGGTACGTTCACATTGTACACATAGTGATGCAGGCCGTATAACCAGTGATCGCAGGAACGTATGGTTCGCCAAATGAAGTGTTGGTCCGCCAGATGGAGTGAAAAGTTAGTAGATGTGAGGCATGGGATCGTCAATCTACCGGAACATTCGTAAAGTTGATGGAATGGCTGAGGTAAAAAGAACAGTGACCCCAGGAACGTTCGTAAAGGAAACGAAGGCAGTAAAATCGATGCTTGCGGACAGTCCGGACATAGCTGCAGTGACCTCTGAACTGAGGGCTTACCCTAGCCAAGTGAAAGCGTTCTTGGGCGATTCTGTCTGACACCCTCGGTAAACTGTTCCTCTCGGATGACTGACGAAACTCGACATTATCATTCTTACCGGGAATGGCACCATTCATCATCACTGGCAATTAAAGGCTGGGATAGGTATCCACTTCGTGGGACCAAGACAAGTCTGTCAGGGCACTTCATACTCACTGTATCATCAAAAGTCTCCGGTAAACAAACAGTAGTCCGCCATTGCAAATGCCACCCACAATAGTGACAAAAACCGGACAACACAGTCATCAATTAACCAGGCGAGTCCCAACCCATAGAATCTGGGTAAAGTGACGCTAGCTACTTGACCAAACATCACTGCTGATACCACACGCAAAAACTGTGCATAAATAGACCAGCTTGATATTCAGGAATATTGTGCAACGCTTCACTGAGTCTTGTTACTGTATACAGACTACTTGTAGCAGCTTTGTGGTGTATTGCTGGGTGTAATCATGGTCTGTTTCGTCAACCTAAGCACCCTTCCATTCACATCATCGTCAAGTTTCTCGACAAATATGTCAAACCGGGTGGTTGTAGAGCTGATATCTACGTCGAAGGGTAGATTCGTTGAATCGAATCATTCATCAAAGGTGAAGATCGGATGGTAGATGACAGAGGAATCTTAAAAATCTGGGATCATCAATCACCGTCACTACTGACATAACTACTACCTCTGTACAACCAGCCGAAACGATGCACTAGTAGATAACCAGGAAGTGAATGAAAGCGGCGCATTGGGACAAAGCGTTAGTGTGTAGAGATGAGCTAATCAAAACCCAAGGTGCGCTCTGCAGCGCCTAACTGAATGAAAGCGATGCACTGGAGTGAACGCTCTGTCTGTTCATAGACACTGTAGAAGCAGGAAGTGTAACCCCGAGGCCAAGCTGAGCACCGGTAAAAACTGTAGAAATGAGGTATCAACGCCGAAGTTGGAAGAAGTGTTGAAGTAGAACTGCAGTAGAAAAAAATCACTGTAGGTACCATAGTGTGCGAACTAGTAAACAAGTCATGATGACAGCATGCGCATAGAGGTAACCAGATGATTCGGCGAATGCT
This sequence comes from Haliotis rubra, assembly GCF_003918875.1. Lineage (NCBI taxonomy): Eukaryota > Metazoa > Mollusca > Gastropoda > Lepetellida > Haliotidae > Haliotis > Haliotis rubra. Next base: position 376,816 of record NW_025766570.1, on the reverse strand, counting down.
GACAGTTCAGCGAACACTGTCGGATTTGCGATCTGGTATGGTGCAGGAACGATTCTGAGATCCAGCGCCGCACTGGATACTGCCGTCATGTCTGATGTCACCACAGGAGGATATGAGAGCGCTGAACTGGAACAAAGCGTCGCATTGGAAGCAAGCGGCGCATAGGTTGAAGCGCCAAACTGACTGCACTCGCTGTATGAGATTGAACGCTTTCACCAAGCGCACCCACCATAGCAGAGGGGGATGGAGCACTCAACCAAAGCAGCGCACTGGAAACAACCACCTGAGGCAAACTAGGAGTTTGTGAAATCGTCACCAAGGTAGAAGGCCGAGACTTGCTTCAGAGGTTGATAGCACTACCACTCGCGGAGGAGATAAAACTTGTCTGGAGATGGGACTTGACGTTTTAGGACGAAAGAAACGGTGGAGATACTCGCTCAAGTAGGAGTCTGAGACCACCTTTAAAGAAAGAATCTTCGTCCGGGGACAGTGATTTAGATCGACGAACTGCTCTCTTCGAACGGCGTTCCAATTTAACACGGTTAGAAGTTGAAGTGTGGATCAGCAGTTGTACGCCGATCTCTGTCCGATCTACATCTAGATGCAACCTATTGATATTCAGAAAAATCATCATCATTTACCGGTAAGTGTGAAGAAACAGAACACTGATGTGACCAACTACAACAGCCTATACAATCCACACGCTTTGTGTGTGGATCAGCAGCAGAAAAGTTGCTGTTGCATTGATCACAATATTTGCGTTTCTTAGAAGAACTTCGATTCGATTACCCACGTTGACAATCAAATAATGTCTAACTGAGAGAACAACACACATCCACTCAGTGTAGCGACAAGAAAGAGAATGACAGGCACAGAGCATCACGTGATCATCTGAGCAACCGGCACGCTTATGACAGGTCCTGCTATTGGTGTGGGGGCAGAGGTCAGGGGGGTGAGGCCAGAAAGCTTTGATTCAACTTAGCCTACAGCACATTTCTACACGTTTTAACAATCAAAGTGGCACGTACCGCGGGAAGTCAGCGGTGACTTGTCAAACTGTCTTTGGGTTACCAGCCAGGTAACCCAAAGGGCTTAGCCTATGTTAATTATTATGTAAAATGTTTGTAGAAAACATGCATTATACTTATACGATAGCAATTTTTGATATCTTTTGATAACTGCTTAAGATATAAATTATTCTGATAATGGAATAGAAATTCTTTGATGTTATGTTATCGGATCATTTTTAACTGAATCACCGGTACATTGGACCAAAACATCTGTGCACAGCTTATTTCCGGCTTAGTTGAATAACAGGTAGTATAGATGGAACAACAATTGAATTATCATGTCTAGTGATGTTTGATTTCAAGGTTCCTGTACATACATCTATTTTCATTTACAAAGTGTTTTTTTTCACCTCCAACAATACGATATAGTTTCGACAGGGCACAAAACACGAAATAGCAGTGTTGTTATGTCCATGGCAAATACGATTTTACTTGGCCTTTGTTCCGCGTTATGTAATAGTTACTATAACGCGGGTGTCTAATAACGCGGGGGGGTCATCCATGGACCCCAAGATCCGTGTTATGGCGAGGGATGACTGTACTGCCGTTCCTTGAGCTTGAGAGATCCTCACGAGAGCCATTGAACGTGACTGGGAAGGCAAAGTATGAAACAGCACCACTCAAGTGGGAGAATCAGCATGTCTAGCAACTGGACTAAAGGTATGAGGACGGAATAAACATAATAGATTTTCCAAAAGATAAGAATCCGACAGATTGTCTAAAAAATCCTCCTGCGGGGACGGTGAAGAACAGAGCAGACATAAAAGGACGATCCCACTTAGATTGTTTAGAAGCTGAGGGACCCTCAGAAGGTCTCCTACGATCCCTGTCTGCCACCTGCCTGCTACCAACCTTGCGATAAGCAGTAAAAGCATCATCATCTAAGGTAGAACAGTACGAGCAACAACGAGACCAATTGCACCAACCGATGCAATCCATGCATAATGTATGGGGAGCTGCAGCAGAAAAGTTCTTTCTACACCTGTCACAATATTTCCTCTTCCTAGTAGAATGACTATTTTTTCCCATAATGAGAAACAAAGAAGTGGCAGACATGGCCTATACACACGTCCACACCTGTCGGCGACAAGTAAGAGAATTACAGTAGTGTGATGTCATGTGACCGTCCTGAGCACTTAGCAAGCTTTACAGGGATGACTGATGTGTCCAGGAATGGGAGCAGTGGGAGCAATCGGGTGGGAGTGAGGCCAGACGATTTAATCAACTTTGCCTACAGCATGTTTCCACGCCATGGTCGAAGTAAGGAAGAGAAGTGCATACCGTGAGACAGGATAAGTTTAAAAATTAAGAAACTTGTCACCCATATAATCGGTGATATATTGTTTAGTTTTTAACATTTCTTACCTCTCTCTTTATTCTGATGATATCAAGCATCCCGGAGTAACGCAGCTGGGTCAGTACGTCATCATCAACAAATTCATTTGCCTTTTTCATAGCATTTGGTTTCAAGCAGCGCACATACCTGCAATATGACAGATGTAATTATAAAGACATGCATGACAAAATTATATCCCCTACCAGTTAAACTGGGAAGAGTCTCGAGTTCCTGCACAAAAAGTACCTTCATGAATTTGTTTTAAAGAGTCAATGGCTTTAAAAGCCTTTTTCTTATCCTCCAAACATGCACTACACTGCAAGATATGCCGATTTGGGATTAAACTTTCTCAGTAAGGTACAGATTCAAGAACTGTTGAGTGGAGTCCCTCAAGCACCTAACTACCAGCACATAAATTTAGGAATGTAACTCACTCAGCCACCATTGCTTTTCACAAAATTGGGGGGGCGGTTGGATAGCTTAGTGGTTAAAGTGTTCGCTCGTCAAGCTGAAGGCCTGAGTTCGATTCCCACATGGATACAATGTGTGAAGCCCATTTCTGGTGTCTCCGGCCGTGATATTGCTGGAATATTGCTAAAAGCAGCGTAAAACCCAACCCAATCACTCACTCCACAAAAATAGAGGTCTAAAAACTGGAAGTCAGGTACTTTGGTTGACATAGGTTGCTTTGACGAGTGTAAATGGCATTGTGCATTCATAGCCTTCAGACATGGGAACCATGAAAATCAGTCCTGGCAAGACTACAGAGATAAGCTAAGACAAACAAAGGAAATGACATTGTATTGGACTCTCACCTATTCATTCATCAACTGAGAAGATGACAAACAAGGAAAATAATAATAATCTTAGGGACCATTCATAATTTATGGCTAGGGGGGGTGATGATGATTTTTATGGAGAAGCATGTACAATGTGAATGACCCCCCCTAAAATTTATGTACAAAGTGAGTGACCCCCCTGCATGTCATGTACAAAGTCAATGACCCCCAACCCCACTCCCCTTTCCATATTTTTAAAGCATAATTTTAAAATATTTTTATGTACAAAATTGATGACCCCCTACCTCCCCAGAACAAAATGGGTGACAACCCCCTAAATCATCATCACCCCCACACCCCACCCCAGCCATAAATTATGAACGGTCCCTTAATAAAAATAGATGAATGCATGAACCATATTCTACTCACCAGGGATTAGTGAGAGCTAAGACATCAACAAGGGCAGATAACTGATGCTTGAAGGTATCGCCAACCGTTGGTTTATTACGAGCAGTGCGGGATATTGTTTGTCTTCCATCAAGAATTTCTAATCTCACTCCAAGAAGGTCCTGTCAAACAAAATCTCATCCTTTTGTTGTAGCCTCAAAATCAGAAAAAAATGGAAGATGCTTCCGTAAAATATAAATATAGAATTTTGATCTCTACCTACTCAGATGACAGCTCACATATACTGGTGGATGTCCATCTTTGTCCCATGACATTTAAGAAAATAAAGTTTTTTTCTACCACTACATGTAATATGGAAAGTATAGTTTTACCTTGAACTATTGTAGTTAAAACATGGGAACACTGGCGTCTGAGTGCTTACAATGTTATAACTGAAATAAACTGCTTATTTGACTCTGGTGACAAGATGAAAATGTAGATATTGCTTTGTATCAGTAGGTTAATAGTACATATATATGTATATATATATTTTTAGGTCACCTCACCACATTGTTTTACCAGTGCCCAAAAAGTGAATTTCAGGGCAATTGGAGTCAATGTTGGTTCAAATAATTGAGAATGTCACAAAAGAGATTTATTTTCTTGTCTTCAAAGGGCCACAGCATAAAATGATTGACAAGGAACCATCACCAGTGTGTTCATAAGTATATCAGCGTCAATAGCTTTTTACTAGTCTATGAGCAGTTGAGAGAAAATGTATTAAACATGAATGTCAAAACACATTTTGTACAAATGGAGAGTACATCTACTTGTATTCAATTATATATTCTACCTGAAATCTGGTGAGGTCCTTCACAAATTCACTGTTTGAGTTATGCATAAGTTCAAACAGTTGGTCTTGCTGAGTGTCTTTGTTTTTGTCAAGAAAACCTGTGGCATTATAGATGACGATACCAGCATAATGCCTGATCCCAAATTCCTGTTCCCAAACCCGCCTGTCTTGACCCTTCATGTAGTGTTCATGGTCATCGAGCTCCTGATGTTGCTTGTTGAGATAGGTCTTGTCAGTGCCCTGTATTCATTGAAAACACACAATGTTCTGAAACAAGCAGTATCCCTTACAACAATACAGTAGCTCCACAAAGGGACTTTCACATAGAACAGCAAGAGAAACTGTAATTCCAAATATAACATTTGTTAGTTATATTTGACATGAGTTTTGGCATATATTTAAAGTATGGCCTATACATTTCAAATATTTTCAATTTTAGTACAAGAATAAAACTTACATTGACATTTAAGCATCATGTGCTTTTAATGTGTACTTTATAAAGTTTCAATTTGTGTCACATAGGCCATGTTAGTTGGCCAGTGTACAATATTCTACTCTGTTGTATTTTCATGACTGTGCACTGTGAGACATTTAAATGAACAAGTTTCTTCTCTTAATGGCCAAAGGTATGGCTGCGTATGGTTACCACTTGCTTGATAACGGTGTCAGTAGCTACACCGAAACGTCGCTCATATTATATTAAACAAGTTGTATATCCATAGAACTCTCCTTGTTGCCCATGGTATGGTTGTGTAAAACTGTCCACAGATAAAAGAGCATGTCTTGTAATTACAAGCAAAACACAGTTCACCCATGTGTAACGAAAGTCATGGTGAATACATAACAGGGCTCATGACGCTTCAAGGGATTGTGCTAAGTTGTGCAACAACTGGGACATTTACAATCTTTGTTGGTGACAATCTATCTCACCTGCTATTCATTAAAAAAGTGCTTAACACAACATAAGCAAACGAAGTAAAATTTACAAGAAGACAAAGTCATCAATATCCCCCGCAATGGCAAAATACTCTTCATGATTATGTCTTCGAGTTATGATTATGTCAAATATTTAGGTGTGTATATAGAAAAGTGGAAGGAGAGTATTGAAAGGTTTTTAAAGTTCTGCTCCGGAAAAGAGCACTACCACCAATTTCAGGCTAAGTCAAACTTGTTGCCACGGAAAAGCCAAAAATAGTTTATTCAGAATTCCAAAACTACCAAAAGGCGCCAGTATACCACCAGATCTATGTATGTGCCAAGTTTGGTGAAGAAATAGTGAACTGTTTTAGAGTTCTGCTCCGGAAAAGAGCACTACCACCAATTTCAGGCTAAGTCAAACTTGTTGCCATGGAAAAGCCGAAAAATAGTTTATTCAGAATTCCAAAACTACCAAAAGGCACCAGTACACCACCAGATCTATCTATGTGCCAAGTTTGGTGAAGAAATAGTGAACGGTTTTAGAGTTCTGCTCCGGAAAAGAGCACTACCACCAATTTCAGTCTAAGTCGAACTTGTTGCCACGGAAATGCCAAAAATATTTTATTCAGAATTCCAAAACTACCAAAAGGCACCAGTACACCACCAGACCAATCTATGTGCCAAGTTTGGTAAAGAAATAGTGAATGGTTTTCGAGTTCAGCTCCGGAAAAGAGCACTACCACTAATTTCATTCTAAGTTGAACTTGTTGCCATGGAAATGCCAAAAATGTTTTATTCAGAATTCCAAACTACCAAAAGACACCAGTACTCCACCAGATCTATCTATGTGCCAAGTTTGGTTAAGAAATATTGAACGGTTTTAGAGTTTTGCTCCGGAAAAGACAAATGTGCACGGACGGACAGACGGTAGGATGGATGCGCGGACGGAGTCCATTTTAATACCCCCCGCAAAACGCGTTGCGGGGATAATGAAGGGAAAAACATTCTTATTCGAGTGAAATGCTGTCACAAAATACTATACAAAAGGGTTGTATTTGCATCCATGCATGATATTTTCACAACCACATCTGACTGCAGATAAGCTAATCTCATAGCTTAATAGCTGATCCTTGAAATGGTATGTCCAGTACAGGCAATCAGACAATCAACCCACCAACATCTTCTCATCAGGATCCTTCCATGCACAAAAAATATCTAGAAATCCTTCAGGGTCTTGAGAGGCATTTATAAGTTGGTGTTCAAGTAAAACACAATATTATGGATGACAACTTCTTCTTTATGGTATATCACAACGTTTCTGGGCTATTCCTTGCCCCTTCATCAGGTGAATTGTAACCAGCGAGATACATCAATGAGTATATATACTAAATGTACAAGAAGCCAGTGTTGTATGGCTTGACTCATGTCAGGAGTCCATTTTATCAATGTTCTTCAAAATTACACGCAATAATGGCTATATTGATAAACAGTGGTATTGAAACAAGCAGTAGGTATACATACTTACTATATCTTATCATATTTGCATTAAAGATTTGCATTGGTTCAATTTTATTATTTTATTTTCTCCATCACACGCATTTCCATTTTCCATCTAGTTTCGTAACCATTCACATACATGTTCTTGTTAACTGGACTTTCACCCGACCTACGTTCCACATTAGCAATAACGCGGAGGGTCGTCCATGGACACCAAGACCCACTTTATTGGGAAGGATGACTGTATTATTTTTTTTCTGATCACTGCATAAAAATTCTTTCTGTAATATTAATGCATACGGTTTAAAGGTCACATGCAACCCAAAAAACAAACATACTTAAAACACAATTATCACTTACTCATGACATATAATATACATCGCTGATTATGAAAAAATAAATAAACAAATTTATAAGCGTACAATCGCAAATCAAAAGTGCAATATTTTGTACTTGGGTTTACTTCCTTTGAAACGAAGCACCCGTGAGACCGAACCCAGTCAGACAGTTGGGTGTGCACTCAAGTGTAACGATGACTTTCATTGGCTGGTTCATTTTGCCAATACGCTAAGGGCTCATTGTGTGTGTATATAGAGATGTTGGGTTTTGTAAATACATGCTCATTTTTTCTGCATTTGCATTAGATCCAATCAACAAATACTGAGATGGTGAACTACTGCGTTGCTGGAAACGTCGTTCGTCCAAGTACAAAGCAGGACTTGAAACTGACAATCTGAGTGTGCACCAGTTTCCGTCCGATCCAGTCATCCGAGAAAAATGGATGCAGTTTGTTTGCAACCCACAGACATAATAACATGTCATATGTACAGATATCACACCTGCCTGTCTGTGTAATTACATAATGTGACAGAGACAGAACTCAGGCGCACTAGCCATAAATCAATGTATTTTGTTTATGGTGTATAGCCTGATAGGTGCTAAGTTCAAATTGCATGTGGTCAGTGATCGAAGTTGTGTATTGCATATTGTATTTAGCAGAGAGGCAGGCAGACACATTGAGTTTTGTCTGTGACAGAGACTGCTTATCACAATCAACATATTTTTCTGTACATGTATTAAAACATTTCAGTTTTCAAGCTGAGCAATTTTTAACAATGAAATTTGTATTTCTAAAGCTACACTTTCTTGAAAACTTAGTTTGCAAATCTGCCAATCCCCCAAAAGCAAGATGTGAAAACATAAGAAAAAGTATGGGACCAGTGTATTTTTATTACTGCAGACCCAAGATGCTTGTAACCGCAAGAAACATCTTTTGTTCTCCAACTTCGATCAGAGCGATAATCCTTGCACGCATCACTTGCTGTGTTTTTACGAGTCGCCTTCCCGGTTCAAGCTGCGTGAACCTAATCACTGCGCATGAATGGGAAGATACTGGAGTTATCTCTCATTGTAGTGGATGGTACAGGTCCAGCACTACTGGGTCGAGACTGGCTACAGCATATGATGTCATGGTAACACATGTTCACGAACAGTATTGCTAATTCCTCGCAGAAGGAAGATGTCACCGAGATATTGAATGAATATCAGGAAGTCTTTGATGAAGGACTTGGACATTTGAAGGACTTTAAAGTCAGATTGTCAGTACAAGACAATGCTGTTCCGGTATTCTGTAAGGTCAGGAATGTACCTTTAGCTCTACGCCAGAAGGTACATGCAGAAATTGATAGGATGGAGTCCGAAGACATCATAAGGAAGGTTAGGTTCTCACAGTTGGCTACTCCTGTGGTTTCAGTGGTTAAACCATCAGGTGAGGTTCGTCTCTGTGGAGATTATAAATCAACTGTGAATCTGTTTTCGAAAACGGACATTCACCCGATTCCTAAAGTGGATGAACTGTTGGCAAATCTGAGTGGTGGTGAAGAATTTACGAAGCTAGATCTTCGTCATGCGTACCTACAGTTGGAACTTGACGAACCATCAAAAGAGCTGACAACCATAAATACAACAAAGGGTTTGTATCAATTCAACAGATTGCCATATGGTGTAAGTGCAGCACCTGCAGTGCTCCAACTAACAATAGAGATGGTGTTAAAAGGATTGATAGGACTTGTAATTTTCATGGATGACATATGCATAACAGGCAGAAACCGACTGAACACAAGAGGAACTTGAAAGCAGTTCTCAAAGCTCTCAGGAGTGCAGGACTTAAACTTCGATTGGACAAGTGCAAGTTTTTCTTCAGCAAGGTTGAATTCCTTGGCTTCACGGTTGATAAGGATGGTATTCACCCTACACCTAGCAAGGTTTCTGCGATCAAAGATGCTCCAGCACCTAAAGAGGTGAATGAGCTGCGTTCCTATTTAGGAATGTTAAATCACTATTCCAAGTTCTTGCCGAACATGGCTACTAAGTGTGCACCATTGTATGATCTGTTGAAGAAGACTGCCACATGGAAATGGACGCAGGTTGAGCAGCAAGCATTTGAAGATTCCAAGTCTGATCTCACAAGTGATAGTCTTCTCACACACTATGACAGTGACAAGGAGATAGTTGTATCATGTGATGCATCTCCTTATGGCATAGGATGTGTACTTCAGCACCGAACGGAGGAAGGGGAAAAACCTATCGCTTTTGCATCACGCAAGCTCAATTCCGCAGAGAAAAACTATTCTCAACTGGAAAAAGAGGCATTGGCCCTTATCTTCGTGGTCACTAAGTTCCGACAATACCTTCTTGGAAGACAATTCACTCTGATTACGGATCATAAGCCATTGATTCACCTGTTCTCTCCATCCAAAGAAACTCCTGTGATGGCTGCATCTCGGATCAAGAGATGGTCTCTGAAACTTGCTAAATTCCAGTACAATATTGAATATAGGACTTCAAAACAAAATGCCAATGCAGATCTGCTTTCACAATTGCCTTTGCCATTGATGGAAGATTCCACGGAATCTGACACAGAACTAGTTCTACACCTATCACAAGTTGATGAGGATTTGCCCATAACTGCACAAGCCGTTGCCAGGGCAACAGATAATGACAAGTCGCTTCGTCAAGTACGACAACTCACACTTTAAGGTTGGCCTGAGGAGCCTGATCATGTATCACAAGAATTAAAGCCATTCTATCAACGTCGATTGGAGCTGACAGTTGAACAAGGTGTTGTGATGTGGGGAACAAGAGTGTTGATTCCTACTATTTATAGGGAAGCCCTATTGAATGAGTTACACAACGAACATTCGGGAATGGTTTGTATGAAGTCAGTTGCAAGAGGTATCATCTGGTGGCCCTACTTGGACTGTGATATTGAGAATCTGGTCAGGGGATGTTTAGATTGTCAGGAGGAAGCCAATCATCCAGTATCAGTCGTGCCTACCCCTTGGAAGTGGCCATCATCTCCTTGGACTAGACTGCACATTGACTTTGCAGGTCCTTTCATTGGACACTCATTTCTCGTAATTGTGGACGCTCACTCCAAATGGTTGGAAATATATCAGATGAGGTCTACCACTGCTACGATCACGATCAAGCATCTTCGCCGATTGTTTGCTACATTTGGACTGCCACTCCATATTGTTTCTGACAACGGAACCCAATTCACATGCCAGGAGTTCCAAACATTCTTGCGTTGCAACAAAATACGACACACCACAACTGCACCTGCCCATCCGGCTACCATCCGGACCAAGATATTTCCCGAGGAAGGTCAGAGAGCATGTTATCTAGCAACCAGCCAAAGCAGGCAGAGAGCAACCTAGCACCACCTTTAACAGTTGTTCAGGGAAAGAGTTTGACTGCACCATGTGGGAAGCCAGCTGCGACACCAGCTGCTGTTGAAGAACCCCGTCGCAACCCTCCCAGAGATCGGAGAAGACCAGCCCGATTCAGTGACTAGTAATAATGCAAGCGTGTATTGAACGCTAAAAGTGTGAATGTGTTCATTCATTGTATTCTGCAAGATATTGTGCCAGTGAACAGCATTAAGTTCAAATATGAGTGCTACAGATTGAACTCTAATTTCTCAAGTGCAGATGCACATTTCTTTTTGATGTCATGGACATTACATTATTTGAGAAGGTGACCGAGGACTTATTGGTCTTAAGAGGGAAAATTTTAGTTTTTGGTTTTTGTACCTCTCGGAGGAAATAGTAAAAAAAATAAATAGAGGGGGTGATGTAGGATATTGGTCTGTAATGGTTGTTCCCGGCTGTTAAGTTAGTTCTGTCCGGATGTTAATCACGGAAGTAGGAGAGCAGAAGCGGTGCGTTTTTGTCTGTTGTGAGATGGCGACCAGTAAACGATGTCAACCGATCTTGTCTCTTGTTATCGCTGAGTAGTTCAGGATCGAAGGGTCTACGGATAAGTACACAACAGGTCCGAACATAATGTGGATTCCCCCTTGCTGATGGTTGTTCTCTTTTGTTTCCTGGTATTTATTCTCAAAAGACAAATATGCTAGGCCTGTTGCACATGCCTGTTCTCTCAATCATGAAAGTGAAATTTCTCTTCAGATAATCATTGCGAAGTCCTTGGTGAAAAGCAACTGTCTTGTCAAGATACCACTTTAGAGCTATTACTGGCCATAAAAGCATGTCTGAGAAGTGTAGGCCACTGAGGAAGAAGATGAAACAGTAGGTCTATGAGAGAGGCAGTATGTCTGGGAACCATGATCATGTCGGCCAGGCTGGTGCCACCAGGAACATTGTCATGTGATGGTTCCTGATCTTGGAAATATCTTGGTGGAAACTCATATCGTGGTGGAAACTCATAGGCAATCATTCCTTCCCAAGATGTTGAAATGGCATTAACTGCATAAGCTTGAGGATCTTGGACCAGAGTTTCGTTGGTTGGCAACTGGTTGTTGCGATGTTGAGACCAATTCAATGTGATGTTGTTCCCATTTGATCATTATCTGCCTGAAGGTGACTGTATGAAGCATCCAGTCTGTTGTCAAAATCTGAATGGGAAACTTTGCACAGATGTGTGCATTCCCAACAGCGACATCTATTGCCTCAGTGTGTTGAGATTCTTGGCACTCGGATATTCTAGTTAAGCATTCAAACGGTGGATAGATAATATATGAAGGTCTACTTCTGTACTTTCTTGTGTCACAGCTCAAGATTTTTCTGGATGCACCAGAAACCCCAATTTTCCAAAGAAATCCTTCAGATAAAGTAAGTCATCTAAAGCCTTGTCTACATCAACGTTTTGGAGACTGGAATTCATCGAGTTATCTGTGGATTCTGACACACTGTAGATAATAATATGCCAGAACTGGAGTTGTTATCATAAAAACCCACAGAGCTATTGAATTCCAATTCTTAGGACATTGATCCTGGCTACTAACGGAAAACTGATTCTTGGCTACAAATTCAGGAAACCTACCAACATGGGAAGTTATCATTTATTAAACCACTAGGGAATGTTATGTCCATTGTTCTTGGAAGTGTTTTATTAGCATAACTGAATAACTGCCCTAGGGCAATTATTTCTATTTAAAAGCTATAAAATTGTACTTATTTTGATAATCTTCATCATGCCTAATACATTTCAATCATATTAAATAAGTATGCCCTCGTGGTGTAAGCTGTTTAATCACCCCGACTAAGGTAGTTATTCAAATAATCTCTGTGAGGGCTTTATTTAAATAACTACCTTGTAAGGGTGATTAACCTATACTTAACATGTCGAGATTAAACTTATTTTTCATCTGCAATACTCCATAAACGAGCAATACAATGTTTATGCCGCCATATTGAATGCATTAGCTCTCAGATATGTTGTTGCATACTATTTATCAGCCAATGAAACAATTTGTTATATATTTAGCTTATACATGGTCGTCAAGCATGGTAGAAAGCAGGTCGGCCAAACAGCAGATGCGATTAACATGTTTTTGGGGAAATGGGGGTTCAACCTTTCAAGGTTGATAATTACATATGTTAAATGGCAGTGAATTTATTATGTTTTCTCTTGAAATTTCCATCTACTGAAAATTTCAGGACCTTCTAAATTCCTGGTGTCCCTTAAAATCATACATGTAGGGGCCCTTGGGCCCATATTTCCCAATATGCAGTTGAGTGTTTTTCAGATCCATGCTCAAGTTCACAAGTGATTCCATGGTCAAACTGTAGAAAGTACCCCGGACTTATGACTGAAAGAATCCAAGGGTCGTCTGTTACCTGGTACCAATTGCTGACAAACTGTTTTATTCTGCACCCCACAGGTGAGGAGACGACTGGTTGCTTGAAATCAAAATCCATTCTCTTGTCTCTTTGGCATGTCTGAGTCATACGGATGAGAGAAAAGAGACACATGATCTGAGGAGTCAGCACCTCCTAGCGATAGGAGCCTCTGATGTTTGAACCTCCTGGGAAGTGACGGGCTGCTAACACTGCCAGTTAGAAGATAGAAGGTATCCTGGGATTGTTGAGACAATTCTTCCTTGGATTATAAAAAGCTTGACTCCTGAGAGTTTCTAGTACTTCAGTCCTGCCCCACAACATAGCACATGTGATTCATGTGGTCTTAGGCAAGTAAGTTTGTTCAAGAATTGCCTCTGTTCACATAGCAGACAATGGGTCACTGACTGTTAAGGCAGCTTTGGTTATCCAGGGTAGTTATGTGTTAGCTCTTTGAGCATGCACAAGTGTGTGGAAACAGGCGCTTTATAAAGGGCCATTATTATTATTTAAAAGGTGAGATTGTTCTATAGCTGTCAAACGGCTTAACACATTCACATGAGCCTGAGTAGCGTCGGAAACAGTCTGGTAAACGACATCCAAAAAAGTAGTGTGCAAGCGCTACCACGTGGGCTGATGGTATCTTGCTTGATTCCCTTACACAGCTTAACCTGGTGATAGAGTTCCATTTTTTTCCAGATAAGATCAGCCTGGTGTATAATCCTGGGAATTCACATCCATAGATAGTACAGTAATAAACCCCCCTTGCATTTACAACTAGCTTGGTGTCAGTTATGGGGTAAACTCTTTCGCTATCTAAGTCGGTATTTCCGGATCCGGGAAGATGAAAACCTGGAACCTGGGAAATGTTGAAAAAACTTAACAGAGAACAAGTGAGTGAGTGAGTATGGTTTTACACCGCTTTTAGCAATATTCCAGCAATATCACGGCGGGGGGGGACACCAGAAATGGGATTCACACATTGTGCCCATGTCGGGATTCGAACCCGGATCTTCGGCGTGACGAGCGAACGCTTTAACCACTAGGCTACCCCACCGCCCTCAGAGAACAAGTAAGCACGTGTGATCATGTGTCCACCAGATAGTCAGGGGAGACAACTCCTTCAGATAACGCTTGGGAAGACCGCAAGGAGGAAGGACAACACAACTCAATGGATGTTTAATTTTTTTATTCAGTTAAATCTGTGGATCATATAGCACTCTATAAGCTTGCTTTTACTAACTACTTTAGTAATTACCTGAGCTATTTGTGGTTCCGATGTCCCCACCTGGGCACATCCAATTATGTGCCACTTGTTATTGAATTACATGCTGTTGTTAAGTGTTAATCTGCTGTTGTCATAACAAACTATGTATATATACTTTTTATCACTTGGTTGTAGTCAGTTTTAGTTTGATACCAGTGTAAGAATCTTCGCAGCAACGTTCCTCTATGCAATAAACAATAAGCTGTCATACATGAAGTTGTATGCTTCATTATTGACTCACCAACTTCTAGAATGCCAACGAAACAATATAGATACTTAGTTAAACCTTCAAAAAGAGGTATCCAGATAATCAGGGTTCCAATGCATGATTACCAGTGTCCGTTCAAATTAAATAATTTCACACATTACCTTTGGAAACCTGCATTCTTCATCCAAAATCTTCATTACACATCTTGGTGCCTAAAAGTATAACATACATTTTAAGGGATAATGACACTTAGAAAACACTCCTAAATAAGCAGATATGGAAAATGTGTCAAATCATATCTTGGAACCTGGAAATACAGGTAATCAAATCAAATCAGAAATCATTATTTGGGCAAACCAGTGATTCAAACACATGATGACAGGACTCCAGCATAACAAGAAACTGTTGTGATGCCAACGACTAGTGGACACCTTTCATGGTTAGTATTAGCACAAGTGTAAGTTTGTTTGACACCGCTCACAGAAATATTCCAACTATATGGCATCTGTCTGTAAATAATCGAGTCTGGAACAGACAATCCAGTGATCAACATCATGAGCATCTACCTACACAATTGGGACACGGTGACATGCGTCAACCAAGTCAGCAAGCCTGACCACCTGATCCCATTGGTCGCCTCATATGACAAGCATGGATTGCTGAAGACCAATTCTAGCTCGGATCATCACAGGAACACAAGAGAATGTCTTTTTCCTGTATTTGACTTAAGTCATTTCTTTCAATATGTCTTGTTTTAGCAAAACAGCATCAGGGTTATACATGTTGATTTGTGTTGAAGCAATAGCATGTCCAAAAATTTGAAGTCATTGAGTAGTAAGGCTGATTCTTACATCTGTTATCAGAGAAAAACTCATGAGGCCTTCTGGACTACGATTATTTCAACATAGTGGTCAATGATTCTCTTGGAAAAAGAAGTTTCTTTAGAACACTTGTCTTACTACAAGTTTAAAGAGTTTGTTGTTGCATACATTTAAACCGGTTGTGACAGAAGGGAGTAACAGGTTTGGAATTTCAATCTCTTGTTATTTTGAATAGATGTCAGCTGGTCAAGGTGTTTATAGACAATAACAATTGAAATCCAATCACAGACTCAAGTAAGCATGTATGGTTATTTTGGTACAATTTGAGTACATTGAAACTTAATTCGTATAGGAAATATTCACATCCATATCCTGCCACTTTGAAAGAAAATTACTAAAGTCATGTTACTGTAATGTTGCTCTGGAGAAAAAGAAGAGCATGATGACTTGTGTTAATGCCTGACTGAGTTTGGTTTTACGCCGATTTTAGCAATATTCCAGCAACATCACGGTGGCTTGTGTTAATGATAGAAGCATTGATAAGTATGTTGATTTTAAACAGAATACAATTCTTAAGGAATAAAGGAATTCATAAGAATTCAGGGTTGAGATTGTGAAGTTACTTGCTAATCAAACAAATGTCTGTTTCTTGTTTAATACCACACTCATATCAGCAATATTCCATCTATTTGGTATAAATGCATTTATCTCAAGACTCAAGTCCGGATAGGCAAACCAGGTTTATGGGCTTATTGGAATGCCTCTCCTGATCATATGGTTAACATGTTACATGCTGTGGGAGTCAAGGAATACAAAGATATAGTCAGTGTTGGCAGGAAGCAATAGTACTAAATGTTGACGGAGTGAAGATCATATCCCTTCAGATAATACATGTTCTGTCCGATATTGTCATATAGGGGGCAATTATAAAAGTAGTTGACAGAATTTTCAAACTGATGGCTACAGAGACACAGTGATGTAAAAATGTCAAGTAAACTTCTTCCAATTTATATTACCTGAGGTGAGCATGCTTGACTTTAAAAATATGTATTCCATATCAAATAGGAGATACTTTGTTAGACTTTTGAGTTCATAGTTTTTTAAAGCCTGAAAACATTGAGCAATTTCTAGCTTCTATGAAGTAACAAGTTCCATAGTTTGAAAGTATCAGGATGCAAGGTCTTACAATAAAATGTCTTGCAGTTGATAAGTTGCAAATTATCTCAATTTCTTAGATTATAGGAATATGGTTTCAAGAATAAGTTCTTGTTAGTAATTTGGTGTTAAGTTATGCATAATTAACTTGAAGATATTTCTTCTCTAAGACAGTGATTTAAATTGGTTCATTCTATACCTTTTGATTTGTTCCCCCAGACTGCACCACAGATGGTCCTAAATGTGCAATTTCTCAAGCAATTACTTTGCTCAATAGTGCAATTATTCCAAGATTGAGCACAATATTCAAAGTTTGGAATAATAAATGATTTGAAAATTGATTTGAGCATTATCCTAGATATATGATATTTGAAACTACGAAGACAGTTGATTCCTCAATTGACCTTACTTATTACTTACTTGTGCCGGCCTTTGCTGCAGTAGTCGCGGATGTCTAGCTAGACACGAGCAAGTCGAACTCTTGACCACAGCAATGACAACTCACTTGATGACCATTATGCAATTTTTAGTATTTGAATGACATATTGTTGCTGGTAAATACTTGAAATTCATACTCCAGCAACATTATATCTCTTGAGAGCAGAGGTTAGCAAGTGCAGATATCCTTGGTGGTGTTGTAGCTGGCTTGCTCTCAAGTTGATAAACCACTTCCAACAGATGGTTGTTCTTCAACACTTCAGTAGAACACCGAGTGTGGTCAGTCTTTGAATGTTGCTTTAAGATTTAAACAAGTCAATTCAAAATCAACATTGTCTTTTTTTGTAAATTAAATAAGAGTAATGGATCCTGCAACTCTTTAGGAGAGACACCATCCGCATTGTTGGGGCATGGACAGATGCTGTCCAAACAGGGGTTCAAACAGACGAGGTCCCTGGACAGGGGAGTTTGACAATTTTCTGAGAAAGTGGGAAGAAAAGATCATCTCGGTTTTCTAAAAATATACCTCAATGATTGATGCTAAAGAACAGTTGCTGTGGAGCGCCATTGTTTAGGCCAATGCCCTTGTTGCATGAGGGTTGGTAGCAGTTGGAAGAACTAAACCAGTAAAGGTGAATGCCTTTGGGATCCCCAAACACATCCAGAAGGCAATAGAGATACTACCTCTGTGGAGGCTGCAGTTCCGGATGCTTACATAGTCTACTGAGGTATGCAAGGCAGCAAAAGGGCCCGTAAGTAGGTCACTGCACTGCGCAAGACCTGAGTATGTCCGGAGACAAACAACGTTTCATACCTTTTCGAAAGGTCTCTTGGTTGTCATTTGACAGTAAAGAACCGATAATCCTTGCAGGAATAACAAATTTCCAACATAACCATCCCCAACTTAGCCAACTATTATCACTGTCAACAGCTGTGACAGCCAAGCATGGTTGTACACTTGGTCTGTTCTAGTGAAGTCATATTTGGCAGTCACGCAATTTGGAACCAGAACTGGTTCTTGAATATACGCTTGTCACTGGAAATCTGGTACCAGAAGTAAGCTGGGCCCCATCTCATATATCGCAAGTTGGCGCACGGAAAGGGAGCCGGGAACCAGCTTATTACTGGAAGTAGCACCTCGCAAGACTTGCAGGCCCTAAATAAATCTTCAATGTTCTGATTGGACAGAAGCAAAGATGTTCTAGATAATCAGGCCAAGTGTAATGAACATTCTATTAAGTTGTCCTTGCAACTGGTTCATTGTGATGAGACCCCATATAAAATCCCATTAATTGTGATGCACTTAAAGTGCATGTCACCAAGCAGATTATTGTCAGCCAATTTCAAATGTCTCAGGACCTCAGAAAAGTCCCATGCAAGTGTAGCGGCCATAAAATTTCCGAGTCCCGTGCTAGGATTGAACCACGGACCTTCTGATCTGGCTGACAAGGTAAGGATGCCATCTGTGGGATGACTCCACGCCCTCCTTCACAAGCAGATGAAACTTCTTAGATTGGTTAGCCAGTCTATAAAATAGTAAGAGGGACTGAACTTCTGGAACCCGTCACTTTAGCCACAACTGAGTAAATGGGCAAGGTAAGTTGACAAGGTAGAACCCTTCAATTTCCTCGAAATACGGAGATGCTGAAGGTATTTCAGTGGTAGTTGTTGAGAAACAATGCCTTGCACAATACAGTATGCCTCAAAGCTTTTCCACTTGTGATAATAAAGGGAACAGGCATAGGTGTGATAAGCTGATGTGATCGCCTTGGCGACTCTTCCATGTGATTGATGTACCACGCTACTTTGGCGTTGTCTGACTGAATCAAGAAAATCTAAATCTTGAAGTCTAAATCCTTGATGTAAAGAGATTGGCCATCAAGCCACTTGTAGATTCAGCAGATGCACTCCCCATCCTTGTAGGGATAACTTGTTTAACAACAAACCCATTCGGTTCGAAGTACCGAGTATGTCAGAGGTGCCAATCCCTTGGCAGTCTGCAACCCTCTGTCAGGTCGATGGAGTAAAAATCAAGATCCAACAATTTAAAGGAAGTAGATTAATCCTATGCTGAAGATCTCTTGGAAGGTTGAAATTTATCCCTGATCCATATCACAAAGAGGAAGAATTGCTGCTCTCAGTGTGACCATCAGGTGTAGGGATCCACCTAAAGCATCGATCCTGAGGAGGAGAGAAAGAAACTTCCTTTCATCTTTATTAGTGAGAGGGTCAGCAACGAATTTAAATCCCCCATTGTATAGTAGATACATAATAATAATAATAGGAGCTCAGAACTAAATGCTCGAAACAAGGTCAAAGCCACCAACACTTTTGCAGTTCCAGTCCTTTCCTATTCCTTTGGAGTAGTTGATTGAATAAAACAAGATATCCAGAGTCTGAAGGATCATGTCTGATAACAGAGCCCACCACCCTTGTTCCTCTCTCAACATTTATTTATGCCAATCAATTCTGGAGGTCGGGGTTTGATTATTGTGGAGGCTCTTCTTGATAGAATTTTATTGCGTCCTTATGCACATATTTATTTGTCGGATGATCCTATGGTGATGCATGTCAAAACTCATGATGAAAGTAAGGAATTTTGCAGTTATTTTAACTGCAAGGTCGTTGGACAGAATCTGAAATTTGAGGTTGATGTTGTTGATGGCGATGTACTGCTGGACGGTACAACGATGGGAGTAAACCAGGTGAAGTCCTTCACCAAGTCTGCCAGAGTGTTGGGACAGTCTGTCAGAATAAGCGCTTCTTGCCTCCAGAGTTTCGAACAAAGAAAGGAAGAGGTGTCAACACATCAATCTCTGGATACCAGGGCAGGACAACCATATAGTCTATCCACATCCACTACATAATACACCCACATCCACCACACATGACATACACATCCACCACACATGACACACACACCCACAACACCATACACAATACACAATCATTCACGACACACACATCTACCACACACGCTCGTTTTAAGTATGACAATGACAAATTGCACATCAAAATAACAATTAAACATAGTGTTACATACCCTTTTGACACAACCTTTTGTTCAAGACGCAAGTACAAGTGCATCACACTATATATTGAATACTAGAATGTTAACTTTCCTGAAGTATGGTATGACTGGGCCTTTGAGGCCCATGGTGTATGGAATATGATGTTCAAAAGGGTGTACGTTTGAGGGTTAAATTTATCATGAAATGCTCATAACCAGTCCTGTAAGCGTACTCCTGATTTTATGCACCTGTCAACGCGTTATCAGAGGTATATAATGAAATTATAATAGCTCTAGTGAAGACGTCAAATTTGCAATTAAACATCACTAGACAAGATTATTTACCTTTTCAGTTCTACCATGTTTTTGCTGGGCATTGTATTATATGCAGGGATTAAGATTATTGTGTGTATTTGTCTGGTATATAGACCCGGAAATAACAATCAACTGTGCACACGTTTCCCGGCAATCTACCGTGGATTTAGTTAAAACATACACAATAATATAACAGGATGAATTCTGATGCTGTTATCAGTAATATATAATACCAAAAGCTATTATTTAACCAAAAGAAATATATCCTGGCATGTGTTATGTTAATTACAGGTTTTGCTCTATAAATATAAAATATGTACTATCAACAATTAAGTTATACGGACCCTCATGAACATGGTTGTACACACATGGAATGAGGTGAAATAAGCATGCCATTTCACATGTTTTCACTGTAAAAGCTGTCCATAGATAACGAGGCGGTAATCAGTTCATGACTGTTGAGAATATGATGTGAAATTGGTGCTATTGGAGTGAAAAACGTACCCTCACGAACATGGTAAGCGGAAGTTGTACGCACATAGAATAGGGTAAAATAAGCAAGCCAGTTTGTTGACATGTGATTGTCCATCTACAATAAATACGATATTTAGCGAAACAAAATATATTATCCATTTTCCGTCAACTACACTTCATTTCGAGGCGTGAGTAGACCCAATATGATTGTGAATTCTGTGATTAATGCGGACCAAAGTTATAATTATCGGTAACTGCCAGTTGCCTGTGTTCTGTATTGGATGCTATTAGGACCCCATCGCAGGGGTTTGGCTTATGTACGAAACATACCATTTTGATACTGGTTCTATGGGTCAAGATTGGGGGTTGCCTTATCTATGAGATCGGCTTACCTACGGTAATATACGGCAAGCCCTATTCCGGAAAACATATCCAGCATGAATTTATTCCTGGTTGAAGAGGATGGCACACACAAGTGGATCAAAAATTTGAGCAGACTATTAAGAGACCAATCAAAACATAATGGAGAAACCCACTTCTGTGAATGATGTCTGCATGGTTACGGTAGGCTAGATGTTCTTAAATCATAAACCGTACAAAGAGGGCTGCCAAGGTGTTGGACAGACTGCTGTTAGGATTGACATGCCTAAAGAGAACAAAAACACGCTAAAATTTAATAATTATTTCAAACAAATGCCTGTACCATAAGTCATTTACACCGACTTTGAAGCCCTCATAAAAGCCCTCCACTACCGAACAAAGTTTCACATACAAAACACAAGAACACAAACCTTGCGGCTTTGACTACGTGGTTGTCCGATACGATGGAAATTGGATGCTCTCGTGATATACAGAGGTCACATGTCTAACAACATGATGAGAAAATAATAAGGGAAACATTGATGAAAATTACACCCATACGTATGATGAAGGATGACTGGAGGGCTCATAAGACGTCTAAGAGTTGTCATGTGTGTAACAAACCCCTGGACAGTGATTCTGTAAGAGATCATTGCCACGCCACAGGAGAGATTTTTGATCATGTCAATCACCTGGTGTGAACATGCAGTCAGGATCTTATTAGGGTTTCTGACTTTGACAATATGTTAATTTATTTATTTTTGTTAGTGCAGAAATTACATTATCTCGAACATCACTCATGGCTTTCATGCTTGTTTTTTTCCTTACATATGGTTTGTATCACTTTCACCATATCAAACTTTATATTCATTTATGTACATATTTATACTATACCTCGTAACATTTCTTAAATCCATTAATTAGCACTCATAACCTGTTTAACGATAGTCCTATCATAATTTCCTTTTTTAATTTCCTTATAACACAGTGTAGTTACTTCCAGTAACCTCACTTTCCCTCATTACCTTCCATGATTCTTACTCAAGCATTATTCATTCTTCAAGCTCAGTCATTCTCTCGTCGGGGTGCAAACCTTAAAAACAACATGGGTTTCCAATTCGTCTCCGACTGACTATTCCTCAGCAGTTTAGATGTTATCTGCCCACCCTCCTCAGGCCCCCTGACTGATACAGTGGGAAATAGGCTGTCTGCATCCACACATTATACTGTGAGCCTTCACAACATACTTCTTTACACTATGGCTTAATTTCGTCATGAGCCGGTGGTAGGTCAATTTTGTGATATTTCATGGAATATACTTGAATACTGCATTGCTTTGCATCGAAAAAGACAGCTTTGACAAGGCAAGGAGGCCACACCCCATCTGTGTATAGGTTTGAACCCCGGCCTTTAACTCGAACATTGTTTATGTTTCCTTCCCACATGGCTACTATCTTTCTATATATATATAACTGCTTGCAACAACTTTCACACATCATCTATACATGCATGAATTTTATCAAAGTATTTTTGTACCCCCATGATGCACTATTCTCATATGTGTGACGTCACATGTTTATGTATTGATGCAAGTAACGGGAAATCTCGTTTTCACGTCACTTCACTTTTGTGCTGCTGAGCTTCAACTGACGCTCCATCCATCCACATTCACCACCATGGGCTTCTCGGCTCCTGGGACATTCAAACCATGTAACATTCAGGGCATTCAAACCATTACATCGCTTTCCTGCATTGCATGGTTTGTAGCCCCCCCCAAACAATTCCATATCTCACTGGTGGGTGCAGCCTCCAGCGTAATCCAATCCCATCCGCAGGGTATCCAGCTTAACCCATAATTCATTTGTCATCAGTACACCATTCATACTCATGTCCGCAGGACACTTTATTCCACACGTGTCTGCAGGACACATCAATCACCGCATTGTCCGCAAGACGCTATTGTGGCATACTCATGTCTGCAGGACACTTTCCATATAAGCAGCCAAGAAGCCCCCCATAAATCTGACTTTGACAATTACTGAAATCAGTGAACACATTGACAGTTTTTCTTCTCTGTGAAATGTGTTTACTGATTTCAGTAATTATTGTAATTGTCAAAGTCAGATTTATGGGGGCTTCTTGGCTGCTTATATGGAAAGTGCCCTGCAGACATGAGTATGCCACAATAATAATCACATCTTCAAAGCTTTGATGAGACGACACATACATTCAAAATATGCTTTTGCATAAAGTTCAGCAATCAGTGGTACTCATTTGCTGAATTCACTCTCTTGGGAGAGTATATACCCATCACGTCCGCATGGGCGAATCGTGAAGTCCAGTGAGGTCACGGGCCACAGAGACAATGGCAGCTTCTTCGTCAGGGAATTCACCGTTGCATCCTGAGGACCGAACATCTCAGTTTATGAGGCGTATGCTGAATGATATCAACATTCAGCTTCCTGGTACTTTCGCCCGCAAGGAAATGCTGCGACTTATCAAGGCTAATTTTGTGCGGATTCAGCACGTC
This sequence comes from Haliotis rubra, assembly GCF_003918875.1. Lineage (NCBI taxonomy): Eukaryota > Metazoa > Mollusca > Gastropoda > Lepetellida > Haliotidae > Haliotis > Haliotis rubra. The sequence continues at coordinate 353,255 of NW_025766570.1, read as the reverse complement.
CATAAAAGGTCACGACCCTCGGCAACGGTCACTTCGCAGGAGGCACAAGATCACACTCATGATGGGATGCAACAAACGCTGGAAGACTCAGAGATATCCCCGGGGTGCGGAGCTTCGTCAAGTCACACCGAATCGTCTGCTACACGTGATCCGGCGAGAATGCCTACATCCGGGAGTTTAAAAGATGGCGCTGTCCATACACAGTTGCCATCTGGCAGTGTCCATGCTCTACAGGAGCAAGTTACAGTTTTGGCTGCCACAGTAGCCTCGTTAGTGGAAAGGCTCGACACGCAAGGAACCTAACTCAGCAACAGCCCCACAGTTGATGCAAGGTCAGCCAGAACGGCGGAATCTGCGTCAGTGTGTGGTCATCCCTACAGCTACGGAGAAAGTCCAGGTAGGCGACTTCGACAATTCGGCATTGCATTTCACGACATTCCGCGAGTAGTTGTGTCTCTGATGCCATTCAGCAACAGATTCAGGAAGGAACTTGTGTTAATCTTGCCCTATTGTTAAACGACCCTCACCAATATAACGATTTTCAGACAGTAGCAGACGTGGGGCCACAGTCTGCCAAGCTGCTGAAATCACCGACAATTAATTTCATGTTGCCATTGGACGGTACATGCGAGACAGACCCTGACTGACGAGCAGAGCAACAGGCTTATCAAGCAAGCATTGCGGAAATGGCATCCACTGTGTGGCGGCACAGTTTTCTATGACTACCACCAGGCTTTCGCATCCAGAGCGGCTACCCTGTGGCGGGTGTATGGTACCAAGGTGGATTGGTCTCTCACTGATATACCTCTGTACGTCTCATCACTGCAGGGTAGGCGGGCGTCAGTATGCACCATCTGCTCTAGTACCCTGCATAGTGCAGACAGCTGTCCACGTTGCCACTCTGGGGCCGACAGACGAGGACGACGTTCAGACAGGGATGTGGGAGGTCGGCGGGATGGTGGACAGGAGGTCTGTGTTACGTGTCTTACAGACACCTACTACAATACAAGTTGTATACCACGTAACAGTCTGCAACAATTTCAATGCAGACAATGGCTGTTCCCGTCCCCTGTGTCTGCTTGCACACGTGTGCTTGGTGTGTCGTAATAGTCATGTTCAGGCTGATTGCAAGATGAAGCATCCCAACAAAGCAAAATGACTCCCTCTGGAGTGAGAATTACTACAGTTACTTCGCCTGTAAACATTTTAGTTTTATCCCAGTTGCTGCAAAAACACCCAGATCAGGACTTTGTTGATCAACTTGTGGACGGCTTCACTTTTGGCTTTATGACAGGCATTAACAATATTCCTTCTCAAACCGTGGTTTGTAACAACAAGACAGCTAGAGATGATCCAGAGAGTGTCACTCTATTGCTTGAAGCAGAGTGCGCCAAACATTACGTCATCGGGCCTTTCACCACATCGCCGTTTCCAACCTTTAGAATCAGCCCTCTAGGCGTAGCAAAGAGTAAATACTCACAAAACAAAAGGCTCATAGTTGATATGTCTGCCCCACACAATGATGAAGCTACTAGTATAAATAGTTTAACTGACACAGAATCTTTCTCTATTTCTCTATGATCATGCCATTCACTGTATACAGCAATTGTGTATCAACTCTTGGATGTGCAAATTCGACATAGAGGATGCGTTCAAGCACGTGCCCATACATCCATCTCTGTGGCATCTCCATGGCGTGCAGTGGGAAAACAAGATGTATTTCTTCACCCGGTTAGTCTTCAGAGGTCGATCTAGCCCAAAATGTTTCAACTATCTATCCACATAACATATTTGGCGTGCAGCACATCCTGCACTTACTGGACGACTTCCTGGTGGTTGATGGGCCGAACTGTGATGGTAGCAAAACAATGACTACAATGTTAACAGTGTTCGACATGTTAGGGGTGCCGCAATTATTATTGTTACTTGTGCACATGCAGTTTGCTTCGGAGTGGTGCTCCCGGGACGATCCTTTGTGTCTCGCTTGATACTGCTCTCAACTTCAGTCAAGCAGCTCTCCCATTTGTGCACATCAATCAGGACACTAGGTCTGACCTGTCTATGTGGGGTTTTTTTTCTTACCCAATGGAATGGGGTGTCTCTCTTTTTTGAACGGGAGGAATCATTGACAGCAGATATGGACCTGTTTACACAGGCCTCAAGCACCAAGGGGTTTTGAGGTTACTACCAGGGTCAGTGGTTTAGTTCCTCTTGGCAACCAGACAGACTTGAGCTCTATCCCATTGTGGTGTGTGTGATTGTGTGGGGTCATATGTGGCATAGGAAGCGTGTTATGTTCAACTGTGATAACTTGGCTACCGTGCACATCATTCGAAACGGAAGGGCAAACTGTCACTGAAAGTTACTTAATCAGCTCACGAGATGCCTTACCCTTTGTGCTATGAAGAATAATTGTGTGATCTTAGCAAAAGTTGTACCAGGTAGAGAGAACTGCATTGCTGACGCCTTGTCTCGTTTCCAGTTCCAGCTCTTCAGACAACTTTTCACCCAGGTCAGCCAGGCTCCCATCCAAGATTCCAGCATTCAAAGGTCTTCCAGGACTACAAGCTCAAGTAAACACTCTGCGGGTAGAAGCCATATCTCAATCCACATATCAAGTCTACCGATCCGGATTGTAAGCGTTTTTGGCGGTGTATAATTTGTGCTGGGAGCAATGGCGGTATCCTTTATTAACAGAGACAGTGCTGGTAGACTTTGTAACGTATTGCCATTCAGTTCTGGGTATAGCCTATACATCAATCAAGATGTAACTAGCAGGGAAACGCTTCTTCTATATTAGAGCAGGTAGGGGCAATCCTCTGTTGTGAGCAGATGGGGTCCCACTTCCCACACTAGAGTACATTCCAAAAGGAATCAAAAGGCAGCAAGCACACCCCACCAGACAACAACTGCCCATCACAGTCGACATTCTGGATCATATGTGCAGATCCCTACATCAAGGATGTTTTCCCCTTTTGTTGATGGCCTGATGCTAGCAGTTGTTTGTTTGGCCTTTTTGGGGTTCCTTCGCTGCGGGGAATTTACAGTTAGAGGCAGTTTTGACTGTGACAGCAATTTGTGTAGATATGATGTTGTATTAGCAGAGGACAATTCCTTTATGGAGCTCACCCTCCAATCCTCCAAGACGGATCCATATAGGAGGGAGTCACGATAGCCATTTGACAATCAACAATTCCAACCTGTACGCGCCATGTCTCAATATCTGATGCTTAGAGCCTCTATCCCTGCTCCCCAAAACTTTTTCCTGGCCTCTCCCTTTAAAATTTTGTAGCAAGCCTCCTTTTGTGGGTAGGCTAAATCATATAAGCTTGCCACCCAAAACCCGTTTCTTTTCTGCACTTACGGTGGTTCGGTCGGGACATAAGCCACGAGCAGCATTCTGTTATTCACGACTTTCGTCAGATAGTGGTCTTTGTTTTCCGTAAAAACATAGGGAGAACCGAGCGTGATGTTGAGATTCCAGTTGATTTGAGATGGTTTGAACACCCATTTGTTGTCGTCTGTAAAGACGAGAGTGTACTGTGTGTTTCGGGCAACGACTGTTGTCTCGACGTCGTTCGGGTCGAATAGCTTGCCGCCGAAGGCTGTGGATATCGCCCATTCGTTGTCATCATTGCGGATGAGGTCGTACCAAATGGTGCTGACCGCTCCTTCGGTATCGATGACATCGCCTAGGGCGCTGCTACCCCCGGATCCAGTGGAGGGCACTTTGATGTGTTTATAAATGTTGTTTTTCAGTTGCAAGGCACACAGTTTACCGTCGATTCCGGGATCGTCCAATCCGCGTGTGTCATGGTGCATTTTCTCAGACGCATGGATGTTCCTGGCCCAGAAGCTTGAGTCATTGCTTTATGTACAGTGTGACGCTGAGGTATCCTATATGTACGGGATCATATTTTATATCTAAAACTGATAGTTTGAGTTCTGTGATCATGCCCTGCGTTAACATTTTGTACACCAAGGTCGAAAACGATTCCGTTCGCCCGTCTTTGCACTTTTCCATTTTCACTGGCACCGCTCTTAGCAGCATGGAAGGGTGTTCGCCTTGAATATTATAGGTCGTGCTTACCCAATCGAGATAAACGAACAGTTCATTATAGACCATGAGGCTCGGTAATTTCGAACCTGTGTCTCGGGGGTCATATGTCATTCGACGACAATCCGAGAGTTCTCGCCAAGGGCCTACCGAGTTGGATGGGATTTTCCACCATCGTTAACGTCAGCGTGCCATTTGACTCATTGAGTTTGAGATAAGCTCCCATGGGTTTGAAAATTTCATCATTCATGGCGATTTCCATCGATGAATAGCCTGTTGTTCCCTATATCTTTAGTGATATTCGACCATCGCGGGTAATAGGTGATATCTCAGAGAGCGACTTCCAGTCGTCCTGACGTATTATCGATTGCGTGCAGCAGTTGAATAGATTCACCATTCGTGATTCCTGGGAGCGTCATGAAAAAATATAAATATGTAATAATAATAATTTCAATATGAGTGATGTGCTAACGAAAATAGAAATTGTGGAGGATGCAGATGGAACGAGTTTTAAAACGAATTTTATCAATATTTTCAAAAAATATATCGTGAACGTCAGTAACGCTCAGGTGGTGGTACACTGGAATTAATACCTGATGCAATTTTGGCAAAACCAACTCAATTTTGCTGTGTGGTGTGCGACGACGGGATCATTGCCTATGGCACGACAAACTGAGTCAGGCAGTCACCTTGTTTCATGTTAATTATCAGACGAGACGAATTTTGAAGGAAATAGGTGCACCTCTTCCCCAAGAAACAGCGTGGAGTATGATAACCCGTACGATTGGCGTGCATATGAACGTATTTAAAGGGAATTTATGATTCCCACGAATAAAGATTTTCGCCTTCCCGGTGTGAACCATGGTCTCGGTAAACTCTACACTTATTTCTATAAATCCAGAACATTTAGAATTGCTTATACGGGTGGTGAGTACATACCCGGGTACCATACGTTTACCCGAGCCCCACGACGAACGACCAAATTCATGTTTTGTACATCAAACAAACCGACCCTGGAGCAGCCACTGCCTGGATGAAAATGATATCAAAAACATCGAAGGGGGTTTTCTCGCACTGGTACCATATGGTTAAACGATTCGATTTGAACATACGTGTGGGCTGTGCTAGGCGCGCAGGCACAAACCCTTTCCGGTATCATCAGGAAGGAAACAGCTTACAACACGCAGAAACAATTCGTGGCCAACGTCGAAGATGCAATTGCCAGACCCGCTGGATTTGCCGATGGCCATCAAGCGTTACCAAGACATGTTGCAAAATGCCCGGTCGAAAATCGACTACGTGTTCGGCGTGGGGTTGTACATGGCTCCGAATGACATGCAACTGAGGATCCGCAAAGTTGTGGGCTACAACAACGAAATCCTCATCGCGACCAGTGATCAAAAGTTGGATGTCAACCCCGATATCAACGCTAGTCACGTCGCACCATACACGAGTACTGGTTTAACGGGGATCATGATGCCACCACCATCGCTGGAGCCCAGCGTTCAACCCGCACCACACCCATCTGTACGGGCGGTGGCTGAAAATCAGCAACACATCGATCGTAAAACAGCGCTCGTGGTCGGGGGAATCACAGTCGGACTGTGCCTCATTTGGTTAAATATTCTTTAGCGGCGATGGTCACCAGACCGGCCACGACGATGACGAACGCCCACAGGTTTTGGCCTAACCACGTGACCGTTTTCGACAAGAAGCCTAGCAACCAAGAAACGATGCTGCCCAAATGCCTGGCTACGCTTGGGCGGCTTTGCCGCAAGTTTAGCCAAGGCTTGGCCGAGCGATTTCAATTTTTTTAAAATCCAGTCTCTGACGTGGCCGCCTGTTGGGGTTAGGGTTGGTGGTGGTGTGCTTCCACCTCCACCGCCGCCTGTCAGTGAGACGACCAGGGTCGATATGATGAAGCCCAAAGCTGTCAGAATGCTGGCGATGGTGATCCCTTGTTCTCTGAATAATGTTTTAAGCGTGGTGTCTTCGTAGAGGACTCGGTCGATGGTTTCGCGAATGTGGTTGATTTGGTTTCAAAGCTTTTCTCGGAAGGAGGACGCCACTTCCAATCGGCTCAATCTTTCATCTTCCAGGTTGCGCAATCTTTTCTCGACGATGTGTTTTAGGATTTCGTCGTCCTGTACCTGGGCTAGTTTTCTTTTATCGTGAACGATATGATCATCGACTTCTTTCAGTTTGGCTATGTTGTTCACGAGTTCTCCACGAGTGATTCTCAAGGCCTTGTCTAGCCCTCGCAGTTCCCGAACGGTAAATTCGAAACCTGACAAGGGTTCATTCCAGTAAGAGGCCAATATTTTTTCTATTTCGTTCGACTGACTGACTGACTGAGTTTTGGTTTTACGCCGCTTTAAGCAATATTCCAGCAACATCACGGCGTTCGAGGCTTCTTGAGTGCATTGCAGCACGTCTCTCAAATCATCTCGACTGGCTGCACTTGCCAAGACATCAGGCTCGGCGTCTGCTTCTCATAAAGCCTTGTCGACCTTCCCGCTCATATTCTGTCAATAGCCGGCTATATTTAATTTGTCGCGGATAAAGTGGGCACCGTGGCGACCGGCCAGCGTGGACAAAGCGAGGGGAGAACTGCGAGCGAACAGGAAAACATGAAATACCAAGGCATTTGTCCAGCCGATTGTCTGTCGCCTCGGTTGCGCGTGGGGTATACTTTTGAAGAAGCCGATCTCGCCACTATACCGAGGAAACATAAGGCTATAGCCAAGGCGTTCGGGAACCAATTTTGCATTCCACTTGACTTTGAACTACTGGAGGGTCACATGCCGTTTTACCAAGCCGTGCTGGGCGATAGGCTGGAATAAGAACTGATGTTTAACGATTATAGCCAGGTTGTTTTCGTAGAGAACGGTGAGGGCAGGTATACCATTGACAATATTTTGCTGGAGTTCGACAAGGTCAAAAGTCCGGATTTAGCTCGACAAATTCGCAACCAGTATTAGGGAACGCAGCCACCCTATGCGATCGCATGCTGCGGCATCAGAAGATTGTCGTGAATAAAAGTGATACTTTGTGGAATATCAAAGAGAAGAGAACAAAGAGAAGATAAAATTTAGAAAGCAGACTTAAGTGATTCTGAATGCTGATATAAATTACATTGAGTTGTTTGTGAAAGCATTGATGAAGAAAAACAACTTCCCAAGGAAAACTTCACGTTCAGATTTATATATATTAGATCAAGGTATACTGAATATGTTGGACTTTCTTAAAGGTCACATGCAACGTAAAACACAACTTTGCAGATTCTGATACCTTTCGGTATGGACATACCGGAAACAAATCGTCAAAAATGCAAATTCAACTTATAAAGTTGAAAAATAACACGATGAAAAAAAAACGCGCGAAATCGGAGTTCAAACGTTTCACTAATTTTCCCCAGACTTTTCTGGGGAAAACGGGTTTCAACAGCTGGGCTGCGCTCATAGCACGTGCGCAAGTAAATAGGTTCGCGCAGCTTGGAAGCGGGTTGTCCGCTGAATACCGTTGAAGGCTTTGGTGTGAGCTATTTTTCTAACGTTTTGTTTATATCTCACAGGCGCGAGCTCTTTATATGTTATCACAGTAAATTAACTGTTTATATAATTTCATTTGTCTATTTCACCACACGTTCTTCTTACCGAGACACTTTCTCAGTTCGATACTTAAAAGCAATGTCATTATTTAGCGTTGACAGAATTTCTAACTGTGATATAGATATGTCGTTGTCACAGACAAAACTCAATGTCTTGTTTTATTGACACCTGTTTGTCTGCCTGCCTGTCTGCTAATGACAATATTCAATACACAGCTGCTATCACTGACCACATGCAATTTGAACTTAACACCAATCAGGCTATACACCATAAACAAAATGCAATGATTTATGGCCCGAGTTCTGTCTCTGTCACATTATGTAATTACACAGACAGGCAGGTGTGATACTTGAGCACATGACATGTTATGATGTCTGTTGATTGCAAAATGTTTTACACAAAAAATGAGCATGTATTTACAAAACCCAACATCTCTATATATACACACACAATGAGCCGTGAAGGTGGCATCTGCTAATGAACCAGCCGTTACACTTGAGTGCACACCCACCCGCTCTGACTGGGTTTCGGTTTCCCGGCTGCTTCGGTTCTTTTGGAAGTAAACCGAAGTACACAATTTTGCACTTTCGATTTGCGATTGTACGTTTATAATTTTGTTTATATATTTTTCGTAACCAGCAATGTCTAGTATATGTCATGAATAAGTGATAATTGTGTTTTAATTATGTTTGATTTTTTGGTTGCATGTGACCTTTAAGCATTAAATGCTGAAACTTTATTAGATGAACAGCTTTTTAAGTGTGTGTGAATAGAACAGAAGTTCTGCTGTATAACAAATACAGTTTCAGTCATTTTATCTATCATATCTGTTCTGTTATTAGAAACTGTAAAGTATCGGGATAGGTATCGTATCGCCACCATTGTATCGTGATGATAATCGTCTCGCAGGTTCCCTGCCAATACTTTCATGATATATCGTCTCTCCTCATTAAACTGGTATCAGGATATATATCGTCTCGCCACGATACACAACTCTAATTAAGATTGATATTGATCTGCCTCGCGATCCGCATTGCGCCATTGTGTGCGGTCAGACGGGGTGCGGTAAAACAGCTTTCGTGCTGAACATGCTGGAAGGATACTATCAGGACGCATTCTCTGCCCGACTTTGCAGGTGAACAAGACGTACATGGAGAGAGCGTGTGATGACGGACCCGGACGTGCACAAGATGGATCTGGGAACGCGTCTGCAAGACTGGTTAAAAGTTTATCACGACAAATTTAAAGGGGAGTCAACGCTGTTCGTCCTAGACGACTGCAGCGCCAACAAGGAAATAGTTAAAAAATGAGACATTCTATCGTACCTGGCCTTCTTGGGTGCTGACGCTTAAGCATGTTCAAAATTTTCATGGCGTGCCACTTGACTTTCCTATCACTGTGTTTCGCATGTGTTGGGTTTTATTTTATAAGATTTAAAAATAGTTTGCTATATTATAAGATGGAGTGCAAATGATGGATAATAATAAAAAAGATGACAAGCGGGAGAGACTGGTGGCGCTGGCCGTTGGTGGCAAAGCCAAACAATACTTCGGTGGGAACCTCACGCCCTGCAAAATTAAAAAAAATGCCCGTCAAAGAAATCGATAAGCTGTACACGAGATACGAAGCCAGACTCGGTGCCGAAATGACGAAAACCATAGGATCGGCCATGACGCAAATCTACGTCGGCATTGCGTCGTATTTCCTTCCCATTCCACCAGAACGTCGCCTGTACATGTGCAAAGACCTCGAGAAAGATCCGTTCATCGAACTACGCCTTGAGTTCCGTCAACTGCGACATGCTACTCGCTCCTCTGACCAGGGGGATCATCACGGCGAAGCATTGCCGATTTAAAGAAAAAAATAATATAAACAATAATAATATACAAGATGTCGGAGGAGATTATTCCACAGGAGGAGACAGAACAACTGGTGATTAATATCGTCACCAGACAAAAGAATCCACAAAAAGTAGCCGCCGGTCGCAAAGGCTGGTTGGCTAAACAGCAGAAAAAAAAAAGTCGTCAATGGGCCCCGTACGCCATAGCGGCATGCATCACCATCGTCACCGCATTGCTGTACAAATTCAAACTGGCACCAGCAGCACCAGCAACATGGGTAGCACCGCAATTAGAAGTACATCCTCATACCAATTTTTTAATTTTTTTTATTTTATTCATCTTATGTCGACCCCCGATGGAAAAACGTTCGTTAACGATGCGTATCATGCCGCCGTCATCAGTGGACTAGCCATAGGCTACGCCAGATTGAGCAAAATTATCACCAAACAACCAGCACCCAAACTCGATTTTAACCTGCAAGACATGGGCATGCTCGTGTTTGACTTGGGACTGGCGATGGCCACCAAAGAGATGCTCGTTAAGCAAGGCATCATTCCGGAAAACATATTGAAATAAAAAATGTTTTTGTAATACTTAAAGATGGCCACAATCGCGATGATGGTCAGTGGGGCATTAGTCAACGCCCTGGCTTTTTCGGGGAGCAATTACCTTTTTTCTTACCTACAAACGTCGAACGCGGCCGAAATCGAAGAGGAACGGAAACATCCCGATTTAGCCGTGGAGAAATTACAAGCCACACAAGCCTACTCTGCAAAAAAACACATGCAGAGAATCGAATTTATCCACGACCAACTCAAGCGAGAAGGTCACACCGTTCGAACGTTTAAGGACATGGGCGAAGCCATGCACGTGTATTATCTCGTCACCGGCAAACGGCTCGAACCTCACGGCGAGGAACCTACCCTATCTCAGTATTACATGTCTTCCCCAGGTCAATAAAAGGTAGATGATTTAAAAAGTATCAAATACCAGCTAACCCTTAAAATGTCGCTCAGCAAACAGCAGACGGACGGCAGTACTGAGTACCTCGAACCTTATTTCCGAGGCAAACAGGAAGTCATATCAATCCGACTCGATCCCTATGACCCTCGATACCTCGTTGCAACAAATACAAGAATTGTTGGAAAAATTTACCCATAGAGGTTCTGGATGGGTGGTGGACACCATCGATACCATCTACCTGGATATAGCGAAGTACAGGCCATTTAAAGGTAGATCATACCTAGACTTGCCTCTGTATTACAAGGAAAAACAAGCCATCATTAACGTTAAAAACAATGATGATAACTGCATAAGATGAGCGCTGAGATCTGCCTTATTCCCCGCTGATTCTAAAGTGGCGAATAGACCTTCCAGCTATCCAACAGACGATGGGCTTAACTTCGAAGCTATAGACGCACCCACACCCATCCCCCAAATCGCTCGAGTGAAAAAACAAAACCATTTAGCAATCAACGTCTGGGTACAATCGTGCACAGATTGAGCTCAGCCCCGGAAAACATACCCAGGATCAATATATTTCGCGTCGAAAAAGAGAGTAAGTATCACTACACGTTGATTAAAAGCTTAAGCAGACTGTTGAACGATCAATCCAACCACAAGGAAAAGAAACACTTCTGCGAACGGTGTCTGCACGGCTGGATGCAAGCTGACCTGCTGGAAGCACATAAGGAAGACTGCGGAGGCGTGGACGGACCTCGATCAGCATAGACATGCCCCCAAAAAATAAAACTATGATCCAATTTAACCATTATAAAAAACAAATGCCCATGCCTTATGTGATCTATGCCTACTTCGAAGCCCTCAAATAGATCGACCACGCCCTGCCCGAACAGTTTCATGTACAAAACGCAGGAACACGAGGCTTGTGGGTTCGGGTATGTGGTCATCTGATGCGACGGACAAACGGAGGCTCCCGTGATCTACCGAGGTCCCGACGCAGCTGAAACGTTTCTTACACCCTTACAATGCGAAGAGAAAAGAATGAGGGACATGTTAGCCAACATTATACCCATGCTAATGACAGAGGATGACAAAATCAGGCACAAAACGTCGACACATTGCCACGTGTGCAACCAACCTCTGAACGGGGATTCCGTGAGAGATCATTGCCACATCATGGGTCGGTACCGAGGTGCTGCTTACAACGTGAGCAACTTAAAACTCAAAATCGATCCCCAAAAGACACCCATCCCCGTGGTTTTCCACAATTTAAGAGGGTACGATGCCCACCTGATCATGCAGGCCATCTTGAAAATCGATAGCAATATCAAATGCATCCCTAACAACATGGAAAAATACATCTACTTCTCGTTAAACGGTCTGAAATTCATCGATAGTATACAGTTTCTCCTGTCGTCCCTCGACAACGATACCTTCGACACCTTCCCCATCACCGATCGATACACCGACGTGGCGACTCGACATCTGCTGCTGAGAAAGGGTGTGTACCAGTATGAGTACATGAACGATTGGTCTCGATTCACGGAAACGAAATTACCTCCCATCGACTGCTTTTACAGCCAATTGACCAAGTCCCCTATATTGCAGGAGGATTACGACCACGCCCTTCACGTGTGGGAGAAACTGGGCTGTCAACATTTAGGCGATTATAACGACCTCTACTTGAAAACGGACGTCCTACTGCTGGCCGACGTGTTCGCGACTTTCAGAAAAACGTGTTTGAAACAGTATCAACTCGACCCCACGTGGTACTACACCAGCCCCGGTCTGTCGGTGGGATGCGCTCTAGAAGAAAAACGGAGTTCAATTGGAATTGTTAATGGATTACGACATGCATCTGTTTATCGAGAAAGGCGGATGCGTGCCGGGTCGTGATGGTCGCCAAAGCCAGTAATAAATATGTGAAAGGCTACGATTCGAACAAACCTACCAATCATCTCCTCAATCTCGGCCAACAACCTGTATGGCTGGGCGATGTGTCAGTATCTACCCACCGGGGTTCGAGTGGGTGGATAACAACTATTTTAACCCGAAGAACATTATGACCATCCCGAAAACTTTGAGATGGGCTACGATTCGAAGTGGATTTGGACTATCCCGCGGAACTCCACGCTGCTCACAACATCTCTCCGCTGGCTCCCGAACGGTTAAAAGTGGACCAAGACTGGATGTCTGACTATCAGCGGGACTGGTTGGACACTTCGACAAAACCAGTTCAGGTGGAAAAACCTGTGCCCAACTTGATGAATAAAACCAAGTACATCGTCCATAAATAGGAATCTGCAACTGTACTTATTGCTGGGCATGAAGCTGAAAAAATACACCGGGTGCTCAAATTTAATCAAAGTCCGTGGATGGAACTCTACATTCCATTGAACACCGAGCTGAGAAAACAAGCCACGAGCGAATTTGAGAAAAATCTCTATAAATTGATGAATAATTAGGTGTTTGACAAAGCGATGTGACATCCATGTGAAATTAGTGCGATCCAATGAAGAAGAAAAACTGAGAAAACTGATAGCCAGCCCGGACTTCAACAGAAGCAAGCTATTTGATAACGACTTGGCGGCTCTACATATGAACAAAAAGCCACATCAGGCTCAATCGCCTGGTTTATGTGGGGATGAGCATCCTCCATGACTTTTATTATAATAAACTTAAGACGCAATACGGCGATCGATGCCAGGTGTTGTATACCGACACCTACTCGTTGCTCTTACAAATTCGTACCGAGGGCATTTAGAGGACATGGCAAAAAATATAGATTTGTACGATACGAGCGATTATCCATCAGACCACGCCCTATACAGTACGGGCAATAAAAAAGTCCGAGGCAAAATGAAGGATGAATGGGTAGACCCACAACGAAATACGTTGGGTCAAGACCTAAAATGTATTCAATCCTGAAAGCCGATGACGGGGAAATCCGAAAGGCTAAAGGGGTGAAAAAATTTGTTGTGCCACGGGCAAATCCAACACACCCTCTTTAAACAGGCTTTCTTCGATAAACGAACGTTCAAACACCAGATGCATATACTCAGAAGTCACCAACATAAAATCTACGGGATCACCCTGAATAAAATGTTCTTGTCACCCCTGGATACGAAATGGATTGCTCGTAATGGGGTGACGACTTACTCGTACGGGCACTGTAATAATTAAGTAAAAAAAATATCCTAAGTACATAAAATCATGGAAAAACTCTATTACTGCCCACACGGGTACTGGAAAGGCGCCAAAGCCGTGAGAGTCTCCAAAGCTTGGCTTGAAAAACAAGCTCTCTGGCAAATCTACTTGCCAGCGCCCCGATACATCCCGAGACGATACATGTCACCAATCGCTACAAGGAGGCCGAGCCCTTGACGACCAAAGATTCGTGGCCAAGGCACTGGAACTTATCGACAAACGCAGTTGCTTGACCTAGCCTGCCGAATTACAAGTCGATCCCGGACGCGAGTTTATGGGCGCCGTGTCACAGCTGCTGGTCAAGTAGGACGTCCAAGTTCGACGAGGCGTGGCCGGAGCTCACCGTAGCCAAGCCATCGTCGAGAGGTTCAACCGCACCTTGGCCGAGCGTTTGTTCGGGCACCAGTACGCCCAAGAAATGGTGACACCCGAAAAACGAACGATCGAATGGATTGAACGCTTGCCTCGAGTGGTGGCGGCCATCAACAACAAAGTCATCAGACTCCTCGACAAGAGACCCGTTGAAGCAATTAAAATGAAATCCGTCACGGCTGAATCACTACTGTCCAAGGGTTAAAACTTGAAAACACACTATCGAGTCGGATCAGCGTGAGGTATTTGTATCAGCTGGGTGAACTCAAGATGGGCAGCACAAAACGTGCCACGGACCCCATATGGTCTATATCGACTGAGTGGACATCAAAAACATTTTTATTACTTAAACGACGGACCACCAAGAGGATTCGTCCGAGAGGAATTACCAATTGTTCCCCGTGACATGGTATTACCACCTTATTAAACATTTGTATATTTCGTATATTTATATATCACGCGGAGATTGATCGAGAAATGGTTGTTCAGGTGAGTTGGGGTGGACGTCAATGGACTCGATATTTACTCAGCCCTACGTCGAGTAATAAGTCGAGGGAAATTCACCACCCTGTACGATAGTTTAGGTCTCGTGGGTACCGAACGGTTACGTCTCATGGATACTTTAGTCGATTATAGCCCCGAAACCCGAGATCGCATCGCCCCGTACTCGACCTACTCCTTAGCCTACTTCGAGGAATTTATGACAGATCCCATCCATAAAGTCATCACTCGATATTACGGCTACATTTAAAAAATAAATAAATAAATAAAATAGCAAAAAGGCCCCCTGTGGCCACAACCCACGGAGGGAGAAATATTGTTTGTTGGTGCGCTGGTGTTTTCCCATGGGGTTGTGGTGGACTGCGCTCTCTATTTGACCTTTGAGAGCTCCTGTGTGTTTTTCTGTACCAAAGTGTTTCAGTGGTGAATGGTAGGCTTCGAACCTCGGTAACAGAGCTGCACAACTCTGCATCTTGATCATACCCAGCAGTCATCCGACTGAGCCACAGATGACCTGAGAGCTAAGATTTCGGTTTAACGGTCTATCCTGAGAATTGCATCATCATCCTTAGCTGGGCTCCGTCTACAGTAGCGCAAAGAGAGTCTAGCGCAGAGGAAGTCTGGAACAAGTTTATCACAAATTCCACTTCCGGTTCTCGCTTCGAAAACGTTGGGAGGCTTTTTACCTCAAATCAAGGTCTAATAAAATACAAACACGATCCTCCCAGAGAGTTTGAAACACGCTGAACACAATTCACGCGACGGTGGACGCTGTACACAGTTTTAGAAGCCACAATGCAGTAGTTTACAATTGCATCAGCTTGGGTAATATATATAGCCTTAATGCACCGTTACCATTAGAGCTAGTCTGCTGGTGTAGAGGAAACATGAGGGACTTCAGAATATGAGTTTTGGTGTTCGAATCCCTCACGTGACTCTGATTTTTTTATTCATGATAAACACCAGTTCATCATAGAAGCCTTCAGTTTTCCACAAAAAATTAAGACTTACAGATGGAAAACCAACATGCGCACAAAACATTAAACATCATTATTTTCATAAGCTGCTGGGCTGGAATTACATTCTAATTAACCTTCCAAGGCAATTGCGGCCAGAGCCTAAGTGTCATACTACTAAGAGTGCAAACTCAATCCACTGATTAGGGCTGGGATTTCTGTTTCAGATGTATTGATTTTTATTTTCCTATTTTGGTGATTTTTGTTCTGTTTTGGTGTATATGAGTTGATTATTTGTTTACCATTTGTATGGTAGGTCTGGCTTACTGCGCTCACTCCAGCATTACTAGTGTTAGTATTATCAGTAACGCAGTGTAAATCTTCAGTCTTTTAACAACAAGTAATGGGGGCATCGCCCCAGGCTTACTTGTTCTCATGTTAGTGGAGGGGCCAGTAATGGGCAGTCAAGATCGGCCTGGCTTACTGCGCTCACTCCAGTTTTAGTATGTTTTTTATAGCATGTATCAGTGCTGGTGTCTACGAGCTGTAGTAGTGGTCTTAATATGTAGAAGTGAGCTCAGCTCACATACCCCCGCTTCCCACTTTGGGACATGGAAATGACTGATATTGATATATATAATGTGACAAGGATCAGCAGCTCACAAGACTTTCACCTTGACTCTACTAAACTTAATAAAACATAATTCTGAAAATAATTTAAAATAGCAAAAGGCACATGAATGGAAAGTGATTAACATGTGTGTGAAGTTTGGTGAACCTAGCATGTAAACTTTAAGAGATATGCTCCGGACAAAGTTTCGGGAACACATTTGGCACTAAGTCGTGTTTCCATGGAAACAGCAAAAAAAATTAAAAAATTCTGAAAAATAATTAACATAGCAAAAGGCACATCTATGGGTAATGATTAACATGTGTGTGAAGTTTGGTGAACCTAGCAAGTAAACTTTAAGAGATATGCTCCGGACAAAACCATCAAACACATTTGGCACTAAGTCGTGTTTCCATGGAAACAGCAATAAAACAAAATTCTGGAAAAAATTTACAATAGCAAAAGGCACATCAATGGGTAGTGATTAACGTGTGTGAAGTTTGGTGAACCTAGCATGTAAACTTTAAGAGATATGCTCCGGACAAAGTTTCGGGACGGACAGACAGAATGAACGCTATATACCCCTGTTACTTCGTAGCGGGGGTATAATAAGTAATGGGGGCATCGCCCCCTGGCTTATTTATTATGGGGTTAGTGGATGGGCCAGTAATGGGCAGGTTACTCGGCCTGTCTTACTGCGCTCACTCCATGGTACGCAATATTCATGTGTGTACTTCATTTTGTACATGTAAGTAGTTAACAATGTTATGCTATAAACCTCTAGCATGCATCGGGGTGCAATGGCTAGCATGTATAACAGCTACAGCTTCCGTCCAGTATAGATGATAGACGTTGCACCCCCCTTTTTGCCATATTAATAAAAGTTTATTGCCTAACTTCTTAGTTATTTTTGCGGACATAAATGGTAGGGGATAATAATGGCCACTGACTCAAGAGAATGTTGTATTATCCAGAACAGTACATCATTCACTTAAATGTTTACATGTAAATAAAAGAAAAGCCATACAAACCTTTTCAATCAATTCAACACATTTGCTGTTGTCTGTGAATGTGATGTGAGAAAACTCTATGTCTTCTTCTCTATACTGGAAGTAATGAAAACATATTAAGTGACAGTGAAATTCTCAAGAAAGATTTATTACTTTCTAACGTCTCCTGTTTTTTGTTTGTTGCTTTAAGCATCACTCAGCAATATTCCAGCTATAGGTTGACAGTCTGTAAATAATCAAGTCTGGACCAGACAATCCATGGATCTACTCAATTGGGATACAATGACCTGATGCTGTTAGTCCACGCTAACAACAAACATGGGTTGTTGAATTCTAACCCGGATCTTCACGGGTAGCTTTTGTACTCAGTTGTGGGTATCTACTTTCTGACGAATGACAAGAATCTTTTAGAGCAAAAAAATATTTGCATTTATCCTGACTAATACTAAAGTACTGTCGGAAATAGACAAAAAATGTTTTTAGGCTGTTACTCTGCATCCCTAAAATTTACACTATTGCAAATAGCATACATCGAAATAACCCACATCGGCCTAACTGGGCGTTCAGTGGGATGCGTAATAGGATATCCAGAAAAGCATGTAAAAATCGGGCAAAACATAGAAAATTACAAATAGCTGCTGAAAACAATAGATAAGACTATAGATGGCAATTAGAGCGCTCAGCCAGGTATTACGACGGGCCATCGACTTACCTGACATGAAATGCACGTGCTGCCTACAGGCACAAGGGGTCATCTCAAAGATATTTTATGCTGTTTCATGTGTGTTGAACATGTCTATTGATTAACATCTTACATGTCTTTCTTTCATAAAGTTCATGTTGAGATATGTAAAAGAGAATGATACCCATAGAAAAGCTTAAATCAGCCTTCGTATTAAATGTCTCAAAATATATAGGTGGCATGACCACCCGAAGATCGACAGGACTAGATATTTTTTGCAAATTATTATGACATGCTGTTTTCTTCCACAGTTTAATTCCTCTAATGGATTATCTTACCTCCATCCCCCAGCCCGACCACAACCAACGTCTGCGACACCCGTCCTGGTTTTGCTTTTGCTTCTACCTGTTTCTTTTTATAGTGATAGTGAGACTCCATGGTAGCTATATCCTTAATAGTTTCAGTATTAAAGTTATTATTTTGTACGTCAGCTATCATGTATAATGAAGCTAAGTTTAATTTCAAAATGGGAATTAAAAAATTGTCCTTTGTAATACAATATCACCCCACACTAATTTGCATAAAGCCATGGTCTGTTCCAAATAAGGCGCTTTGGACTTAGAAAAGCCTCGCATTGCTCATTTCTGCACTAATCTCTCTTCACTAAAGTCCTTTCCTACATTTCCTATCTCCCTACCATTGAGACTGCAGTTAGGCCGAATTTAGTTTAACAGATATTTCATACTTTCACATGGTAACTACTTAAACTGTATAGATGCGAAAAAACAGGTTTTTTCTATTTCGGACAATACTTTAATTGCTTATCTCTTGATTTCTCCCAACATGCAGTGGAAACTTTACTGGAACACAACCTTTCCCTGCGCGCAGATACACCTGAAGCATGCAACCAAACCGCTTGACTAAAGTTATTATCTCCATTTTCCTACGTCTGAACCACTTCTTAGAGGAGAATGTTGAGACGGTTGGGTGGGTACGAGTCAGGATAAGAATACTCTACAAGCGAGTATTTGGGCATAATGCATAATTATTATACTTACCAGACAATACACAGCATCAGTTTAGTTAAATCCACTAAATTTGTTACACCATCATCTATTGTCAGATTCAAACAATGAATATGAGTCCAGCAGAGGATAAGGTAGAACATTGATTTGTTTGACCTTTCATGACGTTACACAGTGCTGTAAGTTTCCCTTCTTCAACCTTACAGACAGTACTGGAACAACAAAATAGTTGAACAAATTAAAGTCACTGGCATCAGGGGATGGTCAGGAATAGTAGGCTGAAGCTGTGATTCCGATCGACAAGGCAGTTAAGCCTGCTGATAAGCTCAAAGTCTTTCGTGGCTGGATGTCTGTAGAGTGTCACTTCAGCTAATACTTCTTCATCTTTGGTCAATTGTCTGTCAAGGAGGCTGGTGCAGTGGGCAAAGGAGCAGCCTTTCTAAGTAAGGCTAGGATATAACACTTCCTTTAACAGACTGCAAATGAAAGAAGATGGTCCATGTTACCAGTTGGTAACTGTTGGTTTTTCTCCAAAGTCTTGGCTTAGTTGCTATGTGAGGGATTCGATTAATGAAAAAAAAAAGTCAATCTGGACCAGGGCTTGCACATCAACTGGGTTTTATAGAAAGGATGCCATAACCACTGATCCAGCCAAACCAATGTGCAATAGACAACACTGGAGGTAAGTTGATATTTGAACAAGTTGATTCTGCCGCCAATCCAATACTGACAGAGGCTGTTGGTTAACAGATACAAATTCTTATCTGAACAATCCTTGATAGCCGCATTAGGATAAAGAAAATTATGAAGCAGGAAGTCAATGCGCCCAAGCGCATCTATGCACAGTGGTGTAGTGGTTAGCATGCTGGCCTCTCACGCCAAAGACCTGGGTCTCATACTGTGTTGTGTCCCTGGGCAAGGCACTTCGTCCACATTGCTCTCAGTCCACCCAGCTGTGTAAAGTGGGTACCTGAAAAGCGGATGTACGGACCTATACGGTCGCTTAGTAGCAGCTTGAAAGTACAATTCTGTCAGGGTAATAATGTAATGCCAGAGAACAGCATCGCGTTGGATTCTAGGCGCAAAATTAGCATTATTAATATGCGTCTATACAGACAGTGAGATCCAGCACTCTCTCATGGTGTCATGCCAGGACAATTCTTATTTCATGAACTGCTTTTCCACAAAATCAGTGTTGGCATTTCTGACTTACAGAGCATACAAATTAACATATTGTAAACAATTTGTTATTCTGAAGTCTATTATTCAATCTTCCATTGGATAAGCAGGCATTACTGGCCTTCCGGAAGTCCTGACACCTTTCTGTTCATATCACTGTTCTAAAATAGGGGTGCTTCATTAAGTTCCAGGAGTATGGTTTCACTGGAATGATGACAGTATCACTTGTTTCGTTTTCATTTCCTTCATCACATATTTCTTATTTTGACACATTTTGCACCATTGTCAGTTTGCACACCACATGATCTATTGTATTTGTCAAGTGGTTCACACACAACTGTAGCTGGTTTACAGAAAGACTTGTGCCGAAGCCATACTCGACCTAGATATTTTCTTGACAGTTCTGTTAATGGTTTAGCTGTATTGTCATAACATACATTCCATTCATTCATCCCTAGATATGTTGTTTGTGCTGAACAGTTCTTGGTTTCAGTTGAGATGTTGTTGGCAACACAAAATGTAAAAAATGTCCCATTAACATGTACGCATGAAATGCAATGGGCAGCCACTGTGTTGCTTGTTGGCTACTGCTTTCTCTATTAGAAGTAAAATCGTTACTCTGAGGATAGTGCAGGCTGGATGTCATGTATTTAATGTCCCATGATGAAGTGAATCACTTCAACTCTTCTGACAAATACTGTGGCACATCATCAGACATTATCTTGAAGTATTTGGGTGTCATGTAAAGATTTATTGGTGCTCTTTGTACTTGGAAATCCAATTTCCAAGCATCTATTTTAGTAATCTGCCATGTAATCACCTCCATGAAACTGACTTGCCATATGTTGGAAAGTTTTATCATGATTGCAGTGCCATAGAAGCATGTTCTATCCTTATATTTGCCACAATATGTGTTGTTGCCTGAAACTTTACTGGATCAATTACACTTGCATACACCACAAGCTTTTTGTGTACAGAAATATCTGTACTTTCATCTGTAAGAAGGCTTTCAATTGGGGATGAGAATAGTTTGTTATGAAGGTTCTTTCTTATTGATGATGCTAAAGTTTGTAACATGTCATTAGCTGTGGTTTCACTTGTATAGCTTGCAGTACCTTTCTACAATTTGTCCAAATGAGGACAACCAAGATCACAAAGGAGGTTTCATGCCTACAATTACTGCTTCTTCCTTTTCAAATAAAGCCTTGTTCACTGCCGATTCAAAACTGCCTCTTAAATTCTCTGCTTCGATTGATGATATGTGATCTGAAGATTTGGCATGTCTTTTGAGGGTACTGGTCCGATACATGTCTGTGCCATTTCCAGTAAACACATTATTTTTGTGATGGGTATACACACCATACATCGTGATTTGCCTCTTTGTCGAATGATAAAGCTGCAACCACGTATTTTGGAAAACATGTGGACGCGATACATCATCCTGGCATTTCTCATCAGACCCATCCCCTTTTCGGTTATCATTGTCGTGGTTTGTTGTTCTCCCTGTATTGTCATCAGACTAGGTTTTTCCTTTTTCACCAAGAAAGAAAGAATTTTCGATTGACATCGGCATTTGACAGCTACATGCAATAAGATTTGATCACTCAAAGATCAGATCTTCTCATAACACCCATTTGTAGGCGTCACACTGTCGTTTAAACAGCTTGAAAGTAATAGTTCTTGGTACTCAAAACAATAACAGCTCACTTCAGTGAGGGAAGGTAGCGCATTTTGTTACAGTTAAACTAGGCCTGCATTTTGAGTTTTGCTTCAGTGGATGCGTGAAAACAAACCTGTAATGCATTTCAGACTTATGGTTAATGTCTTGAGTGTGCCAACACATCCCGCCAGTACATTTAAAGTGCATCATATGAACTTTCAATGCACGAATGGCGTAAGGGCACGGGCCTAGAATGAACACTGCACCATGGGGATCGTCCACCAGCTTCCGACTATGGGTGATACTCGGCTTTTCTCCCCAAGCATTGCATCACAGCAGCCAAAGGGTACTGACTCGAGACCTAGACCTATGCCATTGTCTTTAGAGTCTGAAAGGCTCACGGCCGACTGGCTATGATACTCAGATTGTTCAATATGTCTCTGTAGACTTGAAAGTCTTGTTGCAAATTTCAAAATCTCGAAAGGACTGGTTCATGGAGGTATGAATATCCTTTTTTGAGAGAGAAAATTATGGTTGTAATGGCGGCGAGATCCAGTTGATCGGAAGAGGATCTTGATTTAGTCTTAGTTTTTGCCTTAGAATCAGACTTGACAGAAGTAGAAAGCGAATGTGATGAGTCTTTTTTACATAAAACAGGTTCCAAGATAAGAAAGTTTCCTTCTCTTCGACAAGGAACAAGTGGCATCCATTTTTAGCCACTCCTCTTTCGAAAGTTCTTGACATAACAATCACTGATTTTGGAGGGAACAGGGAGGTCCCATGAGCGAGAAGGCACATAAATCAGCCATTAATTTCTGGCATTGTAAGCACTTGCTTTGCGACATTTTGATATTTGGCAGGAAAATTTAGGGTTTGAGTTATAACAGCTTAAACACACAAAAATTACACAAAGATATAGAATGAGATTGTCTGAACAGCAACCAATGCGACACTACTGACCTTGAGTCTCTAAGATCGTTGAAAACTTGAATTCGAAACACTTCCACTCTGTGAGCACATCTTGTATGTGGCCCTTACAGACAAACTATGAAGGTTTTCAAACAACAAAGTTGTGACGTCACCGACAAGGTTGATAACTGCGTACTCAATAGGCATAACACTCCAATGATTGTATCATTAGTTGTTGGTTAGCCCTATCGCCAAATGACATGCGCACTGGCCTATCGATGTATGAGTCAGTTCTGTCAGTAAAGTTGTGTTGGCTGGTCCTGCCCATTGGTTGTCTCTCGCTGGTAATAAGCAACGACATAGAGAACATAACATGGTGTCAGGACAAAACAACATGAAGTTTACACCGAAGAATTGGAAGTAGACGAAGATACAAGTAGCGTCCACTTGACAGAACTCACCAACCAGCCGACGAAGCTGAGAATTTCGATGTACACGACAGCGCACGTGGAAACATGGCCGCCTCCATCCAGTTCACCCGAGCGTGACCGAACCTCGTCAGTGAGTATGGAAGGATAATTTCGGACATAAACACAAATTACTAAGTAGAACATAGCAATATTGAACATTTAAAGCCACCATGAGAACTGGATTTTCACACAGCTAATTTAGCAGAAAATTGGAACATATGGAAACAAAGTATGGACTTATATTTGAAGTTAGGCATGCCAAAGGCAAATGAAGAGTAAAAATGCAATGCGTTCTTGTATATCATAGGACAAGACGGTAGAGACATTTATAATACATTCACATTTGAACAGTCGGAAGTTAACAAGATTAATCCTTTAGTAACCAAGTTTCATGAATATTGCACTCCAAAACACAACGTGACCATTGAAAGACATAAATTCAACACAAGATCTCAAAGGAAGGAGGAAACTATTGATGAATATGTTACGAACTCAGAAAAATTGCTAAAGGTTGCAAGTTTGGATCACTTCAAAATAGGATAGTCTGTGGTACACATTCAGAACGTGTGAAGGAAAGGTTGTTCAGAGTTGATGATCTTACTCTAGAACAAGCAATATCTATTTGTAAGGCAGAGGAGGAATCCTTGAAACAGATGAAACAGTTTGAACATGAAAACAGTGTCTCTTTTGTGAAGAAAAAATATTCAAAGAATAATGAAGCAAGACCAAAGACTTACGATAAAAGTAACTCTCAGAAGTCAGGAAAACAGAAAATGACATTTAAATGTAGAAATTGTGAAAATATTCATGGTAAACGTGAATGCCCAGCTTATGGAAAAATTGTGCCACGTGTAGAAAACTCCACCATTTTCAACAATGTTGTAGAAGTAGACTAGTTCACGAACTGGAAGAAATTTCAGTATAATCACCAGAATTATCTGAAAGCTTTCTTGGTTCAGTAGAAGTTGAAACCAATGAAGATGTTTTGTTTATATCAACTGTAACTGAAACAGAGGTGGATGAAAATGACATTTTCATAAACTTGCCAGTTGAAGGTACAAAGTTGAAGTTTAAAGTTGACACAGGCTCGCAAGCGAACATCATTCCAGTAAGCAGATTCAGGCAAATCAAAAATTACCAACAAATTCCCCTGCGAAAATCATCTGTTAAACTCAAGAGTTACAGTGGTGACATAATACCACAGTTTGGGAAGTGCAAGCTTTCATGTGGAGACAATGAATTGGAGTTTCACATTGTGGACACTGAACAAATTCCTTTATTGAGCTGTACAACTTCACTAGAACTTAACATAATTAAGGTGATGTCTGTCATGACAGAAGAAATTGTAGATGAATTTTCTGAAATCTTCTCAGGACTTGGGTGTCTCGATGAACCTTACCAAATAGAGATAGATCCAACATTTCCACCTGTAATACATCCTCCACGTTAAGTGCCTACTGCACTCAGAGATAAACTCAAGGACTCATTGAACTGCATAGTTAAGCAAGGTGTCATTAGAAAGGTCGACCAACCAACAGACTGGGTCAATTCCTTGGGGATAGTAGAAAAGCCAGGCTCTGATAAACTTCGCATCTGCATGCAGCATTTAAACGGGAACACTTTCAAATTCCTACAATAGAAGAAATAACCACCAAACTCTCAGGGGCTCAACTGTATTGAAAGATTGATGCAAATGCAGGATAATGGTAGGTATTGTTAGATGAGTCATCACAACTGCTCACTACATTTAACTCTCCTTTTGGAAGATACTGCTTCAATAGGATGCCGTTTGGGATCAAGTCTGCACAGGAGGTGTTCCAGAAGAGAATATATCAGAGGTTTGAAGATCTTCCAGGCGTGGAGAACGACATCGATGACATGCTGATATGGGGTAGAAGTACAGAAGAACATGATGAACGACTAAGAGCAGTACAGAGATGCAAGGAGATCAACTTGACACTCAACAAAGAAAAATGAAAGTTTGCTGTTGAAGAAGTTACCATAGGTCACAAACTTACAACTCATGGTGTTAAACCAGATCCAAGCAAAATTGAAGACGTCAAGAAAATTCCACCACCTGAAGACAAGAAAGGAGTGGAAAGACTGTTAGGGTTCATAAACTATTTGGCGAAGTTCATCCCAAATCTCTCGGAACTATCTCAACCAATGAGACAACTTCTCAGAAGGGATGTAGAGTTCATCTGGTCACATGAACAACAAAATGCCTTTGAAAATATTGTTGAATATCTTACTGCAGATCCAGGTCCAGTACTCAGGTTCTACGATGTCACAAAACCAGTTACTGTTACTTGTGATGCATCAAAGTCCGGGCTCTGAGCAGTGTTACTGCAAGATGATCAACCAATAGCGTATGCTTCAAGGTCCATGACGCAAGCCGAACAGAGATATGCTCAAATTGAGAAGGAACTCTTGGCTGTAGTGTTCAGTCTAGAAAGATTTCATCAGTATACTTATGGTAGAGATGTAAGTGTAGAATCAGATCACAAACCACTTGAATCCATTCTCAAGAAACCACTCTCATCTGCACCGCCTAGATTACAACGGATGTTGCTGAGGCTGCAAAAGTATACATACTCATTAATCTACAAACCAGGCAAAGAAATGGTATTGGCTGACACGTTATCCAGAGCATATGTTCCTGTTGATCCATCATCTTGAACGGATGGCCTGACAACAAATCATCGGTACCCAGTCAAGTGCATGAATACTGGAAATACAGAGATGAACTGTCAGAGATAGACAACCTGATTTTCAGAGGTGAAAGAATAGTCATCCCAAAAGCAATGAGGCACGAAATGCTGCAGAAAATACACATTGGACACATGGGCATTGAGAAGTCTAAACAACGTGTGAGAGATATTATCTTTTGACCAGGTATGAACACACAGATAACAGATATGATGTCCAGATGTACTACTTGTTTGGAACTCAGAAATTCTCAACAAAAAGAACCTATGATTCCAACAACTATTCCTACTAGGCCATGGGAGAAGATGTGTACAGATTTATTCATGTGGAATGGGTCAGACTACTTGTTGGTGACAGATTATTACTCCAGATACATCGAAATTGCACGATTGGAGAACACTCTCAGCAAGACAGTCATAACTCACATTAAGTCAATCTTCTCAAGACATGGAATACCAGTAGAAGTACGCAGTGACAATGGATCGCAATTTACATCAAGGGAATTTCAAGTATTCGCTAGAGAATGGGGATTTCAGCATGCAACAACTAGTCCGTATCATTCACAGTCCAATGGACTAGCCGAGAAATCTGTCCAGATTGTGAAGAGAATGCTGGAGAAAGCGAAGGTGGACAAGAAGGATCCTTACCTCAGTTTATTGGAATTAAGAAATACACCTATTGATGACATTGGTTCACCTGCTCAAATTCTCATGAGTAGAACACTCAGATCAACACTGCCTACAAGTACATCTCAACTTAAACCTCACATCATTAATCCAGAACAAATCCAAAATAAGCTCAGTAAGAAACAGAAAACTCAGAAGAAATATTTTGATAAGAACTCTTCAGAATTGTCAAAATTGGAAGATGGAGATGTAGTGAGAGTACAACAGAATAGCAGATGGAATCCAGCAGTAGTTGTTAAACAAGAAGATACTCCTCGATCTTATCAGATACAGACATTTGATGGGAAAATCTACAGGAGAAATCGACGTCACCTCATGAAGACTTCAGGTGATAATATTGCAGATTGTCAGAGACACATATCCGAAGCAGACAACACGGAAGCAGTTGCCACTGATCAGAGCACTAATGACCATGTTAGTGGTGATCAGGCAGTTGTCTCATGTCAGCCATCTCCCATCCGATCGTCCAGTGGCAGGGTTGTTCGAAGACCATGCAGATTCAATGACTATGTGGGAACTGATGAACTGTGATGTTTCGTGTATATAGTGTGTATACATGTGTGTTTCATAATCATTTTCTATGGACATGCTATTCTATGGACTATTAAAGTGTAAAGTATACCTATATTCAATAAGTAGGGTTAGGAATAATAAGTAATTAATAATCAGCTTTTGTGATCACTGTGGAGAGACTTTAACTATGATCACAAATTTAAGTATAAGTTTACCTATATCAAGTAACTGCTAAGCAGTTATCTCGAAGGGAGTTGCAATGATTGTATCATTAGTTGTCGGTTAGCCCTATTGCCAAGTGACATGCGCACTGGCCTATCGATGTACGAGTCAGTTCTGTCAGTAAAGTCGTGTTGGCTGGTCGTGCCCTTTGGTTGTCTCTCGCTGGTAATAAGCAACGACATAGAGAACATAACAACCACTAGGGATAGCTATGACTTAGTTAAAATTTCATTTCCATTTCCATATGTCTCAGTGGTTCCCACAGGAAAAAAAGCAACCATAATGCAGAGGGAACGTTTACAACATAATTAAGGTGTGTTACAAATGTGTGATCTTGTAAATGAACTTGGAGAGCTTATAGACCATGAAGAAAAGTTCATTGATATGTATGATCTGATGACTTCCTTTCTGGAGTATTATGAATTATTAAATCAAGCAAAAAATACTTGAAACTTTTGAACTTCGATAAAAAAAAACGAGGAATGGATGGATCTGCACTGAAACAATTATTATGCTCTATCAAATAATTTTATCATTATATCCTAACTCTTCTGAAGTCAAGGTAGATGCTCCAGCTCTGACATGAAGATGTTGATGGAGGATCAATGCCAACTGCATTCTTATCTCTGAGTACAGCTGCTCTAATGCAGAAGGAAATAGCCATCTGGAAGCTTTCATGGTAGTGTTCCTTGGTAGAGTTACAAAAAGAATGATGAATAGAGGTGTTTTTAAGAATGATGACTAGAGGTGTTTTTGAGACTTCTGAACTTCTTAAAACTGCATTCAGTGGAAATGATAGAATAGAATAGATAGAATAGAAGCATAATATCTGTTCATGTATACATACCTTTTCTTGTTCCAATGCAAAAACGTAGTGATTGAAGAATCTGTGGAGCTTCTCATTGGTGTAGTTTATGCATAGTTGTTCAAAACTATTTGTCTATAAAACAAATTGAAAACTGATACAATTAAAGATTCCCATAAAGGAATTGGGTTTGAAAATAGACATATACTTCTCATTTGAAAAAGTTACATCACAAAACAAGAATGCTTAGAGAGAATAACCACAAGGTACGACTGATTACGGGAAATATGCCCGAGTTGAAAAAATGTTCACAGTGCCTCGCCAAGACTCGGCACTGAACATTATTTTAACAATGGCATATTTCCTGTAATCACTCATACTGAGTTGGTTATTCTATTTATTACCCATAATGTAATTTAAAAAGAAGAACCACGAAATACAACCCACCCGGAGAGAGAACTTGTGACCTTAAACAGCTGATTCGTATTCATGAGCGTATTAAACCTAATTTCTCCAGTGGTAATAACATAACTACGCTATGGAAAATAATACCTCATAAAATCGCTTTAAAATACAACACATATTTGTTATATATGGAATAACGTATTAACACTTGTTAATATGATAAAAATGATCTTTTAAATGCAATATCATTGAACTTAATAACAGCTAAAACGTTATTTGATTAAGTCAGTGAGCCGGAACATCGTTCATTCACAACTGACGTGTGTCTAGCGATGGGTGACAGTGTAGTGTTGAAACACACTTTGGAAAAAAAACCTGTCAATTGTTGGGAAAGTCAACGGTTAAAAGTTGGGAAATCTAAAAGACAACCATCCCAAGAATACATCTAGAAAACGTTTTCTGGCAAGAAACTCAAGTTTGAAGATTAAACAACATATTGTTTTGTGGAAGACGTGTTACAGTCACGTCATTGGTCCCAGTAGAGTACAGCAGTAACACTTTCAGGTAACACTTTAGTCGGTATCTTGCTGCTTTTATTTCCCTGAATTCAGTTTTAACAACAAACAGGTTGTTGGAATTCAAGGGCTGTAAAATTCTTATCACTCTTCCTATTAGGTCACCATCAACTTTAACTAGCTTCTTGACCTTGATCGGGGTAGCCTAATGGCGGCCATGTTTGTTTACAAACGATTGTTGCTGTTTTTTTAAGGTTATTTATTTTAAAAAGACAACTATTTATAATGCAATTTTATTGCAAAATAATAACGTCTAATACAAAGAGTATTCATATTCTTTAACTTTTATGTTTTCTTTTTTAAATCTCTGAATGTGTGAGAACAACACATTCTACTCATCAATCAAATGGTAAAAGTTGTCAATGAACTTGGATCATGAAAAGTAGTTCCGTCAACTAATCATATTTCATCTCTGCTTAGCTGACCAATCAACGTTGAGAATCACTGAAAAGCACATGTGCGATTATCACAAAAATAATCACCTGTGTATCCTAGCCTGTATGGGTAATAATAATCAGTTCACACCTTCTTCCTCTAAATTACCAAATGAAGGGAACTGGTTAATCAAATGAAATCATGTGCAAGAAAAATGTTCCCAGGCACATGTCACAATGCCTTCATGGTACATGTACCTGCAACACCAGAGAATACAAATGCTGGGACAAATAAAATGCTTTTTGCTGACCCAAAGCTAATGACCCTAAATCAAGAACCTGATCTATTTGGAAGGGAGTTTCAGGTTTGTTAATTAGAAATAATTAGATCGTTTTGCAAGAGTTATGCCCAGCTGAAAGCTTCACACTTGGTCCTATTTTGGTTTCGTGTATTGTCGGGTGTTTTCCACTAACATTAACTGGAATTGAAATTTCAAACATTTTGGTAACAATGACAACACAGGTAATGTCTGGCACTAAACACGAGCCATCAGAAGATGACAAATCCCCCCCCCAGCCCCCACAAATTTGAAAGAACAAATCATCTGACAGTTACTTAATAGTCCAACTTGATTTTTTTAGACTAAGTCCGAAACGTTTCCATGGAAACCAAGACAAATACAAATGGCAAAAATCTGCAAATAGCAAAAGGCACCACTTTAGTATCTGTTTAATATATCTACCAATTTTGTTGAAAGTATTGAATGGTTTTGAGTTATGCTCTGGAAACAAAATGATTCTGGACAGGCAAGTCAATATATAACAAGAAAAATTGTGTCCAGGGACACGGATGCCCCTGACATTCATAAGACATATAAAGATCAATAATTGAACAAAATTCACGAACAAGTTCAATAAACATCTATGCAACTATGACATGCACACCTTTAGAGTCTCAATGAAACACATGGATAAGCTTAATCAATTCTGTTGAGCAGTTTTGTGGAGAAGTGGATAGACTTAATCCCTATTTCACTATCATCAGAGAGAAATTCAGGAAAATTTATCTAAGTTCAAAATTCTCTAAACATACAAAAATTATATAAAATACGAAAACAAAATATGAGATGCACACCTTTAGAGTCTCTATAAAAGACATATGTAAGCTAAATGAGTTTTGTGCAGTGGTTTTGAGGAGAAGTGGATAAAGTACACCCCCTGTTGAATGGAACGAACAGACTGAATAGAACAAAATTCAAGTTCAAACATCTGTAGAAGTGACAAAATTAAGAAATTGCATACAAAATTATGAAATGCACACCTTTAGAGTCCCTAAAAAAGACATGTAGAAGTTCATTCAATTCTGTTGAGCAGTTTTTGTGGAGAAGTGGATAGACTTCATCCCCTATTACACTATCATCATAGAGGAATTCAGCAAAATGTACCTAAGTTCAAATGTCTCTAAACCTACAAAAAAAACAATAAAATAAAAAAACAAAATATGAGATGCACACCATTAGAGTCCCAAGAAAGCCAATGTATAAGTTAATTGGATTCCACAGAGCGGTTATGGTGGAGAAGCGGATAGAATACATTCACTACAAAAATGACTTGGTTTCCTGAAACCTGGAAACCATCCGTATACTGGGTAATTTGGGAATCCAGTCGGTTTCCATTTACTGAAACTGAGTAACTGAGTTTCCAACTCGATTCCATTTTGAATTCTTTGATTTTTGCATTTCTGTAAATGGAAACCAACAAGAAACTAAGGTTAGAGGTTTCTTGTTGGTTTCCATTCCTAGAATTTGCAATTTCATTAAATGGAAACCAACATAAAACCAGAATATGTAGTTTCATGTTGGTTTCCTGTGCACTGTTTTGAACTGAGTAACTTAAAATTTGCAAGTATTTGGCATGAAGTTGACCATCCTGGCATTTCATATGATGGGAAATTTTGAAAATCTAAATAGATGGATGATATTCTACGATGAGTAACAAGTTTCACTGTAGTAATGAAAAATCTTAAACGTCAAAAAGTGAAATTTGAGGGGAAAATTGGTTTAATTATGTTTGCTTTAGAATGTGAAAGAGTATAAGCATTTAGGAAGTTTGGTATAATGTAATTCAAACAATTGTCAATCCGGTACATACATTACGGATTTCTCAATAACTAGAATATCTGGGAATTGTACTATGAATAGAGGTTGTGAGTAATGTTTACCATTAAAAGCATTTAAAGTTAGTATGCTTTGACAGTGAGTTCAAGTACTTGACAAACAATCAGTGTCATGTCATTTGTATGTCGGGGTCTGTGTGTCGGCTTCCTTGGGGTTGTCTCGTCTTAACGAGCACCTATTATCAAAATTAAATTGCTGTAGAAGTAATGATTCGGTAATCCGTGGGCACGTGGGCACGCGCGAACTCGTGACATGTTATAAAAGCAATGGTTTTATGTACTGAAGTGGTCATTTTCGTCTTTTATGTCTTGAAATCACAACCAAATTGGGTCAGATAATGTTTTTCATACCTGCCAATCGAAAGGGATTAGGTATTTGTTATTACCCACAATGCCCCTACACACAATTGCCGCCATTTTGTCACTTGCTCTCATGAGAAGTTGTTTTGAAAGTGGGCCAAAGTGTCTCCCGTTATTAACACAACAAGGAACCCAGCACAATGAATTATTCCTTCGCTTGTCCATGTTATCTGAATCAAGAAAATGGCAATGCGAGTTACACTAGAAGCTTTGGAGGCTCGGGTACGTGAATACTTGAAGACAGGAGCAGTCCTCGATCACGGAGGGAGAAAGGGAACATTCCACGACCATGTCAGGTACAGTGTAAATTTCTTGAATTAAGCAATAGCTCATGCTATGTATAACGTTTAATGTACATAAGTAGCTAGGACAATAAATATGAAATTACAATTTTTGACTTGCGTGTCGAAATGTTGGCAAGAGATATGGCTTCCTTTACTTAGTCAACTCAAGAACTCGATTGTGATTTGGATCAGGTCACATACGACTAAAAGGTTCATTATCATAATGCAAGAACAATATGAACCACAAATATATCCAGCAATGTCCCGACTCAAGATAACTTCCAAACGTATTTAGAAGTATTCGAATATTATTGCAAGAAATCCAATGATTGGAAGTTCTATTTTAAAGTTTGTTATTGAAAATTGCTCTTGATATTTGTACCACTGAAAACAATACAGTGGGGGATAGTGAGTCATTTTGCATTTATAGGAATTCTCTGACCAGATTTAATTTTGGTGCATGGTTAGAGTGAAGTTTCAAAATTCTTTGTCTAGTTATTAGAGTTACAAGACGGCCTATGACCAAAAAAATCGACAATATTTTTCAGCTAACTTTTAAGACGATATTTATCATGATACTATAATGCTGTTGAGTGGATAAATTGTCAACACAATATTTTTTTAAACTGTTTTTATAAAAGGTTTTCAAGTCAGTATAGGATAGATTACTGATGTATGAGGTAATTTAAGTTAATCATCTGATGTAAACAATTTTACACTTAGTTGGATATATAGAACGTTTAAAAGGATATGTTGGGGATACATTGATGTACATTGCCAACCTAAAATTATATGAACTTGTTAATTTTGCTTCTTTTGATATTAGCATATCTACACCTTGCAAAATGTAATTTTCTAACTAAAATTGATATTTTATACTTATCCTGACTCATGCTTATTGCTTGCTTGTCTCCCTTTCCTTCCGAATGCTAGTGGAACACTTGAACCCCCTTTTGAAGCTCCCTTCAAAAAAGTGGACGTAAAATCACCTTCCAGGAGTCACCTCCCTTGCCAGGTTTTGGCGGGAACGGCGCCACCTGTCTGCCATGCTCTTCACTCTCTCCGTATTATAACCCGACACACTGATTTACTGGGAAATCCAGAGTGCCTTGAGGGGAGGTTGGGAGGGCTTACCTCATGAGTCAGGATAAGTATAAAATATCAATTTTAGTCAGAAAATTACATATTTTTCCTTATCCTGACTCATGCTTATTGCTTGTAGAATCCGACGGTATAGGTGGTGGGTCAAGCCACCTCTGGATTCCGTAGTGATGAATTTATGTCCTATATACCCCCATGGGAACTTTAAATGGCACTGCTGCTGTTGATCCATATGTCGAAATAATTTGGTAATTTGGGGGGACCACAATATATCAAACTCTTCTGTAACCGTACATGTGGATTTAAATAACTCCAACTCTTGATGGTCGTATCAAGTGGAGTAGTGACCCTATCCATGTACAAGTAATTCCTTACTAGTACAGGGTCCAATATTCATGCTAGTCTGTTCTAGACGTGTACATGGACTATAAGCTCTATTCCTTGGAGTACGAGCTTTGCATGACATGCGGTAAAAGGGCGAGATACATCTCAGCACCTTTGAGGGACCTTCAGCTGTTGAGCTACAACCAGAGGTCCAAACTGGTGGATACCAGAGACATCCTTGGTAGCAAAGTCTCTGAGGTAGTGGTTAGCAAATAATGTCTCTGATTTCAAAAAACACCCTTCCATGATCGTGGATATTGAGCAGTTTCCATGTAGAGCGAGTGTAGATGCCAGTGCTCTAACTTCGTGCGGATTGGAGGCTCGAGGAGGCTCAAGTCCTGCTGCCTTGTAGGCTCGTAGTATGATTGCTCTCATCCAAACTGATATCGTAGTCCGTGAGATCTCTGTGGGTGTCTCCGATGATATGGGGATGAAAAGGCTTTTGAATTTTCGTCTCCTGGTTTTAGACTTCTGTAGATATATTTTCAACGCTCTGACTGGACATAGGGATAAATCTTGTATATCCTGTGGACCAAGGATTGTAGATAATGCTGGGATGTGGAATTGTCTGTCCGGTTGACCTGGCAGTTGATTCTTAGCTATGAAATCCCACCTCAATCCTAGATGAACCGTGTTGTGGCGTGTGTCAAAACGCGTATCCGTTCAAAGTCCAGCGCATGTATTTCTGACATCACGTGCGCTGTAGCCAAGGCGATCAGAAATAGTGTTTTCTGTGTAAGAAATTCGTAAGAAGTTCTTTCTAGTGGTTCGTACACATCACTGGTGAGATGTCGTAATACCACGTTGAGATCCCAAGCCGGCGCTTTAAATTTTATTTGTTGGTCTTCCAGTTAAAATGAGCGTAGCAAGGCCAGTAACTCTGGCACCTTGGTCAGTTTCATGCCTTTCTTCATAGTGATAACTGAGCTGAGAGCCGCTAGGTATGTAGATAATGTCGAACCTTTTCATTTCCTAATTTGTCTGAGATGACAAAGATATTCCACCACCTGAGGATGTGTTGCTTTCACTGCAGTGAAACCTTTCCTCGATGCATATTTCTCAAAGCTTTGCCACTTGTCGTCACACAAGTTACGAGTAGATCTGCGTAAAGCTAGTGTAACTGCTTTCGCTGCTCTGGCGGAGTATCCTCTTTTCGACAAGCAATTCGTGATACGTTCCATACGTGTAGGTGGAACAATCTGGGATACTTGTGAACTTGCTTGGTGTGAGGATGAATTAGTAGGTTCGGCCAAACTGGAAGTTGTATTGTTGGTTTTCCCATTTCTTGTAAAAGAGCGGGAAGCCGCGTTCTTAACCAAGTAAGTAGCGACCAAAATCAGTTGTAGATTGTTTGTCTGCCTGATTTTCTGTAATACCTGTGGTATTAACGCTGGCGGAGGAACGCATATCTGCGTTTAGCCCTTCCCATCGGATGCTTGGAACGTCAGTCGCCCATGCTTGGCGGACGGGGAATTGGAGAGATGAATGTTGCCAGTTGATTGTTGAATCTAACGTGGCGAATAGGTCTGAGTGGAGATCCTATCGTCTGTATGATGCATCTGAGCGCTTGTGGATGTAACATCCATTCTGTTGGGGATGGTTGATGTGGTCGAGATAAGCATCTGCTATTACATTCCTGGCTCCCGGAATGTGACATGCTTTCACATAAATGTTGAGATTGTCTGTTATGTTGAATAGTTGAAAGCTGAGGTCTAGAAGATTGCAAGATCTTGTTGATCCTTGTTTGTTTATGTAGAACGCCACTGTTGAGTTGTCCGTATGGATCATCAATTTTATCGTTCCTTAGTACTTTGGACCAATGTAGTAGGGCATTTACTACTGCTTTCATCTCGAGCATGTTGATATGCAGATTCATTTCTTGTTTCGACCAATTTCCGGCAACCACCTCGTTGTTGAGGTGTGCTCCCCAACCGTGCAGTGATGCGTCTGTGTAGAGGTGGACGTTGCACTCCGGCTCTATTGAGTAGTTTCCGTCGCAAACATTCGACTTCTGAGTCCACCATAGCAGATATGGTTTTAGCCTGTCTGGTATTTCGAAGGGATCCAGACTGTGTAAGTGGGCATTCACAAATCTCTGTAGTAGATGCAGTTGTAGTCTCCCTCTGCGTGTCATATCTTGAGCTGATGTGAGGAGACCTAATAGGCCCTGCCATTCTCGTAGTGGTAATGGAGAGAGTAGAACTTGAGAGATCATTTGTTGAATCTTGATCCAACGATCCTCTGGAACGAGAATGCGATTCTTCGTTGTTATAAGCCGTATTCCTAGGAATTGCAAGTCCTGAGTAGGCTGTAGTTCCGACTTGAGGAGATTTACTAGCCATCCTAGTTGAGTGAGAATTCTGATGGTGAAGTTTAGTTGCAGTCTGAGTTGACTGGGATCTTGCTGAGCTTGAATCCGTCGTCTAGGTAGAGAGCGCACTCGTGACCCTCGGCGATGTAGATATATATTGATGGGCTTTGTCACTGAGGTAAACAACCAGGGGGGCCACGATGATATTCCAAATGGCAGGACCTTTCATTGGAAATGACTTCCGTTGAACAGGAATCGTAGATATTTCCTTGATTCCTGATGGATCGGGATGTGTAAGTATGCATCCTGTAAATCTATGCTGGCGAGATAGTCTAGCGGACGTATGAGCTGTCGTAGCTGTGAAAGATGTATCATCTTGAACTTTGCGGGTGGTAGGAGGTAATCTTTGTTGAATTTCCTCATGTTGTAAATGAGTCGGAACTTTTCTTTTGAATTTTTCTTTGGTACCAGAAAATTTGGGGAGTAGAAACCTGGTGTGACGCAGTGTTTTATCTCTTCTATTGCCTCTTTCTCTAGTAGAGATGTGATGGCTGCTAGTAGATTTCCCTTCTGGTCTGCAGCGTAGTTGTGAACCATAGGGTTGATTGTTACTGGTGGTACTGCTTGTAGCTGTATCCTGTAACCTGTGCGTAGAATCTGAGTTGCAGATGTCCACCCACTTGTGAGGGGTGTACTGGAACAGCTGGGGGTGGAAGACTCCAGTCGTTCCGAACCTGTTTTTCATCGTATGGAACTTTCATCGTCTGGAAAGGGCCGACCTCTTCCGTAGCTACCTCTTGGAGCTGCGGATGGGTGACGAAAAGAATCCTTATTTCCTTTAGCGTTGCCTGATTTCTTATCCCTTGCTCTTTGGATGCCTGCAAACTTCGATTTGCCGGAATAACGTTGGGAGGTCTGACGTATTACACTGGCCAGTGTATCGATAGACTTGATCATCATTACTTCTCGGGAATCTTTAGCGACTTCCTTGGCGACTTCATCAATTTCTCCTGCAAAAATGGATGGTGCTGACCAAGGGACATGTAGAGTGTCTTGGTAAACTTCTCACTCCAAGTACAGGAAGATAATAGTCCTTGCCTTCTTGATAATGTTAAGCCTGCAGAAATGGATGATAGGTGTTCAGACATGAACTGATGATCCTTTTTCTGTGTAAGTAGAGCTGAATAAATCATTCTATCTTCCTCTGAAGTTGAATTCTTAAACTTCGAGATGAGAGTCTCGTTGACAGCTCTTGACCTGGCTAGGCCGAAGAAGGTTCGTCTGGTTACTGTGTCTAACTGTGCCAGTTTTTTATCTTCTATCTTGTAAGCTTTAGTCCGAGTGTTGTTGATGATCTTATAATTCTCATCTATCTCTGGGGCCTTCATGAAGGGTTCCATGTGGTGTAGAGAGAACTTCTTAGCGTTGAACGACGGAATACTCTGAGTCTGGTATTTAGTTGCCTTCTTGAAGGCTGTGCTGAGGTTGTCTGGAACGTCTAAGACTGGGACGATAGGTGGCATCGTGAGTGAGTCTATATCATCATTCACCATCAAGTATGATAGTGTTTCGTTGGTCTCCTTAGAGGGTGATGCGAGTTCCAAACCGTTGGCCATCTATGACTTGATTTCTGAGTCGGAAAATATAATTCCGCCGTCATCTTCCTGTTCTGAGGATGGATGTCTTCTATTGTCGTCTGAACGAGGAGATCTGTAAGGTGATCTGTAAGAAGATCTGTGTGGTGACCTGCGTGGCGACCTGCGTGGCGAACCATACGTTCGTGATATCCTACGTGGGGACCCGCGTGGAGATAGGGACGACCGTGCGTGCCTTCGCGCGAACCTGCATGTTGGTGAACGGCTTTGTCGAGGGTTGGAGTCTTGTGACGAATCTCTATGCCTTCATACTGATGTTGATTCTCTTCTCCTTGGTAACGAACCGTTGCATGCAGGTTCGTGACGAACGTCCGTATCTGACGTCGATGAAGATCTGCGTGGGTTCGGCGAACGTCTGGTCCTTCCGTCGAGCGTGGTTGGTGCGAGTCCGCGTTGATATGGCTGCCAGGTATTACGGCGTAACGAGCAGCTGTAGCGAGCTGGAATCTTCCTGTATGCTCTGCAGGACGTTGGTTCCCAACGGACGTGGTGTGCTGCTCAGATGACCTTCACTCGGGTTCGTCGCAGACGTCGTCTTCGTTGCAGCTCTCTCCCGTGCGAACCGTTGATCCATCAGATCCAACATCTGTTTGGTAAATTGCTGCATAAAGGCGCCCGGGTTGAAGGTCTGCGTTGTCTGTTGTACTGACGATGCATCTGAGATGGATGAGGCTTCTTCCGAAGGGTGTAGAACCTTCGTGCCAAATGTCTGCGTTGATAGGGTGTCCTGCGTGGTCACTGTAGAAGACGTCTTCGTCTTCTTCTTAGATGTGATCTCTGGGATGAGGATGGGTGGCTCATCGTAGACATCTATTTCTTCCAGAGGGACGATCTCAGCTGAAAAAGATCTCGTCTTCTGCGTTGCCCAGTGTGGAGACTTCGCCGAAGTCTTAGCTGTAGCTGCCTTCTTCCTCTGGGAAAACGATGCCCTAGTCTTCTTAGACTGCGAAGAGGGTGTCTCAGATGTAGATGACCTCTTCCTCGAGCCAGCGTTGTCTAAGGCGGCAACCTCCTCTGTAGACGACCCGGTAGACCACTGGAATGGTGTATCTGCGCGAACACCAACTGCCGGTCCTCTGCAAGCTTAGCGGTTTAGACATGTAAAGTGGTGTAAATCTCGTCTGGACCTGTCCTTTGCACGCCTAGACAGATAATATGAATATTTGTAAAATGCAATATCAGACAGGTGAAAACACAACTGACAACGAGTGTCAGATAAATATATAAGCTTGCAATTAAGACATAGGTTATGCGGATCAACAGCAGACAAACGATACCTACAATCAGAACAAGATTACATCAATTGTAAACAATGTGATTAATCATGTAAAAACGTGACAAAAACGGAGAAATTTGAGAATTAATTCCGTACAATATTGTAGGTAAATGTTAGCTAAAGCCTTATACAGCTAATTTAGAAGAAAAGCCTAAATAATAAAAGGATATAAAGCCGTATAGGGGACCAGGTGCTCTCACAACCGCCCACTCGGGCGAATCAGGAGAGAGTGAAGAGCATGGCAGATGGGTGGCGCTGTTCCCGCCAAAACCTGGCAAGGGAGGTGACTCCTGGTAAGTGATTTTCGTCCACCGCTTTTTTGAAGGAGCTTCAAAGGGGATTCAAGTGTTCCACTAGCATTCGGAAGGAAAGGGGAGACAAGCAAGCAATAAGCATGAGTCAGGATACGGAAAAATTCGATATTTATTCTTCTATTTTCATGCCTTATTGTTATCAAAAGTACAATATCACTTAGAAAGTTCCTGATTTCCCCCTTAATTTGTACATTTCCAGTATTCCATTGGGGCAGTGTTGGAAAAACTGAAGACGACTAACTGATCTTGACCTGCAACAGGTATGTGTAATCCAAACCCTTCAGTAAATGATGTACATAAAATTATTCAAATAATGTAAATCCTATGAATCAGAAAAATACATAAAAATTACACAACCACTATTCTCGTAACTTCCAATTGGAAATATTGTCCACTTATACACATCTCCTTTCAGAAGCAGTTTGGCGGTTTTGGACGAACAAGAGGGTTCGTTCACCTAGAAGTGGGAAAGCAGAGGCCTTTGTCCGCAAAGAACAAAAGATTCCCATGTGTTAGTAAATTCTAATCGTTCTCAATTCTAATGTTACACAGGTTAAAATTTAAGGAAAACCTAATTTGAAAAAAAATCAAGTTAATGTAATTTCTTGAAAATGTACACTGATATTCCAAAGAACTTTCAAAATAAACACTGTTTAATACGTGCAATGTATAATTAGAAATATGCAGCTAAAAGAGTTTTAAATAGTACATAGTAAAGCGTCAATGTACATTATGTTTTGGTCTGGACATATTTCACCTTGCACACATCAATTAACAATTTATTAACAACACCCCACTAAATGGTAGCTGCAAACACATTGTCAATAGCAGTATGTGATAATAGTTATGGAGGTCCACCTATGACCCCATTCAATTTCTTGTCTGCCAGAATGACCCCACATTATTTTTAAACCCAAAAATTTCTTATCACATTATTTTCAAAATAATGGATAATTCGTAGTTTTATACATATAATATCAAAGCATAATGTATGTAACATTCAGAAAATGAGTTATAGCTTTCACCTGAGAATTTCTCGGAAAAATAGGCAATGATAGTATGAATTTAGTGTGCATTCCTAAGAGATGTTATTAATTCAATGTCAATGTTTTCTATAAGTCACAACTGTTATTTAGTGAAAGAAAATCTTTTTTTGCCAGTCACCAAATGTCCAACCCAAGCTAAGGAAATATGTCCTTCTTTCGCTTGTCTCTCTACTCTTACAAATTTCACTAAGTTCTTCTGCGATTGAAACTTTTATCACTTTGAGGTCAAATAATCAGTTTTGATTTATTGAACTTCGTGCTTATTGGACAGTGGTTACAGTTTATTTTTCCTCAAGCTTAAGGAACATTGGACAGTTTTCCTTTCTCCAGCTAGCGATATTGTTGTCGGATGCTTGTTTGTACTGATTGTTTATTGTTTTCTAACTTTCAGAAGCTGGAAAGCAGGAAGAAGGTCCTGACAACGATTGACTGGCCGGAGAAGAAGCAGAAAGTTCTTCCTCTCTTGGGGAAAGAGTTAACATTTCTCAAATTGGAAAACCAAATGATATGGATTCATCTACATTGATGAGTTTAGGAAAACATTCCATACTCACTGCTATTTATTCCCTTATTGCTTTTAATTATTTATGCATTTTGAAAATTCAGTTTTTATTAATGTGAACATTCCAAATATCATTTGTTTATCAGTAAATTGTTAAATGTAAATAAACCTATCATGACTTTGTATTTTATTCTGTTATTTGTCATCCTGACGGTTTTACCATTGTGCAATTGTATAAAATACCTGATTTGGTATGTGTGTTGCATGAAACACAACCTCTTTTCTGAAGGAGCGGGTAAGGGGCCGGCACAACAGTTTCAGTTTCATGGAAACCAGTTTATAAGCTAGGAACTTGGTTGGAAACAATAAACCAGAGACCATATACCGATATATGGTATATGGTCTCTGAATAAACTAAGCATCAGCAGGAGCCTCCATTGAAGTCATGCTATATAAGTGGAATTACCTGGAAGTTTTCAAAACCAAATATGTCCAAAATCCCAATGAAGTGTGTCTGACTTGATCCAGGGTTTGTACACTTGTTGATTGCATCAACCAACCATGCAAATGTGCGCGAATACAATGCTTTTGCCATTGCATGTCTGTTCTCAATTGCCTGGAAAATAAAAAGAAAGATCTGAAATCTACCCATATTGTGCTCAACTAACATTGTCCCTTGTAACTATCTTCCTGTTGTACAGATGTATAAAATGAGAATTGCACAGATTAATAATTATTTATCAAAGTTGTTATCATTAAGTTTCTTAAAAGACATTCCCTTCCATGAATGTTTACCTCCTTAAAACTGACTTGCAAGTATATTTTGTTACTTTATATGTATCAGGATTTAATTAAGAAATACATTTAAAACTCTACCACCATGCATAGTGTAATAAAACACACTTTTGTCCTGAACTATTATAGTTAAAGCACGAGTGATAACAGTTTGATGGCGGTTTACGTTCGGTTTAAATATCTTCTCTGAATTATTTTAATTACATCTGTCATTAACGTAAACCATATGGGGCAATATGAACGTTGCATTTCTACTACCAGCTTAAGTTTAGATCAGTACATCCAGAGGAAGTTGAGTAGTCAAGCGACATTCCACAATTGCATTGTGGGAATGTAAACATTACGAACGTTACCGTGTCGCTGAAAACTTGTGAGTCGAAATGACACATTTAAACCGTCGTAAAACATAAACGTAATGTTTCCACCAGTGATGTTAGCTGCGTGAAGCAACAGCAAACCAAGAAACTGGATGCAACGGTGTAGTTTACTGTAGGAGGCTGCAATGCGGCGATGACAACTGACATGCATCGTGGCATCGCCGCTTACATTGTGACGTAATGTAAAATGGTTTCGATTCTGAGGGGCACACTAGAATGGCGCGAGTGGCGGGATAACGTCATTCAATTGTTACGTCATCAAAAAACTATACCTTTATTGTCTGATAATGTTTGTTTTTTTCAATTGTTCTAACCACTAGGCATCTTAGAAGGCAAAATAATGTGTAGTGGTAGTGAGCAGCTTCAATGACACTTTTAACTTACTGAAATTGAGAAGCAATTCAAAGTAGAACTGACCAGCAACAACATTATGAATTATTTACCCACTATATAAAAATTAGTCTGAAAAAATATAGACAGTATTAATTACCTCTTGAAACTTGAAGGGTATGCTTGTAACTGTGCCACGGACTTGGATTTGCCGATATAATGCTGCATCTCTCAAACCATCCATTTCAAATCCCAACAGATTGCAAACAGCGGTCAAAATGTTGTTATCTGTTTCAGTCAAGACAGTTTTTTCACCTTCATCATCCTCAAATGATAAATTTCCAAGTAGTAAAATGGCTGACAGTACTGAAAAAATCCCATTTACCATTTTTGTTGGAATGTTAAGAACATTCATAGCAAGGCGCAAGTTATCAAACATGGTGGAATCATCTACTCCTGGCAGGGTAAAGCATCCACTCTGGTTCAGATATGCATAAGACTGTGGTGGGCAAAGCTGGAACTGCTGTGCTACCTCAGAACTTGCTTGTGCTCCTGCAACTAACTGGTAGAAGACATGGTAGTTGCGCTCATTCAGAGACTGGAATGTGATCCTTGACTGTTCCAAAAGATAATCTTGTACTATGCACCCTTTTATTTGACAATGCTGATCAAAACACACCTGCATGAATTTTCCGAAACGACTAGAGTTGTCATTTCTAACAGTTTTTGCATTCCCTGAAACAGAAAGAAATGTCGTCACGATATCATCTGCCGTTATCTTGTTAGAACAAACAACTGGATTAAAAAGAGTTTCAATTTCATGCAAAAGAAGAACAGTAATCCTTGTACCATATCAACACATCAGACTTCTTATAAAAAACAAACAACAGATATCTATGGGTTTTTTGTTTCACATATTTTATTTCCTCCTTCCCTGTTGCATATGAGATAGCTCACACACAGGGCAATGTGAGTCCCACAGCATGATGGACATGTAAATAATGAGTTATTATTATTTTTTTTTATTATAGGATATTTATATAGCGCACATATCCACGCGCTAGTGCATGCTCAAGGCGCTGGTGTTCCATGGGTTTTTAGATGATGTACAGAGGAAGAAGTGTTTTTGTCCATTAGGACAAACACTCACTCACACACCTCATTCATACACAACTGGATAAAAATCTGCTGGCCTCGTATCACATGTTAAATATAAATTCTATGATCTTGCTTATTGCTGCTCCAATGATGCAAAAAGTATATGATACAACATCCAAGCCTGGTAGAACTTATCATGTTTCTAAAAGCTATGTCCTTTTCTGTTTGTACCTAATGTTTATTTCCTTTACAAATCTACTAAAAATAAGTTTTGAATTTTGAAATTTGCATTTGTAAATAAAAAGAATTGCGAAAAGCAAAATGAAATCAAAAACCTTGTCTGTTATTATGTTTTCTTGAACTCTAAATAGTATACGTCCAGCACTTAGCTTCATATTGCATACATGACCACACTGGTCTATCCATTTCAAACATTTATCCCAAAAGTTCTTAGTTTGATGGACCAATTTGATTTGATGGTTTGTGAGAAATCAATTGCATGTGCTTCTCACAACATTTCTATCCATGCTTCCAACTTTTCTCTTCAAGATAATTTTGAGAGAGTCTCTAGCAATGACATACTGAAGCATATCCACATTTCAACCTGCTAGTTCCACGGACAAGTTTTGTTTCACGATGGATCCAACAGAGTGTTTTATCATATGCAGCAAAAGTTTACCTCCTGGTGATATTGTC
Organism: Haliotis rubra; assembly: GCF_003918875.1. Classification (NCBI taxonomy): domain Eukaryota; kingdom Metazoa; phylum Mollusca; class Gastropoda; order Lepetellida; family Haliotidae; genus Haliotis; species Haliotis rubra. Next base: position 309,208 of record NW_025766570.1, on the reverse strand, counting down.
ACCATCACAAGAGGTCTAACTACCTTACTGCAAAGTAGTATAAGGCGCAAAGATGGAATTGCTGCAAAATTATCTGGAATATCTTCAGTTTCAGTTCATGTAAACTGCATAAAGATCACACTCGTGAATCTTCTACTTTAGCAGCTGTAAATCCCTCACTTCGAAAGACGGTTTCCTTAAGATCATCACAGTCAACTTTCAGTTTCAAAATGAATTGCTTGTTCTGTGGAGAAAATTGTGATATAGTTTCAGAGACTAAAAAACCTAAAGACAAGAGGTTCGAACGATTAGTTCCAAAGATTCCATTCTTGACATGGCTGAATATCGTGGTGATGTGTGGGGTCGAGCTGTTATTGAACAGATATCAAGGGTCATAGATTTAGTGGCTGCCGAAGCCAGGTATCACCATACATGTTATACGAAATTCTTTAACAGACCACGTTCTATTCGAGGGAAGGGTAGACCTGCAGATGAAAAACTTAGCAGAGCCTTTGATGATTTGTTTGAATTCCTGGAACAAAATGATGAATGTCAGTATTCTGATTGTTGTTTGGACTGTTGCCCGAACTGGTGATATTCACCAAACCGGCCTGGCCTGCCAAACTGGTGTGATTTGCGGAACCGAACTGGCCCGCCAAACTGGTGCGGTTCTCCAAACTGAAGTGGTCTTCCAAACTGGTTCGTGTTGCCGAACCAAACTCAACCTCCGAACTGGTGCAGTTTACCGAACCATACTGGCCCTCCTACTGATGCGGTTCACCGAATCAAAGTGGCCTTCCGAACTGGTTCGTATTGGCGAACCGTGGCCCTCTGAAGTGGTGCATATCGTGGAACCAATACAATCAACAAAGATTGTGGCAGAATTGAATTCACGACTCCCAGCCGCAAAGACCGATGCAATCAATGCATGCAGAATGAGGATTCGCAATCGAAAGGTTTTTCTTGCATTGAATAATATATTTTAATATTTTTGTTTTCAAAATGAAGAATCTTGCTTGGCCATGGCGTTATAAGACTGAGTAAAATTGTAACTTCAATAACTGCATGTCTCCACTGGTGTGTGACAAGAAAGAGAATGATCAGACAAAAGAGTCACTTGATCAACCTGAGAGCATGCTGCATTCTGCATGCTTCACAGGCTTCAAGGCTGTGCAGGAATGGGAGCAATGGGGAGTGTTCTGGCGAATGGTATAAGAGAGGATGGAAACTTTGTTTACAGTTTGATGCCACTCAGCTATCGATCATGAGCGAGAGAGAGAGTACAAGACGTGAGATAGGATAAGTTTTAAAAAACTTTCCTAAAAGTTCCTTTTCTGTGAAAAAACGTTCTGTTATTCCTTACTAATCCAAGATTTATTACAAGCTCTCAATAAACCTTTTTTGATGCAGTAGAGTGTATGAGCGAGTTTAGTTTCATGCTGCTTTTATTAATATTCCTGCAATATTATGGCGATGGACACCAGAAATGGACTTTACACATTGTACCTATCTGGGGATTGACCAAGGTATTTGGCATGACAAGCAAACGCTTTTACGACAAGGCTACCCCACCACCCCTTAGAAGAATGTAATATTGAATACATTGCCATCAGTCTAAGCAAATACCATCTTACCAAAAGCCTCTAAAACTGTGTTTGCTTCCAAAATTTGCTGCTCAGTCCAGAATGATGTGTGGTTAGTCACAGAACACAGATATTGAAGGATGAACTTGGTACTCTCAGTCTGCAACACAGGAAATCAGTATATATAATCATTTAAAGAAATATACACACAAAAGTTGCATACATATGGTTGAAAAAGGCCCCGGAATGCATAACAATTTCTTGCAACCCTGTCAGAAACACTTGAAGAATTCTAATTGTCAGATATATTCCCTTTACCTCTGTTACCTTATACGACAACAATGATGATGATGATGATAATAATAATAATAATAATAATAATGATAATAATAACCCGAACCATCTCTGCTGCATACTATCTTTTATCTGTAAAACATAATAATAATAATAATAATAATAATAATAATAATAATAATAATAATGTACAGAGAGCAGAAGGGAGCAAGAAAGGGATGTTGGGGGTGCAAGGATCAACTTCTTGTACAGAAATGATTTTGGAAGAGGCTAAAACATATCACCGCAACCTCTCCATGTGCTGGATTGACTACAAGAAAGCATATGACTCTGTCCCTCATGAATTGATTCTGAAGTCTCTTCATTGTATTGACCTCCCGGGAGCGACTACTTGATTTACTCAAGTCTTTAATGAGTTGCTGGTCGACTCAACTTGAGATGTACTCGCAAGGGCAGGTGCAGACTTCGGAATCTATTCCAATCAGAAGGGGAATTTTCCAGGGGGGCTCCTTCAGTCCTTTGCTTTTTTTGTTTGTCTCTAAATCCTTTGAGCTTTCTGCTCAACAGAGAGGAGGGTTACCATCCCGGACCTCCTCAGCACAGATCCCCAACACCGCTTACTTATCTTCTTTACATGGATGACATCGAGGTCCTTGCCAAAGGAGATACCAATTTGAAAGAACAGGTTCTCCTTGTCGAGTCCTTTTCTAATAATATTGGCATGACATTTGGACTTGACAAATGTAATACTCTTCATTTGAAACGTGGCAAGGCAGTTAATGGTGGATCTGTCAAGTTACAGGGGGGAGGAGTTATTGAGCATCTTGTGGAAGATCAGGCCTACACCTATCTTGGAATGCAAGTTCGAGACAAGCTCCAGAGTGCCCAAATTCAAGCCAAACTTCGGGCCGAGTACAAATCTTGCTTAAAGAAAATCTGGGGCTCAGAGCTAAATGCTCGAACTAAGTCAAAGCCGCCAATACTTTTGCTGTGCCAGTCCTTTCCTTTGGAGTAGTTGATTGGACAAAACAAGATATCCAGAGTCTTGACCGCCTGACCAGAAGGATCATGTCTGATAACAGAGCCCACCACCCTTGTTCCTCTCTTAACCGTTTATATATACCAATCAATTCTGGAGGTCGGGGTTTGATTAATGTGGAGGCTCTTCATGATAGAATTTTATTATGTACTTTTGCACATATTTATTTATCGGATGATCCTCTGGTGATGCATGTCAAGACTCATGATGAAAGCAAGGAATTCCACAGCTATTTTAAGCATGCCAAGGTTGTTGGACAGAATCTGAAATTTGAGGTTGATTTTGCTGATGGCATTGTACTGCTGGATGGTACAGCGATGGGAGTAAACCAGGTGAAGTTATTCACTAAGTCTGCCCAGAGTCGGTCTTTTGTGAAGAAGCTTTCTGAGAAGCCATTGCATCGTGTGTACATGCAGTTTGTGGAACAGAATAGTAATCCCACCGACTCCTTCGCCTGGATGAAGTCGGCTGGTCTTAAATGTGAAACTGAGGGCTTCCTTTTTGCTGCTCAGGACCAGTCACTTCCCACTCGTAATCGCCAAAATGTGATTCTTAAAGAAAATATCAATATGAAATGTCGACTATGTAATGAATTTACAGAGACTGTCCAACATCTTGTCAGTGGATGCCCTTCTTTGGCACAAACAGCATATCTTAAACGACATGATGGCATGGCTCGTTGCTTTTACTTCCGTCACCGCCGTGTCTGTGGCTTTGACTCCGAGGTCCATCCATGGTACGACCCTGAACATGTCCAAGGCGTCATGGAAAATGATGCTTTCAAACTTCTGTGGAACAGGCCTATGTACACCCTCAGAAGAATTCCTGTCAACAAACCTGATCTTGTTCTTTTTGATAAAGCCAATGAATTTATTTATATCATTGAATTTTCTGTCCCTTTTGACAGCAATGTGATTGGCAAGATTCAGGAAAAGCATGATAAATATGCGGACCTCGCCTTTGAAATGTCTCGCTTGCATCCCAAGTACACTGTCGTCAGGCTCCCCATTGTCCTCGGTGCCCTTGGTTTGGTACCTCCTGATCTCTTGGTGCAGATCAGAAGAGTGCCCGTGTTTTCCACCAGGAGCACAGCCCTTCTGACACTTTGGGTAATGCAGAAGGCTGCAGTGTTGGGGAGTCTACATATTCTCCGGAAAGTTCTTGCTGGGTTCGACTTGGCAGCGTTTCATGGGAGAGTCCCATTCGCTGTCTGGGCTGCGTGTAGAGAGGGCAAGGGCCCTGAGCTGATGATGAGCCTTACCAGCCTGACTGTGCCAGGATCACCCGAACCCTCTCTGCTGCATTTTCATCTTTAATCTGTAAAGCATAATAATAATAATAATTTATTTATTAAGGTTATTGAACTTTCTTCCCCTTTTGACAGCAATGTGATAGGCACGGTTCAGTAAAAGGTTCATAAAAAATATTTTATCCTGAAACTTGTTTCTGATTCCACATGTTTAGTATGAATACAATTTTTATAGTCAATTGTTTTGTGATGTGTATCTTCCTAGTGGCCGTCCAAATACTAATCATGGGAGTCAACTCCCCTATTAAAAGCATGGGAAAAACTGATATTTTTTCCTTGGCAAAGGATGGACTTGGGAAACCAAACTAAATAGTCATTGAAGGTCCTGATAAACCTCCCACAAATAAAAGGTATAAAAGATGCTTATCGTCAAGTTGACATGATCTGTTCCGGCAAAAGAGTCTGTGGAGATGCTTGTGTCAGAGCATAGGATCTTATTTTGTGTTGACGTAAGGATCATCAGCTGAAGGCTGATCCTCAATCATGTAGAAAAATGTAAATGTTTTCTGATCCAAGTCGTGACTATGCTCTTGGTAATATGATTGTCTGAATGTGGCAAATGCCATTCAAGTACTTTAACTTTTCATAGCACCCTGTTCGGTAATTCGCAATCCAACGTAGAGGAAAGAGCTGGGATAGTGAAAGATCGTAGTCCCAAAAATCCCATCAATGTCTTTGGATTCTTCGCGATGAACCCTTGGAGTGCTCCATTTACGACTGAAGATGGATCTATTATAAAGGCGACCACGGCCATACACATGTATAGTTCTAATGTCATAGGAAAAGGTTCAAAACGATGATAACCTGATAAGATCACTCAAAAACCTCATTTCTGAGATAAGCATTGTCTCAGGATACTCTTGATCTCAAAGGAAAGGAGCATGCTGGTAAGTGTCATGTATGACTCACGTGTTTGGTGAGGACAGAAGGCATTCTTTTGTGCCGTGAAAAAGATTCACTGCTAGAGTCGGTTCCATTTTAAGTCATACAAGGCAGATGTTGAAGCTTGGACTGAGCATTGAGGACACATCTTGTTAAAAACCTGCTGATGCGAGATGTTGTTGGATAGTTTCCACATTTCTACATGGTACTGTTCCAGGTTGTAAATGGCATCTTCAGATGTCCGAGTAGAGCTGGCCAGAGGGACAGACAAAGAGGTTGATTTTTCAGCAGTGAGAGGAGAGTACAGTGTCAGTGTCATCTGATGATTCCTCATCTTGGTTAGGACTTGTTTGATTGTGTCTGGCAGTAATGGTTCACTTGAGAGTGTCCAAAAGATCGCCATGAGGTCCTGAGAGGGGGTTATCCCCGAGCCAGTTGATGCAAGCTAAAACTGTAGAATTGTCTGTGGCAACAGTAAGTGAGTTTGGTTTTACGCCGCACTCAGCAATATTCCAGCTATATGGTGGGTCTGTGGCAACAAGTATGGATGAGTTCTGTAGGTGTAGTGTCCAGTGATGAATAGCCAGAACAGCCTTCATCTCCAAAATGTTGATATGAACTGGAGAATTGGAAGCTGACAGGGGTAATGGAGGCGTAGAACGATTTGATATGCAACTAGTGGGGCTTAACATATTCAATGAAATATATTTTACGTGAGTAATTATTAAATATGAGGTTGGAAATCTGAGGGCACAATCCTGTGAGGAAATGGGTGTCTACCTTTGATGGTGGCGATATTTTATTTTGATATTAAAAATATTTTTCGAACTGAAGAGAGGGAAGTACGTTGCCAACCTTTGCTCGCTTCGCTCGCATATAGGAAGACTGATCATTTTTCTCTCTGTTGCACAATCCTATTAGCGTTACAGTTTGCCTGTGCCTAGATACACATGGTGTTAGGCAGTCCAGTTTCTACATCTGAGATTATGTCATACTAAATTTATAACTATTGTCAATCCAAAGTGACATCTGCAGCAGAGCTTGTGCTCAAAGTTAGCATTAGTATTAGTACCAGTTATTAGTATAGAGTGTATATAGTATTGGCATTGGCATTAGTATTAGTATTAGTACCAGTTATTAGTATATAGTGTATATAGCATTGGTATGGGCATTAGTATTAGTGTTAGTATTAGTACCAGTTATTAGTATATAGTGTATATAGCATTGGTATGGGCATTAGTATTAGTGTTAGTATTAGTACCAGTTATTAGTATATAGTGTATATAGCATTGGTATTGGTATTAGTGCATTAGTATTAGTGTTAGTATTAGTACCAGTTATTAGTATATAGTGTATATAGCATTGGTATGGGCATTAGTATTAGTGTTAGTATTAGTACCAGTTATTAGTATATAGTGTATATAGCATTGGTATGGGCATTAGTATTAGTGTTAGTATTAGTACCAGTTATTAGTATATAGTGTATATAGCATTGGTATGGGCATTAGTATTAGTGTTAGTATTAGTACCAGTTATTAGTATATAGTGTATATAGCATTGGTATGGGCATTAGTATTAGTGTTAGTATTAGTACCAGTTATTAGTATATAGTGTATATAGTATTGGTATTGGCATTAGCATTAGTGTTAGTATTAGTACCAGTTATTAGTATATAGTGTATATAGCATTGGTATGGGCATTAGCATTAGTGTTAGTATTAGTACCAGTTATTAGTATATAGTGTATATAGCATTGGTATGGGCATTAGCATTAGTGTTAGTATTAGTACCAGTTATTAGTATATAGTGTATATAGCATTGGTATGGGCATTAGTATTAGTGTTAGTATTAGTACCAGTTATTAGTATATAGTGTATATAGTATTGGTATTGGCATTAGTATTAGTGTTAGTATTAGTACCAGTTATTAGTATATAGTGTATATAATATTGGTATTGGCATTAGTATTAGTGTTAGTATTAGTACCAGTTATTAGTATATATAGCATTGGTATTGGCATTAGTATTAGTGTTAGTATTAGTACCAGTTATTAGTATATAGTGTATATAGCATTGGTATGGGCATTAGCATTAGTTATTAGCTATTGATATTAGTTAGCATTATGTGGGTGAAGGATTTTAATTAAGAGGTGATACTACACCTTACATATTTTAACTTGGTTATGTCACTTCCTTTTGTTTAAACCAGGGCAAATGTTCTGGTGGGTGGCTGACCCTATTGTTCTTAGCTTGCATGCTCTTTATAGTCCATTTGGTTCAAAATTGGACCGATGAATTGCAATCTAACTCGAAAACTAATATACATATAATACTAAATGAAACACTGATCAGGATTAAAATATCAGACCAACTCTATGAGGTTTTGGCAGAATTTATGTTCTAACAAGAAAAAATTGTGTCCAGGGACACGGATGCCCCCGCTGACATTCATAAGACATATAAAGATCAATAATTGAACAAAATTCACGAACAAGTTCAATAAACATCTATGCAACTATGACATGCACACCTTTCGAGTCTCAATGAAACACATGGATAAGCTTAATCAATTCTGTTGAGCAGTTTTTGTGGAGAAGTGGATAGACTTAATCCCCTATTTCACTATCATCAGAGAGAAATTCAGGAAAATTTATCTAAGTTCAAAATTCTCTATACATACAAAAAATTATAAAATACGAAAACAAAATATGAAATGCACACCTTTAGAGTCTCTATAAAAGACATATGTAAGCTAAATGAGTTTTGTGCAGTGGTTTTTGAGGAGAAGTGGATAAAGTACACCCCCTGTTGTATGGGACGAACCGGATGAATAGAGCCAATTCAAGTTCAAACATCTGTAGAAGTGACAAAATTAAGAAATTGGATGAACAAGGTATGAGACGGATACCTTTAGAGTCCCAATGAAAGACACATAGAAGGCCAATTCTGTTGAGCAGCTTTTGTGGAGAAGTTAATAGACTACATCCCCTATAACACTATCATCATAGAGGAATTCCGCAAAATGTACCTAAGTTCAAATGTCTCTAAACTTACAAAAAAAACCAATAAATAAAAAAACAAAATATGAGATGCACACCATTAGAGTCCCAAGAAAGCCCATGTATAAGTTAATTGAATTCCACAGAGCGGTTATGGTGGAGAAGTGGATAGAATACATTCCCTGTTTCGTACGGATGGACGGACGGACGGACACTGAGGGTAACCCTATATGCCCCTGCCATATATGGCGGGGGCATAAAAATAACAAAGTTGTTTAACTAAGCATCATTAAAATTTTGACACAGTTCACTATTTGTTACGAGGGAGGAGTGCAAAGAGAGGAACAGCCAGGTGTGAGAGAAAGGATGGAGCCGGCACAGCACAGGTAAATGAATCAATTACTTTGTCGGCACTTGTGCGCGTGCTTCACGTACACCAGGCTGTTCCTCTCTTTGCACTTCTCCCTCATTTTAATGATACTTTGTTAATGTGTTTGTTAAACAACTTATTTATTTTTCGGACAGAAATTCTACAAAAAATCACAGAGTTGGTCTGATGTTTTGATTCTGATAGTTTTCGAGTTAGATTGCAATTCATCGGTCCAATTTTGAACTAAACGGACTATAGCCCTCACTTGCACCTCAGTCACTGGACAGACAAGTCACCAACAGACTGCAGCAAGTTTAATACAGTAGAATACTTTTATAACGAACTGTTTTAAAAGTCCCGAATAAACCTTATATTATCATATGAAAAAGTGAATAGTGAACTACGGATATAACGAACTAATTTTCGTGGTCCCTTGGAGTTCATTATAAAGGTATTCTACTGTATTTTCAATTAATTCACTACTGCCAAGGTATGTTTGTTTAATTAAATACATAAACATATATGTGTATATAATTTCATAAATAAATTATATATAAATTATATAAACATTATATTAAGTATGCTAAATAAGGTAATGTGTACATTTGTGAGAGATTTAGTAAAAGGAAAAATCTCCTTGAGAGGCAGGTATTTGAATGAGTATTTTTATTTATAAGTTAATGAAGCTTTCATCATGTATGTGTTGTGTATGTATGTGTAATTATAATGGTATTAGGATGTTTGGTATTTTACTGTGTGCTTTGCCAGAACAGTAATTCTGATTTGATGATAATATCTACATGTGTAAGGACATTGTGCAGGGAAGTTAGTTTTGAACTATTTCCATATTTGTAGGTACTGTTGGAGTCAAGTCACTGTAGCCTTCTCCATGTAGTCGTTCATAATGTGACCTACACCTAGAGGCAATACTTCTGGTATGTTTGCATATTATCATCATGTAAAAATATAGAACTATCTATTGATGACGTTTTACACGCAGTAAGATCTGGATAACTGATTCAGGTGGTATCTTACTTGTCAGCACCGTGTAGTCAGATGCTTCACTGTGTCGCAAGGCCAGTATTATAACACCATGTAATGATTCTATATCTACCGTCTTCATTTAATGACGCATATGATGTATGTGTTATCCATTCTTTTGTTTGCAAGCCAAATGAATTATCATGCTCTGATTATATTTTTATTATTATGATTATTGTGTATTTCAGGGTGTGATAATAAATAATGAAATAATACCCAGTCGTCGAATAAAGAGAATCACACCCGTAGCCATGTTGTCATCTTCATTCAAGATGAAGCCATAAAGCTGCTACACAAATAATGAAATAAAATGAATGACACATATAATCTCCACGAAGAGAAATTTCGCATAATGGCAATGCTAAATAATGGATGACAAGATAAAGTCATCAATATCCCCCTCAATGGCAAAATACTCTTCATGATTATGTCTTCGAGTTATGATTATGTCAAATATTTAGGTGTGTAAATAGAAAAGTGGAAGGAGAGTATTGAAAGGTTTTTAAAGTTCTGCTCCAAAAAGTTATATCACCATTTTCAGTCTATGTCAAACTTGTTGCCATGGAAATGCCAAAAATATTTTATTCAGAAATCCAAAACTACCAAAAGGCACCAGTACACTACCAGATCTATGTATGTGCCAAGTTTGGTGAAGAAACATTAAACGGTTTTAGAGTTCTGCTCCGAAAAAGTGCACTACCACCAATTTCAGGCTAAGTCCAACTTGTTGCCATGGAAATGCCAAAAATATTTTATTCAGAATTCCAAAACTACCAAAAGGCACCAGTACACCCCCAGATCTATCTATGTGCCAAGTTTGGTGAAGAAATAGTGAACGGTTTTAGAGTTCTGCTCCGGAAAAGACAAATGTGCACGGAAGGACGGACGGACGGACGCACGCACGGACGGACGGAGTCCATTTTAATACCCCCTGCAAAACATGTTGCGGGGAATAAAAATGTAATTAAGCTAGGTTACTAGGATCCCATGAAGTCCGTGGATTCAGGGTGGGAAATGCTAATAGTGAATGAACAAGAATTACATACATAAAGGGAAAATAGATATAAGTACTTATGTTATGTAATTAGGATACCATGGAGTCTGCAGACTTTGGAAGTCCCAAGGGTGGGAAGACCCTAAGTACAACAAACTAAGTTGACTATGAAGATTACGGCATGGATAAAATATACAAAAACATGAAAATGTAACAAGAAGACAAAGTCATCAATATCCCCCTCAATGGGAAATACTCTTCATGATTATGTCTACGAGTTATGATTATGTCAAATATTTAGGTGTGTATATAGAAAAGTGGAAGGAGAGTATTGAAAGGTTTTTAAAGTTCTGCTCCAGATAGGAGCACTATCACCAATTTCAGTCTATGTCAAACTATGCCAAAAATATTTTATTCAGAATTCCAAAACTACCAAAAGGCACCAGTACACCACCGGACCAATCTATGTGCCAAGTTTGGTGAAGAAATAGTGAACGGTTTTAGAGTTCTGCTCCGGAAAAGACAAATGTGCACGTACAGACGGAGTCCATTTTAATACCCCCTGCAAAACGCGTTGCGGGGGATAACAATAGGAAACATGAGAGGATATGTAAGGATATTGCCTGGATATTCTGGCTTATGCGGGTCTGCAGACCCAAAATCTTAGGTTAAATATGGGTAATAAGAGAGCACCGAACCAATATAATGGGTGGGAGGGTGGGTTTGGAATATCGTTTTGAGAAAGCTGTTCTTACGACAGACGTTTGGAGAAAAAAGAAGTTAGGGAATTGTGGGATGTAAACAAGGAGTGCGCATGACCGGATGTACTTATTGGAATGTTGCGCTTAATAGAATGTACCAGCAGGGGAGATGACAATGCCAGACAAGCAAGGCAACAAGCATTGTCACTAAGGTGACATAATCCCCCTCCGCAAATTATCAAATCAAACTTAAATAGTAAGGAAAGTTTAAGATGAAGTTAAATGTCAACAAAAACATGGCCAGTCAACCTCTCTGGATATCTTCTCTTTAGTTGTTCAAACACACAAATATTTTCAAGACTGACTTTGACCTTGACATGAATGTCATAGTGTATGAAATATGCAAAAATGGTAGTAAAGAAATCTTCAAAGTCTATGAAGAAAATCCAGTGAATGGATTTTGCGATAGCTTAAAATGCAGGTTAACATGCTGAAATCTTCAAAGTGCCGCCATGACCTTGAATTTACGTGAAGTTCACCAAAGTCGTCTGGGCCCTGCGCCGTCCCTAGATAAAGCTTGGTGTTGAATATGAAGAAAATCTAGTGAGCGGTTCTTGAGATATCTAGCTGACAAGAGTAAAACGTTAAAGTCCAATTGTGACCTTGAAATGAAGATCAAGATCACCAAACCTGACTTGGACCTTTCTTATACTGTGATGAATCTAGATACCAAATATGAAAAGAATCTAGTCAACGGTTTTTAAGATATTCCAATTCGTACGGAAGGACGGACGGACGGAGCCCAATACTATATCCCCCGCTTCGTGCTAAATGCGCGGCAGGGGATAATAAAAGTGGTAAATGTATCATGGGCCAAAAGGGGTTACCAGAAACAAGTACTAGATTGAAGATTGGTATTAAGACGTCTTATGTTTGCACAAACAAAAATATAAATTATCATTTTGATATCGGGATGTAGCGCATCAACCCCCTATTGTAGTAAGCTTCAAACGTATGTTCATACTTCTCAGTGTCAGGCTCACGATTCTGCACAATGTGGTCCCTAGTTGGACCAAAGAGGGTTTGTACTTTGTTGTCAACATGTCGTGCTACTGTTTCTCTTCAGTTTTGTAAATAAGTATTCACAAAGCGTCACATTCAACGTTAATATATTTGAGTGATTTAAAAAGTTGGCAAAACCTTTGTTCATTCTCCGTGAATTGCACCTCTAAGTGGTCATTTTCACCTTGTCTTTCCAAATTGCCTTTTTGTAATGTCTCAAACTTGTATTCACAGATTCCTGAGACAGACGTGTCAGTCCTCTCGTCATCTGTGTCCTCAGACATATTCTTCCTAGTTTGTATGTTTGTATGCCACTCCTTCACACCATATGTATGGTCATGTTCTCAGACGAAGATCCTCTAGTTTCATCTTACTTTTATGAAGTCATTAAATTAATATATTTCTTTCAGATATTTGTGTGATACCTTCCGAAAATTCCAACGTTTGAGTGAATGCTGTGTAAAAAGAAGTTAAAAAAGCAGGCAACATTGCGTTCTTATCAGAGAAGGAAACATGAACTTGCTTATAATTTCAACTGTGAATTGTACATCAGGAAGATTGTATCATTTTTCAGTTGTATTATTACCATGTATTTCAAACTATTCCATGCAATCCCAAACATTTTACATCATTTAAGAAAACAAAGCTTAAAGTGAGGTACAAACATCCGTCCGTCTTTGTTCTTGTAAGTTTCAAGAAGTCGCCTCCTGTGGACTTGAAACAGAAATCCCTGCCCTAAAAAGTGGATTGAGTTTGCACTCATTCACTTTATGGTGAAAGACAAAATGACCACTTAGATATGCAATTCACAGAGATTGATCAATGTTTTAAATGACCAAAATATATTTACGTTGAACGTGACGCTATGAATACTTTATTTACAAAACTGAAGAGAAACAGTAGCATGACATGTTGACAACAAAGTACAAACCCTCTTCGGTCGAACTAGGGACCGCATTGTGCAGAATCGTGAGCCTGACACTGACAAGTATGAACATACGTTTGAAGGTTACTACAATAGGGGGTTGATGCGCTACACCCCGATATCAAATTTTCAAGATTAGACTCACAAAGATGAAAAACAATATTTATCAAAGCCTGTTCGTCTCCATGTGCCGCCATCTTTGACGATTTTTATGCTATTTTGGGATGCTATGACTGCTGTTTTGGGATGCTATGACTGCCATTTTGTATGCTTGGCGACCGTTTGCGAGCGCTTTTGCAGCTGATACGCGAGTTTAGTTTCCATGATAAGGGTTAGTTTTCCATTGCAGATGCGTTTGTTTCAGTTTTAGAGGATATTGTTGCAGTTTTGGAAGTTTATTTTCCTATTTTGGTGATTTTTGTTCTGTTTTGGTGTATATGAGTTCAGTTTTGAGGATTTGTTCACCGTTTGTGTGGGAGGCCTGATATAGACGGGAATGTAATTTTGTGTTACCTGTTTGTAATTCGGTTATCACCCTGTCAATATCTTTAGACTTGGTAGATTTGTAGTTTGTTGAGTTATTTTTTTTCAGTAGATTTTTAGTTTAGAATTTGAATTTTGCACTAAGCAAAGAAAATCTCATGCCTCTTGCTATTGGAAAGGTACATTTCAAAACAAAAGGATAACAACAAAACACTCACCTTGCCAGCACCACTTTCCCCACTGATAATACACGACTGGTTGATGTCTGTTTCTTGAAGGTTTTGGATGGCTGCCTCTGCTATTGCAAAAATATGAGGCTCCACCTGGCTTATCTTCTTCTTACTGTATTGAGTGACGTTTTCCTGTTAACAAATAGTATCACAACATTCACAAAATGGCACATCTTCAAATTTCTTACACCAACCCGATGCAACTATATTCAAATTAACAAGGAGTTATTTTTTCTAACACTATATGGTGTCACAACTCTGTAGCTCACCTGTCCATGTAATGAAAATGATGCTGTAGGTACTGACATTCAAATATTTGCTAAAGTATCAACAACTAATAAACAAGTAACTAAACTTCCACGTTTCTAAATAAGAAAGAATAAATATACTGTTCCCAATGATTTTGAACAAAGCTTTCACCAAACCAGGAACCATACATGTCAAAGGTCACTATCCTCATTCTGGCATTTTGAATGCCCAAAACAAGGTCAAACATTTCAATGCTTGTAATGTATATGGGTACGAATATTATTTTATACTTGTCCTGAATCATGTTTCTCTCTTCTTTCCAAGAGATACTTATCCTGACTCGTACTCATTGCTTGAAATTTGAATTCATGATACATTTAGGTATCCCCATTGAGAACGTGAATCTTCTTTTTATCAGATGTACTGGGTACCACCCTTCCTTTTTGAGAAAAAAAAAGGAAGTAAATTTTATGGTTTTCGTAAAACAGGGGGCATGGATTTTTAGTCTGTTTTGGAGCATTAATGTCTACATGTCTACATGATGTTGGGTTAGTTACTTTCTTCTTGTTGGAGCTGTCAGTTGTTTGGCTACAACTGTTAGACCAAATTGATGAATGCCAGCAATATCTGAGATAGTTATTAGCAAAGACAGTGTCAGAAAAAGCCTTCCATAATAAATGTGACAGAGCAGTTGCCATACAAAGCTTACATAGATGTTCAGGCTCAGTGAGGATTAGAAGCTTGAGGATGATCTATCCTTGCTGCTTCATAAGCTGCTCTCCTCTAGAATTGGATAGTTGTTCTGGAGACTATTGAGACTAGCATGTAACCCTTTCTGACAATGTCGCCATTCTTCACCACTGGTTGATCGATGACTGTATTTGAAGGGCAAGGGATTTAATCTTCAAGATTTCAAGTCAATCAAAAATGGATAACTCTGTAACTGTAACCTCTGCTCCCTATTTCTCTTGGTCTGCCCTGCAGTTTACGAAAAATACGCAGTCCCGTCTTTTAATGAAGAAGATTGTTTTGAACCACTTTTTGATTTGCATGAAGAATACACACAACAAAGATTGTTGACAACTCCCAGGACTGATAATAATAAAGATATAGCCTGCTTGTTTTGCACTTAAACTCCATGCATTGCATGCTCAAAGTGCTAACAGGTGTCAGGGAAAAGGTTGGGTTTGAGTTCTGTGGGGAGAGAGTTCCAAAGATTGCTGTTTCAAAGTGAAATGATCTGTTGCCAAAAGTTTTCAGCTTATATGAGGGCACTTGAAGTTGAAGCTGGGTGCTGGACCGCAACAACCTTGCAGGGGTATACACAGAGACAAGGTCTTGCAGGTACTGTGGAGCTTTGCCATACACACACTGGTGGGTCAATACTAGCACTTTAAACTCAATCCACTGTTTGACAGGTAACCAGTGGAGCTATCTGAGTATTGGTGATGTGTGGGAGTCCCTCTTTGCTTGAACTACAATTCTGACAGCAGAATTTTGAATCTTCTGCAAGCACTGGATGTTATCTGCTGACGTTCAAATGAGGATGCTGTTGCAGTAGTCGAGTCGTGACAAGATGAATGACCTGACAAGTGATGCTGCTACAGACTGTATGATCATGTGATGGATACTTCTGATAGATCTGATGTGAAAGTAACATTTCTTGATGATTTCACTGACCAGTCTGTCCATGTTGACAGAAGAATTAAGGTCAAAACCCAATTTCTTCACAGCTGGGGAAAATGAAATGGTGGAGTTGCCAGCTTGTAAATGATCTACAGTCACTTTCTGAAGTTGTCTTGGAGGTCCATTGCATCGGTCTTATCATTTAACTTAAGACAGTTCTCACACATCAATGATTTGACATCTTCAATGCAGGTCTCCACTTTTGTAATGGCATTGTGCTGGACTGTTCCATCTGTCATGAAACCATCTTGAAGTTGTGTGTCATCTGCATAGAGGTGATATGCAGTGTCATGTTGAGATATGACACCTCCAAATGGAGTGGTAAACAAGCTGAATAAGACTGGTCCTAAGAGTGAACCGTGTGGAGCACCACAAAACAACTTCTGGGTGGAAGAATTGGAGTTTCCAATGAGGAGTCCAATAGTGTCAGAATAGCAATTTGGTCATCATCCACCCTACTACGCAGCTGATCAACAACACAGTTTAAGGTCATCTCAGTGCCGTCCTGAACACTGACTGATACTTGTCATTGAGATTGTGTCTCTCAAGACCAGTAAGAAATCTCACTTTGACTGTATTATCAAGGATCTTGGATAGAAACAGTAGATTTGATACAGGTCTATAGTTCTTGAGGTTTATGAGAGGTTTGATGACAGCTAGTTTCCATGCCCTGGGTATTGTTGCACTCTCAAGACTGAGATGGATTATTTTGGTCACTATGGAAAGGACACATTTAATCACCTTCAAAATAACTAAGTTGGTACAGGATCCAATGGACAGGAAGTGGGTTTGGAGGTCTTGATAACACAGGGGGGAAGCGCTGTCCATGCGAAATGTGGAGTTGCTCCAAAAGCAACTCCATTTCCTTGCTGGACAGTGAAAAAAGAACATGTGGTGCAAGAGTAAAGGTAGGTTTTCCCTCGCATTTTCATTATTTTGCAAGTATATCAGGTTTTGCCATTTGGCAGAAGGATCTAGAAAGTTACAGATCTTTCTGTAGTAGCTTGACACCCTCTCTATTTATTGCAATTGTGCGTCAAGCGAGGGCACCCTCCTGAGTGTCGAAACAAGATCGCAGAAAATGACCTCATCAGCAGACATGCCTTTTTTTGTTGTCAATTCATATATATAGTTATTTTAGGTGTTCATTGACAGTATAGGCTTAAATGCGTTAGTATTTTTTCAGTTATCGTCGAAAAATCAAACTGTACATTTCATATGGAGTTGCTCACATTTAGCAAAAAAACTGTCCATTGCGTTGTGATTTTACTGTCCAGGAGTCGACAGTTTCTAGTTTTAACCGTCATGTCATCAAACGTTATTCTAGAGATATTTGTTGTGAAGAAGAATGTTTTGTTGTAGACCTGCCTACCTGGTGTATTTATTACGATTTTGTATGATCAAGTACGATTGTACACCCATATTGCAGTTTGTTCGGCAGGGATTTAATGTACAAAACACGTACGATCAGAACAAATATATATCTACCCCAGGAATAACCAAGTCCTGGGCCCCATGTCACAAAGCTCTCGTAAGCCTAAAATCTTGTAACTTATCTCGTAGCATTTGTACTTATATACTGTAACAATGACTTACGATAGTTGTAGCGCTACGAGAGCTTTGTGAAACGGGCCCAAGGTTATTCCAAAGTATGTACATTGTTCATACTATCATTCAGATATTAGCATTGCGCATTCGGGTAAAGCACATCACTAAGCATCTGAAAACCAAGGGACATCTAACCAATGTTGAATGTGTGAAATCAAATACAATAATGACTTCGTTTGTTCCAACCGCTGGCACCAGTGATATGGACAAGAGAATGGCCGTTATTAAAGCAGAAATCCAGACAGATGAGCAGCATCCAGACCAGCTACAACTCCAACCACAAAGGGCCAGGAGAGCTGCAGTCAGGCACTCCAGGGTGTGGCCATGGCTCATAGAGGAGAGGGGATAACAGTTTGGACAGTTATCCAGCCTCCTAGACACCCATTTGAGGCTGGAGGATCCAGTAGCGTTCCAAAACTACAGAAGGTTAACACCACAGGTCTTCGATGAAGTCGTGCAGATGGTGGCCCCAGCAATCGATAGGGAAGACACCAGTTTCAGGCAACCCCTTTCACCTGGACTGAAACTGGCAGTCACACTTTAGGCACCTTGAGGCTGGAGACAACTATGGGTCCCTTGCGTATGCCTTCAGGTGTGGAGTGTCCATCTCAGAGATGGTTCCAGAAGTGTGACAGGCAACTGTGTTTAGCCTACCTGTGACCCCTGAAGCCTAGACAGCCGCAGCTAACCAGTTTGAACAGAGACGGATATATCCCACGCCATTGGGGCCCTGGATGGCAAACACATTACTATCAAGAAGCCACCTTAAGCATGCAGTCAATTACAAGGGCGTCTTTTCGATACCACTCGTAGCTCTGATGGATGCAGATTACAACTTTGTGTGCATTGAGCTTCGCATGTCAGATGCTAAGACTCGGGGCTGGTCAACGGCATGGAAAAGGAAGCCCTATAAGAGTCCCCCCACCCTGCCCTCTGACTGCAAGCCCTGATGACCACCAAGACATGCCCTTCTTCATCTTTCGCACTCAGGAACTACCTCATGAAGCCATACAGCAGAAGGATGTCCAGGAAGGGACATTGTTGGGAGGAGAATCGTTGGGATCCTGGTCAATAGATTCACGTGTCTCCTCATGACTCTAGGGCAGAAGCCCAATACTGTGAAGGATATAGTGGAGGCGACAGTGGCTCTGCACAACCTATTGAGGCTGAGGCATCCAGGCATTGCAGCACAATAGGTGGGCCATGAGGATGAAAATCACCATGTCATACCAGGGGCATGGAGGACCAAGTGGACTGGCTAGATGTGGATGAACCTCATGCACCTCGCAGCCACATCAGCCAGAGCAAATGCGAAGGATCAGAGGGAACTCCTAAAGGTGCAGTTATTCTGATTTCCAGTACATATATGGGCACAAGAACAGATCGTGAGCGTCCGTTAAAAATACTCGTATCTACTCGCATTTACTTGTATCTACTCGTGAGTCACTGCGGGATCAGACAGAGCGTCACAGATCATGGCAGATCGCAAAACATCTCAACAGAGCGTGGTGTTTGCCTTGTCCACGATTGATTTCAACCACTACAATTTATAAGCACGATGAGATGCAATATGTTGTGCTTTGTTATGATGCAATACTATCTGATGCGATGATCACGATTGATAATAAAATTGTGTTGATCGTAGAAATATTTTGAACCGTCCAAAATTTTTCTATCATCAACACGATTGCCACGACTGACCTCAAGATCTGATAAGATTTGATCGATTGCCAGGATTTGTCCACAATTAAGACCACGATTTCAATCGTGGCGCGAATTGTTATAGTGTGAACATAGCATTTGGGGGATCCATCACAACTACTGTTTCCATTGCCAAGTCTGTGGAAAAGGGTATCAACAACTGTGGAATTTCAACAGTTCATGCTCTAAGATCCATGCAACTTCATGGACAGTTACTTCGACGTAAACATTCAACGCAATGGACAGTTTCAACACAACTCCATATAAAATGTACAGTTTGATTTTTCAACGATAACTGAACAAATACTGACACATTGAAGCCTAAACTGTGAATGAAGACCTAAAATAACTATTTCTAAGAAAAAAAGGCGTGTCTGCTGATGAGGTTGTCATATTTCATGTTGAAACGATCATTTTCTGCAATCTTGTTTCGACACTCAGGAGGGTGCCCTTGCTTAACGCACAATTGCAATAAATAGAGAGGGTGTCAAGCTACTACAGAAAGATCTGTAAATTTCTAGACCCCTCTGCCAAATGGCAAAACCTGATATACTTGCAAAAGAATGAAAATGCGAGGGAAAACCTACCATTACTCTTACGCCACATGTTCTTTTTTCACTGTCCAGCGAGGAAATAGAGTTGCTTTTGGAGCAACTCCACGTTTTGCATGGACAGCGCTTCCACCCTGTGGATAAGTCTCAGTACTTCTTCTGTATAGGGTTCAAGATTTGAAACTTGTATTTCTGGCTGAGATTCCAATTCCTTATCCACAGGGGAGATGTTCGTGATCTAAACAACGTATGGCATGGATTTTCAACTTCTTTATTTATCATTTACAACATGACGTTTCTGGGCTACTTCTTGCCCCTTCATCAGGTGAATGAAGGGGCAAGAAGTAGCCCAGAAATGTCATGTTGTAAATGATAAAGAAGTTGTAAATCCATACCATACGTTGTTATGTTACGTTCCAATTTCTAAATGCCTAGCAATCATCTGTTCTTTATCGTGTCCAAAATGAAATTCACAAAGGTGTCAGCTTGAGCTGTGTCCCCATCTTCAGTGGTTGGAAGAACAACTTCAGTGGATTTACCCATTAAGGATGACATAGTAGCATACAAAGCTCTGGGGTGGTTTGTCTGCGTATGTGTGAGGTCATTGTAATACTGGGACTTGGCTTGGAAAACAAGATAGTTGACATGACACCTTTCCTTGTTGAAGATTTGCTGATGTATGTCCACACTGGACTTTCTCCTGCCCCTCTCAGATGAACGCCTTGACATCCTGGCCTTCTGAATGTCTTCAGTGTACCATGGAGGCTCATATTTCACCTTTTTGAATTTGGTCTTGGGGGGTGGCAAGCGCACATGTTTGTCCAATAGTCCTGACAGTGTGGCATTTAGTTGATCTATCAATATGTCTACATCATCTGATGTGCAAGGGGCTTGGTGTTGAGGTCTGACATTTTGTCTTGTCCTCCACTATGTAAAACCTTGACTTAAGAGTCACTCATGGCTACCTCTGCTGAGGCAACTATATTTTGTTACAGTCTAGGATTGATGTGTCAATCACACAACTTTTATCTCAAAGCTGTAGTTTCTGTCATAAACACACACAAAAATTACTTTTGAATCTTATTTTGTTATGGTGTGACAATGCAGGTACACCAAATTCAATCAAGATTTAACTCATTTTATCAGCTATTAAAAAAGCAATTTGACATTCATACTTTCTTGACTCACACAAATGTCAACATATATAAATGTAACTGGCAGATATGTTTTAAGTGAACATCTGTGGATAATTTCATCTGAAAATGTTCAATCAACAACATCATCAGTGACGCAACAACAACATCAAACAAAAGAGGGGTCACTTGCAGTCAATATCATGTGTGTCCATCGTGCGCTGTAAGACATGCTCGCAGTCTCCAGGGCATTGAAAGACACACATTTCTCAGAACAGCTGTGGGATGGTCTGCCAGTGATGTTGAAGGGCCTGTGTCAATTGAGCAACTGTCCTTGGTGGCACAAATTGATTTCGAACTCTCCATCCAAGTTCTTCCCACAGAGGCTCGATTGGGTTCATGTCTGGGGACAATGAAGGCCAGTCCATCACACAAACATTCTCATTATTCAAAAAGTCCCTTGTTACCCTGGCTGCATTGGGATGTGCTGAAACACAAAATGGTTACGACCGACATGTTGATCCATCATTTTGAGTACAGCCGGACAAAAGATATTGTCCACATAATGTTGAGCATTCAGATTGCCACTAACCACTACCATCTGGGATCGGAAGTTGGCATTGATAGCACACCAGATCATGACACCACCCCTCCAAAACGATCATGTTCAAGGACACAGTTTGGCTCAAGTCTTTCTCCTCGACGTCAATAAATCCATTGACGTCCATCTGCAAAGGATAAGTTAAACCTGGATTCAACGGAAAAAATGACATCTCACCATGGCCTGTTGCCAAGATTGGCCCTATTAGCTGCCCATTGCTGTCTGGCAAGTCTGTGGCAATGCAATAAGGTTGGACCACGGTACGGGCGACGACACCAGGTGTTGAAGGCAGCAAGGCGTCTTCGCACCGTTTGGGTGCTGACATGACGTCCTCCAGCAGCTGTTTGGAACCAATTTCGCAAATGTGAAACTCGGATATTGCAGTCCTGACGAGCTGTCGTCACAGGTGGTGCACTAGGTCGCGGACGATCAGCAACACTTCCGGTGGCCCCCGAAAACGTTTCTGAGTCTACCAGCAGTAGATGGATGCACATTAAAGTGCCTGGCAATCATCACATCTGAAGCACCTTGGCTGACCGATAGCCTAATTCCTTTCGTCTTGAGTCAAGTGTGGCATTTTCTCAAAGTGATTGAGTTTCACAATTCCTTGTGCTTTTAAAGGGCCTGGGTGCAGGTAATGCATGTGCAGGTGTTTCATGAAAGAGGTTGTGTTTATGAGAAATGTCAAAGGTTCAGTTTTAAGCATTGAAGTTCATGTGAGAGGAATGCTTGGGGACTCTAACTCAAAATGGGCCAGAATAACAGCCCTTTATCCCTACATCCTCTGTATGGCAGGAAAAACAAATCTTCAATACAACTTCTGTAAGTTCCAGGACAACAAATACCAATTGCATTTTTAATGGCTTTCAGTATATTTTACAAACAGAAATCATTTTCCAATGATTTGACAGAATATTCATTGTAATGCTAGGCTTGCACGTGCCACAATTCATTAAGAGTCAAGGGGTCAAAAATTACAAATTACACAAGTTCATTCAAAAAGTGCAAAATGAAAATGGAGTGAGGGGACATGTCATCAATAGCAAATGTGACCATCCTGGTCACCCATACATGCCAACACACGTCTCCTCATTGAAATCATCAGTCAGTGGATGACGTCAGCAGGAGTCCTGTTCCAAAAACGTCTGTTCAAGTTCCTGTTGGTTTGATGGAGGCTATACATGCTGTCTCAACTGACGATCAAGATGATCCCAGATATGTTTAATGGAGTTCATGTCTGGAGAACGAGCTGGCGAAGGCAATATGTTGACGTTAACGTTGTGCAAGTATTCTCGTTCTGGCAGTGTGAGGCCTTGTGTTGTCGTGCTGCAAAATGACTCCTCTTGCTGTCGTCAAATAAAGAGAAACACAATAGGTCTTGGCACTTCATCCTTGTATTGCTGGTTATTCAGATTTCCATCGAGTGAAAACCAGTCTTGTTGTTCTCGGGGCCACAAATGTCATGATGGCTCTTCCATTAAACGGAAAATGTTCTTGAACACAGTTTAGAGCCAGTCACTCTCCTCTATGTAAAAAAACCTCAAACTCTGCCATCGTTTTTGACCGACTTTAATCTGTAGAGAGCACTACTCTCTTCCAGTCACGTCGCTGCCACCGACATATGCAGTTTCCGCCCATTGCAGTCTGTGTTGACAGTGTAGATGGGTCAAGGCTCGTAGGCTAGTATTCCAAGTCGTCATAGGACTGTTTGTCTGCTGATGGCATACCCTAAAACTGTTACCTCCGTTGACATCACCATCACAAATCTGTTTCAGAGATGGATCTGCCAGATATAGCAGTCTTGGGCCAGTGTCGTGACTCTTGATCTTGTACTCTTGGGCGGTCTTGGGTGTGGGCAGTTTGCTGGTAGCAGTTTATCAATTTGCCAAAATTACGTTTTTCACGTTTTGAAAATCCAGGTCTGTACAAAGTTTTTCGGACGGCTGCGTTGTTTTCAGGAGCATGTTGCACTTGGCAAATGTTTTCTGCTTGGGTTCAAACCTGAACCAGCAATTACAATTACTTTAAAAGCGATAACTTTCTTTTGCCCAATAGTTTTAAGTTACATTTGACCACTTTCTAAATGCCATTGTGTACTCGTATTCACTAGCCTGATTTTTGAACACCGTGCTACAGCTGTAGAAACCTTTCGTCTGTTGGATGTCTTGCTGACACCTTTATGTTTTTCCTAAAACACGTGATATTTTCCTAAAACTGGTTTGAATAGCATGTACTTTTAACCCATAATTACAGACGCTGACAGATGCTGCACAAGAGCCCCATGACATAAGCTCATCTGACTTTCAGTCTGGGGAGCTGATGATTTAAAAAACTTGTTGTGGACTAGGAGTAAAGAGGGTGACAGACAACATACCTGTTCATATATCTTGATTTCTTTGTAAGGGTTGACTGACACCAGAATAGATCCAGTAAATGTCTGTTACCTTGTCAAGGAAGTTGTCAAAAAGAGCAATAAATAGAGCATCAAGCATCTGAAGATGAGGTGAAAAACAAGTGAGAGTGTGAATTTTTTTTTTCCAAGTCATTAGAGTCAAAGCCCTTGGCATGGGAAGAAAACACAAAATGATGCAGTTCTCAGAAGTTTATTGTTTTTACATTAGTGTAAGGTGCTGTGAAAACTACAGGATCAAACACTGCACAGCAAATTCTGGCACACCAGATGACTGTAATGGGCTACCAGTGACACATCAAGAATAATAATACAGTATCCATGGAACTGGCACTGCGTGAGCACTGGGGTTTCAATGGGTTACACCATGACTTCGTGCTACAGCAAATGGATGAAAAAAATGATGCAAATATTTTAATTACAACAATCAAGAGCCATCAGAAGATGACAAATCCCCCCCCCCCCATTTGAAAGAACAATCATCTGACAGTTACTTAGTCAAACTTGATGAGAACATTTCTGCCTTATCTGTCTGTCCTTATACAAGAGTTGTCATTGGGCTATTATAACAATATCATGAAATTGAGATTCGTAATTTTAAACTTCGATGTTAAGTACACGCCAATATCAAAGTTAAAAAACAAAATATAAATTTAATATCCCCTACAGCAAAAGGCAGAAGTTGACTACCTGGTTTTTTGTTTGAGCACAGTTTCATGAAAGAATGTATAGTACTATTTCAAGATATGGTCCTGACAAATGTAAAACTATGAACAGAGTCATGATCAAACTAGCTGTCATGGAAACACGAAACAAATTCATTTAAAAACAATTCCTACATAACAAAAGTCACAAGTCGGCCCTTGAATAACACATGTAGCAGGGTGGGATGGAAAATAGGAACAATTGCATATATTGTTAGTAATTGTTAGTAAACATTCCCCCTGGATTATGGTAGCCTTTATTCCTGTGGTTCCACAGACACATACAGCAAATCAAATGAAATTTAAAACACTAAGTCATAGCTATTCCTGGTGGTATGCCTATCTAATCCCTGAGTTACCTCCCTTGATCCTGAAGTCACTGTATTGTAGATCTAAAACCCTTCACTCGTGAACATATCAACTTTGTCAGACCACTCGATGAAATATACATGTTATTTGACAACATTAACAAAATATTCTATTTATTATATTTTTATCATTGTTTATAAATGATCAAGACATCGAGTAAGACTGCATTTTATTATGCAACCCAACTACAGTCTAGCCCTTGAGTTCTGGGCAAAAGTGATATTATACTCAGTGAAATAACATGTTATTCTACTGAGTGAAAATACCATTTCTATTTTCACCAATATTTACAGCATTTCACCCTTAAGAATATAATAAAATTTCCTTATACCACTAGACACAAGATGAGGATTCAACCTGATTTCCAAATATTACCCCCTGAATAATAACTTATTATAATATCAATGGAAATCACTTCCGGTCCGTGACATCACTTCCGGTACTAAAATGACTTTCAGTTCCGATTGAGCGACGTCACTTCCAGTCCAGTGACGTCACTCCCGGTTCTATGTTGTCACTTCCGGTTCTATGACGTCACTTCCGGTTACGGAGTGATTACTAATAAAGTAATACTAATAAAGGATATGATTATATAATATCAAACTCTGACGTCGTCAACCACTAGTTGTAACGTTTATTAGCTTCTGTCCTTAATGTGTTCAGTTAGGAGATACCAATGAATAATAAGTTCCCTACCGTGGTATCTTCGGCCCTCTGTGTAAGGCAAGTTGGCTGACATTTTCGTGAAACCTGTCTGAACTGGGTTGACTGATTAGATTGTGCCATAGTGGGAGACGTAGAGGTTTGTCTGTCAACAGTTGAAGAAGACATGGTTACCATGGTCTGGCTGGCCACGCTGGTGCAACTAGGTATACGGTACTATACAATTGTGCTGCTGAATCTTTTGTAGAACATCTGGAATGAACTTGAATGGAGGAAAGGCATAGGCTATCATTCCGTCCCAAGGCGACGGATCCGGAACCGGACTTACTAAGGTTTGAAGACGATTGTTCCTGGATGTCGCAAACAGATCTATCCCTGGTGTCTCCCAAGTCTGCCCTATGAGCCTGAATGCTTCCCAATTCAGTGTCCATTCCATGGCAATCACTCTGTTCTGACGGGATAGAGAGTCTGCTAACAAATTCACCCGTCCCGGAATGTGACGCGCCCTGATAGAACATCTTACAGCATCTGCAGTCCTGTGTGATGCTCAGTAGCTGAATTGGTACCGCCTTGTTTGTTGACATAAGCAGCCACCATGGAATTGTCCGACACCAACATGAGATTTTTCCTGTGTAAATGGCACCCCCAACCACGGAAAGCCTTCAGAAGAGCCAACATTTCTAGGCAGTTGATATGTTCCCCCTTCTTCTGGACTCGTTACAAGCCAAGGTGCTGGTGAAATCCAGAACGGTAGTACTTGGAATTGAAATCTGCGGCCGTTCATGGCGAACATGAGGTATTTCTGCAATCGCGGTTGAATAGGGATATGAAGATATGCATCCTTGAGATCTATGCTGATGAACTTTCGAGTCCTGGCGTAGATTGGCTAGGGACTCCATCTTGAATTTTGGAGGCTTCCTTAAAAATGTTTTGTTCAACAACTTTAGATCTATGATCCTTCTTGGGGGTGAGAAATACTGGAGAATAAAATCTGCATGTTAGGTCCGATGGAGGCAGTTCTACAATTGCCCGTTTCTCCAGTAATTGATCTATCGCTAGGTTTGTGCCCACTAGACGCAGGCCTTGTAGGAAAAACTGACAGCCCGTTGGGAAACAAGTCACAGGAGGTAGATTGCCCCAGGGAAGTACAAAAACCTCTCTGTACCACTGAAAGGATCCACTTGTCTGAAGTTATCAACTTCCAATTGTCCACGTATTGGGATAACCTGCCCCCTACTGGCGACTGAGTTAGAAGTCCAAATCCAAATCGAGAGA
Source organism: Haliotis rubra (assembly GCF_003918875.1). Taxonomy (NCBI): domain Eukaryota; kingdom Metazoa; phylum Mollusca; class Gastropoda; order Lepetellida; family Haliotidae; genus Haliotis; species Haliotis rubra. Next base: position 282,370 of record NW_025766570.1, on the reverse strand, counting down.
CGTTTCTCCAGTTCGCAAGGAGGAGAAAGCTGTACAGCGAGAATTCCTGGAGGTGGGTCTTGATCCTCGAAAAGACCGGGCTCCTCTACATCTAGATGAGGTTTAGCCTCTGGAAGTCATATTGCCTGAAGAGCGAGATCTAGATTCCGACGCCCAATCAAAGGCCGATCTCTGAAACAGATGAGAACGAGCCGGTGTAGATGAGGTGTTGCGAGATGCTGAAGTAGATGAATGTGGGACCCGTCTAGGTCTGGAAGAAGGTCTGCCTCTGTCTTGGTTCAATAGCGCCGAAGCCAATCTCTGATTAAGATTCCTACAGGTCATGGCATCCCAGGCCTCAATGGCTTGTTGACATTGGCCGTTAAATGTACTCTCAGATTCCAAATGTTGTTGGAAAAGAAATTCCTTTGGAGGTTCCTTACTGAATCCAGTCTCTGAATCCGTTCAATGGCTGTAAGACGACCTTAAATATTCACTTGATTTGCCATAGCATCCGATAGAGACTGATAAACCACGTCAAGGAAAGAGTGCACCAACGCCACCTCCTGAGCTGACATAGATACTAATGTGTCCTTTATAATTCTGGAGTAATCCTGGAAAACTGGAGGAAGCAAGGCCTGTACTCCGGCGGCAAACCAGTTAGAATAGGATAACACGTCAATGGAAGTCCGAGCAGCCATGTCCAATTCCTTGAAATCCCTATTGGAACACGGAGAAGCCTGTTCCTGTAAGTGGGCAAAGTCCTTGTCTAAGGCTGGCTGGCCGTGATAAGTCAATCATGAATGGTATAGACTTGCTTATGACTAACCCTAGGTAGGTTATTCAAAGTCGTGGCCTTGGAGAGGCCTAAGTTATAATTCTCCAAAACTTTCTTAAGTGAAGACGCATGGGGTAAGGAGAGCTTGGGCATCCGTTCCAGCGGTAAGCAGCCTGATAAACCCAACTCCACAGGTATGTCAATTTCCTGCTCCTCGGACGGAGGTGGAAGGATATTCGGATAAAGTCCATGTAAATGTTCTAACTTTTCCTTAAATCTTCCCCCGAAACATCCATAGGTTGTACTGTCAATAAACCCTCTCTCATAGAAAACTCTGGTTGTGAAAAGGGTTACACCAATGAAGCATCTGGATCGGCTAAGTCAGACTTAGACACGGGATTAAGGGCGGATTGTCTGTGTCAGTATATGCCTATGGGTCTGCCTGGCCATATCCTCTGAACCGCTAGGTCCGTGATTGTCGGGTTGCTGGACTGAGACACCATTGTCAATAGCCGCTGACCAGGTAGTATGGCACAAACCGGGACGGGAATCACGTGCAGCCTGCACAGTATAAAAAAACCGTGAAAATCCTGCGGCCCAGTCCCACCGTGGGAAAAGATAGCAGGCTGTGAGCAACAGGGAACCACCATGGATGGCTGGTTCCCAGGGACAAAGGTTGCGGTGTGTGTAGCCTGAGCCACGAACACACAGGACCCGGTGCCGGCTAAGCCGACACCATCCCCGTCGCCTGAAGCCCTAGGCTTTTCCCCCTGAGGGGACCGGCCTCCTGTGTACGTCAGGGCATGATAACAGGCTCTCTCGGACAAAGCACCCCTGATTTCCGCAGGAAACGACTTTGGCTCCCGGCTCATGCCATTGACCACCAAACCATTGTGGCTAACTTCTGTCTTTTGGAGGGAATTAAAGACTCCTCCATATGCTTAGTTATCCGACTAAACTTACCCTCATTTCTGATCCTGCACGGACTTATCCATGGCCGCCTGAATATCAGACTTGAAACCCGCCAATAACTCCGAGATAGCAGACAGATCTAAATGGCTTGAAGATTTAGATTTTTATCTAGACCTGGATTTAGGTTCAGATTTAATCGACGAAGTGGGAGATCCAGGATTAACTTTTTTAGTTTTTGAACATTCTGATGATGATGACTGACTGACTGACTGAGTTTGGTTTTACGCCGCTTTTAGCAATATTCCAGCAACATCACGGCGGGGTGATGATGATGAGGAGTGTTTACACTGCCTGGACATAGAACAGGGTTTTTCCATAAGCCAAGATTCTTCAGACATTTCCTGACAAAGCAAACATCGCTCCTAAAAGGAGAAGCACATAGGGAGTGGGGATCGACGTCCGCCATAAACTTCTGGCATTGGAGACATTTATTTTGAGCCATAGTCGATCTTGAAAAAGGGATGGAGCAAAATGTTAACATTAAGGTTCAAGTCAGTTTTGGACAGTGAAGTAGTGTTCAGTAACGCGTATGACCACCATGAGCACAAATGCAAGCTTCTATACGTCTTTGCATTGACCAAATGAGCCTTTACAGATGCTGTTGTGGAATGTTCTGCCATTCTCTCTGTAAAGCCTGTTCAAGGTCATTCAGAGTCTGGGGGTGAACATGGAGACCATAAACACGACTTCCAATAATGTCACAAGCATGTTCAATGGGATTAAGATCAAGTGACCTTGCAGGCCAGTCCATATGCGTGATGTTGTTGATCTAAAGAACATTGTTAACAACTCTTTCTCAGGCATTATCACCCATGGACGGGCATTATCATCCATAACAATGAAGTTAGGACCCGCTTGTTGTGCCAGAGGAATGATTACATGTAGGTATACACCGATCAGGGTGCATGTGTGAAGAGTGGAGCACATTCATGTCACACATTTTGCATGTTGTTTCTGAGGTTGTTGTGTTCGGGTGATACTGCCAATGTTATCAGATAAATCAATTTGACAGTCACTAAAGGTTATATATTCTTTGAATATTGACCTTTCAGTAACATGTCGGCAAAAATCGCTATCGAAATTTATAAAGATATTACACTGAAAAGACTTGTTGCTTAATTTTTTGTGAGGACTATAATAATGAAATTCAAAAGTAATGCGATTGTAGTTTTGCTGACCTGTTATGATTATGAATTGAAGACTTGAATAATGGAAAATAATTCAGATTTCTCTACACGTCTTGAGTGTGGACCATACAGAAAATTATGAAGGGTTTTAGATAAAAAAGAGTGACGTCAGGATCAAGGGCGGTAACTCAAGGATTAGATAGGCATACCACTAGGAATAGCTTTGACTTACTGTTTAAAATTTCATTTGATTTTCTGTATGTGTCTGTGGAACCATAGGAATAAAGGCTACCATAATCCAGAGGGAATGTTTATGTTATAATTCTTTTGAAACCCAGTCCAAATTGTTTCCATGGAAATCAGGAAAAATGAAATGCCAAAAATATGTAACCATGCAAATCTGGTGCAATATCCCTTAGATATGTGTTAATAAAGGTATTGGAAGATTTCCACTGGCAGGAGGCCACAACATTTTCGATGGAAACAGATGTCCAGGCAGAGTGAGATGAAGTCAGCGCTCTGATCTCATGAGGAGAAAAACGCACGTGGAGATGATCTGGGTCACAATCCTGATAAGCAATGACAAAAGTTTTGCGAAGCCAGGCTGATAAAGTATTCTTGGACAATTCAGTAGTAAGATGTTGCTTGCAGGGAATAAATAAACGACGTCGCTTATGGCGAAATGAGTCCGTACGATCAAGGTACCATCGTAGAGCCCTAATCTAGATTTGTTGGAACGATCCGATATAGGTAAAGCCGGAATGGTATAGGATCTGGCGCCTAATGGGCCATGTGCCGTAGTCTGTTTTTTTGCAACAAATTCTGTGAACATACGACACGAGAGACTGGCATAATGTTCAGTAAAACGGAGCGATCGAAAGTCAATGGCATGTAGTTCCGATACACGGGCTGATGTAGCAAAGGCTAATAGGAAGGCTGTCTTGAAGGCCAAGTATTTGAGCGGCACAGATTGCAGGGGTTCAAACGGTGTCTTAAGGAGAGCACGCAAAACAATGCAAAGATCCCATTTTGGAAAAATTGATGGAGACGATATATCCTGAAGTTGGAATGAGTGAATCAAACGATGTAAGGAAATTGCAGAGCCGACATGAAGACCTTGAAGATTGCGAACCGATGCAATTGCAGAAAGATAACCTTCTAAATACCCGCTTTAAGTTTCTTTTGTGTGCGTAAAAGGAGCAAAAAATCAACTATCATGGGGATAGTGTGGCCGATGAGCTGTCGCTCAGATCTCCATCGGGTAAAACATTTCAACCTGGCATCATAGAGGGCAGATGTGGATGGGCGTATGGCTTGATATGGCTTTAATAGTATCCAAGGCGAAACCTTGTTCCTGGAGGGTAGAGTGGATAAGCGCCACATGCAAAGATTGAGAGCAGGCACGTTTGGATGAAGGAGTGACGAGCCCGGATGAGTCAAGAGATTGTCCCATAGTGGAAGAATGAGAGGTTCGTCCGATAGGAATTTCAAGAGGAGTGGAGGAGCGCGTACCTCCCTGCTTGTTGATGTAAGCTACCACAGTGGAATTGTCCGTTGCGATCATTACCGACTTGTGATGAAGGTGAGGCCACCAAGCTGTCCAAACTCGAAGAACTGCAAGTAGTTCTAGCACGTTTATATGGTATGTCTGGTCCAACAGATTCCAAGAACCTTGTATCTGGAGATCGTTCATGTGTGCACCCCAACCCATGGCCGAAGCATCCGTATAAATAGTTACCTCTGGATCGGGGATGCGAAAGGGAGCTCCGTGAAGAACATTGTGTTCCCTTGTCCACCAAAGTAACTCGCGCTTGACAGGAGGGAACACATCCAAATCCAGGTGTCCGGACCTGCATTGATTGATCCAACACTGAGTAAATCGAAGATTCAATCGGCCACGACATGTGAACTCCTGCATGGACGTTAGAGAACCGACTAGTGACATCCAAGTTCTGAGAGACACTGCAGAACTGTTGAGGAGATGGAGAATACGATCTCTGACCGAAATCCAACGATTCTGATTGGGTAGAATATGGCAAGACGAGGCATCGAGGATTGCTCCTAAGAACTTGATTTGTGGTGTTGGAACAAGTTCGGACTTGTCGGGATGGATTAGAAATCCCAGATGAGAAAACACATGGATCACAAAATCGATATGACTGAGGAGTATGCTCGTACACGTGTGATGATTCAGAAAGTCGTCCAGGTAACCGTGAATAGCCACATGCCGTATATGAAGGAAGTGGAGCACCGGATTCATGATCATCGTGAAAAGCCATGGAGCTATAGATACACCGAATGGAAGGACTCGAAACTGAAACCGCCGTCCGTTGACCACAAACCGGAGGTATTTCTGTGACTGAGGATGTATAGGCACGTGACGATAAGCATCTTTTAGGTCTAGACTGGTAAACTTTGAATTTGGAAGAAGAAGCTTGCGAAGATTGCGAAGGGATTCCAAAGGGAACTTGGGAGGACGACGTAAGAACTGTTTGTTGAGAATTTTGAGATCGATAATCATCCTCATTTCCGGTGTATCCTTCTTTGGTACCAGGAAAACCGGAGAATAGAACCCTGGAGAACAATCCTGAGGAGGTAACTCCACAATGGCTTGTTTGACAATCAATTGTTGGATGGCCAAGAGAGCGGCTGATAGGCGCGGGCCTTTCAGGTAAAAACGCCGACCTATGGGAATTACCGTTAGTGGAGGTACACGATCGAACTGTAGATAATACCCTTTCCGTATCACTGAAAGAATCCAGGGATCGTCTGTGATCAGAGCCCAATTTTGATAGACAAGAGAGAGGCGGCCGCCCACAGGCGATGATGGAATCATTTGTTGAAAACGCATAATCATATTCAAGTCCGGGGACGTTTCCGAGTCGACAGGAATTGATAATTGATTGACGGGAGTGAATGAGTCAACGTCTACGGGAGAATGAGCGAGAGGCTCGAAACCCCCGGGAGGATCGTACCCGAGTTTGAGGCGTACCACGTTGATGAATGTAACGAGGTGTATCAGATTGAGAGGTCGCTCTATCGAATGCCGAACGCTGATAGCGAGGTGGGGGGGGGGACAAGATAGCAATGAAGCTCTTCTACCACGGGTAAGAGACCTAGATGGACGATTCTGTGCCAATAAGGCAGATGCCAATTGTTGATTTAAGCTCCTGGTAACCTGAGCATCCTGAGAGGAGGCTGCAGCAGTACATTTCCCATTGAAAAGAGAAGTAGCTTGTATAGGTTGTTGAAACAGTTCATCCTTGGCGGTATCTGGAATGTTTTTAACTCCATACAACATGAAGGCACGCTCTAGGGCCATTAGGCGACCCATAATGTTAACTTGGGTGGAAGATACATCCGAAACGGCCTGATAACTTACATCCAGGAAAGAGTGGGCTAGTGCCGTTTTCTGCGCGGACATAGCTACCATGGTATCAGCTTTGATGCCTGAATAGTCGTCAAACACTGGCGGGAGGAGTTGGCGAACTCCTAAGGCGAACCAATTTATATAGGATAAAATGTCTATTGAAGCTCGAGCCCCATGATCCATATCCTTCAAGTTCCTCTGAGAGACTGGAATCTTGTACAAAGACAAACGAGAGGTGCGCGAGTCCAACGACGCAAAGTCCTTATCTAATTCAGGAAGGCCCGGCGGAAAGACACGATCATAAATAGCATAAGACTGACGAAGTTGCGTCTTAGGTAACGACGAGACAGTAGATGTCTTGTAGAGAGATTCATTAAAGGACGCTAAGGCTGAGCGTACTACCGTAGAATGAGGCAATGAAAGCTAAGGGACTTTCTGAGGAGGTAATAAACCGGAAGAGCCGAGCTCGTCTGGAATATCCGTGGATACAGCCGTGGACGGTGGTGGCACTGAATAAGCCCAACCCGGAATAAAATCAGTAGCTTGCGAATCCATAGATGGAACAGTGAGGATGCCCTCATGCATTGATACTTGGGCCGGCTTACTACATTTAGATTTCTTTGGTGGTTCAGATGGCGGCAATTTACGCTTTTTGGCGCAAAGTCTAGCGTCGTTCATAGATTTCCAGTCTATTTCAGATAAGTCCTTACACAACAGACAACGTGTAGCTAATGTACATGGAGGATCAGTAGAACACACCAAACACAAGGAATGAGGATCTTTGTCAGGTTGCAAACGTTGACAACCCAAACATTTCTTTTGAGACATAACTCAAGAACGCACGTGGCGGAAAAAAATGGCGGCAAAAATTTAGACAAGTTTTCACTGGAAATTAAAGTCAATTATACAGTGAGATAGCAAAAAAACAATTGCCTTAACACAATGCGACAGTACTAACCTAAATATACTGTAGAACGTTGAAGTTGAACAAAAAGTTGCATCCAAGGAAGTCTTGAAAACACGTGCTCACTCAGTGAGTACAGAGAAAATATGACATGGGTAGAGAGTCACTGGCAGGAGAGCATTCAAGGGAAGTAATCCGAAGGGAGCAAGGGTTATCTAGGTAAGGATTACCTCCCTTTGTTATTAATTTTTTATTTTTTTCTAAGGGAGTCTGTAACACATCACCAAGTGACGGAGGAAAAGGCTATCACAACCCAGAGAGAATGTTTACGCCTATAATTCCTAGTGGTATGCGTAATCTGTCTACTGAATTATCTCCCCTGTTCCTGACGTCATTATTGTTTGAAAACCCTTCAAAAAATTTCTGAACTAACTGATACACTATACATCTACTAGGATACAATCGCAGGGAGGAACAGGAGGGTGATAGATCCCATAATCCAGAGGTAAGTTTACAAACAATTACTAACAATACATGTAATTGTTCCTAATTATAACGTAAACATTCCCTCTAGATTATGGTAGCCTGAATCCAACATAAGGATGGAGGGTCCCCTTGAAGATGTTCCCGTACATACCTCTAGATGAACCTTAATCCACTACGAATAACTATGACTTAGTTAGAGATATCCTTAGATTATCTCCATATTGGTCAGTCGTAGTGAGGGATAAAATCCCAAAGGGTTCCCGAGCAACCCCTAACTTCTATTTCCTTATTTATGGTGACAATATTGGGCTTAATTCAACTTATTCTTGGTTTATGACTATCACTTCCGGTTCTATGACCTCACTTCCTGTTCTTGATAAATTCCATCCCTATATCTTAATTTGCCCAGTATACTGACGACCTTAAGGGGGGAGAAGTTAGTGTCTTCCCTTACCCTTCCAATGGTGCTCAGATGTTAGGTTTAAGGACACATAAGATCCTTACCTTATCTTCTTCGGCAATCTGTGATTTAATTCAAACAGTGACTCCTCTTTGTCTGTTATCTGCCACGTCCAGATCAGTAGCTTCCAATCTCTACTCTGAACCAAACTACTGCTGACAATTGGTATTTACACACTGGGCAGTCAGGCGGAGGAAAGGTGTTGTGCTGCTACGAGAGGTCCCAAGGAGAGGAGGCCTTCGATGGAAGCCGCAACGTCTCCGAGACAGAAATTGATGAACGTATTCGGAGATTTCCACTGACAGCTGGAAACCACCTGCTCTACAGTCTGTTTGAGTCAGAAACGGACCTATGAATTGCAAATTTGATCATTGTAGAAAATTGCCACATAAATATAAATAGTACACATGTTTATCACTTACTAATACCCAACAGCTTTCTTATATTTGAAAATTTTCCAGACTCCACCAAAAAAAGTTGTTTAAGAAACTATCATCATTGAAAACGCAAAAGTTGTTATCTGTCGCGGCAGGGCGAAACTGCAGAAATGGAACAGCCAGTCATGGCGGGGGACATCTCAAAATCTATTCCGAAGACCTGTTGGTCCCTCGTCTGTCGTCGTGTCATAGTCACGACTTAAAGGGATGACAAGTGGTGCCACAGTTGCCTGCTGTAAGCCATCCCAAGACCAGTAACCTTGTTCAATGACGTTAGCTACCTTTCAGTCCTGATTTTGTTAAGGGATTCCTTAACCAAAACCTCTACGTCACGTAATCTAAAAGTTGTGTTTGATCTGGCAACATCTCCTTTGACAATACCCTATATCATTTCAATGGGGTTAAGGTCACAGTGATAGGGTGGAAGTCACAGAATATCATGACCCTTACTTTTTATGTAACTGTCAACTTTGTAGAAAGGTTCACCTTTGTGGGGTTTTATGATCTCATATAGCTGAGGCTTCATTGCCTTTGAAGGCCGTGCCATCTGAAATTTGTCGAGCCATGATATCATAAACACCTTTTCGACTGTTCGATATCGGGGCTTTACTGTTGGGGTCCTGCACGCTGTGGTATGGGGCATTGTCCATTATGATAAAAGACTTCTCTGGTCGAGCTGGTACCAACTTGTTTTTAACCCAATCGAGGAAAACCGCACCATTCATCTCGGAATGGTAGTCACTGTTATCTGTGGACTTTGCCCTGAATACCAAGTCGCAGCCTGGGAGAAAGCCTTTGCTGGAGCAACCAGCATGGAGAATGATTAGTCTCTCTCCTTTCCCTAGAGGCAGCTTTCTACGTGACCCCTTATCACCCCCATCGGGTACCCACTGACTGCTGGCAGTGTGCGAGGCATTGACCCAGGTCTCGTCCAAGTACATTGGCTCGAACCCTTCCTCGCGCTTCAGAGTATTGACCTATTCTCCCCTGAAATTTTCTTATAACGATACCCGAAAGAGTGTAAGAGTCGCCAGAGTGTGTACTTTGATACTCTGAGGTTGTGTTCTTGCTTTAAATGCTTTTTAAAAATTTTCAGCGACATGCATTTGTTTTCAGAATAGAGCTTGTTGATAGACTGCCTTTCAAGGTTCTTTTGAAAGTTGTCCAAATGTTTTAATTTGTGTGATTTTGACACGACCCCTACCTGCTTCGCATCACCCTCACAATGTTTGTGTTCCAGAACATTTGTCAGTACCCTTGCTGATACTCCTAAAGCTTTTGCTGCCCGCTTACGGAATATATATTTATGGCATAAAATGGTTTGCCCCTTTCGGCTTCAGCACGGACAAAATTGTACACTTTAATCATCAACTGTTTCACGTCAGCATTCAACTTCATTTTTCATCAGGCATGTGTATCCCGTGCACGACGAGATAGTGGTTGTTCTGTTTCTGTGGTTTCACCCAACCGCGACAGATAACAACTTTTGCTTTTTCAATGATGATAGTTTCTTAAACAACCTTTTTGGTGGAGTCCGGAAAATTTTCAGATATAAGAAAGCTGTTGGGTATTTGTAAATGATAAACATGTGTACTATTTATATTTATGTGGCAATTTTGTACAATGAAAAAATTAGCAATTCATCGGTCTGTTTCTGACTCAAACGGACTGTAGAGAAACTGATGACCAAGCATCTAACGATGTAGCAAGAGCCCTGATTTCATGAGGGCAGAGGTAGAGAGTGCTGGAATCCTGCAAGTCCTGTGTCCCAAAAGGTCCCTGAGTAGAAGCCTGGTTCTAAACAACCTTTTTGGTGGAGTCCGGAAAATTTTCAGATATAAGAAAGCTGTTGGGTATTTGTAAATGATAAACATGTGTACTATTTACATTTATGTGGCAATTTTGTACAATGAAAAAATTAGCAATTCATCGGTCTGTTTCTGACTCAAACGGACTGTAGAGAAACTGATGACCAAGCATCTAACGATGTAGCAAGAGCCCTGATTTCATGAGGGCAGAGGTAGAGAGTGCTGGAATCCTGCAAGTCCTGTGTCCCAAAAGGTCCCTGAGTAGAAGCCTGGTTCTTTGCGATAAACTCGGGAACTGTCCTACATGTCATGTGTTTATATCCTTCTGCGAAACTATGGACTTAAAGTCTATAGCATGTAATTCTGAAACCCTAGAGGCTGTAGCAAAAGCAAGGAGGAAAGACGTTTTAAATGATATGAATTTTAGTGATGTATCCTGCATCGGTTCATATGACTATACCAAAGTCAGGTCCCATTTGGGAAAAATAGTGGGTGACACAATGTCCTAAATTTGGAACGATCTGATGATTTTATGAAGAGACGGATCGGATCCCACTGATAGTCCTTGAACATCCATGACCGCTGAACGATTCCCCTAAATGGTGGTGATTCTGGAAGATTCCTGATGGAATGAAGTTTCTAAATTGTCTCCAAGGCCGTGAGGCAGCCCAAAATGCCAACTTGATATTGCATAGTATCTGCTAAGGATTGATACACCACATCTAGGAAGGAATGTGCAAAGGCTACTTCCTGAGCTGACATTGATACTAATTTGTCTTCCTTAATACCTGAGTAGTCCTGGAACAAGTGAGGTAAGAGAGCACGTAACGCCTGCAGCAAACCAATTTGTATACCAGAGAGTGTCAATTGAAGTACGAGCTGCCATGTCAAATTCCCTGAAGTCCATGGCCGACCATGGAAGTGGCTGATCATGTAATCCCCTGGAATCCTGATACTACCGGAATGATCGGTGGTTTTCTGTGTCAATAAAAGCCAGGGTGTCTGAAGGCATGTCTTCAGAACCGCTAGGCATGTGGGTCTTGGGTTGTTGAGCCGGTAAATCGGTATCTATAGCCCCTGACACAGACGTATGGCACGAGCCAGGCTGGGATTCCCGTGCACGGTTAATGTATCAATCCCCTGCTTATCCTGCGGGCCAGACCTCTGTGGGGAAAGGTGGCAGGCTGTGGGTGACTGGGAGCCGTCACGCACCACTTGCTCCTGGGGACCATGGTCATGGCATGCGTAGCCTTAGCCACAGACAAGCCAATCCCGGTGTCGACACCATCCCCGTCGCCTGAAGCCCTGAGCTTCTCTCCTTGAGCGGACCGGCCTCCTACATACGTCAGGGCATGATGACCGGCTCTCCTGGTCAGAGCACCCCTGAGATCGGTAGGAAATGACTTTGACTCCCGGGCTCGTGCCATCGGTCAAATCATTGCGGCTATTGTCTGCTGTCTTCGCGGAGTAATGTTCCTCAAATTGTTTGTGCAGCTTGTTAATTTTGATTTCGTTACACATTTCCATGTCTCGCATGGACTTATCCATTGACGCCTGGATGTCAGATTTAAAGGAAGATAGTAATTCCAATATAGCTGATAAATCAAGCTGACTTGAAGATTTTGATTTCGACCTGGATCGAGATTTAGTTTCTGATTTAATGGAGGGAGAGGGAGAAGCCGAATTTCCTTTCTTTGGCTTAGAGCATTCCAAAGACGATGAATATTTATATTTCCTTGATAATGATCGGGATTCATCCATAATGAATGTTGCTCTGATAGGGAAAATGGCGGGAAAATTATAGTTCTATACAAGTAAATTTTTTCAGCAATAAATGATATGCAAAAGGAATGCGATTGCCGTAATGACTAATGCGACTGACCAATTTTCTGTAGATTTGATGAAGAAAGTAGAGTCGTAGATGAAAAGATTCTCGCTTCACTTCCATACGTCTGTAGTGTAGATCATACAGTACAATATGAAGGGATTTCAAACAACAATGCCGTGACGTCAGGATCAGGGGAGATAATTCAGTAGACAGATGACGCATACCACTAGGAATAGCTATGACTTACTGTTTAAATTTTCATTTCATTTTCTATATGTATCTATGTAACCACAGGAATATAGGCTACCATAATCCAGAGGGAATGTTTACGTTATAACAAGCATTGTCACTAAGGTGACATAATCCCCCGACGCAAATTATCACATCAAACTTAAAAAGTAATGAAAGTTTAAAATGAAGTTAAATGTCAACAAAAACATGACCAATCAACCTCTCTTGATATCTTGCTCTTTGGTTGTTCAAACACACAAATATTTTAAAGACTGACTTTGACCTTGACATAAATGTCATAGTATATGAAATATGCAAAAATGGTACTAAAGAAATTTCTTATTGAAAAACCTTCAATGGAAGTCTTGAAAGTCTATGAAGAAAATCTAGTGAATTTAGGTTAACATGCTGAAATCTTCAAAGTGACCTTGACATGAAGAAATTGCTTATTGAAAAACATTCAAGGGAAGTCTTGAAGTGAGTGAGTGAGTTTAGTTTTACGCCGCACCCAGCAATATTCCAGATATATGGCGTCGGTCTGTAAATAATTGAGTCTGGACCAGGCAATCTAGTGATCAACAGCATGAGCATCGATATTCGCAATTGGGAACCGATGACGTGACAACCAAGTCAGTGAGCCTGACCACCCAATCCCGTTAGTCGCCTCTTACGACAAGCATAGTCGCCTTTTGTGGCAAGCATGGGTTGCTGAAGACTTATTCTTCCCCGGATCTTCACAGGGCGGAAGTCTTGAAAGCCTATGAAGAAAATCCTGTGAATTCAGGTTAACATGCTGAAATCTTCAAAGTGTTGCAGTGACCTTGAAAATTATGTGAAGGTCACCAAAATTGACTGGGTCCTGCGCCTTCATTAGATGAAGCTTGGTGTCAAATATTTAAAAAATCCAGTGAACGTATTTTTGCGATATCTTGCTGACTATCTTAATATACAATTTAACATGCTGAAATTTGAAAGTGTCTTTATGACCTTGAAAATTATGTGAAGGTCACCATTTGACTGGGCCCTGCACCTTCCCTAGATAAAGCTTGGTGTTGAATATGAAGAAAATCTAGTGAACGGTTCTTGAGATATCTCGCTGACAAGAGTAAAACGTTAAAGTCCAATTGTTACCATGAAATTAAGGTCAAGGTCACCAAACCTGACTGAGATCTTTCTTATACTGTGATGAACCTAGGTACAAAATATAAAAAGAATCTAGTCAACGGTTCTTAAGATATTCTAATTCATACATGCGGACGGAAGGAGCCTAATACTATATCCCCCACTTCGTGCTTAACGCACGGCAGGGAATAAATTAGTCAAGTCTATACACTCCACCTGACATTGACATCGGAGAGACATTCGAACAAGGGATCCTTGGGAAATGGAAAAACTGAAAGAAGTAGTGGTAAAATCCTTATTACATTTACAAATAATTACAAGCTTAGTAAACACCATCTTTACAAAATGTGTAAATATGAACTTTACAAACTGTAAATTTTTATAAATCATTTTTGTTCTTGTGATGATTGCAAATGCAGGAAGGACGGCCAACAAACAGACTACTGCAAAAGCTCACTTGACCTTTTGTTCGTGTGAAGTTTCAACTTTCAGAGTCAGAAGAGTAACGGTAAAATGAGGGTCAAAATAATAAAACTAAATGATGCTGAGACTACGTTTGTTTGCTTGTTTGTTCCAGCAACATAGCACACCATCCAGGGATAGCTGGAACAAGCATGCGAAACTTCGGGTCCATTCAACCAGTGCTTCCTATTGAGAAAATGTTTACAACAGACAATGACAGACAAACACGCCAAAATTAGTTGACTTTCAATCCGGTGAATTAAACCTCTGGATCCATGAATGTGAAAACCCCAACTGGATCAAAAATCAAAACATATCATCCATTACTTATACTATCAAATACCATTATGATATCTGCAGAAATTGCTGAGTATGGGGCAAAAATTATATTTTCAATTTGGCTGCCACTGCATGTTAGTATGATCCATTGTGGTTAAAAAGGATACATAAATCTTGTCTTTTTGATATCTTGTTTTCAAATTTATATTGATTCCATTTTCATCAATATCACTGATGACAGTCATGTTGGGAACTCCATCTTCTGGCCTTGCACCTGATAAGAGAAAAGAAATGTGTCAAATAGACTAATAGACAAATATATAGACTACTGTGGACTGTCCATATCATTTTGGTCACATGTAGAGTCAACAGATTGGTTGTGCAGTGAAACTAACAAAACTTATGTTTGTGTTTATACCAGAAAATTAGATGGGGGGTTTCTCAGGAATGTACCACTAGTCTGTCAGTGTCTGCCAGTGTTTACATCCGACACTCTGTCAGTATTTGATAACATTTCAACAAGAAGACAAAGTCATCAAGTTTGGTGAAGAAACATGGAACAGTTTTAGAGTTCTGCTCCGAAAAAGAGCACTACCACCAATTTCAGTCGAAGTCAAACCTGTTGCCATTGAAACACAAAAAATATTTTATTCAGAAATCCAAAACTACAAAAAGGCACCAGTTCATCACCAGACCTATCTATGTCCCTAGTTCCGTGAAGAAATATTTAACATTTATTGTTCTGCTCCGAAAATACAAATTTGCACAGATGGAGTCCAAAATAATACCCCATGCGCAAAACACATTGAAGGGGATAACAGTGGTTTTGTGTGTAACATATGAATGTCAAAATGTGTCATATTAAACACGCAGAGCCAAACATACGGAGAGTACACACAAAAACGTAAACATTTATATAAAATGATGTAGATGTTATGTAATTGAAGATTACACACTGAAGACTTAGGCATGATTTCCCACGTAGGTAAAATTGTGAAGACAATTTCTGATGTTCTCTGCCTTGATATTGCTAAAAGCATTGCTGCTATACATGTACAACTCATACCATAATCAAAGTATAATACTGAACATGTTATACCTTGACAAAAAGTTACAGTGGGATCTATTCTATTTCAGAATATTCCAGCACAAAAGGAGTGAAATATTACACAACTCTCACCTATCAATGGAAACTATCTTTGCAACATGACAATTACAGCAAAGTGGAATTGTGTTGGAAAATACTTTCAAGATCAGTACATGAATTGTTTCACTCTATCATGCTTTTTAGCACATGGATTTATGACTTAATTCACATTCTGCTTTTAGATTACTTTCAGATTGTTGTTTTTGTAATATTTTAAACGCCCACAAAGTACAACACAGCCATCAATCCACATGTCTGATTATAGAACTTAACTTGCCTTAACTGTCTTTTCCAAAAGACCACTCATCCATTTTGTCTGTAAACCAATCTCAAATATATTGACCATTGTAACTAAGGGGCCGTTCATAATTTATGGCTAGAGGGGTGATGATGATTTTTTATGGAGAAGCATGTATAATGTGAATGACGCCCTAACATTTATGTACAAAATAAGTGCCCCCCCACCCCCCACCACATGTCATGTACAAAATCAGTGCCCCTCTCCCTCCCCTTCTCATAATTTCTAAGCATAATTTTAAAATATTTTTATGTACAAAATTGCTGACCCCCCTTGTGCATGTGTACAAAATTGATGACACACCCCACCACCCAGCTCCAGAACAAAATGGGTGACCCCCCTTAAAATCATCACCACCACCCCCTAGCCATAAATTATGAACGGTCCCTAAATGAACAAATTAATAATCACTGAAATAAATCTTGAGTAGATGTTGGTATTAATGTATCTTTGAGGTATATCACTGAGGTTTGCGAAGGATCAAGTTATGATGACACTCATCCAAATCATCCAGTACAGAATGACATATCCTGATACACACTGACTGACTGACTGAGTTGAGTTTTACGCCGCTTTTAGCAATATTCCAGCAATATCATGGCGGGGGACACCAGAAATGGGCTTCACACATTGTGCCCATGTGGGGAATCGAACCCGGGTCCTCGGCGTGACGAGCCAACGCTTTAACCATTAGGCTACCCCACCGCCCCCCTGATACACACACAATGGCTGGATAGCCAACGCAGGACCTTAACTTCTTGAAGAACAGACTTAGGCATGCAGTCATGTGCATGTTGTGCACAAGGTGATTATGGTTTAAAGATTTAACATGCTGAAAAAAGTCAGTATTAATAATGTATTTATTCAACAAGCCATAACAATATTATCATCAATAGCACTACATATATTTCTCTGAACCACATCTGAACTTATAAAACTTATAAAATTGAAAATTTTATTATAAATTGTATATTTATATACTTATCCTATCTCACAGTATGCACCTCTCCTCTTCTTCTACGACCATGTGTGGAAACGTGCTGTAGGCTAAGTTGAATCAAATCTTACTGGCCTCTGACCCGCCCTGACCTCTGCCCCCACTCCGACATCAGCACCTGTCAATCATCTCCGTAAGCGTGGAGCTCGCTCAATTGATCATGTGACTAACTGTGCCTGTCATTCTCGTCTTGGAGCTTCCAGTAATCTGTGATGTGGGGCAGGTCGGGTGGGTCATATCGCAGGAGATAGGATAAGTTTACCTATCTCACGGTATGCATAATCCCATGGCTGGTAGGCGGGTTGCAGATTACCCCGTTACTACCACCAGGAAAAAACGCATAACCCAAGGAGGCCAGGAGAAAGCACCAACTTCCGATATGCAAACTTGAGATGGGTTTCTTCACGTAACCCCTTGGCTTACACAGCACAAAATCTCTAGGGAGTGGGCGCTCCCGAATTAATGTGGTTTTCGGCCGCAACTTTTGACAAGCAAAAGGACGCATTTTGGCAAGTGGCCCCGCCGCCCCGTGAATTATCAGGTGACCCCAGTGAATTAAAGTCGAGGACCTTAATCTGGCTAGTCCCTGCTTCGAAACTACCCCCCACAGACACACGCTGGAAGGCAGTGAAAGAGGGAATAGTTCGGTTGCTCAACTAGTTTAACGTTCAGTACCAATCTCCCCTAACTTACCAAAGGTGAGAAAGGACTCAGGAGCAGAACGCTTCGAAAACCATGTCAGAAATCAACACTTCACTGATGTAATTGCTCAGAGAGTAGAGGTCAGTAAGCGGAGTGTCGATCATCTCTGCATGTAGCACAAGACTGGCCTCACAGTCTATCAAGTCATAACTTACGACAGTGCAGACACGCCCTATTCCCATAGGTGAGAATGGTCTAAGCCCAAGAGAAAAAAGTACCAAGATATGAATAACATTGATATCTTATATTAGGTACAGAGCAAAACTGACCAAGGAAGGATTGCTTTATCTGCGAACACGGGCCGATGACAATTGCTGCGCCAGGACCAAGGGGCCGAATAGGGCCCGTAAGTAGGTCACGGCACTTCGCGAGAGATTACGTTGTTTAGTACTTCCGGTGACAAACAACGTTTTTCGGCAATGGCGATAACACTGTTACATGGGGTATGCCGTGGATAATCATACTCGACACTGGCTGTGTGAATCATAAACCTATGCCATGTAACAGACTATGGACTGCTAAAGCACTAAGGCAATGTTGCATGAACAGCACGTGAATATTTGCCAAACAAAACAGATGCAGAGTTGTTACAGCGTCGTCTTCAGGCTGGCCCATTCATTAGTCGAGGTAAGTTTGTTACATGGATTTCTTTGTTTTTTATTTAAAGGCTGGTATTGTTTAAGCATGGCACGCACAATAAGGGTGGAGTTGACATGTGTGCAGATTAGTTAATCGTTTGATTGCATTTGATATCTTACAGTGGGATTTTATTGTCCCCCGGAGAGGGGGACCTAATAAAATATGACAGGCAGGTATCCGGTATAATGCATGTGTACCCAAAAAACTGTGTTAATAAATAAAGTATCTTGCAGTTGGAATTATCTAGAAGATAACTTTATGTGCAATGAAAATCCAGGTGTAATTCTAAAAAAATAAATGTAATGAATTAAATAATAATTTAATAGTGCGTAAACAATGATGATTATACCCACACTTTGATTGATACCAATAGCTCTGAATAGGTGTCTCTCACAAATGTATTCTGTAATATCAGCTTGATTAATATATTATTACAACCCCATTTAGCATTTGGTTATGGTGCAGCATGTTCAGTTAAACATAACATCCACATGCTTAATTTATCAATAATATCTTGATGTCAACATTGTAAGGAACTGTTTTAGTGTTTACATTTTATTAAGTATATCATACTTGGTCTAACGTGTGTTATGTATTTTTTTCAGTTTGAACAGATGCACATCTTTAAGAGGAGAAAGAAGGAGGAATAGATTTCATTATCACCACAAGTACCATTGACATCAAGAGCAACACAAACTGAAACAGATCTTCAGATTTCTTTTAACATCTGGTGGTCAAGCAATATACATTGCAATGAAGAAACAACAAGTCATTGAAATGTTGTATGTACAGTTATAAAACATATTAAAGCCCTACACATCATCCTTTGGAAACTTGCTGGAACAGGAAATGCTTGTAACCAGCAAGGTGTTTTGGAAAGTCTTGTGACATCTTGGGACTCTCAGATAATTCAGTGAGAATTTAGATGAGTGACCATGAAAGAACATTTGTATTCCAGATGATACTGGTACAGTATTTTTTCAGGTTTAGCATCTGGAAAATGCAAAGAATGTTTGATATGTTATGAGTAATTATGTCTTTGGAATAAACTTGCAGAATAGTTCTAAAACTTGTTTATTGTTTTTTAAGTGTGGATAAAGCAAGCACAAATTGAATGGTTTGGAAGATTTCTGCTTTTAGCCATGATATTGATTTGACAGTAAATATACAACGATGGATGTAGGAGATTAGATTTTCAGTGTAGATAGCAAAGGTTTCCAAGTGAGAGAATTGGGTTTTACACTGCTTTTAGCAATATTCCAGCAACATAATGCTGGGGAGAGCAGCAATGGGCTTCACACTTTGCACACATGTGGGGAATCAAACCTCGGGCCTTCAGTGTGGCGAGTGTCAACAGTTTAACCACTAGGTTACCCTACTACTCCAGTTTCCATGAAAAAACATGCTTTCCAATGAAAAGTTAAACTTAATCAATGGCATAGGCATATGATTCTACATGACATGGAATTTTGTTGAAATATGAAATTCTTTGTTTTTATTTGCTGTAAGATTACAACACTGGTTCATAGCACAATAACCAGTACACATTATTCTTTTCCATTATTTTAAAACATATTGGTCTAACTGTATAGTGGAAAATATGGAATGCCAGTTACCAACCTTGGCCTCATTGGCAGAATATTTGGAATATGTAAGTTACTAAATATGGGTGAAAAACACTATATTACATGACAAGTAATCATACTCATGCTGCTATCAGCCAGTGTCTGCAGAATCTACAGTCATGACATAGTATATATGCACATTTAGTTTCCCCATGTATTGATCAGTATATTTTACAATACAGGAAATGTCTTTGAGTGATTACTCCAAATTTTGAGTGTATTTTTGTCTTGCATTTTGCCAATTGTGACTTGAAGGTGCTGTGTGCTGCTTCATATTTTGCTTACAGCATAGCAGAACCTCACCCCTGCATAACCAAGAACTAAGTAACACTCATGTACTTTAGATCATAGTACATTGTACACTCACTCCAAGACATCCAGTACAAAGTGTAATAAATATTGTGCAACAACCAGTTTTATAAATCACCTCTAAAATAATGTTTACATAATTTGATAAATAATTGCTTCATGATGAATATTCATATGGCTGAGGGTTTTCACATTTTGTTTTGAATATCTGACAGTAGTAACCGAAATAATTGTAACCATGCCATCAAGGTTATTTTGTCGAGCTGTTGATTGATTTGTGACACTATGACTTCTTGTGTGAATAAAAACGTCACCATAAATGGGAAAGTTCATATATTTATTAAAAAAATTATAATGTTACAAGAACTGCTATTTATTCCAGGCATTGGGAAAGACAGTGGCCATTTTACACATTAGAATAAAAATGCCCCATTAAAATTTTGAAGTTTACTATTGATACAAGGGCAGTGGCCCATTCTAAATTCAGAAAATGGCTAATAATCGTGAAAATGTCGAAGGTCTCCATCCCAATCCCTGTATTCAATATATCATTATCAGTATATTTACAGCATGGCAAAGAAACAATTTGACACATGCAGATCCCTGTCATCTATCCAAAGTAAAATTTATAATGCATTTTCTTTCACATTTGCAAAACAACAAACAATTTATTTCATGTATCTTTGAGTCATTCTGTCACCTATACTGGCATAAAGTCATCCCTTGGACTTGGAAAGAGTAAAATTATTAAGCCTACCAACTAGTTTACAAAGTATTTATATTAGTACCTCAAGTATTTATACACATGCATTTTACATTGCATAAAGCCAATTGTCTCTGTTGAATATTTTGTAACTATTCCAAATTTAAAACTATTTTGTACATATCAATATTGATATTTGTTAGAAACTGTTTGATCTCAAATAGTTCCTAACAAATATAAATATACTGAATATGTACAAAATAGTTTTTTAATTTGGAATAGTTACAAAATATTGCTGAAGCAGAACAAATGTATTTAGAAAATAAATAACAAATTAAACAAACAAAAATATTATAATTTGGAATTACATACTTTTATTGAAAAGGGAAATGACAGTCAATGTGGCCAAATATGAATAGAACATTAACTTGAAAAAGTTGGTAACACATGGCTGTTTTATGAATTGCAGTATATTAATGAATAGTTATATTAATTCAATATAAATACATATTACTCAAATGCATTTTACGTTAACCATGTCATTGATTCCAAAAATATGTTTTGTGACAAACACGTTTAGCGATACTATCGCGATAGAACTGCACTGGTTGTCAAAAATATATTATAGCTAAAGAAAGGTACTCATATGTTTTCGAATTGACTCATGGTTGTCGGTTGTCAGTAAGGAACCGATAATCCTTGAAGGAATAATAATTTTTCGATCTTATCGTCCCCAAATGATCCAATTATTACGACTGTCACCAGCTGTGACAGCCAAGCATGGTAGTACACTTGGTCCGGTCTAGTAAGGTCATATTAGGCGGTCGCGCAATTTGGCACTACAACTGGTTCTTGCGTATTCGCTTGTCACCGGAAATCTAGTAGCGGAAGTAACGCCTCGCGAGACTTACGGGCCCTATTGATGTAGACCTTCCACATCTGTAACCGATAGGTCCCTCAGGTAGTGTGAAGCAAACACCGTATCGGATCTCCAAAAACAGCCCTCCATGATGGACAACAGGGAACAATTTCTGTGAAGAGCCATGGTGGAGGCAAGAGCTCGAGTCTCATGAGGCTTCGCCGTCGACGGTGGAGGTAGGTCAGCAAAGGCATAAGCACGCAGGATCCTAGTTCGCATCCAAAACGCCAAGGTAGTCAGAAGACTTCCGAGGTGGAGGCAGTAGACAATGGAATGAACAATCTCTTACGCAGTCTGCGGCGATCCTGTGAGGCAGCTAGGTAAATCCTCAATACATGCACTGGGCATAAGGACAGATCCTCAGTGTCATCTGGGCCCAAGATAGTGGACAACGGCGGAATCGTGAATGTGCGATCCGGCTGTCCTGGTAACTGATTCTTGGCGAGAAAATCCCACCGCAAACCAAGGAAAACTCTCGCATGTTTAGACCTTTCAAACTGCACCCGAGAAACATCAAGAGCATGCAACTCGGCAAAACGGGCAGCTGTAGCAAAGGCCAAGAGAAAGAAGGTCTTAAAGGAGACATGTTTGAAATCTTTCTCCTCCAAAGGTTCGTAATCAGCTGACGAGAGATGAGCAAGTACAACGGAAAGATCCCAAGCTGGAGGCCGGAACTTCAGAGACTGGTCAGCCAGTTAGTTTGTAAGACCGGAGGAGAGACTTGAGTTCAGGGACAGTGGACACCTTCACACCCGAGGCCGCTGCAATAACGGTGTTAAGAGCAGCCAGGTAGGTAGATAGTGTAGAACCTTTGAGTTTTCTGGAGGTTCGTAGATGCTGAAGGTACTCTTCCACCATCTGCGGGGAGGCCGTAGTGGGGGATGAGACGCCCTTCTTCCTGCAACACGCTTCAACATTCTTCCATTTGTCATCGTAGAATGACCTCGTAGAAGTACGATGCGCTGTAGTAATGGCAGTAGACACCCGTTTAGAATAGCCCTTCGCTGTACTTAGAGCATCGAGGTCCCAAGTCGGAGGGTCCGGAATCGGTGACACAAACCGAGGCAGCTGATGGTTGAATCGGGTAGCGAACAGATCTACTGTCGGAGTCGTCAACGGAAGGCAAAAGGTCTGGAACACCTGAGGATGTAATTTCCATTCCGTTGGAGAGGGACGACTCGGTCGGGACAGAATATGTGATGACATTCTTCACCCCCGGAATGTGGTTGGCTCCACACTCCGCTTACTGACCTCTACTCTCTGAGAATTACGTCAGTGAAGTGTTGTTTTCCGATTACCTACATGGTTTTCGAAGCGTTCTGCTCCTGAGTCCTTTCTCACCTTTGGTACTGAACGTTAAACTAGTTGAGCAACCGAACTATTCCCTCTTTCACCGCCTTCCAGCGTGTGTCTGTGGGAGGTAGTTTCGAAGCAGGGACTAGCCAGATTAAGGTCCTCGACTTTAATTCACTGGGGTCACCTGATAAATCGCGGGGCGGTGGGACCACCTGCCAAACTGCGTCCTTTTGCTTGTCAAAAGATGCGGTCGAAAACCACATTAATTCAGGAGCGCCCACTCCCTAGAGTTTTTGTGCTGTGTAAGCCAAGGGGTTACGTGAAGAAACCCATCTCAAGTTGGAGTTTGCATATCGGGAGTTGGTGCTTTCTCCTGGCCTCCTTGGGTTATGCGTTTTTCCTGGTGGTAGTAACGGGGTAATCTGCGACCCGCCTACCAGCCGTTGGATTATGTATACCGTGAGATAGGATAAGTTTAAAAATTTGAAAATTTTATTATAAATTGTATATTTATATACTTATCCTATCTCACGCGATATGACCCACCCGACCTGCCCCACATCACAGATTACTGGAAGCTCCAAGACGAGAATGACAGGCACAGTTAGTCACATGATCAATTGAGCGAGCTCCACGCTTACGGAGATGATTGACAGGTGCTGATGTCGGAGTGGGGGCAGAGGTCAGGGCGGGTCAGAGGCCAGTAAGATTTGATTCAACTTAGCCTACAGCACGTTTCCACACATGGTCGTAGAAGAAGAGGAGAGGTGCATACCGTGAGATAGGATAAGTGTAAAAATTTGATGTATTTATACAAGTATAATACATGACATTACAAAATGAACAGATCACAACACTATCATCTGCAATGGCACTACATCAATTGTCTGAGCATATTTTATGTAGCCGAATGTTCCATCCAATACAGTGTGGGAGTCTGAGTCACCGTCTTTGTTGGAAAGTGTCTCCTGGCATTGCGAATTTTGTTTAGGGCTACTTGGCTCTTGTCTGGTGCATGATTGTGTGCAACACCAAGCAGGGGGGCACTATCTGTCAAGATTGGTCATCAAGCTGCCTCTGCATTTGGTGTTGGATCATTTGGTGCACTTCTACCCGATTTTCTTCTTTGCTGAGGAATGCTTTGTGTACAAGTAGCCTTCATAGACTACTTTCAAACGTCCCTTACTTGTGGTCAGTAACCCCATCTTGGATGACTGAACTCCCAGTTCATCTTGTGTCTTATAAGCTATATTATGTGCTTGAAGGAAGCCATTTGAGTAAAAGAATTAAATGATAATCCCATGTGTTCACTAATCTGTTTGATATCATGAAGGTCAAAGTAAGTTAGACAAAAAAAATCATACCCTCGTGATTTGTAATCCCATCATCCTGTAAGGACTTAATAACTAATAATATGTTCATTTCTCCTGTTTTGCTAACATCCAATTGCTTACAGCATCACACTAAAGGAATATTTAACTTGAAAGTGAAATAGTTATTATAAATAACTCGAGCACATTTAGAGTTTGATAGAATGAGGAGTGCTTGAATAACTGTATTTGTATGTATGGTGACAGAATTATTGCACATCATTATCAGAGAGCACAACAACACTTACTGAAGAAAGCATTTTTGATGACATGGCATGCTTGAAACTGGTAAAATAACATGACATTGCACATATCTTTGATGCCAGCCAATGTGATCAGCATGTGATGGAATCAACACCAGACATTTGGATCAGCTACTCAGCAGCAAGCAGGTGAGTTCCACACCACAGCAAGACAAGTTTCTCATGATTGTAGCAAGATGTTATCACTTGGTGACTGCCACCACACTCACAAATGATCTGTGGAACACCAGTGGCGTTAACAGGTCAACTCTGACAGTGCCTGATCATCTCCATGAGACAGGTTTCCCTGTCATGCAGAGCATGCATACCACTTACCCAACATCATAGGCAGACACATTCTGATGGGACTGAAGACTGGACAGACCAGGCCCCGATTTCTCGAAACAAACTTAAGTCTGAGATTTGACTTAAGTTCGAGTTTTTACTTTTTTAGGAAAGCGCAGGAAAATGGATTTCCCACATATGAACTGAAATCGATACTACACTCAAACATAGTTGAAACTTTTTGAGTTTGGTGGATAGATTACTTAAGTTGTTTTGGCTTTTATATTTTACAAATGCAGGTAAGTTAAAAAATTCAGCTGTCTCGATTTGTCAAACTCAGTTTGAAATTTGAGTAAAAACTTTGTTTCGAGAAATCGGGGCCAGGACTGGAATCCAGCAATTTCCACTGGTGAATCAAGATACTGTCTTGAGTTCACAGATCAATGTGCCTGGGTGTGGTGTAATGAATCCATCATAGCATAACATGACAGATATAAAGGGAGCATACTCATGATTTGGGGTGGGACAAGTAAAGCTGGCAAAAAGCAGTCTCCATGTCCTACAGTTGGGCACGATAAAAGATGTGTGCTTCAGGGATGATATTCTGGAAAAAGAGCTGTTTTTGCATTTTTCATTGTATACTTATGAAGAGAAATAGCCACATAGTCATAAACAAAGAAAAGTCTTATCCTAAAAAATATACTCATGTGTTGTGAAATATTCTTTTTCATTTATGTTAAAATTGATGCCAAACAGGTGCATGTGTTGTTCATATTAAGATACACAGTCAAACCGTCTAATTATGGATCTATTCAGGACATTATTTAAATGGTAAAATCAGTCATTTTAAGTTGTCAAAAGGGTGTTAAATTCTGACATAGAAACAGAAACCTTTTGAATAATTCATGGAAATTAGGTGAGATATATACTAATCAGCATACCAATGTCATCTTTTTCCGATGTCGCAAAATACATAAAACAAGCAATGACGTCAACTACAATGTTGTTATCTTTTCAGTAATTTCATTACATTTCAAGATATGGCTACTACTCGGTTATTAATGATGCAAAATTAGTCAAAATACATCTACACAAACAGGAGAATATGTGAATCTAAGAACTAATTTACATATGGGATAGGGCCATCCAAATCGCTATTACGTGCTTTCCCATGTAGTACATTGTCATCTTTTCTTATAAACTGTGAAACTACCAAAACGTATCCGCTCACATTGGGGAACTTTGTACTGGAATAGTTTGGTTCGTGGTGAACAAAACATAACGGAAATATAGCGTCCGTATCCACAACAAAGTCTCTCTAAGTGATCTCTGTTGTCGTTTGACGTCATACAAGAAAATCCATTTTCAACATTTATTGCGAGTCATTTTTAATGTTGAGCGTATAACGTTATGCATAAGCAAATAAACCCATTACATATATACTTAAATCGTTCAGATATCAGGCTGTATTTTCCTCGCTCACACTTTCCGTAAAGATGCCAACATAAAAAAATCGTAGCACAGTGTTTTTATCAGACAGACAGACAGACAGACAGACAGGTTTTATTCAGTAATGTAGGCACAGTGGCCCATAGTACAGTTGAATTTTCATTTTAACAAATATTGGTCACGTGACACGAAATTATGGTTTTACATGTGATTTAAGGATGGACATCAAATGTTTTATGAAAATGGCAGCTGATTTAATAGTGTCATCGTTATTAGAATTAAGTATTTTATATATCGTTTGTGGGGCATCATTAAAGCATTTTAGATACTTCTTTCGGCCAGCAGAGAATGCCTCACAGTCTAATAATAAGTGACGTTCGTCTTCAGTTTTACCAGAAGAGCAATGCGAACATGATAAATCTTCCAATGTATTTTTATCTTTTCTATAACGCTGTATTTTTAAGGCATGTAGAGAGATTCTAAATTTACAAAATTTCTTAAAAGGGACTTATCATTAAGGACCCTAATATATTTTTCAGGTCCGAACATCGATTTACATTGTGAATAATGACTTAGAAAACTTCGATGAATTTACTGATCGCGTGCCAATTCTGAATATATATATCTTTTATTCGTTGCTTAAAAGTTAACAAAACATTTTTATATCACCAACATCTTGCTTAAACCAAACATAAGAAAACCCGCTTGAAAATAACACATTTCGGACACCAGAAGCCCAAGAATACTTTCCACGTTTGTCTAGGGATAATAATAATTGATAGCTTTGATAGGGGTAGCGATAATCAGGCATTCTTATAAGTTTAATCCAGTATCTGATAGCTCTCATTTGACTCTCAATATGCATGCTATAGCGGCCTGTATCGCCAAGTACGGCTTTGTTGGAAGCAAATTTACCTACAGTAAGAAATCTTTTAAAATATGATGCATGCACATTTTCTATAGCTTCGAAATAGTTTACTCCCCAAATTTCAGATCCATATAACAATATTGGTGCTATTTTAGTGTCAAAAAGTAAGCAAGCTGAGTCAAATGAAATAAACTTATTAGCCTTAAACAGTTTAAAAATAGGAAATAATGCCTTCTTAGCTTGTGCTGCAAGGGTTTTAGATGCCATGGACCAATTTAATCGGCTGGAAAATAGAAGACCCAAATATTTATAATATGAAACAACATTAATACTTTTGCCACGGAATAACCATTTTTCAGAATGTGCCACT
The DNA here is from genome assembly GCF_003918875.1 of Haliotis rubra. Taxonomy (NCBI): domain Eukaryota; kingdom Metazoa; phylum Mollusca; class Gastropoda; order Lepetellida; family Haliotidae; genus Haliotis; species Haliotis rubra. The sequence goes on along the minus strand of NW_025766570.1, from coordinate 254,908 downwards.
ATACCCCCATTTCTAGTGTTTTTATCGTGCACTATCAAAAGCGGAGAAATTTACTGTTTTTTAACGCATAACAAAATTTTGGACATCATTTAGCAGTATCTATTTCTCAAATCGCTGAGGTATTTGCATTTATATTTATACCAACGGATAGGAAATGTAATATTCTACATTTCTCTGTAATTTTATAGCTGTACGCAGATCCAGCACCACTCGAGCGCAAATCTCGCACAACGTTCACTTTTCAAACCTTATGAAAATGTGCGTCTGAAATAAAACTCAATCAAGAAACGCATCAAAAACGTCAAGACTGGTAGGTAGCAGTCTGCGGATTTAAGACAAAAATGATCTCAGTCTTAACTTTTTAGACAATTTTTTACTTAAGATCAAAATGACAGATTTAAGCAATTTTTAGACTTAATTAAGTCACTTTCATGACCCCGGGGCCAGATGCATACTTTTTTTAAATAGTGATCTTAAGCAGAATTGGAGTAGTTTATATGATTTGAATCAACAGATAAGGATTTGAAAAATGAAACCAAAACCAAAACAAATACTGACATTCTGTAGAAGTGTTGCTTATTTAAAACTCAAAACCAAGTACAAGGAAGGACACAGCTCTTGGCCTAAGAAGGAATTAGTTCAGTCTGTTTCCTAGTTTCCTTTATTTACAAAACCCACAAAATCATGAACAGTTTCATTTCACTACTGTCTATTTGTTCTCACAGTTAACACTACCTGAAATGAATAAAAAAAAACATATGTTAAAATACAGATTAAAAGGTGTAAACATTCAACTACTGTGGAAACCTGAAGGACTCCAGTAGGACATTCCCTAACTTTTGACGACTACATTAACCAACTACTGGAGGTTGTGCATGTAGAGTATGTCATTTTGGAGGTATAGTATATTACCGTAGATAAGCCGATCTCATCATAGATAAGCCGTCCCCTAACTTGACCATCAAATTGAGTATCAAAATGGTATGTTTCGTACATAAGCGGAACCGCCTCGTCATCTAGTTTATATGTTAGTTTACAGTAACATTGGTGAAAACGTGTGAAATGGCATGTGTATTTCACCTCATTCCAAGCACGTACAACTTCCGCTTACCATGTTCGTTAGGGTCCGCTTTTTGCTCCAACTGTAATAGCACCAATTTCACATTATTCTCAACAATCACGAACTGATTACCGCCTCGTCATCTAGTTTACAGTAACATTGGAGAAAACGCGTGAAATGGCATGCTTATTTCACCTCATTCCATGAGTGTACAACTTCCGTTTAACATCTTTGTGAGGATCTGCATAACCCTTGTAATGTTTATACATATTTTACATTTGGAGAGCAAAACCTGTAATTAAAATTACACAGTGCAAGGCTATATTTCTCTTGGTAAAATAATAGTTTTAGGTATTATATTTTTCCTCAAATTTGACGTCTTCACTGACAAAGTCATTTTCTCTTGTTCATTCACGCAAAACGAAACGATATGATACTGGTCACCAGAAAAAGTGTTACCCGTAGATAAGCCGACCTCCTTCTAAAGGCTGCTTTTTTTGGTCTTCAAAATTCAGCTTATCTACACACCTACACCTACACTTTCAATTCTGAGCAAGTGTAGAAGTGAGTACAACTCACATACCTCCACTTTCCACTTTGGGACACGAAAATGAATGATATTGAAAATTTAAATATAAATTGTATATTTATATACTTATCCTATCTCACGATTTGCACTTCTCTCTCTTGCTTCGACGCTGAGTGGAACGAATGAGAACTTTTCCTGTAGGCCTCTCTTGTCCAAACGCCCGTGTTCCCCAGGCTGCTCTCCTTATAGGACAGGTCCCTAGTCCCATGCTAAGCGTGCAGCACGTTCCCCTGTCTACCCACGTGACTACCTCAGCGTGATCATTCTCTTCTTGGAGCCAATGACAATAATAGGTAACCGTCAAAATCTGAGTAGAGGGGAGGCTGGGTGGGCATCCATCTCGTGAGATAGGATAAGTTTAAAAATTTAATTTTTTTAATATAAATTGTATATTTATATACTTATCCTATCTCACAATTTGCACATATCCCACGGTTGGATGGCGGGTCACAGATTAACCTAAGTCAAAAGGCACTGACACTATATACAGTATAGGCTAATGACAACCGTAGATAGCAATGAACAAGGGAGGGCGGACCTGACTAGCATAGTACCTCTATTAGTGATGGCATCATTGCTCCCAAGGAGTGGGTGCTCCTGAGCAATGTGGTGTTGGGCCGCAGGATCAGACTAGCATAGTACCTATACTAGTAATGGGCTCTCCTGAGCGATGTGGTTGTCGGATGCAGGATCCGACTAGCATAGTACGTATACTAGTGATGGGTTCTCCTGAACCCCTTGGCTTACTAGGCACCATCGCTCCCATGGAGTGGGTGCTCCTGAGCAATGTGGTGTTCAGCAACCCTCGCATACACAAGAAAACGCAACTAGACAAGTCACCTTGCTTCGCCACTATTTATCAGAGTACCCCCGCAATTACGACTAGTAATCGGGCCCGCACCTGTTTTAAGACAGCCCCCAGATCCCATCACGAAGAGGGGAAAAGGAAACTGAATCGGAAAAATCACAAGTTTAACGTTCAGTACCAAAACAACACCACATGACTTCCACTACTTACCACAGTTAGGTCACAACGGTTTTCTAAGGTACTTAGGAGCTTGCACGCTACAAAATCCATAAGGAAATCGGGAAGGTCTCACTACACTGACGTGATTGCTCCGTGGAGTAGAGGTCAGCAAGTGAGATTGTCGAACACTTAAACATCCAACGACAAGGTAGGCCCATAACTACCAAGGTCACTACGTGCGATGGTTAGTTCGAACCCATTGACTTACTAAGCACAATTGCTCCCAGGGACCAGGACTCCCGAGCAATGTGGTGTTCAGTCACTACCTTCACGAAAGTGAAACGACGCAGCTTAGCGAGTGTAATCAGTTGCATTACCACGATTTCAAAGGTACCCCCCGTAATAAAAGTCTAATGACTAGTATCGGGCCAGTCCCTGCTTCGAAACAACCCCCACAGACACCGTCCCGAGGAGGAGGAAAGGGTAATTGAATCGAAAAATCACAATTTTAACGTTCAGTACCACAACATCATCTTATGACTTCCACTACTTACCACAGTAAGATCACATAGATGTGTATAGGTACTTAGGAGCATGAACGCTACGAAGTGTAACACTTCGGGAATGACTCACTTCACTGATGTAATTACTCCACAGAGCAGACGACAGTAAGTGAGGTGGCGACTCTCCGTCTCAAATTAAATTGAGAGGAGAAATCGAAGTCCCAGAAGAATCGAAGACACAAATCAGAAATAAAATTCAGAATTTTATTCAGATTGTACACAAAGCAGAAACGATCGCAACTGATGATCATCTGCGCTGAAGCTGATGGTTGTCCCGAGTGGCGAACAGGTCTACCTCTGGTCGTGATAACAGGTAGATCTCTGATTGGAATATCAGAGGCAGTTGTTTCCATTCCGTGAGTGACGGGCGTTTGAGACGTGACAGGGCATCGGCAATGACATTCGTCATCCTGGGAATGTGTCGGGCTCTGGCCACTGTGTTGAGTGAACCGATCAGATGATAAATTCGAAACATCAACTGAAGCAGAGCTGCTGATCCTGTCGACCCCTGATGGTTTATGTACAAACTTACTATCGAAATGTCTGAATCAGTATATGAGTGAACCGTAGTTCAACTGCCTAATGCCGAACGGCAAGGATGACAGTGCTGAATTCCAATTCGTTGATATGAAGGACCCTTTCTCCTGATGACCATTTTTCTGCTAGGCCACTTGATGAAGAAAGTGAGCGCCCCAGCTTGAAAGATGCGTTGACGAACAGGTGTTGAGTCGGTATGAAGGGCACCATAGAGACTCAAACGCAAACATTCCACTTGTTGAGTCACCAACGAAAGACTGAATGTAGTTGTGCAGGGAGACGAATCAACTCCCTGGGGTTGTCATCCCGGATGTATGGGCACAGAAACATCTGAAGAGGCGCTTGTGCCAACGTCAACCACCCTAGTAACTTCTGCCACTGGCGAAAAGTTGTGGGTTGGACCAGCACTAGTGGTGCGTTGCACTGAATCTTGTCCCACCTCTCCTAGGGCACAAACATCATGACCTGTCGTGTTGAATATTATCCCAATAAAAAGAAATCACCTCCGATTTCTCCGAATTCAGCAGCCATCTTAATTTCATGAGCAACTTGATGATGAACTGCCTGTGCAGAGGAAGGACGACTGGATCCTGCTGGGCTTTAACACAGTTGTCGATATAATAATAATAATAATAATAGCATGCTTGTAATGCGCTGTTTTCCATGTACAACATGCTCAAAGCGCAAGACATAGAAGTACATACAAACAGACTATAGGGGAGAATAAAAGTTTAGAGAGATACATGGAAACAATGCAATGAATTATCGTTTACACTCATAAGCTAATCTGAAAAAGTGCGTCTTTAGTAAAGATTTAAAATTAGAAAGTTCTGTACAGTCACATAGATATTGAGGTAGTTGATTCCAGGCTGTAGAGGCTGCATACGAAAAGGACCTTTCACCATACGTAGTAGTCCTAACAGTGGGGATAACGAGGAAACGTTTATCCTGTGAATGGAGAGAGCGGCATGGGCGGTGCTGTGTGAGGGACTGAGCCAGATAAGAAGGGGCAGATCCAGACAGACAGCGGAAAGTGAGGCACAGAAGCTTGAATTGAATCCTATAGTGAATGGGCAGCCAGTGTAAAGAATGTAGGAGTTTCAGAGCGTCATCAGATATAGTTCTTGAATGTCACGCCTCGACAATGCAGGTAGCTTGTTATCGGATTGAGTAAAAAGCCACGGGGCCGTACATATTCCAAACAGCAGGACCCTCCATTGGTATCAATGACGCCCCTTGAAAGTAAATCGAAGATACTTCCGATAATCTGGATCTATCGGGATGTGAAGGTAGGCGCAGGTCGAGGGAAATGAGAGGTCTAACAACTCTTGCCTCAAGCTACTATGTCAGTTCTAACGGAGTGCTGAATGTAGTAACCGAGTAACCCCAGCAAAAGTCTGTCTGTCACCCTCGATAAGCAGTTTCTCTCGACTGGCGGACGAAATCCAGACACAATCACTCTTACCGGGATGGCATCGTTCATTGTTACTAGCATTTAGAGGCTGGACTTGATATCCGATTTTCGGGGACCAAGACAAGTCTGCAAAGGCACTTCATAGTCACTATAATCATCAAAATTCTGGTAAATAAACAGTAGTCCGCCATTTGCAAACGTTAAACACGAGCGACAAAAAACGGACAACACGGTTTTCGGTTAACCGGGCGAGTCGCAACCCATAAATTCCTGGCTGAGCTATGCTGGCTATTTGACAAAACATCACTGCTGGTACCATGCGCAAAAACTTAACCCATCTTTTAACTGTCCAGAAACTTGCTTATCATGTAAAACAAAGGGAGCTGAAGATGACGAACCATCTGCAATAATTGCACTCAGCGATACCCAAACACACTGTTACCAGTAGTCTGTAGTAACAAGACTCAGTGAAGCGTGGTAAAGTATTCCTGGCTAGCAAGCTTATCTAGTAATGCCCTATCGGGCGGTTGTAGAACTGATATCTACACCGAAGGGTAGATTCGTTGATCCGAATCATTCATCAAAGGTGAAGATCGGATGGTAGATTAAGTATCGAATTGGGATCGTCAGACCGTCAAGTGCTGAGCGTGAGATGTTTAGATGACTGCGCTACTGACATCACATGTGAATCGATTCGGCATGGTGAAGCACATAGCTACTACCTTAGTTCAACCAGCCGAAAAAGGGATAAAAGGTGGGATAAGTTATGTAACTAAAAACACAAGCCGTAAGGTAAACCAGATAAACAAATCAAATTGTCGTGCTTAGAGCTTGCCACTTCACAATGAGGAATTCAACGCCTCACAGATGCTCTGAAAACTAGGATCGTGTTGAAAACTAGCAGAGTTCGACAAATTTGGCCCTATCTAGATGCAAGTTCACGAAAACCAGTGTTGATAAGTCCTGATCCTTCATGTTGAATGTAATCAATAGAACATCTGGTATCTTGCTCTAGGTAGCTGTAGGTGGTCGGCAAACCATGTGATTATGTGTGTCAAATCAACCCAAACAATTCCTGCATCTTATAGGCAACTGGCATAGCCCGAACCTTGAAAACAAAGACGAGGTTCGATGTGGGTTAAGTGTCTTGGAAGGCATCCCAGACACATTTCTTATAGGCTCTGAAAGGCTTGTAAGATGAGCCGTGTTGGAAATAACTCAAGTGGTGAATCACCCAATTCGTGAATAAGCTCAATTGCTGGCAAGGTCCGAGGAATGGATTATTGACGAATGCTGACAATTCAGTGATCTTGAACGGCCAGGTGAACTGGTTCGGCAATAGGAAGCGGTTCGGCGTGGTGAAACGGTACGACTCGGGCTGGTAAATCGGTTCAGGGTGGTGAGCCGGAACATTGATGTGATCTGAATCAGTCCGTGATCTGGATCGGCGTTGTGAGCTGGATCGTGACTGATCTGGATCGGTTCGGTAATCCGAAACGTTTAAATGATCTCAGCTGATGGAGAGATCTAGAACGATCAGATGAACCGGTGAGGCGAGGTGAAATGTTCCCGGCTGAGGTGAATTGGTTCAACGAGGTGAATCGTTTCGGTGAAGAGAGCCGTTACGGCAAGGCGAGCCATTTCGGTGCTGTGAATCGAATCAATGATGTGAACCATTAATATCATGGCGAATTGAGTCGATGTCGTAATCCACATACGCTGTGGCGAAACAGTTCAGTCTGTTGAATCCATTCGGTATGGCGAACCGATTCAGTGTGGTGAATCGTTTCGGCGATTTGACGATGTACATCGGCTGTGTGAGTCAGCTGGCAACACAGAGCGGTTTGATGAGGCGGAACGACGAGTAGACATCTGATGATGCGCCAATTAAATCATCACCGTCCGACATGGGAATCTCCGAACGACGAGCAGTTAATACTGGTTGTTCAAAGCGGGGGTTTGTCGGGTGATCAACTGTTGAAGTGTAACGAGCTCTGTCTGCTAGCCAACGGGAGCAAGCATGTCTATAAGCTCTAAAAACGTCCTTGATAAGGGAGCACATTCTCGTTTGCTCCAGGAACACAGGTCAATACAACCCACACATGACGAGTGGGATCCGAGGAAGTAAATATTATTACAGTGTGCGCAAAATTACGCTACTTAGGGTCAACTACCCATGATATATTTCTCATGTTAACATGTAAGGAAAGCTGAGAACTCTCACAATACGTCCACACAGTGGTGCGACAAAAAGAAGAATGATCACGCTGAGGTAGTCACGTGGGTAGACAGGGGAACGTGCTGCACGCTTAGCATGAACTAGGGACCTGTCCTATAAGGAGAGCAGCGTGGGGAACACAGGCATTTGGACAAGAGAGGCCTACAGGGAAAGTTCTCATTCGTTCCACTCAGCGTCGAAGCAAGAGAGAGAAGTGCAAAAAATGATATCCTGATAAACTTTAAAATAGCAAAAAAATTCTGAAACTTGAGACATTGACGATATCTGCCACAAGATTGCTTTCTACAGTATTTTCTAGGAGTAGACAAACTTTTCGTGACTTCTATGTGTGGAGGAGAAAAATTACATCGGAAAGTGGTTCAAAATACACGGAAACGTGGACATAAGTTCACTACAGGCTTTTTTACCCCATTGCTTTAACATTGGCTGCACCTCTGCCTTTTTTTCTCCCCACTCCCTATACTACTTTCAGTGTTGGCCAGATCTTCCCCTAAATGGATTTCAGATTTACTCAACATGAGGGTGGAAAAGGTTCAGTGTGGGCCCCAACTAGATTATATATTTACGCAACATGAGGGTGGAAAAGGTTCAGAGTGGGCCCCAACTAGATTATATATTTACGCAACATGAGGGTGGAAAAGGTTCAGTGTGGGCCCCAACTAGATTATATATTTACGCAACATGAGGGTGGAAAAGGTTCAGTGTGGGCCCCAACTAGATTATATATTTACGCAACATGAGGGTGGAAAAGGTTCAGTGTGGGCCCCAACTACAGTCCGTTTGAGTCAGAAACGGACCGATGAATTGCAAATTTGATCATTCTACAAAATTGCCACAGAAATATAAATAGTACACGTTTATCATTTACTAATACCCAACAGCTTTTTATATTTGAAAATTTTCCAGACTCCACCAAAAAAGTTGCTTAAGAAATTATCATCATTGAAAACGCAAAAGTTGTTATCTGTCGCGGCGGGGTGAAACTGCAGAAACGGAACAGCCAGTCATGGCGGGGGACATCTCAAAATCTATTCCGGGAGACCTGTCGGTTCCTCGTCCGTCGTACTGTCAGTCACGACTTAAAGGGATGACAAGTGGTGCCACAGTTGCCTGTTGTAAGCCATCCCGAGACCAGTAACCTTGTTCAATGACGTTAGCTACCTTGTTGACACAGTTTTGCCAAGTTTCAGTTGTGATGTTGTTAAGGGATTCCTTAACCAAAACCTCTACGTCACGTAATCTAAAGGTTGTGTTTGATCTGGCAACATCTCCTTTGACAATACCCTATATCATTTCAATGGGGTTAAGGTCACAGTGATAGGGTGGAAGTCACAGAATATCATGACCCTTACTTTTTATGTAACTGTCAACTTTGTAGAAAGGTTCACCTTTGTGGGTTTTTATGATCTCATATAGCTGAGGCTTCATTGCCTTTGAAGGCCGTGCGATCTGAAATTTGTCGAGCCATGATATCATATCACCTTTTCGACTGTTCGATGTCGGGGTTTTACTGTTTGGGTCCTGCACGCTGTGGTATGGGGCATTGTCCATTATGATAAAAGACTTCTCTGGTAGAGCTGGTACCAACTTGTTTTTAACCCAATCGAGGAAAACCGCACCATTCATCTCGGAATGGTAGTCTCTGTTATCTGTGGACTTTGCCCTGAATACCAAGTCGCAGCCTGGGAGAAAGCCTTTGCTGGAGCAACCAGCATGGAGAATGATTAGTCTCTCTCCTTTCCCTAGAGGCAGCTTTCTACGTGACCCCTTATCACCCCCATCGGGTACCCACTGACTGCTGGCAGTGTGCGAGGCATTGACCCAGGTCTCGTCCAAGTACACTGGCTCGAACCCTTCCTCGAGCTTCTTCTTTGTAATCCTGAGAAAATTATTTCTCAAGCGAATGATATCAGGGCGTTGACAGAGTACTGACCTATTCTCCCCCGAAATGTTCTTATAACGATACCCGAAAGAGTGTAAGAGTCGCCAGAGTGTGTAATTTGATACTCTGAGGATGTGTTCTTGCTTCAAATGCTTTTTAAAAATTTCAGCGACATGCATTTGTTTTCAGAATAGAGCTTGTTGATAGACTGCCTTACAAGGTTCTTTTGAAAGTTGTCCAAATGTTTTAATTTGTGTGATTTTGACACGACCCCTACCTGCTTCGCATCACCCTCACAATGTTTGTGTTCCAGAACATTTGTCGGTACCCTTGCTGATACTCCTAAAGCTTTTGCTGCCCGCTTACGGAATTTATTAATGGCATAAAATGGTTTGCCCCTTTTGGCTTCAGCACGGACAAAATCGTACACTTTAATCATCAACTGTTTCACGTCAGCATTCAACTTCATTTTCCATCTGGCATGTGTATCCCGTGCACGATGAGATGGTGGCTGTTCCGTTTCTGCGGTTTCACCCTGCTGCGACAGATAACAACTTTTGCGTTTTCAATGATGATAGTTTCTTAAACAACTTTTTTGGTGGAGTCCGGAAAATTTTCAAATATAAGAAAGTTGTTGGGTATTAGTAAATGATAAACATGCGTACTATTTATATTTCTGTGGCAATTTTGTACAATGATCAAATTTGCAATTCATCGGTCCGTTTCTGACTCAAACGGACTGTAGATTATATATTTACGCAACATAAGGGTGGAAAAGTTTCAGAGTGGGCCCCAACTAGATTATATATTTATGCAACATGAGGGTGGAAAAGGTTCAGAGTGGGCCCCAACTAGATTATATATTTACGCAACATGAGTGTTGAAAAGGTTCAGAGTGGGCCCAAACTAGATTATATATTTACTCAACATGAGGGTGGAAAAGGTTCAGAGTGGGCCCCAACTAGATTATATATTTACGCAACATGAGGGTGGAAAAGGTTCAGAGTGGGCCCCAACTAGATTATATATTTACGCAACATGAGGGTGGAAAAGGTTCAGAGTGGGCCCCAACTAGATTATATATTTACTCAACATGAGGGTGGAAAAGGTTCAGAGTGGGCCCCAACTAGATTATATATTTACGCAACATGAGGGTGGAAAAGGTTCAGAGTGGGCCCCAACTAGATTATATATTTATGCAACATGAGGGTGGAAAAGGTTCAGTGTGGACACTAACAAGAATTGTGAAAAGTGTGAAAAGTTCAACTTTGGCCAGGTTTTGTCTCCACAGGTTTCATATTGACATTCCAGATATCATATTTGACAAATTATTTAGTCATTATTTACTAGTGCTGGTTATCGCCTACAAGTCACCACATTTGCACTGAATGTGGTAGACAATGCCTGAAGGATCTTCAACAGATACAACCAAAGAATTTATCAAGCAACCAATTATTCAGTCAATTGCTCTACCCCTTATGATTACACGTTTATGTTTTTTAAAATGTGTTCAACATATACCATATTGAAATATATTAATAGCCTGAGCATATAAATCAATGAAAACAATTTGACATTATATTTTGCAGGAGCCATCACATTGAAATACTTTCAGATAAGTGCTAAAATATATGTCAAGGCATCAAATGTTTGTTTGAGGAAACACTTTTGATCGCAACAGTTTCATCTTCCATATCCCTATTTCGACAAATAATGAGCTGATAATTCAGTCAGATACAAGGAAACTCGGCATAAAACTGTGTTAATTTCCTTTTAATTTGTGGAAATTCTCATTATTTCATGACACAATTAGCAGTGTCATTCCCTTGTGTCATGTACAGTGGAAAAGTACACCAGAAAAGGGCTTCAGAGATTGTAACCATGTGGGGAATTGAATTATTGTTGAAGACTTCCACTGCTTAACAAATACTATACATAGCTCTTTGGGATGTCTACTTCACACTTTCACCTTCAATGTCATCCAATCACTTGCTAGAACATTATTTAATGGAAACTAAGATGTAGAGAATGACACAGGATTGACACTGACATTTGACAACCAAGACATGACATGTTTGGAGTTAATTATTGAGAGTAAATTACGAGTGATTGGACTTTTTCAGAACCGATAATTATTTTCATGACATAAGCCACTTTTTACTTATTTGACCTCGAGTGGCCTTATGAGATGCATTAGAGCTATTTATGCTTCATTTCACATCCATTTATAAATATTTATCATGGACTTTCAGTTTAATGACATCACCAGGGTTAGGGAAATCATTTGCTCAATGCTGTAAAATACTGAAACAGAAAGGCCTGTGCTAAAAGCTACCACAATAAGAAAGTTAAATACGAACACAAGGAAAGAACATGTGCTACTCATTGAAAGGACCCAGTATCTACCACTGATATCATGGCATTGTCATAAATTTTTATACGTAAGTATTCAAACAATGTAACTTGCAATATCCATTGATGGTAAGAAATAAATTTAAGCTTCAGAGACATTTCCTTGAAAATGGAAACATACTCTATATGAGTTACCATCAGTGTGACATTGACCACTCATAAATGTCAACCCATAACATGCCAAGGATAAAATATGTGTAAGTTTATTGACCTGCAGGAAGTCCGTCTTGAGTTTGACCTGGGAAATGAACTTGATATGACAGGAATGTGCTATTATGATTTCAGTGGGTTAAAATAGATGACCTATTCCTTATTTCAAAAGACTGTCAATCACAATATGCACAAGACTCTTAAAAAGTCTGCAGAAAAAAATTGATTTCTGTTAAAATGACGATTAAACTTACTTGCTTTTAGCAAGGTAAATTAACCATCCTGAAGCAGCATTTGTAAACAATAGCTTATAACCCAAAAGTTCACACAGCTGGGCTTGCCTTATTCCACAAGAGATATTTCTGGTCCAGTGACCACATGGAAGGTTTAGGCTTGTGTGACTTGACTTTTCTCTTGTTTATAAACAAATGTACTTATTCTGAAATGCAAGCCTTTCAGTGCACTTTATATATTGTTTTGCATTATTATAAAGATATATACTAACAGAAAAAAATAACTGTGCATAACATAAAATTGCATATAAAAAAGTTTTAAAAAAAGCTTATCTGAAAAGTTATAAAAATAACCCTAAATGATGTCACCTATCCCGCCTAACACGTGAAGTTCACACACCTCATACTGAATATTAAAGAATGGTTGATTATTCTTTCACCTCTGAATGTTGTGGAAAATACATTAATTTCAACCTAACCTGCACGTACATCATGCTACAGCTTACAAAAAATCAGTGTCTCCGCGCCATGGGTGTGCTGAGACTGGAATGGCCCAAAATGAAGTGGCCACACATTTTCGTGGTCCATTGAAAAACAATCTCATCTCTATGGAGACATTGTCAACATAATGTGTACACGAGAGATTTGCTTCAGACAGGCCGTCCACTCACACGTCAGCAAGACAACCATATTTGGCTCACCCATCTAAGGAATTGATTCCAGACTGCCAGTATGACTGCTCGGACCATTCCTGGCTTATGTCCAATCAGTTCCAGGACTGTTTGGAACTGACTGAGGGAGCACAACATCGAGGACAGCTCAGATGGCAGGGGAATGGGGTACAGATAGCGAGGGGAACAGTATGCTGATGCACGTGTTGTCCAACGTCAACAGTTTTTGATGGTGACGTTATGGTGTGGGGGAGACATCACATCACATCTCATGGTCGGACACATCTGACAGGTCTGCAATACAGAGATGAGATCGTTGGGCCTCATGTGCAGCCGTTCATTCAAAGAAAGACTAACTTCATACTTCAGCAAGATAATGCCTGCCCACGTGTCCCTCAGGTTGTGACAGATTTCCTGAGACAACAGAACATTCCAGTACTCCACAGGCCGGCTGTTTTCTGGACCTATGCCCTATCAAGCACGCTTGGGATGAAATGGAGCCACGTTTGCGTCAATCCTAGAATCAGCCACTGACATTAGCTGAAGTGAGACAAGCATTGGTTCAGACGTGGCACAACATTCCCCAAGCTTCCTTTAATCGCTTAGTATCATCTATGAGTCGTTGTCAAGGCTTGCATCAATGCAAATGGTGGACACACATGATACTGAATTTGTGAACTGACTTTTGACACCACATCTCTTCAAGGGCGTGTCACAATGCCTAGTGTCGAAACATACAGATTTCGGTATTATCCTGTCAACAGTTAACCAGTGATTAAGGAAAACACTACAAATCATGTTATTTTCTTTTCGCATCAAATAAAGAAAAATTACTTTATTGACATTGGCTGCAACGTTTTATGAGATATCGCGTTTAGGTAGGTTTGAAAAGTGGTCAAAGTGTTGTGATGACCTTGAAGATAAGGTCAAGGTCACCCAAATCGCCTGGTGTCTGCATAACACCCCAATGTAGGATGTCACCAAATTTGAAGACATTGGGTTCCATAGTTCATGAGATAACGCATTAACAAGAAAAGGGATATATATATATCCTACTTCAGACAAGTATGGAAACACCAAAATTTGCATAATATTTCAAGGATGAGAAAGGCAAGCAGAATACACTGGGTAATTCAGATACTGTATCGATTAAGTTTTCCTGATTATAGTACAGTTGAGAAATATGTAGACCTCCTCTTTGAAATGTCTCGCTTGTGTAGATCAGGAGAGTGCCCGTGTTTTCTACCAGGAGCACAGCCCTTCTGACACTCTGGGTAATGCAGAAGGCTGCAGTGTTGGGGAGCCTACATATTCTCCGGAAAATTCTTCGACGAGGCAGCGTTTCCTGGGTGAAGTCCCATTCGCTATCTGGGCTGCGTGTGGAGGGGGCAAGGGCAATGAGGTGATGATGAACCTTACCAGCCTCACTGTGCCAGGATCACCCGAACCCTCTCTGCTGCATACTATCTTTAATCTGTAAAAAATACTACTAATAATAATGGCCATTTATAAAGCGTCTGTTTCCACACACTTGTGCATGCTCTAAATGCTAGCACATTATCACCACGGATAACCCAAGCTGCCTGTTAGACGCTAGAATGTTACAGTCAAATGATTTATCCCGCCAGGTACCCATTTTACCCAGAGGAAATTTTGAGTGAGTGATTGAGTTTTACACCACACTCAGCAATAATCCAGCTATATGGCGGCGGTCTGTAAATAATAGAGTCTGGACCAGACAATCCAGGGATCAACATCATGAGCATTGATCTACACAATTGGAATACGATGACATGTGTCAACCCAGTCAGCGAGCCTGACCACCGGATCCTGTAAGTTGGGCAATTTTTAACAAACTCACTTGCCTGAGGTGAGACCACATGTATCACATGTGCCTCGTTGTGGGGCAGAACTGAAGTCCTAGAAACTCTCAGTAGTCAAGCTGCCAAACACAGTCACCCATCCACGGAATCTCAGCACCCAACATTGCTTAACTTCAACTGCATTGTTAAAATTGTTTTCAAGTACATTGTTACCTCTAGGTAATCCTGTGGACATTTACCATGGATTCCAAATAAAGTGCCTTTAGCAAAAAAAATACAGCGATTTATCCAAGATTTTAAAGTAAATGTACTGCAAGCAAAATGGGAGTTCCTTTAAATTATTATCTTTTTTCTCAAAGTTATTATTGTTATTCTTAAAATTCAGAGGCAGGACTATTTATCATTTTTCAATAATGAATATAATGCAATGTAACATGATTGCCCATTACCTTTTCCTATCATCTTGATGTCAGTGAAGTACAGTCTTTTTCTACGAAGCCATAAAATTACCTATCAGTGTAACATCATATCATATCATATTACACCTCTTTAAAATTTTGGGTAAGTAGGTAGGATTGTTTATTTAAATAACAAAGAAAACATACTCTAAAATATTCTGACAGTATTCATTGAAGAGCAGAGAAAACAAGACATCTTCGGGATTAGTGACAGCTTACATGATTGTCAAAACACAAATATGGCATGAAAGGAATATATTGTGTACCGGGTATACGTGTTTTTGTGTAATATTTTAGTTTCTTACAGGTATGTTGTGGTACTATTGTTAAATGCATTTCTCTGCCAAAGTATTTGTCATAATCATAAATGACAAGTGTTTTTATACTGAAATGAAATAAATAACCATTACATTCATCTATTGTTTGTCATTATTTTCTTTCTAATATTGAAAAAAAATATCTATTAAAAACAGAACTAGTATGCATAAAATATAAATTGTATAGATGTATAACCTTTACTATAATACTTTTGAAAAAGATGTTATTATTTTTTTATATGGGGCCCTTTTGACTAGGGGTTTGAGGCCCGCTTGGCTCTCTTGCGGCCCTTTTGACTAGGACCCGGATTTATTTTTTTTTACATTTGAATTTAGAGGTAAACTACAAACTAATAATACATTTATCAATGTGTAATGGTATATTCAATCAAACTTGCGGCCATCATGTTGACTTCTATCAGAATGACTCATGTCTGTCGGTGCTGGGAAAAAACAATGGTATCGGAAAGCTTATTTTTATTCGTACCGCTTAAAAAAAATAGGGTCGGCGCCAGATTTCAAGGGTCGGTCAGGTGATTGGAACCACAACATATTTTTTTAAGGCCCAGTGAAACACACCATTTGGATAAGTTGACACACAAAAGGCCAAGCCAAAAGTTCTAACAGACACCATATGGGTCTCTGGTTCTAAGCACTCACTCACCATTTATTCTTCAGTCAGTTTTACAACAACTGCTATGAAGTTGAAATCTAAAAGCATTTAGGTACTAATGAGGACGCACTTCCATGTGTGGTGAATGTATGAACAATTTGCTTCATGAAATCATGACACATGGCTATATTTCTACCATGAGGAAGTGACCACTTCATGGGGCACAACAATCCAGCTGATGTTATAAATAGGATGTTGATTGCTCCATGAAATCCTGATCACATGCTGTAAAATAAACGACACTGGTGAGACCCCCTAGAATCTGGGTACAGAAGAGTTACACAAAACAAAATATTAATGAATTGTTAAAAAATAATTGCATTCATCCAAGAATTTGTAAGATCTTTGGTTCTGATACGCCACCTCTGGATTAAATAGCTGCATCATCTCAAAAAATGATATTTGAGGAAAGAGAGGCCTTTCTCTAACAATATTACTACCATATGGAAGGTATGTGTGGCAATACTTTTGAGAAGAAAACATAATAAAAACTTTTAAAGAAGGTGTACTTCTTTGAGTGGCATTTTCAGAAGTTGGAAGTCAGATAGAACAAGTATATATGGATGACAACTTCGTGCTCTAGAATAATTCTCACTTGAAAACGATACAAGAACCTGTATCGAAACGTCGTGCTCTAGAATAATTCTCACTTGAAAACGATACAAGAACCTGTATCGAAACGTCGTGCTCTAGAATAAAAGAAGTTGTCATCCATATATACTTGTTCTATAAAAGAGGGTGTAGTTTTCAAATTAAGAGACAGCAGAGAGTGTGCAATCTCTGCATTCAGTTACAAGTTCTGTTAGAGCTGTCAAATTTACAGGAAGCTCTTCAGTGAAAACACACTAATCTATAGGGAGATCATGACCTTTCATAACAAAATATGTCATGTTTACATTTGTAACTTGAATAACTTGAATTTTCAAAATATTGTGATTGCCTTTCATGAGCAGTGTACTGTCTGATAGTCCTTGATGAGTTTTGGAAGGATAGTTAACCAAGTTTGTTTCTCACTCTCAAATTCAAGGTTTGATTTCAAAATTGGGACCTTTCTTTGTTCAATAATTATCCAAATGTCTTTTTCATTACTTTTATTTTACCATGAATTAGGAATTGTCAGCTTTGAAATCACAGCAAGTCTTTGCCTCTAACATGGCAATGTCCCCTAGCTACATTCTTCATAGTTTCAGTATTAAAGATATTATTTTTTACGTCAGCTATCGTTTATAATGAAGATAAGTTTTATTTCAAAACGGACATTTAAAAATTGTCCTTTGTAATATAATATCGTCGCACACTAATTTGCATAAAGCCATGGTCTGTTCCAAATAAGTTGCTTTCTCATTTCTGCACTAATCTCTCCTCAGTAAAGTCCTTTTTCTACATTTCCAGTCCCCCTACCACTGAGATTCTAGTTAGGCCGAACTAAGTTTAACAAATATTTCACACTTACACATATTAACTACATAAATTGTAGATATCAATGCGAAAAAAGGTTTTTTTCTATTTCAGACAGTACTTTAGTACGGACGCTGCTGAATACATAGTCCCCTGTTCCGTGTTGCGGCAGGGGACAATAATCAATTTGACAGCTACATCTCAGTCATGGTCAGATGGCACCTCAAATAATGATAATAGTATGTGTGAAAATACATTTATGGCAGAAATTACACACAAAGGATGTTGTTACATCTATGTAGTCATGTGCAGTTTAGAACTGAACCTCACAAAATGTGTTCTTGAAGGGTATCCATGTATTGTTTGTTTGCTTTAATGTGACTAAAGTTTACCATACTACCAATTTCCATGAATAAATGGCAGCCACTACTCCACAGGTTAATATAGTTTCAGTGTAATAATAATAATAATAATAATAATAATGTGGGCATTTATATAGCGCTACATCCAGGTACTAATACCCGTTCATGGCGCTACACTACTATAGGAGAAAAAAAATAGTTAAAACTATTTACAGAGAGGCAATTGAACATAGAAAGTCTAGTAATAGGCAAGACGAAAAAAGTGGGGTTTTAAAGACAATTTAAAAGTGTCCAAAGATTCAGCATTCTTGATGTGAGTGGGCAAGTTGTTCCACAGACTGGCGGCTGCATGTTGGAATGATCTTTTCCCATAGGATGAGAGTCGAGCTTTAGGAATGATTAGTAGCTGGTGATTCTGGGATCGTAATGGTCGGGTTGGGATGTACTGACACAGAAGACTGGAGAGGTATTCAGGTGTTTGTCCATGTAGAGCTTTGAAAGTGATACATAGAATTTTGAAGTCAATCCGGGAATTTGACAGGCAACCAGTGTAGAGACATCAGTGAAGGTGTGATATGATCTTTCTTGGACTTGAGGCAGACAATGCGAGCTGCTGAGTTCTGTAATTTTTGAAGTTTCTGAAGTTGAGTTGAACTGATGCCAAAGTGCAGACTGTTGCAATAGTCGAGAGAGTATAATGGATTGAACCAAAGAATGAGCACATTCTGTTGTGATGAGATTTCTAATGGAGCTGATGGTTCGCAGATAATAGTGACAGTTCTTATAAAGAAGATTGACTTGTGATTCCAAAGACAAACTGGCATCAAGATATACTCCAAGATCCTTAGTGACAGGGGAAGGTTGAATGTGGGATGTTGAAATCTTCACATTGCAGATGGAGGTTTTCTGCAGCTGTTTGGAATTTCAGTTGGAGTGTCCTTGTGTTCATCCAGGTCTTAATGTCGGAAACGCAACTGTCTATGATCTGTAGATCAGTGACTGGAGATTGCAGATTAAGAATCCTGGTAACCTGATTGTCATCAGCATAGGCGTAGTGCCCACAGTCATGAGAGTCAATAGCCGTGGGAAGAGAGTTTACATATAGCAAAAATTGAATTGGACCAAGAACCTAGCCCTGGGGCACGCCACATGTTAACTCTACTTTGTCAGATATATGATTCTGAACTTTTACCACCTGTGTTCGCTGGTCCAAATATGAGGAGAACCAGCTGAGTGCTAGTCTTTTGACACCAAGTTCATGTTCCAATGTGTGTAACAGGCACTTGTGGTCAACCGTGTCAAACGCGGCACTTAGGTCGAGTAGAACTAACGCCGCCATATTGCCACTGTCCAGGATCATTCTGAGATCATTCACTAAACGAAGGAGAATGGTCTTAGCAGAGTGGAATGGTCTGTATTCTGACTGGATTAGGTCAAGGATATTGTTGGATGAAATGTGATCCATTAATCTCTTAGACACTGCTTGCTCTATGACTTTAGACAAGAAACTAAGATTTGAGACCGGTCTATAGCTCTTTAAGAGTGAACTATCCATGGTTTTGTTTTTGATGAGAGGTCTAATTACAGCATTCTTCACAGATCCGGAAATGTGCCTGTTGTTAAGCTTTTGTTGATGATGCATGTAATCACTGAGTGAAAATATTATTCATACTTCTCCTGACTCATACTAATTGCTTATCTCCTCATTCTCTCAACATGTCGTGGAAACTGTATTGTATCCAAGTCATTCTTAAATGCACTGCAACCATGTGACCAAATTGGTCGACTCATCACTCTCTGTATTCTTGCCCAAACATGCAAGTTGGATTTATTTCAGTACTCCCTATCCAGTATGCTTGTGTGGAACAACGGCACATTCAGGCGAGATGTGCTCATTCTAACCGATGAGATGAGGGATTTCAACAGCAATTGTATTCACAATTGACTTGTTAACCCTGAAATCATGACGTTTCTGGGCTAATACTTGCCCCTTAACCAAGTGATGATTTCACCTGATGAAGGGGCAAGTATTAGCCCAGATAATGTCGTGTGTAAATAATAAAGGAGTTGCACATCCATATCAAGTGTCTTGTATTACCCTACCAACTTCTAAATGCCTATCAAACATCTAACCCTGAAGTCATCACACAAGATAAAAACAAGGAACAAAGAAGCCAGAAAGATTTTTATTTTTGCATTTGAAAGTAAATCAGACAAATGAGCCTTCAAGTCTTACAGTGTTATCTCTAAAGTTGCCCTTTCCTGTGTGTGAAGCTGCCTGCCATCCTATTGTACTTTGCAGCAGAATATCTCTGACAATTGCTTTCTGTTGGTTACTTGTTCTCTTTCAGAGGCTTACAGCTTAAAGGAGATATATTGAATAAAAACTTCTTAATATATGTTAAACAGACTAAGTATAGTTATTACACTCAAGAAAAAATCATAAGTGATTTTATTATTTTCTAAAAAGCACCAAACAGCTCTAATTCCACAACCTGCACGTATGCATATTGTAATCCTCAGCCTCGGGAAAGCTCGGGCTGTGACGTCACAGGGGTGAGCTGCCTGCCATTTCCCTTTGTTTACAGTGCATTCATCTACATAACGGAGGGATTTTTCCGTTATTCCATGTGTGTGACAGACGCGAGACGGTATATATTTTTTGTGGCTGTGTTCCAGTCCATTTAAAATCCCAAGCATAAAGACCAATTTAGCAAAAAGGAAATTTCTGATATAGCATAAATAGTATAATGGTAAATATTGGCAACCTGGTACAATACATATACTGTACACCTTTAAAAAAGGAGGAAATCATGTAAATAAAGATGTGTTAGACGAGGATATATATTGTTATGTAAGTTTTTGCCTCAGTAACTACTTTTTACAGACAAATGACAAGGGAAAAGGTGCGTGTCAGTGCTATTAAATAAACATTGTTTCGCTGGATATATGTGTATCATTGATCATAAATGATCAGTCAAAGGTGGATCTAGGGTTTTTCAAGCGACAAAGCTGTTATAGGGATAGACAATATGAATATAGTGTACATTCTTTAGATAAAATAGAGTGTGATAGGTATATTTAAGATTTATATTGTCGCTTTTATTTCAATCATTTCAACAGTTTTTCTGTATATTTTCTGTATTCTTTCTTCGTTTATGATCAGTTTGTGTGTGTAATATAAGGTAGTCCGTGCAGTGTTGCATCCAGGAATTTGAGATTAAGGGGGACATCCCCCATAACTGTTACAAAAGAGGGGGACCTGATGCCAATCAGGGGGGGGATCACTTTTTGACTAAAGATAGGTATTTACTGTAATGCTGTAATGGGGTAAGAAACCAACATTACATATCGCTCTGCGTAAACAAACAAGGGAAGAGGACTTCATCACTAAAGACAGTAAATTTGCAATTAAACAACACTAGACATGATTGTTTACAGTTCTAATTTGTTTTTGATTTGCATTGTATTATATGCAGGGATTAAGATTACCAAGAGTATTTTTCTCGTATACAGAGCCGGAAATTGCAATCAGCTGTGCACACGTCCTTCATGATCTACCACTGAGTTTCAAGATGAATTCTGATGCAGTGATCAGAAAAATATAGTATCGGAAACTGTTATTTTATCAAGAGAAATACATTCTAGCATTGTGAAATTCTAATTGTAGGTTTTGCTCTATCAACATCAAATATATATAATCATAACTAAGGTTATGTGACAGCACTTCGGTGTATTGTTCACGCTGTTACCCATTCTGAAGTATACCATTGGTGTGCCAGGCTATTTTAGTTTGACAAGAGGTCGTGATGTTTTCGACCCATCATCAAGCTAAAGAAATTACAAACATCGCCGAGCTGCTTAATATGCAGCACCTGATTGGCTGAAGTAAATCTACAGACTATACCATACATTAATGTATGCAAAACAGATTTAGGTCAAGAAACCGCTTTGGGTATTTGTCATGAAAAGAAAGAGAATGATGAAACTGGTTTGGTTTAACAAACGGAAGAGTTTATCAACACGATTCGCAGTCTTATTTATATATTTACCAAACACAATTTTGATTTGCGATATGTAATGTGTCCACAAGGCCCACACATGTTAGGCAGGTGTGTGAGTTGACACAATATGATCGGTACGTTGTAATTTATATTGCGTGATTAGTCGTGCATCGATTTTCATTTTTTCATCAAGCGAGGGGAATCCCACAATTGTGCAGCCTGGATGCAACACTGCAGTGATATTAACAAGTGGGAAAATACACTTCATGAATATGTCAACTAGTTATGACTAAGTCAAATGTTTTGGCGTATATATAGCAAAACAGGAGAGTACTGAAAAGTTGTAACCAAATTCAGTAAAAGTCAAATTTGTTTCCATGGAAATGCAAAAAAATATTTTATTCAGAAATCTAAAACTACCAAAAGGCACCAGTATACCACCAGACCTATCTATGTGCCAAGTTTGGTGAAGAAATATTGAACAATTTTTC
Organism: Haliotis rubra; assembly: GCF_003918875.1. Lineage (NCBI taxonomy): Eukaryota > Metazoa > Mollusca > Gastropoda > Lepetellida > Haliotidae > Haliotis > Haliotis rubra. Next base: position 232,665 of record NW_025766570.1, on the reverse strand, counting down.
TGATCTGCTCCGGAAAAGACAAATGTGTACAGACGGATGCATGGATGGTCGGACAGACGCATTTTAATAGCTCCTGCTAAACGCGTTGTGGGGGATAAATTATTGTCTTTTCGTAGTGATATCCGATTGATCGTCTTCACTTGACAGATGTACTTTGCTTTCTGTTCTGCTGATAAAACCTATTCAGGTAATATAAATATGTGCGAATGTGTAAGGTCATTGTGCGAAAATTCAATATTTATGTTGGTGTTATTGTCCGGTGGTGCCATGGCGAATGCTTGTTTCTCATAAACACTGTACTGAACAGTGAGTTAACTACCGTATATGACCGTCTATAAGCCGACCCCATGGATAAGCCGACCCCCAAACTTGACCCTCAAAATCAGTGTCAAAATCATATCTCTCATGGATAGGCCGACCCCCCGCGATGGGTCGCGGCCAACAGAGACCAGAGTACCCGGTAAGTATGTTCCATCAACGACGAGACACCATTACGAGAATATTACATAATAAAGATTACCGGTGTTTGTTTACCTTTTTTTAACGATCACTGCTTGCATCAACAACGAGACGCCATTTGGAAAGTGGATATACAGCGTAAGTGTTGGTGAGAATATTACACAATAAAGATTACCGGCGTATTGTGGCAACATGTGTTTGTGTTCCTTTTTATATCCCGACGATCACTGCTTGCATCAACAACGAGGCGCCATTTTGTGAAATCGGTGAGTATGGAGAGAAAAAGTACCATCGGTAAATAAAACTGAAGTCAACTTTTGTTTCAAAATATATTATTTAAGTGTCCATATTTCATCTATATATATATGACAATAAGAAAAATAGTCCACTAACAATAAACACTGACATTTCTGCAAGAGAGTTCTGAGATTTTCACAAGTCATCGTCAGTAAACCCATCAAATTCCGTGTCACTGTCCTCCTCATACTGTAAGTTCGATCCACATTATTCAAAGAATTCACTGTCATATATATTGTGTTAACTCACGGATCGAAACGAAGTGTAGTTGACAGAAAATGCATAATATATTTTGCTTCTCTAAATATCATATTTATTGTAGCAACAAACTGGCTTGCTTATTTTACCCCATTCAACAATCACAAACTGATTACGCCTGGTTCCATGTCACGTGCTTACCACGTTCATGATGGTCCATTATAACCTTAGTGTTGATTATATATTTTTTACATAAAAACTATTACACAATGCTAGGATATATTTCTTTGGGTTAAATAATAGTATTCAATCAATAGAATTCATCCCGTTATATTATTGTGCATGTTTGAACTTGTTCGCGGGGAAACGTGTGCACAGCTGATTGCTATTTCCGGCTTTGTGTACGAGACAAATACGCATGGTAATCTTAATTAATTTATAGAGCAAAAACTGTAACTGAAATTACACAATGCTAGGATATATTTCTTTGGGTTAAATAACGGTATTCTGTATTATATTTTACTGATGACTGCATCAGAATTCGTCCCGTTATATTATTGTGCATGTTTGAACTTGTTCGCCGGGAAACGTGTGCACAGCTGATTGCTATTTCCGGCTTTGTGTACGAGACAAATACGCATGGTAATCTTAATCCCTGCAAATAAAACAATGCCCAGCAAAAACAACTTATAACTTAAATGGTAATTAATCTTGTCTAGTGATGTTTAATTGCAAATTTGACGTCTCTACTGGCAAAGTTGTCTTCTGTTGTTTTTTCACACGAAGTGATACGATGTTGTTTTCTTACCCCTGGAAAAAAGTTTGACGAAAGTGTAACTCATGGATAAGAAAACCCCCTTCTACAGACTGCTTTTTTTGGTCCTCAAAATTCGGCTTATAGACGGTCATATACGGTACCTACTATGACTTCAGGTCACGTGATGACAAACCCATTAACTCCTGGTAGTTTCCCGGAACATGAGTAGTATTCTAATGTTTTTGGCTACATATGTTGACTTTAGAAAAACAATTCTCCATCAACATATTTCTTTTTACATGCTTTATGAATGATTTGATTTCAGATTTTTACTGTATATCTCCTTTAACTTCTACGACCTGAAGAAACCAGATAATGAAAGATTAAGGCAGTTTCTATCTGTCAATCTTAAAGAAAAGGATGAAAGAAAATATATGTTTGATTCACTTATGTTAATTTATGAAATGAGCAGTTTCAAAGTAATAGCTCTCCAATGTGCTTAGAAAGTCATTGAAAGTCACACATTACGGGAAATTACTTGACAAATAGTTAGCTTCTGAGTTTTCTTTCCCAAGAAGCAGATATGGGCATTTTTTACAGTGATATACCAAAACATTCATCGTAAGCACAATGGATGGGTATTGCAGAGGATTTTCATATTGCGATATGTTGCGATGCGAAAGCATGTATTGCAATAAGTTTTGAAAAAACAACAACCCAAAAATAATTATAATCGAGTTAATGCTTGATTTATAGAGCAAAAACACAGCAAAATCACTATGCTTGATTAAGCTTTAATAACAACTTTTAATCATGATAAAATGTGAATAATATTTGCAGGGATTTACATGGGAGTCCTGTATTTGAGGGTTCCTGGGACTCATACTCTAAATTTTCAGGGGTCCTGGACAACAAAATGGGGGTCCCAGACTCTTAAATATTATTATTAATACTGTTATTGTATTGTGTATCATCATCATCATCACATTGTTACAGTAGGCCTAATTAAATTGAAAATAATACCATAACCCAGGTAGTAGCAAACTCAGTGATAACTTATTGTCACTTGATTGGAATTTTTACAAAAAGTATTTGGACTTATTCTGCGTCCCTGGGGATGCGCTAATAATTTTGTTGCGTCCATTGTCAATTTTTATGCGTATAGGACGCAGGAATTTGCGTCCTGTAAATCCCTGTATTTGGCAGAAATGAAACAAGGAAATATCCGAAGATTTCCGAGTGTAACAAAGTTTTCCGATGGCAAGTCAAAATACCCGTTTTCGATCAGCGTATCGCAATATGTATCGTTTTCATGTCTGAACCAGTAAATACTGGTAAACCGGTTATATTACGCAGCCCTAGTAAGCACTGTACAGTAAGGAAGATGAACCTTTTTTTTAACTCACTGCAGAAATGTTGTATTTTTTAATTATTTTTTTATTTTATTTCCCATTTAATGGTGCTGATATACAAGGTATACAAAACAATCAATAATATTTCTATAGAAAAAAAGTCTGTAAATGCCATCAGATAGCACCATAACTTCACTTATTTATTAGTACAGTACATGTAGTCAATGTGTGAAGTCTCTTCGCTAGTTTATATTATATTTTGTAAGTTAATTTAAGACCTGTTTCTGTGTAACATATGTTCATTACAGAGACTAGATGTTAGTCAATGTCCAGCATGTATGTTTTGGATATCTTTAGTTATTCTTGGACCATCTTTCGGTTGCATTACAAAATGGCTGTACCTGATGTGAACAAGGCAATGAAATGATGACCATCATTCAAATAGATTCATTCATTCTGTGAAACATCAATCACTCTTTTCTTGCTAAATGTGAAATATATCTACATGTTCAAACACTCTGAAATGAACAATATTTTGGTATGTTTCCCCACTAAGTCACCTTCTATGGAGTATAGAATATGTGTTTGATTGGCCCATTTAAGTGACCTATCCTTATCTCAGACTTCAGGTGGGATCGTATATCACTGGGGTTGTGTTTATATATTCTTTATATATTTTCTCCAATGAGCATTGAAGTGGCATTTATCACAATATAACCCTAACTTCAAAATGTTCGGAATTGTTTTCATAATTAAACATTACACATTTTGCAGCCAGTTTGTAAAACAGTTGAAACATTAAGGGGGCAAAAATATGACTACATTTCTCAATTAACTCCTAAACAATACTCTATAAGATATGCCTTATACTCTCAAAAGCGTTTACAGTTGATGCACCATAGAACAAGATCCAGTTAAGATTTCTGAGATATCATGCAAAGGAAAAACACGGCAACAAGAAGACAAAGTCATCAATATCCCCCGCAATGGCAAAATACTCTTCATGAGTGAGTGAGTGAGTTCAGTTTTACGCCACTTTTAGCATTATTCCAGCAATATCATGGCGGGGGAAATCAGAAATGAGCTTCACACATTGTGCCCATGTGGGGAATCGAATCCTGGAATCTTCGGCGTGACGAGCGTAATGCGTACGCTTTAACCACTAGACTACCCCACCACCCTACTCTTCTAGTATACTAGTTATGATTATGTCAAATGTTTGGGTGAGTATATTGCAAAGAGGAAGTAGAGTATTGAAAGGTTTTTAAGTTCTGCTCCAGAAAGGAGCACTACCACCAAATTCAGTCGAAGCCAAACTTGTTGCAATGGAAACGCACCAAAAAAAAAGACGTTAAAATATGGTACTTGTTGGTCCCTGCCTGGCTCTCGGCATTAATGGGTACAAGGACTGGTCGGCTCGGAGTCAGTATAATGTGTCTTCCACGCATGCACGTCATATGAGCGAAATATTCTCCAGCATGACGTTAAACCCAATTTCACCTCACCTCACATAGCATGATCAAATTAAGTAACAGATAAAAAGAACAACCTTCAGAGTGCTCATTTATTAAGATGATAATAATAGCATCAAACATAGCATTATTTAAAGACACTTTTCATATCCATCATCTCTACACAAAATATAGTTAATTAAGTATTGAGCTTGAGGAGGTGGCTTGCAGCATTAAGAAACTGTAGCTTGGTTTTGCGACCTTCTAAGAAGTGATGTCTTTCAGTGGCATTTAGAAGTTGTACATTGATGTCCAAGATATTTTATGAAGTGGTTCTTAAAGGGGAAGTGTACACGAATCAATCACATTTATTCTCATGTGAATCAAAGTGAACTATTTTAATTAGTTAATACCAATGTATGAAATGTTATGCCAATATGAGGCCTTTTTTTGCCGAGCTCAACAGACCAGAGTTACCGCCCTTTGATTATGACGTAATTGGTGCCACTTGATTTTAAACTGGTCTCCTGTCTAGTCCCAAATCAAAAGATAATAATACTGAAATTAATCACGTGAAAAAAGTTTGTGAAAATACGAAAGAAGCATAAGAACAGAAAATGTAAGCAGCAGGATAGATTGATCGTTTGTACTTTCATTCATAACATCACCTCAATGAAAATACCACCGACTGAGTTTAGTTTTACGCCGCTTTTAGCAATATTCCAGCAATATCACGGCGGGGGACACCAGAAATGGACTTCACACATTGGGCCCATGTGGGGAATTGAACCCGGGTCTTCGGGGTGATGAGCCAACGCTTTAACCACTAGGCTACCCCGCCGCCCCCAATGAAAATACCAAACATGTTTAACAATGTTGACGTCCATATGACATCACTATCAGGAGGCAACTTTTTCAAAATGGCGTGTTCGCTGACACGAGTACGCCAGAGTTTTCGAAGGAAATTTTTGTTGTTTCAAGCAACGTATATGCGTAAATGCGACGTGTAAGTAGTTTGAAAATTCTGTCAGTCTGCTGGTTGTTATTTTATTTTTGTTTTCATTGTGACCAAGGGAAATAGTCAGAAATTAAGAGAAGTACCATCGTCACATGCGTGAGTTTGCGTCAGTCATGGCGTCACGCTTTCAGAAACTATAATATGTTGTGATGAATCTAGAAAATCATTGGACTACACCAATTATATTTAACTATTGCTTGTTACTATACCTTTCCCATTCATGTTCAAAAAATGAGCAAGTGTATGCAACAAGTAGGCGAACGGATACACAGTGTAAAATCTGAGATTGGTTTTGTTTACATTTCAAACAAGTGGTCCTTTCCCAGCGCGGCATCTGATATAATTCGTTCGATTTCACTGAAACACTTCAAATTGGTGACAAGGTCCACTTGTCAGTTTATTTTGAACTGTATGAGGAATTCAGGGATTCATGTAAGGAAGATTGATTTTACAATTCAATATACAAGATACAATTGATTTTATGGGCGAAACATGACCGACATACATATGATGTGATTTTATAAACACTCTGTAATATGGCCAACGTTTAATTGTGTTTGCGTATTTTCCAAAACATTCTCAGCGATTCTCAGTTCATCAACAATGTTTCAGAACGCGCATTAGTGATTCGATCAAACAACAAGAACAAAACTACCGCTGATCACAATGATACGTCTTTTTCTTTTAAATTCAATTCTTCTAGTAAAATTTAACATTTGAATTTAGACATATACTATATATTACGCAAAACGCAGTGAATGGTGATTTAGTAGATAATGTGTCAAAACTGGTGATATTTACAACGCATTAATGTTCAGTATATTTGATCAACAATGAGCGGATGATATCATAGAAAAACGAATTCCAAACAATTCAAAACTGTAAATTGCACTTATCTTCATGATGTATTGGGATATGGTATCGATAACAAGGTGAAGGTGGAAGAGGAGGGAAACATATCGTACGATTTATGTAGGAATTAAGTAGCAAACTATAGAATGCCGGCACATTCACTGATGGCAAGCTGGTTTAGTGCATATTAGTGTTATATCTTTGTGAAGAAAAATATTGTTGGAAAGCAGTTTAATTGTTATACAATTTGGTAACGTAGTAACAATTTTTCCACAACGTATACCTTTTCTCAAACTACGTCATCACAGTGTGGAATGGGCCACATAGCCAACTGACAACCAGGCAACAGCTGGATGAAAACAGTAGCCTGCCCATTGAGACAAGGACCACACCTATACCTACACCACATGAACTGGGTCTAATAAGTTCTAACAACGTCATTTGTTTATCAGTTGGGCACCAAAGACGTCATTTCCAAGGGACATAAGCCATGGTGTGTTTATTATGGACATAGAACTCTCAGTTAATTTGGAAAATTTGAATCGATATAACACAAAAAATAAATTAGTTACTTCTGATACATGTACTGTTTTGGCTATAAAACTACTTGACAAACACCTTTTATGACAAAAAAGTGCAAGACAAAATGGTTAATTTTTGTGTAAACTTTCCCTTTAACCCCCTGGATGCCACAGGGACATATATGTCCTTCCCCTTCAACCCTCAATTTCAAGACCAATAAAAATTAAAATATCCCACGCACACAAATACACTTCACAGTTTCGAATTCTGCGGGAAATTTCCTGTTTCTTGATACCATCCACTATTATTTTAGACAAAGCTCAAGTGCTGAAAATGACCTTTCAAACTAGGCTTCATAAAAAATGTTGCCATTTTTGACACAGTATGAAATCGCGATTCACAGCGTTATTTGCTGTATGTTTTGAAATGTGAAAATCGGATAATTACTGGGAGTATTGAATTTAAAAAATAACATATTCATGATCACTGATATCAGTTTTACAGGAAATCGCTCATTATAATTCTGAAACGTTGCTGATGAATCTAGAATCGGTTGGGATGTTTTCGAAAATGCACTTACACGAACGCCGTAGAGCGCTTTCCGCCATATTGGATAGTTTTTACAAAATCACGTTTCACGAAGGCCGGTATTGAGACGCCTATTACATCACGTATATTTCATATTCAGCTTCGAAAAATGCATCACTGAATTCCCCACACATTTTAGAATCAAACTGCAACTGGTCTGTGTCACCAATACCAACTGTCTAGATAAAATGAGACGAAACATATTGGGTGTGAAAATGAACGCTGTGCTTGAAAGACTGTGCTTGTCTGAAATGTAAACAAAGACAAATTCCGATTTTACACTGCGTAGCATTTTCTGAAATTTTTCAACATTCATCCGTCTATTCATTGCTTGCAATGGCTCAATACCTTTGGAATATGCATGGAAAGAGTATCGTAGCAAGCAATAGGAAATTATAAATAGATACAATGCAATGATTTGATAATTCATAAGAAATTGTCAAAGTTTCTGTGCGGCATGACCTTGTCCTTGTAGTGATGAGTGATTAATAGGTAATTTTGAAATTATAACAATTAAATTTATTATTCTTCTACTGTATCATACCTGGAAAATATTGTCTAAGAGGTGGACCGAAAATTACATTTTTTACCCAAATTTTCAAGCATGCAATGACAATTTTATGTCTAAATATTGGAATCACTATTATATTTCTGTTGTACAGAAAATAACCTTTCATTTGATGGTCAAGTTGTTTGAATGGGGTCAATAGTTTGAAAATTAATAAAGATATTTGGAAAATTATGATTTTTAGTGTGTTTGACCCAAAATCCGGTTTTACCAGAAAGTGTCCTCACGAATATTTCCACATCATGTCTAATAATATTCTATAGGTCATCAGCTTTAATTTGATATATAGATCATGTATACCTCTCAATTTGATCAAATCACCCCCCCAAAAATGGGTTTGTTTCCTGCCCTAAAATGCATCACTGAATTCCCCCATACATTTTAGAATCAAATTGCAACTGGTCTGTGTCACCAATACCAACATTTCAAAATATGGCTAGTACTCTGGTAATAACGATGCAAAATTCGTCAAAATGCATCTACACAAACAGGAGAATATGGGAATCTAAGAACTAACTTATGTATCGGATAGGGCCATCCAAATCGCTATTACGAGATTTCACATGTAGTACGTTGTCATCTTTTCTTACAAATTGTGAAACTACCAAACTGCATCCGCTCACATTGGGGAACTTTGAATTGGAATAGTTTGGTTCACCATGAACATAAAATAACGAAAATATAGCGTCCGTATACTAAACAAATTCTCTCCAAGTGATCAATTAAATAATAAATAACTCAGGCAATAAAAACTTTCACACTCGTTTTGTACAAGTCGTATGACACACTTACTCAAGTATAATAATTTCTTTATTATCCGTTGTATTCATGTACATTTGTGCAGTAAAACACGGTAAGCAAGTGTGACACCCTCATTATTGATGTCATGTTCAATTTCTTAATGACGTCACGGACGAAATACAGAAAAAATGGTTGCTAGGCGAAAGTGATATGTGCCCATGTGCACATATATGATATATATGACACTGGTTATGTTTCACCATATGGGTAATAAAAATGATTTATCACATAACTTTAACTCAATGTACAAAAACATCAATATAAAGACCAACCTGACCACAATATTTTCTATAAATATTACATATACTTTCAATCAGAAGAACCCTAACAAAAGTAACATTTCCCTTTTTTGTTGCAAGGCAATGAAATAAATCGGCAACCTTTGATCAAATATTCAACTCTTGTCCATGTCACTTTACACAGTTTAAGTCCGAAAGGTGAAGGCTATGAACATAGTGTTTTCAGTCCTGAATCATGTTACCCAGAGATTCAATGCCACAAAACTGGTGCTAAAACTGACTTCAAAACAATGAATTTGAAACCAAAAAAATTACTTGAGTTTCCAAAAGTCACATTTTGGGCTGTCAAATGTACAAATGACATAGCCCTTTGAAAAGAGTATTAGCTTGTACTTTTACCATTCAACACTGTGATGATTTCACATGTGATGACAATAAATAGTCTGGAAAATATTATGCCACAGGCCTAGAATAATTCTTGGAGAAATTATGGAAGCTTTAACAGAATTTTATATTCATACAGTAGATCTATATACTTCCTCATAGATCTAGCCTTTCTGATTATAAAATGAGAGAGAAATCTTAAATATGAATATATATCAGACCATTGATATCAACAAATTAACTCTTCAGAAACAAAGAATACAAAAACTAGTCTAGTCACAAAACAAAAAGCCTGACATTTTAGATGATACTTGATTTCTTAAAGTGTTGACCGTGAAGCGCAACTTACCATGGCTTCTTGGTTGAGACCGATCAAGTATCGCTGCCATCCTGTCCGACATGACGGCAACTAAATTTCAAGGAAGTACCGGCTATGCATGAGAACCTCATGTGTCCCACAACCGTCAATTAAAGCTAGCAGACGCTGTGGCAGTGACTCATTGTTCGGTCTGCTTTCAAGTTAACGCGCCACTCCCACGTACGATATCCTTCCCTAAGTTGCGTTTGCGCGTACCCGACCTGTTCCTGGAAGACGTTCGACATCACATAAACACAATATATGTCGGTGTCTATATATGTGCTTTAACGCTCAGTCTCTTAAAATATATAATTTTGACGAAAACAAATTACTCCCCTTCAGTTGAAACGAACCCCTGTGAGATGGGACGTTCAGAACCCGAGGCAAATCTAGACTTGCTTTAATCAGAATTTTGCATTACAGATACGAATAAGTAAAATCTACTGTGCTGAGGGACGAGTCCCTTTTGACCTCACCTTGACATCAAGCTGATCATAACATCTGGGTATACAACCAGAAATCTATCCAAAATAGGAAAATGTGAGAAGGTGTTCGTGTCAAGTGTCGATAGAATAGTTATCAGAAAGTGACAGTGAAGACCGTCATGATTATCTTTATAGATATTCTTGTTCGATATGGAGTCAACCTCATCCATATAAAAGTCTAATTTCGACCAATTATGCAACATGTTTGATGAAAATTTTGAAGTGTTTTAACATAAGAGGGGTGTTCTTTTAGTTCATATAACTATGTTCAATATATTTTTCCATCTATCTGTTGATCTTTTATCAGGTACAAAGGGCGAACAGATCATATTTATTATTACTATTCCAGTGTAAAAGGTAACACACCATTATACAGTACAACCAGAAATTATTGAGAATTTAAAGATTGTAAAAAAAAATTTCACTCATTACTCACGTATTAAATGTGAATATTAGCAGAACATAACTCCGGATTCAAAGACAGGTGAACAGTTAGTATTTTGTCAAGTCATCATGGGCAGCAATGCAGGCTTCAGTGGGGCGGGTCATACTACTGATCAAAAAAAGTTAGAAATGTAGTGGTCCATGCTGTCCCAATATCGGACCACCTCTTCTTTCAATTCAGCAATATTTGTGAGATTTTTCTTATTGACACTTTCCTTCATAAGTCCCCAAACATTTTCTATTGGATTTAGGTCAGGGCTATAGCTTGGCCAATCTAATAATGTCATATTTTGGGTCCGAAACCAGGCCTGTGAATGCTTTGAACGATGTTTTGGGTCGTTGTCCTGCTGGAAAATCCAAACATTTCCATAGAACACGTGAGCAAATGGAAGTAAATGTCCCTCGAGAATATCTGTGTACTGCTCACTGTTCATATTCCCTTCAAATACACAGAGGGGAGTTGCCCCTAACACAGATATGCCACCCCACTCGTTAAATTTCAGACTGTACTTTGGGCGCTGATACAAAGGTGTTTCAGTTTGTTTGGTCCAGAATTTCAGTGTATTAGGAAACAGCCACACAGAACTTTCATCTGAGAAAAATCACATTGTCCCAGTTAAGATTTCTATGCTGTAAGCACCAGTTCAACCTTCGCTCCTTTTGTTCAGGTTTCATGATCGGTGATGGAATTTCTCGACTTTTTGCCAACCCATTGCATGCAGCTCAGTTCTAATTGTCTCCTTACAGACAGCTACAGTTCCGCTATCAATTATATCCAGCCTTAAGTTTTCTAAACTCCTTCGTTTGTTTTTAGAAACAAGAATACCAAGCCGCCTCCTGTCACAGACAGTCAATTTTCTGGGCCTACCTGCGCCTCCTTGGTGCTCAATGCCATATCCATTTGCAATATTTTTTCAGAAAACCCGATAAACAGTGGACAAAGGGATGCCTGTTCCACTTAAAATCACTTTAGCTGATCTGATGTCCTTGTTATAATACTCTAAAATCAACTTCCTCTTCTCTAAATCATCCATACTGAGGATTACTGAAAATGTCCTCTGCGAGCAAGTAAACAAAGGTGAGGTGAGGTGAATTTGGGTTTTACGTCGTGCTTGAGAATATTTCGCTCATATTACGACGTGCATGCGTGTGTATGTGTATGTGCGGCTGCTTGTACTAGCCCAGACTTAAGCTGGTTTTATAGTGCTAGCCCACTGAGATACCATGCCGCAGTGAAGCATGAATACCCCACTCAAACACATTATACTGACTCCGAGCCGACCTGTCCTTGTACCCGTAAGGCCGAGCGCCAGGTATGGACCAACAAGCACCATATTTTAACGTCTTTTGGTTGACGCGGTCGGGGATCGAACCCGCGACCAAACAAAGGGGGATAACTCTTCACAAACTAATGAAAAAGGATTAACGGAGTTGTCTCTCTTGAATGAAACCAAGCACTTGATGGCTGGTCAAGGTTGTTTATACTAGAAATCCAATTAAACATATTCCTAAAATTCTCAATAATTTCTGGTCATACTATATTTGTGGAATATGCTAAAAATAAAGATCAGGTGGTTTACACAGTATTTTCGAACTTATTTTAAATTAGTTTGTACTTAGACAATGATCATAACCTTATACAAAACTGAGAATAATGCGATAGAAGTACTGCCAAGTCTATTGTATGGCGCTCATAATTATATGGGGCGTTGATTTTGATAGTTATTCAAATCAAGAGGTTGTTTCTGTGGTAGTCTGCAAGTAAACTTTCCCTTTACCCCCTGGATGTCACAGGGACATATATGTGGGTATGTCCTTCCCCTTCAACCCTCAATTTCAAGACCAATAAAACTCAAAATATCCCACGCACACAAATACACTTCACAGTTTCGAATTCTGCGGGAAATTTCCTGTTTCTTGATACCATCCACTATAATTTTAGACAAAGCTCAAGAGCTGAAAATGACCTTTCAAACTTGGCTTCATCGAAAATGTCGCCATTTTTTACACAGTACGAAATCGCGATTCACAGCGTTATTAACTGTATGTTTCGAAATGTGAAAATCGGATAATTACTGGGAGTATTGAATTTAAAAAATAACATATTCATGATCACTGATATCAGTTTTACAGGAAATCGCTAATGATAATTCTGAAACGTTGCCGATGAATCTAGAATCGGTTGGGATGTTTTCGAAAATACACTTACACGAACGCCGTAGAGCCCTTTCCGCCATATTGGATAATTTTTACAAAATCACGTTTCGCGAAGGCCGGTATTGAGACGCCTATTACATCACGTATATTTCATATTCAGCTTAGAAAAATAGGGCAGGACACAAACCTGATATTCCTTCAAAAACCATTTGTTTTTTATATCTGAGAGAGGTATACACAATCTATACATAAAATGAAAGCTTGTGATCTGAGTATTAAGATAAAAATGATGTGGTGAAATTTATGTGGACATTTTCTTGTAAAAACATTTTTATATCAAACCAATAAAGTCTGTAGAGAAACTCTGCCATAAAATGAGTCATGAAGAAAACAGTACTACTAGTACTTCCTGCAGTCTGCTGAGACCACTTCCTGTCCTAGCAGTGTTGACATTTGGAACTTGACAGCTTGTTAGATCTTTTTCCAAAGATTTTCATTCGAAGCATTGACAAGTCTTCAGATTTCTTCAATATCATTGTTGAGGTAAGTTGTTTTCTAATTGTGTACGTTTCCACAGAACCTTATGTTTCAATGATAGAAATTACAGAAGATTACCTGTTGGTTAGTTATGCACTAATCTTGTTTGATGATAAAATTTTGAAATGCATTTCAAATAGGTAATTTGTTATTGTACCTGATATTCTAAGGTATTTTCATGGCATTTTACATGTTTAAAGTCAACTGTTTCATTGACAGATTTCAAGATAACTAACTCTAAAGTTTTAACTGATGAAACTCCTTGAGAGGCCATACTAAGGATGAAAATATTCATCAAATCCTATTCAGAGAATCTTATGCTTTATCTTTCTTTTGTATATTGCGATATGTGAGATGGGGCCCAGCTTAGTGACCTAAACATGTTAGCAATATTTCCCTACAACATAATATACTGAGTCAAAAAAAGAAACTTCACATTCTTTCTTCAGGGCACTATAAAAGAACAAGAGATGGTAAGATGGTTAAATTGTTATTATGTCATTGCTGAGATCTGTCTGATGTACTTGAAAAACTGACAGTGCCATAATCAGTTCCATTAGGCTACACCGCCGTTCCAAAACATGGGTATACAGAATGTCAAGTCACAAGAATAAAAATGCGAAATTTCTCATCGTGTATGGCTGCCCCACGCATTCACCACTGCCAAACACCGTCTCCTCATCGACTGCCTGATGCTTGTGAACACGTGGTTGGGGATTCTGCGCCATTGCTCTTGCAAGGCAGCGCCAAGTTCCTGCAAATTCTGAGGTTGGTTCCTAAGACCACGAAGCCTTCTCCCAAGCGCATCCCAAACGTGCTCTATTGGATTAAGGTCAGGGGACCTCGATGGCCAGTCCATGACGTTCATTCCAGCGTTTTGAAGGAAATTTCGTGTCAACATCGCGGTATGCGGCCGAGCATTATCATGCTGGAACTGTAGACCTGGGCCATGAGCCGCCATGAAAGGAACGAGTTCAGGGGTGAGCACCTGGTCGCGGTAAGCAGCAGCTGTGAGGTTTCCACGGATGACCAGAAGTCGGAACGGTTGTTCCCACAGAAAGCACCCCACACCATGCAACTTCCGCCCTCGAATCTGTCGACTTCCTGTACACAACATTGGGCATACCGTTCACGGCGTCGTCTCCAGACCCTATGCCTGCCGTCCGCGAATCTGAGGGTAAACCTGGATTCATCGCTAAAGACGACTTCGATTCCAGTCTCTCTGGGTCCATCGGAGGTGACGTTGGGCCCACAGCAGACGTTGACGTTGATGAAACGCGGCGTCAATATTGGCCCGCGATATGGACGCCGAGAATGGAGATTGGCAGCCCGCAACCGATTTCGAATGGTCTGTGAGGACAGTCGACCTCTAAACATCTCAGCCCTGGTTCGTGTAGCCGGCAGAAATCTGTCAATGTAGGTGGCGTAGGACGATTTGACGGTCTTCTGCTCGTGGCGCCACACGTGGACGACCGACCTTTGGGCGATCAGAAGTGGTGCCAGTTTGTTGTAGACGACCTCGCCAAGTCATACACAGTACGACGGCTGCATCCCATTGCTCTTGCGGCGTCAATAACTGATCTTCCCGCTTGCAACATGCCAACGGCACTTTCACGTTGCACATTTGACAATCGTGGCATTTCAAGTACCGTTAGAACTGTGGTTTAAAAGTGTTTTTTCAATTCTTGAGGCCAATGCAAACACGTGCATATGAAGAAAACTTCGATGCGAAGATCACGTGATCGACTGCACGTGCAAAACCTGATTTGGCACTAACGTCATTTGCACGACGAATGGATGGGTTTGAGTGGGTTTTGCTAACGTTTTTCAAGAGTCGAAAGATAGGGATCCCATTTCGGATACATAGATGTATCATCAGAGAAAAATTATTCATTATTTTTCAAATTACATTTTGTGAAGTTTCTTTTTTGACGCAGTATATTACCCGATTGTGAACCTCAACTACCAAAACACACTAATTTTAGCAATAAATATGTTTTGCAGTGATTTTGAAAGAACAAATGTTGATTATAAAAATGTATAAATGAATATTTATAATTTCTTCCTTAACGTATATAATTTCCCCAAACATAATTCTTATATAATTTTTTTTCACCAAAATATAAACTCAAACTTATAATTTGACATTATTTAATTATTTTTATAAACATAGATATAATTCAATATGTGCATGCTGTCAAAAATTATTTTCACTAAAATACCTTTTAATTTTAATTTTGATTTTTTGGGTAAAATTTAACAAAAAAATTGATTGCAAAGTTGTTGTTTTCAAAACTACGCACTAGATTTATTTATTTGGTAAAGTTTTACCTTAGTAGTTTCACATACATTCTTTTATTTATTAATAATATCTTGATTTTTTTCAAATACAATGTACATTTTTTTTTTTTATATTGCTATCATTTTCATGTAGCATCATAATGAAAGCTTGTATTTTTAAAAAAAACATTTCCCTTTTTGAAATAGCTTTTCTCTTGTTTTTATTGATACATTTCGAATGTAAACAGATTTAATGCTTAAACATTGTCTTATTTTAGGTGCACATGGAAGTTACACATACATTGACTTATTTATTGATAAAATCCTACCTTTATTTGTAAGAAGTATTTGCTTTAAATGTTGCTCTTAGCCCAAATCATAATGACCTTTTATGTTTAAGAAAGGAATTCTCTTTATGAGTTTAGTTTTATGCCGCTTTTAGCCATATTTCAGCAATATCATGGCAGGGGACACCAGAAATGGGCTTCACACATTGTACCCATGTGGGGAATCAGCGTGATGAGCGAACGCCTTAACCACTGTACTACCCCACCACCTATTCTCTTTATGAAATATCTTTTACTGTTAGATGAAACTTTTCTTATTTCAGTTTAACTTCAAAGAGAAATGGACTCAAAGGTACCAAGTCCAAAAGAGTAAACATTCATCTGCTGAGTAATGCATAATAATTAGTGCTCAAACAAATTTATCACCTGGAGAATCACAATCACTGCCCAATTGTGCCAAGACGATGTTTTTACCAGACTTGTGCAGTTGTTTGGAAATGATCTTTGTGGTCAGGATTTGCTTTATCACAGATGTTTCTTAGTGAAGATGGGACTGTTCGACTTCGTCTTTAGAAGACCATTATGTCTGACAGATTGTCGGGATGATGTCACAATGGCCAAGGTTCTCGCACATCCCATAGTATCAGTTCCTACATTACTTTTCAATGAAGATGGATCAAGGAGGAAGACATCCAATGCCAATTTGACAGACAAATTAGAAGAAATTGTTGAGTGTTGACAATTTACCAGTCTTTGACAAGAAAGACACTGTCCACATTCGCGATGCAGTGGCAATATTGAGAAGTATGAAACCTACCATCACCCCCACCTTATATAGAGTCGCTGACAGTTATATGCGATATATGAAGCAGTGTTTCACAAGGGCTGATACTGTCCTAGATATGTTCGACCAGTATGACAATCCCAACTCCACTAAGTCTGCAGAACGTTCCTGAAGAGCTGACCTCAATACCGGCAAGAAGTATAAAGTGTCATCAGGCAGACATATTCCACAGTGGAACAAGTTTCTTGGTGTATCTGAGAACATGTCACAGTTAACAATGTTTTGTGTACCAAAGTCCAAGTTGCTACAATGTCAACAGAACCACAAGGAAGATTGTATCTCTCAGGAAGATATGAAGATGGAATTGTGACCAAGTTGATCCCTCCCACTGGTGATGCTTGCATTGATAAACTTGAATGTTCTCAAGAAGAAGCTGATACACGCATGCTCTTCCACGCAATGGTGAGTTTGAAGATAGTGATACCAAAGGACGTATCATCATCAAGTCCCCTGATACAGATGCTCTCATACTATATATCTGCTATTGTCCACAAATGGAGCATGTCCGTGAAAACTGGAGTGTCTTCTGCAGTCACGGACAAGCACCGGTTCATTCCTGACCATAACATCTGTCATCTTCTTGGATCATCAATGTCATTTGCTTTGCCAGGAATTCATGCCTTTACTGGCTGAGATATGTCATCAGCATTTTTTTCATGTTGGCATGAAGACAGTCAACAAGGCTATGATGAAAGACAAAGATCTGTTTTCAAGTGATCAAGTTTTAACTTCAGGAAACCTTGATGCAGCAGTGGAGGTCTGCAGGCAAACTAACGTCAGCCTTGTATGACCCCAGGAAGAAGGTTAAACCACGTCACTCTTTGAATGACATGACTATGTCGACTAAGACTGACTGAGTTTGGTTTTACGCCGCTTTTAGCAATATTCAAGCAACATCACGGCGGAGGACACCAGAAATGGGCTTCACACATTGTACCCATGTGGGGATTCGAACCCGGGTCTCGGCTCGACGAGCCAACGTTTTAACCACTAGGCTACCCCACCGCCCCGTCGACTAAGAGACATTGAGCTTGCCAAACTTCCTTCATGCAAAGATAGATTTCGACAGCACGTTAAGGGTGTGAAGTGGCAAACCAGCATCTGGACAAGTTCTCATTGTGGTAAACCAGAGTTTGGTAACCTTGAAGATCTTGGTTGGACCAGGGTGAATGTATTGCTCACCCCACATTGTTTGAACATCAAACTGCTTCGGAAGTTCTTGACTGCCTTGTTTGCACCTGCTGCAAGTCCCCATGCTCCTCAGTGTGGTGCATTTGTAGACAGAGCAATCTGCCTTGTATTGAACTGTGTCCTTGCAAGCAAGGACAGGTGGACAAAATTGCACTAACCCAATGAATGATCTTGGTGAACATAACCAGTGACAATGAAGAATGACTTGTGTAATAATCATAAATCTATTTGATGTATGACATGAAGATTGTAAATTAGAACTTTGAAACTGAAGAAAGGGAAAAGACTTCCTTCCGTTTCCCCCCATATTTGTTTGTAACATCAATTGCCTGGGGCCCTTATCATACAACGTGGTTCGACCCTATATATTGTAATTAATTTTGGGGATTTTAGTTTTTTTTGTGAGTTCTCTAGTAATTGTTGTGTTAGGTTTTGTTCATAATTTTAGGATATATTAACTATACATATTATTTGGGATGGAGGAATTCTTACGGAAGAAAGCAACAAACTTTGATCTGATGTGTAACTAAACCTGATCTGATGTGTAACTAAACCTGAAATTGGATGAGTCCAGTATGGAATGCTTGATCAGTGTAATTGTTTGAAATTCATATTTGAGCTTATTCCTTCTCCTAGTTGTTATTACAATAACCTTTAACACCAGACATACTAATGCTTTACTAAAAGAACAGCAAATGAATCTAGTTTGAAGGATTGTTGGTTCCTAACACATTACACTTATAATTCAGTATCTTTAATGATGTTCTATTTTAGAGATATTAATGTATCTTTATCTGTAATGATGATAGTAATGAGTGATTAATAGGTAATTTTGAAATTATAACAATTAAATTTATTATTCTTCTACTGTATCATACCTGGAAAATATTGTCTAAGAGGTGGACCGAAAATTACATTTTTTACCCAAATTTTCAAGCATGCAATGACAATTTTATGTCTAAATATTGGAATCACTATTATATTTCTGTTGTACAGAAAATAACCTTTCATTTGATGGTCAAGTTGTTTGAATGGGGTCAATAGTTTGAAAATTAATAAAGATATTTGGAAAATTATGATTTTTAGTGTTTTTGACCCAAAATCCGGTTTTACCAGAAAGTGTCCTCGCGAATATTTCCACATCATGTCTAATAATATTCTATAGGTCATCAGCTTTAATTTGATATATAGATCATGTATACCTCTCAATTTGATCAAATCACCCCCACAAAAATGGGTTTGTTTCCTGCCCTAAAATGCATCACTGAATTCCCCATACATTTTAGAATCAAATTGCAACTGGTCTGTGTCACCAATACCAACATTTCAAGATATGGCTAGTACTCTGGTAATAACGATGCAAAATTCGTCAAAATGCATCTACACAAACAGGAGAATATGGGAATCTAAGAACTAACTTATGTATCGGATAGGGCCATCCAAATCGCTATTACGTGATTTCACATGTAGTACGTTGTCATCTTTTCTTACAAATTGTGAAACTACCAAAGCGTATCCGCTCACATTGGAGAACTTTGAATTGGAATAGTTCGGTTCACCATGAACATAAAATAACGAAAATATAGCGTCCGTATCCACTACAAAGTCTCTCCGTGTGATCTGAGTTACATTGACCTAGTGTTAAGCATAACGGAGTTATGTCCCCTAATCATTATACGTGTATGACCTCTCTGTCGTCGTTTGACGTCATAGAAGAAAATCCACTTTTGACATTTATTGCGAGTCATTTTTAATGTTGAGTGTATAACGTTATGCACAATCACATAAACCCAATTCATATACACTTATGTCGTTCAGATATCAGGCTGTATTTTCTTCGCTCACACTTTCCGTAAAGATGCCACATTAAAACATTCGTAGCACAGTGCTTTTATCGGTGCGCGATAAATAGCGGAAAAATTTACTGTTTTTAACGCATAACAAATTTTGGACAACATTTAGCAGTGTCTATTTCTCAAACCGCCAAGGTAGTTGCACTTATATTTATACCAACGGATAGGAAATTTTTTAGCCGTTCGTAGATTCAGGACCACGCGAGCGCAATTCTCGCACAACGTTCACTTTTCAAACGGTATGAAAAGGCTGTAGGTGAATTCGTAGACGTGGAAATCCGGTGGATCACCGTATCCCTATGAAAATGTGCGCCTGAAAAAAACAACTCGGCATCAAGGGGGTTAAATCCCACTTGCCACCCGCATGCGTCAGGTGTGGTAGGACGGTTTTACGTCGTGCTGACAAAAAGGTGATCAATCTGAGGGATGAATAGTATTCCCATACTAGTATGAGTATATCTGAAGTAATATTTGTCAGATCGAAGAAAAATTTATTGCTATAAATTGAAAATCATTGTGCATGATCTGAAGACAATGGATTGTCGATAGCTGTCACTCACAAGTCAATTTCACGTGCAGCATGGGAGACGGTGTCCTTCACCTATTTTTTACCCGTTAGGTAAGGAAAATTAATTACCTGTGGGTGTGTCATGCCTGGTTAATTACTCAGGATTAGGTGAAATGGGTATGGGAGAGTCCATATATTGTGATCAGAGGGTATAAGAATGACAAAACTCAGTGATAGAATTAATGAAGTTGATCGCATAGGACGGCGAATACAAAACACTTACTTTAAACATGATCCCGACTTTAAACAAATGTATCTCTTCACGCGTCAGATGCAGTACAGCGCCAGTTTATTGTCTCTCCTTTGTTCCGCCAGGGTACTGGAGTGTTTCGTGTGTAAAAACAACCAGTCAACACCAATATAAAATCAACAAGGCTTGAACCATTGTGTGTAATACATGTAATAGACCCAGTCTCGTCCCTTTTTTCCTACCGTTAAATATATGTATACTCCATGCCTTGCATAGAGCCATACATATTAGCCATACATTTTAACTGAAGTGTCTTGTATTTCAATCTTTATTCCGGTATTCAAAAGGCCTCAGGCTTATAGTACACTATATAAATTTGTTTATACACATTCAGGAAACAATATGCTTTCGATGTACAAATGCGTAGAAAATAAACATGTGTCTTGTATTGCTCTAGTCTAATTGAAACTGTCGGGCAGATACAAATCGGCAAGTGGTAAGAAGTTCAAATCACTATCATCTTCCAACAAATAATCATAGTTTGAGCCCACCCTAGAATGATATCACCTAGAAGTATTATAGGAATATCATCACCGTAATCTCCTCTAATAGTAGTGATTTTTTAATCAAGCTCATCAATGCCATTAGAATCTGGGTCAAAATAAAGTGGAGATCTTTCTGGTAGTACATAAAGAAATCCAACAATGAAATTACTCTTAAAGTGGACAAAAGACGCTCTTCTCCCAGTTAAGATATATTCTTTGGAAAACTTTCGCAAACACTTTTCGAATATAACATCGTGATTCATCACTGAACCAGATTCTACGCCAATTCGGTAGGTTCCAGGCCTGAATGTTGGTGCACCATTGAACTCGATGTCGACGATGTTGTTGTCGAAGCACAGGGCCAAAATAAGGTCTTCTGGCACGTAAACCAGCCTCTCTCAACCTGTTCCTGATGGTCTGTGCAGAAAGCCTCCTCAATCCGGGTATTTGTCGAGCGGTACTGCTCGCCGTAGCTGTTCGATGACGCAGGTGATGTGCCCGGATGTAGCGATCCTGCGCCGCAGTGGTCGCTCGAGGTCGCCCACTACGAGGGGCATCTGCTACCACATTCTGCCGGCGATATCTCTCCCAGAGCCGTGAAATGGTGCTTTGGTGAACATTCATGCGTCGGGCAACTGCACGTTGAGACTGACCAGCTTCAAGCAAACCAATGGCGATATGACGTTGGCTTCACTTAGACGTGGCATTTTGCGTTCGTCAACAATATTCCAAATACAGTGAATAATCGACAGACAGCGATCAACCTTATCTGATCCCCAACTTTCACGTGCATTGCATTTGAATTGTGTATTCTGTGACACTACACGCCGAAATTGAAAATCATGCTGTTAAATACGGGTATTTTACGGATGGTGCGTTTTGTTGTGATGTTTCAAAACATAAACACCATAGGACTCATAAACAGAGCAAAACCTTTTGTAAAATGAATCACGTTTTAAATCATTGCTACATGAAATTGCTATTTTCATGATGCGTTTCTTTTTGGGGAGAGTATATATTGGTTTTGGTCTAACATTTATTCTCAAGTGTTGGAACAGAAGTTAAGCGCTTCCTCCACTGTCGTCGGACCCCCGCCACCATCAACCTTCTGCCTCCACACTTCAGTTGGTGACAACCACTATACGCCGGGCACAGCCGTGGAAGACGCCATCCACCATAAGACAGTATGGTGCAGTACAGATGAAGTTGAGCCGCCACCTACGTCTGACAACATCGTTCACAGAATCTGTTGATCTTCGGGCACCAACATGTTTGCCCATTACATTCTACCAATGAGCGGACTCTTTTCATCTTACCGCGAGGCTCCATCCCAATATCGTACTGTGGGATCTTGCAAGACTGTGTGTTACGTCACTGGCTCATCGTTGTGAGTTTAGTCACTGACATTTCGTTGCGGAGATCGTTCCAATACCGGACAGCTCATGCTGTGACTTTTCCTGACCAAGATAGTGCCAGTGAATTCGTTGGGGGACCGATTACAAGTGAACTTTTGTGAATGATCAGACCATATGTGGTCATACGAAGTGACATTTAATCATCTTTATTATTTTTATGCACTTTAACGGACTAGGATTTTGTTGTGTTGTGTACATGCTTTGTGGTCTTACGAAGTAACATAGGAGCCATTTTCTTCCCCTTGTTCGAACGTAAGTTAGTGTACCTTAGGCACGTTTGCCAATTTCGCGTTTTGCACAAGACCTTTCAAATTGATTTAAGTGCTCCTGTATTGCTTCTTGTGTAGATTTAGTCGTATCTCTATACATCGCCCCCATATTCTCATGTTTACTTATTCCGAGCTGTGGGCAGCTCTTGTCCAAAGGCTGAGGATGTTATAAGGTGAAAATTGCATCCGTTATACAAGAAACGTATCACAAATCTATTATTGAGACTTACGGTTATTTCGTCATAGAATCAATGCTGTGAGTGCTTGGTAATAAACTAATGGATAAAGAACAGGATAAATGTCAGTAACAGAACAGAAAAGACTCTTAAAGTAGCAATTAACGGTGATTCATCGATGAGAGTTGAAAGCACATGTAATTTCTGATCACGAGGTACGACATGAGACCATGGAATAATGTAACTTTAAACGAATAAGAACCATTGTATCTGGTCATGTGACAAGGGTGGAGCAGGCTCGAACACCTTAAAAAGATGGGTTAGCACTAGAAAGTAGTGCGGGTTACAAAGTCAGCAGAACCTTCGCATCGCGATCGATCAGTTCCATATCTAGTGAAGAGCTTGCCCTATCCTGTCCAGACCGCGTCACCTTGTAATGACGAGAGAGATCGAGTAAACCTATGTGAGTATAGAACCTGGTGTTGAGTTATTCATTGTTGTATGCCAGAGTGCCAGTCCATGAATGAAATGTGGTTATTGAGGAGTTACAGTCGTCTGACCTCTCAATCCTGGACTTAACATTCCCATGGACCAAGCGATCCGCGAGTGTGTAACTTGAGCTTACATCACCCCTGACAATGCGGAACGGCCATCTTAATAGGTAACTGGTAGTAGGGTTTACTAACACCCAAGCGCCAGTTACGACAATATCAACTACTTTTGACTCAATGTTTATCTTTATTTATTAATTATATGTATATGTTACAGTGAATATGTAAAACCAGGCATTATGCATAATCCCTGAAATTTTCAGTGTTTATGTGTAATGTCTGATTCACTCAGTGATTATACATAATCACTGAAAAATAGACTAGAATTTTAGACATATTCCCTGAAATCAATCCTTGTGTAGTTTGAAGAATATTTAATCCAAAACGGTGTGGAATCAGTTTCAGTAATTTTGGTACCTAGCTGAGACACATCCATCAGACCAGCAAGCACCAGATGCGGCACCAGTTATTGTATATCTGTTCCAGATCCCCCAGCAGTTCACTCAATTATAATTCAGTTTGCAGCAAATGATATGCAAGTGGTATGATTATCACTTCATCTTGTGAAATATGTTCATCGGCGGTCATGAGATTGCTCTGATTGGCCCTGATTGGAGTGCTGGGTGAATTTATGTCACAGCCAAAGCAAGGGTAACAATGTTTGCTGGTGATCTGAGAGGGCTGATTTGCTGTCTGCCTTGGCTGTTGAGGTTTTATGTTATTTTATACACACCCGCATAAAAGAACATAAAACCTCTACAGCCAGGGCAGACAGCAAATCAGCCCTCTCAGATCACCAGCAAAAATTCCCTACCCATCAAATCAAGTTTGAAAACTGTTGGAAGCCATCGAAATCCGCTGCCACAAACCATTGATCAACAGAGACCAAGGATACTACATACCATCCGCCTATGAAGAACTAATCAAACAATAGACTATCAAAGCATCCTGTCTATTTGTTGTTACAAAGACGTATATACGTCTTTGGTTCTTACTACTTAATCCCCCTGTTTATTGGCTTCATCACCAGTGCTATTTGTTGTTTTAGTTCCCTACTGGCCTCTCCCATTTATGTACCACTTGTTATTCTATTACTTGCTGTTGTTAATGTTAACCCGTTGCTTGTCACAAAATTCCAAGTATATATGTTTCTCACCATTTGGTTGTAGTCACTTTTAGCTTGATAACGATGTAAGAATCTACATCGAAACGTCGCTTAACGCAATAATCTAGAAGTTGTCATACATAAAGTGCCGATCAAACAATTACCTATGCAGTGTTTCTTGTATGCACGCCATCAAACCTGTGTTCTGATTGGCTGAGAAAGGTCACATGACCTCCTGATGATGTCTATAAATACGATCACAATGTCAAGCTCATAAGCTGGCGACCCGGAGCTCCTACCAGGCCCTACTAATGGAAACCGGGGAGCTACCACTCAAACCACTGAACTATTGGAGTTGCTGCTCCAATCCACTTGTCACCGACCATGCATCCCAAAGTGGGACAACGGGGAGGTAGGGGACCAGCCGTGTCTACTCTCCATGGTGAGCAGGACGGCCGTTCCCCCTCCAAGGCGAAGGTGGTGAGCAGGAGGGAGCGGCGTGTCCACTCCCCATGGCAAAGGCAGGGGAGTAGCCGTGTCCACTCCCCATGGTGAAGCCGTTTCCACTCCCCATGGCAAAGGCAGGGGAGTAGCCGTGTCCACTCCCCGTGGTGAAGCCGTTTCCACTCCCCATGGCAAAGGCAGGGGAGTAGCCGTGTCCACTCCCCATGGTGAAGCCGTTTCCACTCCCCATGGTGAAGGCAGGGGAGTAGCCGTGTCTACCCCCGGGGAAGAAAAATACAACCATGTGACCCAAAGAGGGTCAGTCCGTCATGCGTCCCAAGGAGGGACACCTCGGCCCAGCCCCATGCGCCCCAAGGAGGGACACCACAGCCACACCCATGCGCCCCAAGGAGGGACACCACAGTCACACCCACGCATCCAGAGGCGGAATAGGTCTGCCGAAATGCCAGCAGGCGAAGGCGACCTCAAAAGCACCTAATTCTACTACTAGGCCTAGGTCATTCACTTTCAGATTCACATTCACAGTCATATTCAATAAGAGATTCACATTCACATTCAGATTCAATAATATATTCACATTCATTCACATTCAGAATCATTTCAGATTCAGATTCCATAAGACATTCAATCTGACGCTTCACTATACATGAACTTTGACATTCCATCCATAGGCTCCTACTGTTACTTTTACCTGGCACCTCTACCACCCTCATATTTATCATCTTAACTGCCACTAGGCATATATATTTTGAACCCACAGATGTATCCTGAACTATGTATTGTAACACCCTTGGGGTGCACGTGTGAAGACAAATAACACAAGGAGATGATGAAGCAGAGAAGCAATGTTTGCAGTGATGCATGCAAACTGTACGTCTAATTTTGTTTTAATGGCAACAATGTAGATGTAACTTACTAACAAAGCGATAAAATAAATGTTGCCAATAAATATCCCCAGTACTGATCAAACACTACTCGGCCTCCACGGAAATAATAGTTATTATGTTATTTCAACTCGAATATCTTGCTAAAATGATACTGTGTATACAATGTGTTATCAAGTGATCCGGCGGAATATATATACTGGTCACAAAAGCCTGTCCGAATTCTCTAGGAAGATAATAGGGCCTGAGTGAAATAGACAAAAGTCCAATGTCCTTATTGCAGATCGTTTCTCGAATCACGTGCTGCTTGCACCAGCGCTGTTTACATAGACACACACATGCACACACACCTCCAACACATGCACACACACCTCCAACACTTTTCCCGGTCCTTGTCGCATGTCTATCGATCCGAATACACTGAGTTCTAAACTCGTGTTGTCCACAGTCTCGTTCAACCATATGTCTCCGTAAAGCACAGGAGACAACTTTCTCGAAATTCATACATATTCTTCACACAAGCTTCAGTTTTATTTATTTGGCGCCGTATACTTCTGACCTTTGAGACTGTCACAGAATGATTGTTGGGAGAGGGGGGTCTGTACTTCAAGGTTCTCACCTTCTGTCGATGTCCCACTCTTACAAAGGAAGAATTTTTTATTCACACACTCCCAACTTCCATCTGTCGACTGAGGAGCATGCTTGTATATTTGATTGTGAGGTTTCAGGTGGAAGTAGAGGGGTGGTCATCCAAAAGACTGAGAGAGAAGGGTCCTTCTATTGCAATAGGTGGCGTTCTGCGGACACTGAAGCTACAGCATTCTCGTGATCATGTGTACAACTTGCGGTCCATGTAGAGGCAGGGAGATAGTGAGAGCAATGTAATGGAAGACAGATGGGAAATTTTAGAAGACGAGACAAGGGCCCTGTTATTTGTTTCTTAGCTCTGTGGGGCCTTCTTACCATATATTTAGTGAGTGAGTTAAGTTTTACACCGCATTCAGCAATATTCCAGCTATATCGCGGCGGTCTGTAAATAATCGAGTCTGGACCAGACAATCCAGTGATCAACATCATGAGCATCGATCTGCGCAATTGGGAACCGATGACATGTCAACCAAGTCAGCGAGCCTGACCACCCGATCCCGTTAGCTGCCTCTTACGACAAGCATGTACCATATATTTAGGCGTAGATTGAGAATGGTGACTGAAAGTTTCCTTTGACAATTACGAGTGTAAAGTCGGTCTGTGAGAAGAGTATGCTATTGTAGATGCATCAGTCTGTCAAACCACTTCAATCTGCTGTTCAGTCCATGCACGTGGATCTGTTGATGCGAATTGTTTCATGTACGTTTAACAATGTTTGCGTCTACCTTTCAATAAGCGTTGATCTGTTGAATCGACCAGTTCATTTATCAAATTGTCTATATTCAGTGTCACAATATTGATCTGTTGTTTTATGAGTAATCAGTCGATCTGATGTGGCAGCCTCTCCATCTATTGACGCATCTCTTTATCTGTTGATGTGGCAATTTGTAGAATCAATGTGGCTGTTTGTGGATCAATTAACGTGTCAAACTATATATTTGGGATTACACTTTCTCAGTAAAGTACTGACTCTAGTACCTTTTATTTGTTTGGCTGAGCCCCACTCACTGCTGGGATACTTTATTACAATCACACAAGAACTACCGGGGATATTTTCAAATATAACGGCATCTGATGGGCACGCACCCTTCCTAATGTCCCACTGTTTAGGTTGAAGAAATTCTGCCCAGGTGGACAGGGGTAGCCCAGTCCCGGTGTCAGTCACGGTCGAGGGAGCAGGTACAGACCAGCTTGCAGATAGGTTTCGTAATTAGACTGTTGGCGAGAAACATTAATCGCTCTGGGTCAGTGCCCCTTTAATCGCCAGCACACAAAGTTTGACATCTAACCTGCTCAGCCACCGTGGCTTTTACAAAAAATGGAAGTTGGATGACTGGTAGTCCAGATCACCGGTGTGTACCCCTCTGACAAATGTAAACTGACAGGGCTCCTATGGCTGAATCTTCCTTATAGACCCGTGAAGATCCGGGTTAGAATTGGTCTTCAGAGACAATCAACAGGATCGGGTGGTCAGGCTCGCTGATTTGGTTGACACATGTCATCGTATCTCAATTACTCATGACGTTGATTGCTAGATTGTCTGTCCCAGACTTGAATATTTTACAGACCGCCACAATATAATTAAAATTGCCGAGTGCAGCGTTAAACAACAAAACCAACCAATTTTCATGCGATGATACCCCAAAGGATAACATGTACCATGAAGTTAAGATGAATGATGATGTAAGCCTGTCTATAGGACAGGAGACCTGTAGTTGATGAGCTCTCGATTACTACTGTCTGCCCAATTATGAGGCAGGAATTGTTCAATTCATGGCTCCTTCCCAGTGGCTAATAAGGAGTGAAGATCTGACATAATGCTGTTAGAACTAATACTCTGATTCAGAAACATGAAGAATGCAATGACAATTACAGCAGACAGCATGCAGGTTTTTGGGAAGAGAAAATCATCTTCCAATCTGTGCAGGACGGTCAGCTGATCAGGTCGCATGGGATTGCACTGATGATCATAGCAATGAATGAACTATGTTTGGTTAAGGTTTGTTTATACTGGAAACATTGTTTATGAATAGGACATCAAAAACAACACGGAGGATCACTTTTTAGACCCTTCTTGGAAGGCAAAAACAAAACAAATCATTCACACTTTTTTATCATACTTTTTACAAAGGAAATTGATCGAAATGCAGGCCTTTATGCATATCCAATCTGACCCAAAGGATGGTGCCCTGAGAGAAGTTAACAGCATAAGTGACTGACTAGATCTACGAAAAGGCAGACATTTGGAACGGTTTAACCTCCATTATAAACGAAAAGCAGGATGAAGGAAAACCTATCAACCAGTATTGACTACGTAATAAGCCTACCTACCTACAAAAAAGCAAACGCCCACCTTCCATGGGTAACAACCAACACTGTCGCTTTTGTGAGGTTCTTGCATTCAAACAAGCCCATTAGAAAACCAATGCTAGTCTTAAGAGTTGACCAAATAATTTTAGTGGTCAGGTTTCGTAACTTTGCAGCCATAAATTGTTGCTCTCAGTCATTCACTGTTTTGGTGGGCTATTATGATGTCAGCAAGATGGATACAGTCTGTTTCGTTTCGACTGTGCATCAAAGCAGGCAGAAGAAATGCAACAAGCATTGTCACTAAGGTGACATAACCCCCCGCCGCAAATTAACAAATCAAACTTAAAAAGTAATGAAAATGAAGGTCGTAATTTAAGATGAAGTTAAATGTCAACAAAAACATGACCAGTCAACCTCTCTTGATATCTTGCTCTGTAGCTGTTCAAACGCACAAATTTTTCAAGACTCACTTTGACCAAGACATGAATGTCTTAGTGTATGAAATATGCAAAAAATAGTAATAAAGAAATTGCTTTATGAAAAACATTCAAGGGAAGTCTTGAAAGTCTATGAAGAAAATCTAGTGAACTGTTCTTGAGATATCTCGCTGACAAGTTTAACATGCAGCTTAACATGCTGAAATCTTCTAAGTGTCGCCATGACCTTGAGAATTATGTGAAGGTCACCAAAATCGACTGGGCCCTGCGCCTTCCCTAGATAAAGCTTGGTGTTGAATATGAAGAAAATCCAGTGAATGGTTCTTGAGGTATCTCGCTGACAAGCTGAACATGCTGAAATCTTCAGTGTCGCCCTGACCTTGAGAATTATGTGAAGGTCACCAAAATCGACTGGGCCCTGCGCCTTCCCTAGATAAAGCTTGGTGTTGAATATGAAGAAAATCCAGTGAACGGTTCTTGAGATATCTCGCTGACAAGGGTAAAACGTTAAAGTCCCCTTGTGGCCTTGAAATGAAGGTCAAGGTCACCAAACCTGACTGGGACCTTTCTTTTACTGTGCTGAACCTAGGTACCAAATATGAAAAGAATCCAGTCAATGGTTCTTAAGATATTCCAATTCGTACGTACGTATGTACGGACGGAGCCTAATACTATATCCCCCGCTTCGCGATAAACGCGCGGCGGGGGATAATAAGCGAGAGAGATAACTAATTAACTGACATGGCTAACAAGCAGCCTTTTGTTGCTTTCTTACCCTTGAATGGGTTTTGTGTCGGTCATGATCAAAAGCATAAGAATGGCTAAATGATAGGGCAAAACCAATTTCAGGAGAAATCAAACTCAACTCAAATTAAAAACTTGACACCTGTTGATCTGAATCCCACAAAGGAAATACTGTGTGCATTATTAATACTGATGTGTATCATAACACTATCACACTTGTCTTCCCATGTCATTCCAAATGTGTTCAATCGGGTTCAATTTTTGTAAAAAGCTGTTCATCAGAACAGATCAGGCGAAGTGTTGTCATGTTGAGATGTCAGTCCAGGCCCATGTTGTTGTATGAATGACTGGGCTAAAAGGTGAGGTGAAATTGGGTTTAACATCGTGCTTGAGAATATTTCGCTCGTATGACGACGTGCATGTGTGTGTATGTGTATATGCGTCTGCTTGTACTAGCCCAGACTTAAGCTGGTTTTATAGTGCTAGACCCACTGAGATACCATGCCGCAGTGAAGCATGAATACCCCACTCAGACACATTATACTGACTCCAAGCCCACCAGTCCTTGTTGTACCCATTAAGGCCGAGCGCCAGGCAGGGACCAACAAGTACCATATACCACGTCTTTTGGTATAACTCGCGTATTTACAGGTTGCGCATAAATGCACTGCTATTATTGTACACATGTACTATTGGCCTCAGGGCCACATATACAAATAAATATGTCTGTAAGAAGTATGAGGTACAACAGCTTTACATTAAATGAACTTTCAAATTCTGTACCTCTTTCGAAGTAGACTTTTCATTTGTTTAACATGAATACAACCAAATATGGTGGCCATTACACTGGTATGTCGCCGGGATAGCATTGTCAAATAACTCTATCCAAGAGGACCTGGCCGACAGTGTGAACAAATATTCAGTGGGGAATTGTAGCTGATTTCAGATAATCTTAACGTATGCATCCACTTCAGCATTATTCAGCCATATAGCAACAATGTGTTATGTGCTAAGCAAAGTCAAACAAACTTGCAGCCTTCCAACTTCCATAAATCAACAGATACTCCTCAAATTGAAAATTAACTTTAAATAGGACACAATACATTTGTTAATAAAAACATCTAACAACTTAATCCAATAAAGAACTTTTATTTGGAATATGTTTTCATCAGATCATGACATCATAAGTAAACAAAACCAAAACAGCTTAAGACTTCTTAATTTCAGTTAAGTTACACCATGTGAAGTGGAGTTAATGGATCCAAAACATCTTACAAGATTAATGAATACAATGTGCTAAAGTAACACAACTGTCAACAAAACACATCCTCACTGAATATTACTTGAATTTCACAATACATATGTAAATGGTTATGAAGAGGGCAAAATTACACATCCATCGTGACTAACAGCTGTAATTATGTCAATGTTTCAAAAACTGACTGGAATTCTGTAAGTCAATCATAGAAATGCTGTACTGGTTTCATACGCATACAGTCTCAGCATCCTGAACCTTAAGGTATTGGAATGTTATAAAAAACCAGGGTGAACTTTTATGTTAACAAGATGGAACATATGGGTTATGTACTGGTTAGGGGGCCATTACTTGGTCAAAACAACAAATTTCAAAATGATGGATGCAGACAGGGCAAAGCTTGAGTGAGATTGGTTAAATGCTACTTAGAACACTTTTCAAGTTGCCATGGCCCTGCAACTTAGCAAGAAGTGTAGTCAACAAACATCAATGATCATCAAACACAAAAGAAGTAGTATCAACAATGATAATAATACTCCGAATACTACTTAACACCTGATCCACAGGTTTACCTTGAAAAAAATGCCATAAAACATCCATATGTTATGTTGTCTTACTTCCTAGTGGTTTTCCGAAGCATTCCTGGCAGTCTCCAATTTTACACATGATGGATCTTCTGCTGCATCCACCTCAGTAGTACAAGTGATATGAATCATTAGTTGAGGCCTTGGATATTATTGATCAGCTGTACTGACTCAAAATATCTGATCCTTTTCACTTTGATAGGAAGGAATATCTTGACCACAAATCCTGCAAAACCTTTACTTGGGGAAGGTGATTTATTGAAGGGTAAAGCTTTGTTGTCAGATGCATAAGAGTCTTTGCCCTGCTGGATAGTAGAGAGAGGCTATGCCCAGTGTATGAAATGAGGCAAAAACCTAGCCAGACATCATGAAGGTAACTTCAAAATGTTACCAGCCAAAAATGGATTTAATCAGACCAGACACCAAGACATGGTGAATTTATTCAGATGTATGGAACATCTAAACTCTTTACCAGACAATTGGGCTGGAGAGTTATAAATTTAGACTGTGTGTAAGAAATCTAGCCCATCTCAGGTGGTCGGACAGGCCTTTTTTTATATACTGATATGCCTTTAAGTCTTCAAATATTCTGGACTGACACCGCCACAGCAGATCAAATACAAATACAAAGTTTTCCTGCTTGTCTTCAAGTGTCTCCACAATCAAGCCCCTCAGTATCTCTCCAGCATGATAACCAGATATCAACCTGTCAAATCTCTTCGATCCTCTCACCAGTTTCTCCTTCAGCCACCTGCACTAAAAAACAGTCGCATCACCAGCCGTTGTTTTCAAATTGCCGGACCAAACTTGTGGAATCAACTCCCACAACACCTGAGATCTAACCACGACCTGGACTCATTCAAATCACAGCTAAAGACTCATTACTTCTGTGAAGCATACAACAACTAACTTTCCATCAGTCTCAAGCACTGCAGAGCAGTTTATTTCTGGATATAGCACTATATACGTTTTTCCATAGATAAATAGATAGATGACTGTGGAAGCTTGTGTTTTTTCTGTCTGATCTTGAAAAGGGGAGCTTCTGGCCTTTGTCCCTCTACTGTAAAATCTTCTTGGTCAGGGCATGGATTACGTAAATAACAGATCAAGGCCAGCTAACTTATTGGCAAAGGCATGTCTGGCTGAGCCCACCAAATGTTCCATAGTTCCATAGATAAACCCAACAATATCAGTTCCAGTTCCTTGACGGCATCTTGTCCATGACCACCTGCTTCATATGATGAATAACTTGTGGTATTTCTGATCGTACAATCAATACCATTCAGTGCAGTTCCCTACTGTTATAAGGTTGGGAAGAAGGTGAAGTTCTTTCTGCAGATCTTAAGTCATGGTCAGTGACTTGTGCGATAACACATTCCCAGCACTGACCATGGGGATCTTGTGGAGACATCAATTTACCACAATTTATTAATTTTTTAGTACCCTAAGGGTAGGATATATATAATATATATATATAATGTTGATGCCTTTAGATGTATCCATATCAATATCAAAAGCCAAACCTGGGAAAATTTATCATATTTTAACAGAGAACAAGTAACCACATACATTTATTTAAAGTCATTATGGATAGTACTTGGGAAGACCACAAGGAAGAAATACAACACAAGACAATGGTCTTAAAATTTGGTTTTGAAGTTAAACCTGTGGATCACAAACAAGTTTCAGGAAATATGGAATTCAAGTGTTAGAGGGACATATTCGAAAGAATTATTTTTTGTCATTTGAACAGAGGTCAAGTTCGAAACTGTATATTTCTTAATGCTAAATTTTGTATTCAAGAGTGAGTTAGATGCGCTAA
This sequence comes from Haliotis rubra, assembly GCF_003918875.1. Classification (NCBI taxonomy): domain Eukaryota; kingdom Metazoa; phylum Mollusca; class Gastropoda; order Lepetellida; family Haliotidae; genus Haliotis; species Haliotis rubra. Next base: position 198,775 of record NW_025766570.1, on the reverse strand, counting down.
CACCGCTTGGGACAACCTTGAAGTCATATCATGTGTTATCTGCCAGACGTGGGAATGAAGCCTGAAGTGATTCAGATTTAATGACATTTACGAACGAACGAACGAACCTCTGTTCTAACACGGCCCTTTCATGGTGCGAGTGTTCAGGATTCGTGATTGGTTGCAATCAGATTTAGTTCTGCAATCAGAGACGTTGTTTCAAAAGTGATCATTTGGCAAGGCCTCGCCAATTTCCATATGCTTCAGGAAAACTAGAACATCTTCCCCTGTGCAATGCGCAAACGTTTCTTCTAGACAGAACTCAGCCATGTAATGGTGGATCAATGGTGTCTCCATCGCCCTCGTTGACAACAGACAAGCTAGCCATTAAATGTCTTGTGTGGTACACCAACACAAGTCCCCGGCAGAGGAGGGATATTCTTGGCCCCATATCAGCTTGCATTAGTCAAGTTGGATCTAAGTCGATATCGTTGTAACTCGTGTTCTGATTGGATAGAAAAAAGAGAGATAATTTGTGTTGCAATTTTTTACCCTTGGGGATTTTACGAGAACCGGGAAATATGGCCGTATTAGAACAGGTTTGTAGGAAGATATGACAAGTAACCTCTGTGGGAAGAGAATGGTGAAACCCATGAGAATGGGAAAAGTGCTGACAAAATTAGACGCATTATCAAGGCAATTCAGGATGCAAACTAACATTCTTGGGTTTCAGGTATGCACAAAGGATGCAACTCTGCCCTGTAATTAAACCTATGAAGAAATGTAAAGGTTTACAATTCCAAAGCCATGGGATAAACAGTCTGATGTGCCATATATTTAGTCAATATTACATAGAACATATTTTAGTCTCCCTTCAAGACTCTGACATGTACTGTTTCTCTTGTCTGCTATTAAACAAAGAGGCTTCTCTTTGGTGGGCTGTACATCCTGTTTGGATGTTTGATGCAATGGGAGTTTGGTCTTTGATGTAATCAGAGTAACTGACAAACTGATCAAATTAACCATATTTTGGCTGGTCAGCCAGCATCCATGATTTTGACCTGCTAAAAAATTGTTTTGCAATACACTCCTCAGCCACAAAGTCAATGATGGTGAAACTTTGTCTGAAGCTTCTTGTCAACAGCATCCCCTTATGTTGATGAAACCCAACTTAATGTTTTTGCCAACAATATCTAAACAGCTAGTTTTTGTCATTGTGCATCATTGAAATAGTGATAACTTAAGGAAATTGGTACACAAAGCTAATAATCCAATTTCTTTTCTATGGACAACTCCATGCCATTATCACTCTTCACATCTGAAAAAAAATGTTTCAAACTACTATCTTGAAATAAAATTCTTGAACACATTTATAAATCTGATTTTATTATATTTCTACCAAAAAGAATGCAACAAGTTAAAAGTTAATGGTCTGATGACAAATGGGAAGATGAATAAGCCCATTTGGATGTTTGGTCCTGGAAAACAAAACATCAACAACAATGCTGTCAAATGGACAACAGGATGAAATGTATACACAGTGGGTCTTCAATGTATGTTGTGTTTGTTGAGTTACCAATAGAAACATAACAAGCAAAAATTATAATTCAGGTGTTTAAGCATCTTTACCTTTATTGACCCTCACCATCACTGCAAAAACAGAATGCTATCATTTTCCTGACACACCTAACTATCTATCCACATCTACGCAATAAAGAGATAAACACAATTAAAGCTAAGCATGTTGAAAAGTTCATAAAAAAAGAGGGCAGTGACAACCAACACTAGTCAGCCTCATATTCATCAAGTACCTCAAAGTCACTATCCATGTGCATGCTTTCACAGCTTTCGTTGCTTCCAATATCTGAAACAAAGAAAAACGATGATTATGTTATCGTTAACCTATGTAACCAGGATAGCTTAAGGTGTTATTAGTAATCATTTTTCACACTAAACTATGCATATTCATTTCTAGATTTCTAGATCCTACAACTTTTTGAGTTTTTGATTCATCTAGTGCATATCTGCATATGAATCAATTTAATTAAACTAAGATTTTATTGCTAGCATTTTTGTCATGAGGAGTATGCTCACAATATAGTTTCATGATGTGATTTACAAAGACACAATGTTCGAAATAAGCAAGAAAATTACAGAAGCAATAAATTCTGAAGCAGAATCTGAATTTGAACATAAATATGCAACATTATGTTTGATGATAAAGTAAACATATCCAAAAAAACAAGGCACCAAGAGGTTAAGTTTTATGGATTGGAGTGGAGAGAGTTAGTTTTATGCCGCTTTTAGCAATATTCCAGCAATCTCACGGCGGGGGACACGAGAAATGGGCTTCACACATTGTACCCATGTGGGGAATTGAACCCGGGTCTTCAGTGTGACAAGCAAACGCTTTAACCACTAGGCTACCCCACCGCCCCTGGAAGTAAGTACATTTATTGTTCCATGAGTTAATTCAATTTCTGTTTTTCTTCTCTCACTCTTCCTCATAATTGTCTTTCCAGTAATATCTTGTGCTACATACGTAGGGTGTGATGTTACACCATACAGCGAGGAGACATGTTTTTCTTTTCCCATTCGCACATCAATTTACATTGAGTAAGTGAGTATGGTTTTACTCCGCTTTTAGCAATGTTCAGCAATTGCACGGCGGGGGGACACCAGAAATGGGCTTCACACATTGTACCCATGTGGTGAATCAAACCCGGGCCTTCGGTGTGACGAGTGAACACTTTAACCAGTGGGCTACCCCACCACCCCTCAATTTACATGGATGTCTCCGATTTCTTTTGCATGTATTTACCCTTATTTATCTGCTTTCTTTATGGAAAACCAATCATTAGAAAAGGCAACCTGATTGTGAATCAGAATATTAAATGTAAGCTATTGTGAAAGCTCTTTTCCTTTGAAAGACAGTGCATTGCATGAGATTACTAATTATAACACTCAAGTCAATGATTATGAGTGAAAGTTCCATGTATACTATTCATATATTTTATGATTATAAAATATATCACAAAAATGTTACTTATTAATGATGACAAACCTACAGTCCGTTTGGCTCAAAAGCGGACCGATGAATTGCAGTCTAACTTGAAAACTAATAAACATAACATACTCAATGAAACGCTGATCATAATCAAAACATCATACCCACTCTGTGAGGTTTTTGCAGTATTTTTGTCCTAAAAATAATAAATTTTGTTTAACAAACTATCATTAAAATATTGACACAGTTCACTGTTTGTTACGAGGGAGGAGTGCAGAGAAAGGGACAGCCAGGTGTTCAAGAAGCACGTTCACAGACAAAGTTATTTATTCATTAACCTGTGCTGTGCTGTCTCCATCCATTCTCAAACACCTGGCTGTACCTTTCTCTGCACTCCTCCCTCGTAACAAATAGTGAACTGTGTCAATATTTTAATGATAGATTGTTAAACAACTTTTTATTTTTAGGACAAAAATTCTGCAAAAACCTCACAGAGTGGGTATGATGTTTTGATTATGATCAACATTTCATTGAGTATTTTATGTTCATTAGTTTTCGAGTTAGATTGCAATTCATCGGTCTGCTTTTGAGCAAAACGGACTATAATGTGGTGTCAAATCATTCGTTATCAACCTGATCTTTATTACGTAACAGCATTAGAAAAGCAGATTTAGCTTTTCAATCCAATTTAAACTAATTAAATGATTAGTGATAAGAGTGAATACAAGTGTATTTGGTATCCTCCCATTACACCTACATCCCATTACCCCTACAGCTTATAGCAACAAAGTTCACTGTCCAATGCACTGCTAATCCCCTTCCTGTTACCTGTTACCTGGACAATGGACTAGCCCAAACACATGAACACAAGATTTAATTGTTTTAATTTATGGATTTAATTACACAAATAAATGAATATAATACACAGATATCTTCCTGGTAGTGACATGAATATGAGCAGCAGGTCATGGTAACTTTGTAATGTTAAGTTTTGTCTTTTAAACAAGTCTCTATCCCAATTGAGGAGATGGCCCACAGCATTGGTGTTTTCAGCCCAAGATTGAGATGCTCCTTGAGGCGACACAAACGATGCTCCATCTCTCTGTACACTCTCTTTCTGCTTCTCTGTGCTGCTCCAAAGTCTATCTGGGAAATTTTCGCTCTCTCAGCGTGTTCAACTTTCCTGATCACCTCCACAAATCGGTAGATGTTGGGGTGTCGAGTGGGAGTCCCCGGTTCAGGCGGTTGTGGAATCCCTCTAGGTTGTTGTTTGTCCTTGGACCTGTTGTTGAGTGATTGTTCCACAGTGGCAGACGGAATCTTGCGTCGTCGTCGACCCAGGTAGTCACCATGTAATCGTTGAAGGTGGCCGCTCTTGGTACATCAGGAGCGTCGTCCATGGCGTCTACCCATGTGTCCTGGATAATGTTCTGGGGTAAAAGGGGTAGTCCAGCCGCTCTTCTTACCCATCTGGATATTTCCAGATCCTCTCTGTAAGCAACAGCAAGTACCAGATCCTGGACCTTCCTCCAAATCGACTGAGAGTAGTGGAAGAAGCAACCCTTCACTTCAGCAGTCGGAAACTCTCTCTCTATAGCATGAATTGACGCCAGCTCAAAGTCTGTCTGGACACAGGATGGGGCAAGCGGCCGGTTAAGTCTCTGCTGAACTTCATTCTTGATGAGTCTGAAGAGTCTGGAGTAGGTCTCAGTCTGACGGTCGGGGAGTAAGGTGAAGATGAGGGGATAGGTTGTGGTTCCACGTCTTGCATGTAGGATGTACACTTGATTCCACAGACCAGGGCAGGCAGTAAAGGTTCCATCCATATAGATGATTTCAGAAGACTGCAAGGCCTGAAGACTATCCATGGTGCCAAATGCCAGGATCTTATCGTCATCACCATCTGAAAACAGGAGGAAGGGTCGACCATCTGCTGTCTGCGTCCAGGAATCTTGAAGGTTCACTTCCGATCTCGTCTGCGGCAAAACAGGAATTGTCTTCTGTCGATGGCGGTACATAGCACTGCTCATGGTCGGGAAGGATGGCATCAATGGTATCTTATCATCGTCCAAGTTCGTAATCTCGTTGTAGAGGGTGTGCATCGATGCTGACTCCTCCCTCGCTCTCTTCCTCAGGTTGCTGACAAACCGGACCTTCTGGCTATCCTCTGGTGGATGATTATGGTCCGTCGCATTCCTCAAAACATTTCCGACTGTTGTGACTCTGCCTCTGCAAGTTGACTGGACACACTTCCAGTGTACACAAGACTGTCATGTTAGTTTGTTTCCAACATTTATATACTATGCTAAGTCATCTCAAATTACTTGTCTCATCTCAGTGTCAATTTCAACATTTACTTCATTTCATCCTAACAAACTTTCTCTAACCAAGAACACCTTAATCCTTTCTAAGTTGTATACACAACACTTTAATCGCTCCCATGGGTAAGTTCATTATGCCAGACAGGTAAATGCCGTGTGTTGTTTTAACTAATTGTAGGGGTACTGGGATGTAGGGGTACTGGGATACAACCATGTATTTGCATAGAATGACTTTGTCACACCATAGAGGAGAAATGTTTTCCTTTCCTCCTTACATCAACTAACATTGATGACCTTAAGTGTCATAACTGGTGTTTCTATTCACAACTGACAGCTAATGTTGAAAATCAGATTTTAACTAGCTGTTTCTCCGAACCTGTCCCGTCGAGCACGCATGGGATGAAATGAAGAGACATCTATGTCAAGATCAGAATAAGCCACTGATATTAGCTGAATTGGGACAAGAGTTGGTTATGACATGGTACAATATTCCCAAAGCTATTTCCAATTGCTTAGTGTCTTCAAACCTGCATCAACACCAATGGCGGACACACACGAAACTGAACTGACTTTTCACACATTTCTTCAAGGGCGTGTCACAATGCTTAGTGTCAAATCATACAGATTTCGATATTATCCTGTCAACAGTTAAACAGTGATTAAGGAAAACACCACAAATCATGTTATTATCTTTTTGCCCTTAAAAATTGGCATGGTATCAAATAATACACAGTTACTTTATTCCAGTGGTATAGCTGTGAGCCATAGGCAATGCAGTTTTCCAAGCAAGGTGAGACAGGGAAGCTTTGTCCATGGGTTCAAACGGATGGTGTAATAGCACTGAGTTCAAACGACCTATCAGAACTGGGCCTTTTCAGATATGTATGCTTTGCTCAGTAAAGACTGATGCCAAATTTGAAGACATTGGGTACAACAGTTCATGAGATATCGCCATAACAGAGTTTGAAAAGTGGTCAAAGTGTCGTGGTGACCTTGAAAATAAGGTCAAGGTCACACAAATCGACTGATGTCTGGGTAATCCCCCAATGTAGGCTGTCATCAAATTTGAAGACATTGGGTACAACAGTTCATGAGGTATCGTGCTAACAAGAATCGGGACGTAACGTACATGCGGACACCGCTGAATACATAGTCCCCTGTTCCGCGTTGCGGCGGGGGGACAATTAAAACACAATTATCATTTATTCATGACATATAATATACATTGCTGATTATGAAAAATCAAATAAACAAAATTATAAGCGTACAATCGCAAATCAAAAGTGCAATATTTTGTATTTGGGTTTACTACCCTCGAAACGAAGCACCCGGGATACAGAACCCAGTCAGGGTGGGTGGGCGTGCACTTAAGTGTAACGAGGACTTTTAATGGCTGGTTCATTTGCCGATACACTCAGGGATCTTTGTGTGTGTATAGAGATGTTGGGTTTTGTAAATACATGCTCATTTTTTCTGCATTTGCGTTCGATTCAATCAACAAATACTGAGATGTTGAACTACTGTGAGGCTGGAAACTGTCGTTCATCCAAGTACAAAGCAGGACTTGAAACTGACAATCTTGAGTTTGCACTGGTTTTTTGTCTGATCCAGTCATCTGAGAAAAATGGATGCAGTTTGTTCTCGAGAAGCGCTCATGGTGGCAACCTCGCAAGCATTCACGATTATGCTCAGATCATTTTAGTGATCTGCTGGATGAAGACGATGAATGAGAGAATGCTGTTGTCAAATTTTTTCATCGCGGGGGTTTTCAATTTTATAAGTTGAATTTGCATTTTTGATAATTTGTTACTGTAGGTTCATACCGAAAGGTTTCAGAATCTGTAAAGTTGTGCTTTGCGTTGCATGTAAGCTGTAAGCGATAAAGGTGATATTGGAACCAGCGAAACAAGATGGTTGCCAAGCTCCCCAAGTCTGCCAGAGCCTCTACAAATCTATCCAGGACATCAGCGGTTATAATGATTGGGTGTTGTTGGTTGCTTCTTCGCTAGCTTCTTATCCTCACACTTCTACTGAAAGCTGACGTGGATAAGGTCGAGCAGACATCACATTGAGTGCTGAAGGATCAGGGGGGCTTCAACACACATTGATTATGGGGATCATGATGAGACATAAGTTAGCCACAATTACAGCAATATTGAATGCCCGAAAGTGAAGAAGAGATATACTTAGATCCTTTAGATTGGCCTAATTTAAAATTAAATTTAGAAACTTAAACCTGGGAAATCGAGAAGAACTTTAACAGAAAAACAAGCAGACAACCACAGGAAATTTTAAGAACTTCCAAGCAGTTTTCCGGGGAGACAACTCCTTCAGAAAGCTCTTGGGAAGACCAATAGGAGGAAGGACAACATAACTTAAAAGATGTTTTCAAATTTTCAGGGTAAAGGCAGTCAAGTGATAGAGAGATGTATTCATAAGAGTTATAGTGTTTATATGATGATGAAACTCCCAAACATCTACATTCCAGAAATTCAAAAATATCTATAAAATGTTCATTCAACCACATTTCAAATGATTCCAAGTGATTAATTGTAACTGGTATACCAAAAAATGCCCCGGCATCCACTTTCTTATGAAACAGGCTGGGAACCATTATTGGAACATAGAAATTAATGATTTAATCATAATGTTGCTTCTTCCCATGTGGTGACTGACAGAGAGGTTCTTAATTTTTTTCTTGATCTGCATATTAACTAATTAGAAGAAAAAGCTACTCTGTTTTCAATTTCGGGGTCCTTTATCGTTGATTTAAGACCGCTAAATGTTTAATTTAAAGCCTCACACACGGTTTAGCGGTCTTAAATCAACGATAAAGGTCCGCAAAATTGAAAACAGAGTAGCTTTATCTTCTTTCTAGCACGACTGATAAGCGTTTTAAAACCGAACTGTTTGGCGCGCAAGAACACAAGGCACAAAGGGGCCTTTTTCCTGGAAATAACTTGTAATCGTCCCGTTGAGGGACAGGTTGTGTAATGAACAAAATAAGACATTTTCAACAACATAAATGCTATATTTCAGGAACCAGTATGTTTGTATATGAACAAGTAGCATACATAAATACATAAAAATACAGTTTATACTGTGAGCAAGTACAATTATTTGATTTTTCTCAAGCGAAGTATTGATCTCCCCTACTGTATGACAATCGACTCGCCCCAAATTCAAGCCGTGAACTCGCTAAGTTTAGTCGCCGCTAACTTTATTCATGGAAATAATTGTTGATAACCACCCTACTATTCCCAATTTGGAAAAGACCTGGAAAAGGGCATTACGGCCGGGACGGAAGCAGTCAGGTTAGGACGTGTGGGCCGACATGTGTTGTCAACGTCAACACACGTAGATCTAGACCAACGAGTTCGTTGTATTCATACGCGGCGAATCGGTCACTTTAATTAGCGGTCCTTAAACTGTCATTTAAGTATGTTTTTTGATGAGCTTTCAGCCAATCAGAATCGAGTATCACACATTGTCGTGCTACAATGATTAATTAAAACGGAACATTTTTTCACACTGAAATTATTAACGACTCAGTTTTCTGATGATCGTCATGATTTCTCATTATAAAATGACATGGATAAATCTGTGCTATCAAGAGCCAGACAAGGTGAGAATAAACAACATATCACAACAAAACAAGAAGTGTACTTAATTTGCAAGAGGAAATGTGAACTTTTTACCTTCATTGTCTGTAACAGTGTTACTTCCAGGTGCTTTGGACGACACCCCTGCAGGATCTACTGGATAAATATGTGAATTGTCAATCAAATCAATTGTAGGAACCTCAGCTGCCATTTCCATTTCTTCTTCAAAATCCTGTCCAACAACTGGGATCACATCATCAAGATGACAACTTTGCCCAGAAGTTTCTTCTTGGCTGTCAGTAATACCAGAGTCTGTCTGTAGATCTGCAGAAACCTTTGTTTTTTCATTGAGAGTGCTTTCTTTTCGAGGAAGTGTGCTTTCATCTTCATTTCCTCTTGCCACACTCAGTTCAGAAACATTTTCGTTTTCATTCACCATTAGATGTTGTTTTTCTTTTGTTTCATCTGAAATGTCAGAACTTTTTTCCATATCATTTTTACAGCCTGCAACTCCCTCTACTTCAACTGACAGAAAGATCTTCTCCTGACGCTCTTTATCATCATCACCAACTACAATGCTGCTGTCAATCTTCACTGCATCTTTGAGGGTAGCTGTATTCAAATTTTTACAATCTTGTTCACATCCACCTTCTGCGACATTAATCCCATGAGTAAGAGCCAGTGGAGTTTCAACCAAATCGGTATTGGTACAGTTATTCTCTGTATCAACCACTAAAGCTTTGCTTCTGATAATCATGTCACTGGACATGACTTTGTTTTCAATGGGCTTTTCCGTATCTTTTGCTTTGGTTTCCTCACTGTCAGGGGTTATTATACTTGGCTGAGGAGGGGGAGGAGGAATAGGTATATCATCAAGGTTGATATTTGACGCACAGTCCCGGGCAGTGCAAGCAGAATCATGATAGAAAACACTGTACAATTCTTCAGCAGAGGACGAAGAATTAGAAGATGGATCTTTTGGCAGTGAGAGATTCTGTGATCTTGGTGGTGGTGGTTTCTTAGCAGCTATAGGTGTTGACATATCTTCTTCTATTCCAAGTAACTTCATGTCACTCTTCATGTCACTCAGTTTCTCCCCTTCTTGATTTTTTATTTCATCTGGACTTTTAGCTCTGATGTTGCAAGGCTTCTTTACTGTACCTGAACGCAGTTTATACACAGGCAACTTCTTAGTTGTGGGACCTCCTATTGTAAGAAACATGTCAAGTGAGGCAGGTTGAACACTTTCCGATTTTGTAATGCCTTTCTTCACTGGGAGAGCTTCTGCTTTATTCTTGGTTCTAAACAACTCTTTCTTGGTAACTGGTGTCCAAGGAGGAAGGATCCGAGGTTGAGGTTTTATTCCAGTTTTCCCAGTAAGTTTTATTGCTATTTTCCCTTTTGTTGTGTCCTCTTGTTTGGAATCTGCAGGGATTTCTTCTTTCTGTGGCTTTGCTTTATCTTCACAAATCCTTTTATGTTTCTGAGAAATAGGAGTTTCGTTTACCTCTTGTTTTCTCTCTTCATCATGGCTATCCAGGTTACTTTTGTATGATGGTAAGTTCTCAACCACATGAGGTACTTCATCAATTTCACCTTGCAGACTTTTACATTTTCTAACTTTTTCCTTTTCACCATTCTTTTTCTCTTCCTCTTTCACTTGTGATAAAAAGGCAGTCTTTTCAAGTGTGTATCGTTTCTCGTAAAATTCATTCTGTTGTAGATGATTCTAAAAGAGTAATAAGAGCAAGTCAGAATTAAGCTAGTTACACTGATGTGAAATGAAATACTTATGTTACAACAAATGGATACTTCATTAAGCTACATTTTTAACCACAGCTCCAAAAGCTTCTGAAACTCACTCATTCTAAATTGGGGGGTGGTTATGTGTGGAGGGAAAAGGGCATTCCTATGAAGTTGATCTGCAGCCTGTGAGTAGAGAGAGCTGTTTTACTATTGGCAGCAGAGCATGCTTAGTTGTAACACATACAGACATAGCACATGGATGTAAAGAAACCAAATACTTTCAAATGAAATTATGTATGCAACTTAGAAAACAGTGGTGGAAATAGGGAGGAAAATGACTGATAATAAAGTTTTGCCTTCAACAACCTTAAATATTTTTTTTGAGACATGAAAACAAAACAGAAAAATGTGACAGACTTAAGCAACTATCAAACAAGAAGACAAAGTCATTAATATCCCCTGCAATGGCCAAATACTCTTCATGAATATGTCTACGGTTATGATTATATCAAATGTTTTGGTGTGTATATAGAAAAGTGAAAGGAGAGTATTGAAAGGTTTTAAAAGTTCTGCTCCAGAAAGGAGCAGTACCACAATTTCAGTCTAAGTCAAACTTGTTGCCATGGAAACGCCAAAATATTTTATTCATAATAACAAAACTACCAAAAGGCACCAGTACACCACCGGACCAATCTATGCGCCAAGTTTGGTGAAGAAATAGTGAACGGTTTCAAAGTTCAGCTCCGGAAAAGAGCACTACCACCAATTTCAGTCTAAGTCGAACTTGTTGCCATGGAAACGCCAAAAATATTTAATTCAGAATACCAAAACTACCAAAAGGCAACAGTACACCACCAGATCTATCCATGTGCCAAGTTTGGTGAACGGTTTTAAAGTTCTGCTCCGGAAAATACAAATGTGCCCGGACGTACGGATGCACGCACGGACGTCCATTTTAATACCCCCACAAAACGCGTTGCGGGGGATAACAAGGATCTGCATATTACACAAGAAACTATGAATATAGTGGTAGTTGGGTAATTAGAGTCCAAACTACAAAACTTTTTTGATTTTAGCTACACTAATAACAGGAATGTCACAAGAGAATCAGGAACAAATCCATTTAACCAATTTGACATCAGGACTGTGTGATTTGTCAGTGAACATGTAATTAGGAAAGAGATTGTCCTCACAAGGATAAACAGGAAGCTAGAGGAATGGAGGAGGAAGTGGAATTAAACAAGAAGACAAAGTCATCAATATCCCCCGCAATGGCAAAATACTCTTCATGATTATGTCTACGAGTTATGATTATGTCAAATATTTAGGTGTGTATATAGAAAAGTGGAAGGAGAGTATTGAAAGGTTTTTAAAGTTCTGCTCCAGAAAGCAGCACTATCACCAATTTCTATCTATCTATCTATGTGCCAAGTTTGGTGAAGAAATAGTGAACAGTTTTAGAGTTATGGTCCGGAAAGGAGCACTACCACAAATTTCAGTCTAAGTCGAACTTGTTGCCATGGAAACGCCAAAAATATTTTATTCAGAATTCCAAAACTACCAAAAGGCACCAGTACACCACCAGATCTATCCATGGACCACGTTTGGTGAAGAAATATTGAACGGTTTTAGAGTTCTGCTCCGGAAAAGAGCACTACCAATAATTTCAGTCAAAGTCGAACTTGTTGCAATGGAAACGCCAAAAATATTTAATTCAGAATTCCAAAACTACCAAAAGGCACCAGTACACCACCAGATCCATGTATGTGCCAAGTTTGGTGAAGAAATATTGAACGGTTTTAGAGTTCTGCTCCGGAAAAGACAAATGTGCACGGATAGACGGACGGACGGACGGAGTCCATTTTAATACCCCCCGCAAAACGCGTTGAGGGGGATAATAAAGAAAAGTACATTGCAATTTAACATTATTAACCAGTGAATGAGTTATACTTTTGGATGTGCTATGTTGTACACTACCTGTACAAGAACAGCATGTGGAAGGATGTGGCTGGATCAGTACATTGAATCACAAAATGAAGTTACAACCTGTACTAGCATAAAGACCTTTTGGTTTGGAAAATGTATCCACTTTTTCAACAGTAGTTATACCAATGGCAATCAGTAGCACATCATGTACAATGAAAACTCAGATTGTAGATTCTGATATTCTACAACCCGGCAGCAACGGGAATAGACAGTTGCATCTGATGGTCTAAGATTTACCACTTTGGTGAAACCAACAAGCACAAGTCTGGTGCTCAAAAACCAAGAAATCTAATTGGTGTGAAGAAGCAAGAGGAAGATCAAGTGATAATAACTGTAGGTGTTCTGCCAAGGCAGCGGCCTTGCAGCATTCTCGCATATTTTAAAAGAATGGAAGGGACATCAGGCGAAATCAATTTATAGTGATTTGAAATAGTGCCAAGCAAGTTAAACAAAAATACTTTTATCCCTGACTCGAACATAATATTTGCTTCTGTTGCTCACAAGTCTCGTAAATAAACTGAAGAAATCTGAAACGGATGTACAAAATGAAAGCCCGAAAAGTGTACTTGAAGCAAGCAGTTCAGAAACCACGTGTTGGTGAAAATAACAGTTCAAGTGGCGAAAAATAGCGCTAAACAGAGACAATTTCACCAGGCTTGGCTGAGAGATACATGGCTTTCATATAATTCTGAAAGTAACTCTATGACTTGAAGTTTGTGTATTAAACACGGACAATGAAATAAGATGACAGAACCGAATACAATTTTCAGAACAAGTATCGTCAAGTCACACAAGTTCGATTGCATGTAACTTCGATCGCCCATTTTGTACAGTAATTGTCGCAATACGTAGCGATAACTTACGATATCTGCAGCTTTGATCTTCTGGTGACACCACTTTCATTCGTTTGGACTGGAAAATGTTTCGTGTCAAGTTACCAAATGTAAGTTATAGCTCATTTTCAGCAAACAACTATTTTTTAACCCTAGATCAATAATGTAACTTTATCAGCTCAAATAAAATGTAAACAGTATAAATTTCACACGTTGTAAATTGACAGCACCCCCTGTCTTCTGTTTGTTTACGTTGCTGGTCTAATTGTGACATGTCCAGACACGTGATGTCCTTGTCAAAATTTAAAACTTTGGAAACAAGTAAGGGCCATTTCTTATAGAAAAGTTAATGCTTTTTGAGAATTTCCGTGAATTTGTATCTGATGAAGTTCGAGCTATTGCCTCATTGATAAATACAACCTTGGCACAATGTACCCACCCTACATATCAGCACAAAACACATTTACGTTTCTGCAAGCCAGTTCGTGGTGTTTGTCGACATTCTGAGGTTTGATGCCTCTCACGATGAGCCTGAAGAATAATTCCCTGCATAATACTTCTATATAAGCTGAATATTTTTTCGAACGACTTTTCATCGTTTTTAGAAGTATTGAAACATAAAATGAACGTTTCATGGACATAAATACCATAAAATTACTTGGGACTGCTCTAGCTCTGAATTTGACACAAGAGATCGTCCTTACAAGTCATCCTGTTTACGCGACAAGCCAGCCAATCATATGATCGAACTTATGTGACGTAGCTTTCTGGGTCACCTGTGTTGACAGTGAGAGGGCGCCCATGCTGCGATTGTGAAAAGCAGTAAAATTACCTGGATTTTGGAAATGTTTGACATAAATATACAAGTTTAGAGGTAAGAGATTTGAAAATAAGATTATATGAATATAACTTTGAAAATTCAGCGACAGTTCTTAAGTGATCGAACTTACATGACACAAGGGTACGTTGAAGCAGCATGCTGATGGGAACGATCATAAGAAGGCAGTGTGTGCTTCAAATATTCATTTTATCTCAATCTGTAACTGGTAATATGGTTACAGCACAAGTATTTTGGAAGTGTATTTGAAAGAAAGTATGTTCAAGAAGGCTTAAGTTTTATTTTACACTGTATGGTAACATGTTTTCTGAGTATTTATATAGACATGACCTAAATGTGTTTTTTTCTTGACCTTTATTGTTTGTTAACTGACCCCAAGTTTGTTTTATTAGTGGGGACACTGTCCACAATTTGAAAATTCCTTGGCAGAACACTGTACTGTGAACTGACAAACATGGTCTAAGGTGCATTCGTTGTTCACTCTGTCTTCACAGTATCATAGCTTAGAAGCAAATAACATTCTATCACATCAGCTCAAGTATACAAAATATTCAAATTTCTCTAACTTTGTGGACATTATCATTTTTTGCAGGTAATTAATATTATATTTCTCAGTCCTTTCAACAGAGAAGGCAACACACACAGTGTCGTGTCTGTACCAAGTAAAGGTATACAGACAAGTTTAGAAAATCAAAGCTTGGTAACTTCATAAGTTTCAGAGGCTGTTGTTAAGTGGTATACCGCGGTATTAGTAATTTTGCCTTTGGTTCGGTATATCGTAATGCAATCCAAAAATTCAGCATTTTCGGTTTTCATACCGTAATTTTATTAACCTTTTTAAACCTTTTCTAAAATGTCTAGAAATCGAGTCATTTTGTCAAAATCAATGCATTTCTTTGGTAGACGGACACTTTTTTCATGGAAGTAAGGTCGAGATTGCCTCAAGTCTTCTACTTACAAGTCAGCAAGACAGAAACTGCAGATACCTGTCTTATGACTACTGTGTTATGTGAATTTGTTTATGATGTCATCAACTGAGTCACATTCGACAAGAACTGATTTGTGTACTGTTTTTTTAAAACATGAACATTTCTGGGACATAATGGTGATTTCACTGCAGTAAATGCTGATGTGATGTTAGTGACTTCTAATCATACTTGGCTACTTGCTATTTTGCCACACAGCTGTGAGCTCCTAGGTTCCAGTGATACTTTACTTCTTCTATCTAGTCATAAAATGACAGTTTGGTTCATTCAAATAATGTAAGGTTAGGCTCTTGTTGTTAATTTTCTGCATTATGATCATATCTCATATACAGTACAACCAGAAATTATTGAGAATTTAAAGATTGTAATTTTTTAAAAAACATTTTCACTCATTACTCACGTATTAAATGTGAATATTAGCAGAACATAACTCCAGATTCAAAGACAGGTGAACAGTTAATATTTTGTCAAGTCACCATGGGCAGCAATGCAGGCTTCAATGTGGCGGGGCATACTACTGATCAAAGAAGTTAGAAAGTCGTGGTCCATGCTGTCCCAATATTGGACCACCTCTTCTTTCATTTTAGCAATATTTGTCAGATTTTTCTTATTGACACGTTCCTTCATAAGTCCCCAAACATTTTCTATTGGATTTAGGTCAGGGCTATAGCTTGTCCAATCTAATAATGTCATATTTTGGGTCTGAAACCAAGCCTGTGAATGCTTTGAACGATGTTTTGGGTTGTTGTCCTGCTATAAAATCCAAACATTTCCATAGAACACATCAGCAGATGGAAGTAAATGTCCCTCGAGAATATCTCTGTACCGCTCACTGTTCATATTCCCTTCAAATACACAGAGGGGTGTTGCCCCTAACACAGATGCCACCCCACACGTTAAATTTCAGACTGTACTTTGGGCGCTGATACAAAGGTGTTTCAGTTTGTTTGGTCCAGAATTTCAGTGTATTAGGAAACAGCCACACAGAACTTTCATCTGAGAAAAATCACATTGTCCCAGTTAAAATTTCTATGCTGTAAGCACCAGTTCAACCTTCGCTCCTTTTGTTCAGGTTTCATGATCGGTGATGGAATTCCTCGACTTTTCTGCCAACCCATTGCATGCAGCTCAGTTCTAATTGTCTCCTTACAGACAGCCACAGTTCGTCTATCAATCATATCCAGCCTTAAGTTTTCTAAACTCCTTCGTTTGTTTTTAGAAACAAGAATACCAAGCCGCCTCCTGCAGTGACAGAAATTAACCTAATTTTCAGACTTGCCCTTCGGGCCAGTAGACATAAAAACTTACTGGCCCAAGCTGTTTTCTACTGGCCCAGTTAAAAAAAAACCTGATGAAGAAAAAACTCATTTTATATTAATCAACTGTAGTGAGGCAAAACATTTAAATGACTATGGTGAGGTTTTTTATCAGTTGTAGGTAATAGAAACTACAAAATCTTTATGGATGATCACCTTTAGTTTATTCCTTTCATAGGCATGCTGTTTGGCCCTACGATCTAACTTTTTGACAGGTGGCTGAACGTTGTCAATAAATCGCCACATACTTCCGCCATTACAAGTCATGCGCAGTCGCTTACTTCCTATAGTATGAACTTCCGGATAACTGTGTTTACAAACGAAACGCAAGTCTGTAAAGAGGGCGTGTGTAGCAGGCCATATTAAAAGAGAAACTTGTCAATTTTACTGACATACGATCAGGACAAAGATTATACTTAAATTACTTTAGATTATTCAGGTAATATGATTTGACTAGAAGGGGGATACGGACGGAAGTCTTTCCATCTTTATAATCAGTCATGACACATACCCTTGTCGCCCACCGGGCGACCAGTGGCATGGTTTTAATCCGCCCACACAAACTTCTACTCGCCTCGGGCCTCGGGGCGAGCGTTAATTTCTATCACTGCTCCTGTCACCGACAGTCAATTTTCTGGGCCTAACTGCGCCACAGTGGACAAAGGGATGTTCTACTTGAAATCACTTTAGCTGATCTGATGTCCTTGTTATAATTCTCTAACATCAACTTCCTCTTCTCCATACTGAGGATCACTGAAAATGTCGTCTGCTAGCAAGTAAACAAAGGGGGATAACTCTTCACAAACTAATGAAAAAGGATTAACGGAGTTGTCTCTCTTGAATAAAACCAAGCACTTGATAGCTGGTCAAAGTTGTTTATACTAGAAATAGGGAGGTCAGGCACGGCGGCCATATTGTTTTGAAAATGAAATTAATCAAAATTCATCACATTTCAGTTTCATAAACAAATAAAAATAACATATATGCTTGTGAAGAATGTCTTAATAAAACATTATGTCTATTGTTGTTTTGTTTTCCTTCTTATTTCATAATGAATTGAATGTTTCTTCACCTATGCAACTTGTTAGGTTTACAAGGGCATGCTCCCATTTGCCAAAATGGCACCATCTAATATTCGTACCCTCAGGGTTTACGGTAAAAATAGGAGGTGTGCCTGGATTCACATGACTACAATATTTACATCACATGACAGATGGAAGAGTCTATTTCATGATTTTGACTTCGTTCTGAAGCTAGAGGCGGGAAATTTGAACAACAAAATCATTCAAAGGTAAGTTTACCAAAATGTTCAAAAATTTAAAATGGCGGGAAAAAGAATAGCCACCGTACATTTCCAGGCTATCTAGTTTCTAAAATCGAGGGAGAAAGTGGAGCACTTGCTGACACACCCTGACCTGACAGGTAAGGGCTGTGCCTCTTGTAGACAAATATAAATGGAACAAACATTTTATCTGTGCCACAACAACATTTAAAACTAATTTTTTATGTACACTGATGTTTTCAGGACAACGAATGTCCTCGTATCATTATGGACTAATCCTTGTTGTTTTTTGCTACACCTCGTCACACTTAATTGAGGACGACATTTTTGTGTGCTTTCATTGTCTGCTCCCATTAAACACACCCACCTTGAAATGAGATTATGTCAACAAGATACAACTAACTTCCAATAAATTGCCGACCGAATTTCTATCATACACACATGGAAACTACCGAAAACTATTTCTCAGTTTCACTTCCGGTTTGCTTCGTTAACCCTCGTACCATTATCACAATGAAATAATTATTGGTGAAATGTGTTTGCTTTGACTTGACATGAGCATGGTAACATGGTATTAAATTTCACAGTATGAATTACGTAATTGTAACGAAATATCATGAATAACAGATTTGAACTTTCCTACTTTGTATTTTTACACCTTTGAAAAAATGAGGGTTGGTGTATGTATTTATTTATTTGAATTTTTTTACATGGATTGGTGTTCTTTGGCAACCAAACCTTGAGCAGTTCTTAGAACTATCCCACCGGCTTTAACCACTAAACCCTAAAAATATGTGAGATATACCATTACAAAACAACAATATTTACCAAATATTTTCAGTTTTTAGGGGAACTTTTACTCATGTATTTACTATCAAGTTATCATCACATATATCTGTAGATTATGAACATTGTTGAAAATACATATGCATTTTGTTCTGGACTTGATGTCAACTCACTAAATGGAAAATTATACTTCATGAGAGGGGGAAAATAACCACCAAAAACTAGATTCATTGTATGAAGACTATAGTAATTAATTTTTCAAATGATGTATTTCTTCTTTCAGTATCCCAATCCTGACCTTATCCTGAACCATTGTCTTTTGTTGGAGCCCTCCCCGCTTTCATACCGGTAACAAGGGATGAGTCTACTGTGTTTTCAGTTTAGATATAACCTGATCTTATTATCTAAACTGGAAACATGGTATGCTCTTCTCTTACATCAAACAACTGGTTCTTACTGTCAAATTTAAATATCTCGCATCCTATTTATGGATGAAGGTTTATCTCTGTTTGGCAACATTAATTATTTATCATATAATGATATATATCATTTCTTTTTATTTTAAAACATAAGCATGATAAATGCACTTGTGTTATGATCTAGACTTATATCATGAATGAAATATGAGCATGGATTGACTTTAGATTGTTTACTAAGGTAATTATTCACTAATTCACACTATTTTACACTTGAATATTTGGATTCAAATAGTGAATAAAAACTAGGTGTTGGTGATGACTGTATGGTCATTGTACTTTGTTTTGAGCATTTACAATGAACATTGTCATCTTCGGTAAATCATTAATGAACACTAGTCTTCAGATGGTGATATGTGCCAATGAAACTGAATAAAATATATCAAAACCACATTTCTGGTTTGTTGTTTCTTATTATGAGAGATAAGGCCTTATTACTTGCAGTAAATATTGTGTTGCAGTAGCTACAAATGTAGCAAATGGAAAGATCTACCTGCCTTCTAAATTTCATCAGGATATCTTCTTTATTAGAAATTTTATGTTAATTTTTGTGCGTGTCATTGGACCATAACATGGTGCCACATCTATTATGAGATGAAACATGATAAAATAGCAAAATTTGGATGATCATTTTAGACAGATAATGAAGGATTAATTGTTTTTAACTTCATTTATTGGGATAAAATAGTTGGTTTTAATCACATTAGCAATCTTGAACTGATTGTCAGTTAATTGCACACGTATAAGACCATTCAAAGTTGGGCAATTTTGTCTATTCTTGGCCGTACAAATTCCTGTTTTTCCATGTTTTGACAGTATAAAATTAAGAGTTTTAATACAAACAAGGAGTTGATTATGAATGGTTTGTTTGAACACATTTTTTCCAGATGAATAATACATATTAAATAGAAAAACACCTATTCAATTTTTTTCCCTGGCCCTTTTTAATCCCATCATTGTGGCCAAACTGAATGGCGTCCATCTTGGAAAACAAAATGGCGGCTATATACACTAATAAAACATTCATATCTCAAAAAGTTTTTGACATAAATTAAAAAGGAAAAGTGCTTTTTACTCACTTATGCATGACCTAAAAGTGTGTGTACACTTCTGAGTAATAAAATGCATGTACAAAATTAGCCTGACCTCCCTACTAGAAATCTAATAAAACATATTCCTAAAATTCTCAATAATTTCTGGTCATACTATACCAAACCGAAATGGACTGAACCGAAGGCCTTGTACTGCACCTTGGTAAGAGCGTACCGTTTCACCCCTATTGTTAAAGATCACATATACTCTAGGGGGGTACAAATACATAAATCACTAATTGGCATCGTTATAAATGAAACCTTGTCATTAAAACTACTCATTTTGATCTTTAATTAACTTAAATTGACCTTTTTGACAACAGTGCACAATTCTCACCTGTGAACGAAATTTCAACCAATCAGAGCAACGCGTCCCTGTGACGTTATGTGAGGAATAGATATGAGGGCCGATGAAGAATTCATGTCCATTTCAGAGGGTAAATTATCTTGTTTACAGGTTTGTATAAACCTGAAATCGTGACAACCGTTGTGAAAAATGAAAGCCACCATATGTTCTCACAATCTACTGTCATTTAATTTTGTCACCTGCTTTGCCTAGTTTCCAAGTTACAACTTGTTTTCATAGACGATTCTGTCAAAATCGCTTGGTGTCGCTAGGCCTTATTTGTTTGAGCCAGACGCTAGTGATAGTGAAAACGGTGATCAGCCTCTCATCACGGTTACGGTTAATTAAGTGTGACATTAAGAAGGGTGGATGCCCATCAGATGCAGTTATTTGAAAATATCCCAGGTAGTTCTTGTCTCATTGTAATAAAGTATCAAAGCAGTGTGGGCTTTTTCAAGTTTTCTAATGCTTGGATGGTAAGACTGATCCAAATTGATCCCATTTCTGTGTTTTCTTTACCTCAATATTTAATCATGTCATGTAAAAATATGACCTCTATTATGTATGATATTAAAAATTGACATTTGATTTATTTGAATCCGTAAACTAAACAACCCTACTTTGCCATTGCTAGAAGAATCTGAAAATTTACTGAGGTAAATAGGTACATACAGTTTTAGCACACAGCAAATGCTTATATGTATTTCTTATGCAACAATGAAGTTCTGTTTGTATTCTCAAAACAGTGTCGGCCCATAAGTTTTCACATGCAATTAAAATTGCATGCAACACAGCAATTAATACTCCCTTGTTGTAACCCGTGTTAGGTGGTATAAACCTACACGTGTTATTTGTCATCATTCACTTTATGGTCAGTTAATGAATTTATAACATGTATAATTAGTGGTAACACCACTTAGATATATTAGACTGTTAAAAGACACATCTCTTGGAACAGCTGCAGATGAATGGCATACTGGAGTATCACTCGTTTTTGTGGATATTGATTGATACATTCCTCAAACAAGGTAATAGCCTGACATTGTTCCTATAAATTTAATCTGTTTTAATTTTAATATTTGCATTTTGTTTTTTATTCATTTGTCGTAGCATTCAACAGAATCATTGTTTTTGCCGTGAAGTGTAATGAGACAGACAACAGACACTAGGTCGTGTGTGCGAATTATGATTCACATTGGCAAACTATAAAATGTCTAGATATTACAGTCCTGTTATAAATTCACTATAAGTATCAGCAGATCGCCTGCTTTTCATTCAGTTTCAAAATGCATACAAGTATGATAATAAATTAAATAGGATTATAAGACCAAATATAAAGACGTACATTGACTAGTATCTACATACTGGTGAGTGGACGTTAACCACATGAATGTAGCAAGAAATTTATCGCAGTATTGTCACTTCGACCCCCACCTCGCTTCTTCCGTGGAAGAAATCGTTATGTTACAAGTTGTGTCATGCAAAATCCTTTTGGTCATGATTCAAATACATATTTAACTACGTGTAGAAAGTAGTTTTGATTTTCTAACTTGATGAAAATAAACCATAATCTCATTAATTCTAACAGACTTTAGCCCTTGACTTCACGATTTTCAAAAATGGCGGCGCCTTGTCGCGAACATCCGCCAGTCTGAGGATAAATGCTATTAAGGTTTGTTTTCACCGAGTTACAAAATCAAAACTACTGTCTACTGGTAGTAAAATATGTATTTGATTGATGTCCAATAGGATTTTGCATGACATAGCTTATAATAACAATTTCTCTCGTGGAAGCGGGGTGGGTGTCAATATAATACAACTTACAATAATATTGTTACTTCGACCACAACCTCGCTTCCGAGGAAGAAATCGTTAAGTTACAAGTTGTGTCATGGAATTATGGTTATCAATCATATACATATTTTACTACAACTAGTAAGTAGTTTTGATTCTCTAACTTCTGTGAAGCGATCTGAACACACATAACATATCGTTACAGGCTTCCACAACACTCGCTTCGCACTCACAAACATAACCCATTTAGCACAAACTGCGGGGTCCTGTGGAAATCTGTGCATGGTGACACCATCGCCCGATCCTTAGGAGCAATTGACAACGCAACGATTCGGCATGTCTTCGTTGATGTTGAGAAATCATCAAAATGACAAGCTTGCTACACACTTTCTATACAACTAACTGAAAATCCTTCCTCACATGGCATCACTGCAGTGCTCTGGCGACAGAGTTACGTAACCTGTCTGTGGTTTCTTTGGCGGGTGAGAGTGAAGCAGGCGACTTTTTGGCAACTTTTAATCACTCTGTATTAATGAACCACAAGTCTTTTAAGAATGAATTTGGTGTTCCGCATAAGACTAACCACAAATCTTTCATATGTAATGGTTAAAAGAGTAAAAAAAACCAACAAAGTTTATTTGTCCTTTAAGCATACTGATAGAACTGGCAATACACAGAAGAGGTGTTGATATAAGGGCATATATATGTTTTTTTAAACTGGACATCGACATCAACATTCATTTACACTCTGGCCCACTTATTTTCTGTACTGATGCATACAAGGCTTTAACATAATGTTCTTATTAAATCAATGTCAACGAGGATCAGGGGTACAACAGATCTTCATTTGCTAGCTCACTGTAGAACATCCACATGGTATAGAACTATAGTAATTGTGGTGAAAACTTCACTTTTGTAAGTAAGGAATAAGCCAAAGGCAACTATAGGTCAAATGCATCATCAGTGTACATGCTGCTCTTTAAAACAAACAGAATATGCTGAAAATGCAGAGGGCATATTGTGGAATAATGACACTTTTTCTTAAATAGGCATAACACTGATTGAAAGAAACCTACCAAAATAATTGGTTAATTGTTTAACATCGAAATAGGAAAACCCCCATAAGCGTTAACTAGTTGATATTAATTAACCTGCAGACAACTGAAACCATCTCATTTGGGTACATAAAGCAGACTGAAGATGTTTTACACTCTTGTTCAACAGATCACATGCATGTATGTATGTGTGTGTATCTGTGTATAACAAGAGTCATCAGAAGATGACATATCCCCCCGGCCCCAACATCTTTGAAAGAACAAATCATCTGACAGTTACTTAAAGTCCAGCTTGATTTTAGACTAAGTGCAAATCGTTTCCATGGAAATCATGAAAAAAATAAATGACAAAAATCTGCAAATAGCAAAAGGCACCACTTTGGGATCTGCCTCACATATCTGCCAAATTTTGCTGAAAGATATTAAGAAGTTTTCGCGTTGTGCTCCGGAAACAAAACCTACCCCTCCCTTTTGAGACTAAGTCCAAATTGTTTCCATGGAAACTGAGAAAATAATAAATCACAAATATCTGCAAATAGCAAAAGGCACCACTTTGGCATCTGCCTCACATATCTGCCAAGTTTTGCTGAAAGATATAGAGAAGTTTTCCACTTGTGCTCCGGAAACGAAACCCACCCCTTCCTTTTTGAGACTAAGTCTGAATCATTTCCATGGAAACCGAGAAAATAATAAATCACAAATATCTGCAAATAGCAAAAGGCACCACTTTGGCATCTGCCTCACATATCTGCCAAGTTTTGCTGAAAGATATAGAGAAGTTTTTGAGTTGTGCTCCGGAAATGAAGCCCACCCCTCACTTTTGGGACTAAGTCCAAAATGTTTCCATGGAAACCAGAAAAGGTAAAAATGCTAAAAATCTGTAAATAGCAAAAGGCACCACTATAGGATGTGTTTGATATATCTACTAAGTTTTGTTGAAAAATATTGAACGGTTCTTGAGTTATGCTCCGGAAACGAAGCCCACCTCTCACTTTTGGAACTAAGTCCGAATCGTTTCCATGGAAACCGTGAAAAGTAAAAATGCTAAAAATCTGTAAATAGCAAAAGGCACCACTTAAGGTTCTGTTTGATATATCTACTAAGTCTTGTTGAAAAATATTGAACGGTTCTTGAGTTATGCTCCGGAAACGAAACCCACCCCTTCCTTTTGAGACTAAGTCTGAATCATTTCCATGGAAACCAAAAAAATAATAAATCACAAATATCTGCAAATAGCAAAAGGCACCACTTCAAGATCTGCCTCACATATCTGCCAAGTTTTGCTGAAAGACATTGAGAAGTTTTCGAGTTGTGCTCCGGAAACGAAGCCCACCCCTCACTTTTGGGACTAAGTCTGAATCGTTTCCATGGAAACCGGGAAAAATAAAAATGCCAAAAATCTGCAAATGGCAAAAGGCACAACTTTAGGATCTGTTTGATATATCTACCAAGTTTTGTTGAAAAATATAGAACGGTTCTTGAGTTATGCTCCGGAAACGAAAGCAATCCTTACTTTTTTAGACTAAGTCCAAAATGTTTCCATGGAAACCGTGAAAAATAAAAATGACAAAAATCTGTAAATAGCAAAAGGCACCACTCAAGGTTCTGTTTCATATATCTACCAAGTTTTGTTGAAAAATATTGAACGGTTCTTGAGTTATGCTCCGGAAACGAAGCCCACCCCTCACTTTTGGGACTAAGTCTGAATCGTTTCCATGGAAACCGGGAAAAACAAAAATGCTAAAAATCTGTAAATAGCAAAAGGCACCACTTTAGGATCTGTTTGATATATCTACCAAATTTTGTTGAAAAATACTGAACGGTTCTTGAGTTATGCTCCGGAAACGAAGCCCACCCTTCTTTAAGACTAAGTCCAAAACGTTTCCATGGAAACCGAGAAAAATAAAAATGACAATAATCTGTAAATAGCAAAAGGCACCACCTTAGGTTATGTTTGACATATCTACCAATTTTGGTTAAAAAATATCGAACGGTCTTTGAGTTATGCTCCGGAAACAAAATGATTACGGACAGACGGACGGACGTACAGACGGACGAGGCGACGACTATATCCCACCGCATTACATGCCGGTGGGATAATAATATGATGTTATACACTAGTTATATGCTGATTTTGTTATTTCAAATGTATTTACATTATTTTTCATGAATGGAGAGCTGAAACTGTTCAATAGAAATTTCCTTTTGGACAATAAAAGACAAATATTTTAATATTTTATCTAACTCATTCATAATGCATTCATCTTGCCCATGCAACTGAAGTTAGGACTGTTTCTCTGAAAAATATGTTCATTATTACAGTCTGTTTGAGTCAGAAACGGACCGATGAATTGCAAATTTGATCATTGTACAAAATTGCCACATAAATATAAATAGTACACGTTTATCATTTACAGTCAACTCTCATTAATCCGACACTTGTGGTTGCAGAGAAATATGTCGGATTAACGAAAATGTCGGATTAATGTATTTGTGTGAAATTATCAATGTTTATTAAATGTCATGATCGTCATACTGTTTCTTGCATATCAGAAATGGTATATCTAGTTATCTTCATCGTGTGTAAAAATATTCACAGAAATAAAAAAAATAACAATACATCCTTGTTCTCATTTATTAACATCATATATGGCATAACATACATAATCACATAATCAATCAGTTTCATATCTATCTCATAACCACATTGCCACAAAACTCACGTTTGTTTTTACCGCATATCAGCAGCTATTAAGACCCCGATGTTGAAAATGTTACAGTTTCCATACAACTAATTCCATACTAACATGTGGACGCCTAGTGAACAATCGGGCATTTATCATAACATTTATAATTTAAAACTTGAAAAAGTCTTTGATGGTCATTAACATCAAACACGTCTAAGTGGTGTGTCAGAAATGTTTGCAAGGTGTTCAACGATGTTTTGGCCTCAGATAGTTTGAAGCATTGGAATCAGTCGTAGAGACGCTCAACCACTAAGCAGACTGCTTCAGGATGTCAGATACGGTTGATCGTCGAATCTTCACATCAAACTTCTGCTCAGCAAAAGTGATGACTTGTTGTTGTGTTGTCTGGGGTTTGTCTTTCTTCAAAAGGAGATTTCTTTCTTGATCAATGGTGTAACTTCTACTCGGGCTCACTTAGCAGGTGGTGTACTCATGACAGACATCTTGTGATGAAAACTCATGTCGGTTGTAAACATTTTATACAGCTCGCTCTACCGTTATTTCTTGATTAAATCATCTCGATTAATTATCCTGTTTTCCTAATTAACAAGTGTGATGTTCACCGATGTCGGTGTCAAGCAGCCAGTAAGGCACACGCTAATTACCACTCACGTGTGATTGTTTGTATACGGTCGTATTATCTGACCGGCTGTGTTGATTGTCGGATTAACGAATGTTTTTACAATGTATTTACAATAATCAGTTGCCAGATTGGTGTGTCGGAGTCGGAATGCGAGAATGTCGGATTAACGAGAGTAATTATCACTGTTTTAAATGGTTCCCTAAATTGTTGTCGGATTAACTTGATTGTCGGATTAATGAGTGTCGGATTAACGAGAGCTGACTGTACTAATACCCAACAGCTTTCTTATATTTGAAAATTTTCCGGACTCCACCAAACAAGTTGTTTAAGAAACTATCATCATTGAAAAAGCAAAAGTTGTTATCTGTCGCGGCGGGGTGAAACCGCAGAAACGGAACAGCCACTATCTTGTCGTGCACGTGATACACTTGCCTGATGAAAAATGAAGTTGAATGCTGACGTGAAACAGTTGATGATTAAAGTGTACGATTTTTTCCGTGCTGAAGCCGAAAGGGGCAAACCATTTTATGCCATTAATAAATTCCGTAAGTGGGCAGCAAAAGCTATAGGAGTATCAGCAAGGGTACCGACAAATGTTCTGGAACACAAACATTGTGAGGGTGATGCGAAGCTAGGTAGGGGTCATGTCAAAATCACACAAATTAAAACATTTGGACAACTTTCAAAAGAACCTTGTAAGGCAGTCTATCAACTACAGTGTACTCTGTCAATACCGGCATCAGTCGGGACCAAGTAAAAATGCCGGTTTTGACAGAGTGCCGGTTTAGCTAGGTTCGCTTATGACGCCTGCGCACACGGAAGTTCGCTGTCGTACTGTCACTTTAGCATTAACAAGATGTTTGAATAAGAAACAAGGCAGTGCCTGAATGCACATTCATGTTGTTTAAATCAAATAAAAATGTCTGAAATCTCTTATTAAATTTCAACTGATCATATATTATCGGCAGAATTAAAATTATAAACTATTTTTTGCAATGTTATTGCAAACAACGATTCTTGTTTATGCTTCGCAGCGGGTCCACAATAGCATTGTCAAAGAGCAAAGTAACGATGTTTCAAACATCGAGGAAATCATTAAATAAATTGAAATCAACAATAACATTCATAAAAGTTGTCAAACGTATATATAAAATTACTATTTCCATTCTTTTGGCGATCATGCAATGTAAGTCAAGTCACTGACAAGTTACATCTCGGCTTTCACCACGATGCTTAATGTGAAAATATATGCGTGAAGCATTTTGTCATAGGCCATAACCTAGCGCGATATGTCCAATACGTTCCATGATTTACGATAGGTAGCGATGTCTTTCTTAATATGTTCAGAATAGCATTATTTTACCCAAAAACTTTCGTCTTAATCTAAAACTTTTCGCTTTCACGAGGACGGTATCCATTTCCATAATATGATTGGCTGCCTAGGTCACGTGTCTGATTTTGACCAATCACGACCCTTATAAGCAAAGTGTAGTGAAAAGCGTCGTTAGAAACCAATCTTTATCCAATAAAATCGCTTCTTACAAATGTGAAAATACTCGGCAAGAGTACAGTGATATTGTTGATGTTCAGAGCTTTTCGAGCGATACATACACGCCATCAAACGATTAAGCCTCCATGTAAGTGACACGTGCCACTCACTAATTAACAAGAAACTGATTGATACTTCCGTTTCTGAATAATCTCGAGTCAATACCCGCGAATCAACAAAATGTAAACACTTGCTTGTTTATACAGTCAAACTGCCCACTACATGTATTAATTACTCTGGGTAAGTGTTACGCATACCACTCACTGATTAACGGGATACTGATTAACACTTCCCGTTTCTGAATAATCTCGGGAGTCACAGCGAATTGTGTTGTTACATCATTTGGACCTAATTGCATCAAAGGGTTACGCCGTCTTTCATGTGCCGGTTTTAACAGATTCGTTTTCATAACAACTTGTTCGTTGGGACTGAAAAACAATGCCGATATCCTGAATAGACAGATGCCGATGTTTACAGAAGTTTCTTAATGATAATAACGTGCATTTCTGCCGGGACTGAAACTTTGTGCCGATGTAGACAGAGTGCCGGTGTTAAGAGAGGCCGGTATTGACAGAGTCCACTGTAGCTATATTCTGAAAACAAATACAAGTCGCTGAAAATGTTAAAAAAGCATTTGAAGCAAGAACACAACCTCAGAGTTTCAAAGTACACACTCTGGCGACTCTTACACTCTTCCGGGTATCGTTATAAGAAAATTTGGGGGGAGAATAGGTCAGTACTCTGATATCGTTCGCTTGAGAAATAATTTTCTCAGGGTTATAAAGAAGAAGCGCGAGGAAGGGTTCGAGCCAGTGTACTTGGACGAGACCTGGGTCAATGCCTCGCACACTGCTAGCAGTCAGTGGGTACCCGATGGGGGTGATAAGGGGTCACGTAGAAAGCTGCCTCTAGGGAAAGGAGAGAGACTAATCATTCTCCATGCTGGTTGCTCCAGCAAAGGCTTTCTCCCAGGCTGCGACTTGGTATTCAGGGCAAAGTCCACAGATAACAGAGACTACCATTCCGAGATGAATGGTGCGGTTTTCCTCGATTGGGTTAAAAACAAGTTGGTACCAGCTCTACCAGAGAAGTCTTTTATCGTAATGGACAATGCCCCATACCACAGCGTGCAGGACCCCAACAGTAAAGCCCCGATATCGAACAGTCGAAAAGGTGTTTATGATATCATGGCTCGACATTTCAGATCGCACGGCCTTCAAAGGCAACGAAGCCTCAGCTATATGAGATCATAAAAACCCACAAAGGTGAACCTTTCTACAAAAAGTTGACAGTTACATAAAAAGTAAGGGTCACGATATTCTGCGACTTCCACCCTATCACTGTGACCTTAACCCCATTGACATGATATGGGGTATTGTCAAAGGAGATGTTGCCAGATCAAACACAACTTTTAGATTACGTGACGTAGAGGTTTTGGTTAAGGAATCCCTTAACAAAATCAGGACTGAAACTTGGCAAAACTGTGTCAACAAGGTAGCTAACGTCATTGAACAAGGTTACTGGTCTTGGGATGGCTTACAACAGGCAACTGTGGCACCACTTGTCATCCCTTTAAGTCGTGACTATGACACTACGACAGACGAGGAACCGACAGGTCTCCCGGAATAGATTTTGAGATGTCCCCTGCCATGACTGGCTGTTCTGTTTCTGCTGTTTTACCCCGCCGCGACAGATAACAACTTTTGCGTTTTCAATGATGATAGTTTCTTAAACAACTTGTTTGGTGGAGTCTGGACAATTTTCAAATATAAGAAAGCTGTTGGGTATTAGTAAATGATAAACATGTGTACTATTTATATTTATGTGGCAATTTTGTACAATGATCAAATTTGCAATTCATCGGTCCGTTTCTGACTCAAACGGACTGTAGACAACATTGACGAATACTGCTTGATTGTGACAGAGAAGAAAACAACAAAACATTTCAATTTGGATTATTTGTCATATCAAACAATTTTTTCCTATGTGTTAGCTTAACAAATTTACACTGTAAGAAACTTAAATAATACCAAATCCAGCCACATTTACAAGAACTTTTTTAATCTCACCTGATTTTACACTCCAAAGAAATTTAACTAACATTATATTCAATTCGTTCAGGAAATAACCTGCTTGCCATTGAACAAAACTGTCACCTTTGCACTAAGACAACACCCAGATGCTTTTAGGAGAATGAGGAACAGATAATTCAAGTTTGAAATGAGTAAGGCCTTGCAAGATGAGTAACTATTCTTTTCATCCATATGCTATCATTTCCTTGCAGATGCCATATTATGTGTACAATCGATTTAAAAAAGGCAAACATCAAATTAAAAGCTAATAAAAACCATAAATCTGGAACTGGATATCTAATAAATAACAATACTTCTTACCTCATACTTGGCAAAATGTTCTTCACTTTTGATATGCAACTCTGCACTTGTTACATCTCCGCTGAAGATATGACACAGAGAGCAGTAGAAGGCATCTGTGCTCATCATGAACTCTACACCTGAAATAGAAGCCAAAGAAAAATGATGCATTTTACAAACTTCTTAAAGCATGTTTTTTCAAATTAAAGAATCATAGTAAGGTTGTTGCATTTCACACTGCTCTGCAAAATGTTTAAGCAAAACTGTGTCAGTTTGATCTGTTTCTACAGTATCCCATTTTCATGTACTAACACACAAAAATACTCTCAATGCAACTTAGCTCACCTGAATAAAGAATTGCTGTTGGGAATTGGTTCAAATCCCATAACTAATGATTGGTTCATTACTACCAATCAATCATCGAAAACCAATTGGTTGGTGTCATTTTTCATATTTTTCACATTATTGCAGATAAACAAAGAAACAACATGTGGTTCTGTTTCGTTGAATTTATTTAGAAACTGCACAAAATGCAAATTTCACTTAAAATATGTAACTTGCCACTTTAAACTGATGACTAAAAAACTAACGGAATAAGAAACATAAAATTGTATAAAATAAAAGTTATTTGAAAAGTTATAAAAATAACCCTAAATAAACAGGTGGCAAAGCACTTTGCATGAAATTTGATGTCCCAAGACCAGAATGGTGCAAAATGAAGTGGCCAGACATTCTGGTGTCCATCAAAACACAATCTCATTTCTATTGAGACGTTTTCAACAAAATGGAAACTCAAGAGGTGAGGTGAGGTGAAATTGGGTTTTACGTCGTGCTTGAGAATATTTCGCTCATATGACGACGTGCATGCATGTGTAGGTGCGGCTGCTTGTACTAGCTCAGACTTAAGCTGGTTTTATAGTGCTAGCCCACTGAGATACCATGCTGCAGTGAAGCATGAATACCCCACTCAAACACATTATACTGACTCCAAGCCGACCAGTCCTTGTTGTACCCATTAATGCCGAGCGCCAGGCAGGGACCAACAAGTACCATATTTATACGTATTTTTGGTATGACGCGGTCGGGGATCGAACCCGCAACCTTCCGCTCTCCGGGCGGACGCTCTAACCACTACACCACGGAGGCGGTCGGAAACACAAGAGATTTGCCTTGGACCGGCCATCAGTGCGTGACATCACGCCTACAAGACAACCACATTTGGCTATCCCATCCAAGGAATCGACCATTTCTGGCTTACGTTCAATCAGGTCCAGGACTGTATGGAACTGACTGAGGGAGCACACCATCTGGCCCCAACAGCCTGCAATACTTCCAATTTTGCTCCAGTGTCACCAACAGGTACGTCTTGCCTGGTGCAGACAGCATCTACGGCACATGAGACAAGATTGGGATGGTGTTTTGTTCGCTGATGAGTCAAGATTTCATCTGCACAGCTCAGATGGCAGGGCAAGGTTGTACAGATGGTGAGGTAAACTGTATGCTGACGTTATGGTATGGGGAGGCATCACATCTCATGGTCGGACACAACTTGTCATTGTAAATGGCAATGTGACAGGTCTGCGATACAGGGATGAGATCATTGGGCCTCAGGTGTAGCCGGACAGAGAGAAACTTCACACTTCAGCAAGATAATGCCCATCCACATGCATGTCGTTTATGTTGTAACAGAACATTCTGGTACTCCCCTGGCCAGCTGTTTCTCCTGACCTGTCCCCTATCGAGCACGCCTGGGATGAAATATGTTGAAACAGGGAAATATATTTGTTGAATGCAAGTATTCATGTTATCATAATTAGATTGTACGGTCAATATTGGTCTTCAACTGAAGTTAACTGTTGAGTTATGATAATTCAAGTTACTGTATTACTCCATTTAAAATATATAGTTTCATGCAGATTATATGTACATGTTGAAATACCTGTGTAGCATATATATATTCATCCAATATGAGTTATTGTTACTCAGTAATTATTGAGTAAGAACAGAATTATACTAATAACCATCCATGCAAAGGTTAATGCTGAGTTGGATGGTACCGGTATGTGTAAATGATTTGCTACTAGGTAAGTGAGATAACTTGGTGTGGGTTGTATACCTGTAGTTAATCTGTAGAATGTCAGGTTATTGAACTAAGGGAGACAATCCATCTATTTCTGTTGTACTCTAAACTTGCTGTAACCAGCGTCGCACATTGACGCCATCTTATTGGGGTGAAGAATTAATTGACGCAGGAACTAAATCACACTGTTGTCTGTTTTCAGCCATTTTGATGGCAACGACCAACATCCTCTTCCAGGGGTGCAACATATAATTGATACTATATTCTAGTATATAATATAATACATGCATCATATTTTGTCACAATAAGAAAAGCATGAATGTTATTTTGAAACACAAATTTGTCACGACCATTTTCTCGCACCTGTTGTTGAGGCCAATGTTTGTAAACGCTGCAGCGTCGGACTAAGTTAAAGAAATCAACAAGCCTCACAATTATATGTTTCTTATCTGCATATTCAGTGTAGAATAAAGTGGTGGTCTTATATCAAGAAATGTTCAAATAAAAGATACTTGCATATGGAGTGTTGATCGACTACTGTTTCCTACATACACGGTCAAACTGGTTCTGTGATATGCCAATTATATAGTCAAAAACACAAGTTTGTTTTCTTATAAGCTATGATTAATCATTCTACATAGTGATTTGTGTTAAATTTGGGTTTGCCAGACGAAATATCTCCAAATTTAAAGTTAGTATTCAATAGCGAAAGATTTTTACCAGACAACCCCTGTCTGTGACATCACATCCGGTGACCTTTGCACTTACCAGAACACAACATAGATTTCGCAATCTTAATTCTCGTTCGTTTTTTTTGGTCATATTAAACTGAAAATCATAAATTAAAAACTTGTAGAATGAGAAATTCTTCAACTTTCGCCAGGGCTTACGTTTATTCCATCATGTCATGTCATGAAAATTGCAGAATAAAATAGATGATTTATCAATATTCACAAGTTCTAATTTCAAGTGTTATGGTTCATTATTTTCAACACAAGCCCACAGAAAACCAGTGTTGCACCGTGTTACACGTACGAAAAACAAACATGGTGCACTTCAGTCCAACTCCTACATAAAATATTGCTATTTTGATAGGAACAAGGTTTACAGGACCTGCATGTATAATAGTGCCATTTGAATAAAATATGTGATGACATCGAAAATACGATTTGTTTACGATGAACTAGACTACCAGTTGTCCGACTTCCATTTTGTGGAAGCTGCGTTGGCTGAGGGGTCTAGGCGTCTGACAGTGGGGACTGCTAAAAACGAAGGGAATTGCCACCAACCCGCTCAGCCACCACGACTTCCACAAAGTGCTGGCTGAGCGGTCTAGGTGCCTGACTCTGAGGGTGTGGGTTCGAATCCCGGATGGGACTCAACCCCAAAAGTACTGGAATCTGTACTTAACTGAGAAAGTGGAATCCCAAAACATATGTTACACTTCTGTATGTTTGAAATTATCAGGATATTTTGGGATGATAATGTTAGTAAAATCTAAATATTTTTTATATTTGTATACTTATCCTTCACTACTTTAGTACTTACTTCCTGCACTTATTGCTTACGACTCGGATAAACATCCATCTGCGCACGCATCACCGGAAGGTGACGTCAGCCACCTCTGATTATTGCCAAAATCCCAAAGATGAAGATGAAGAGGGGAGGTAGCTGAAAGCGCAGAGTGGGCCCTTATCTTAAGTAATACAGGATAAGTATACAAATATAAAAAATATTTAGATTTTACAATTTTTTTAACTAATCCTGCACTACTTACTTCCTGCACATTTATCGTACAGGGAGGATGGAGGGCGTGTCATCTGTGGGGATCGCCTTGCAAAGTAAACAAAGACAGCTCGGTCAATGTCATCAAGTGCGCCGCGGGGAAAACCATCATTGCACCTAGATCGGATAGCGAGTGACGACCAGTCAGGGCTAATATTCCATATAAGACATGAAGTCTTAAATGGAATATACCACACGATTTTTAAAGCGTTATTAGTTTTAGGGGAAATGCAGTAAAAAGCAGTGACTGGAGTTAACCTAAGTGTTACTCCTTAACTGACAGACCCAGTTATTCCAGAAAAACTCTCTTCCCACACGGCGTTGGTGTGCTTCATGGGAAGAAAAAGCATGGTGGAAGGTATCTTCGTTGCACCTGGAAGAATAGTCAACAAACAGTGACTATCTCTCAGTGGTAATTCGCAGATAATACATGTAGGCTTAAATGGAAAAGACCACATGATTTTTAAAGCGTTAGTGGCTTTAGGGAATGCAGCAAAAAGCATGGACTTGAGTCTATCCAAGTTGTTTTCCCCATGCGACATCGGCATGCTTCGTGGCGAGCAACAATGTAGGAGATGATACCCTTCTAGGATTGGTGAGTTGCTAGCCTGGCACCAATGGTCCAAAGCGTTGCCCACATCGTGTGGTGTGGATAATGATTGGCGTAGACTGTGTCCGACCGCTAGAAATATTCCTGCATTATCAGTGGCACTGTACAGTTACAGTGAAGTGCCATAGTAGAGGCAAGTGTACTAAGTACATGAGGATGACGTAGATGTAGGGAAAACCAGACCAGCCGAGAGAGAGAGAGAGAGAGAGAGATACATTCAGTGGACCCTGCTTCTTGGCAACACAACTGCTCGAACGACTACCCCTTGTTGTACATGTGCCTAATGGGAGTCTAATGTGCAGTAGCAATGCAGTAACAATACTCTGGCTGAAAATCAGTTGGCGTATAATGCCGCCTGCAAATGCAGTGTGTTAATTGAACCTTTCTGGCGCAGGATGCACAAGGATGTTTCCCCATCTGGCTAGTTCAAAAGGAGCTCTTGACACTAGACTGCTTAAAATCAGAAACCAACCTGTGGTTGGTCATCTGGACCCGACTAAATTTAGTCAAAGTCAGGTTGTTATTTCTTGATTGTGTCTAAGATATTTGGAAGCAAGACCGGAGGAAACGTATTGTGCGTGTAGCTCCCCCAGGGAATGCTTAAGCCAACCACTGCCCATGCTGACCATCCAGAGACGCAGACACATAAAACCAGTATC
Source organism: Haliotis rubra (assembly GCF_003918875.1). Classification (NCBI taxonomy): domain Eukaryota; kingdom Metazoa; phylum Mollusca; class Gastropoda; order Lepetellida; family Haliotidae; genus Haliotis; species Haliotis rubra. Next base: position 162,946 of record NW_025766570.1, on the reverse strand, counting down.
TCTTTGTGTGGCATACATTCTGTGAAAGTGACACTGTCAGTTCCTGATAAAGCGTCAGCTAAGATGTACCGGTGTAACAGGCCAAACTCCCCCCCACCCCGGGCTTAATCTTCCCCATGGAAACTTTGGTCTAGGCCAAACTTTCCCCACCCTTGAATCAACTTTAAAGGCTACTTCTTTCCCACCCTTGTTTTTATATCAAAAGGGGGAGACTCTGGCCTAGCTAGGCTATTTCTTCCCCAACCTTTTTTTCATGTTTATGTTCGTCTTGAATAAGTAAGAAATGAAAACAAGACATAGCTATTCAAGTGAGAATACATAGATATTCAAGTGTTTGAGATCGGAGTTGTCTCTTGATCTTCTTTCTATCTTCAAGACTTTCTACATCAGCTTATGATGATGGGTACTGACCAGTAGAGAGATAACCAACAAGTTCACTATAGCGGGTGTCTTCCATTGTGAACAAGGAGGACCATCAACAGTTTGCTTGGGTATATATTACCATGAAGAAAAGTAGTAAAATAAACTTCTCTACTACATTGAGTATGAGAATTAGCAATGGAGAATTGTCCATTCAAAAGAGATAATTAGTGAGAAGTTTGATCTTGTCACCCTGTAAAAACATACCAATTAGCATTTGCTGTGTTCTAGTTGTGATGTGATTCCTTAATCCAGTGCTATAGTGATTGAACAACCACAACAATAGATAAAAACTGCCATTGGAGACGGCCAATACTGTATTAATGGGAAACTAAATCTGGAAATATATTTAAGGAATAAGAGTGAGGAAAATGGATGATTTCTTTCAATTCAATACCAAACAATGAAGGGTAACACATCAACCTGATTGTTATGTATGTAGTAGACCCTTTAGCTTAGCAGGAATTGAAAGAAAATAGTTTTGCATCAATGTGTATCTCTGTGACATGAGTACTAAAATATAAACAACCACTGGTAAAAATAATCACGTGAGACCCAACACAATTCCCTAATTCCAAATTATTAAAAATAATTAATATTACATATTTATCTTTACTTTATTATATATTATATCATTACTATTGTTTTATATTATCATTTACCTATTTTTATATATCTTTTTAAAGGATATGCAAGTCCCAAAGCTTTCAAGGTAAATTTACACCTACTATTAGTTTTAAGTATATTCTTTTAAATTATGGCTTGATTATCTACAATTGCTAATAGCTGAAAGAAGGGTGTAAATGCAGCTAGGGTCCATGCAGGAAGCAAATGTACTGTAAGTCCCCATGGTCCCTAGTATGGTGATCTACTTTTAGTTGTTGGCAGTTCTTTAGCCTGTTTTCACATTGTCTTGTCATTTCTACTTTAAATGTTTCAGATTTAATTGCTAGTTTTAAATTAATATCTGTGATACACTAGTACTTTTACTGTTTTTCTTCAACAGTATTTTAATTTCTAATTTTTTTTGATCTATGATATAATCATTACTTGTTCTCGTCACAATATGGCTGAAATATTGCCGATGTGACGATAAATAATAACTCAATTACTCTCATTATATTTCAATGATTTACTTATCCCAACTTATTCCAAATTGGCTTATCTCAAAATCATTACTATATTCAAAACATTAACTAAATACCCAGTTTTACGTGGATGTCCATATCCATTCAAAATTTTATTCCATTACTCATGGCTTTAAATATGGCATCCACGTCAGCGACATCAACTTAACAGTTGGAAGCAGATGTAAACATCTACACAACGACAACAACCCAACACAATATCTATATCAAATGCTGTATCATCTATCATTCCACTAAAGTGCCTTATTCTAAATTCAAAAGACAAGGTTTGATAAGGGGAATACTTGACCCATGGATATCTGAAACATATTTCATTTACCAAAAGTGATTATGGATTAAGGATATAAGAGCAAGGGTGGGGAAGAAGTAGCCTAGCTAGGCCAGAATCTCCCCCTTTTGATATAAGAGCAAGGGTGGGGAAGAAGTAGCCTAGCTAGGCCAGAATCTCCCCCTTTTGATATACAGCAAGGATGGGGAAGAAGTAGCCTAGTTAGGCCAGAATCTCCCCCTTTTGATATAAGAGCAAGGGTGGGGAAGAAGTAGCCTAGCTAGGCCAGAATCTCCCCCTTTTGATATAAGAGCAAGGGTGGGGAAGAAGTAGCCTAGCTAGGCCAGAATCTCCCCTTTGATATAAGAGCAAGGGTGGGGAAGAAGTAGCCTAGCTAGGCCAGAATCTCCCCCTTTTGATATAAGAGCAAGGGTGGGGAAGAAGTAGCCTAGCTAGGCCAGAATCTCCCCCTTTTGATATAAAAACAAGGGTGGGGAAGAAGTAGCCTAGCTAGGCCAGAATCTCCTCCTTTTGATATAAGAGCAAGGGTGGGGAAGAAGTAGCCTAGCTAGGCCAGAATCTCCCCCTTTTGATATAAGAGCAAGGGTGGGGAAGAAGTAGCCTAACTATAGTTTGGCATGAAAAGCATGTGGACCCGTTTTTTTGTAAATATCTCTTCATCCAATGATCCAATGGATCTCAAACTGTGCAAGTGGATGTTTTGTCAGACAACCTAATCACATTGTAAATCACCGATTTTATGCATTTGTATTAAAGAATCTGTCTATGTAACTGTCAACAAAATAAACAGCAGAACGCAGACTGCTTGCAGAGGGAGGGAGCCAATGACCTGTAACAGCGGCAGTGTTGGGTCATAAAGGTAAATGCACGTGCAGTTCATGATAGTTACCTGTGCACTGCACAGTGATAGACCGTTTGGATCATTCACATTGACCTCTTCTAGCTGTCATCATGAAAGCTTATTCAGATGATGCTAAACAATTATTAGAAATGTGTTTAATTTTTTTTTTAAAGAGAGCAAACGTAGCAAACCGATTTATAAGGTGTCGGATTACATGAAACGTACAACTTTTGCTCTTGGCATGAAAAAGAACATCGTGCTAAAAATTGTGAAAAATAAACCAACAACCAAGAAAAAAAAACTTGTACAAAAAGGTAGGCATCCAAAGTTAGATTCTTTTGACATCAGGGTCATCAGAGATGTCATTCGCCGGCTATTTGCTAGAAATGAACACCTGTCCACAAGAAAGTTAAAACACATCCTTGCAGAGGATCACGACATTAATGGTTCTAGGTTTATGCTAAGCAAACTACTGCTCAAATTTGGATACAAGTACAAGAAGGTAGCAAACCAGAAACTTGTAATGTGTGAGAGATCTGATATTGTGAAAATAAGGTGTAACTATCTGAGAAAAATTACGCAGGCAAGAGAGGATGGGTTCGAACCTATATATCTGGATGAGACCTGGGTCAATGCAAACCATACTGCTGCCAGACAGTGGCTACCCACTGATCCCAGTGATGGTAGGAAAATACCAACAGGCAAAGGTGAACGTTTAATCGTTCTTCATGCTGGTTCCCACCGTGGATTCCTACCTGGGTGTGATCTGGTATTTCGGTCAAAGAGCACAGATGGTAGGGACTATCATACAGAAATGAACTCAACGGTTTTCACACAGTATGTTGAGGGGCAATTGTTGCCAGCTCTGCCTTACAAAAGTCTTGTTGTCATGGACAATGCTCCCTATCACAGAGTTCGAGATCCAAACAATAGGTGCCCAACTTCCAATACAAAGAAGTCAGATATGCAGCAATGGCTAACAAATAACAATATACAATTTTCAATTAAGGCCACTAAACCACAGTTGTACTCTTTGATTAAACCTAACAAACCTCCACCCACATATAACATTGACAACATGCTACTCCAACACGGCCATAAGGTCTTGAGATTACCACCATACCACTGTGATTTCAAACCAATCGAACCTATCTGGTGAGACCTTAAAAGTACAGTGGCCCGGAAAAATCAATCATTCAAGCTGAATGATGTCAAGCACATTGTCAACACTGCTATATGTGACATTGCACGCTGGCATGCATGTGTTGAACATGTCAAGAAGGTGGAGAAAGAGTACTGGCTCAAAGATGGCTTGAAGGAGCAAACAGTTAATCCAGTTGTCATTCGTCTGGACACTGATGACTCCTCTGTGGAAGAATGGAGTGAACTTGATGAAGTTTAATTCTGTTATTATATTTACAGATAATAATAGTATCCAGCCAGATATGCTCAAAGAAATATAACTGCTTTTATCAATGACAGCACTGACTAATTCCAACGACTTATAGTGTAACATGAAACACTCATTTCACATCAAGTTATCATGAAAATATAAATATTAAATATCTATATGCTTAAAGCTATTAGAAATGCATTGCTTAATTTGGAATGTGAACGACATCAAAACATAACACTTTTGTCTTCATTCTATCTTTTCTTCAATGAGTGTGCATGATTGTGTGTGCTTGTGTCCCGAGGGAACGGGGCTTTAACAGTTGTTAGTTCTAACCATAGGTGGTCCGATTAATGATTTAGTGTAAATATACTTTCTGTGTTCTTTAAATGCATTTCCACTTAGGTACTGCATAAACAAAATATGACATTAACATTACAAATTTAAAGATTTTAACCTACAGAATAATTCTCACTAATGGGTTTTGTGGTTAATGTTGAACAACTCAAAGAAACAAACTCCGTATGATGGTTAACAGTTGGCACCCACCTTACCCTATTCACGACCTGTGACACCTCTTCATACCCGTCACGTGCATAGCTGACCTACATTGACGAACGTTGACCTTTATGACCCAACACTGCCGCTGTTACAGGTCATTGGCTCCCTCCCTCTGCAAGCAGTCTGCGTTCTGCTGTTTATTTTGTTGACAGTTACATAGACAGATTCTTTAATACAAATGCATAAAATCGGTGATTTACAATGTGATTAGGTTGTCTGACAAAACATCCACTTGCACAGTTTGAGATCCATTGGATCATTGGATGAAGAGATATTTACAAAAAACCGGGTCCACATGCATTTCATGCCAAACTATAGGCCAGAATCTCCCCCTTTTGATATAAGAGCAAGGGTGGGGAAGAAGTAGCCTAGCTACGCCAGAATCTCCCCCCTTTTCATAGGAAACAGAACAAAATATGCTAGTTAAAACAGGGGGAAACTTTGGCCTAGCCCAAACTTTCCCCCGGGGTAAGAATATCCTAGGACAAAACTTCCCCTGGGAAGAAATAGCCTGCTACACCGGCACCCAGGAATATGCTGAGTTCTCAGATGGATGTGGGTGTTGGCTATTACTGGAAATAGACGGAATGTTTGAAAACAGTAACCCAGTCAAACTCTTGTAACCCTGTCAAACACACAACAATCATGTTGCCCGAGAGCTATTGCACCCAGTGACGGATGGCAACGAACACTGCCTTGAGCTCCAAATAGCTTATTGATCTCTTGACTGAAACCATGAGATTATTACGAAAATGTAGGTAGTTCGGAACTCGCTCAGTCAAGGTGACTCCACCTTTGACTTCTATGGGCAAGTCCACTAAACGGAAAAACTTAGGTAAATGTGGTGGGACACTGACACGTTGACGAACGTCCGCCTGTCAATCCTGGAGGGACATGGTCCAGACAGCACACTTGGGATAAAGGTCTAAAACCTGTACCAGCTGTGGAAAGAAATCAGAATGAGGATCTTGTCCGCTTGAAAGAGGTTTCCAATGTACGTCAAGAGTGTGTTATGGTACAAGAGCCGACATGTCCCAGTTGACAAGTCAACCCAGCTAATCAGTCCAGCTAGTATAAAGACGTTTGGTGAAAACTGGATGCTGTCCGTATGCAAATTACGCAACATGGCGGAGAGCACACATGAAATCCCCAAATTATCACTGTTGCTGCGCTATGATATGAGTGAATAACCATGGGGCAGTTGAAGTAAAAGCGCAGGAACTCCATGCCGATGGTAAACCTTGGAACCCGGCACGTCACAGAGGCAGATCTATGAAGAGCCGGAACCCATGTTCCATATGTTGGGACGTATGGACCCCTAAGGAATAACCAATGCCATCCGAAACCCACTATTCACCATTGCACGGGTGATTGGATAATACAAGGGCCTACTGGAGGAGGGAGTGTCCAGTCGTGTAGATCTTGAGCTTCCTGTGCCCCTGCTTCCGTCACCCTTGAAGGGGATGCAGCTTCGTTCATATCCTCCATTGTTGATGTGAGACTTGTCACCACGTCTCCTACCATGGACCAGAGCCTGATTCCAAGCCCGCCTAACAGTGTGGCGTCGAGGCTAGTAGGTACTGGATTCATGTGATGAGGGATGTTGGACTTGCTGGAAGGCCCTCAGCGCTATCTCTCTCTTAGTAATGTCACACACTGTTCAATAGACGTCCTTGATCTTGTCATTAAATATGGTAGTCGAGGACTAGGGTTGACGAGATAGATTCCTCAGAACTTTGGATCCCAACCGGAAAGGGGGAGAGAAATCCTTGAGCTCAAATAAGGCCTAAAAAAAATAAATGTTATGGTTCCGATTACCCGACCGACCCTTGAATTCTGGTGAATAAAATAAGCTTTCAGATACCATTGTTTTTCCCCAGCACTGACAGACATCAGTCATTCCGGTAGAGAAAGTTGGCATGATGGCTGCAAGCTTGATTGAATAAACAAATACACATTGATAAAAGTGTTATGAGTTCGAACTTTACCTACCTACCCTAAATTTAAAAGAGGTGTAATCAGAACATTTTATTTATTTGGCGTAACACATGCGTTGGCGAGATCTGCCTGTAAGTGTTCGCCAAGGTAAGTGAGGACCATCCACTACCAAGCCATCACAGAAGAGAGGTGATCGATCCTGTACGGATTCACCTCTGTCAGGTCTTGAGAGACAGTATTAATAGCCGAAGACAAGTTTGAGATAGGATGAAGCATTCATGCGAGTTTCAAAAGGGACGTCACCCCTTGAGTCTCGCACCGGATGAAGACGCACTGGATGAAGAAAACTGTCACGTGCTTAATTTCCTCATCCACCTGGGCTGCCGATTGATGAATTCAAAACAAAGGATTGGGTAAACATCACGCCCGGTCTTAGGTGCTGTAATAGTTTTGGGTAAGATGTGTCCGTCTGCTGACGTATTGGCCATCGGAGAAAGAGGCGCAACAAACAGCTGCCGAAACCCTTAAGATGTAGGAGGTGCTGACACAGTATGTTAAACACCGGAGGCACTGAATATAGTGGAGGCATCATACAGATGCTGGACCTGGTAGAACATCGTAAAGACGCTGGAGTGAGTGAATATAGTTTTATAGGCGCCATACAGGGGCTGGATCTGGTAGAAACGCTGTACAGGTGCTTGAATGAGTAATAAAGTATGGTTGTACAGGCGCCATATAGGATCTGGATCTGGTAGAAACACCGGACAAGCGCTGGAGTGAATGAGTATAGTTTTATAAGCACCATACAGACGCTGGATCTGGTAGAAATGCTGTACATGCGCTTTGAATAAGTATGGTCGTACAGGCACCGTACAGGCGCTGGATCTGGTAAAGAAGCTGTATAGGGCACCGACTGCTGAAGTCTGAAGTCGTAGTCATTGTAGTACATGCGCCATATCTATAGTCACTGCAGTGATGAACAGCTGCTGTACCAAACTGCCCTGCTAACTAGGTCAAGAGTGTAATGGGTGTCGAAACATCCATTGACTGATGAGCACATGCATCTGAGGTGTCAGGAGTAAGACGTCTGCCAGGGAAACGCTGGAAACGGCAACCTGGAGAATGGAGACGGAGCGCCAGACGCTCTAGAGCTAGTGGACATCAGTGGTGTGGCAAGTATGTGGATGTTTGTCACAGGCGACGTCGGTGTTGGACCTGGTGCTTCATAGACAGAAAAAGAAGGTGTGAATATTATTAAGTAAGCGCAACTAGCACAGTCATACATAGACAGGGAAAAAACACGAAAAAGTGCAATGCAAACAGTGTGAATGAGGGCACACATATGAGATTCCCCGGCTTTACAAACTATACATTGTGTGCCGTATAGAAACTGCAATATAGCAGAAACCCCAAGCAAACACACAGTGAAAAAACATTACAATAGTAATGAGGAACACATGGTGAAAAATTATAATATTAATGGGGTATAACAGCATAATTGAGAACAAACGTCTCACAAAATACTGACAAAAATCTGGAGACCAGAATTAAGTCTTAATAATAATATACGACTATAGCATAACATATAAGCATGAACCAAGAACAAGCCACAACGAATACCTCGAAGCCACATGTTCTGAATGGCGAAGTGACCGATAAGTGATGAAAAACTATCACGTTTATAACAAACACCATCACTGCAACAGTACTACAAAAAAACGAAAGAGAAGAGTAATACCTACACTCTCTGAAGAACAAATGAAAATACACAAAAGTCAGTTTATTATCAATAAACAGAAACTCATAGGATACAAAACGTCAAGCTGGCAAACCACACGTCTTGCGAGGTGTGGGAAAAGCAATAATCTGAGGTGGCTGACATCACTTTCCAGTGATGCGTGCACAGACGGAAGTGATCACCGTCTAAGTTTTCAACATCAATCGTCTGGCACAACCATGTTTCGAGTTTCGAGCAATAAGTGCAGGAAGTAAGTATTGCAGGATTAGCTACAAATTTCATGTTTCTATCTAGTATAAATGTGTCAAATATTTTTTTAGTTGTCCCTTATTTAATGACACCGACTGCTTGAAATCAAGCCCCTCTTTACAATGCCTTATGCTGAAATTAAGTCAGCAGGCCAATGGTTAATGGCATAGAATAGCTTTTCTCTCTGTGCTTCATATTCAAAGAAATCATACACTTTCAATCAAGGATTTCACATTAGCTGAGTAGCGCATCTTGTGAGTCATTGGCATACCAAGGACGTGCAGTGTGTGCTAGCACTGTCACCTGTACCGCTGTGCCCCCCTCCTTTCAAAGTGTCGATTTGTGCAGAGAACAACATGATCGTTTCTTAAACAACTTTTTACTGTTGTGTGAATAACACATCTAACAACATATCCTGTTGGGTAAAGGGTATTCATCATCATGTGCCATTTTGAAAATTTTAACCATAAATTGTATATTCATATACTTATCCTATCTCACGTATTGTACTCTCTCTCTTTAATTTGACGAATGAGTGGAAACGAAAAAACCTGTGAACTTATCTCGGCCTCCGGTCCAAGCACCGGCCCTCCATGTTGTCCTCCTTCCTGGACATCTCTCGCGATAGGCATGTGTCACGCTCCACTACCTAGTCACATGACCATTCCTTAGTGATTATTCTCCCTCTTGTCGCCGATCAGTGCAGACGCTAATTTGTGAACTAAAATTTTTCCAAACAAGAATATTGGAAAGAAAGAAACATCTTCCTCTAGAAAGAGGAAACTTTGTGATGAATGTAAAACTATATATCTTTTCTGTTGCTGATCCCTATACATCATGTGTGGGTTTTTGCTCCTGGGATAATCGTTGTTCCTATTGTAAACCTTTGACTGAGGAAACTTTCACTGAATATAAGACAGTTGGTTCCCGCCAGCGGACACTGACAATCGACTAGCCATCATTCATCGAGAGATCGATCGCTATCATCAGGCAGGAGTTCTCACCGTTCCTCATCATCGAGGTCGCATTCAAAGGGTTTTTCATCTATGGAGGATTGTTGAATGTCTCCTATTTGTTCAGATTCGAGCCATCACCATTCGTCGGATTCATATCATTTGGACTCACGCCATGCGAACGCTCATGTGACGAACAGCCAACGATCTTCCCGTACAGTTTCAAGAGCACCTCAGATTGCGGGTTTAAATCCTGACAGGGATTCGGCGAATATTGTACCTTAGCCTAGGAATATGGTAGTCATAGTGAGATACCACTTCAGCAACATACTTTGCCTACGTCATCGGTAACTACGGGGAATGTCATCTCCAATCAACAACCTAATTTTGAGTTGATGTTGCGAGCATTCACTACTGCGTTGTTGACTTACAGCAGCCGGCGACTACGGTACCTCTTGTACCTACGATGCCTATCCAGATACCAGTACCTACAGCTGCTGTACCGACTATTACTCCAAAACGTCGACGTGAGATGAAATATCTGGATCCGATGGGAGCTTTGATATCACCGAACCAGAGGTGAGGTGAAATTGGGTTTAACGTCGTACCTGAGAATATTTCGCTCATATGACGACCTGCATGCGTGTGTATACGTGTATGTGCGGCTGCTTGTACTAGCCCAGACTGAAGCTGGTTTTATAGTGCTAGCCCACTGAGATACCATGCTGCAGTGAAGCATGAATACCCCACTCAGACACATTATGCTGACTCCGAGCCGAGCAGTCCTTGTTGTACCCATTAATGCCGAGCGCCAGGCAGGGACCAACAAGTACCCTATTTTAACGTCTTTTGGTATGACGCGGTCGGGGATCGAACCCACAACCTTCCGCTCTCTGGGCGGACGCTCTAACCACTACACCACGGAGGCGGTCTCATGGATTGTGGAAAAATTAAAATCACCAAGAAGCATTTCAGCAGAAGATGGTATTTCATCTTATTGCATGAAGGGACAGGGTATGTCATCCATTACTTTACCACCAAGAGACATCACTCGCATGACAGGATCATTAGATTTGGCCTTCAAGAATCGTATAGCTCCTTCTGCTCGAACTTTACCCAGTGCAAACATCCAGTACATGGAGCTCTGATATACAAGCGGCGGTTGCCAAGGCAACCATGAAGAAGGTCTTGATTGATATGCGTTCAAAGTCTTTATCTTGTAAAGGCTCATACTCTTCTGAGACCAGATGACGTAAAACAACAGATAGATCGCATGCTGGAGGTCGGAACTTCCAAGATTGGTCAGCAAGTCTATAAGAACTCTCTTTGGTCTCATGTTGATACCGATACCTGTCGCTACCACGAATGGTTATGAGGTCTATCTTGCAACCCAAGGAAATGCATCTCCACACCCTATTTGACCCTTCCTTAATGGAAACCGTCTCCTGGATATTGCGGAGAACCATAGACAGGAGAACCTTAGTCTCCAGACACATATGCAATAAGAAACGACTCTCATCAGAAAAGTGAACCCTCCTCCATGATGCAATGTTCCAATGAATTTGTTGATTAAACCAGGTAAGTCGTGCTGCTTTGTGAGCTGGAGACATTTTATATGGTTGATGGGTCTTCTGGCCCTTGTATCCTGCTGCTTTCAGACAATTCCTGATGGTCCTGCAGGAAATGGCTCTCCTAGACTAACAACTAGTCTCTGAAATAAACATATTTTACTGAAAAAAAGTTCATAGTAAAAATATATAAAATATAATGAAAAGGAGCCCTGAGACTTTCTTCATTTTCAGAGACTAAACAAATCTGCAGAGGGATAATTTCTTGGAATTTCACAACACATGCAAAGATTCTTATCACCCACTACTGCTTTAATTTTGTGTGACAGGAATATTTACTGCCCCCACTGCCTCCCAGTCCTACTGCCAGTGGTGTGGGCCGGATTTGAGGTAATGAGTATCAAGTGTCGCCAAATCTGTTTTGAGAGCAAGCAGGGATACCAGTTAAGGGTAGCATCTCTTGATATTCCTATGGCTGGACAACTGGATCGCACCCAAAAAAAATCCAAAGTTATTTAAATTCTCCAAAATCCAAAGGTTGTGTCTGCACTATATGTGGAAGTTTAATTGATGTCGCATATATATAATGTAACAAGCAGAAAAAGTCATCAATATCCCCCGCAATTGCAAAATACTCGTCATGTATATGTCAGTTAGTTATGACTATGTCGAATGTTTTGGTGTGTATATAGCAGTGAGTGAGTGAGTTTAGTTTTATGCCACACTCAGCAATATTCCAGCTGTCTGTAAATAATAGAATCTGGATCAGAAAATCCAGTGATCAACAGTATGAGCATCAATCTACACAAATGGGATGCAATGATATGTGTCAACAAAGTCTGTGACTATATTACAAAGTGGATGGAGAGTATTGAAAGGTTTTTAAGTTCTGCTCCGGAAAAGAGCACTACCACCAATTTCAGTCAAAGTCAAACTTGTTGCCATGGAAACACAAACTATGTTTTATTCAGAAATCTAAAACTACCAAAAGGCACCAGTATATCACCAGACCTATCTATGTGCCATGGTTGGTGAAGAAATATTCAACAGTTTTAAAGTTCTGTTCTGGACAAGATGACATCCTCATAGCCACAGCCTCCATGGAAAGTTACGTTTCCATGGAAACCGGAAAAATAAAATTCATATCTGGGTCTAAACCCCCGAAAGGCACATCTATGGATCATACTTGACATATGTTCCAAGTTTGATGAAGCTTGCATGTATAATTTAGGAGATTTGCTTCGAACAAGATGACATTCTCATAGTCACAGCCTAAGTCATGTTTCCATGGAAACAACAAATAAGATTCATATCTGGGTCTAACCCCCAAAAGGCACATTTAGGGATCATGCTTGACATTTGTACCAAGCTATCACAAATAGTTGAGGAGATATGCTTCGGACAAAGCGTGACGGACGGACGGAAGTCGTTTCTATATTCCCCGCAACTTCGTTGTTGCGGGGGATGACAATATGCCGTCAGCTCCCCCGTGTCAATGTCTTTTCAAAGTTTACGGATAAAGTCAAAAATGCCTACATCGTTGAGGTACACTGCTTTGAGCCTAATGATTTATATTTCTCTGTTTGTCTCTTCATCATGCAAATCAAGGATGACATAACAATAACAGTAGCATGGCTTGTATTTTCTACTGACTTGTCTGAATAGGGAGAATTTCGAATGTCAGTGATTTTCCACTCCTGGATGGAGAACAAAACAACACATCTTCACCACTTAAGTACTTTTCAATCATTGTATTCTGATTTGGACGAATGCTATGTATATTTGCTTTCATCCTCATCAAAGTTCCAATTCATGTTTACCCTGAGATGGAAAACTTTTCGAAATGATCCCCTCTCCTCGCCAGTGTAAAATAAAACAGTTAAGGCAAATACTCAGATTTTATAAGTCATCAGGTCTTTCGTGTAATCACACACGTTGTTTGTCTGGAGTGAGAGGACAGGCAGAAGCAGGAGGTCTTGGCTCAGCGTGGGGTCTTGGGGAGTGGTTGGTGAGGCTCCCCAAGAGTTAATATTAAACACTAGTGACAGCTAGAGATTAACTGATAATTACAAGCCATATTCTGGCTTGTGAATTCAGCAGATTGGTACAGACCCTGAAGCTGAGGAAATCTAGACTTGCCACATTTTCTAGACTTGTGTGGGCTTTCTTTGATATATTTGCTTCAGGGTCTGTACGACAGACTATGGCTCTCCCTGCAGTGTTTGCCATGATGCAGAAAATCTGCATATTTGACGCACCAAATTATTTCAAATACGCAGTGAACTTAGATGGTTGCGTCATTGTTGACGCAATGCTACTGGGCTCTTTGTTCAGATAATCTAAACTTCTAAAACTAAATGTTTGCCACTGATCAGTGCTGATTAAATACCTGACCTGCCTTACCTCGTTTTTTTGTTGTTATTAATCAATCACAGCTGATGTCTCGATGAAAGTTCCAAACTGAAGTTGACTGTCAAAAACATGTCCATGACTCCCTCTCATTACACCTCCTAAATTTTTATGCCTGGGGCAAACACTGCCCTGGGAATCAAAGTTGCTTCAGTGATGTGCTTTAGTCCCAAGAACGGCACCTGTTTTCTTAATTCACAGAATTATAGGTCTATGATTTAGGTGTTGCTTAATTAACTTCCATATGTATAGAATGTGAAATACTCACCTTTCATTGCCTTCACCTCCACAGTAGCAGCCTTCTCTTGCCTTTTGTCAGTATTTTGAGTGATGTCAGTCAACCAAGGACGATCATATGGGTCGCATTTCTACATATAAGAATGTGAAAATATCAATCATCCTTGATTATTCAGCAAACAGTTAATACATATCACATATAAATTCACAATTTGAATTATACTTGTACATGCATGTTTCCAGAAACATCTCTCCCAAACACAGCCCATCCAAGACAGTTTATGCTCTGAGACAGGAAAATAACTGAAAATAATGTAAAGTTACCAAATGTTTACTTTTTCTGTCACCACAATTAGTATGCTGTAATCTTATATATTTTCATGGGGGCCAATTTTCGCGGAAAGTTTATAAAAGACCTGTTAGCGCAGGTTTTTTTCGCGCATTTCATACGCATGAGTGATGGTATCCATCACAACGTTTTCACAACCGATAGACATGCAATGATCAAAGCTAGCTGCCATAATTGAATCGTGTTTACAAAAAGAATCAGGTGAGGTGAGGTGAGGTGAAATTGGGTTTAATGTCGTGCTGGAGAATATTTCGCTCATATGACGACATGCCTGTGTGTGTATGCGTCTGTGCGGCTGCTTGTACTAGCCCAGACTGAAGCTGGTTTTATAGTGCTAGCCCACTGAGATACCATGCTGCAGTGAAGCATGAATACCCCACTCAGACAGATTTTACTGACTCCGAGCCGACCAGTCCTTGTTGTACCCATTAATGCTGAGTGCCAGGCAGGGACCAACAAGTACCCTATTTTAACGTCATTTGGTATGACGCGGTCGGCGATCGAAACCCGCGACCTTCCGCTCTCCGGGTGGTCGCTCTAACCATTACACCACGGAGGCGGTTAAAATAATCAGAGAGAGAGGTGGGATTACATATATATAATAGTGTCAACATGACCACACCTGTCCCATATGCGAGATCAACTGACAACGAATTAAGGAAGAATTGTCCTACTGGTTACAAAACAAGTGTGGTGAAATGTCAAGATGGGGAAATGTCATCTGGGGAATTGTCCTGATGGGGAAATGTCCTACACTCAAAAACATCATAATCCCCTTTCTCGCCGACATGTGTTCATTTGCTAAATGCTGTATAAGCCTATGATAATGATTAGCAATTGCTATCAAAACACTTTAAATACTTCTTCTGATTGACACTAAAGGTAGCATCTCGTAAGAAAAGCTAGTATTTGCTCAGTACTACTAAATTGGTTGAAATAATAGGTATATTGCGATTAAATAAAGTAATGACACACATGTGCATCACTCGCTGAACAAGAGGTGCCTTCTATTGAATATAAGCGGCTCTCGCTGTGAGAAACTGCCAATTACCTACCCCATAAACGCATCTTTTGCTGTGAGGAGCTGATTAATTTGCCCCATATATGCGGCTCTCGGCCTTAATGAGTTAAAGGAGTTTTAACAAGCATTGTCACTAAGGTGACATAACCCCCCCACTACAAATTATCAAATCCAACTTATAAAGTAATGAAAGTTTAAGATGAAGTTAAATGTCAACAAAAACATGACCAGTCAATCTCTCTTGATATCTTGCTCTTTAGTTGTTCAAACACACACATTCAAGACTGACTTTGACCTTGACATGTATGTCATAGCGTATGAAATATGCAAAAATAGTACTAAAGAAATTGCTTATTGAAAAACATTCAAAGGAAGTCTTGAAAGTCTATGAAGAAACTCCAGTGAACTGTTCTTGAAATATCTAGCTGACAATTCAGGTTGACATGCTGAAACCTTCAAAGTGTCGTCGTGACCCTGAAAATTATGCCAAGGTCACAAAAATTGACTGGGCCCTGGGCCTTCCCTAGATATAGCTTGGTGTCAAATATGAAGAAAATCCAGTGAATATTTGTTGCGATATCTTGCTGACTATCTTAACATGCAATTTAACATGCTGAAATCTTCAAAGTGTCTCTGTGACCAGGACAATTAAGTGAAGGTCACCAAAATCGACTGGGCCCAGTGCCTTCCCTTGATGAAGCTTGGTGTCAAATATGAAGAAAATGTAGTGAATGGTTCTTGAAGTATCTTGCTGACAAGCATAACATGAAGGTTAATATGCTGAAATCTTCAAAGTGTCCCTGTGACCTTGAAAATTAAGTGAAGGTCACCAAATTTGACTGGGCTCTGCATCTTCCCGAGATAAAGCTTTGTATTGAATATGAAGAAAATCCAGTGAAGAGTTCTTGAGATAGCTTCACATGAAGGTGAAACGTTAAAGTCCCCTTGTGACCTTGAAATGACCTTTCTTATACTGTGATGAACCTAGGTACCAAAAGAATCAAGTGAACAGTTCTTAAGATATTCCGATTCGTATGTACGGACAGAGCCAAATACTATATCCCCCGCTTCGCACTAAACATTATAGTTGAGCAGATAACTGAAAATTTCAAGAGAATCGTTCACTTCCAGGAAACAAGCACCAAAACTGACTCACATACTCCTTGGGGATTACTCTTTTGATAAAACCTGTTAACCACCTAAAAATTCAAGATGGCTGCCATTGAATATAAAGAAATATTGCATTTCGCAATAAAATCGCAGAGACCTGTCATATTTGAAAGCTCTTGGTGTCAAATCATACATTTCTTAATATGTAGAATCCAAATTTTGAACCTTGGACTCATTCACTGGCTTCCTTGTACCATATATTAAACCAAAAATCCTAATATTTTGCAAAATAAAAGGTTCACATTACATCTGACTCTGCTAAAATGTATGGTAATTTATATCGCAGTTGTGTTTGAGGTTTTGTATGTGTAGCATCTTTCTGTGCAATGCTTTCAAACTGGATGTGACACAAAGAGGGTTAGTGCGTGGTGGGTGTAGGGCAGTGCTGGTGGGGTTGGACATTGAGAGACTTGCAGCGGAGGGGTAGAGTATTAGTCATCTTCCACTGAAAAGTGCATACTGTTTGTCCGATTTAATGTTTTCAAATAAAATGAAATAAAAACATTTTAACTATTTTTTCATTTATGATTGTTATTGTAAAAAACAACAACTGTAAAATCACAAAAAAATAAAATACAACATTTATTTGTGAAAGTAGCCATGATTTATTGTGGGTGCTAATGTCAGTTTGACGGAATTCATCCTCCATATTTCATTGACCTCTGACTTTGTATTATGAATCAAGTAATTAATTTTAACATTTTATTCTTGTTACCATTGCTATTTGTCTACATGGTATGTGATTAAAAAATATAAATAACAGGTTTATAACAAACGAAACATGCTTATGAGATATCACAATTAAATGTTAATTTGTATGCAAATATTTGAGTTATGTTCTGTCAAACATGTTGACGTTATCAACGACATGAATATATATAGTATAATATATACGTAAACAAAACCTTGATATATATTAATATTTAGATTGGTTTGTATTTAACATGTACTTTTATACCCTCGTATTTTTCATCATAAATAAGTTCTCTCTGTTGTCGTTTAAGAGTGGAAGTTGATGTAAGTTTAGCGATCGTCATTTCCGTCAAACAAATGTCAGCAATACGATGTCATACCAACATTCATGGGATTGTCAGAGGTCCTTTCCTTCCCGACGAAAACACTATTTGTCGCTAGATGTCACTCTTTATCGTCTGCAAACACGATGGCATCGGACGAGAACTGTGAAAATAGTCTCTGTCAAAAAATGTTACGTTCGCAACAACTGACAATACAACACGACTTTTTCAAAAGATCGATGTATCGTGATGTTCATTTATGAAATGTTTCTTGATATTGCTAAATGCTGGAAAATGGTGCATTCTGAACCGTCATGTCCACAATCGAAGTCGATTCTTCTTGAATTGAAATAAATGTGTTGCTAGCGTCATTTTAAAATGGAAACAAATTTGCGAACATCATTTTTCTGACATATCTTGATGCGAACGTTAGTAATACCTTGATGAGAATGTAAATAATTTGACAGATGCACCTGACGCGAATGTACATTTACAAATCCTTTAATCTTACCTGCATGGAAAATACTTAAACTTCATTGGTCAGTGACACTTAAACGAGTTTCCGTGTCCCCATCCAAGGAGGGTGACAACTGGAAAAAATATTACGAGCTGCCACGGTAACCTAATATTGCTATCGTGTAAGTATAATGCATGTTTTCTACGAACATATTTAACATAATAATTAGCTTTGCTAAGCACTTTGGGTTACCTGGCTGGATACATTTTACGTAGGACTGACTGACTGAGTTTGGTTTTATGCCGCTTTTAGCAATATTACAGCAACATCACGGTGGGGGACACCAGAAATGGGCTTCACACATTGTACCCATGTGGGGTTTTACGTAGCAGACAGTTTGACAAGTCACCACTGACTTTCCGCGGTACATGCCACTTTGATTGTAAAAACAAATTGTTGGCAATTAATTGTCAAATATGACTTCAATGAGTCATTAACGCGGGTCTTGGGGTTATGGATGACAAGGCTGTAATCTGTTCGTGATTACTGAGAAAAATGTGAAATTGGTGCTATCGCGGTAGGCGCGAAAAACGGACCCTCACGAATGTGGTAAGCAGACGTTGTATGGAATGAGGTAATGCCATTTCACTCATGGTTTCTACGTTGTTATTGTAAACAGTTTTAATGAATGAAAATGGGACTGAATTTAATCAAATAACATGTGTTTTCTGACAACATATATTCTCGGATGGCAGTGTTTACCCGCGCAATTACGCGGTGTGTTGCATCACAGCAAACGTTGTAAGTACTCGGCTGATGGCATGTCCTTATGATAAAGTTATTACGACGTTTTGCTGTTCAGCTATTATTATTGAAAAAAACTCTGCAGGTTTTTTAAGCATCTGAAAAACCATGGATATGTACAATCAACACTTTTAATCTGCAATCTGCACTGAATTTCACCAATTTACAACGTGATTAACAAGAGCTCAACAGCGGATTTGTTGATGTGCTATTTTCGATGACATGAATATGTGTGATCACTGGGCAACTTTTATATGGAGCCATGGATTACCCCGCGGTTTAACCGAATCCACGGTATCGCGAAGAGCATTATTGCAAGGGATGACTGTATATGAGTGAGTTGATATAATGTAAGTAAATTAAACGATTGGTAAGAGTGGGTTCTCAAGGACCAAAAAAAAACAGAAACATCGTCACCTTGACAGTATCCTGAAAGTAGTATAGGGAATGGTGGAACGGGCTCGCAAAGGAAAAAATAATGATAAAATAAGAAGGAAAGGAGAGGTGCACTATGCATTTGACTATATATAGAGACAGCACAGAAAAACAACAACAGTATGTCGACGGGGTTTGGACCACATGTGTTGTTTCTACACCTCCAAAAAACAGGGGCTTCCCGGAAAACCACCAGCAAAGGTGCACTCAAATTAGAGATACACAGGTACATAGGTATAGAACACAACAAAATGCCAGGATCCAAGCTATCGCACGAAGCCTATGCCGAGATCTGATCAGGTCGTTTGTCCCTTCGGGAAGCGAAGAGGAAGTACCACATATCGCAAGCCAGATATACACGAATCCAAGGTGGCCCTGACACGGCAGAAGTGTCCCCACGTGTTGCTTTCCGAACGGGAGAAACAAATCCTGGAGAAATCGGGACACACCTACCAGATCCATTGCCAGTTTCTCGAACTCTATTTGCTGTGCTTTCGCCATTTCTTAGAAGACTGCAAAATAGTCGATTTCTTTTACATCTACCCATCCAACCAATTTCGACCCGTGGCAGGCAAACTCCGAAGCTTACTTGCCGTCGACTGCTGCCCGGAACCCAAGGACGGACACAACCGATGCACCAACTGCCTCGCTGCCATATCAGAACTCACCACTCACTTCGAACGAGACAACTCTACATGCAAGTGTGGCGCCATCGACCAATGCGTTGGCAGCAAGAAATGCGTTCTCTGGAAAAAGAAAGCGATAGACTACACACCCCAGGAGGAGTGACTCCCACTCGAGATTCCAGAAGAAACCACGATCCCCTAATGTCTCTCAAAAATTGAGAACCTGTACGACGACAACTGCCTCTTGTGGTGCGATACCAACGCCTCCTCGACAAGTTGGCGGACAATTGTCCATGCGAGAAAGAATCTTGCAATTTCCGGCAGCTATCGGGAAAAGCAGAGCCACCACGGGGACGGAGCAATATTCGGCATACCCCCTTGCCCAACTACGGCGGGTCCAAGGATATGGAAGTGGCAGCAGCCCCTCCGTGCACCGGAAACCGAAAAGCTGCAGACGTTCCGGAAGGAATGTACACGTACAAAAACTTTGCCGTAGCGAAATACGAAGGGAAGAACCGACTGTTGCTGCTACTCGATTCGCCAACGACCGGAGAAACGATTCCGGTCTACAGCTACAAGATACGAGAAACGATTAAAGATGCCGGCAGAATAGAACACCTATGGTTGCAGGCTCGGCAAAATCTGCCACTCGCCCATATCGAACAGGAAAGACGATCGAGAAGTCGAGTTGCTGCTCCCAGAGACCAAGCGGGAATAGCTTCTATCGAGAACACACACACGTTGCTCTTCGGAACAGATGTACAATAGATATTTTTTCTACTGCATGTGGAAGGGGTGCACGAAGGGGTGGACCGTGAAAAATGTTTGGGGCGTTTCTCTCTTCTTCTCTTCGTGGACTGATGTGCTGTGCTTCCAGATCTTGTGGACGACCTTCCAGAGAAAATTGGCAGCTAGTGAAATATAGGCCCATCTTTGCGTCGGTTCCACCATCTGCACCACCTTCTGGATAATGAAATGGGTCTCTTCTTGTTCCTCCTCGACGGCTTTCCTTCTGAAGTTCTTCGTCGTTGATGTCCAGCCTAGACAAGACGTCGACCAACATATTCGTGGTTTGCCTCGCACGAGTCTCGATATTCCCCAGGCGGTTGTAGAAGTCCTGGATGGTTGACAACGTACTACCGGGTATTGGTACTTTCGATCTATCTCTTGTCACCTTTTGTGGCAATGGTTCGACGACCGGCAACAATACTTCTGGTGGTGGTGGTACTTCTTCTTGACTGGCGGCATCGTTGTGGTTTCCTCGATCGGATCTCGCAATATGTCAGAGTCTTTTCGATCCAATACTGAAACGCTTTTTGGTCTCGGCTGCCGACAGCACACCTCGAAGTGCACGTATTTCTTGGACTCGGTCTTGACAGCTCTTTTTTCGGAGGCATGTTGAATTTTTCCTATCTATATATATTTTCCATACTTCCCATATGTCTATATGGAAGTTCCTATTTTCCTCTGCATACCTATTTTGGGAAAGCCCAGTTTTTCCTCCATCCCACTGCAAACCCAGCGAAAAAAACTTACCGCACAATCCCAGGAATATGCTTGCTTTTGCTAGATTTGTTACAATTTGCTACGATTATTAACAAACCCATCCAAAGATAGTATTGCAAAATTATGTAAATACATTAAGTCTTTACTGAATAAAGAATCGAATCGAATCGGTACAATAAATTTCACAACAGGCTTTACTTAATCCCTTGGTAATCCCCCCATTGTTAGCTAGTTAACCACACGTGACTGCTTCCCACCTTGAAACAAAGGTAGGGGACACAGTGAGGACACCCTGTAGACTTTTCCAATTAGTGTGCACACAATGCCTACAATGAGATTAGGGGAGTAAAGAGAACTTGTCCAGTTATGTTTTGAACACTTACATGCATTTAATTTTGGAAGAACCTTTTCACATGAGAAGGAGACTAAAGAGTAGAATGAGTGAGATTATTCAAAGTGAGAAGGAAATGTAGTGCTTTAACCCTCTGGATGCCACAGGGACATATATGTCCTTCCCCTTCAACCCTCAATTTCAAGTCCAATAAATATCAAAATATCCCACGCACACAAATACACTTCACAGTTTCGAATTCTGCGGGAAATTTCCTGTTTCTTGATACCATCCACTATTATTTTAGACAAAGCTCAAGTGCTGAAAATGACCTTTCAAAATAGGCTTCATCGAAAATGTCGCCATTTTTGACACAGTACGAAATCGCGATTCACAGCGTTATTTGCTGTATATTTTGAAATGTGAAAATAGGATAATTACTGGGAGTATTGAATTTCAAAAATAACATATTCATGATCACTGATATCAGTTTTACATGAAATCGCTAATTATAATTCTGAAACGTTGCCGATGAATCTAGAATCGGTTGGGATATTTTCGAAAATGCACTTGCACTAGCGCCGTTATAGCTTTCCGCCATATTGGATAGTGTTTACAAAATCCGTTTTAGCGAGGCGGTGTTGAGGCGTCTATTACATCACGTATATTTCATATTCAGCTTCGAAAAATGCATCACTGAATTCCCCATACATTTTAAAATCAAATTGCAACTGGTCTTTGTCACCAAAACCAACTGTCCAGATAAAATGAGACGAAACATATTGGGTGTGAAAACGAACGCTGTGCTCGAAAGACTGCGCTGGTTCGAAATGTTAACAAAGACAAATTCCGATTTTACACTGCATAGCATTTTCTGAAATTTTTCAACATTCATCCATCTATTCATAGCTTGCAATGGCTCAATACGTTTGGAATATACATGGAAAGAGTATCGTAGTAAGAAATAGGAAATTATAAATAGATACAATGCAATGATTTGATAATTCATAAGAAATTGTCAAAGTTTCTGTGCGGCATGACCTTGTCCTTGTAGTGATGAGTGATTAATAGGTAATTTTGAAATTATAACAATTAAATTAAGTTTCCGTGCAGCGTGACGCCATGACTGACGCAAAATCACGCAGAACGACAACTGTAATTATCAGCATTTCTGGCTTCTTCTCTTACTTACGGTGAAAACGATAAAAACATATAACAATGCACAGATAGTCAGAATCATTCTGATTACTTACATGTCACATTTATGTACAAACGATCCCTGAATCAATGGAAGGGTCCTCACAAAATCCTGTGTATCCTTGACAGCAAAGCCGCCATTTTGTAAGAAATAGGTCAACGATAGTGATGTCATACGTCAACATTGTTGTACATATTAGGCAATTTCTTTGAGGTGAAGGTCGGTTGAACAAGAGTAAACACAATCGCCCAATCCTTCCGATTACACTGTCAGTATTATGATGTATATTTTGCGGATAGTTCAGATACTTTTTTATGAAACTGACCTCAGTATCTACATTTAGCCTTGTCCAATATCATATCATACGTGCATATAGGATTTACGGTGTTTTGTTCTTTGAAAGTTTTTGATTGATTGAATCATATTTACATAAGAAATTGACACATTTAGTGCAGTACACCATATTCTAAACCTTTACTCAAGTGTTAGAAGATCAAACGTAGCCATAACTGCAATTCCAACCTTAGTTCCTATGATGTACAATATTCATTGCATTTGAACTACTATTGCAGTTTCACATGAGCAGGTTAATGAACGGCGATTTGATTAAACCTTATATGTAAAACTGATAATAATTAATGAAAATGATTTATGTATGTATATGAAATGTATATGCACACACATTTAAAGGAATTGTGTTGTTCATTACACATTCTTGTGTCGCTTTTTAGAGAAAACAATGATGTATATTGATTGGCCAGGTGCGCGTTTGTCGGAAACGTTTTATGATTCACTATCATTGTTTTCGATATATATAATCAATTCATATTCGATTTAAAAATATTGTGATGACAGGATATCAAACTCTAACTATATTTATACGAAAATTGTTTAAAAATATATATACCATGTCATGTCTTAATTAATTTGGACAAATCTTACATCCATATTCTAATATTTAGTACGTACTAGTTCCATATATAAAAAGCTATCTTTTTGCATCTTCCATTGCATACTTATGAAGAGAAATAGCTACATAGTCATAAATAAAGAAAATTCTTATCCTAAACAAAATATTCGGGTGTTGTGAAATGTTATTTTTCATTTTCGTTAAATTGATGCCAAACAGGTGCGCGTGTTGCTCATGATAAGATAATTGTTGATATATTCAGGACACTATTTCATTGGAAAAACCAGTCATTTTATGTTATGTCTAAAGAGTGTTAATTCTGACAAAGAAGCCGAGTCCTTTCACACAGTAAATGGAAATTAGGTGAGATATATACTAATCAGCATACCAATGTCGTCCTTTTCCGACGTCGCAAAATGCATAAAACAAGCAATGACGTCAACTAAAATGTTGTATTATTTTCAGCAATTTCATTACATTCGAAGATATGGCTGGTATTCTGGTAATAACGATGCACAATTAGTCAACATACATCTACACAAACAGGAGAATATTGGAATCTAAGAACTAACTTATATATCGGATAGGGCCATTCAAATCGCTATTACGTGCTTTCACATGTAGTACGTTGTCATCTTTTCTTATAAACTGTGAAACTACCAAAGCGTATCCGCTCACATTGGGGAACTTTGAATTGGAATAGTTTGGTTCACCGAGAACAAAAAATAACGAAAATATAGCGTCCGTATCCACAACAAATTCTCTCCATGTGAACTGAGTTACATTGACCTAGTATTAAGCATAACGGAGTTATGCTCCCTTATCCTTATATCGTGTATGGCCTCTCTGTCGTTGTCTGGCGTCATAGAAGAAAATCCATTTTGACATTTATTGCGAGTCATTTTTAATGTTGAGCGCATAATGTTATGCATAAGCACATAAATCCAATTCATATACACTTATGTCGTTCAGATATCAGGCTGTATTTTCTTAGCTCACTCTTTCGGAAAGATGCCAAAATAAAAATTAGTAGCACAGTGCTTTTATCGGTCTTGCGATAAAAAGCGGAGAAATTTACTGTTTTTTAACGCATAACAAAAATTTGAACAACATTTAGAAAGGTCTATTTCTCAAACCGCAGAGGTTGTTGCACTTATATTTATACCAACGGATAGGAAATTTAATATTCTACATTTCTGTGTAATTTTATAGCCGTACGTAAATCCAGCACCACGCGAGCGCAATTCTCGCACAACGTTCACTTTTCAAAGCATATGAAAATGTGCGCCTGAAAAAAATCTCGGCAGCCAGGGGGTTAAAATGCTTGTAACCAAACTTTTGGTTGGAAATCATGTCAAATCCAAAGAAAGTTAAATACTTCATATCACAGAAAGGATGACAGCAGACTGGAAGTGTGTCCGAAGTGGCTACCTCGGCAAGTGTACTACTGTCGGGCAGTTAGTTCGGAATCAGTCTCTACACAACAGTCAAGGCCTTCCATTCCATGAAGAGCACACTCTACAAGCAGAGACGGAAGATAACCCAGCTGGTCTTCTGTCTACTGCCAAACACCACACCTATGAACGTCTACTATGTCTCTTGAACGGCAAGGTGCAGCAGACAACAGGATCGCCCCTTCAGCTTGACATCATCCAGACAGACTTTGAAATCACCGCCATCAGCGCTGTTGCGACTGTCTTCCCCAACTCTGGTGTCCGTGCATGCTATGTCCACTATCAGCAAGATCCGGAGATTCATAGATAGATAAGGAGAGCAGCAGCACTTCCCCTCCTCCCAGTAGCCATGGTCAAAGACGTCTGGATTGAGATCATGGACGATGCCCCTGCCATTCGACAGAAAGATGAGTTCCATGACTACATGACCAGCACCTGGGTTGATGATCATGCCAAATTTCGTGCCGGAGGACGAATAATCATCTCCAGTGATGGCATTCACACCTCAACAAGATCGTCCAATGAGCACACCTGAACATTTTCTCTTTTGTGAAAGTGTTACAGAGGATGGAGAAGGCTGAGAGGAACAAGATGGTCCAGATGGCGCATGGTCCCCCCACCCCGCAAGAGGCAGTACACATAACTTGACCACAGGCTCACACGAATCAAGGATCAAATGATATCTGGGGTGAAGACACCACTGGAATTCCTGTCAGCTGCCGGACACTTAATCAAATTAGCGTAAATGTATGTAAATTGTGTAAAACATTAATGTTATAAAAATGTGTAAAACATTAAAGACACAATAGTGTGAAATAGGTGTACAAAATCGGTGTACGAAAAATGAATGAAAACAAAAATATGAACACTAATGAATCACAAATAAATGGTTCATCAACATAGAAAGTCTTTGTTCAGGGCTCCAGATAATTTTTCAACATCAGTAGTACATATATATATTTCACATACACAGGATATGTTTACAGGGCTGTTTTACAGTCACTTGATACACAACACTACCACTATACATTACATGTGACCTGCTGAATGAATATCATCATTACCCCAGTATACTAACTTAGAGACATTCTCAAAATGTCACATACTGATCACAATTCCATCATATTACTAACCACAGCAATAATATTACCTATATTTCACCTAAGTTATAGTTACATGCTTTAAGGTGAAATACCAAAAATCTTACTATATATATATGTTAGGTTCGTTAATTATTACCATTGATTGTTCCATACACAAATCACACAACATGTCGACTGGGTGACGACTGCGACAAGACTGCCGCCCTTTATTCCCTGACCTGTACATTGCACGTGCAGCATGCGATAATGTTTGTGACGACTAATCATATAATAGCGTCAGGCTGCGGTAGTCTGATGACCTACAATTTTTAATGCAATTATTTTAACAGTTATAACATCCGCCTCCTCTAAGATTTAAGTTACTTTGGATGTAGGCAGTCCTTAAACAAAATTTCTTATAATAAACTTAAATCTTATGAGTTTAACAGCAAAGGAATAAAGACTTGCTTCAAATTAAATGTCCTCTGTTTATACTGAAAGTAGTAAAATAAAAGTTAAAGTCCATCATTTAACTATGTCACTGACAATGTCACTTTGACCTACACTAGGTCACACTGACTGACAAACAAGTTATTTTGACACAAAGTCTCTGAAATATGCTGGCGGTTGTCTCACTCTGGTTGAGCGTCGTAGCACAGGTGTGAGAGGTAAGGATACTTCCGTCCCCTCCTCTGGTAGCACAGACACATCTTGTGCTTCACTTGTAGCAGTTTCAACACTAGGCACATCAACAACAACATTATTATCTTGTTTTATTGTTGCCTCCTCTGCAGATCTATACACATCACAAACAGGATCTGATAGTGGCACTCTAGCTCTCACATGATCCACATGCCTCCTAACCACTCTACCATCGGTCAACTTGACGATGTATGACAATGGACCGGTTACACTATCAATCTGCCCACTTATCCACTTAGGCCCTGATGTGAAATTCCTAACCCACACATGGTCAGAAACTTGAAATTCTCTGCATTTCACTTTTGAAGACTGTTCCACCAATTTACGTTGGCTTTTTTTCACCTTCTGCTCCAGATTTGGAAACATTAAGTCCAATCTAGAACGTAGCCTTCGTCCCATGAACAACATCGACTGTGATATCCCTGTTGTAGATTGTGGTGTTATTCTATATGCGAATAACATTCTGTGAAGTTTGGTAGCAACTGAGTCACCTTCACTTTTCTTCAATCCCTCTTTAACTATCTGCACTGCTCTCTCAGCTAACCCGTTTCCAGCTGGATGATTCGACGAAGTGGTGATGTGCTCTACACCATTCTTTGACATGAACATGGCAAATTCCTCCCCCACAAAAGCTGTAGCATTATCCGTTACAACTGTTTCAGGTAATCCGTAGGCAGCAAACAGTCGACGTTACTGGAACACATTCAATCCACTTGGAATATGCGTCAATGATCACCAGGAACGTATGTCCCATGAATGGACCAGCATAGTCCATATGCACTCTTTGCCAGGGTTTCGAAGGATACTCCCAAGGATGTAGAGGCGCGTTGCTTGGAGAGTTTCTGTTTTCTTGACAACTGTCGCAACTGTTGACAATGTTTTCTACATCCGTATCAAGATGAGGCCACCATACATAGCTACGGGCGAGGCCTTTCATTCTGGTTATTCCCGGGTGTGACTGGTGAAGTTCAGACAGTATCACTGGTCTGAGAGTTGCAGGGATCACTACTCTTGAACCTCTCAATAGGCATCCATCCATGGCGCTCAGTTCAGTTCTAACTTTGTAGTACTGTTCTAAGTAGGTTTCAAGATTACTTCCGTCCAGGCCAACCTCGGATCACATATTCGCGAACAAGACACAATGTTTTGTCTTTTCCGTTTCTTTGCGAATATCTTCAGATCTCACGGGTAGTGTTTCTTCAAGTTGATGAAGCATGAGTACTGTCATTTCAGGTTTAGGTTCACCTGTATCTGGAGCTGGTAACCTACTCAATGCATCCGCATTGGTGTGAGCTGTACCTTTCTTATGCACAATTGTGTAGTCATACGCTCTCAGTAGTATAGACCATCTCTGCACTCTGGGTGAAACCATCTGAGGCACAGGGTTATGTTCACTGAATAATGAGATCAATGGCTTGTGATCTGTAACAATCTGGAAATGTCTACCATACACATATTTGTGAAACTTGCGAAGTCCAAATATCACACTCAAGCCTTCTCTATCCAACTGTGAATAATTCTGTTCTGCTTTAGACAGTGTCCTAGAAACAAAACTGATAGGTCTTTCTGTACCATCAGGTAATCTGTGTGCTAACACCACTCCAACACCATAGGGCGATGCATCACACTGTAGTAGTAGAGGCTTGCTGCTGTCGAAGTGTATGAGTACATCTGATGATTGTAGGAGTCTCTTGGACTTCTCAAATGCTTGGCATTCAGGCTTTCCCCATTTCCACTTGACATCCTTCTGGAGCAACTTGTACAAGGGAGAGAGTGTGTCTGGTAGATTCGGCAGGAATCTATAATAGTTCAGTATCCCAAGATAAGCTCTGCGTTCTTTCACATTCTCTGGTTTCTTGGCATTCTGAATTGCTGAAATCTTCTTCTCCACTGGGTGAAGGCCTTCACTGTCTAATCTGTATCCCAGATATTCCACCTCATCAGCTAAGAACACACATTTGTCCTTTCTCAAGCGCAGTCCTGCATCCGACAATCTCTGCAACACTTGATCCAAGACTTGCAAATGTTTATTGTCATTCATCCCTGAATTGATAATGTCATCAAGGTATCCTGCAGAACGTTTTATTCCTTGCAGTAGGTTTTCAATCATTCGCTGGAATATAGCAGGTGCAGAAGAAAATCCAAAGGGTAGTCTGGTATATCTGAATAATCCTCTGTGTGTATTGACCACAACATACTTCCTAGACTCCTCATCCAACACAAGCTGTTGATATGCATGACTCATATCAAGTTTTGAGAACTTCTGCCCTCCTGATAGTCTAGTACACAAGTCTTCCAAGGTAGGTATCGGGTACTGCTCCAATTTTGAGGCACGGTTCACTGTCAGTTTGAAGTCCCCACAGATTCTGACAGTTGAAACTGGCTTTAGCACTGGAACAATAGGACAGGCCCATTCTGAGTATTTCACTGGCTCAATAATACCTTCCTGGAGTAAGCGATCTAGTTCAACGTCTATCTTCTGGCGATACGGCATCACGGCACTGATCTTGCTTTGTAAAACTTAGGGGTAGCGTCTGGATGCACATAAATATGAGCTTTAAACCCTTTCAATGTCCCAAGACCTTCTTCAAAAATAGCAGCATGTTTATCTAACACATCTTGAAGTGACAAAGTAGCAGTTTGGACAAAACGCACAGAAGAATCTCTCAAGTCAAAGTTCATTGCTGATATCCATGTTCTGCCTAACAGATTCGGCCCAGTACCTCGCGATAAGGCCACTTGTAGTGTGTAAGATTGACCTTGGTATGTAACATCCACAGCTGTGAAACCTTTCAAGTATACTTCCTGTCCGGTGTAACTTGTAAGTGGTACACAGTTATCCTGCAACACTGATGTCATAAGTCCAAGTTTATTTGCAGTTTCTTCATTTACAATTGTCACTGGACATCCTGTATCAATCTCAAATGTTACTGGAATGTTTACAACATCAACAGTGATGAAATATGGCTCAGGGTACTTGGAGTTACTCCGAAAGTTCTGTGTGGTAACATGAAATAAAGAATTCTCAAACAAATCCTCAGGATTCTCACTGTTTCCAGATTCAGTCCTTACAGTATTCACTTTCTGTTTAGAACTTCGTGTATATTTCTGAGTTGAAGATTTCTCTGATCTACACACTTGCTTAACATGTCCTCTCTTGCCACAGTAATGACATTTCTCATTCTTGTAAAAACACAAGTTTGGCTTATGATTAGTTTTACCACATCTGAAACAAGGCTTCTGACCCTCACCATGACCATTACGTGACTTCTGAACATATCCACAAGATTTGCTTTCAGTCTTATGCATAACATTCACTTGACTCACCGGTTTATCTCCATGAATATCCTGTAAGTTCCTATTTGCTGTCTCAATAGCCATTGCAATCTTCAATGCATTATCAAAAGTTAATGAAGTTTCCGACAACAGTTTCTTCTGAATATTGTCATCTCCTATTCCACACACAATCCTGTCTCTCAACATAGACTGCAGAGTAATACCGGAGTTACATCCATCAGTTAGTTTTCTCAATTCAGCCACATACGCAGAAACACTTTCACCATGCTTCCTATTTCGTGAATGAAATTTGAATCTCTGAACTATTTCTGAAGGTCGAGGCGTGAAATGTTCTTGCAACAACTGTACCAGGTCATCGTACGACTTGTCACCAGGTTTAGCCCGTTGAACTAAAGCTCTTATTAACTGATAAGTCTCTGTTCCACATGAAACTAACAAAATACTTCTTTTCTTGATGTGTATGCGTCAATTTAGATTGGCGAAAACATGTGACAGAATCTCGCACCACTCTTCCCAAGTCGACTTCCGGGGTTAAATTCCGACAATCCCAGTAACACATTGGAAGTTGCCATATTGTCTGTAAATACTAATAAATCCAGAAGAGCGAAACACAATACCTTGACCGCCGCTTCCTACTTCATGACGGGCGAAACTACTTACGTAATTCAAATGTCTAAACTCAAACCCGCGTGCGCTAGTGTCCGTGCAGTGGTCAACACACCTCGCCATAGTGTCGTATTCACAACAGAAATGTTCATTCAACAGACTTGAACATTACCGTTCTTCTTAAACATCTCTGTAAATCTTCAGCCCCATGATATCCCATCCTCGTCGCCAAATGTTAGGTTCGTTAATTATTATCATTGATTGTTCCATACACAAATCACACAACACGTCAACTGGGTGACGACTGCGACAAGACTGCCGCCCTTTATTCCCTGACCTGTACATTGCACGTGCAGCATGCGATAATGTTTGCGACGACTAATCATATAATAGCGTCAGGCTGCGGTAGTCTGATGACCTACAATTTTTAATGCAATTATTTTAACAGTTATAACAATATATATACAATTCATAGTCATATTCTGACTGAAACATAACATAACATTATCATAATTTGCTTTGCTCATCCATACAAGAGGCTGGTGATCAGTTTCTAACACAAACTCTCTCCCGTATAGATAGCTCGTCAACTTCTGTACCTCACACTATTGCCAAACACTCTTTCTCAATAGTGGAGTATGCTTTCTCTCTTTTCAGTAGCTTTCTACTCACAAACATTATGGGAAATTTCTCATTTTCATGCTCCTGCAATAATATTCCACCTATCCCTACATCAGAAGCATCTGTGCGAACTAAGAATGGTTTGTGTAAATCAGGAAGCCGTAAAATCGGAAAGGATTTTGTCCATCCCACCTTGTTCGACTTACCTTTTTATGTCAAATCAGTGAGTGGTGCCACAATTGCCGCAAAGTTAGGAATGAACTTCCGGTAATAACCAGTAAGTCCTATCAAGGCTCTTACCTGTTTCTTCGTCTCTGGTCTGGCCAGATTCAGAATCTTGTCTAAATTGTGTGGATTTGGAGCTAACTGACCTTCCCCAACTGTGTGACCTAGGAATTCCAAATGTGTATATCCTATCTTCTTTACCTTGGAAGGGCGTGCTGTCAAATGATGCTGCCTAAGATGATCAAATACCATTCTGAGACTACTTTTGTGGTTCTCCCAGTCCTCTGTACCCTCCAAGATGTCATCAATATAATTATCAACATTCGAAATATATTTTAGGACTTTCCTCATCAACCGGGAAAAAACTGCTGGAGCATTCACAACCCCAAAAGGCATAACCTTCCATTGGTACAACCCATCAGGGGTAATAAAGGCAGTGTATTCTTTGCTCCTTTCCTCCATGGGAATTTGCCAGTAAGCTTTGCTAATGTCAATTTTGGTCAGGTATTTGCACTCGCTCACCGCTTACATCACTGCTCCAGCTAGCCTCTTTTCACTCCCAATTTCTCACACCTCAGACATAGAATAAAACATATTACACTAATTGTGATCTTGACACGCACAGCGCTGGGGATAAGATTCTAAGACCGTACAACATTGCTGTGGTGCGTATCTGCTACGTTTTCTAAATTATTTCCTACCGTATCGTGCATATATTTTATCTGTACATACACTGATATGGCCCTTATCTGGAGCCCTGCTTTGTTCTTTATTTACTGTAGGCAAAATTAGGACATACCACTTTAATGAAAGGTTGAAAGCAGTAAAATTGAAAACCATTTGTGCAAAAAGTTGTTTATATAAGACTATAGGCGTTATTCCCTGTAGACATTAGTAGACTCGGCCGTTTGATGAATGCTTGTTATTGAAAAGGTCGAATTAAATCAGTGGTGCATTCTCTGTGTTGTTGAAGTGACGAGTTGAGTCATGCAGTTTAAACAAAATAAAAATAGCAATCTTCAAACGTAAAGCTGATAGCTTGAGTGAAACAGATCCTGACTTGAACGCCATTTTGTCACAGACTGCAACGATCTTAGCTACTTACGATTGGTCTCAACCAATTTTAAGTATCGATTGCAGCTAACAATGATCTTTGCCTACAATCGCTTTGCGTAAGTGGATGGCGATTGTAGCCGAAGCTTTAGATCGCGATGTTCAGGATTTACTATAATTGTAATGCTAAGATAGTTCTGTGCAAGTGGGCCATGGAGGGATGATGGGATTAGCACATTATTTCTGGAATGAAGGCAACTTATCATAACAAGATTGTCATGAACATAATCTATGATAAAGTGCTACTAACTGGTGAACAACTGCTGAATAAGCCATAGACCTCAGATATTTCAGCATAAGCACTGAATGTCTAGGGTGGGATGACACTGTTTAACATAGGGTGAGTTAGTTTTACATTGCTTTCAGCAATATTTCAGCAATATCACGGTGCCGGACACCAGAAATGGGTTTCAGGTTTTCGGCGTGATGAATGAACACTTTAACCACAAGCTTACCCAACCGCGCCTTTAACATAAAGGTGAAAGGTTAGATTTTGCTATGACCATCACAGGTCATAGCTCTGGATTGCCAGCTACGTAAGGGAGGTCTGACCAAAAGCTGCAGCAGTGAGTTATAGCTGGAATGAAAGTCTCAAATATGAGGCTATTCAATGTACCAAAAGTGGTAAACCACTTTAGGATCTGTTTGATATATCTACCAAGTTTTGTTGAAAAATACTGAACGGTTCTTGAGTTATGCTCCGGAAACAAAGCCCACCCTTCTTTAAGACTAAGTCCAAAACATTTCCATGGAAACCGAGAAAAATAAAAATGACAATAATCTGTAAATAGCAAAAGGCACCACCTTAGGTTATGTTTGACATATCTACCAATTTTGGTTGAAAAATATCGAACGGTCTTTGAGTTATGCTCCGGAAACAAAATGATTACGGACGGACGGACGGACGGACAGATGGACGAGGCGACGACTATATCCCACCGCATTACATGCCGGTGGAATAAAAAGGCACCACTTTGGCATCTGCCTCACATATCTGCCAAGTTTTGCTGAAAGATATTAAGAAGTTTTCGCGTTGTGTTCCGGAAACGAAACCCATCCCTTCCTTTTTGAGACTAAGTCCGAATCATTTCCATGGAAACCGAGAAAATAATAAATCACAAATATCTGCAAATAGCAAAAGGCACCACTTCAAGATCTGCCTCACATATCTGCCAAGTTTTGCTGAAAGATATAGAGAAGTTTTTGAGTTGTGCTCCGGAAACGAAGCCCACCCCTCACTTTTGGGACTAAGTCCGAATCGTTTCCATGGAAACCGGGAAAAATATAAATGCCAAAAATCTGTGAATAGCAAAAGGCACCACTTTAGGATCTGTTATATTTATCTACCAAGTTTTGCAGAAAAAATACTGAACGGTTCTTGAGTTATGCTCTGGAAACGAAGCCCACCCTTCTTTAAGACTAAGTCCAAAACGTTTCCATGGAAACCGAGAAAAATAAAAATGACAATAATCTGTAAATAGCAAAAGGCACCACCTTAGGTTATGTTTGACATATCTACCAATTTTGGTTGAAAAATATCGAACGGTCTTTGAGTTATGCTCCGGAAACAAAATGATCACGGACGGACAGACGGACGAGGCGACGACTATATCCCACCGCATTACATGCCGGTGGGATAAAAAGTGGTGATGACAAAAGGCGAGCAGGAGGCACTGGTCTGGAGGTAGAAGAATGCAGTCTTGGCTGTATCAAATACCGCCCAACTTCAGATGGTGGGATTCAGTTCAGTAGGACCTTGCATTGTTGACTAGCCAACCAATGCATCAAGAGAGGAAGTGGGAGAATTAATGCTGCTGGCCGAATTCTTTCCTCTGAGTAATCATCCAGATCCCTTTCAGCTGACTGACTGACTGAGTTTAGTTTTACGCCTCTTTTAGCAATATTCCAGCAATATCATGGCGGGGGACACCAGAAATGGGCTTCACACATTGTGAGATCCCTTTCAGGAGATGACAGGCAGATAATAAGTCAGTAAAATCATGAATGGACTTGTAGACAAAGAAAAGCAAGATATATGGATGTCAGCATCTCTATTGTGAGTAACAAGATGTTTCGGAGTGTATGCTTGCTCCTTCATCTTGCCTTTCTTATGCCTTCGATGCCTTGTAAATGCCCTTCAAAGATTTATAGACAGAATTTCCATTGAACAGTTACTGTCAGGTGTTGCCTTCATTTTGCTTAAAGTCAGGCATCCTGGAGAGCATCTTAAAACTATCAACAAACAAGAAGACAAAGTCATCAATATCACCCGAAATGGCAAAATACTCTTCAAGAACATGTCCACTTATGATTATGTCAAATGTTTTGGTGTGTATATGGCAAAGTGGAAGGTGGGTATTGTAAGGTTTTTAATAGGGCTGGATATTGTCCTGATTTCCGTATTGCGATATATTAATAATTTAAGAGATATCTCAATACATATTGTGATATAGTGACTGGAAGGTTTCTGGCCATGTGCTTACATCATAATTTCATAAAAGCTCTCTGTATGGGATATCTTCTCAGTTGCTGTTACACCATACTTTCAGGCTCCCCGTCCCCATTGTGTAAGGCTGTATGCCAATCATTTACAGATAAATAAAATGATATAGAGCCTTAACATAGAATGTTTGATTTAAGTATTGCAACAAAGTTTTGCGAACATAATGATAAAGGTAATAGTATAACATGATTTTCATGGTCAGTGTTGTTTGCTTCAACAGAATGCAGTATGCAATTATTGTTTCTGTATGTCAGTGATTCATTCAGATTCAACTCCAACATAACATGTGTTCACATGAACTATTGCAAAATGAAACATAAACATGATATAGTTGAATTATTTGAGCTTAAAATCACGTGACCTCTAATAACTAACATCCTTGACAAGAATGGCATATACAGTCCTACAAACTTTATAAGACTTAAACCTTTATGATAAATTGATATCATATGTCCAATTATGAAACAACCAAAACAAACAAAATACATGTACTGTGAATTGTGAAATGGTCACTCAGAGCCAGAGGCTCTACTATTAAGTCCAAATAAAAAATTGGTCCATTTGAGGCCACAAAATTCCTCCAAATGAAACCATTCAAACCAACAAAACAAAGCATTTGGTAGAATATTATAATGATACTTCATATCCAACAGATATAAAAGTATATTTGGCACTTTTAGAGCACCTATTTTTGCTATTGTAATCCAGGGCAGATAATTCAAGGGAGCTAACTCTGGATGACCCAATATATTGCAGAATCTGAACCAGTACCGGTTTACCGATAATATTGCACAGCCCTAGTTTTTAAGTTTTTCCCTGGAAAGGAGCACTACCACCAAATTCAGTTGGAGCCAAACTTGTTAGCATGGAAACACACAAAAATATTTTACTTAGAATTCCAAAAATACCAAAAGGCTCCAGTACACCACCAGACCGACCTATGTGCCAAGTTTGGTGAAGAAATACTGAACGGTTTTACAGTTCTGCTCTGGAAAAGAGCACAACCACCAAATTCAGTCTAAGTCGAACTTGTTGCCATGGACACACAAAAAATATTTTATTTAGAATTCCAAAAATACCAAGAGGCACCACAAGACCTATCTATGTGGAAAGTTTAGTGAAGAAATAATGACCGGTTTTGAAGTTCTGCTTCGGAATAGAGCACTACCACCACATTCAGTCAAAGTTGAAACGCAAAAAACATATTTTATTCAGAAATCCCAAACTACCAAAAGGCACCAGTACTCCACCAGACCAATCAGACCAGACCATAAGAAATATTGAACAGTTTTACAGTTCTGCTCCGGAAAAGACGAATGTGCACGGACGGACGCAGCATATTTTAATAGAAGGACTGCCCGTGAGGTAGGTGTAACACTTTGGTGGAGGGACGTCTTGTTCTACAGCTATAGACATGAATCAGGGATTTCTAAATAGACATGTCATAAAGATCCAACAAAATTGTCATACCTGTTTGTGTTTCTTTGCCTGCAGATGAGTGAAGTGGTCAAAAAGAGAAGCTGATACATGATGGCAAACTCCACACCAGTGACCACCTGGATCGTAGAACTCATATTTGATGCCCACATTCTTTTCAGTTTTTGTGTCCTACATTACAGAGAAACAGGATATAATCATTATAATACTTAGGGAAATATATAAGTGAACATGGGAAATAGTGCAGCTGAATATCTTAAGCTGTTGTGTGGAGTAAACAAATGTGTGTGTCACCAAAAATACATTGTATCAATATAATGTTCAAGGAAGATGCAGATGATGCACGTCTCCCACTGCCATGATGATTGTATACATACACTTTTCTTCTGGAAGTATGTATCAAAACAAAAGTACTGCATATTTTGTGTCCAAAGCAATGATTATACACAGGGATAGAAATTTAGATAAAAGAGTGAGTGAGTTTAGTTTTACGCCGCACTCAGCAATATTCCAGCTCTATTGCGGTTAGATGAAAGAATGGCCTGAACTAGCTACTATATATAT
Organism: Haliotis rubra; assembly: GCF_003918875.1. Taxonomy (NCBI): domain Eukaryota; kingdom Metazoa; phylum Mollusca; class Gastropoda; order Lepetellida; family Haliotidae; genus Haliotis; species Haliotis rubra. The sequence continues at coordinate 125,775 of NW_025766570.1, read as the reverse complement.
AAAAACATACCATTTAACACTTTGATTAAATGTGTCTTATCTTTCAAGATATGAGAAATTTTCACTTTGTCACAATGACCTCAAATGATTAAAAACCTAAATGATGAATTTAAAATAACGACAAATTCATGTTTGAAAATGGAATTAATCCCAACACAACATTGACAGTGATGACAGATACTGACAATTATTTAGCCAGACTATTTAATAAATTTCATGAATTTTTCAAAATGTATACCTAATCTTGCTCATCTGACGACCATCTGATTCACTTACAATCATTCATAGACCCGTGAAGATTCGGGTTTGAATTGGGTCTTCAGTAACCCATGCTTGTCGAAGAGGCGACTAACGGGATTGGGTGGTCAGGCTGACTTTGTTGACACATGTCATCACATCCCAACTGCTTACAATGATGCTCATATGTTGATCCAGACTGATTATTTACAAACCGCCACCATACAGCTGAAATATTGCTGAGTGCAGCGTAAAACTAAACTCACTCATTCATATTTTGATAAATGTACACAGTAATAGCATGAAAGAGTAGCGTTCCCACATTGTTACTGATATGGATATGTGATCAGCAAATTAACAAAAGCAGTTGACAGCATAGATATTCTCATATCATCCTCGTGAATACTGAGTACTAAAATTTTACACTAAAATGCCTAGAGCTGATTATGTGGAACACATCATGGTATCATCAAAAGATGAAACAGGCAGAAATGGCAGTCAGCATATGGCAAACCACTTTTTCAATATTGTATATGGAAAAATTATGTTTTCAGGTATCTGATATTCCACTGCTGTGATAGATTACAGTTTCTTATATAAACACCACTGACATTGCTTGACAACTGGGCCAGGGTACATGTTCTAAATGAGTCTATAGACAAATACTTTTCAAGTCAATAATGCAAAACAACATCAGCAATGCAAATCTGATTTTGTACCATTATACCATCTAATGTTAAAAACAATAACTAAAATGCCACTCACAACTTGGAAGGGATCATCTACATCTTTTCTTGCAGCAGTTAAGTTGTTTTGGTCCTCCTTGTCTGCCTGTTTGAGGACAAAGGCAGACTTCTCGGAAGCTTTTCTCAGATGTCGAATTTGTATGGTTATTTCCTCTTGCAATTTGCTATTTTGTACCAACAAGGGATCTTTATGTCCATCTCTCTGTCGCTGTCGTCTTCTCATGATTTCATTTTGATGCTTTTTTAGCTTACCAAGTTCTTTCTCCAATACCTGTAACTTCTTTTTTCTGTCTTCACACTCTTTCAACAGACTTTGCTTTTCTGAAGTTGACAGTGTTGATGGCTTGACCTCGTCCTTTTGTTCCTGAAGCATTGGCTTGCTCAGTTGAGCTTTTTCTTTATGCAAAATTGTATCAGACAATTTATTGTCAGAATTAGGCTTTTTGGATTTATCCTTTGTGCTTTCTCTTTTGACCTTCAAAATTTTCTGAGCAGGACTTCTTTCATCTTTCGATTTGGATTTTGGTGCAATCACAATTCGAGAATACTCAGGTGACTTTTCTCGTTCTCGTTTCATGGTTTTCTTGGTCACTTCTGGTGCTGTTAGTTTGGGTTTTTTTTCATCATCTGCTATGGGGACAATTGTCAAATTTGCACTGCTTGCAGGTCGTCTTGGTTTTAAAGAACCAATTTCTGGAGATGGAGACATATGTGAAGAATAGGATTGTGCAAGATGAGAAACTGGGGTTGAATAGCTATGCTGGGCACAGGTATAAGGTGATGCATAGCTGTATGTTGGAGGAAGATGTGCATGTGGATTTCCTGGTGGTACCAAACTTGGGTGTCCCGCCTGCTGACCATAGGCGGAATGATACATACCACTGTAAAATGAAGGGTACTGCATTGGAGGAGGCTGAAAATGTGAAACTGGAGTTGTTTGTTGACTGGCAGGTGCAGTAGGCTGATGGATCAAATCAATATCCCTAAATTTTTCATTTTGATCCTGATGAGTCACAACCAGTGGTTCATTCCTTTGGTGATCAACAGGATAGTCTTGATATCCTTTATCAGAATGTTTAACTGTTTCTTTTGCCTCTTTCACGAAACTTTCAACAGGAGTACCTGCATCTTCTTTCTTGAATAGTTTTGCTCTGATGTCAGCGCTGGATATTCCACCGCCAAGGAAGGAAGCATTTTTATTTATAGAAAAATGTGATTCTTCTTCTTTTTGCTTTTTCAGTTTTGCAAGCTCCTGCATTCGTTTTGACAAATCAAAATTGAATCCTATCGACTTAAGGATGTTTTGTACAGTTTTGTCCATATCCTCCCCCTTGTTTTCTTCAGTACTTCCTGGTTCAATAGAAGGTTGAGGCTTCATCCATGATGGTATACATGAAGATGGGTCAAACATCATCTTTGGATTTGCTGAATTGTGCTCTTGAATGATCTGTGATTTGGTTACCTCTTTGTCTAACACAGGAAACAGAGCCTGTGATTGATGAGCCTTTGTGATAGCAGCATTAATTTCAGCATCTCCATACAAAAATCTTTCTTCATCATCTACATTCATCTCATTCTGCACACATCCTGGCACATTTGTGTTACTTTGCAATGAGGCATTAACCTGCATCTCCAAACTTGCTCTGCCAGAAGCCACACTCACAAGATCATCTGAGGGCAGTGGTGCTTGAAACTGTTTTAGAAAGTCTGACACTTGCTCTGCAACGCCACCTTGGGTGCCTGCGTCATACCCACTTGCTGAATCACTTCTTTTTTTGAGGATTGACTTGAGGGGTTTTGTGGCAACAGATGGTGCTTCGCTCTGATGTTGAATTACACTGTCTATCCTAGATGATGATAATTCATTATCTATTTGTTCTACCAGGCCTCCTCGTTTCTCCCTCTCTATCCTTGGGGATCTCTTCTCTGAATTTGGTGAATGCATGCTGGATTCAATTTCCCTGTGGCTAGCCACTCTGTTACTCATTTCATGGATATGAAATTTCTTTCTTTCAACATCATGTTTATACTCATTAACATTGACATCATGGTCATAATTTTCAAAACTATCGACAGATTCTCGTCTTCTATCACTCTGATAACTTTTGTTGAAATCATCTCTCTTCATCTCTGGGGAAAAGGGTACCTTTCTTGAGTCATCGTAATCCTTATATCTATCATATTTCCTTTTACCACATCGGAAATCGTCTTTTTCATATCTGTCTCCACTTCTTCTGTGCACTGTATCACTATCCATGTTTCTTTGTTCGAAACGATAATGACGAACATTTGCCCTTTGGGGGTCCTGGCAACTGTCACTGTATTCATCATGACTATTTTTCCAATCATGATCCTTTGAGCCTGTCTTTCTAGCTTTGTCATATGGACTATCATCAACTGGGGTTCTCTTACTGTATCTATTAAGTTGTCTCTCATCACATCTCTTATACTTTTCTGATCTTTGGGTTTCCTCATGCAGCCAGTAAGTTTTCTCTTTCTCACAATCAAACCTGTCATTAGAATACCTTCCTCTTTGTCCATAGTCTCTTTGCCGGGTAGGCCCATCCAATGGTTCAGTCATATCTACAGGTGGTCCCAAGCGTTCAGACAAAGGGGTAACTCTCCTTGGAGACTCATCAACTCTTTCTTTGAAGAATTTTTCATTGCCAACCGTGATTCTCAAAGATTCTGCATCTGCTGCCAAATCAATCTAAAACATAGATGTAACATGTCTGTTTTCACACGCCCTCAATCAGTAAAAGTAATTCAAATGTTTAAAAAACAAGTTGATCTAATCATGAATGGTCTCAAGAACAAAACTCAAAAGTTCATTCACAATAAACATTGATATTACATACAGAAAAAATTACTGTCTCACCTGGTTCTTATGATGAAAGAGAATATAACTCCCGTGCACATTTTCTGCTCAATCACCAACATACATCTACTTATATACAAATCAGAAGTCAAGGTGAACTAAAACATTCCTAGGTCTTTATCAAATTACCTCAAAACTTGCAAAGGTTTAGTTCTAATATACCCTCAAGAATAATCACATAAAAAATATGAAAAACTTCACTACAGAAAGCATGTAAAGGGATCTTATTGTGGATGATATACCTTTACTTTTATGTTGATTTTGGTTGGCAATCAAACATTATGTTAGTACATATTAACCACAAACAGTGCTAGTATATTGTGACAATCTTGAACAGGTTCATGCAAATTTGTAAATATGGAAAAATGATAACAATCAAAACACTGTCAGGGACAATAGAATGTCCATATCCTGGACTTCTATATTAAAATATTTTTAAAAATTCAAGAAATATAAGAATTGTCGACACTGATCATGATCAAGTAGTCCCTGTGTATAGCACATACTGTAAAATTGAAAAATATATTTATCTTATTTGTCTAAACTTGTCCAATAAAATAAGCTCTAATTTTTTAAAATGTAGATTATAAGCTTGGCTTTTGGGGTTCTGAATCAGACTTGATGATTCAATAAGAAATGTTTTTGAATGACAAAAAACCAGGCCCAGATAAGCTGCGTATCCGGGTAAAATACGCATAGAAAATTTCCAATTACCGTACGCATTGAAAAATAATTGTTGCGTACCAATTACGCATTTAAAATGTTACATACGCAAAAAGTTTAAAACAAATGCGTATGGAATATACTTATAAAAATCGCTTGCGTAATGAAAAAGACATCGATTGCTATCAAGTTGTACAACTTAGTATATGACAAGTGCTGTACTGTCAGTTTAGGATGAGTGATTTTTTATGAAATCATTTCCATTATATTTAAGTTGGTTTTGATTAGGTATGACATAAGGCAGAACATACCTGCTTAGTATACTTACTCAATGACGTAATACTTAGGTAAGTAAAATGACTGAAATATGCACATATTTCAATGCAGTGGGTAACGGAAAATGAAATACCCACTCAACATTCAAAATACCCACTCCAAAAAAATAGTGGGTACAGTACCCACATGAGCTAAATCTTATCTGGAGCTCTGAAAAATATATCCTAAGAATGCCTGAAAAGCAAAAGGCATGAATTCAGTGTATGCCTGGAGTGTATATAAAATGTCAAATATTTTGGTTCAATACCAAAATTCCTAAATGGCAAAGGGCATAAGTTAAGAGCAGCTTTGAAGTGCATAAAAAATTCGTGAAAAAATATTTACAAATTATGTTCCAAATGCAAAATAGACAGATGGATAGAGCCATTTCTTTATCTGTTGTTAAAACATATTTGGCCTTTTGATAACTGATAATTTTAACTATTAACTGTATATTAGTAATACTTATCCTATCTCGTGTTATGCACTTTCCCTTGTTCTTTCCTCTGTAGAGTGGAAAGTATCTCAAACAATTTCCAACCGCTTAGCAACACCTCACTCAAACATTATTGTAGGCAGTCAAATGAAGCCCATAGAAAGTGTGCGTCTTGCCCTGGTTGACCACAAGACAGTCAACTGAAATTAGCTTTTGGCTTGGAGCCAAATCCAACTTGTATAATCTGTGTAGTGGGGCTGGTACATTCATAAGAGATAGAATAATTTATAAACATACAAATTATAGTTAAAAATATATACTCTTTGATGAAAGTCCTTCTTGTGGTACATATAAATCGTTTCTGTCTTGTGAGACCACCCCTACAGGGCCCAACAGGGCCCCCTCTACAGCCAAGAGCGGTAACTCTGACTGCTTACCTCGTACCTCACTTTTCATACAAATTATTGTTAAATCTTTTTAAGTTATCCTGCCTCATGTTATGCAGTTATCCCAATTACACCAATCTGTAGGCAGACAACAACCATGAGATGTCAAGTTTACAAGAAGGCTGGCCTGGTGTTCTCTTTGAAGATTCTTGCTTGAACCTGTGATGGGTTGCTTCAGAAACCCCTTGGTGATACTTCACATGAACTCCCGAGTAACTTGGTTTCTTGCTGTATCATTTTAACAGGCCAAAGAATCCAAAGACCTTTCAGTCCTCAGGTCCCAGACTGTTCTTCAAACATACAGATGAATGGCAGAACAGAAGGAACAGTTTGGTAATCTCTTCTTTACATTCTCAACCTTTCCCATCAATGAATCTTCTTTCTAGAATATCTTTCTAGAAATAGGAAAGCTTAGAAATCCCCATACAAAGTGTTTTTTGAATACAATACTCATGTGATTGCTCATGAGAGTAGAGGCTAGCAAATATATACATCACCTTACTTGCCTCTGGTGGCCGTATACATGGCTTATCTTAATGCCATAACAAAGCCTTGTGAAGGTGCCTTTGTCATGGCTGTACTTCAACACATCAGTAGAACACTTGAAGAGGTTGATTACATGTAAGCCCATCATGAAAAATACAGAAGCCAGTCAAGATTAACATAGTTTTGTTCGTTCACATATGATAATGATTCACAGGTGGTGGCCTGTGGGTAGATACAACCAATATGCATTGACGGGTAGCCAGGACAAGGGTCCGAACTGGTGTCGATGCTGAAGGCAACCAGAGGTGATAGTGCAAAGGTGAAGGCATGGAGATTAACTGAGTTTGTCCAAAAGGCAATGGTAGTTCTGGAGAAGTTGTGGATAGCAGAATAAAAAGTTCATTTGTAAGTCTACAACAGTCTTGCAAGACACTAAAATAGATCTTTAGAGCCCTGACATTGCAGAGCGAGAGATCCTGAACATCATCATGCCCAAGGATGGAAGACAGCAGCGGAATGGTGAACAATCTGTCCGGTGTCTAAGCAGTAGTCATTTAGTTACACCATGCACCTTACAATACTATTCAAATATGATTGTGAAGCTGAGCACACCAACCCTTCAGGGATGTATCGACAATATATGGTGTTTTGCTTGGAACGGAGTCAAAGAGACTGTTGCAAACACTGGACTTTATCAGCCACCACTGAAGGTGGTGATGGAGAGACAAGACAGTAGACGAATCTTGGATCGTGGATCTGTACAAAAATGGACACAGGAACACTTGAATTATTTGAACTGGTTGAACAACAGTTGTCCCCTGCAAGTAAGCACCTGAGCTGATGTCAAAAGACCCAGAAGCTCTTGCCACTGACCGAGAGGGCACCTTGCCATTGGAACTTGCTGCTGTATCTGCATCCATCTGTTTGGAGGGATGAATATCTTGCTCAGTCAAGTGTCAAACATGACCCTTGTACATGGATTTGTGGCTTGAAGACCAGCCAAATTTGTCCTTGTAATCATGTAGTCTCTGGTCTGATGAGAACAAACCTTCCTGTTGACTGCAAATCAGTCATCATCCAGTAGACTGCAGGGTTCACAATGCTTGGCAAAGCTATATATTCCCATGCATTCATTGCAAGATGATGGAGGATCATGAGAAGAAAAAGACTGCTTGTACGCTGAGCAGACCTTAGTCTTCCTTGATGAGTCGATGAGGTGATTAAAGGTACATAAAAAAATCCTAAAACATCAGTAGAGATTTATAATGATGGTATTGGTAAAAAAAAAGAATTATCTTTCTATCTATGACTGGTCGTCAGGTGTAGATGAGAAACATAATAATATTAGTTGGGTGTCACGTGGTCAACCAAGACGCATGGTTTGCATGTGCTCGCTGTGACTGCCAACGACAAAAGATAGAGCTGGGGTGTGTTCAGGTGAGCTATGAAAAGAGGCTGGAAACTTTGTTTTAGCTCGTTTTCACTCCATGGTTGCTAGAACAAGGGAAAACCCATTACATGAGATTGAATAAGTTTATATATTAACAAAGTTACATGCACTTAAAGATATATGAAATCACTTCCTAATTTAGAAAGACAAATACCCAATGAAAAACAATAAGTGAGTATTGAAGAATGAGAAGTTGTTTTCAAGTCAAAATATCACAAGTTTTACACAGACAAGCCAAGCTCAGGTGTATAATTACCATCATCCTCCTTATTGTTTTCCAGGCCAAATGCCATATTATTCATACAAATATATACAGAAAGACATGCATATGCACCATACAATTGTTGTAGATGGATCTTAAAGATATGATATAAGTATTTTCCTGATATAAACAAAGAACTTGTATCACTTGAATTCAGTAAATGTTTAAAATTATCCAGACGAATGTTACATTGTAAAGAGATAGTTAATTCCATATGTAGACAATTATATAATGGACATTGATACAAGTTTCATTTAACATAAAATAACATTGTTTTGTATATCAACATAAAGGCTTTGTAATAAGTCTTATCCAATACTTTATACAGTTTGTAAAACGTTTAACATTAAGTGGATATGTACCACATTCTCCATATATTGCAACATTTGGAAATGATTTACCAACATTTAAAACAAATTTCCAAAATGGTCGATGTACAATTTCAATTTGTTGCATTTCTTTATAAGCCCATATTTCACTGCCATACTACAGTATAGGCAGTGTATGAAGTAAGCCAAAATCCCCATCAGACATTAGTGCTGGTAATTTTTACTCAGATGTATGGAACATGTCATCTAAAAATTTTACCAGACCATCGAGCTGGCCAGCTGCCAGCTGTAAATTGAGACCTTATTTCATACATTGGTTTAGGTACAGTCCTTAAATCAAATATCTTAAAAGCATCTTTTGGACATATGTTGTCATTAATCCAAGGTATTTGTAAAAATTAACTACTACTTCAATTTCAATTTTATTTCAAGTCCATTTCTCAAATGTCGATAAGGGTCCTCTGTTTCGAAAAATAATTATTTTTGTCTTATCAGTATTCATTTCGATACCCCATTTATGACAATATTGATGAAGATAGTCTAACTGTTTCTGCAACTTAATTGGGGTATCGGCAAGTAGAATGAGATCATCTGCAAATAGTAAAGGGTAGTAAAGATAAAATATTATACATAGTATCTGATATAAAGATGCCATTGCTAAAATTACTCTCATGGATTCGACAAGCTCTTTGGTAAATATGGAGAACAACAAAAGACTAAGTGTACGTCCTTGTCTAACACCAGTGGAACAATCAAAACAAGCATTGTCACTAAGGTGACATAAGCCCCCGCCGCAAATTATCAAATCAAACATAAAAAGTAATGAAAGTTTAAGATGAAGTTAAATGTCAACAAAAACATGACCAGTCAACCTCTCTTGATATCTTCTCTTTAGTTGTTCAGACACACAAATATTTTAAAGACTGACTTTGACCTTGAAATGAATGTCATAGTGTATGAAATATGCAAAAATGGTACTAAAGAAATTGCTTATTGAAAAACATTCAAGGGAAGTCTTGAAAGTCTATGAAGAAATTCCAGTGAATTCAGGTTAACATGCTGAAATCTTCAAAGTGTCGCAGTGACCTTGAAAATTACGTCAAGGTCACCAAAATTGACAGGGCCCTGCGCCTTCATTAGATGAAACTTGGTGTCAAATATGAAAAAAATCCAGTGAACTTGTTTTGCGATATCTTGCTGACTATCTTAACATGCAATTTAACATTCTGAAATCTTCAAAGTGTCTCTGTGACCTTGAAAATTAAGTGAAGGTCACTAAAATCGACTGAGCCCTGTGCCTTCCTTAGATAAAGCTTTGTGTTGAACATGAAGAAAATCCAGTTAACGGTTCTTAAGATAGCTTAACATGCAGGCGAACATACTGAAATCTTCAAAGTGTTGCTGTGACCTTGAAAATTAAGTGAAGATCACCAAATTGACTGGGCCCTGCACCTTCCCTAGATAAAGCTTGGTGTTGAATATGAAGAAAATCTAGTGAGCAGTTCTTGAGATTTCTTGAGATATCTCGAAGATATTCTAATTCGTAAGTCCGGACGCACAGTGCCTAATACTATATCCCCCGCTTCAGGCTAAACGTGTGGCGAGGGATAATAATCAGATAGTTTTCTCCCTTTTGCTGACAACTACAACAAACTTCATGTTGTCATATAGATATTGAAGAAAACGAAATATTTTTCCATGGATACCATTTCTTAAAAAAGATAAAATACTTTATTTCGGTTAAACATATCGAACGCATTCTTGAAATCCACGAAAGCACAGCCGAGCCTGCCTTTTCTTTGAGTTACATGTATGTGCTTTTGAACAATAGATTGAAGAATGAATATGTTATAAACTGTTGAATGTTTTCTCAACAAAGGTAATAATTCTCTTGTTTATGACAACTGTGAATAATTTACACAAAAAGTAAAACAACGATATGTCCAAATATTTACTAGGTTCATTATAACTTCCCTTCTTATATGTAGGTATCATAATAGCAGTAGTCCATGCAGCTGGGAAATGACCTTTACATAATATTTGTGAAAACAATAAAGCAAGATAGGGTGCAATGATATTATAATTAAATTTTCTTTTTTTTCTGTTGGAATAGTCGTCTCCTGGTGACTTATTCAGTTTAGCATCGTCTATTGCAGGTATAATTTCTGCTATTGTTATACCATAAGACAGTTCATCATTTACACAATCAGTACAACGTTCATAACTGTGTTCAGTAATATAGTTTCTAATATATGCATCAAACTCCTGGTCACAGTCAGCATGTGATACAGGATTTAATAAATCTTTAAAACACGTATGCCATGTTTCTGGTAAAATATCATTCTTATCAGGTCACCAAGATGAACATTTCTTTACAACTTTCCAAAAACCCTTTACAATCATTATTGATGGCTGCTTCAGTAATGGTTTTGCTTATGTTTTCTTTGTAATATTTTTGTTTCTTATCACACATATCAGCAGATTTGTACAGACCCATAAACTTTGGAAATCTAGACAAGCCACCTATAGTTTGGCATGAAATGCATGTGGACCCGTTTTTTTGTAAATATCCCTTCATCCAATGATCCAATGGATCTCAAACTGTGCAAGTGGATGTTTTGTCAGACAACCTAATCACATTGTAAATCACCGATTTTATGCATTTGTATTAAAGAATCTGTCTATGTAACTGTCAACAAAATAAACAGCAGAACGCAGACTGCTTGCAGAGGGAGGGAGCCAATGACCTGTAACAGCGGCAGTGTTGGGTCATAAAGGTAAATGCACGTGCAGTTCATGATAGTTACCTGTGCACTGCACAGTGATAGACCGTTTGGATCATTCACATTGACCACTTCTAGCTGTCATCATGAAAGCTTATTCAGATGATGCTAAACGTTTATTAGAAATGTGTTTAATTTTTTTTTTAAAGAGAGCAAACGTAGCAAACCGATTTATAAGGTGTCGGATTACATGAAACGTACAACTTTTGCTCTTGGCATGAAAAAGAACATCATGCTAAAAATTGTGAAAAATAAACCAACAACCAAGAAAAAAAACCTTGTACAAAAAGGTAGGCATCCAAAGTTAGATTCTTTTGACATCAGGGTCATCAGAGATGTCATTCGCCCGGCTATTTGCTAGAAATGAACACCTGTCCACAAGAAAGTTAAAACACATCCTTGCAGAGGATCACGACATTAATGGTTCTAGGTTTATGCTAAGCAAACTACTGCTCAAATTTGGATACAAGTACAAGAAGGTAGCAAACCAGAAACTTGTAATGTGTGAGAGATCTGATATTGTGAAAATATGATGTAACTATCTGAGAGAAATTAAGCAGGCAAGAGAGGATGGGTTCGAACCTATATATCTGGATGAGACCTGGGTCAATGCAAACCATACTGCTGCCCGACAGTGGCTACCCACTGATCCCAGTGATGGTAGGAAAATACCAACAGGCAAAGGTGAACGTTTAATCGTTCTTCATGCTGGTTCCCACCGTGGATTCCTACCTGGGTGTGATCTGGTATTTCGGTCAAAGAGCACAGATGGAAGGGACTATCATACAGAAATGAACTCAACGGTTTTCACACAGTATGTTGAGGAACAATTGTTGCCAGCTCTGCCTTACAAAAGTCTTGTTGTCATGGACAATGCTCCCTATCACAGTGTTCGAGATCCAAACAATAGGTGCCCAACTTCCAATACAAAGAAGTCAGATATGCAGCAATGGCATACAAATAACAATATACAATTTTCAATTAAGGCCACTAAACCACAGTTGTACTCTTTGATTAAACCTAACAAACCTCCACCCTTATATAACACTGACAACATGCTACGCCAACACGGCCATAAGGTCTTGAGATTACCACCATACCACTGTGATCTCAACCAAATCAAACTTATCTAGGGAGATCTTAAAAGTACAGTGGCCCGGAAAAATCAATCATTCAAGTTGAATGATGTCAAGCACATTGTCAACACTGCTATATGTGACATTGCACGCTGGCATGCATGTGTTGAACATGTCAAGAAGGTGGAGAAAGAGTACTGGCTCAAAGATGGCTTGAAGGAGCAAACAGTTAATCCAGTTGTCATTCGTCTGGACACTGATGACTCCTCTGGAAGAATGGAGTGAACTTGATGAAGTTTAATTCTGTTATTATATTTACAGATAATAATAGTATCCAGCCAGATATGCTCAAAGAAATATAACTGCTTTTATCAATGACAGCACTGACTAATTCCAACGACTTATAGTGTAACATGAAACACTCATTTCACATAAAATTATCATGAAAATGTAAATATTAAATATCTATATGCTTAAAGCTATTAGAAATGCATTGCTTAATTTGGAATGTGAACGACATCAAAACATAACACTTTTGTCTTCATTCTATCTTTTCTTCAATGAGTGTGCATGATTGTATGTGCTTGTGTCCGAAGGAACGGGGCTTTAATAGTTGTTAGTTCTAACCATAGGTGGTCCGATTAATGATTTAGTGTAAAGACACTTTCTGTGTTCTTTAAATGCATTTCCACTTAGGTACTGCATAAACAAAATATGACATAAACATTACAAATTTAAATATTTTAACCTACAGAATAATTCTCACTAATGGGTTTTGTGGTTAATGTTGAACAACTCAGAGAAACAAACTCTGTATGATGGTTAACAGTTGGCACCCACCTTACCCTATTCACGACCTGTGACACCTCTTCATACCTGTCACGTGCATAGCTGACCTACATTGACGAACGTTGACCTTTATGACCCAACACTGCCGCTGTTACAGGTCATTGGCTCCCTCCCTCTGCAAGCAGTCTGTGTTCTGCTGTTTATTTTGTTGACAGTTACATAGACAGATTCTTTAATACAAATGCATAAAATCGGTGATTTACAATGTGATTAGGTTGTCTGACAAAACATCCACTTGCACAGTTTGAGATCCATTGGATCATTGGATGAAGGGATATTTACAAAAAAACGGGTCCACATGCATTTCATGCCAAACTATAGTCCAGACTTGCATGGGCAGTTTTGGGTATAATCTGTCCATGTCTGTATGACAGACTAGGTTTGTGCATGTAGTTTATTTTGTCTCTTCTAATATGAGATTGAAAGTTCTCAACTGTGGCACTATCTTATTAAATATCCTTCACGATCCCAGGTTTGTGACCAAAAGTATTCAACGATCATTCACACATTGTACACATGTGGGGAATCGAACCCAGGTCTTCTGCATGATGAGCGAACACTTTAACCACTTGGCTACACCACCGCCCCAGATCTTCTAGTGGGAACAAGCAAAGTCCATGAATACTGATGTTAAAATAATAACTTAGCAGTTTGTTTTCTCTGTGAATGTATTTGTTTCTTGTACACAAATAATATTAAATATAACATGAAAATAATAATCATGATTTCACATTTTTATATACCGGTAGTCAAAATCCTCAAATATGTAATGGGACACAATTTATTTTGGGAATATTTTCCTTGATAGCAACATTTACACACAATCCTTTGTTTACATTTTCTGTAGTAGTTGAGGGTTTTTTTAAAAACCAATAATTCTACTTAGCCAACAGGTATGTAAAACAAACAAACTTCTTTTTATTGCTAACAGCACCTTTTAATTTGGTCAAATGCATTAAACAGAAGTTAGCAATGCAGATAATCTATCAGGTAGATGATGTTTTCAAACCTAAATCAAAGTTAAACAAGAAAAATTTGTGTCCATTGACACGGATGCCCCCGCTGACATTCATACGACATATAAAGATCAATAATTGAACAAAATTCACGAACAAGTTCAATAAAAATATTTGCAACTATGAGATGCACACCTTTCGAGTCCCAATGAAACACATGTATAAGCTTAATCAATTCTGTTGAGCAGTTTTTGTGGAGAAGTAGATAGACTTAATCCCCTTTTCACTATCATCAGAGAGAAATTCAACAAAATTTATCTAAGTTCCAATGTCTCTAAACATACAAAAAATATATAAAAAACAAAAACAAAATATGAGATGCACACCTTTAGAGTCTCTGTAAAAGACATATGTAAGCTAAATGAGTTTTGTGCAGTGGTTTTTGAGGAGAAGTGGATAAAGTACACCCCCTGTTGTATGGGACGAACAGGATGAATAGAACCAAATTCAACTAAGTTCAAACATCTGTAGAAGTGACAAAATTAAGAAATTGGATGAACAAGGTATGAGACGCACACCTTTAGAGTTCTAAGGAAACACACGTTGAAGCTCAATCAATTCTGTTGAGGAGCTTTCGTGGAGAAGTGGATAGACTTCACCCCCTATAACACTATATTCAGAGAGAAATTCAACAAAATTTATGTAAGTTCAAACGGCATTAAAATTGGAAAAATAAATAAAATACAAAATAAAAACATGAGATGCATGCCTTTAGAGTCCCTATAAAGCACATGTGTAATCTAAATGAATTCCATAAAGTAGTTTTTGAGGAGAAGTGGATAACGTACACCCCCCTGTTGGATGGAACGAACAGGCTGAATAGAACAAACTTCAACTAAGTTCAAACATCTGTAAAAGTGACAAATTTAAGAAATTGCATACAAAATTACGAAATGCACACCTTTAGAGTCCCTACGAAAGACATGTAGAAGTTCATTCAATTCTGTTGAGCAGTTTTTGTGGAGAAGTGGATAGACTTCATCCCCTATTACACTATCATCATAGAGAAATTCAGCAAAATGTACCTAAGTTCAAATGTCTCTAAACTTACAAAAAAAACAATAAAATACAAAAACAAAATATGAGATGCACACCATTAGAGTCCCAAGAAAGCCTATGTATAAAATTTCATCGAATTCCACAGAACGTTTTTTGTGGAGAAGTGGATAGAGTACATTCCCTGTTTCGTACGGACGGACGTACAGACGGAGGGCAACCCTATATGGCGGGGGCATAAAAAAAGAACACCAAATAAATGCACACAGCGTTTTTATAGTTTTTCGATCATGATTTTCGATACATTGCTGGTTATGAAAAAACATATAAACAAAATTATAAGCGTACAATCGCAATATTTTGTACTTGGGTTTACTTCCCATGAAACGACGCAGCCGGGATACAAAACCCAGTCAGAGCGGGTGGGTGTGCACTCAAGTGTAACGGCTGGTTCATTTGCAGATGCCCTCACGGCTCATTGTGTGTGTATATATATAGAGATGTTGGGTTTTGTAAATACATGCTCATTTTTTGTGTATAACATTTTGCAATCAACAGACATAATAACATGTCATGTGTACAAGTATCACACCTGCCTGTCTGTGTAATTACATAATGTGACAGCGACCGAACTCGGGCAATAAATCAATTATAGCCTGATAGGTGTTAAGTTCAAATTACATGTGGTCAGTGATTGAAGTTGTGTATTGAATATTGTAGTTGTTGTTTAATGCAACAGTCAGCAATATGGTGGAAATTACGATTGATTACTCTGCCCTTGTTATGCAGGATATTTTATCAAATGCAATGGAAACATGAACTTTCTACAGAAAGAGCCTTACACATTTGTGAATTGATAAGAGTATTAAACAGTCAAAAATAATTAATGAACACCAACAATTTGTGATGATAACATAAGGAAATTGAGATGTTTTTTTTATGGCAATTAGAACAATTAGCTGCAGTTTTGGCCATAAATGCATTTGCCTAAGTTGCAGTAATTTGGTTGACACCCAGTGTAGACTGGCAGAACAGCTTCCAAAATAAGACATCCAAAGCTTATTATCACTGTATCAGATGCCCTGAAAAAACTAAGACAAGAGTTGGGTCAGGAGGAAGAACAGTCATATTCTGGTGGTGGTGTGTGGTCCTGTGCGTAGAGCTCAGGTCATGAATCAGTTGAAGTTAAGCAACATCGAGATCGGGCAGTCCTTGGATGGGTGACCCTGTTTGGCAGCTTGATTCCGGAGAGTTTCTAGGACTGCAGTCCTGCCCCACAACGAAGCACATGTGATATATGTGGTCTTACCTTAGGCAAGTGAGTTTGTTCAAAATTGCCTCTATTCACCCAGCAGTAAATGGGTACCCGGTTGGATAAAGTCATGTGACTATATCCTTCTAGCGCCAACTAGAGCTTGGGTTATCCTGGTTAATAATAATCAGATTCTGATTACAGCATCCAGTGAGCAACTAGTCAGATAGATACTAGGCGCTATATACATGAATTATTATTATTTACAGATTAAAGATAGTATGCAGCAGAGAGGGTTTGGGTGATCCTGGCACAGTCAGGCTGGTAAGGCTCATCATCAGCTCAGGGCCCTTGCACCCTCTACACGCAGCCCAGACAGCGAATGGGACTTCTCTCAGCAAACGCTGCCTAGTCGAACCCACCAAGAACTTTCCGGAGAATATGAAGGCTCCCCAACACTGCAGCCTTCTGCATTGCCCAGAGTGTCAGAAGGGCTGTGCTTCCGGTGGAGAACCTGGGCACTCTCCTGATATCAGCAGGTACCAAACCAAGAGCACCGAGAACAATGGGGAGCCTGACGACAGTGTACTTGGGATGCAAGCGAGACATTTCAAAGGGGAGGTCCGCATATTTAGCATGCTTTTCCTGAATCTTGCCAATCACGTTGCTGTCAAAAGGGACAAATTCAATGATATAAATATTCATTGGCTTTATCAAATAGGACAAGATCAAGTTTGTTGGCAGGAATTCTTCTGAGGCTGTATATGGGCCTATTCCACAGAAGTTTGAAAGCATCATTTTCCATGACGCCCTGGACATGTTCAGGGATGTACCATGGATGGACCCCGGAGTCACAGCCACAGGCATGGCGGAGACGATATTATAAACCTCCAGTGACGTCACTCTATTGTTCTTGCGAGGCAGTATTTCTTGTCGTATCCCGATGCCCCGTCGATTCGGGGGCATTACTTCAATATCATCCCTCTGCTCGTGGAATTTTCTGAGGAATAGCCCTTGACTTTGAATTATTACTTGTTTTGAAGATTGATACGACTTTGTCTTGCCATCATTGAATGCGATCGTAAAATATGACATTACCGATATCTTCCAACATGTAGTCCCGACACCCAGTATCGAACCCGCAACCCTTCGCTTATAAGCTTGGCAGTTTTATCCACTAGACTTCGAAGGATCACTGTGAAGAATGAGATTGTTTGTCGGCATGTAGTGTGTTCCTCAAAAGACGGGTAGTGCGTGCAGAGCACGTGTATTGCGTGTGCAAGGCGAGGCGTCGGCTGCCAGTCTCATCCCAGTTGCTTTCAACAGTAAATACCAAATATTGAAATTATATCTAAAGTATATCTTCAGTCGGTTTATAAGTTGGATAAAGCATGACCCAAGGGCATTACGAAGAAGTAAGGATGTTTTCCCTTGAGGAATGCCCTCGGGAAAACATCCTTACTTCTTCGTAATGCCTGCAGGTCATGCTTTATCCTATACGTAAAAGCAGTGAGCCATGCCATCATGTCGTTTAAGATATGCTGTTTGTGCCAAAGAAGGGCATCCCCTGACAAGATGTTGCACAGTCTCTGTAAATTCATTGTAATTCATTTCATATTGATATTTCTTTTAAAATCACATTTAGGCGATTGCGAGTGGGAAGTGACTGGTCCTGAGCAGCAAAAAGGAAGCCATCAGTTTCACACTTAAAACCCGCCGACTTCATCCAGGCGAAGGAGGCGGTTGGATTGCTATTCTGTTCCACGCACTGCATGCACACACTATGCAATGGTTTCTCAGAAAGCTTCTCCACAAATGAATAACCAACTCTGGGCAGTCTTGGTGATTAACCTCACCTGGCTTACTCTCATCAGTGTACCATCCAGCAGTACATTGCCATCAACAAAATCAAGCTCAAATTTCAGATTCTGTCCAACAACCTTGGCACACTTAAAATAGCTGTGGAATTCCTTCTTTTTATCGTGAGTCTTGTCATGCACCACTAGAGGATCATCCGACAAATAAATATGTGCAAAAGTACACAATAAAATTCTATCATGAAGAGCCTCCACATTAGTCAAACCCCGACCTCCAGAATTGATTGGCATATATAAATGACTGAGAGAGGGAGGAGGGTGGTGAGCTCCGTTATCAGACATGATCCTTCTGGTCAGGCGGTCAAGACTCTAGATGTCTTGTTTAGTCCAATCAACTACTCCAGAGTAGTGGTGTTCCGATTATTTGAAATAATCGAAGATTGGTCGCAGCGACCAAACGACTAAGCAATCGATAATATTTTGTAATAATCGAACATAAACAATTTTGGAACTACTGTTTCAGCCTTTAAAATACTTGACAATGGAACATATTGTTGAAGTGTCAGGGCCTGAAAACGTGTTTAATTCTTAGAAATCTCACTTCACTAACTGAAAAGCCATGACTAAATATTTCTTGACTCACTGACTGACTGAGTTTAGTTTTACGCCGCTTTTAGCAATATTCCAGCAATATCACGGCGGGGGACACCAGAAATGGGCTTAACACATTGTGCCCATGTGGGGAATCGAACCCGGGTCTTCGGCGTGGCGATCCAACGCTTTAACCACTAGGCTACCCCACCGCCCCAAATATTTCTTGAAGAAATGAAGCAAGTTGCATCATGTTATACATATCTGCAATAACAACCTGGATAGGAAAATCTGAAAAAACACGATTTTTTTCGATGATTGTTCGTTGGTAATGAATCAATCATCAATTGTGAGATTTCAACCAATTCCCAACACTACTCCAGAGGAATAGGAAAGGACTGGCACAGCAAAAGTATTGGTGGCTTTGACCTTGTTCCGAGCATTAAGTTCTGAGCTCCAGATTTTCTTTAAGCAAGCTTTATACTCGGCCTGAAGTTTGTCTTGAATCTGGGCATTCTGGAGCTTGTCTCGAACTTGCATTCCAAGATAGGTGTAGGCCTATGTTCCACAAGATGCTCAATATTTCCTCCCCTTTGTAACCCGACCGATCCATCATTAATTACCTTGCCACGTTTCAAATGAAGAATATTACATTTGTCCCGGACTCGACAGGGAGAACCTGCTCTTTCAAACTGTTATCTCCTTTGGCCATGAGCTCAATGCCATCCATGTAAAGAAAATGAGTAAGCGGTGCTGAGGATCTGTGCTGGGGAGGTCCGGGATGATAACACTCCTCTCTGTTGAGCAGAAAACTAAAGACAAACAAAAAAAGTAAAGGACTGAAGGAGTCCCCCTCTGAAATATACCCCTTCTGACTGGAATAGATTCTGAAGTCTGCACCTGCCCTTGCGGGTACATCTCAAGTAGAGTCGACCAGCAACTCATTAAATCAAGTAGTCATTCAAGGTGGTCAATACAATGAAGAGACTTCAGAATCTATTCATGAGGGACAGAGTCGGATGCTTGTTTGTAGTCAATCCAGCACATGGAGAGGTTGCGGCGATATGTTTTAGCCTCTTCCAAAATCATTTTTGTACAAGACGTTGATCCTTGCACCCTCAACATCACTTTCTCGCCCCTTTCTCCTCTCTGCAAATTATATCATTAGAAGAGCAGTAAGATGACACAAGGTTTGTGTCGCTCATTATTATTATTATGCTTTACAGATTATGATGAAAAATGCAGCCGAGAAGGTTCGAGTGATCCTGGCACAGTCAGGCTGGTAAGGCTCATCATCAGCTCAGGGCCCTTGCCCCTCTACACGCATCCCAGACAGCGAATGGGACTTCCCCCAGGAAAAGCTGCCTAGTCGAACATACCAAGAACCAAGAGAATTATTATTATTATTATTATTGAAGAATACTTTGAAATTTTGAAACAATCATTGCATAAGCTGGATCTATGATGAAAGAGGTATTATAATGGAGCACAACCCATGTAACCAATCGAGGGAGTAAATCTGCATTGAGAAGAACCAGTACTTCCAGGGATTCCATCACAATGGCAGTAACTGCCAATGCCAGTGGAAGATTCCCTAATCATTTTTAGGGACAAACATGGAGAGCTTTGAATGCCTTCAAAGTAAGCACTTGTCTTAAGGGAGCTTTCTGGACATGGCAATCCAAGGCAACAGCCTTATTATGGAGAACAATTTTTCCCATCTGCTTCAACCTAATAAAGGAAATGTTCAACTTACACTTTCAGTAAGGCGGACAAAGTTGGCGGACTTTTGATAGAGATTGAGATTAAATTGCCTTCACCTTTCCCAGTCTATGGAAACAAGCAGGTTTTAACCCAAAAGAGCAGTTTGCTGTAAATATCCGATCACACAATGATTTAACATGATCAAAGGCCAGTACTGGATAATTAGATAATGAGCCAATAAATTTGCAGACATTGCCAACTCGTAGCCACAGTTTACAGTTAATTCACAGAAAAACTGGGAGTGAAATCAACACATTTTTTGTATTGACAATATAAGGCAATTAAATCTGCAGGTTCTTTTATAAATAAAAATTTGAATAAAAAGCATGGTAATTATAACTTATAACAAGCATTACAATTCTGTTCCAGGATCATTTGTAAATACAGCCAGCCTCATTTCACAGAGCAAGGACATGCCTGATGATGTCCACAAACAGTGAGGACGAGTCTAAAATTCAGATGATTTTGATTCCTTTTAATAAACATATCAATGTGTTATGGGTTTTCGACATCCTTTGTTTTCTCGATTATCACACAAATAATTGTAATGTCACTAACATATACTGAACTGCAAAAGAAAGGCAACCTTTCAAAACCTAATGCAAATTCTTTTTCTCACAAGGTGCCGTATTTATTGTGATTGTTCTGGTTTGTTAACATGTTTTGCAATCCAAATTGACAGTTAACCAAATGCACCTAAAAAGGCAGACGTGGTAAAAGGTTCCATATGACATTCATGAAAACGAAAATGGATGTGCATATCTTGACCACCCTACCAACGATAGAGTCCCAAACTCGCCTGAAATCATTCTTGCTTTTGACACAATCATCAAACCACGACTTACGAGAGAGATCAGAGGTGAGGTGAGGTGAAATTGAGTTTAATGTCGTGCTTGAGAATATTTCGCTCTTATGACGATGCATGCGTGTGTATGTGTATGTGCAGCTGCTTGTACTAGCCCAGACTGAAGCTGGTGCTATAGTTATAGTGCTAGCTCACTGAGATACCATGCCGCAGTGAAGCATGAATACCCCACTCAGACACAGTATACTAACTCCGAGCCGACCAGTCCTTGTTGTACCCATTAATGCCGAGCGCCAGGCAGGGACCAACAAGTACCATATTTTAACGTCTTTTGGTATGACGCGGTCGGGGATCGAATCAGCGACCTTCCGCTCTAACCACTACACCACAGAGGCGGTCACGAGAGAGATCAGAAGAACCAAGCCTTGGGACACTTGCAATGGATGACCTTCAGTAACATCACAACTAGGGCTGGGACGATTCACCGATGCATCACAATACATTTAAGTTTGATATAGCTATCGTATCGTGGACTGGTGTATCGATAGAAAACGATACCCAACTTTTTAATAAAAAGTATTATCTTAAACATGTTACAGTACTTATTTAGAGGAAAATATGCAAGTATGATGGAGTTACTTGTTTGTTTATTACAATAGTGTTATTGTAATACACAAATACCTTGAAATAAATCATTTTAAATCTTGATACCGTGTCCTTCTTTCAAGGTGTATGTATCGTGATATGTATAATATCTCAGGTAAAATATTGCGATATGTATCGTATCGTGACATAGTGTATTGTCCCAGTCCTAATCACAATGTCAAGACCGACAGATTGTGCACAACCATCTGCAGGATCGGTTCACCAGGGCAACGGAAACAGCACACTTGACCATTGGGACTCACCACAGACCCATTGATGTTTGTGTGGAAGAAACCTCTCCTGTCACAGACCATATGGTTGTCCTATCCTCACCACCCAAACCGACTGCAATGGGCTACTCTGCATCGAAATTGGCGTTATCGACAAAGGAGAACTGTGCTTTTTTCTGATGAAAGCCGAAAGGCGACAGCCGAGCATCCAAGCATCATGGTGTGGGGTGCAATCAGTCTGAACCAGAGAGTTGGCCCTGTGGTTTCCAGAATCTCAGTCCAGGATGAGGAAATGGCGTGACAGCTTTATTGACCAAGTCATAAGACCCCAAGTTGTATCACATTTTCAGAGATGCCAACCCTTATTTAGCCCAATTAGTATCTTTGGCCCAAAACTGATGCAAACATTAGTATTTTGGGGGCAAAATTAGTATTAACTTTTCCAAAGAATTTTCATATTAAAAACATAGAGAGATAGTCTAAGAACTTGTTATTAACATTGTACTCACCTAAATCAGTAGTAAGTATCCAAATATAGCTTGATACTAAATAAAATGTGGTTGAAATTTATTGTGCCTGGTACGTATGCTATTTGATAATTGATTTTTCTAAAAATCGTATAATTTTACTGCTATCGAAGTCGCATATTTTGTGCTGCTTTTTCGTAACAAATACGATAAAATCGTATGGGATCGCATCTCTGCATTTTGGACGTCACAGAAACCACATCTTGTAGCATGACAACGCTCATGCCCACACTGCCAGAGCAACATTGGACTT
Organism: Haliotis rubra; assembly: GCF_003918875.1. Classification (NCBI taxonomy): domain Eukaryota; kingdom Metazoa; phylum Mollusca; class Gastropoda; order Lepetellida; family Haliotidae; genus Haliotis; species Haliotis rubra. The sequence goes on along the minus strand of NW_025766570.1, from coordinate 102,923 downwards.
CCTAAGACAACATGGCATCCAAACCCTACTATGGCCTGCACTCGTCCAGATTTAAGTCCAATAGAACAACTTTGGGATGAGATACAAAGATGACTGAATGATCTCCAACCAAGGCAGACAACTGTGGCTGGACTCGATCAGGCATTTCACATTGTATGAACCCAAGTGCCTATGGCTTTCATCAACCGGTTAATTCAATCCATGTTACAGACGATGCAACTCCGTCATCCATGCCCATGGAGGTCACACACGATACTGACTTTGCGGTATCCTGGTGATTTTGTTTGTGTGAAATCTAAATGTGATTCACAAAAATGTTTTAATTTAACCATAATTGTCAAGGTTGAACTCAATCCTCCGTTTTGATTGTTAATTAGTGCGGATTAAAGTGAGTGCTTAAAAAAACTTTATCTATGTGGTGTTTCTTTTGCAGTTCAGTATATTACTGACAACTTTATCAAAAACACATGCCAACATCCAAATATTTACATCTATGTGATGAAACACATGAGAACGTCTGAAAACATGTGACCACAGAAAATCTGACCCAATGATATACTGATATCACTAAAATGATCATAAGTCTGTCACATGCCATTCTTTTGTAATTCAATCTGCATATGTAATAAATCAAATTTTCTAAATATATTTCACTGTGTCTACGAATTCTTGATCCCTGTGAATATCTTTCTACGTAGGTACGAAATACTTTGTTGCATGTTCCTGCAATTGCTTCACAAAAATATGTGCTTCCACTGACAGCTTACTAAACAGCTTACTAAACAGCCTGTTCTGTTTAACAAGTTTTCTCAGATTCCAATACACTTTGAGTGTACTATATACATGCTTAACTTTATATGTATATTGTATATTTACGTGCATACTTTGTCATGTGATCGTCGCATCGATGGCGAAACGTCACCCCTTCTGAACTCATAGTGGTCATGTCTTTTCCTCTCTGCTGATTTTTCACGCATATCACGACTGTCATTTCCAACGTAATCAGGATTTTCTCGACGATCTCTGCTGTGCCTATCTTGTTTATGGATCGAACCTCTGCCTCTCGATGATCGTTGAACTCCACTCTCACCACCATCAGCGCGATTGTTCAATGTAATGCGTAAACCTTCACCTCTGTTTCCGACACTGCCTCGTCCCCGGAAGAACTTTCCCCGACCCCTTATGAGCATCGGACGATTCCGTGAACGACTTCTTGAGATGAATGCCATCGTCAACGTTTCCTACATCAGATAGGACATGATGGCGGCTCTGGTTTCCACGCATGTCTTCTAACCACTTGTGTCATTGTTACGACAACAACGAAATATTTTATATTAAAAGATCGTATCGATTGTCCGAACACGATATAATTTGACATCTAATAAAAACATTTCTCGAAACAAAGTGATTATGTGTACAAATAAATTCTTTAGATAACGACATATGTCGTGATCCACACGCCGGCGCAGTGTTAGCTGGGCCCTGTCTCGCATGTCAAAAGCGATGACTAAGCAAAACATGGCATGCGCAGTCTATTACTTGACTCGTTCCCGCTACCCTGACCCGACAGTCAAGGCAGTCTGTCCCGAGTCTGTCGGATTCAGGGAAATATATCTTATTCGTTCATCATTCCTGGAATTTTATGGTGTTATAAACAGCATTAAACATTATCTTGCAACTCTTATGTTAACCAAAAGTACATCAGACTGTGTCGAAGAACATCGCTTTACTTTGCGTTGCGGTTTTAAACATGTTTATTTTACCCTTGTAGCAGCAGAAATAAAAACAAAAGGTCAGGAAAAATGGGAACTAAAATTTGGTCAGCTTGCCTGGAATGAGATTTGTGCTAAGGTGTTTAGTACAACTCAAGAAGTGAAACTTCGCCGGTTTCAATATAGGCTTGTGCACAATATACTTACTTACAACGTTTTTATTAAAACTAAAATATGTTCAGAATGATCTTTGTTCTTTTTGTCAGAGACAAAAAACTATCGTCCACTTATTTTGGGAATGTGATGTTACTATAAGAACTTTTGGGATCAATTTATTTCTGAAATGGATAGATCAGTGTGGTCATGTATGCAACATGAAGCTAAGTGCCGAAATTTATACTATTTGGAGTTCAAGAAAACATAATAAAAGACAAGGTTTTTTATTTCATTTTGCTTTTAGCAAAATTCTCTATTTATAAATGCAAATTACAAAACTTCAAAACTTATTTTTAGCAGATTTGTAAAGGAAATGAACATTAATAATAATAATAATGTACAAAATTTATATAGCGCCCTATTTGATGTGCAGCTACATCACTCGAAGGCGCTTAACAGTCAAATTGGTGGCTATTGAGCTTATTCACACTTGAACAGATAGGTCTTAATGCTCTTTTTGAAGTTGGTGATTGATGTTTCTGTTCGGAGACCGATTGGGAGACTATTCCATAGGGTACTTGCTGTCTTGTGGAAGCACCTCTCTCCATACCTAGCTGTGTGTTTTCTAGGTACTGTGAGAAGAGAGGTTGACTCAGACCGTAGAGATCGAGTCGGATTATATGGTGTGATGAGTTCCTGTAGGTATGCTGGAGCAGTTCCATGCAGGGCCTTGAAGGTGTAAGTTAATATTTTATACTGACAACGGAGGTGTTCTGGTAGCCAGTGTTCCCATTTCCTGGAACGGGTGATTAGTCTCACAGAGGCATTCTGGACTCTCTGTAGTCTGCGCATGAGAGGCTTGGGTATTCCTGCAAGTAGTGCATTCCCATAGTCCAGGTGTAATGTAACCAGAGAATGGACCAGCTTCTTACAAATTTCTTCATCAATGTATTTTCTAATCTTGCTGATGTTTCTGATCTGGTAGAAACATGATTTAGAGACGGCATTTACTTGTCTTTCCATAGTATGGAATTTGTCTAAATAAACACCAAGGTTCTTCACTTCATCAGTGGTGTGGATGTTGTGGGCACCAACATGGAGTTCCAGAACACGGTGAACATGAATTTGGTTTTTGGATTTGAAAACAGTCAATTCTGTTTTGTCCTGGTTTAATTTCAGCATGTTGGCAGAGGTCCATGCATCGATGTCCTCTAAGCACTCCTCAAGGTTGTGTGTGACAATCTGTTTGTCTCGAGGATGTATGACCTTGTAGACTTGCATGTCATCTGCATATCCATGATATGGTAAGCCATGCCACAGACAGATTTCACTGAGTGGTTTGGAGGACAGACAATATAGGACCGGGCCTAAACCAGATCCCTGAGGAACTCCAAAGCTGAGAAGCTTTTCCTCTGACACCCCAGAACCTACTGTGATGCACTGAGTCCGTCCTGACATGTATGATCTTAACCATGAGGGAGCTCCTCCTGATATGCCATAGCTGAACTGTAGTCGGTCAAACAATATGCTGTGGTCAATCAGATCAAAAACATTAGATACAAAATAGAAAAGGACATAGCTTTTAGAAACTGATCAACATAAGTTCTATCCTTCTCTTAAAGACCTTTGGGTAATTAACACCAGAAAACACCTAGAACATATTAATAGATTACTTGCTAGTTGGCGAAGAAGAAACCTGACTCTAATTGGGAAAATCACTGTTATCAAAACTCTAGCAATTTCTACTCTAGTACATATTTTCTCAGCACTTCCTAACCCGCCAAAAACATTCATCGATGAACTCAATAAAATAATCTATAGATTCATATGGAATAATAAAAATGATAAGATTAAAAGGTCTAATATCAGTAGAACTTACGAAGATGGAGGCCTCAGAATGATTGACATTGAATGTTTCATTAATGCTTCGAAATTATCATCACTGAAATGTCACTTAAAGAAAACTTCAAATTTTAATTGCATTTTTCCCTTAAGTCAACTGTACTTTCTAGGTTCTAATGCGGTTGATTGCTTATCTGGCAAAGATAATCCCTATTGGAGAGATGTTTTATCTACATGGAGAATATTTTATAAAAAACACACCTTTGACAGCGATGACTTAGACCAAATCTTAGCTCAGCCACTCTGGTTAAACCATTTCTTTAAATCTTCATACATGATAAGAAATTGGTTTAAGTGCGGTATACATTATGTCAGCGATATTTGTAATGAAATTGGATTTCTCAGTTTTGAAGATGTAAAACAGAGGTACAAAATAAGCGGGACCTTCCTAGACTATCATCATTTGTTAATAACATTCCAATGAACTGGAGACAACTTGTAGGAAACAGAACTCTCTGCTTAAATCAATTAAACATTAATAGAGTTTACCTAGATATGATCTCAAATATTAAAGGTTCAAGGATATTCTATGATAAATTGATTAAGAACAACAATACCCTAAAGTACTAGAGTATTGGAAAACTGTCTTTCAGCAGGATATAATGTGGAGTAATGTATTCAGATATTACAGGAAATGCACAAATGATTGTAAGCTGTTAGATTTTCAGTACAGATTTATTTACAGAATAATCTATACAAAGAAAGAACTATTGAAGATGAAGCTAGTTGATAATGATACTTGTACTTTTTGTAAAAATACCTCAGAAGACATATTGCATGTATTTTTTTACTGTGATTTACTTAAAAACTTTTGGCGAAAAGTAGAACAATTTCTAAATGCCCACCTCCAGTGTGATGTCACATTTACAAAATTCACTATCATGTTTGGAATGTTCTCAAACAATAAAATACTAAACCATATTATACTTCTTGCCAAAAGATTCATTTATGTTTCAAGTATAAAACAACAAACACTTTCCCTTGAGGGATTTCTTAAGTTATTAAAAGATATATATACAACTGAAAAATATATAGCTAGGAAAAACAATTGCTTAGATCCCTTTATAAGGAAATGGAAACACTTAGATACCTTACTATGTGCTAAACATTAAAGTCCACTTATAATATCAGCTGAGACCTCCAGACCCTACTCACTACAACCATACTATTCAACCGTACCCCTCCAATTTCATATTCCCTCCACAGAAACTTTAATGACATCTTATGTATCTATATAATTGTTGTAATCTCATGATGTTATATTTATATATATGTATACATGCGTGTATGTATGTGCATATGTATGTATATGTATATATGTTTGTGTGCGCGTGTGTGTATATGTTTGCAATACTGTCTTTTATGTCATATAGAATCTTGCAAAACATCACTGAAGCTATATACATATATATTTGGTTATTGTCCTCTTTGCCATATGTATTTTATGTGAGACTTGAAATGGAATAAACAAAACAAAAAACCCCCAAAAACAAAAGTTCTATCAGGCTTGGATGTTATATCATGTACTTCTTGCATCATTGGAGCAGCAATAAGCAAGACCATTGAATATATATTCAACATGTGATACAAGGCCAGGAGATTGCTATCGAGTTGTGTGTGAATGTAGGTGTGTAAGAAGGTGAATGAGTGTTCGTCCTAATGGAGAAAAACCTTCTTCCTCTGTACATCCTATAAACACCCACGAAATACACTATTACATGTTTTGCATGCTGGAACTCACATTACCCTGGGTGTGAGTTATCCCATTTGTAACAGGGAAGGAGGAAATAAAATATGTAAAAAAAAATATACAAAAATGAAACACAACTTTTTGGATGACAACTTCTTATTTATTCGACACCTTATATATATAATATGTAGATATTCGACATATGAGATATAGATATTCTACAACAACATAGTTGTTGAGCGACGTTTCGATGTAGATTCTTACATCATTATCAAGCTAAAGGTGAATACAAACAGATGATGAGAGGTATATATACATAGTATGTTTCGACAAACACTAGATTAACATTAACAACAACATGTAATTGAAAAACAACTGGTACATAATTAGGAGAGGCCAGTGAGAGACAACAAATGAGACTGGTTACAAAGCCAATAAAAAAAGTTTGTAATAACAAGCTGATTGGGTGCTTTTATAGAGTCTATAGTTTGATTAATTCTTCATAGGCCGATGGTATGTAGTATCCTTGGGTTCTGTTGATCAAAGGTTTGTGGTGGGGGATTTGATGGCTTCCAAAAGTTATTATTTTGTGAAGTCCTTATTCTTGGTTGATAGGATTTCAAATTTGTCAAACTTGATTTGATGGGTAGGGAATGTTTAAATTTAATTAGTGTTGCTACAGGTAATAAAACAAAGAGGTTTCAGTTATTGGAGGCTAAGTCTGATGGGTTCTGAAACACTTCTTTTTTGTTTCAGAATATTTACCACAGATAAGTAGGGCACGGAGCTGGTCTTCAACATAGTTTAGGCCGACAGAGTGGCAGTAAAGGCAGAGACGTTGATCATAGGGTGTATTTGTGTGGCAGCCGGTTGCCACTGCTAGTTGCAGTGGAACATGGTTATAACTTTCCGTTGATATGGCAGGAGGTCACAGGATAAGTAGTTGTGACAGGGTGTTTAAGTTTTATCTTTCCCTAAATATTTAAAGGAGAATACGAACGAAAACAAAACTTTTGATATATTGTAAAGGATATTCTAAAAGTCACATTCCGTGATTAAAATTGAACAAGAAGTTTGTAAAATAGCAATAAAAAACACAAAAACGTAGTTGTATTTCCGCCTATTACGGAAACACCCGACAGTTAATGAGCAGAGGGGGTATGACGTGACATGACGTCATAAGTGCCTGTTACTGATGGCTTCCTCTTTTATTTTACCTCACAACTTAACAGTGTCCGTGGATTCTGAAGCAGTAAAAGATGTTCCTGATGTCATTTCTGAATGGATGTTAGACCGTATCAATACGATCCGATTTTACATCTTGCAAGACAATCTTCCACTGAAGATGAAGAAGAAGAATCAAGCGAAACGGAGGCACCGCTTGAGGTCAAAATAAATTTAAAAATAGACCATATAATTTAACAAGATTACTATTTGTCAGCAAAATGTCATACAGTTCCAGCCAGCAAACTCACCCCTATAAATATATGACCAGTCACTAAGAATTATTTAAAAAGAAATGTGATTACAGTTCATTTTGTGTCAAATGGGTGACTGTAGGGTGTCTGGGATTTAAAAACAAAATAATTATGCTTCAGGCGAGGGAAAATAAAAATTATCTGCTTCAAAAATTACACTGGAATTATTTTGTTGAAAAAAATTAGGATCCTAGTTCTCATTAATAACCTATCAAGTCTCGATACAAGATCCCAGCCTGGTCGAGCAGAGATAATATTCGCGACGCAGATAAGTTATTCCCCGAAAACTGGTGAATTATAAAATACTAGTCAGGACAACGTACCATATATGACCGTCTATAAGACGACCCCATGGATAAGACGACCCCCAAACTTGACCCTTAAAATCAGTGTCAAAATGGTATGTTTCGTGCATAAGTCGATGGGGTCCTAATCCTATTTTGGTTTCATGTTTTTTTATTCACAGCAAATCATAGTTCAATATAATACAATAATCAAAATAACACTGGCTGTTAGCTAGTACACTGTACTTGAGTTCATGGATGTCTGAGTTTATTGAAGCTTCAATAAGTGACCTGCTGCGTCCAGGAGCTGAATAGGTGATCTTCTTCCACTTTCAAGTTGTTGTCTCAGTCGGTTGAGGTCACGTGGGTTCCAGCGAAATATGCATAATGGCCGAAGCTGAGATTTACAGAAACTGTTTTCGCGATTAAAACATAATTATACATAAGTTTTAATTGAAAATTTGGGAATATGTTTCTGATGACTTTATCTTTCACCCGTCAAATTATTGCAATTCACTCGTATTCTCCTTTAAGGTAATGGGGAGATTCCTTTAAGACACATGGGCTAGTGTTTGGGGATAAAGCTATACATACTTGTCGTCTGGGGTTAGCTTAAGGCACCTCGGCACAAGGGTCGCTCTAGTCTGTCTCACAGTCCCTGAACCACATTAATTTCACTACTGCCAAGCTCTCTCTGCAGTGCTAAAGCCCTAAATAAAGCAAGTCTAGATTTCCTCAGGTTCTGAATCTCTGGTCTCCCTTGGGCTCCTTATCAATATAAATGGGCTTGTTTGTTACTATCAAAATTATATATATTCAGAGACTAAGCCTTAGTCTAGGGTCGCTCCAGCATTGGTCCAGAGTGAAAGATCTACTGATAAGAGAGAGGGAGAGAGCGTGAGAGTTTAAGACAAAGACAGTGTGGGTTGGAGAGCAGAGAGAGAGAAGCTAAACTGAGAGGCTGCTCCATGTACTTCATCACACAGAAAGTTACGGAATACAAAATGAACTGGATACTCTCTTGTGTGATATGTTGGTAGACACACCCCACTTGGTCACATAGTGTTCAGCATTAAGCAAAGATTTAAATTGTGAATAATATTTACATTTGGATAAAGAGTCAAGTTAGGAGCACCAGTTTGGAGTAAGCAGTCATAAAATCAATGTTAGAAGCAATCTAAATGTTTTAATGCAGCCAATCTCTTGCAAGATGCATACAAAACCAACACCATACTGAAAAAGAATTAGTGTTCTATATGCGTGATGTCCAGGTAGATTTATTATTATCATCATCAAGAGATTTGAGCATTTGTTAGGCTTGATAAGGAAGTCTATGGTGTCGATGCTGCATCAGTCTGCTCCACTACTTTACTGCTCTAGAGGTATAGTGATATTGTAGTGAGAGTCTGCCACACTCTCCAAGCACCATGTTATTGTTGGTATACTTGCCGACTTTCAAAAAGTCTCACAGAACTTAAAATGCACAGTGTCAATTTGTTTGCAATATGTGGTTCCCCAAATCTCAAATCCATTACAGAATAGGTGTAATCATGGAGTCAAATATCTTATAATAATGTCTTTGTGATTAATACATCCAAAATGTTTTTGGTTATTATAGATGGAGAATACAATTTTACTTGCTTGAACTGCTAAATATGATTGGGCTTTAGTCCATGACAGTTTATGAGTGAACACAATCCCAAAATATCTGTACCTGTTCACAGCTTCTATTTGTTCACCGTTTACAAAACACTTTTCATAGGAATGGAGAGGACCACCATTTCTAAAAACAATAATTTGGCTTTGTTCAGATTGACTTTCATTCCTGTCTCTGCACAAAACTTTTCAACAATATAAATTTTCTTTTGAAGCTGTAAAAGCAGTGTCTGATACAGTTCATACATCATCAGCGAATAATAGAGAGAATACATCAGGAATATGAGTTGATATGAAAACACCTCTTCCACCTTCTTCCTCCAACATTTGAGCAAGTTTATTTATGAAAATAATAAAAATCTGCGAACTGAGAGTGCATCCTTGGCGGGTACCTATATTACATTTGAAATAGGGTGATAAGCCTAAATCAGTTCTCACACCAGCACACAGTGTAGAATACAAGTTGTTAAGAAATTTAAGATATTTTCCCTTAACACCCTTATCTGTCGAACTCTCGAAAGGTAATTTGTGGTTGATAGAGTCGAATGTCTTGGGAAAAGTCAATAAAAAAGGCAATAGAACCTACCATTTTTCTGTGACAGATATTTAGTAACCATAGCTTGCAGGGTGAAAATATGGTCCGTTGGTGCGTAATCATGTCTGAATCCAGCTTGTGTCTCTGTAATTTTTTATTATCATGACAGCATTGTTTCAACCTATTATCAACTATTGAGGCTAGAATCTAGCACAAGGAGTTCATCAATGAAATTCCTGTGTAATTATCTGGATCTGTTTTATCACCAGATTTATGCAATGATGCTTTTCCCCCCAACATTTTGGAAAAACTGAACTGTCATACAATTTGTTAAACAACTTAGTTGGGTCGGTGGGGTAGCCTAGTGGTCAAAGCATTGGCTCGTCACGCCGAAGACCCGGGTTCGAATTCCCACATGGGTACAATGTGTGAAGCCCATTTCTGGTGTCCCCGGCCGTGATGTTGCTGGAATATTGCTAAAAGCGGCGTAAAACCAAACTCAGTCAGTCAGTCAGTAAACAACTTAGTTAATATAGGTGATATATAGTTCTTAGTAGCTTTAAAGAAATCCCCAACTAATCCATCCAGTCCTGGTGTTTTATTACTTTTTTACATTTTTCAGGCTTAAAAATACCTCCTCTTTTGGAAAAACGATAATTTAGTACAGCTAAATGTTCATCCTCTATACCAGTGTCAGTATCCACATCACTCCACACATCCTCAATATTATCATCAAAGGAAGCACAGTTTAAAAGTTCATTGAAATGCTTAAACCATTTATCTCCAGATAGGCTAGGAGTAGGCGAAAGATTAACCTTACATGATTTTAACACTTTCCCAAACTGTTTTGGGTCATTCCTTGATTCACTGAGTCTTCTTCTTTGACTTTGAAAATAATGTTTGCTGTGCTATGTCTTTATGGGTCTGCCTAAATCCATAGTACAGGAGCCAAGCCAGGAAAAAATAGTTTTGTTCAACACCTGCTACATAAAAGAACTGACTACCCAGTTTGATCCAGGAGAGCCTACTGAACTTTTCTAAGTACTATGTAATCCCAAATTATATAGGGTAGATAAAAAAATAGAGGCAGTCTAATGCAAGGTACCCATTGTAAAAACTATGTTCATTTTTATAGATATATCTACATGTTGGGATAGATACAACATCTGTAATAACTGATATTATAGCACAGAATTACTTCAGTGATCAATAAAGATTTCTAGCTGTAGAAATATTACTGTGTAAGGCAAAAGGCAGCCATTTGGCAAATGAGTCATTCTGAAAACGGTATGGTACATACAAATTATAACCAATGATTGCTTTAATATGTGTAGTTCACACATACCACTGAGCACGTTTTGTGTATTTTAGTGTTATAATAATTCCTTGATGCAGATCTAGTCAACATTTTATATTATGGCCGCCATTCACAACCTAGTTTTATCAGCAAAATATATGGCTTAAGAAGTATTGCATTGACATAAAAAGGTTTGGTTCATGCATTTTACAAAATATTAGTAGCAATGCTCATTTTTAACACATCAACAGGAATAAGCAATCAAAACATTTAGCATCAGTAGTGAATTTGGGGTTAAATTGACATAAATTCTTTTACGAATCTTTGGAATTGTGTCACCTTTACAGTACATCGACACCTGCACCACATGACGCCACACCACCACACAGTACATCGACAGCACCACTGCAAGACAACCCACCACCACACAGTACATCGACACCACCACTGCACGACTCCCCACCACCACACAGTACATCAACACCGCCACTGCACAACACCCCACCACCACACAGTACATCCACACCAACACTGCACGGCACCCCACCACCACACAGTACATCAACACTACCACTGCACAACACCCCACCACCACACACTTCATCAACACCACCATTGCACAACATCCCACCACCACACACAGTACATCAACACCATCACTGCACGATGCCCCACCACCACACACCAGTACATCCACACCACCACTGCACGACGACCCACCACCACAGTACCTAAAGCCACCACTGCACGATGCCCCACCACCACACAGTACATCGACACCACACTGCACGATGCCCCTACCACGACACAGTACATCAACACCACCACTGCACCACAACCACACAGTACATCGACACCACCACTGCACGATGCCCCAAACACGAGTACATCAACACTACCACTGCACAACATCCCACCACCACCACACAGTACCACTACACGACGACCCAAACACAGTACCACCACTGCACGATGCCCCACCACCACCACCACACAGTACATCGACACCATCACTGCACGATGCCCCACCACCACATCAAATACATCCAAACCATCCCTGCACCACTGCAGTGGTCCCCACCACCACACAGTACATCGACACCAGTTTAGTTTTATGCACAGTACGTACTCACACCACCACCACACAACACATTTCCAGCTGTATGGCGGCAGTCTGTAAATAATCGGCAGTCTGGACGGGTCTGACAGATGCAGTGATCAACAGCATGAGCATCTATCTGCGCAATTGAGAACCGATGACATGTGTCAACCAAATCAGTGAGCCTGACCACCCGATCCCGTTAGTCACCTCTTACGACAAGCATGGGTTACTGAAGGTTCATTCGAACCCGGACCTTCACGGGTACCACTGCATGATACCCCACCACCATACAGTACATCGACACCTGCACCACATGACGCCCCACCACCACACAGTACATCGACACCACCACTGCAAGATACCCCACCACCACACAGTACATCGACACATGCACTACATGACGCCCCACCACCACACAGTACATCGACACCACCACTGCAAGATGCCCCACCACCACACACTACATCAACACTACCACCGAACAACACCCCACCACCACACAGTACATCAACACCATCACTGCACGATGCCCCACCACCACAGAGTACATCCACACCACCACTGCAAGACGACCCACCACCACACAGTACATCAACACTACCACTGCACAACACCCCACCACCACACAGTACATCCACACTACCACTGCACAACATCCCACCACCACACAGTACATCGCAAAGTCACCACTGCACGACGACCCCACCACCACACAGTACATCAACACTACCACTGCACAACACCCACCACCACACAGTACATCCACACCACCACTGCACAACATCCCACCACCACCACACAGTACATCCACACCACCACTGCACGACGACCCACCACCACACAGTACATCAACACCACCACTGCACAACATCCCACCACCACACAGTACATCAACACCACCACTGCACAACACCCCACCACCACACAGTACATCAACACCACCACTGCACAACATCCCACCACCACACAGTACCTCAAAGCCACCACTGCACGATGCCCCACCACCACACAGTACATCGACACCATCACTGCACGATGCTCCACCACTACACAGTACATCAACACTACCACTGCACAACACCCCACCACCACACAGTACATCCACACCACCACTGCACAACATCCCACCACCACACAGTACCTTAAAGCCACCACTGCACGATGCCCCACCACCACACAGTACATCGACACCATCACTGCACGATGCCCCACCACCACACAGTACATCCAAACCATCCCTGCATGAGTGGGTGAGTGAGTGAGTTTAGTTTTATGCCGCACACACCAATTTTCCAGCTGTATGGCGGCAGTCTGTAAATAATCGGGTCTGGACCAGACAATGCAGTGATCAACAGCATGAGCATCTATCTGCGCAATTGAGAACCGATGACATGTGTCAACCAAATCAGTGAGCCTGACCACCCGATCCCGTTAGTCACCTCTTACGACAAGCATGGGTTACTGAAGGTTCATTCGAACCCGGACCTTCACGGGTACCACTGCATGATACCCCACCACCATACAGTACATCGACACCTGCACCACATGACGCCCCACCACCACACAGTACATCGACACCACCACTGCAAGATACCCCACCACCACACAGTACATCGACACATGCACTACATGACGCCCACCACCACACAGTACATCGACACCTCCACTGCAAGATGCCTCAACACCACACAGTACATCGACACATGCACTACATGACGCCCCACCACCACACAGTACATCCACACCACCAGTGCATGATAGCCCACCATCACACAGTACATCGACACATGCACTTCAAGTTACCCCACCACCACACAGTACATCGACACATGCACTACATGACGCCCCACCACCACACAGTACATCGACACCACAAATGCATGATATCTCACCACCACACAGTACATCAACACCACCAGTGCATGATAGCCCACCATCACACAGTACATCGACACATGCACTACATGACGCCCCACCACCACACAGTACATCAACACCACAAATGCATGATATCCCACCACCACACAGTACATCAACACCACCACTGCACAACACCCCACCACCACACAGTCCATCCACACTACCACTGCACAACACCCCACCACTACACAGTACATCAACAACACCACATCCACTGCACACTCGACCACCCCACCACCACTGCGGGTAATACCACCACACAGTACATCAGACACCAACACTGCACGATGCCCCACCACCACACAGTACATCCACCATCCACTGCACGACACCCCGACCACCACACAGTACATCAACACCACCACTGCACAACATGCCCCACCACCACACAGTACATCAACACCACCACTGCACAATGCAGTGATCACCACCACACATCTATCATCCACACCACCACTGCACGACATGTGTCCACCACATCAGTGAGCCTTCACCACCGATCCCGTACAGTCACCCTACCACCACATGGTTGTTCATTCGAACACACGGGTACCACTGCATGATACCCCACCACCATACAGTACATCGACACCTGCACCACATGACGCCCCACCACCACACAGTACATCGACACCACCACTGCAAGATACCCCACCACCACACAGTACATCGACACATGCACTACATGACGCCCCACCACCACACAGTACATCGACACCACCACTGCAAGATGCCCCACCACCACACACTACATCAACACTACCACTGAACAACACCCCACCACCACACAGTACATCAACACCATCACGGCACGATGCCCCACCACCACAGAGTACATCCACACCACCACTGCAAGACGACCCACCACCACACAGTACATCAACACTACCACTGCACAACACCTCACCACCACACAGTACATCCACACTACCACTGCACAACATCCCACCACCACACAGTACCTCAAAGTCACCACTGCACGACGACCCACCACCACACAGTACATCAACACTACCACTGCACAACACCCTACCACCACACAGTACATCCACACCACCACTGCACAACATCCCACCACCACACAGTACCTCAAAGCCACCACTGCACGACGACCCACCACCACACAGTACATCCACACCACCACTGCTCAACATCCCACCACCACACAGTACATCAACATTACCACTGCACAACACCCCACCACCACACAGTACATCAACACCACCACTGCACAACATCCCACTACCACACAGTACCTCAAAGCCACCACTGCACGATGCCCCACCACCACACAGTACATCGACACCATCACTACACGATGCTCCACCACTACACAGTACATCAACACTACCACTGCACAACACCCCACCACCACACAGTACATCCACACCACCACTGCACAACATCCCACCACCACACAGTACCTTAAAGCCACCACTGCACGATGCCCCACCACCACACAGTAGTATCGACACCATCACTGCACGATGCCCCCCCACCACCACACAGTACATCCAAACCATCCCTGCATGAGGGGTGAGTGAGTGAGTTTAGTTTTATGCCGCACACACCAATTTTCCAGCTGTATGGCGGCAGTCTGTAAATAATCGGGTCTGGACCAGACAATGCAGTGATCAACAGCATGAGCATCTATCTGCGCAATTGAGAACCGATGACATGTGTCAACCAAATCAGTGAGCCTGACCACCCGATCCCGTTAGTCACCTCTTACGACAAGCATGGGTTACTGAAGGTTCATTCGAACCCGGACCTTCACGGGTACCACTGCATGATACCCCACCACCATACAGTACATCGACACCTGCACCACATGACGCCCCACCACCACACAGTACATCGACACCACCACTGCAAGATACCCCACCACCACACAGTACATCGACACATGCACTACATGACGCCCAATTACCACACAGTACATCGACACCTCCACTGCAAGATGCCTCAACACCACACAGTACATCGACACATGCACTACATGACGCCCCACCACCACACAGTACATCCACACCACCAGTGCATGATAGCCCACCATCACACAGTACATCGACACATGCACTTCAAGTTACTCCCACCACATTAGTAGTACATCGACACATGCACTACATGACGCCCCACCACCACACAGTACATCGACACCACAAATGCATGATATCTCACCACCACACAGTACATCAACACCACCAGTGCATGATAGCCCACCATCACACAGTACATCGACACATGCACTACATGACGCCCCACCACCACACAGTACATCAACACCACAAATGCATGATATCCCACCACCACACAGTACATCAACACCACCACTGCACAACACCCCACCACCACACAGTCCATCCACACTACCACTGCACAACACCCCACCACTACACAGTACATCAACACCACCACTGCGCGAACCCACCACCACACAGTACATCCACACCAACACTGCACGAAACCCCACCACCACACAGTACATCCACACCAATACTGGACGACACCCCACCACCACACAGTACATCAACACCACCACTGCACAACACCCCACCACCACACAGTACATCAACACCACCACTGCACAACACCCCACCACCACACAGTAAATCCACACCACCACTGCACGACACACCACCACCACACAGTACATCAACACTACCATTGTACAACACCCCACCACCACACAGTACATCCACACCAACACTGCACGACACCCCACCACCACACAGTACATCCACACCACCACTGCACCACACCCCACCACCACACAGTACATCCACACGAACACTGGGCGACACCCCACCACCACACAGTACATCAACACTACCACTGCACAACACCCCACCACCACACAGTACATCAACACCACCACTGCACAGCACACACCCCACACACCCCCCACCACCACACAGTACATCAACACCGCCACTGCACAACACCCTACCACCACAAAGTTCATCAACACCACCACTGCACGACACCCACCACCACACAGTACATCCACACCACCACTGCACGACACCCCACCACCACTCAGTACATCCACAACAACACTGGACGATACCCTACCACCAACAGTACATCAACACTACCACTGCACAACATCCCACCACCACACAGTACATCCACACCACCACTGCACAACACCCCACCACCACACAGTACATCCACACCAACACTGGACTACACCCCACCACCACACAGTACATCCACACTACCACTGCACAACACCCCACCACCACACAGCTCATCAACACCACCACTGCACGACACCCGACCACCACACAGTAAATCCACCCCAACACTGCACGACACCTCACCACCACACAGTACATCAACACTACGACTGCACACCATCTCACCACCACACAGTACATCCACACTACCAGTGCACACCACCCCAACACCACACAGTACATCCACACCTCATCACTGCATCGGCACCACCACTACACGATGCTCCACCACCACACAGTACATCCACACCATCACTGCACGATGCACCACCACTACACGACACCTCACCACCACAGTACATCAACACTACCACTGCACAACACCCCACCACCACAGAGTACATCGACACTATCACTGCACTGCATGCCTCCACCACCACAGTACTATATCACTGCATCGATGCTCCACTACACACCACACACAGTACATCCATTACCATCACTGCATCGATGCCCTACCACTACACGATGCCCCACACACCACACAGTACATCCACATCTATCACTGCACGGTATCACCCCACTACACGACACCACCACACACACAGTATATCAACACTATCACTGCATCGGTAATAACACTACTACCACCACACAGTATATCAACACTACTACTGCATACCACTACTATCGATGCCCCACCACACCACAGTATACATCAACACTACCACTGCACAACACTTCCACCACCACACAGTATCATCACACCACTACTGTAATGACACCCCACTACCACACAGTATATCTACACTACCACTGCACAACACTCTACCACCACACACCCTACCACCACACAGTACGATGTACACTACTACTGCACAATGCCCCACCACCACACAGTACATCCACACCAACACTGCACGATGCACCACCACTACACTGACACTCACCACCACACAGTACATCAACACTACCACTGCACAACACCCCACCACCACACAGTACATCGACACCAACACTGCACGACACCCCACCACCACACAGTACATCCACACCACCACTGCACGACACCCCACCACCACACAGTACATCAACACTACCACTGCACAACACCCCACCACTACACAGTACATCAACACCACCACTGCACGACACCCCACCACCACACAGTACATCCACACCACCACTGCACGACACCCCACCACCACACAGTACATCCACACCAACACTGCACGACACCCCACCACCACACAGTACATCCACACTACCACTGCACAACACCCCACCACCACACAGTACATCCACACCACAAACTGCACGACACCCCACCACCACACAGTACATCCACACCACCACTGCACGACACCCCACCACCACACAGTACATCAACACTACCACTGCACAACACCTCACCACTACACAGTACATCCACACCACCACTGCACGACACCCCACCACCACACAGTACATCCACACCATCACTGCACGACACCCCGACCACCACACAGTACATCCACACCACCACTGCACGACACCCCACCACCACACAGTACATCAACACTACCACTGCACAACACCCCACCACCACACAGTACATCCAACACTACCACTGCACAACACCCCACCACCACACAGTACATCCACACCATCACTGCATCGACACCCCGCCACCACACAGTACATCCACACCAACACTGGACGACACCCCACCACCACACAGTACATCAGCACTACCACTGCAGAACACCCCACCACCACACAGTACATCAACACTACCACTGCACAACACCCCACCACCACACAGTACATCCACACCAACACTGCACAGCATCCACACCAACACTGGACGACACCCCACCACCACACAGTACATCAACACTACCACTGCACAACATCCCACCACCACACAGTACATCCACACCAACACTGCACGACACCCCACCACCACACAGTACATCCACACCACCACTGTACGACACACCACACCACCACAGTACATCCACACTAACACTGGACGACACCCCACCACCACACAGTACATCCACACCACCACTGCACAACACCCGACCACCACACAGTACATCAACACCACCACTGCACTGCACACTTCCACCACACACAGTACATCCACACCAACACTAGACTACACCAGTGCATGTTAGCCCACCATCACACAGTACATCGACACATGCACTACATGACGCCCCACCACCACACAGTACATCAACACGACAAATGCATGATATCCCAGCACCACACAGTACATCAACACTACCACTGCACAACACCCCACCACCACACAGTACATCCACATTAAGACTGCACAACACCCCACCACAACACAATACATCCACACCACCACTGCACAACACCCCACCACCACACAGTTCATCCAAACTACCACTGCACAACACCCCACCACTACACAGTACATCAACACCACCACTGCACGGCACCCCACCACCAGACAGTACATCCACACCATCACTGCACGACACCCCGCCACCACACAGTACATCCACACCAACACTGGACGACACCCCACCACCACACAGTACATCAACACTACCACTGCACAACACCCCACAACCACACAGTACATCAACACTACCACTGCACAACACCCGACCACCACACAGTACATCCACACCATCACTGCACGACACCCCGCCACCACACAGTACATCCACACCAACACTGGACGACACCCCACCACCACACAGTACATCAGCACTACCACTGGAGAACACCCCACCACCACACAGTACATCAACACTACCACTGCACAACACCCGACCACCACACAGTACATCCACACCACCACTGCACAACATCCCACCACCACACAGTACCTTAAAGCCACCACTGCACGACGACCCACCACCACACAGTACATCCACATCACCACTGCACAACAACCAACCACCACACAGTACATCAACACCATCACTTCACGACGACCCACCACCACACAGTACATCCACACCACCACTTCACGACGACCCACCACCACACAGTACATCCACATTACCACTGCACAACACCCCACCACCACACAGTACATCAACACTACTACTGCACAACATCCCACCACCACACAGTACCTCAAAACCACCACTGCACGATGCCCCACCACCACACAGTACATCGACACCATCACTGCACGATGCCCCACCACCACACAGTACATCGACACCATCACTGCACGATGCCCCACCACCACACAATACATCCAAACCATCCCTGCATGAGTGGTCGAGTGAGTGAGTTTAGTTTTATGCAGCACTCACCAATTTTCCCGCTCTATGGCGGCAGTCTGTAAATAATCGAGTCTGGACCAGACAATGCAGTGATCAACAGCATGAGCATCTATCTGCGCAATTGAGAACCGATGACATGTGTCAACCAAATCAGTGAGCCTGACCACCCGATCCCGTTAGTCACCTCTTACGACAAGCATGGGTTACTGAAGGTTCATTCGAATCCGGACCTTCACGGGTACCACTGCATGATACCCCACCACCATACAGTACATCGACACCTGCACCACATGACGCCCCACCACCACACAGTACATCGACACCACCACTGCAAGATACCCCACCACCACACAGTACATCCACACATGCACCACATGACGCCCCACCACCACAAAGTACATCGACAACACCACTGCAAGATACCCCACCACCACACAGTACATCGACACCACCACTGCAAGATGCCTCAACACCACACAGTACATCGACACCAACACTGCATGATAGCCCACCATCACACAGTACATCGACACATGCACTACATGACGCCCCAACACCACACAGTACATCGACACCACCACTGCAAGATACCCCACCACCACACAGTACATCCACACATGCACTACATGACGCCCCACCACCACACAGTACATCAACACCACCACTGCACGACACCCCACCACCACACAGTACATCCACACCACCACTGTAAGATGCCCTAACACCACACAGTATTATCGATACCACCACTGCATGATAGCCCACCATCACACAGTACATCGACACATGCACTACATGACTCCCTACCACCACACAGTACATCGACACCACCACTGCAAGATGCCCCAACACCACACAGTACATCGACACATGCACTACATGACGCCCCACCACCACACAGTACATCCACATTAAGACTGCACGACACCCCACCACCACACAGTACATCAACACCACCACTGCACGACACCCCACCACCACACAGTACATCAACACCACCACTGCACGACACCCCACCACCACACAGTACATCCACACCAACACTGGACGACACCCCACCACCACACAGTACATCAACACTACCACTGCACAACACCCCACCACCACACAGTACATCAACACCACCACTGCACAACACCCCACCACCACACAGTAAATCCACACCACCACTGCACGACACCCCACCACCACACAGTACATCCACACCAACACTGGACTACACCCCACCACCACACAGTATATTTACACCACCACTGCACGACACCCAACCACCACACAGTACATCCACACGAACACTGGACGACACCCCACCATCACACAGTACATCAACACTACCACTGCACAACACCCCACCACCACACAGTACATCAACACCACCACTACACAGCACTCCCACCCCCACCCCACCCTTCACACACAGTACATCCACACCAACACTGGACTACACCCCACCACCACACAGTACATCCACACCACCACAGCACGACACCCCACCACCACACAGTACATCCACACCAACACTGGACGACACCCCACCACCACACAGTACATCAACACTACCACTGCACAACACCCCACCGTCACACAGTACATCAACACCACCACTGCACAACACCCCACTACCACACAGTACATCCACACCAACACTGGACTACACCCCACCACCACACAGTACATCCACACTACCACTGCACAACACCCCACCACCACACAGTACATCAACACCACCACTGTACGACACCCCACCACCACACAGTACATCAACACCGCCACTGTACAACACCCCACCACCACACAGT
Organism: Haliotis rubra; assembly: GCF_003918875.1. Lineage (NCBI taxonomy): Eukaryota > Metazoa > Mollusca > Gastropoda > Lepetellida > Haliotidae > Haliotis > Haliotis rubra. The sequence goes on along the minus strand of NW_025766570.1, from coordinate 80,950 downwards.
ACATCAACACCAACACTGCACGACACTTCACCACCACACAGTACATCAACACTACCACTGCACAACACCTCACCACCACACAGTACATCCACACTACCACTGCACACCACCCCACCACCACACAGTACATCCACACCATCACTGCATCGGCACCTCACCACTACACGATGCTCCACCACCACACACATCTACATCCATTCATCACTGTATCGGCACCACCACTACACGATGCTCCACCACCACACAGTACATCCACACAATCACTGCATCGACACCACCACTACACGATGCCCCACCACCACACAGTACATCCACACGATTACTGCATCGGCATCACCACTACACGATGCCCCACCACCACACAGTACATCAACACCATCACTGCATCGGCACCACCACTACACGATGCCCCTCCACCACACAGTACATCAACACCATCACTGCATCGGTGCCACCACTACACGATGCCCCACCACCACACAGTACATCAACACCGCCACTGCACAACACCCCGCCACCACACAGTACATCCACACCATCACTGCACGACACCTCACCACCACACAGTACATCTACACTACCACTGCACAACACCCCACCACCACACAGTACATCCACACCATCACTGCACGATGCAATACCACTACACAATGCCCCAGCACCACACAGTACATCAACACCATCACTGCACGATGCACCACCACTACACGACACCTCACCACCACACAGTACATCAACACTACCACTGCACAACACCCCACCACCACACAGTACATCCACATTAAGACTGCACGACACCCCACCACCACACAGTACATCCACACCACCACTGCACAACACCCCACCACCACACAGTCCATCTACACTACCACTGCACAACACCCCACCACTACACAGTACATCAACACCACCACTGCACGACACCCCACCACCACACAGTACATCCACACCACCACTGCACGACACCCCGCCACCACACAGTACATCCACACCAACACTGGACGACACCCCACCACCACACAGTACATCCACACCACCACTGCACCACACCACACCACCACACAGTACATCCACACCACCACTGCACAACATCCCACCACCACACAGTAATCCACACCACCACTGCATCGACACCCCACCACCACACAGTACATCAACACTACCACTGCACAACACCCCACCACCACATCAGTACATACATCCACACCAACACTGCACGACACCCCACCACCACACAGTACATCAACACTACCACTGCACAACACCCCACCACCACACAGTACATCCACACCAACACTGGACGACACCCCACCACCACACAGTACATCCACACCACCACTGCACCACACCACACCACCACACAGTACATCCACACCACCACTGCACAACACCCCACCACCACACAGTAAATCCACACCACCACTGCACGACACCCCACCACTACACAGTACATCAACACTACCACTGCACAACACCCCACCACCACACAGTACATCCACACCAACACTGCACAACACCCCACCACCACACAGTTCATCCACACCAACACTGCACGACGACCCACCACCACACAGTACATCCACACGAACACTGGACGACTCCCCACCACCACACAGTACATCAACACTACCACTGCACAACACCCCGCCTCCACACAGTACATCAACACCACCACTGTACAGCACACACACCCACCACACAGTACATCCACACCAACACTGGACTACACCCCACCACCACACAGTACATCAACACCAACACTGCACGACACCCCACCACCACACAGTACATCAACACCACCACTCCACGACACCCCACCACCACACAGTACATCAAGACCGCCACTGCACAACACCCGACCACCACACAGTACATCCACACCAACACTGCACGACACCTCACCACCACACAGTACATCAACACTACCACTGCACAACACCTCACCACCACACAGTACATCCACACTACCACTGCACACCACCCCACCACCACACAGTATATCCACACCATCACTGCATCGGCACCATTACTACACGATGCTCCACCACCACACAGTACATCCACACTATCACTGCATCGGCACCACCACTACACGATGCCCGACCACCACACAGTACATCCACTCCATGACTACACGATGCCCGACCACAACACGGTACATCAACACCATTACTACACGATGCCCGACCACCACACAGTACATCCACTCCATCACTACATGATGCCCGACCACCACACAGTACATCCACTCCATGACTACATGATGCCCGACCACAACACGGTACATCAACACCACCACTACACGATGCCCGACCACCACACAGTACATCAACACCACCTGCACACGACTACCACGTACATCAACACCACCACTACACGATGCCCACCACCAAACAGTACATCAACACCACCACTACACGATGCCCGACCACCACACAGTACATCCACACCATCACTGCACGATTACTACACGACTCACCACACAGTACATCCACACCATCACTGCATCGGCACCACCACTACACGATGCCCCCACCACACAGTACATCCACTCCATGTACTATCCGATGCCCGACCACAACACGGTACATCAACACCATTACTACACGATGCCCGACCACCACATCCACTCCATCACGATGCCCGACCACCACACAGTACATCCACTCCATGACTACACGATGCCCGACCACAACACGGTACATCAACACCACCACTACACGATGCCCGACCACCACAGAGTACATCAACACCACCACTACACGATGCCCCACCACCACACACAGTACATCAACACCACCACTACACGATGCCCGACCACCACACAGTACATCAACACCACCACTACACGACACAGTACATCAACACCACCACTACACCCCCACCACCACAGTACATCAACACCACCACTACACGATGCCTGACCACCACACAGTACATCAACACCACCACTACACGATGCCCCACCACCACACAGTACATCAACACCACCACTACACGATGCCCCACCACCACACAGTACATCAACACTACCACTACACGATTCCCGACCACCACACAGTACATCCACTCCATCACTACATGATGCCCGACCACGACACAGTACATCCACTCCATCACTAAACGATGCCCGACCACAACACGGTACATCAACACCACCACTACACGATGCCCCCACCACACAGTACATCAACACCACCACTACACGATGCCCCACCACCAAACAGTACATCAACACCACCACTACACGATGCCCGACCACAACACAGTACATCAACACCACCACTACACGATGCCCCACCACCACACAGTACATCAACACCATCACTACACGATGCCCCACCACGACACAGTACATCAACACCACCACTACACGATGCCCCACCACCACACAGTACATCCACTCCATCACTACATGATGCCCGACCACCACACAGTACATCCACTCCATCACTAAACGATGCCCCACCACCACACGGTACATCAACACCACCACTACACGATGCACCCCCACCACACAGTACATCAACACCACCACTACACGATGCCCTACCACCAAACAGTACATCAACACCACCACTACACGATGCCCGACCACCACACAGTACATCCACACCATCACTGCATCGGCACCATTACTACACGATGCTCCACCATCACACAGTACATCCACACCATCACTGCATCGGCACCACCACTACACGATGCCCGACCACCACACAGTACATCCACTCCATGACTACACGATGCCCGACCACAACACGGTACATCAACACCATTACTACACGATGCCCGACCACCACACAGTACATCCACTCCATCACTACATGATGCCCGACCACCACAAATACATCCACTCCATGACTACACGATGCCCGACCACAACACGGTACATCAACACCACCACTACACGATGCCCGACCACCACAGAGTACATCAACACCACCACTACACGATGCCCCACCACCACACAGTACATCAACACCACCACTACACGATGCCTGACCACCACACAGTACATCAACACCACCACTACACGATGCCCCACCACCACACAGTACATCAACACCACCACTACACGATGCCCCACCACCACACAGTACATCAACACCACCACTACACGATGCCCCACCACCACACAGTACATCAACACCACCACTACACGATGCCCCACCACCACACAGTACATCAACACCACCACTACACGATGCCCCACCACCACACAGTACATCCACTCCATCACTACATGATGCCCGACCACGACACAGTACATCCACTCCATCACTAAACGATGCCCGACCACAACACGGTACATCAACACCACCACTACACGATGCCCCCCACCACACAGTACATCAACACCACCACTACACGATGCCCCACCACCAAACAGTACATCAACACCACCACTACACGATGCCCGACCACAACACAGTACATCAACACCACCACTACACGATGCCCCACCACCACACAGTACATCAACATCATCACTACACGATGCCCGACCACAACACGGTACATCAACACCATGACTACACGATGCCCCACCACCACACAGTACATCAACACCACCACTACACGATGCCTGACCACCACACAGTACATCAACACCACCACTACACGATGCCCCACCAACCACATCAACACCATACATCAACACCACCACTACATGCAACACCACCACTACACGATGCCCCACCACCACACAGTACATCCACTCCATCACTACATGATGCCTGACCACAACACGGTACATCAACACCACCACTACACGATGCCCCACCACCACACAGTACATCAACACCACCACTACACGATGCCCCACCACCACACAGTACATCCACACCATCACTACACGATGCCCCACCACCACACAGTACATCCACACCATCACTACACGATGCCCCACCACCACACAGTACATCCACACCATCACTGCATGATACCTACCACCACACAGTTCACGACACCTGCTCTACACAACACCTCACCACCACACAGAACGTAATATATGAACACCACCACTGCACAACTTCCCACCACCAAACAGTACATCGACACCTCCACTGTCCGTCGCAAATGACATAACATTAAATACGGCACAGTTAATTTATTCCTACATCTACATGCTGGGAACAAACTCCTGAATAATTATATTGCAATTTTTTTTTTCTCTCTCTCTCTCTATGCGTCCATTCTAAACTATTTGCCTGCCTACACATAATAATTGGCTCAGATACCCCCCTGGTTAAGCACCTCCTGACATATCTCACCATTGAATGAGCCCCGATCTTAACCCTTTGGAGCATATCTGGGACATGATTGGTCGTCATGTTCAACAAAGGGATCCTCCTGTACAGAACCTGGCCCAGTTGGAAGTTGCTTTACACAAGGGATGGTAGTCTGTCTCACAGTCCCAGAACCACATTATTTTCCCTACTGCCAAGCAGCGCTAAAGCCCTAAGTAAAGCAAGATTTCCTCAGGTTCTGAATCTCGGGGTTCCATGGGGCTCCTTTTCAATTTAAATGGGCTTGTTTGTTACCATCAAAAGGAGGCGTGAGGAGGAGAGTGCTGGCTTTCATACAGTCACATGGAGGTTAAACTCGGTATTGACCTTGAATCGTGTAAAACACTCAAATCACATTTTTAATGTTCACATTCACCAATAAATTCAACATTAAACATTCCAGGGCCATACTTGTACGGCCATGATTTTGTATGAAAATCAGTGTTTTGTTAAACGAGAAATTATTATCATAAAATCAACATGGATCCCAATCATTTGTCGTTTTTTATGCATCAAGGGATCATACAGGATCAGAAAAACTCATGTTTTTTCCAACGTGGTCACCACGAGAACTTTTATTGGACGAGGCTACTAATGCGTACAGGGAATAACGCCTACAGTCTTATATAAACAACTTTACGCACCAATGGTTTTCAATTTTACTGCTTTCAACCTTTCACAAAAGTGGTATGTCCCATTTGAGTGTGCACTTTTTCCTACAGAACTAAGACTTTCTCACACTCCGGCACAGCGATGACTTAACATAACATCACTGCCACAGGCTAATTTGCATATTACGTGATCGGACTTTTCTCTTGTTTGTAATCAAACGTGCATATTCATAATAAGAAGAGACTGAACTCACGAAAGCTTTTCGGCGCTCTCTTCATAATGTTTTACATTGTTACATATATATTCTTCCACAACTGCGACAGTAAGGTCTATGACAGTACATATTTAGATATCAAACTGGCTGCATCGTTTGCTCTCCATCAGCTTCGATGACAGCACGTGGAGCCGTACTACCTATGTAAACAAAGGATCGCTACGCAAATCGAAATAGTGTTACATGTTTTGGATATTTTCTCAGTAAAACTAAACCATTCTATTAAAGATGTTTAGTTGGATTGTGTAGACTCGTCAAAAATAAAAGAGTAAAAGAAATCTGTACATTATATTGAATGGACATTGCAAGATGTGACGAATCGTCACATTTTTCTGGCCTGTGGCAGAGGTACTATGCTGGCTTGCCGCATGGAACTCTGGGTAGGAGAGTGAGACTTTCTATGTTGATGAACCATTTATTCGTCATTCATTAGTGTTCATTTTTTGGTTTTCATTCATTTTTCGTACACCAATGTTGTCGTCTATTTCACACCATTGTGAAAATGTTTAACTTTAACACATTTTTCACACTGTCATAACATCAAATGTTTTACACAATTTACAAAATGAATGAATGAATGATCTTTATTTCCCCCAGTAGGTTCGGAGAGTGACGAACGTTGGTTATTCTGTTAACACAACATACTTACAGAAATATGATAAAGAGAAAAAAAGGATACACATGTACTGTTCCAGGCTTAATGTGTCACACAGATGCCCATAAAGAATGTTTCTTGCATCAGCTAAAGCTGTACAATATACAAGTTGGTGTTTTATTATATCATTACACATTATCAAAACACATTCTCTGTTGGACCGGCGGCGTCAACCCAATGTGCGTTGACGTCGCGCATACAACACAAATAATAAAAATTGTTGTGGGTTAATGGTCATGAGCGTGGCGGTTCTTGGAGGGGCCCTAACTTAATAACTATGGAAGAGGAGTTAAAACGGGCGACTACGGAGTAGACACCAGCAGCAGGATATAGCATTGGCAAACGAAGTTGCAGCAGCAGCAAAATGATAGGTAATGATATACGTCCGCTGAGAAGCAGGAATTTATTTATATGCCAAAATAGTCCCCACCACTGATAAGTGGAGGGAAAATAAGATCCAACTGAAAAGTAGGACCCCTAAATTTAGAACATTGTTATAATATGTTTAAGCCTCCAAGAATCCCGCCACACCAATAACATTTTTATTCAGGAGCATTTACAGCGCGACTGAAATGATTTAAATAAGAATTCACATGGCAAAATATATATAACAAGGCAAGCTAGGGTGGGAAGGGCGGGGATTTTACCGAATGGTGTTGATGGCACGATAAGATCGGCGCGAATGACATTCAGAAAGTGACGCAATCGGCACGCGTTTAATACATGACGTCACTGGTAACTAAGTGACGTAACTATGGCGGCAGATAACAGAATGCGGAAGTAAACACGAGAACGCGGAAGCAAATGCGAAGGATGCAAGAGAATGGTTTTGATAACCGCATTTAGTGTCAATCACTAAATGTAATTATCAAAACACATTCTCTGTTGGACCGGCGGCGTCAACCCAATGTGCGTTGACGTCGCGCATACAACACAAATAATAAAAATTGTTGTGGGTTAATGGTCATGAGCGTGGCGGTTCTTGGAGGGGCCCTAACTTAATAACTATGGAAGAGGAGTTAAAACGGGCGACTACGGAGTAGACACCAGCAGCAGGATATAGCATTGGCAAACGAAGTTGCAGCAGCAGCAAAATGATAGGTAATGATATACGTCCGCTGAGAAGCAGGAATTTATTTATATGCCAAAATAGTCCCCGCCACTGATAAGTGGAGGGAAAATAAGATCCAACTGAAAAGTAGGACCCCCTAAATTTAGAACATTGTTATAATATGTTTAAGCCTCCAAGAATCCCGCCAAAGCACGCACGTGCCGAGCCCACACAAATGACCATTAACTCACCCGGTTGTTTCCCACCATAGCTTGCCTTAACAAGGTACCTGTGTTTAAGGGGATTTCACAGCAGCCAGCACAGCACAATTAATGTTTTCGACAAAAACTTGCAGCCCACGCGGGGAAAGGTGGACGCCGTCCCATGAAAACATGGAACTGTCAGCACTTTCAATGTCATGCCTTATTTGCACTCCCCCCAGCTCCCTCACGCGGTTCCCAACCCGCCTGTTGAGGGTCTTGCGGGCCCCCCTCGATGGCCGAAAACGAGGCGGCACCGCTCCAGTGGCGACGGGGTAGCATGTTGGACCACAAGATCCTCGTGTTGGGCAGCAGTAGCTGCACCCGCAGCAGCGACTCCAAGATGTCGAAGTACAGCAGGCTGGTCTTGGTCTGTACCATATCATTAGATCCGAGGTGGATTACGAGCACCACGGGATGGGGTCGAACGACGCATTCCCTCTCGATGATTGGGACCAGTTCCCTCCATCTCATCCCCCCTCGAACGAACCACGTACCACGTCGAAGCGCCCCAGACGAACGTTGAGCTCTGGCCATATAGGATGACCCAATCAGCCACACTGAAAAGAGTGAGACAAGTGAAAGGAAATATATCTGTCAGATTGTGCTAAATGATTACTGGCAAACGAATGTAGGATTCATATGCATCGGACCCCCATCTACCATATTTTTTAATTATGTGTGGGCTAACGCCGTTTGCTGCAGCCGTAGTTGCAACCCCAATCCTAAAAGAATGGGAAGAAAACGCTGAGGTGTCTACATCGCTGTGCGCTAATGCTTTTTTAAGCACGGCCTGGAACTGGTATTTTGTGAGAGGGGAGTGGTCAAAGTGGATAAAGGCTTGCTGTGGACCACTTGGGCGAATGTTAAGGTAAGAATGGACAGCTGTCACGGGACACAAGGGGTTGGAGGGGATGGAGGAAATGGCAACAAGCACGCCTTTGTTCAGCCTATCAGTCTTGGAGCGTCTCAAAGTAAATTGTACTCGCCCGGCAGATTTGTCCAGCTTCACGTCATTGGTGGCAATGCCTGGCTGATCAACCGAGGTCTGTACGAGCTCCCCCACCCTGAAAAATCCAAAGAATGCGGCACAGAAAACAGCTTTGAAAAGACATTGCTCATATACGTTGCTCATATACGTTGCTGCACACCGCTGGAAGATTACGGATTATTAACTTTAACAAATCAACAGTTATTGGTTTACATGTGTCACGTCCTTATGAAAGGATGATAGTGCAGAGATGTATGTTTTACCTGTACTGCTGGAGTAATGGTTAACCGACAGATACGAAATGAAACGCACAACCTGATCAATCGGGGCCGGCCAAAGTGGTGACAGCTCATGGGCTCGTCTGAAGGTGTGGAACGTCTGCAAGCTCGTGTGGTATGTCTACCAGGCGTTCGACGACATGGACTTGTGAAGCAGTCGCTGGACCTCCCGATCTAGAGGTCCCAGATCCCGTCCGGTAGGGGTGTTGGTGTCCGGTCCGCTGCTGGCGCACATTTGCGGAACTGGTCCCACTGAAATCTCGACAGAGAGTCAGCTATAACATTGTCATGGGTACTAATGTATACAGCTTTGAATGTGATATTGTACTGCAAGCAATATAGAACGAAGCGTCTCACAAGAGACATAGTACGAGGGACGCGACAAGACTGCTTATTGATGATATGAACGACCGCTTGATTGTCGCAATTAAACAGAATTCGTCCCTTGGCCAACGACTCGCCCCAAATTTGGACAGACAATACAATAGGGAACAATTCCAACAGTGTCATATCCCTCGTCACGCCCTCCCGCACCCATTGCTGTGGCCAACGCCCACATGTCCATTTGCCCTGGTTGTAAGCACCAAAACCTGCACCGCCTGCTGCGTCAGTAAAGAGCTGAATGACTGTGTTTGACGTCCACGCAGGACTCTGAAAAACTGATATGCCATTAAAATGTCCTAGAAATTGTAACCACAATACCAAGTCATCCTTGATGCCCTTTGTGAGCCGACATCTGTGAAATGGAGACTTTAACTTGCACATCTCGTCGATGAGACGTCGACAAAATGCCCGTCCCATGGGAATGGCACGACATATGAAATTGAGTTTACCCACAAGAGACTGGAGTTCGCGTTTGGTTACCTTCCTACGATCAGCACTCAGCCACCCTCTGATCTGCGCTGTCGTCTGAACAATTTTGTCTTGTGGGATTCGAACGTGCCCGGCAACTGTGTCTATCTCAAGGCCCAGGAAAGTAATTTTTGTTGTAGGTTGAACAGTTTTCTCAGGTGCCACTGGGACATTGAAGTGATTCAGTACATGCATACAAGATTGTAAATTATAATCACAGTCGCTGGTACCGGCAACGCCCCCTGTGAGGAAGTCATCCAGGTAATGCATTAACTACATATTTGGGAGATTGCGGAGAATGCACCATTGCAAAAACGTGCTGAATCTTTCGAAAATAGCGCATGAAATAGAGCATCCGAATGGTAAACATTTATCGAAATAGTACTTGCCGTTAAACTGAATGCCGAGCAACTCGAAGTCATGGGATGGACTGGTATGATGCGGAACACTGATTTGATGTCAAACTTTGCAAGGAGGGCGCCTGCTCCCAACTGTTGTATCATCTCCACAGCTTCGTCAAAGCGTGAATATGAAACAGAACAGTCTTGTTGGTTAATGTTATCATTAATAGAGTCACCCTGCGGATATGATAAATGGTGAATCAAACGAAAATTATCAGAGAGCTTACTGACCGACCCACCGTCTATTTTCTTCGGAACAAGTCCGATTGGTGATACTTGTAACGCAGGAAGCGGTGGATCATCAAAAGGACCTGCCATTCTACCTAGGGTGACCTCTTTGTTCAGCTTTTCAACAACAACCTCCGCACCCACAGCATCTGTCGCTGATGACAGATTTTTTGACATTCTGAAGACGCGGGTACCCTGAAACTTAAGCTTAAAACCGTACAGAAAGCCATAATACAATGAGTGTGCATCCGAAGGGTTAACCAGTGAATACGAGTGAAGAGACTCCAACATGTTACTTACGCTGACCGGAGTTGGTGCTCGAGACATTTCGTCTATACTGCTGGGGTGTATTTGCACCGGTGGCAGCTGACGCCCGACGGACGCATGGGGACGAAAACAGCTCTGGATGTTGTGACTAGACTCTCCACAGTTTCCGCGACTTGTGTGGGTATTTACAGGATTGACGTTGACAGTTCCCCTTGTTGAAGTCCCAACAAATATTAAATGGTAATTCGCGATGATTATTTTTTGAGACACTTACCCCAGTATTGGTACGTGGCTTGATCTGTTGGGGTGTCAGCATGTGCTGCAACCAGAGCTCACCGTCGACACGTCCCCACTGACGAGTGGGATCCCTTGCCATTCTGTGACGGAATTGTTGATCATATACCCTCCATCCATCTCCGCCGGCGCCAGGCAGCATTGGCGTATGGATTCAGAGTATGACAACATTCCCTGTAACACACTAGGTGAAAATGTTTTGACATGTAAATCGACATAAAAATATGAAATGCCGATGTCCATGCACCAAGAGTGATTGGCTTACCCCGCGATTGCTGGCGGGTGACGAGAGACACTACCGCCTCTATCAGCGATCAGTTCCATTTTCGCTTGGTTGTCGATACCGAATTCACATTAGGCAGTAAGGTTGAAAGATCAACGTACTCACCGTTGTAGATTTTGTCACGGGTGGCCTGCTTCACGTGAGCACCAATTTCCTGAGCGTCATACGTTAATGGCGATGGGGCGGAAGAGGGAACTGAAATGTCAGACACAACGGGAGGGAGACAACCGGGTTCTGAAGATTACCTTGGTTGGAAAGCAATTTTAGAATTGCTTCAAGCTGTCCCGAAATACTGGGAATTGCTCTTGGCGCCGGGGATGTGAAATCGGAAATTTCAACCGATGCAGATGGGGGGCGATGGATTAATATAATTATTGCAGGACTCACCATTCTCAGAAATGTTACCGCCTGTAACGACTGCGACAGCCGGCGTCTTCTTTGGCTGCTTTGGGCCCTTCCAAAGCCAGTGGTTGATAGCTGCCTTCCTTTTCCCGGGCATGACGAAATGAAGAACAGATCGATTTTACCGAATGGTGTTGATGGCACGATAAGATCGGCGCGAATGACATTCAGAAAGTGAAGCAATCGGCACGCGTTATACATGACGTCACTGGTAACTAAGTGACGTAACTATGGCGGCAGATAACAGAATGCGGAAGTAAACACGAGAACGCGGAAGCAAATGCGAAGGATGCAAGAGAATGGTTTTGATAACCGCATTTAGTGTCAATCACTAAATGTAATTAAACACTGACCAGGTGTTATAGGTAGCATTCCTAGTTTCACAAGTGCATGCACATGTCTGGTTGGGGTATTGTATAGTATACACATATTCCAAAGTCTATGTGGGACCAGTTTACTGTGGATTCTATCGAATCTGTCCAATTCAGGGCGATCGTGCAGGCATGTATGCCAATGAGCAGTTTCATGCGCTGTTATTTTGGCCCGTATAGTTTTGTTCCACGCCTCCTTGGATGGAATCTATTAGTTTTCGTAAATATATCAATTGCATTCCATAACTCATATTTCTTGGCTACATTGAGAAGATCTTGTGTTACACACTCACATTTGTAACCGACTGCTATATACTGAGCACACTTGAAATAGAATATCGTTTTAAAGGCATATCTGTGGTTGCTTCAGCACAACCTTCCAAGGAACATCAGCTTCATTTTGTCGATAGTAGCTGTCATAGTCCACAGTCGTAGAGTTTGAATAGTTGCAGCGGTCGGAGATCTCTGATGAAAATTTTGCACAGTTCGTGCAAAGTAGTGCTGGGTATTTTCAATGGTATTTATTTCTGTGCGTCACATATTTGACCACAGCTCACTTGCGCAGAAGGCACATGGAATTATTACTCTACGCCAAATGTTAACACAACAGACTGGGTTTAGACCACTAGCTCTAAGTTCCAATATCTCTAAGTGAGTGCAAGGTTTTTCTCGTTTTAGCAAAAAGCTCTTGTACTCCTTTCGGATTCCAAATGAGAACTTAAATAGGAACCTGCATATATTGTGTTCGACTTCATGGACAGTATGTGATTGCCCAGGCTAAAAGGGGATGACTGGTAAATTTTATTTCCACCCGTAAGTACTAATACACAGCTTTTGCTTGCATTATATGTCAGCCTCCATTGGCAAGCATATTGATGGACAGTTTCTAAGGACATACGTAGGCCACTACTTGTCGGTCTTACGAGTGTCGTGTCATCCGCGAGTAGGACTACTGGATAGTGATCACCTCCAAGGATAAGGCCTTGTCTTAACTGATCAAGGTGACATATAAGCTCATTTATATACACAAGGAACATCCACGCGGATAACACACGCCCTTGTCCTACACCTTGTCTGATTTTGAACGTCCGACTTGTCTCGTCAACATATCTGACACATCCGGTTGATTCGTGGTACGACTGTCGTATTATATGCCAGGCTTTTCCTTGCACACCTAGGTTAGATAGTTTTAGTAGTAGTCCGTTGTGCCAGATGCGATCGAACGCTTTCTCATTGTCGAGAAACACAGTGTATACATTGGAGGATCTTTCCGTATGAAATGATATCACTTCTTAGAGTATATAGGTAGCTATGTTTGCACCATGCTCTGGTCGGAATCCACACTGTAATCTATGTGGGAAGTCAGGTTCCACATATTTAACATACCTCTCAATTCTTTCTGACAGGATCTTCTCAAACAGTTTCCCGATGAAGGGTTTTACCTCTGTAATCGGCAGGATCCGATCTGTCCTTATTGTTTCCTTTATATATTGGTGTAATTGTTCCAGATCTTAACAATGCAGGGGTATAGCAGGTATGTGTCATCATGTTAAACAACTTCGTTAAATGTTTGAGGAACACGTCGCCAGTGAAATAAATGTGTTCATTTGTGATTTGGTCCGGTCCAGGTGATTTTCTCATTTCTAGACATTGTTTCAATCGTTTTAGTTCACATATTTCAATGTCCGTTTTGAGTAAAGGCTCATCATCTTGTGGTATTCTTGAGATCTGGTCTACCCTAGAGTCTGTTGCATTACGCAAATCGTTATCAAACTCCGGCCGTTCAGGAGGTGATAATAGATATGTGTAAAGGCTGGATATTTTGTCCTAGTCTCTTGCACAAGTAACCCAATATCCTGCCCTTTACCAGTTATCTGATAGGGTTCTGGGGCTCAAGGCACTGGTGCCATGGTTTCCATAGCAACAGTTTTTAGCCAATCCCCAGGGGCTATGTTGTCACATGACAGGGGCAAGAGGGAGCGTGGGACCCCCAAGCCTGAAATCTTCCTCTTTCTGTCTGCACTGTCGTTGTTTTTAAGGTAAGAACCTCAGTTTGCTTCCATATTTGCAACTAGGTCTTCTGTATTAAATTCCAATGCATAGTTATGTTGTTAGCAGGATTAGTAATTATCTGCGGCTTTTAAATTAATGCATTATTTAATTTGATAAATCACAACTAAAACAAGTGTGGGGTCACTGTCATCAATTATTCTTGCTGTGCCAAACTGGCGAAAGGTCACTCATCTGTGACTGTCCAAACGTGCACTCGATGGCAAGAATAAATGACATGTACTCATTGTAATATATTTTCATCTAGAAATTCATTTTAGTAAAGTACTTTGTGTGTTTAGCATTAATTTGCTTATTTGACCTGCCAGTCAAAATTGTCTCTAGCTCATTGCTAAATTCAAAATTCCATTTATTTACAACTTGTTGCTGTTAACAACAGAAATCTTTTGCCATTTTAATCTAAATTAAAAAGTGGCTGTATCACTGTCCCGGTTTCCAAACCATGTGCTCAGTTAGAGTATCATGGTATCATATGGAAGCAATTAGTGGCGATCATGCTCACTGACCAGTGCTGACCTCTCCACTGAGCAGCACACAACCTTGGCTGTCTTCGGCTCTCCTCGGCTTTCTTCGGCTCCCGTCCGGCTTCATTACAAAATGGCTGCACCGGATGTAAACAAAACTAGGGTCCATCGTCTGCTTCATGTTTATCTTAACATAGCAAAAGCCTACCATCATCTCATGTCACTTTATCCAGTATATCTGTAAAGTGCTACTGATGGCTAATAGGATATTCAGCATTTGAATATTGTTTATTTTCTGAACAAGATTATTTTCTCGTTCTCTTCGCGTCTGGCGTTACGCAATCAAACGTACTATTTCTACATGTTGTTACCTCAATCATGTTTTAGTATGGTTCCCCATTTGATGTGAAAGTGAAGTCACAGTTTATTCAATAATAATATAATATATTATATTATATGGTCAATAATATACCTACAAATTGTAGTAATATAAATCATGTAATATCCGTTTATTACATATTATCAATTTACTTACTACAATTAGGTGTTCATTCTGGGTAGCCCCAAATGGTTTACCTACTGGGTGTATCGACATTCTGTTTGGAGCTAGCCTCATATTGACTAGTATGATCATCCAACAGGCAGTCATACCCCATTTCCCTTAGCCACATGTGTCGTACAGGCCAGGTGTCCTGTCGTGGCTATTGTTTATATCAATCAAACCGGTTTTCATATATTCCAAATGTGTTGGGTATAAATTTTGCCCCACTTTGTATATATGTATTTTTTTATATTTCCCATTGGCCCTTAAAGTTAATGTGACGTTCACCTCACACCTCAGGTGGGGTCCTATGTAAATCCTCTGATAGGAGGGGTGTGACGATTCTTTTGGGTTATATAATTAAAGTTATTTATGTAAATACTCTTTGGGATTGTGTGCTCATATATGCACATATGCTTTTGTACCAATATTGTATTTATTTGTCCTTTAATAATATTGTTTCCCCTAATAAGTATTGTCGTCACATCCTATATATCAGTCGGATTATTGTTGATTTTCATAATTGTATCTGTACAATGGCTCTTTCTGCCTGCACTGTCGAGGGGACAACAAGCCAACTTGTTTTTTAGGTTTCACCTGGACTGTGCAGTCGGAACTTGCAACTCTGTTACCAAGACCTTTTACTTTAATACATATTATTACTGTCTTTCTGTGTTGTGTCATCTTTGACTGGAGCACTTCGCGCAATAGACACACTTGCCCATCCCTTTTCCCGTGAGACGTAATTGTTACGCAGCCACAGCAATTACCCAAGTCTTACATTGGCGCCCAACGTGGGGCAAAGTGTCGCAAGCGCTCATAGTACTCCTCAACGGTCAAAGATATACACTCATTGGCACATAAGGCATAATTTTGTATCTATACTCCTACCCTTAGTTGCCTTAGTCAACTAAGAATTCTCAGTACCTCAACCTCATCTCCGATTATTGTCAACATGTCCTCGCTCACGAACTCTGAGCTCTTGGACACTATGTTGTCAATGAAAATTGACCCCAAGCGATCAATTGGAATAATTGGGCTCCCGGAGGAAACAAAAACGGAGTCGGTTGAGGAGGAGTTGTCTCCTTGCTATGGGAAGGTGCTGGTTCTCCAGGTGCTTGATTCTATTAATCAGCTGCACCTCGTGGAGTTCACGAGCCCTCAAGTGCCTCTGAAGCTTGGGTACACTGTACTCATCAGAGAGGAGGAGTATCAAGTTATGAAAGTGAACTTGGTTCGGGAAGGATCCCCTCTAGCAGACGTCGTGGCCAGGGCAGTAGATCAGGCCCTTGACAGGCCCTTGACAGGAAGACGGAGGCGATGAAGTCGCAGATGTTGGAACAGTTCCAACTGCTATTACGACAGCTTCCATCAGCTACGACCAGCGCCGGATCCATAAAACCAAATCCAACAACTCCCACACCTGTTCTGGCGGCTAACGATGTTGCTGCTGCCCACTCAGAATCCCCAGCCGCTAGCGACTCTAATGTTGCAAGCTCGGGTGCTGGGGTTGTGGGTAGCGGTAGCACTGTACGCCCAGACCCACAACAGGTGCTGGTGAATTGGGATCGTCCCTCATCCAGCTTCTTCAGACTGAAGACCTTCTCTGGTACAAGACCCATCAAAACCCGGAGAGGTAGCCTTTGAAGAATGGGCCAAACAAGCAAAGATTGTAATGGAAGATCAGGCCCTCTCAGAGACCGGGAAGCGACAGAGACTCCTTGGCAGCCTCCAGTCTCCAGCCTTCGATATGGCTTTAGGAATCGGAGAGGACAAGACAGTAGTGGACCTCGTCACCTACTCAGGGAAGCTGTATCTAGGATACAATGACGGAATGACCACACTGAAAGAGTTCTTTGCCATGACACCCAGGCCTGCAGAGAGACCATCAGAATACCTCATCCGCCTGGAGCTTGAGCTACAGAAGGTTTTGGCCCATGGAGGGGTTAGCCGGGAGGATGCCAACAGCACACGCCTTCATCAGTTCCGGTCTACCAACCGCAACCAAAGTGTTTATGGACTCCTGAATCTAAAGTTCCCAAAAGGATCATCCCCAGACCTCCCTGATCTCATTGATGCTGTAAAAGAAGTCGAAATGGATGATGCTATGTTCACAGCGAATAAGGTTCGGAGTCATGTCCAGAATGCATCGCCTGCTCTGGGCTCCTCAGAATATGAAAGCCTCAAAGTTGAACTCAAGGCATTGCAATCCATGATGTCTAAGTCCCACATAACATCTGGCACGAAGACTTTAGATGCTCCAACCTCAAATCCCAAGGACACACGTTCCAAGGGCGGTAGGAGAAATAGAGTCTGGCGCTTTTGTCACAATTGTGGAGACTATCTATAATCATCAGAGACAGGGATGCCAAAGTCCAGCGAACCCAGCTTTGGTCTGGGAACGAATGAAGGCAAGAGACGAAGAGAGACACAATCGCTCATCTAAAAAGAGTGATTTAAACTCCACCGGGCCTCTGAAACAGTAAAGGGACCAGAGGCCCAGACGATACCAACTCGTCCCAAGACATCCAATGACCACAAGAGATCTATTGGACCTCTATGTCTGCGCCAGAATTGCAAGATCGAGTTGCCACCTGAGAGGACCATGGAGCTCAGGGGCAAGAATATTTCCCCATACCTGGAGGAAGTTGAGCTTCGAAAACATGAACCCCATCAAGTACCTCCCAAACTTGACATCATTTCAACAGGAGTGGACAATTCTGGCTGCATCATTGTCAAAATACAAAATTGTGGAAACAAAACTTTAACTATTTGATCAGATCAAGTGCTGGCTAGGTGTTACACCCGGGTCAAATCAGATCTTCAAAGTGAAACACCTGGTGACCTCATAGGCTCACTCGTCTGCCCCGCTTGTGAATCAAGACTTAGGGTCGAACGAAAACCTTGTACTGGACTTCTGGACAGCGGTTCTCAAGTGACTACCATTTGCTGGTCTTTCTACAAGAAACATCTGTCCCATTTGCCAGTCGAGAGTTTAAAGAACATTCCATTGAAAAAACCTTGCCAAAAGAAGACAAGCAAAGGATCATCGGGAAGCTTCATGCTATGCTAGATGTGTTTTCTACTCATGATTATGACATTGGGAAGACAGAGCAGGCCACTCATGCCATTAAACTGACAGACAACTCACCATTCAGGGAGAGAGCTCGCCCAATACGACCCCAGGACTTTGAAGATTGTCGCCGCCACATACAACAGTCGATAGATGCTGATATCATTCAGCCTTCATCAAGTCCCTTTGCTAGTCCAATAGTCCTCATTCGCAAGAAGTCAGGAAAGCTAAGACTATGTGTGGACTACCGTAAGTTGAATTCTAGGACAATTCGGGATTCATATCCTATTCCAAAGGTTGAAGATCTCTTCGCAGCACTACATGGATCTGCATGGTTCACCCAGCTTGACGTTAAATCGGCCTTCTATGCTGTCCCAATGGATGAGGAATCAGCAAAGTACACTGCCTTTGTGTGCCCATTTGGACAGTTTGAATACAAGAGAATGAGCATGGGTCTTGTGAACAGCCCTCTGACGTTTCAACGCCTGATGGACCGGTGTGTAGGGGACATGAATCTTAAGGAGCTGGTCGTTTACATGGATGACCTCATTGTCTTCGCTGAAGATATCCCCACACATGAAGACCGCCTGTTCCAGACTCTTGCTCGACTTCGCAAGTTTGGCCTCAAGCTGGACCCTGAGAAGTGCAAGTTCCTTCAAACAACTGTGACCCACCTTGGTCATGTGTGTTCCAAAGAAGGAATATCACCAGACCCTAACAAAATTAACGTTGTAAAGGAATGGTCTGTCCCAACCAACATTGGTGAACTGAAAAGCTTCCTTGGGTTTGCAGGGTACTACCGTCGCTTTGTGGAAGGTTCAGTCCTCTCTGCAAACCATTAAATGCACTGACAGCCGGCTACATTCCAAGGAAGACCATGCTAGAACTCGGAAGAACTCCTGGGAAGAACAACCTCACCCTGAAGACGCCTTTTGGGGATAAGTGGACAGAGGAATGCCAAACAGCTTTTGAGAAGATCAAGGAAAAACTAACCACTCCTCCTGTGTTAGGCTATGCTGACCTGTCTGCACCTTTTGAACTCCACACTGACGCCAGTGGCACTGGACTCGGAGCTGTCCTTTACCAACAACAATGCGGTAGCCTGAAAGTCATCGCATATGCAAGCCGAGGTCTTTCTAAAAGTGAGGCAAATTATCCAGCACACAAGCGCGAATTTCTAGCATTGAAGTGGGCTGTTACTGACAAGTTCCATGACTACCTGTATGGTTAACATCAAGTATCGACCAGGACTGCAGATGACTGATGCAGATGCTTTAAGCCGCTTGCCACAGGAAGCTCAAGAAGAAGATCTAGAGTTTAAACAGGACACTGAAAGAATAGACTGGGTGATTGCTCGGAGCACACCCCTCGATGCTCCAGAATCTGGAGTGGTGGAGTGTTCCTCATGCTCAATCTGGGCTATTCTTCAATGTCATGGCATTCACAGCCACGCCCTAGGTAGAGGGTAGGCAGCAAGGGAATCTCAAAGAAACAAGCAGGCAAGAAAAGAAGTGCATAGCATACTCTCAAAATGCTGCAATCTCCAGCACAGAAGAAACTGCCTTGGTGGAAGCTCTGTCCTGTTCCAAGAAAGCAGTTCCTGACAGTTTGGTCATGCCACCTACAGTCCATGATCGAGGGGCATCGTCAGTGGATTGGAAAACAGCGCAAGGCCTGGATTCGGAAATCTGTCAAATCATGTCAGTAATCAAATCAAAGGATGGATCAAAGCAGAGACATCCAAAATCCATCCTGACATGCATGTCTACCTGCGAGAACTGGAGAAGCTTGTAATTAAAGATGACATCCTCTACAGAATGGTCACTGATGCCAAGGGTATAGAACGACAACAGCTGGTCATCCCCAAACAATATCGCAAGGAGGCAATTCATGGAGTTCATGATCAAGTTGGACATCCCTGCAGCAACAGCACTTTATCCCTTGCCCGCCAGAGATTCTTCTGGCCATTCATGGCTACCTCCATCCAAACGTATTGTTCAAACTGTGAAAGATGCATCAGGAGGAAAGCCAGGAAAGAAACTGCACCACTGGAAGCCATCTTACCATCTGTCCCACTTGAACTAGTCTGCATTGACTATCTGTCCATCGAACCAGACAATGGTGGCTTTGAAAACGTACTGGTGATCACGGACCACTTCACAAAGTACGCAATGGCAGTTCCAACAAAGGATCAGAAAGCTACCACTGTAGCCAAAGCTTTATGGGAAAACCTCATCTGTCACTATGGTTACCCTCAGCACCTATTGTCGGATCAAGGATGGGACTTTGAATCAAAAGTTATCTAGAAGTTGCGCGATATGGCTGGCATCAAGAAAATAAGAACGTCACCATACAACCCAAGGTGCAATGGTGTAACCGAAAGGATGAATCGTACACTCTTGGATATGCTTGGCACTCTCAACCACAGCCAAAAGAAAGACTGGAGAAAATATGTTGGACCTCTAGCCCATGCGTACAACTGCATTGTACATGACACCACAGGCTACTCACCATACTACCTCATGTTCGGCCGTCATGCACGCCTACCAGTAGACATGGTGTTTGGAACAGATCCTGACAGCAGGACTTCAAAAGGACCTCAACAGTATGTCAAAGATCTGCGGGACCGACTCCAGTTTGCATTCCAAGTGGCCAGGGAGAATGCCAAAAAGTCAGCGATTCGCAACAAGGGCTACTATGACCGAAAAGCTCATGCAGCAGCATTGGAACCAGATGACCGGGTGCTTGTCCGCAACATTGGGGTCAAAGGAAAACATAAGATCGCTGACAGATGGAAGTCGGGAGTCTACATTGTCGAACGTCACCAAGGTGAACTGCCTGTCTATGTTGTTCGACCAGAAAATGGAGACGGGCCCTCAAAGACTTACCATCGCAACCTCTTACTTCCTGTTGGTTCATTGCCCCTAGATATGGATGAACCAGAAAGAAACCAGTGTCACAGGCAGCCTGTCACCAGATCCAGAGCCCTAAATCATCAACCGGAGGACACCTTGGAATCCTCTGAAGATGAACTACACACTGTCAATGTATGGTATCCACAGCCTGACACCATTGAAGCTGTACCCACTAGCAGCTTGAACCCTGAGGCTCGACCCTTTGAACCACAAGAGCAGGCGCTGCCATACACACAACCTACTGTAGAGGAAGTCCCTGCTATCCAAGTGGTTCCCGGTATGCAGAATGAGGCAACCACTGCAGGACCCCTCACCTGGGAAATGGTTGCAGTGGAAGCTGAAGCTGCTCCATCAGAACCCATGGAGAGTGGGGACTCAGGAGAACTACATGGGAGAGAAGATGGGCTGCCTGAAGATCTGGACAATGAGGATACATCGCTCATCGCTCCTTGTGATCCGGTAGAATCATCTGGTGGTGAGCCAGACCTATCTGAGAACTCTGTGGACTCTGCTATAAGTGATCCAGTTGCTGCGGACAGGCCACTCCCGTCTCTCCCCTGTGAGGAGACTGTTATCATGACCTTGCCGGAAGCTCCTCGTAGATCCCAGCGCCAGCGACGAAGCACTAGGTTCTTTTCCTGGGATCCATTTACGAAGAAGTATTGTCAGGTCATACATGTGTGATACAAGAGGGTTACGAATGATTGTTCAGCTGAAGCATTGTTTAATCATGTATTTGTATTTACCAATATCAATCCGGGTTACAAAATTTCCTGAAAGGGGGGGAGAGTGTAAAGGCTGGATATTTTGTCCTAGTCTCTTGCACAAGTAACCCAATATCCTGCCCTTTACCAGTTATCTGATAGGGTTCTGGGGCTCAAGGCACTGGTGCCATGGTTTCCATAGCAACAATTTTTAGCCAATCCCCAGGGGCTATGTTGTCACATGACAGGGGCAAGAGGGAGCGTGGGACCCCCAAGCCTGAAATCTTCCTCTTTCTGCCTGCACTGTCGTTGTTTTTTAGGTGTACGGAAGTGTACAAAACTAGGTCGTCAGCGCAGTCAAATTGGTTAATAAAATGACAACAAATGCACGTGCGAAAATGAGAGGGAAACTCAAACGTCTATCATCCAAGATGTCACTATCTCATGTTTTATCTTGGTAAGAATAATTTTAAAAACGAGTACAAATATTTTTTTAAAGAAACACATTCATTCAGTGTAATGTGTTAGCCAATCAGATCGCCGGAGGTAGTGAAGTCAAGCGCTGACGAGCTAGTTTTGTATACTTCCGGCACAGCAACTCGGTCTTTGGCGATTTAATAAAACCCATCAAATGCATCCCCACGGAAAGCGCATGTATATGCCTCCTACATACATCGGAGATATCGACAAAAGCTTTTGATACTCGTGAGACCTTTAAAATACGATATATTCATTGACATGTGCGTAATTGTCCGGTTTTCGATCATGTCACCGTATTTCTGTGATGAACCCTTATGTATTATATAGTAGGGGGTGTTGATACTAAACCGGGGCCTAGTTTATCGATTTTCTGACCCGCAGTGGGGGCCTGTGGTCTGGCGTTACGCAATCAAACGTAATATTTCAGGATATTCAGCATTTGAATATTGTTTATTTTCTGAACAAGATTATTTTCTCGTTCTCTTCGCGTCTGGCGTTACGCAATCAAATGTACTATTTCTACATGTTGTTACCTCAATCATGTTTTAGTATGTTTCCCCATTTGATGTGAAAGTGAAGTCACAGTTTATTCAATAATAATATAATATATCATATTATATGGCCAATAATATACCTACAAATTGTAGTAATATAAATCATGTAATATCCGTTTATTACATATTATCAATTTACTTACTACAATTAGGTGTTCATTCTGGGTAGCCCCAAATGGTTTACCTACTGGGTGTATCGACATTCTGTTTGGAGCTAGCCTCATATTGACTAGTATGATCATCCAACAGGCAGTCATACCCCATTTCCCTTAGCCACATGTGTCGTACAGGCCAGGTGTCCTGTCGTGGCTATTGTTTATATCAATCAAACCGGTTTTCATATATTCCAAATGTGTTGGGTATAAATTTTGCCCCACTTTGTATATATGTATTTTTATATTTCCCATTGGCCCTTAAAGTTAATGTGACGTTCACCTCACCTCAGGTGGGGTCCTATGTAAATCCTCTGATAGGAGGGGTGTGACGATTCTTTTGGGTTATATAATTAAAGTTATTTATGTAAATACTCTTTGGGATTGTGTGCTCATATATGCACATATGCTTTTGTACCAATATTGTATTTATTTGTCCTTTAATAATATTGTTTCCCCTAATAAGTATTGTCGTCACATCCTATATATCAGTCGGATTATTGTTGATTTTCATAATTGTATCTGTACAATGGCTCTTTCTGCCTGCACTGTCGAGGGGACAACAAGCCAACTTGTTTTTTAGGTTTCACCTGGACTGTGCAGTCGGAACTTGCAACTCTGTTTAATACATATTATTACTGTCTTTCTGTGTTGTGTCATCTTTGACTGTAGGGCTACGTGCAATAGAAACACTTGCCCATCCCTTTTCCCGTGAGACGTAATTGTTACGCAACCACAGCAATTACCCAAGTCTTACATATGCATAGTAGTCCACAAGTTGCACACTTCAGCTAGTGTATTGCAGGAACGTTCCTTATATTTCAGGTGTGTGCTAACAGTCTTAGTTTTCCTTTGTTTCTTTACAATCCAGTAGAATTCAGCAATATCTACAGTAACTTCACATGCTGAGTTTATTTCCACATACTTTTTCTTTATTCCACTGTCTCTCAGCTTGTCTTTTACAACGCCGAAAGTCACATTTAGCCTGTTTGTATAGGGTGTACGAGTCGTTCCCGGCACCTCTGGGCCTGCCTTCAGCTGACCAATTTCTCTTTGCTTGGCGCATCCTGTAGAGATAGGGATCGAGATTGGACCGTTTCCAGTAAGGTTTCTGGTACGGCCTATAGTGTCCACGTGGTATGTGCTCATCAGCAGAATTCTTTAGTGCACCGACAATGGTGTCAAAGTAACTCTCTATCATATTTGCTCCTAAAGCCCCAGTGACTGGCGTTATGTCACCTAGTATTCTGTATACCTCGGCTTCGAACATACCAAGTTGTAGCTGACTAGCTTTTGACCATTTGTGTGGAGTAGATGGCATACCAGCTTTACATGTAGTACTAGTGAGCTTGTCGAGATGAAGGGATGCAAGGACAGGGAAATGATCAGATACATGGAAAGGGGGTTGATGACCGAGAGTTCCAGATGTTCGGGCACAAATATATAGTCAATAATGGAGGATTGTGTGTAACTTTTGTTTCTCCATGTTATCATTTGTCCCACTACTTTGCCGCTGCTATAGGAAGGTACCATATTCCGCACAGATAGATACTGTTGAAGTAATTAAATGTGATCTATGCTAGGTTTGATTATTGATAATGTCTGTGTTAAAGTCGCCGCACAAGATAGTGTACTGTAGATAGTTTCAGAGAGTTCATCAACAATGTCAAATGTTTCCCTTAGCCGCTCTTGATAGCTAGACACAGTGCTATTGGTAGAAGGGAGATGTGTACATACAACAGATATGTCTACAAGGTTGGGCCTAGACAATCGTACAGCAATCACTGAGTCATATTCAGGGACATAGGTGCGTATATCACTGAACGAGTCTTTATTCACTAAGATAGCAACTCCGCCCTCGCCTCTGTGACCCTTTTGATCTTCTTTAATATTGACCGCTGTGTCATAAGACGAGCCAAGGGTCTCGAAAAATCTCTGCGTTCTATTCGTCAAACAGTGTTCAGAAACAGTTAAGTCATCACATTTGTCAGCAATGTGAACAGCGCACCTCTGATATTCCAAGTGCCGATGCTTTTCATCAACAGTAAACGGTACAATCTAAACATATTTATGTCTACTACCATCATCGGGCCGCGGGTAGGGTACCCATTCACAGCACTTCACATTTTGGGGCCATAAAAGCTCGTTTTTAAGAACTTTATGAGCGAATCGAGTATCAATGTTGATCCGAAGTGTATACGTCGGTTGAGCACCGGTCCAGTGTTTCAGGAGTCTGACCAGGCCGACATGGACATCGTGCCTTTTGGCGTATGCCACAATAGCACCATGCACTACTTCATATGGACTATCCACTTTGACATTTGATAGTACGAGTCTTTTTCGGTTTAATCTGGGTGAAGCACCCTTGAAGGTCTCTCCCATTCACTGTCAAACTTGATGGTTCTTTGTGAACGATACTTATCCTTGTTAGGACACTGTCTGTGCTCTTGTAGAGTTCACTATGTTCATGTTGCTTGTCCCTTGTCTGAGTCTGAGGTTCACGAGACGAGCTCAGAATTAAGTCACTGCTATCGTCTGCAAATACTCCATCCCCACTGGCGGAAGTATTTTCTGTCTGCAGATTTAAGGGTGTGTAAGGCTGCATACTGCTGGTTTCATTAGCTTTGGGTGACGTGCGCATACGGGGACTTGTTAATGATATTAATGACTTGTCTATCTCTGTTATTCATTGAATTGAGTTTCCCATCTATATCTTTTGTTCTGCGAGTGACTGTGTCAATAGTTGTTTTTAGTTCATCTTTTAGGAGGCTGATCTGTGAGTCTTTATCCTTCATTTGATTTACTAAGATCATAATATCACTGCGTAGTTTTAGTTCAGTGTTGCAAGTTTTTCTATTTCTCTGCTGGCATTTATCAGATCGTTAATTTTCTCCTCTAATGATCGATTAACGGTTTTGATGTTTAGATCAAAATTCTCACTCAGATGTTCAATTTTGCGGTCAACAGACTGAGAATGTTCCATTTAGCAATCATGCATTTCTAAAACCTTTGCAAACATAAGTGATGTGATGTCAGTATTTTTCTGTGATTCTTTTTTTTTGGCTCGGGACAGAATCAGAGCTAGTATAATTTGGATTTCGCCACTTTGACTTGTTTAACACTTCTTTAAGGAGTACATCTGGGTGTACAGATCCTGTTATGAACCCGTAAAGATAGAAAACATCAGAAGCATATTTTTCTGCTACACGTTTTCTTGAGTTTTCTCTTTGCACCCTCTTCATCAAATATCCATTAGGCACATTATCACATGTCTCTCTGACTATATCATAAAAAATGTATCTCACCTCGTTGAGTTTGTCTTCATCCTCTGCATATAGCTCGACCAGTTCATTTTCGAATGAATCTTGTCAAGCTGGATTATTGCAACTCACTACTGTACGGAGTTGGAAACATCGAACGTCTGCAGAAAGTCCAAAACATAGCAGCGAGAGTGATCGCCACGACCCAGCCAAAGGAACACACCACACTAGTCCTTAAACAAGTACACTGGTTCTTCCAAAATTAAATGCATGTAAGTTTTCAAAACATAACTGGACAATTACTCTTTACTCCCCTGATCTCATTGTAGGCATTAGTGCACACTAATTGGAACAGACTACTTGTGTGCAGGTAAGCCTATTGCTGTCACAACAAACGTTGTAGCTATTATTCCCTGTAGCTATTTTCCCCTGTAGGCATGTGTAGACCTAACCCATCAAACAGTGAAATACACATGATGAGGCGCTTGAAACTTGTGTAACAAAAGAATTTTACATTTAGAAAACATTTATCAATGCAATAGGGTTAATGCATTCTAAACCATCTATGTATGCCCTTCTTCTTGTCAAATAGAATTTTTCAGGAAATGTACATCCGTGTTGTTAACGGAATTGGATGTACACCCCTATGCTACACAATACGGCTGGATAATCATCAAAACTCAGTTGTCAGTTTCCAATCTGTAATCAAAACAACAGAGGATTCATTTAAAATACTGCTTCGTATCACTTTCAACCTGATATTGTATAGACTATAGAAAAACGGTCAACACACGAAGTGAACTCTCTGGTATCACGTCACAGTCACAGACGGCCGACCGGGGCTAAAGTTGTAAGAGTTTTTGTGCATAGATATAATTTTTATGATTTTTTTCATAAATGTATGGTGCATTTGTGGTATATATTCATGTTTAAATGGCATTATGTAACAAAAATGCATAATAGTGGAGCAGATAACTGTAACAATCGTTCACTTCCGGAAGCAAGCACGAAAATTGGCACACTTACTCTTGGGGGATTGCTCTTTTGATAAAACCTGTTAGCCACCTAAAAATTTAAGATGTCGAAATGCAATATTTCTATATATTCCGTGGATATAAAGAACTGGATGATTTCACATATGCTGAAATTGAATGAAGACAAAACTGAAGCATTGCTTGTTGGTAGCTCAAAACTTCAATCTCAGGTCACAGAAAGTGCAATCCCAATATGCAGCTCCATCATACCATTCTCCAACAGTGTTAAAGACCTTGGGCTTCACCTGGATTTGGAACTAACGTTAACGTCACACATTGACACCGTCTGCAAATTTTGCTATTTTCAGCTAAGAAATGTCAGCAACATCAGAAGTTCCTTAACAATGCCAGCTGGTTATGCACTTGTTAGATCCTTAGTGCTATCGAAATTAGATTATTACAACAGCGCCTACTACGGATTGCCAGGGAAACTCATCTCAAAACTACAAAGAGTACAAAACTCAGCAGTTTGCATTGTCAAAAAAGTGTCCAAAAGAGAACATATCTCCCCAGATTTACGAGCTTTACACTGGTTGCCCATAAGAGCAAGAGTGGAGTATAAAATCATGAGTCTAGCCCACCAGTGCTATCATGAAACTGCTCCCGACTACCTCCATGAGTTGGTGACCAAACATGTTCCATCGAGAGCCTTACGATCAGCTGATCAACATCTATTGGTCATCCCAAGACGTAAACTAAAAGCCTTTGGTTTTCGCTCCTTTAGTTATGGAGCATCAACACTATGGAACCAGCTGCCGTTCGAACAACATCCCTTGATTCCTTCATATGTGCCTTAAAAACCCTTCTCTTGAGAAAATACTATGCTGACTAACAAAAATATCCTCAAAAGCTTAAACTATTTTATGTACAAATGTTTTATGTCTTGTTAGCACTCCAATCACCTTTATATGTAGCGCTTTGAGCATACATTTTTGTATGGAATCCAGCGCGGTATAAATACACATATTATAATTACAGATTAAAGATCAAAATGCAGCAAGGAGGGTTCGGGTGATCCTGGCACAGTCAGGCTGGTAAGGCTCATCATCAGCTCAGGGCCCTTGCCCCCTCTAAACGCAGCCCAGACAGCGAATGGGACTTCTCTCAGCAAACGCTGCCTAGTCGAACCCACCAAGAACTTTCCGGAGAATATGAAGGCTCCCCAACACTGTAGCCTTCTGCATTACCCAGAGTGTCAGAAGCGCTGTGCTCCCGGTGGAGGATCCGGGAAGACTCCTGATCTGCGCCAAGAGTTCAGGAGGTACCAAACCAAGGGCACCGAGAACAATGGGGAGCCTGACGACAGTGTACTTGGGATGCAAGCGAGGCATTTCAAATGCGAGGTCCGCATATTTAGCATGCTTTTTCTGAATCTTGCCAGTCACATTGCTGTCAAAAGGGACAGAAAATTCAATGATATAAATAAATTCATTGGCTTTATAAAAAAGGACAAGATCAGGTTTGTTAGCTGGAATTCTTCTGAGTCTGTATATGGGCCTATTCCACAGAAGTTTGAAAGCATCATTTTCCATGACGCCCTGGACATGTTCAGGGTCGTACCATGGATGGACCTCAGAGTCATAGCCACAGGCATGGCGCAGACGGTAGTAAAAGCAGCGAGCCATGCCATAATGTCTTTTAAGATATGCTGTTTGTGCCAAGGAAGGGCATCCCCTGATAAGATGTTGGACAGTCTCTGTAAATTCATTGCAAAGTCGGCATTTCATGTTTATATTTTCTTTAAGAATCACATTTTGGCGATTACGAGTGGGAAGTGACTGGGCCTGAGCAGCAAAAACGAAGCCCTCAGTTTCACATTTAAGACCAGACGACTTCAACCAGGCGAAGGAGTCGGTGGGATTACTATTCTTTTCCACACGCTGCATGTACACACGATGCAATGAGTAGTATTATAATGATGGTTCTATTATAGGGTACCCTATGGGTTTATTTTGGTTTAATTCCGCTCCCAGCACCCAGTGTCCCCCGAGCGTGAGACATCGCTCAATGTACCGACGAGCTTCATTTAACAGTCCGAGAGGCAAGTTAAATCTCCACTTCATGTCACGCCAGCGCTCATGTCATGAGCGCTCTACTGTGATCCAGATAGCCCCATGTTGTAAGCCACGCCAGGGCTCATAATATGAGCACTCTACTGGTTTAGGCAGTGAGGTTTTGTAGACCACACCAGCGCTCCCAGCACCCGAGCGTGAGACATCGTTCGATGTACCGATGAGCTTCATTTAACAGTCCGAGAGGCAAGTTAAATCTCCACTTCATGTCAAGCCAGCGCTCATAATATGAGCGTTCTACTGGTCTAGATAGCCCCATGTTGTAAGCCACGCCAGCGCTCATATCATGAGCGCTCTACTGCTTTAGGCAGTGGGGTTTTGTAGACCACACCAGCGCTCCTATCAGGAGCACTGCTCAATTGTGTGAGTGTTAGTTTCGCTGAGGCTGAAGCCCAGTTACTGACACAGGTAGTCTGTCGTACAGTCCCTGAAGCAAATATATCCAAGAAAGCCCACGCAAGTCTAGAAAATGTGGCAAGTCTAGATTTCCTCAGCCTCTGAAAATGAAGAAAGTCTCAGGGCTCCTTTTCATTATATTATATTTGTTTTTACTATGAACTTTTTTCAGTAAAATATGTTCATTTCAGAGACTAGTTGTTAGCCTATGACACAGGCTACGAACGACAATGTCCCCACACATAAGCCTGCATGGAGAGCTTGTTTGTCAACAACAGTTCTTTTAATTTGCGGTCATTCAGTGGTTATTGAGTTTGTTGATACAGAACAACAGGCAGTGAGCAAAAACCTTCAACCCTCAAATCCAAACGTGGACTGGGTATAAATATCAAATTACGAATAGCATTGTAATTCATTAAATAAAACCCCAGCCTTCATGGTTGAGTGATATTCGTTTTTCATAACTCTGCTGCCTGGCTTTTATGCAGCACTGGTATTACCACCAGTACTGAGCCACTCTGTTGTCTGTTATCAACATGCCTTTTATTTGTTTTCTAGGACTATAAACCTCTGAGAAAGAGTAAAACGTGTATAGTTTCCTAACAATTTCGAAATTTCACGCAGTTTTCTTGCATATGAATCATTAATCCCAACTTCCTTATGTAGCCATTCTTTCCAGGTACGGGTTGGCTTTTTAATATTATAAAGCTCAAAAGCTATGTTCAACCAATCCCCATAATCGAGTGAGGCGGCAAGAGAGATTGAATTACATATTTTCAATAACTTATAGCCTGATCTGAGTCGTTCTAAAACGTCACGTAAACTTGTGAAGACGCCCACCTGGGGCACAGTAGGGCAGTCCACTAGACTCTGTACTTAATTTTTTGATCAAATACAGGTGCAGATTTGACCGGTTAGTTATGGTGGCTGATTAGGGCCATCGCTTTCTCGCCTTAAAATTCGGAGGTGAGAAAGCGAGAAAGCGATATACCAAGGCGAGAAAGCGATATAGCGAGAAAGCGATAGAGCGAGAAAGCGATAGAGCGAGAAAGCGATAGAGCGAGAAAGCGATATACCAAGGCGAGAAAGCGATAGAGCGAGAAAGCGATATTTCACATAATTCTGCCCTGTCTGCACATGACGTCTAACCTGCCTATGATTTAATCCAACAGGAGGCTTTATTGTCATTTGGTTTAATCGTATAGAAACAAAATGAACATGCTTTCAAATTCTGAGGCATTTTTGTAATTAATCCTTTGACTTGTCCAAACAATAATCCAACAATAACACCAGAAACCGAGTGTGTTTTCGTGAGCACTCTTAAAAAGTCTGTAAAAAGGATAACAATCATTTAATTTATTGTTACATCACTAATTAGGTCTGGATTAATTCCTGGCTTGCATTTCTTTATTGTCATTTCCCTTGTTAAATGCCACCATTGTTATCTCATTATTCATGCCGGGATTAACAATCCCTGGCTTCCATTTGTCCATCCACCCTACCAATTTAGCGCTAATTAAGTACTGGCTTCCCTTGTTATCTTATTACTGTTTGTTTATCACTGTACGTCTTTAGCTTTCTGTTTCCTAGTTTCTAGTCTCTTCATTCACTCGATGGAGGATAAGAATACTCCGTTGCATCGTGTTATACAAATACAGAAGTTTACGCCCATAACTTCTCTTAAATACCTTTAGGTATTTTAAGAGTCCTGTTTTATGAGCTCTGTTTTTCACTGGGCTAAGTTACACATTTGCCTACTCCCCATGTTACCCGTGAAGATCCGGGTTAGATTGGTCTTCAGCAACACATGCTTGTCGTAAAAGGTGACTAAAGGAATCGGGTGGTCAGGCTCGCTGACTTGGTTGGTTGACAATGTCATCGTAACCCAACTCCGTAGCGTTTTTTGCTCATAATGTTGATCACTGTATTGTCTTGTCCATACTCGAATATTTACAGATCGCCGCCATATAGCTGTAATATTGCCTAATGCGGTGTTAAACAACAGACCAACCAAACCAACTCCCCGTCGGGTTGTATTGTATCAGTGGTGGAATTTTAAACACGATGTGCCTTTCATCTGGTCGTTTTATGTGTGCATATTTCACACATATATATATCTACTATTATGTGGAAAATGTATTGTTCTAAATGTATGTGCTATAATCTCTCATACTTCTACAAGAATGGCTTGTGTACATACGTATATGTCTGTCTGTCCCCGAACTCCCAACTATCGACTTGAGACAGTGCCACAATTCATCGACCGACGTGGTAGGTGTGTTTAACCAAAACGTAATAAAATTATTGCTTGGGGAATAAAGCACTATATCATAAACACCTGTATATTGAAAATAATTTAGTTAAGATGGGGAGTTGAGAAATTGGACGTAAGAAGGTGGGAAGTTGATTGCGTATAAGTTCAACTAAGTAAGTGGTGTAAAGTATATTGTGACTTATTGTGCAGAACAGTTAAACTGTTGCTGATAAGCTAATAAGGAGTCTACTAAATAGATGAACTGGGGTTAAATGTTAAAAAGTAGGGCTGGGGAGCCAGGCTACGGTGTTTATGTTTTGGTTGTGAAACGTGTGGTGTGTGGCCTTGACATTGTGAGTTAGTCTGGATAATCGAGTTTACACTGTAATGTGTGGTTGGATAGGGATGTTTTAAAGGGTTTATTCTGTATATATTCTGATATTTTATTTTAAGACCCAGTCTGGTAGTTATTGAGTCATTTGGTTTCTTCTAGTAACTAATAGGTAGTAGGTACTAGTCTTTGCACCTGTGGCTTTTTTAATATATTGTAAGGAGTTTAGTTGGGGATAGAGAAGGACGGGAGCGACTCACTCCAGTGTGTACAAGATAAATGTTTTGTAGATGTGTAGGAGGGTTTATTTGTCTGCATCCCAGTGAATGCCACCTATTGCTCTCATTCGATTTGAATCGTTTTGACATGAGTTGACCAGGTTATAAACAAGATGATACAGGTAGATAGTTCCATATATTGAACGAGTTTCAAGTCCTCCTCTGGAAACGAAAATGTTACGAAAGATTAACTGGATACACTAATCAGCTTTTCAAAACCTATGCGACCACGTCCAGCTGTAGCCTTTACTTTACTTTTATTCTCAATAGACCACCAATAGTGGTATAAGAGTACATATCACACACATCAATTATTACATACAGTCAAAATGGCGGCGGAGTGTAACAATATATTGTAGAAAATCAGTTCTTGGTATAACATGTCTATTATCTCACTTTTGTTAGAAGAAATCTTGGGGTAAAAGATGGGTTTTGATAGATATTGTGATGGCAGAACGGGTTTGAAATTGGCGGACCAAAATGTCGCTTACATTATAATAAAGAAGTTGTATATCCATATAACTTTCCCAGTTGTTCAGCACAGCAACTTCTAAATGCCACCCAAAGAAGTTCACTATATGTGGCTAGACCAGCGTTTAACTGCGTACTATTTTCAGCTTTGATTAGACGAACGTTTGACTGCATCCTTTTATTTGCTTAGATTACACCATCGACTGTGGAATGGTTCTGTTACTACATTGATGTACCAAGGTGCTTTACTGTCACATGCGTCTCCTCGTCTTTGGGTAGGAGCGATTTAGGTTCATGTAGGTGAAGATCTTCAGTTAATACATTTCATCGTCTTTATTAATTTAAAGAAACTACAGCTGTATTTGGATCAACCTGAAATACAATAAAGTGACATAAACATAAATGGTTAAGTTCCCATGCCTCATTTCTAATTCCTTCACCTATAACCAAACAGCGAGAACTGATAATTATTATAGAATTGTCTACATACGGCTCATTTATAGTGCCACATACTTCAAAACTCTCTGAATGGGATGTATATGTAATAAACTGAGCTGCAAAAGAAACGCAAGTTTCAATTTGTTTGAAATGTAAGTGTAACTCACCATTCCATTAAGTAGGAATTGAACTGATGGCGTACAATATGGCGTCACAAAACCATCAACAATGAACCTAAAATATAAATAGTGCTCTTAGGCGACATATATTTCAATCCACACACTCACTCAGTGATTTAATTTTAGGATGATGGTTTGGATGTGGTTGATTGTCTTAGTGGTGGCCACTCGTGGTGGAAATCACCATGAAAAGATACTCGTCACAATGCCTTATTTGTCATAGGTCCCTCCCTTTCATCTGGCAATTCCGACACATTTGTCACACAACATCATAATTCAAAGAAAACCATAGAAAAGAACCAGTCAGACTACAAAATTCGTAAACTTTTGAAAGCAGTACACATCAAGAACATAGGATCCGCCCTCAACAGAGATGAAGGATAGTACATTCCCAATGCCTACCATCACTTGATAAAGTAATCAATAATGTTTCTTGTGTACATTATCTGTTTCAATTCAACTATGTACATCAACCCCATCCATTGTATATTACCCTTCTGGCTTCCAATCAATTTACCCAATCTCTTCTACAAGCGTTGTACATCAACCTCATTTATTGTATAAACAGCTCATTCCCTATCTACTGTAACAACAACTCCTGTATATATTCTCTCAATTTGTTACTCATGTATCACTTGCTTGACAACGACATTAGTTGTATATCCAATATAATTGTCATTATATTTCATCAACTCAACTTCTAAAATGCCCATCAAAGAAACAATTCAATTGGTTGGTGTGATTAAGTTGGTTAAGACAATTCGAATTCAGTCATGTCATAAAATATGTAATTCCTTAAGTCACATCACAAAATGAACGTTTCCGTTATTTCACGATATGACTATTGCATAAGTGCAAATTGCATGTCAAAGGAAAGTCTACATCTCTATTAGATATTCTCTAAACGTCAAGTCATACACCGCCATTCGTGGGCAAGAACATTATTGAAAACCATTTAATACTATCCAGAAATTACGATGGCGACTGAGCTCCCGTTGGTAGTCGATCATGCGAAGACAGCACTGAATTGTGGGTAATATCGCTTTCTCGCGCAATGATATCGCTTTCTCGTCTCGTGCTATCGCTTTCTCGTCTCGTGTTATCGCTTTCTCGTCTCGCGTTATCGCTTTCTCGTCTCGTGCTATCGCTTTCTCGTCTCGTGCTATCGCTTTCTCGTCTCGCGTTATCGCTTTCTCGTCTCATGATATCGCTTTCTCGCCTCCGAATTTTAAGGCGAGAAAGCGATGGCCCTAATCAGCCACCATAGTTAGTAGGGGTTTTGACTGCTTTATATTAATTTCACGGATTGATTTTAGATCTACATTCGGTTTCTGTGGGATGGTCTTTCCCCCAGGGCCATTTTGATCAAGATCCTAAATGAACATTAACATGTTGCAATGGTAATCTCGATGGGCTTGAATAACCTTCTGCTGTTCTGAGCCCCATCTGAACTGCATCTCACCCGAAATGCTACCCTCCGGGCTGTCTACATCTATACTGGGTGGTGGGGTTGACTTAATTAACCAAAATAGTCCACTGAATGCCGCAATATTAAAAGAACCTACCTTCCAAAATGGCGTCTATAGCCTGTGGAATGCATGACTGACGCTGATTGGTTGGCTTGCTCACGTGGCTCTTCACGGGTGCCCATCAATAACAAAGACGTCTGTGGTTAGCTGTCATCCTCACGCCTTTGAATGGACGTCTTGACTTAAGACCTCTGCTACGGAGCCTGTTTCGTACAGTAGCTTTCGAAATCTGTGTTCCTGTGGCTCTGAAGAATTCCATCTTCAAATCCGGGACTGTGACAAATCTATTCCCTAAGAGCTATAGATCTCAGGAAGTTGTCTTGTTTAGGGGTGGTTTTACGGCGTCTTCCTTGCCCGATCCTCATTTTAACGCGCCCTGTCTGACGGTAAAGGTTGATGAGACGGGAAATGACGCTTTTGGACTTCCTGAAGAACCGGGCAACACTATTCTGAGATTGTCCACCCTCTATCATGCCAATGGCCTGCCATTTCTGTACGTTTGTCAGGTACTGTCGCGGTGGCATTTTCACAAGAGATAGTGGGACACGCTTACTGTCAGTTTAATAGGCTAGAATGCATGTGTGGTGCATGATACACGTGTATCATGTGAAGGTAATAAATACGGTGCTGACTGTGGTGTCAGCCGTAAGTGATTTCTGATCTGGGTTCGAATGCAATCAGCTTGCAACTTTTATGCAGCATTGTTTCAACTATAAACTCCACTTGGGTGTTCCCTTATTTCTTGTGCCTAGTATATAATTGCACAGATAAAATACTTAATTGACACATTTTATATACTAACGGAAAAAAGTAACTGCATAACTTCCGGTTTGATAATCTCCGTACATCATTGTGAGATGGAGTTGTCATTATTCAACTGAATTTATGGCATGTTTGCGCTGCGCGCTTTTAAACGTAAAACATTATCTTATTGAAAGTGAAACCCAGCTCTAAATTGGCACTAGAACTAGCAGCAATGGAGTGTAACTTACGACAGTATATGTTTGAACCACAGTTTGAGGAGGGAGAAAGTAGAACACTTGATAATCGATCTAGTGAAAGCGATTCTGAGACCGATTCCGCTGATTATAATCGTACCAGAAAAACGACATGGTGTGAGTGTGAGAAGTGCGAGGCAATGCCAACGGCAACGGAGTGTCGATGTTGCCAGGAAATACCTTACCTCCATGATAGAATTATCGGTATTTCTGGCATTACCGATCACTGTGATTTTTCCACCATATGTCTTTCACTACCCGTGCTATATCCAATTCATGATGTACAAGGGAATGGGTGGACGAGCTCCTGATGTTCTCACCAACCGGTATGTTTTCCAGTGATAATCCCCTCACGCATCACTGCGAGATTTTAAAAAGAAGTTTTGAGAATTTGTCATAAACATATATTCAAAAGAAATAGAAAGTTTTGTCTTTCAAATATTCTTACATACGCTTTGGTAAGTTTCTATATTTTCCAATTGTGAATTTATAAATTATTAATTTCTGTAGACATTTTCACAAATGACAGTAAATTTTATAATAATAGTGTTTTCCCCCTGGCCTAATCGTACTTGTATATTAACTTTTTTTAATGGGTAATTATCCCTAAATCCATGCCCAAGGTGCTGTCTTTTCACAATATGGAGCACATCAAACATAGATCCTTAGATCAACATCATGCAATATTATTCATATTTATATTCAAATATTAATTGAATAATGAAAGTTTGAAAAACAAAATCAAAACTGAACATCAATAATCTGTATTTCTCTGTTGAAATATTATTGATGCTTACATAGTCATACTGATGAAATGCAAATAATTCATTCTCCTTCATAACTATTTGAAATGTTTCTCTATCTATAGTATGGACATTTCATAACATCACTTTTCACCAACATTTGCTGTCATTTAATGATATATTTCCTGTGAAAATTATGCGAAGCATTTTATTAAATATAAAAACATGGAACAAACGTTTATGATAATCATTCCCTAATTGCACTGATAAACACGTGTACAACATGGAAATCAACAGTTTTGGCTAATGTAAAGAACATAATTATGTATAAAGTATAAACAACTGAAAGATTTTGGAAAGTATTTATGTTTTCAAGAGAGAGAGAGGCCTAAATCTAAATTTCTAGGTGAATGAGTAAATTCTTTTCAGCAATACTGAGACACACCTGTTACCTACTTCAGACATTCAAAGCTTATGGCATATAGGAACTTTATGTCATGGGCTCATAGTGGGCAGAAACATGGGAAAGGGATGAGGAAGGAGATACCTGCTTGTGTCATCAGAAAAATTAGAGAGAACTTCCCAGGACAACAATATACAGGCTTTAAAGAAGTTAATGAAGCCATGCTTCTTCACAGTGATCTGAAAGTTATATTGAGTTCCTGATTCTTGACATTCAGGAGCAATGATTTTATCCAAATATATTGTGGTTTGATTGAAGTAGATAGTTGCGTTTTTGTGTGTGTAAATGAATGGTATTTACTAAATAATGGATAACTGACAAGTGTCTTTCCACACTTATCACACCTGAGTACAATAATATCAGATGAACACTCAACCAATGTATTTCCATACTCATCCCGCTGAGTACAATAATATCAGATGAACTTCCAACAGATGCCTTTCCATACTCATTCATAATGAGTACAATAGTATCAGATGAACTTCCAACAAATGTCTTTCCATACTTATCAGACCTGAGTACAATAATATCAGATGAACATTCAACAAATGTCTTTCCATACTCATTCATAATGAGTACAATAATATCAGATGAACTTCAAACAAATGTCCTTCCATACCCATTCATAATGAGTCCAATAATATCAGATGAACTTCCAACAAATGTCTTTCCATACTTATCAGAACTCAGTACAATAACATCAGATGAACTTCCAACAAATGTCTTTCCATAGTCATCACACTGAGTACAATAATATCAGATGAACTTCCAACAAATGTCTTTCCATATTCATTCATAATGAGTACAATAATATCAGATGAACTTCCAACAAATGTCTTTCCATACTTATCAGAACTCAGTACAATAACATCAGATGAACTTCCAACTAAAGTCTGTCCATACTCATCACACTGAGTACAATAATATCAGATGAACTTCCAACAAATGTCTGTCCATACTCATTCGTAAGGAGTACAATAATAATATCAGATGAACTTTCAACAAATGTCTTTCCATACTCATTCATAATGATTACAATAATATCAGATGAACTTCCAACAGATGCCTTTCGATACTCATTCATTATAAGTACAATAATATCAGATGAACACTCAACAAATGTCTTTCCATACTTATCAGACCTGAGTACAATAATATCAGATGAACATTCAACTAATGTCTTTCCATACTCATCAGACGGAGTACAATAATATCAGATGAACTTTCAACAAATGTCTTTCCATACTCATTCATAATGAGTACAATAATATCAGATGAACACTCAACAAGTGTCTTTCCATATTCATCACATTGAGTACAATAATATCAGATGAACATTCAACCAATGTCTTTCCATACTCATTAGACCGAGTACAATAATATCAGATGAACATTCAAATAAATTGTCTTTCCATACTCATCACACTGAGTACAATAACATCAGATGAACTTCAAACAAATGTCTTTCCATATTCATTCATAATGAGTACAATAATCTCAG
This sequence comes from Haliotis rubra, assembly GCF_003918875.1. Taxonomy (NCBI): domain Eukaryota; kingdom Metazoa; phylum Mollusca; class Gastropoda; order Lepetellida; family Haliotidae; genus Haliotis; species Haliotis rubra. Next base: position 41,540 of record NW_025766570.1, on the reverse strand, counting down.
ATGAACTTCCAATAAATGTCTTTCCATACTCATTCGTAATGAGTACAATAATAATATCTGATGAACTTTCAACAAATGCCTTTCCATACTCATTCATAATGAGTACAATAATATCAGATGAACTTCCAACAAATGCCTTTCCATACTCATTTATAATGAGTACAATAGTATCAGATGAACTTCCAACAAATGCCTTTCCATACCCATTCATAATGAGTACAATAATATCAGATGAACACTAAACAAATGTCTTTCCATACTTATCAGGCCTGAGTACAATAATATCAGATGAACATTCAAATAAATTGTCTTTCCATACTCATCACACTGAGTACAATAACATCAGATGAACTTCAAACAAATGTCTTTCCATACTCATTCATAATGAGTACAATAATATCAGATGAACTTCCAACAAATGTCTTCCCATACTCATCACACTGAGTACAATAATATCAGATGAACTTTCAACAAATGTCTTTCCATACTCATCACACTGAGTACAATAATATCAGATGAACTTCCAACAAATGTCTTTCCATACTCATTCGTAATGAGTACAATAATAATATCAGATGAACTTTCAACAAATGTCTTTCCATACTCATATAATGAGTACAATAATATCAGATGAACTTCCAACAAATGTCTTTCCATATTCATTCATAATGAGAACAATAATATCAGATGAACTTTCAACAAATGTCTTTCCATATTCATCACATTGAGTACAATAATATCAGATGAACATTCAACCAATGTCTTTCCATACTCATCAGACGCAGTACAATAATATCAGATGAACATTCAACAAATGTCTTTCCATACTCATTCATAATGAGTACAATAATATCAGATGAACTTCAAACAAATGTCCTTCCATACCCATTCATAATGAGTCCAATAATATCAGATGAACTTCCAACAAATGTCTTTCCATACTTATCAGAACTCAGTACAATAACATCAGATGAACTTCCAACAAATGTCTTTCCATACTCATCACACTGAGTACAATAATATCAGATGAACTTCCAACAAATGTCTTTCCATATTCATTCATAATGAGTACAATAATATCAGATGAACTTCCAACAAATGTCTTTCCATACTCATCACACTGAGTACAATAATATCAGATGAACTTCCAACAAATGTCTTTCCATATTCATTCATAATGAGTACAATAGTATCAGATGAACTTCCAACAAATGCCTTTCCATACCCATTCATAATGAGTACAATAATATCAGATGAACACTAAACAAATGTCTTTCCATACTTATCAGGCCTGAGTACAATAATATCAGATGAACATTCAAATAAATTGTCTTTCCATACTCATCACACTGAGTACAATAACATCAGATGAACTTCAAACAAATGTCTTTCCATACTCATTCATAATGAGTACAATAATATCAGATGAACTTCCAACAAATGTCTTCCCATACTCATCACACTGAGTACAATAATATCAGATGAACTTTCAACAAATGTCTTTCCATACTCATCACACTGAGTACAATAATATCAGATGAACTTCCAACAAATGTCTTTCCATACTCATTCGTAATGAGTACAATAATAATATCAGATGAACTTTCAACAAATGTCTTTCCATACTCATATAATGAGTACAATAATATCAGATGAACTTCCAACAAATGTCTTTCCATATTCATTCATAATGAGAACAATAATATCAGATGAACTTTCAACAAATGTCTTTCCATATTCATCACATTGAGTACAATAATATCAGATGAACATTCAACCAATGTCTTTCCATACTCATCAGACGCAGTACAATAATATCAGATGAACATTCAACAAATGTCTTTCCATACTCATTCATAATGAGTACAATAATATCAGATGAACTTCAAACAAATGTCCTTCCATACCCATTCATAATGAGTCCAATAATATCAGATGAACTTCCAACAAATGTCTTTCCATACTTATCAGAACTCAGTACAATAACATCAGATGAACTTCCAACAAATGTCTTTCCATACTCATCACACTGAGTACAATAATATCAGATGAACTTCCAACAAATGTCTTTCCATATTCATTCATAATGAGTACAATAATATCAGATGAACTTCCAACAAATGTCTTTCCATACTTATCAGAACTCAGTACAATAACATCAGATGAACTTCCAACTAAAGTCTGTCCATACTCATCACACTGAGTACAATAATATCAGATGAACTTCCAACAAATGTCTGTCCATACTCATTCGTAATGAGTACAATAATAATATCAGATGAACTTTCAACAAATGTCTTTCCATACTCATTCATAATGAGTACAATAATATCAGATGAACTTCCAACAGATGCCTTTCGATACTCATTCATTATAAGTACCATAATATCAGATGAACACTCAACAAATGTCTTTCCATACTTATCAGACCTGAGTACAATAATATCAGATGAACATTCAACTAATGTCTTTCCATACTCATCAGACGGAGTACAATAATATCAGATGAACTTCAAACAAATGTCTTTCCATACTCATTCATAATGAATACAATAATATCAGATGAACACTCAACAAGTGTCTTTCCATATTCATCACATTGAGTACAATAATATCAGATGAACATTCAACCAATGTCTTTCCATACTCATCAGACGCAGTACAATAATATCAGATGAACATTCAACAAATGTCTTTCCATACTCATTCATAATGAGTACAATAATATCAGATGAACACTAAACAAATGTCTTTCCATACTTATCAGACCTGAGTACAATAATATCAGATGAACATTCAACAAATGTCTTTCCATACTCATTCATAATGAGTACAATAATATCAGATGAACTTCAAACAAATGTCCTTCCATACCCATTCATAATGAGTCCAATAATATCAGATGAACTTCCAACAAATGTCTTTCCATACTTATCAGAACTCAGTACAATAACATCAGATGAACTTCCAACAAATGTCTTTCCATACTCATCACACTGAGTACAATAATATCAGATGAACTTCCAACAAATGTCTTTCCATATTCATTCATAATGAGTACAATAATATCAGATGAACTTCCAACAAATGTCTTTCCATACTTATCAGAACTCAGTACAATAACATCAGATGAACTTCCAACTAAAGTCTGTCCATACTCATCACACTGAGTACAATAATATCAGATGAACTTCCAACAAATGTCTGTCCATACTCATTCGTAATGAGTACAATAATAATATCAGATGAACTTTCAACAAATGTCTTTCCATACTCATTCATAATGAGTACAATAATATCAGATGAACTTCCAACAGATGCCTTTCGATACTCATTCATTATAAGTACAATAATATCAGATGAACACTCAACAAATGTCTTTCCATACTTATCAGACCTGAGTACAATAATATCAGATGAACATTCCACTAATGTCTTTCCATACTCATCAGACGGAGTACAATAATATCAGATGAACTTTCAACAAATGTCTTTCCATACTCATTCATAATGAATACAATAATATCAGATGAACACTCAACAAGTGTCTTTCCATATTCATCACATTGAGTACAATAATATCAGATGAACATTCAACCAATGTCTTTCCATACTCATTAGACCGAGTACAATAATATCAGATGAACATTCAAATAAATTGTCTTTCCATACTCATCACACTGAGTACAATAACATCAGATGAACTTCAAACAAATGTCTTTCCATATTCATTCATAATGAGTACAATAATCTCAGATGAATTTCCAATAAATGTCTTTCCATACTCATTCGTAATGAGTACAATAATAATATCAGATGAACTTTCAACAAATGTCTTTCCATACTCATTCATAATGAGTACAATAATATCAGATGAACTTCCAACAAATGCCTTTCCATACTCATTCATAATGAGTACAATAGTATCAGATGAACTTCCAACAAATGCCTTTCCATACTTATCAGACCTGAGTACAATAATATCAGATGAACATTCCACTAATGTCTTTCCATACTCATCAGACGGAGTACAATAATATCAGATGAACTTCCAAAAATTGTCTTTCCATACTCATTCATAATGAATACAATAATATCAGATGAACACTCAACAAGTGTCTTTCCATATTCATCACATTGAGTACAATAATATCAGATGAACATTCAACCAATGTCTTTCATACTCATTAGACCGAGTACAATAATATCAGATGAACATTCAAATAAATTGTCTTTCCATACTCATCACACTGAGTACAATAACATCAGATGAACTTCAAACAAATGTCTTTCCATATTCATTCATAATGAGTACAATAATCTCAGATGAATTTCCAATAAATGTCTTTCCATACTCATTCGTAATGAGTACAATAATAATATCAGATGAACTTTCAACAAATGTCTTTCCATACTCATTCATAATGAGTACAATAATATCAGATGAACTTTCAACAAATGCCTTTCCATACTCATTCATAATGAGTACAATAGTATCAGATGAACTTCCAACAAATGCCTTTCCATACCCATTCATAATGAGTACAATAATATCAGATGAACACTAAACAAATGTCTTTCCATACTTATCAGGCCTGAGTACAATAATATCAGATGAACATTCAAATAAATTGTCTTTCCATACTCATCACACTGAGTACAATAACATCAGATGAACTTCAAACAAATGTCTTTCCATACTCATTCATAATGAGTACAATAATATCAGATGAACTTCCAACAAATGTCTTCCCATACTCATCACACTGAGTACAATAATATCAGATGAACTTTCAACAAATGTCTTTCCATACTCATCACACTGAGTACAATAATATCAGATGAACTTCCAACAAATGTCTTTCCATACTCATTCGTAATGAGTACAATAATAATATCAGATGAACTTCCAACAAATGTCTTTCCATACTCATATAATGAGTACAATAATATCAGATGAACTTCCAACAAATGTCCTTCCATACCCATTCATAATGAGTCCAATAATATCAGATGAACTTCCAACAAATGTCTTTCCATACTTATCAGAACTCAGTACAATAACATCAGATGAACTTCCAACAAATGTCTTTCCATACTCATCACACTGAGTACAATAATATCAGATGAACTTCCAACAAATGTCTTTCCATATTCATTCATAATGAGTACAATAATATCAGATGAACTTCCAACAAATGTCTTTCCATACTTATCAGAACTCAGTACAATAACATCAGATGAACTTCCAACTAAAGTCTGTCCATACTCATCACACTGAGTACAATAATATCAGATGAACTTCAAACAAATGTCTGTCCATACTCATTCGTAATGAGTACAATAATAATATCAGATGAACTTTCAACAAATGTCTTTCCATACTCATTCATAATGAGTACAATACTATCAGATGAACACTCAACAAATGTCTTTCCATACTCATTCATAATGAGTACAATAATATCAGATGAACTTCCAACAAATGTCTTTCCATACTCATTCATAATGAGTACAATAATATCAGATGAACTTCCAACAAATGCCTTTCCATACTCATTCATAATGAGTACAATAATATCAGATGAACTTCCAACAAATGCCTTTCCATACTCATCACACTGAGTACAATAATATCAGATGAACTTCCAACAAATGCATTTCCATACTCATTCATAAGGAGTACAATAATATCAGATGAACTTACAACAAATGCCTTTCCATACTCATCACACTGAGTACAATAACATCAGATGAACTTCCAACAAATGTCTTTCCATATTCATTCATAATGAGTACAATAGTATCAGATGAACTTCCAACAAATGCCTTTCCATACTCATTCATAATGAATACAATAATATCAGATGAACACTGAACAAGTGTCTTTCCATATTCATCACATTGAGTACAATAATATCAGATGAACATTCAACCAATGTCTTTCCATACTGATTAGACCGAGTATAATAATATCAGATGAACATTCAAATAAATTGTCTTTCCATACTCATCACACTGAGTACAATAACATCAGATGAACTTCAAACAAATGTCTTTCCATATTCATTCATAATGAGTACAATAATATCAGATGAACTTCCAATAAATGTCTTTCCATACTCATTCGTAATGAGTACAATAATAATATCAGATGAACTTTCAACAAATGCCTTTCCATACCCATTCATAATGAGTACAATAATATCAGATGAACACTAAACAAATGTCTTTCCATACTTATCAGGCCTGAGTACAATAATATCAGATGAACATTCAAATAAATTGTCTTTCCATACTCATCACACTGAGTACAATAACATCAGATGAACTTCAAACAAATGTCTTTCCATACTCATTCATAATGAGTACAATAATATCAGATGAACATTCAACCAATGTCTTTCCATACTCATCAGACGGAGTACAATAATATGAGATGAACTTCCCACAGATGTCTTTCCATACTCATTCATAATGAATACAATAATATCAGATGAACTTCAAACAAATGTCTTTCCATATTCATCACATTGAGTACAATAATATCAGATGAACATTCAAACAAATGTCTTTCCATACTCATTCATAATGAGTACAATAATATCAGATGAACTTTCAAAAACTGTCTTTCCATATTCATCACAGTGAGTACAATAATATCAGATAAACACTCAACAAATGTCTTTCCATACTCATCAGACGGAGTACAATGATATCAGATGAACTTCCAACAAATGTCTTTCCATACTCAATCAGAATGAGTACAATAATATCAGATGAACTTCCAACAAATGCCTTTCCATACTCAATCATAATGAGTACAATAATATCAGATGAACTTCCAACAAATGCCTTTCCATACTCATTCATAATGAGTACAATAGTATCAGATGAACTTCCAACAAATGCATTTCCATACTTATCATACCTGAGTACAATAATATCAGATGAACATTCAACCAATGTCTTTCCATAGTCATCACACTGAGTACAATAATATCAGATGAACTTCCAACAAATGTCTTTCCATACTCATCACACTGAGTACAATAATATCAGATGAACTTCAAACAAATGTCTTTCCATACCCATTCATAATGAGTCCAATAACATCAGATGAACTTCAAACAAATGTCTTCCCATACTCATTCATAATGAGTACAATAATATCAGATGAACTTCCAACAAATGTCTTTCCATATTCATTCATAATGAGTACAATAATATCAGATGAACTTCCAACAAATGTCTTTCCATACTCATTCATAATGAGTACAATAATATCAGATGAACTTCCAACAAATGTCTTTCCATATTCATTCATAATGAGTACAATAATATCAGATGAAATTCCAACAAATGTCTTTCCATACTCATTCATTATAAGTACAATAATATCAGATGAACACTCAACAAATGTCTTTCCATACTTATCAGACCTGAGTACAATAATATCAGATGAACATTCAACTAATGTTTTTCCATACTCATCAGACGGAGTACAATAATATCAGATGAACTTCAAACAAATGTCTTTCCATACTCATTCATAATGAGTACAATAATATCAGATGAACTTCAAACAAATGTCTTATAATGTTATTGGTATTCAACGACAACTAAGGTTCTTGGAGACATTCTGTTTAAATTGGGGACTGGAGTTGAATTTAAGAAAGTCAAATATCATCGTATTTCGAAATGGTGGAATTCCGTCGGAATCGGAGAAATGGTTCTTCGGTAATCAGCCTATGGAGGTTGTAACTTACTATAAATATCTTGGTATCGTGTTTTCATCAAGATTAATATGGACAAAGGCGTGTGAAACTCTTGCACAACAAGCAAACAAAGCCTGTCTTTCTGTGTTTAGAATCTTTAAGAAAAACCAGGAAATTACATACTCTACGGCACGGATTATTTTTGATAGGAAGATAGCACCAATACTACTCTACGGAGCTGAAATTTGGGGACACAAATATTCAGATTCAATTGAAAGGATTCAAATGGCGTATTTTAAAAGATTTCTCAAAATTGGAAAATTTGCTTCTAACAAGGCTATCCTCGGTGAACTTGGACGTTATCCAATGTATGTTTTCAGCCAGATCAAAGTAATTAAGTTTTGGTTTAAGCTGTTATACATGAACCAACAACGTTATCCCATACAGTGTTATAAAATGCTTAAAACGTTTGACGATATGGGCAAAATTAATTGGGTGTCAAGTGTAAGATCTATTTTATTCACAAACGGATTTTCACATGTATGGTTAAACCAAGGTGTTGGCGATGTGCACCTATTCATCCTAACCTTCGAACAACGCATAAAAGATGTAGCCTACCAGACTTGGCATAATGATATTTGCAGCTCAACGTTTCTCAGCCACTATTCACAATTTAAATATGACCTTCACTTGGAACCGTACATCACTGAATTGAAAAACAAATCCTTAATACGTGCGTACTGCAAATTTCAATTTCCCATAAAAAAGATATCCCCATAACAGGCTATTTGTGCACTGTATGTAATGCATTGGAAGTTGAAGACGAGAATCATGTCTTTTTTCATTGTAAATATTACGAATGTTGGCGAGAAAAATATTTGGTACAACTTCGAAAAGTGTATAAAGGTCCACTAACTTTAGAATCGATTTTCAAATCAAGAAACAGTCAGGTATTATATTTCACTGCTTTATTTCTGCATAATGTATTCCAAACAAGAGCTGGATCCATTTGACCACTGTACATCGATTTATACAACTGTATAACTGTATTATAGGCCACTAGGCCGATATTACGCAAATATACTATCTGTCTGTCTGTCATAATGAGTACAATAATATCAGATGAACTTCCAACAAATGTCTTTCCATACCCATTCATAATGAGTACAATATTATCAGAAGAACTTCCAACAAATGTCTTTCCATACTCATTCATAATGAGTACAATAATATCAGATGAAATTCCAACAAATGTCTTTCCATACCCATTCATAATCAGTACAATAATATCAGATGAACACTCAACAAATGTCTTTCTATACTCATTCATAATGAGTACAATAATATCAGATGAACTTCCAGAAAATGTCTTTCCATACTCATTCATAATGAATACAAAAATATCAGATGAATTTCCAACAAATGCCTTTCCATACTCATTCATAATGAGTACAATAATATCAGATGAACTTCCAACAAATGTCTTTCCATATTCATTCATAATGAGTACAATAATATCAGATGAACTTCAAACAAATGTCTTTCCATACCCATTCATAATAAGTACAATAATATCAGATGAACTTCCAACAAATGTCTTTCTATACCCATCACACTGAGTACAATAATATCAGATGAACTTCCAACAAATGTCTTTCCATACCCATTCATAATGAGTACAATAATATCAGATGAACTTCCAACAGATGTCTTTCCATACCCATTCATAATGAGTACAACAAGCATGGGTTACTGAAGGTTCATTCTAACCCATCTGAAACAGATGGACAATGGGTATAGTGCTGACCGGCCAAGAAGATCCAGTTGAACCAGGATTTGAACCCACATTCGAACATAACAGAGGCAAACAGGAACTCTAGCTGAAGAACATATGTTTCTGGTATTCCCAAAGGAAGCACATTTGCACAGCTGATTCTGGTGCTTTGGACCATTTTGCATAAAACCACAAGTGTAGAAGTGAGCAAAGCTCACATACCCCCGCTTCCCACTTTGGGACATGGAAATGACTGATATTGATATATATAATGTGACAAGGATCAGCAGCTCACAAGACTTTCTCTTTGACTCTACTAAACTTTATATAAATGTTAGATAATAGTTTTGGCATGTACTGATTACGGTAATAATTTATGGAAACTAGATTTTTTTGTGTTTTCCGTGGAAACCTGACATGTAATTGAACTTGAGTGTGTCATGTTGCACACAATGGACGTAGATGAAGATTGCTATTTTTTAGCACATGGCATATCTGTGGGTCATGATTAACTTGTGTATTAAGTTTGGTGAACCTAGCATGTATAGTTGCGATGATATGCCGTGGTCAGGTCACCATCAAATACATTTTGCATGTACCTAGCATGAACCTAGCATGTAAACTTTAAGAGATATGCTCTGGACAAAATAATCAAACACATTTGGCACTAAGTCATGTTTCCATGGAAACAGCAAAAAATACAATTCATATCTGGATGTAAACCCCAAAAGGCACATCTAGGGATCATGCTTGATATGTGTACCAAGTTTGATGAAGCTAGGAAGTATAGTTTGGAAGATCTGCTCCGGACAAGATGACATCCTCATAGTCACAGCCTAAGTCGTGTTTCCATGGAAACAGCAAAAAAACTAAATTCTGAAAAAACTTTAAAATAGCAAAAGGCACATCAATGGGTAATGATTAACATGTGTGTGAAGTTTGGTGAACCTAGCATGTAAACTTTAAGAGATATGCTCTGGACAAAATAATCAAACATATTTGGCACTAAGTCGTGTTTCCATGGAAACAGCAAAAAATACAATTCATATCTGGATCTACCCCCCAAAAGGCACATCTAGGGATCATGCTTGATATGTGTACCAAGTTTGATGAAGCTAGCATGTATAGTTTGGAAGATCTGCTCCGGACAAGATGACATCCTCATAGTCACAGCCTAAGTCGTGTTTCCATGGAAACAGCAAAAAAACTAAATTCTGAAAAAAAATTAAAATAGCAAAAGGCACATAAATGGGTAATGATTACTATGTGTGTGAAGTTTGGTGAACCTAGCATGTAAACTTTAAGAGATATGCTCCGGACAAAGTTTCGGGACGGATGGACGGATGGACGGACGGACGGACAGAATGAACGCTATATACCCCCGTTACTTCGTAGCGGGGGTATAATAATATCAGACGAACTTTCAACAAATGTCTTTCCATATTCATTCATAATGAGTACAATAATATCACTCATCAACTCCAACAATATTCAGCATAGTTTAGCATTTACACAATCTTGATATGTGTATCTTCAAGAGTATTTCCTTACTTGGCTTTGGTTTCTTCGCAATGTTATGTGCCTTGGCTTTAGCCTTCACTTCTCCCTTTTCTTGATTCTTGCGAAGCTTCAGAACTTCTATTATCATGTCCTGGAGGTAGGAATAACTCTTCAGTTCTGAAATTGGTTTGATTACCCAGTCACTGCAATGCTTACTGTAAGCAACTCTAAGTCCATCTGGATTGATGAATGTTACAGCATCAGAAGAGATTTCCTCCGTGTCCTCAACAATGGTATGTTTGTTATGATCGAGGGCGGCCAGCTGGGTTCTTCCTGTCATCTGTTTTTTATCGAAATCCTGTCTCTTGGGACAATAATTGTTGAGAAGGGAGTGGTACGCCTCTAAACAACCTGTGTGCAAAAATTTGCTTAGTCTTCTGATGTCCTCCAGAAATTTCCGGTTCATCATAATTTCTTCTAGAACTCGATGGGCAGGAGAGTCCAGAGTCAGCCACTTCTTCCTTGCAACTTGATCTTCTGTAAGAACATCATGACAACATGATGTTACCAATCCTGGCCCACCCCACTGATGAATATTGACAATGTGGTAGTGCAGGGATTCCTATCGGGCAACAAGTAGGCCAGCATCTCCCATACATGAAGCCGCACACCAAAAAAGATGATTACATATTGACTGTACCCATGGAGCAAGGGCTGAATACTTTTTGTAATGACATTTATCTTTCAACTTCTTGCGCAAACTATTTTCCATGTGATAAGCATCAAATTGGTGATTAATGTGCATAGGAGCATACTTTTCACGCATAAGCTTTGTTACAGATACATGCCGGTCAGTGGACACATCAGATATTGAAACATGCATTCCTGACTCAGACTCTGTGCATCCAATCAACCTGTCGAGCACCCTTTCAAATCCAATTTTGAGTGAGCTGTGATCCATCATGGTGTAGTTGCAGTATCTAGTGCTATAACCCGGTGAATCACATCTCCCATCACCTGACACTTGAACTGTCGAGTCTTGTAGTGTTGACAGCACGGATGTTTGTTCTGCCTTCCAAAAATCTTCAATAATTGGCAGTAGATAATCAATCTGAGTGTCATAAAAGGTACTTTTACCAACAATTTGAGATTCATCAATGAAGCAACATCAGCAACATGTTTGTATGTCTGTCCAGTGAACAATATACTGGCAGATAGCATCACATTCCCAGCAGACACATGATCATTCAAAAGTGGCTGCGACCTCCAATACAAAACCTCATGACCCCCTGTACAAAATATTTTGCTGTGATCATGCTACCCAAAAAACATTTGTTTGATCTCATCAACAGGACATGAGCAGGATTTACAAGGAACAACGACCTCCAATACAAAACCTCATGACCCCCTGTACAAAATATTTTGCTGTGATCATGCTACCCAAAAAACATTTGTTTGATTTCATCAACAGGACATGAGCAGGATTTACAAGGAACAAATGCATCTGAAAACACAATATATTTATATTTAGAGAGGATATTTGAAATAGGGTCTGCTTCAGAATCATTTTCACTTTGCGATTCGGCATCACTTGATGGTTGGCACAATGATGATTCACTTCTAACACTTGAAACATGTGAAGAAAATGAGTCGCTAAGAACAGTTGATTTATTCAAATCATCAACAACACTGTCACATGATTCATAATCCTGACATATATCGGCAAACCTCTTCCTTTTGCTCTGACAGTGAACAGTAGGCATGATCCAGCGAGGTGGTGAAAGGAGATGCCTCAGGACCACTGCAGCGGTGGTGATTTGTGTGGCCGCAACCAACACACCAGTCTTCGGTCTGCACGCCAATACTCTAAAAAAATAGTTAAAAGCATGTTAGAATTTCTCAAAATCCAAATGATTATACTTTTCATTACATACCATATTATGTTAAATATAGAGGATATTTTGTGTGTTGTAATTGGGACTATATGAAGTTATCATCCAAAACTTGGATGGGTTCAGCAACATGACTCCTGAGAGTTTCTAGGACTTCAGTACATACGAAGTACATGTGATGCATGTGGTCTCACCTTAGACAAGTGAGTTTGTTCAAACTTGCCTCTATTCACCTAGCAGAAAATGGGTACCTGGTGAAATAAGTCGTGAGGCTATTAACCTTCTAGTGCCTAACAGGCAGCTTGGGTTATCCGGGGTAACAATGATCGGATTATACGCTTTGAACAAGATATCTAGCCTGGAAAAGGTGTGTTATAAATATTCTCATTATTATTATAAAACTGGCTCCCATAGTAGATATCGCTGCGATATCTTTGTTGTAGATATCACAACGATAGATATCACAATTGCCATAATGCTATTACATCATCAGTTAATGACCTCACAATACTTTGACATCACTAAGAACACAGTTGACAAAGCTATGACCTTAATGCTCAGGAAGCCTAATGACAGTTTTGTGTTCAGATATGTTCAGTTTTTTAATGATAACTGATTAAGAATGATTTTGGATGGTAAATACAATCTCACCATCATGTCTTCTGATATTAAATATATCAACACTCGTTGATTACAGCAAAAATATCCTCGGATATTGGTACCTTTAATAAAATTGTGTTCATTTATTTCATATCAAAAGACTCTTTGGCGAGATTCTCTATATATTCAAGAAATTAAACTGGAAATGAAAATGAACCATTTTAGACAAAATTCACATTTTCCCTTGAATTCAGAAGATGCTTAACCAGTTCAAATACTTACAATGGAGCAAACTTCAATGTTTCCATGGTTGGAATTCAAGCCTCTCTTCTTGGGGCCATGATCTGATGATTTCTTCTGAAATACATGTGTCAAGAACCTATTTGCTATGCATAATGTTTTTCATATACAGGAATACACTACTGGCTTTTAATGTAAGAAGTTTGGGCTGTGTTTATGAATGTTATAAGAGTGGAAATAATTATAGATTACCTTGATTATCCCTAATAAAGGGTTTGGAACTGCATTTACAGAAAGTGTGCAGTCTTCCCACACTTGTATGTTTTGCATGTTAGATTAGCTGTTACATGGGTTAATTGTACTTTGGTAAATGAAGCAATGCAATAGTTATTTATAAAATACATATAAATCAATGTGATCAAAACAAATAAGATTCATGCTCTTGTAATAAAATCCAGTATTAGTGTATGGATAAAATCCATAAAAATGTTTCAATCTCAACCTCCAATTTTGTTACATATGTTTTTTTGTATGAAGACTTCCGATGATTAAAAAAATACAACAAATTCTCATAAGACACTAATGAATTCATTCTCGGTCTTATTTAGAGGCACTTCTCTAAACGTGTGTTATATTTATCAGTGAGACAAATTTCTGTTTGTTTGTGGAAAAGAAATATATAAACGGTTGTATCCCATAACCCCTACATGCCACTGCCCCTACAGCCCAGTACCCCTGCAATTAGTTAAAACAACACACGGCATTTACCTGTCTGGCATAATGAACTGACCCAAAGAGAGATTAGTGCATCAAGTATACAGATGAGATCAATGGAGGGATTAAACTGTTCTTTAGTGTTTTGTGTCAAGGAAATTTGGGATTAGCTAAAAGTTGTTTTAGTTTCATGATAAAAGGTTAAACCTCTAGTGAGTAGAACAATTTTACAAATTGGATAATGTGTAGGTTGTTAAATGTTGAAATTAAGTTGTTTTAGTGCCATGATAAAAGATACACAGTATTATTGAGAAGTGGAGGGAAATGAGAAGGTGAGACGAGAAAGTAAATTGAGATAGTTCGGTATAGTATATAGCTGTTGACAACAAACTAACATGGCATCAACATGGATGGTCTGCGTAATGTTGAGTTTGTATTGTCACGGAGAGGTAGCCCCCAAGTCCTATTTGACGGTTATCTTCACACTAAGAATGTCGAGAGACAGTCTTGTGTACACTGGAAGTGTGTTCAGTCAACATGCATGGGCGACACTCCAGACGTCCCAAGAGCAGTCGACTTCAACGATTACATCGTGACAACCTGGGTCGACGACACATCCAGATTTCTACTTCCCCTGTGGAACCACAACCTGACAACTAGGCCGAGGACAAACAACAATCTAGAAGGTTTTCACAACCGACTGAACCGTGAAATTCCACACAGGCATCCGAACATATACAGATTTGTAGAAGTCATTAGGAGAATTGAACATGCTGAGAGGGTGAAGATTTCACAAATAGACTTTGGTGCTGCGACAAGAAGCAGAAAGCGAGTCTTCAGGGAGATTGACAATCGCCTGTGTAGATTCAACGAGCAGCTTGAGCTTGGACAGAAATCACCTCTTCAGTTCTTGGACGCCGTCGGCTATCTGCTTAAGCTGGGATAGATTGAAACACTGAATGTTCATAGACTGAAACACTTGACACAAATGACTATGTTAACATTGAATGTTAACAATTAATTGTTAATGTCCATCAAAAAATCATGATGACGAATTATTGTTAATTCTTATTAAAATCTTGATGATGACAAATGATGATCACTTTTCATTAAAATCATTCTCTCGACCTTTTAGTTGTGTGTTGTTATGTCTCTTAAGTGGATTAGTCCATTGTGTGGAATAGGTAACAGGCAGTGGATTAACAGTGCAACAGACTGTAAACTTTGGTGTTATAAGCTGTAGGGGTAATGGGGGGGGTTACCATATAAACGATGCTATCAAGGCAAACAAGAAGGCATGGTTTCCATGATACTAATGAACCATTAAAAACTTAAGTACCTTTGACTTCCTGCTTTTTGTGGTGGCTGGAGAGCTGATGACACTGTTGATAACCTCAAAAAGAAAATAATTAAGTAAGTATGCAACCCCAGCAAGTTGTGATATATTCCACTGAACTTGATATAATCACCCTTGCTATATTTTGAAACTTACATTCTGGTCAACATATTAGTCATACTTATGTCAACTCACATATGTACCTATATTTAAAAAACTTAGGGGTAGATCATTATAAATAATTAAATTTAAAGTGAAAAATGTCTGTGTGTTTAAGCCTATTTGAGTTACCTGCTTTCTTTTCCTTTCTATCAGGCGATCCCTTCTCTCATCTCTCTTCACTTCTCCCTGTCTCTTTCTATGAACAAAGAGAGTAGGGACTGCATCTCCTTTCAGTTTCAGATGTGGCTCTACCCCTAAAACTCTTGCTTGGAGATCATACTCGAAACAGTCTGGTTCAAAATGGTCTCCACAAACAACCTGCACAAAAAAATCAACCTGTCAAAATCAAACCTTTATAAATCATGTACAATTTAAAACAATTGAAATTGTACACATCTAACAAAAAAACAGATTAACTATTCTTTATATTAATGATAATACTTATTATTATAATGTTTACATGATAATTGATTGCAAAAGAGATCAGACTATTCATATTATTTTCTTTAAAAAATTAAACTAAATAATATTTACAATAACATGCAGGTGATTATTTGGGGATATGATTTTTCAAAATCAAGCCTCAATTTCTACATTTGTCAACAACTTCAATATTGTAACATTTGCCAGTTTCTTGATAATGGTGTAAATCCATAACCTTTAAAAATTAATAGATGATGATTGAAAGAGTTACGCCGATAATCATTATTCATCCATGATTTTCTACTAGATCTTCATGCAGCCGTACAAGTCTACATTTTCCCTTTAATCCCTATAGACATTCGAAATCATATCAATGTCGTACTAGATAATCAAACACAAATTCAAAATTAAGCCAGTTTTTGGTTGAATTAAATGTGTTTTGACACATACGTACGAAGTTATTTTGATTACAAACTTACTACAATCAGGGAGACTATATAACTGGGAGTAGTCCTCGAAAAGCCCCTTAGCGTATGCCTCGGCTCGTCACGTGACTAGTGTAGCCAATATGGCGACAGCCTAGTTTTTAAGATTGAGCCCGGTTTATTTTCAACAGCTGATTACATTCGTTGAGTGTAGAAGTGTACATGTAGAAGATAAGTTACCTATTCTGTGACTTCATTTTGAGTCAAATAATTGTTAATAGTGTCAGTATTAGTACAGTAGATTTGTATTAAAGTTTCAAGTCGGCATGTTGTAGCTCACTGGCTTCAATTCTCGGTACACAGCAAAGAAAGACCAAATTCTATCGCTAAAAACTTCTTTCACATATTCGTTTCATTTTTAGAAGGGAAATGCAATTTTCTGAATAAAATTGATATTTTATACTTATCCTGACTCATGCTTAATTGCTTGTCTTCTTCCTTTTGCGAACATAGTGGAACACTTGTATCTCCTTATTGAAGCTCCCTTCAATAAAGCGTACGTAAAATCACTAATCACTACTCACCAAGAGTTGTCCCTCCTTCCGTTTTGGCGGGAACTGGCGCCACTGTTCCCCCACATGCTTCACTCTCTCCTTCTTCGCCCAGTGAACAGGTTGCTTCACTCTCTACTGAATATGAGCCCGACACTTGAATTTGCAGGGAAATCCAAAGTGTCTTGTGGGGAGGTTGGGAGGGCTTACCTCATGAGTCAGGATAAGTATAAAATATCAATTTTATTCAGAAAATTACATATTTTTCCTTATCCTGACTCATGCTTAATTGCTTGTAGAATCCGACGGAAAAGGTGGTGGGAAAAAGCACTTTAGGATTTAATTAGTGAATTTTACGTCAAAATAAACCCCACTTACGGGAACTTGCTAAATTCTGCTGCTGTAAGCAAATGTGTTCTTTCAGCTGCCTTTTAATGGGGGGACCACAATAGTTAACTTTGGTCCTACTTCTGTTAACATTTCAATGTGGATTTAGCGACTCCAAAGTGGAGAAGCGACCCAATTGTACGAGTAAGCTTACAAGTACTGGGTTTATCACTTAGGCTAGTCTTGAGACGTGCATAGATATTGAAGCAAAACTCTGCTGAGTGTAGGCTTGATAAGTCATCTGATAACACAGCGAGACTACGTCTCATCTTCTGTGGGGAACTGTCAACTGCTGTGCGACAACCAGAGGGCCGAAATGGTGAATGCCTGAGACGTCCTCGGTGGCGATATCTCTCAAGTAGTGGTTTGCAAACACCATGTCCGATTTCCAGAAACAGCCCTCCATGATCGTGTTAAGCGAGCAATTCCCATGAAGAGCGAGTGTTGACGCCAGTGCTCTAATTTTGTGAGGGTTAGAGGCTCTTGGAGGATCGAGTCCTGCAGCCTTGTAGGCTCGTAGTATGACAGTTCTTATCCAGATTGATATCGTAGTGCGGGAGACTTCCGTCTGTGTCGCTGTTGATATCGGGACGAAAGTCGTTTAAACTTGCGTCTCCTCATTCTGGATCGAGGTAGATAAACTTTCAATGCTCTTACTGGGCACAAGGATAAGTCAAGCATATCATGTGGTCCGAGTATGGAGGATAGTTCTGGGACGTGGAATTGTCTGTCCGTTTGACCTGGCAGTTGATTCTTAGCGATAAAATCCAATCGCAGTCCCATGTGCACTGTGTTTTGATTTCCATCAAATCTCGTTCTCTCGTAATCTAGAGCATGAATTTCCGACATCCTGGCTGCTGTTGCTAAGGCTAGCAGGAACAGCGTTTTCTGTGTCAAGAATTCAAAGGATGTCGTCTCCAGTGGTTCGTAAACATCACTTGTGAGATGTTTGAGAACAATATTGAGGTCCCATGCCGGAGCGTGAAATCTCTGTTTTTGGTCCTCCAATTTATAAGAGCGTAACAAGGCCAGTAACTCTGGTACTTTGGTTAGCTTTGCACCCGTCCTCATAGTTATCACTGAACTCAATGCCGCTAGGTATGTTGAGAGTGTAGACCCTTTCAGACGTTTGGTTTCTCGTAGGTGACAAAGATAGTCTGCCACTTGAGGATGTGTTGCATTTCTAGCTGTAAATCCCTTTTTAGCAGCGTAGGTCTCTTAAACTGCTTCACTTTGTCGCCGCATTGCAAGTGCGCGTGTAGAATTGCGTAAAGCAAGCGTGACTGCTTTCGCCACTCTGGCTGAGTAACCTCTCTTGTTTAAACATGCCTTGATACAGTCAATACGCGTAGTTGGAATGCCCCTGGGTTGCCGTGCGCTTGTTTTGTGTGAGGATGTACTAGTAGATTCGACCACTCTGGTAGTTGCAGTATTGGTGGTCCGAGTTCTTGTATGAGAATGGGGAACCACATTCTCGCTGGCCAGTAGGGCGCGACCAAAATCAGTTGGAGGTTCCTTGTCTGGCTGATTTTCTGTAACACCCTCGGTAATAGCGCTGGCGGAGGAAACGCGTACGCGTTGAGGCCTTCCCAGGATATGCTGAGAGCGTCCGTTGCCCACGCTCGTGGATCTGGGACTGGAGAGACGAATGTTGTTAGCTGATTGTTGAAGCGTGTGGCAAATAGGTCTATTAACGGAGCTCCTATTTCCTTGATGATCTGTGTGAAGATCTCTGGATGGAGCATCCATTCCGTCGGCGATGGTTGAGTTGGACGGGATAGTAGTACATCTGCTAGGACATTCTTGGCTCCTGGAATGTGACATGCTCTTACGTGGATGTTCAGATCGTCGATTAGGTCGAACAGTTGAAAGCAGAGATCTAGTAGGTTCAATGATCTTGTTGAGCCTTGCTTGTTTATGTCAAACGCCACTGTTGAGTTGTCTGTGTGTACCATGAGATGCGCATTCTGTAGAATGGTGCTCCAATGGAGTATGGCATTGATGGCTGCTTTCATCTCCAGCATGTTGATGTGCAGACGTTTCTCTTCTTTGTTCCATATCCCGGCTGCCACATGGTTGTCGAGATGTGCTCCCCAACCTTGGAGTGACGCGTCTACGTATAGTTGGGTCTTGAACTCCGGCTCTACTAAATAGATGCCTTCGCGAAAACATTCGACCTCCGGGTCCACCATAGTAGATGAGGTCGAGATGAGCGTTGATGAGGACCTGTAACGGGCGTAGCTGTAGTCTGCCTCTGGCTGTCATGTCTTGTGCGGACGTGAGGAGACCCAACAGACTCTGCCACTGTCGTAGTAGCCACGGAGAGAGTAAGGCTTGAGGGATGGTCTGTTGAATCTTGAGCCATCGGTCCTCTGGCACGACGATACGATTCTGCGTCGTGAGAAATCTGATGCCTAGAAACTGTAGGTCCTGCGTAGGTTCTTGGTCCGACTTGAGTAGATTCACTAACCATCCTAGCTGAGTGAGTAGATTGATGGTGAAATTCAATTGTAGTTTGAGACAGACTGGATCTTGATCTACTTGAATCCCGTCGTCAAGGTAGAATGCACTGCGTAGCCCTCGATGATGTAGATATGTGACTAAGGGTTTCGTTACTCTTGTAAACAACCAGGGGGCCGATGATATTCCAAATGGCAGGACCTTCCATTGGTAATGTAGCCCGTCCAGTGTAAATCTGAGGTATTTTCTCAAGTCGGGATGTATCGGGATATGCAGGTAGGCATCCAGTAGATCAATGCTGGCCATGTAGTCCATCGGACGGACGAGGTGGATTAGTTGAGGTAGATGTATCATGTGGAACCTGGGAGGTCTGCGTAGATAATCCCTGTTGAACGTGCTCATATTGTAGATGAGTCGGAACTTTTCTTTGGAATTTTTCTTTGGAACCAGGAAAACTGGGGAGTAGAAACCTGGTTCGATGTTGACTTGATCCACGATTTCTATGGCCTGCTTGGTTAGAAGAGATGAGACAGCCTCTCGTAACTTCTCTATCTGATGTGTCTTGAAGTCGAACTTGTGAGGGTTGACTGTAAGCGGTGGCGTGGCCTGTAGTTGGATGCGATATCCGTGTTTTAGGATGTTGGATACATATGGATCTTGTAGTATTCCCCAGTTTTCCCAGTGGAGTTGTAGACGTCCACCCACTTGGGAAGTTTGTACAGGAACGGCTGGGTGTGGAAGACTCCAGTTGTTCTTAACCCGTCTTTATTTGTCGAGAACTCCGGGAGCCTCTGTCTGGGTGCCCTGCCTCGTCCGGATCCTCCCCTGTAGTTGCCGAATGGGCGGCGAAAAGAGTCCTTCCCGCCTCTGGAGCCACTTTCCTGTCGCGTGCCCTCTGTATTCCAGGAAACTTGGATCTTCCTGAGTAACGCTGGGTTGTCTGCCTGATGACGCTGGCCAGAGTGTCTATGGACTTGATCATTAGGACTTCTCTTGCATCTTTAGTGACTTTCTTAGCAACCCTGTCGATTTCTCCACCGAAGATGGAAGGAGTTGACCACGGGGCTGTGTAGAGTGACGTCGTAAACTGTTCACTCCAACTGCAGGAGGCGAGGAGACCTTGACGACGAGCCAGAGTTAGCGCTGAGGAGATGGACGAAAGGTGGTCTGTCATGAACTGTTGGTCCTTCTTCTGCATAAGGAGGGCCGAATAGATCATTCTATCTTCTTCCGCAGTGGAATCTTGAAACTTGGCGATGAGCGTTTCGTTGACTGTGCGAGATCTGTTGAGGCCGAAGAACATTCTTCTGGTCATAGTTTCTACTTGAGCCAGCTTGCGGTCCAATATCTTGTAGGACTTGGCCTTGGCATTGCTGATTACTTTAAAGTTCTCGTCTATTTCCTGAGCTGCGATGGGATCGATCGGGGGCAGAGTGAGCGGTCGACATCATCATCTGTCATAAGATAGGTGTGAGCCGGATTATCGTCTTTAGATGGTGAAGTCCAATCCATTAGCCATCCAGTAACATATTTCAGAGTCCGAAAATATGATGCCGCCATCATCCTCAGTAACTGGAGTGCTGAGAAAGGGACGTTGATACTCCTCCGACGGTGAACGAGGTGGAGTCCTGCGTGACTGTGGTAATCTGGGTGGCGATCTATGCGGAGACTTGTTGGGCGAACGTCATGGTGACCTGCGTGGAGACCTGCGTGGAGACCTTCGTGGAGACCTGCGTGGGGATCTGCGTGGAGATCTGCAAGGAGATCGACGTGGTGAATGGCCCGCCGAACTGTGCCTGTAGGGTGACCTGCGCGGGGACCTACGGGACGAAGATGTCTTGGATACTGTAGCTGACGTCCTTTGCGAAGGTTCATCTGAGTCCGCACTTGGGGAGTGGCGACTAGTCCTTCGCAAAGGCCTTCGCGAAGGCTGGTTGTCTGAGCCAGAGTCCGGGGATGAGCAATTCCTCCTTCGCGAACGCTTTTGAGAACATTGATCATCTGATTCCGAAGCAGGTGAAGATCGTATAGCCCTTCGCGAACGCCTTCGCGAACGCTGATCGTCCGAGTCCTCAGCAGGGGCTGGCTGAGTCGGCCTTCGCGCAGGCTGGTCCAGTAGTGTAGTTCTGCTGGCAGAAGTCACGTTGATGGCAGGCCCCTCAGAGATGATGTCTGCATTGGAGCCTTCGTTTCCAGGCCGTAACGCTCCTTCATTGTCTCCATGATCTGCTGGGAGAACTGCTGCATAAAGTCGCCCACGAAGGTCTGCGGTGGTACCAGCGCTGCCCTTTCTGCGTTGATGGCGACGGGGCCCACGGGATGATCATCTGTTGTCAGCGTTGATACATCGGGTTGAGATTGGATCTGCGCTGAAGTCACTGTAGCTGAGACAGGTCGTTTCTTGTGATGAACCTCTGGGATGATGATCGGATGATCATCATACAGGTCCTGTTCTGCGAGGGGAACAATCTCTGCCGAGAAAGTTCTAGTAGTCTGCGCTGACTTCCCCTTGGTGGTGGACGCTGCCTTGGGGGTGCGAAGTCTGCGTTGGGTGGTTGACGACCTCCGAGTCTTGGACTGCGACGACGGGATGTCTGGAGATGCAGGTCTCTTCTTGGAGGTGGCGGACTTCATCCCACACGACCTATCTGCGGCACGTCTCAGGACGCCAAGAAGATATTTATTAAATGCACAAGTTGATAAATGCTTGCAATAATTGCAGAGTGAGCTGAAAGAACATGGTACCGTGCAGCTAGGGCATATTAGGTGCGGGCCAGCAGCAGAGAAACGTAACTTACATACGGAACAGATTTTCATGAACGTAAACTACTGAACAAACACGGAATACACCGTGAATAAACAGTGATAAATACGAATAAATATCAAATCATATTGATGAAGGATACTAGCTAAACCTCTATAAAGAACTTATAGAGGTAACTAACTAAATAATCAAAGGATATAGTGCCGTAAGGAGACACAGGCGCTCTCACAACCTGCTCACTGGGCGAAGAAGGAGAGAGTAAAGCATGTGGGGGAACAGTGGCGCCAGTTCCCGCCAAAACGGAAGGAGGGACAACTCTTGGTGAGTAGTGATTAGTGATTTTACGTACGCTTTATTGAAGGGAGCTTCAATAAGGAGATACAAGTGTTCCACTATGTTCGCAAGAGGAAGAAGACAAGCAATTAAGCATGAGTCAGGATAAGGAAAAATATATACCTTTAGTTGAAAGGTATTTGCAAGTAATAGTGATAGTTTTATAACTAAAAAAAGTTGTTAGGGTGTATTTGAGGTGTGTGAAAAATATGACATATCGCCGATCTGCCATTGAAATACTACTGGGCGTTGTTTGAGTGTTTCTAGTTATTGTTCTAAAACATCTTTCACACACACCTTTAATTTTTATGAGGGGAATATACCATCAGGTGAAAGGTGTTTGCAAGTAATAGTGATAGTTTTATAATTTTTTTTTTGTTAGGGTGTATTTGAGGCGTGTGAAAAATATGACATATCGCCGATCTGTTCTGTTCATTGATGCTTGTGAGGCTTGAGCGTTATAGTTCTAAAACTTCTTTCTTTCTTGTTGATCTTAGTATTTGACAAAACTGGAAAGGTGTTTACAACGCTTTGTGATAGTAACATTCTGTCAATGTCCATGCCATTCCACACATGCAATAAGATATCTGAATTAATTACTAATGTAAAAAATGTCTCAAAGTAGATTTAAAAAAAAAAAAAGGACAGCCCATGTTAACACGTGTTTTCTAGCGATAGTTTTGCTTTCTTTAACATGTTTGGGGAGGGATGGCCGTGGTGTATCATTTATTCTTTCATTCATTCACATATGTATTTATTGTAAAATTCCAACTGACACAATGAACTGGCTGAAGTACTGTTAAATGCAGCCGAATTTGCGCTGGGAACGAACCAAGTCACTGTGTGCGTTGGAGCATGACGAGGCACACGCTAATTAGTACAAATGGTAAAGAAAGCAAGTGACCTATCCCTGTAGTAGATTACCCTGCCACAATGCATCGTGACAAAAGAGGATTCGCTTCGAATAAATTGCAACGAAAATATTTTATTTTACTTGAAGACATCATTGAAATAAATATATTTCCTAAACAAAAGTAAGTTATGTAACCAATGCAACTACATTAACAAGGACCTATAAGAATTGCTTTCATAATAATCATTTATGAGCTTGTGTAGAAAAAGTTATACTACTGGTATGTGTCTGCATGGCAATATCGTTGTGGGACAAAAACAGAGACACTATCAAGTCACAATAATGTTGTTTATTATCATATTATATTTTCTTCTAAGCAATTATGCACATAGTAGCACTGAATGTTGTCACTTTTAGTTCAGAATAAAATTTCTTCACCCTATTCATGTCTATTTACATGCATTCAAGAACAAAAGTACAATTTTTCTCATGTTGCTTTTACCAAGGTTTTGAGCCAAAACTACTTCTCAAAATTCCTCTTTACTATTGTGTAAACTTCAAATGAAATCATATTAATAAAAACTCATTTGATTCTTGAAAATTATTTTTAAAGATAAGAAAAATCTGAGCAAATATTTAAAATATTCAAAACCATAATGATTGCTTGTTGTATACATGTCGCAGTTCTGTCTTGAATGCAGTAAATAGTTCATATAATTGTTGAAAGTTGTTCATAATCCAAATATATTACATGATTTGACACTTTTGTTCAGAGTATACTTGAAATGAAACCTCACACAAAGAGGATCATACACATAAAAACGGTCTTTTCAGTCACTTCATTGTCTTACTATCTTTAAGTTTCAGCACTGGTCCTGGATGTTTCCCATCTCTTTCAGAAATACGTGAAGAAAATACTTGAGTGTACAATTAAACATCTAGACAAGACAGTTGCCATCACATCAGCACCGCTAAGACCAAATACATACACATGACATCAGCTTAGAATCATTGTGAAAATGATATGGACAAATACGTTTCAGAGTTTGAAACAGCTCAAATGAATTTTATCTCGATGCATTGTGGCATTTGCACTGTTCTTCAAACCCTTGCATATATAATACACGCATGTAATCGAGAAAAGACCATTCTGCCAATGACCTCACTGGAGAAATGTGTTACTGTTCATATCAGAAATCCAGGGTTTTACGCGACGAGCAAATGTAGAGATGTATGCAGAAAAAATAATTCACTGCATCACTGCGACACACAGTATTATGCACTGTACCCACAACACATCTATGACTTTGCTAAGTGTTTGGTTGTTTCTTTCAGAGCGGCTACTTGCACCATGTCACCCATCAGTCCACATGATCAATGATTCATTCCAAGCTCTAAAGAAGTTATCAAAACATACAGTTCTCTACACCGTTCCTTCACATGACCCATGTATTACCTGCATGGACCCTTAAAACTAATAATTAGGGACCTGAGACCCCTACATGTGAGTCCAGGTAAAACCCTGTAAATCATAATGCTAAATATTCTGTACACATTGTAACCTCAACTATATCAAAGTCATTTCACTTCACCTTTATATGTCCCTACTGAAAAGGCCTACAAAAGCAATGCATGCCAATTAGGGCATCATTTCATTTTTATGTGTTTCACGTAGCTACCAAATTCTGAACATGGGTCGGTCGGTCGGGGAAAAAAAACAAAAACAAAAACAAAACAAACTTAAGAAAGACAAAACTTTCTGAATAGTGCTCTTGATTTTCATTTGTTGGACTTGTGACTCTGGACTTTAAACTTGTGGCAGCGACTGAGAGGGAGACAGAGACAGAGACAGAGACAGACAGAGACAGAGACAGAGACAGAAACAGAGAGAGAGACAGAGAGAGAGAAAGAGACAGAGAGACAGAGAGAGACAGAGAGAGACAGAGAGAGAGAGAGAGAGAGACAGAGACAGAGAGAGAGCGACAGAGAAAGAGAAAGAGACAGAGAGAGAGCGAGAGAGAGAGAGAGAGAGAGACAGAGAGACAGAGAGAGAGAGACAGAGACAGAAAGAGACAGAGACAGACAGAGAAAGAGAGAGAGTGATGGTGCGGATGTACTGAGTGGTGGTGGGGCATCGTGTAGTGGTGGTGCCGATGCAGTGATGGTGTGGATGTTCTGTGTGGTGGTGGGGCATCGGGTAGTGGTGGTGCCGATGCAGTGATGGTGTGGATGTACTGTGTGGTGGTGGGGCATCGGGTAGTGGTGGTGCCGATGCAGTAATGGTGTGGATGTACTGTGTGGTGGTCCGGCATCGGGTAGTGGTGGTGCCGATGCAGTGATGGTGTTGATGTACTGTGTGGTGGTGGTGCCGATGCAGTGATGGTGTGGATGTACTGTGTGGTGATGGGGCATCGGGTAGTGGTGGTGCCGATGCAGTGAAGGTGTGGATGTACTGTGTGGTGGTGGGGCATCGGGTAGTGGTTGTGCATCGTGCAGTGATGGTGTGGATGTACTGTGTGGTGGTTGTGCCGATGCAGTGATGGTGTGGATGTACTGTGTGGTGGTGGGGCATCGTGTAGTGGTGGTGCCGATGCAGTGATGGTGTGGAGTGTACTGTGTGGTGGTCGGGCATCGTGTAGTGGTGGTGCCGATGCAGTGATCATGTGGATGTACTGTGTCCTGCAATTAGATTTAGAAACAATACACAGCATTTTACCTGTCTGGCACAATGAACTGGCCCAAAGAGATTAGTGCATCAAGAGTGATATGCAAGATGAGATCAATGGAGAGGATTAAACTGTTCTTTAATTGTTTTGTGTCAAGGAAATTTGGGATAGCTAAAAGTTATTTTAGTTTCATGATAAAAGTTAAACCTCTAGTAGGTAGAACAATTTTACAAATTGGATGAAATGTAGCAGAGTTGTTAATCTTGAAATTAAGTTGTTTTAGTGCCATGATAAAGATGCAGTATTATTGAGAAGTGGGAAATGAGAAGGTGGGGCAAGAAATGGGAATTGAGATAGTTCATTATAGTATGAAAACAATGACAACAAGAACTAACATGGCATCAGCATGGATTGAGTCTGCGTAATGTTGAGTTTGTATTATTGTCACGGAGGTAGCCCAAGTCCCTATTTGACGGTTATCTTTCACACTAAGAATGTCGAGGAGACAGTCACCTTAATACACTGGAAGTGTGTTCAGTCAACATGCATAGGCGACACTCAGACGTCCCAAAAGGCAGTCGACTTCAACGATTACATCGTGACAACTGGAGTCAGCAGCACATCCAGATTTCTACTTCCCTGTGGAACCACAACACAAGCAACTAGGCCGAGGACAAACAACAATCTAGAAGTTTTCCTGGCCATTAAAGACGTGAAATTCCACACAGGCATCCGAACATATACCGGATTTGTAAAGTCATTAGGAGGAATTGAACATGGCTGCACAGGAGGTGCAGAGATTTCCCTCAGGAAATGGGCTTTTGGTGCTGCATTAAAAGGCAGAAGCGAGTCTTCAGGAGATTGACAATCATATATGGGAATTCAACGAGCAGCAGGCTTGGACAGAAATCACCTCTTCTAGTTCTTGGACGCCGTCGGCTATCTGCTTAAGCTGGGATGGAGTTGAGCCACTGGATATTCATAGACTGAAACACTTGACACAAATGGCTATGTGGCATTTGAATGGCCAACAATTGGTATTAATGTCCATCAAAATCCATGATGACGAATTATTGTTAATTCTTATTAAATCAGTGATGACAAATAGTGATCCACTTTTCATTCAAAATCATTCCTCTCAAACCTTTTTGAGATTTGTACTGTTATATCTCTTAAAGTGGATTAGTCCATTTAGTATGGAATGGGGTAACAGGCATTGGATTAACCAAGTGCAACAGACTATAAACTTTGGTGTTATAAGCTGTAGGGGTAATGGGGGGTTACCATATAAAAGAGCTTACGTTATCAAGGCAAACAAGAAGGCATGGACATGATACTAATGAACCATTAAAGGCTTAGAAATTACCTTTGACTTCTCTGCTTTTGTGGTGGCTGGAGCTAGTGTATATTGGTAGCCTCAAAAGAAATAATTAAGTAAGTATACAGCCCAGCAAGTTGCTTGATATATTCCACTGAACTTGATATAATCACCCATACTATATTTTTAGAAGTACATTCTGGTCAGCTTGTAGTAGTCATACTTATGTCAGCTCACATATATTACCTATATTTAAAACTTAGGGGTAGATCATTTATAAATGAATTAAAATTTAAAGTGAAAAATGTCTGTGTGTTAAGCCTATTTGGAGTTACCTGCTTTTCTTTTCCCGCTCTATCAGGGCGATCCCTTCTCTCATCTCTCTTCACTTCTCCTGTCTCTTTGTGAACTTGAGAGTAGGGACCATCTCCTTTCAGTTTCAATTGGCAATCTACCCTAAGAGCTCTTGCTTGGAATCCTTACTCCAGAACAGTCTAGTTCAAAATAGGTCTCACAAACAGCCTGCAAAAAAAATCAACCCTGTAAAAATCAAGGCACTTTTAAATCCTTGTACAATTTCCAAAACAATTGAAATTATACATCTAACAAAAACAGATTAACTATTCTTTATATTAGTAAGTAATACTTATTATTATAATGTTTACATGATAATTGATTGCAAAGAGATCAGACTATTGCCATATTTTCTTTAAAAAATTAAAACTAAATAATATTTAATATGCAGGTGATTATTTGGGGATATGATTTTTTCAAAATCAAAGCCTCAATTTCTACATTTAATCAACAACTTCAATAATACCAACATTTGCCAGTTTCTTGATAATGGAGTATAAATCCATAACCTTTAAAGTTAATAGATGATGGTTAAGAAAGAGTTACGCCGATGATCATTATTCATCCGCGTTTCCTATAGATCTTCATACTGGCCATTACAGTGCATTTTCCCTTTAATCCTATAGACATTCAAGAATTAATATCAATGTCATGCTAGATAATCAAACTTCGATTAGGAATTAAAACAGTTTTTGGTTGGATTAAATGTGTTTTGACACATACGTACAGTTATTTTGATTACAAACTTACTACAATCAGGAGACTATATAACTGGGGTAGTCCTCGAGAAAGCCCTTAGCATCCTCAGCTCAAATCTGCATTGACTAGTGCTTAGCCAATATAGCGTGACTGGGTAGTTTATTTTCAACAGCTGATTACATTCGTTGAGTGTAGAAGTGTACATGTAGAAGATAAGTTACCTATTCTGTGACTTCACATTTTGGAGTCAAATAATTTGGCTAATAGGCAAAGCCAGTATTAGTACAGTAGATTTGTATTAAAAGTTCAAGTCGGCATGTTGCTTGGCTGCAAGAAGCCAATTCTCAGTACACAGCAAAGGAAAGACCAAAATTCTATCGCTAAAACTGCTTTCCACATATTCGTTTCATTTTAGAAGGGAAATGCAATTTTCTGAAGATAAGGTGATATTTTATCTTATCTGACTCATGTAGTGCTTGTCTTCTTCTTTTGCGAACATGAGTGGAACACTTGGCATCTCATATTGAAGCTCTCCCTTCAATAAAGCGTACATCAAAATCCTGTCCTCTCACTGAGTTGTCCCTCCTTCCGTTTGGCAGGAGCCCCAAGCACTGTTCCCCATGCTTCATCTCCTTCTTCGCCAGTGAACAGAGTTGCTTCCTCTCTACTGAATACTAAGGCCCACGACACTTGAATTTGCAGGAAGCCAAAGTGTCTTGTAGGAAGAGTTGGGAGGCTTTACCTCTTAGGTAGGATAAGAAATTATAAAATATCAATTTTATTCAGAAATTACATGGTACCATATCCTGAAGCTCATCATAATTAACTAAGAATCCGACAGAAGGTGGTGGGAAAAGCACTTTAGGATTTAATTGAAGTGAATTTTACGTCAAAATAAGCCCCTTACGAGACTTGCTAGAATTCTGCAAGCAAATGTATTCTTTCAGCTGCTTAGCACTTTTAATGGGGGACCACAATAGTTAACTTTGTTATAACTATGACTAACATTTCAATTAGATTTAAGCGACTCAAAGTGGAGAAGCGACCCAATTGTACGAGTAAGCTTACAAGTACTGGGTTTATCCATAGGCGAAGATCTTAGGACGATGTAGATATTATTGAAGCAAAACTCTGCTGAGTGCACTTGGAAACTGATAAGTCATCTGATAACTTACAGCGGGACTGCATTCTCTCATCTTCTGTAGGGAACGCTGTCGGCCTGCTGTTACGACAACCAGAGGGCCAGAAATGGTGAGATGCCTCAGGACGTCTACTCGGTGGCGATATCTCAAATGATGGTTTTACCAAACTACGTAATAGATTTCAGAAACAGCCCTCCATTATTGGTCATTGTTAAGAGCAGATTGCATGAAGGCAGTGTTGAACGCCAGTGCTCTAATTTTGTGTGAGGTTAGGGCTCTTGGAGGATCGAGTCCTACTGTGGCTATGTAGGCTCGTGGTATGACAGTTCTTATCAGATTGATATCGTAGTGCAGGGGAGACTTCCGTCTCTGTGTCGCTGTTGATATCGGGACGAAAGTCGTTTAAACTTGCATCTCCCTCGTTTCTGGATCGTGAATCAAACTTTCGAAATGCTCTTACTGGGCTGGGATAGATCAAAATATCATGTGGTCCAGTATGGAGGATAGTTCTGGGGCTGATGGGTGTCTGTCCGTTGATAGTTGATTCTTAGCGATAGGAAATCAATCGCAGTCCCATGTGCACTGTGTTTGATTTCCGTAAAATCTCGTTCTCTCGTAATCTAGGCATCAGATTTCCGACATCGAAAACAACGGCTAAAGACTGTAGGAACAGCGTTTTCTGTATCAAGAATTCAAAGGATCAATAGATCTCCAGTGGATTGTCAAGAAGAGCCATCCTTGTAGGATGTTTGGGAACAATATTGAGATCCGTAGGATACGTGAAATCTCTGTTTTGGTCCTCAATTTATAAGGAGCGTAACAAAGATGATGAACTCTGGTACTTTAGTTGGCTTTACGCCGTCCTCGTAGTTATCCACTGAAGATAATGCACTTCTAGGTATGTTGAGGAAGTCTAGACCCTTTCAGACGTTTGGTTTCTCGTAGGTGAGCAAAGATAGTCCCTGCCATACGAGGGATGTGTTGCATTTCTGGCTGTAAATCCTTTTTAGCAGGCATGGAGTCCTCAAACTGCATACTTGTAAAATGCATTCACAAAGTTCGTGTAAATTCTTGTCAAAACAAGCGTGACTGCTTTAAAGCCACTCTAATAGTAACCTCTCTTGTTTTAAACATGCCTTCCAATTACAGATCAATCACGTGTGGATGGAATGCCCTGGGTTGCCGTCTTGTTTTGTGTGAGGATGTACTGGTAAGGTTCGACCACTCCTGGTAAAGTTGCAGTATCCGTGAGTCAGAGTTCTTAGCATGAGATAGAGGAACCACATTCTAGCCCTAGCCAGTAAGTAGCGGGCAAAATCAGTTAGGAGAGTTCCCTTGTCTGGCTGATTTTCTATAGCTCCCTCGTGTAAGCTGGCTGGAGGAAGCAGCGTCGCGTTAAGGGGCCTTCCAAGGATATGTGCTGAGGCGTCCGTTACCCGCTCGTGGATCTAGGACTGGAAGACAGCAGATGTTGTTAGCTGATTATTATTTAGGCAATGTGCCAAATGGAGTCCTATTAACGGAGCTCCTATTTCCTTCAGTGATCTGTGAAGATCTCTGGATGGAGCATCCATTCCGTCAATGATAGTTGAGTTGGGCCAGGATAGTAGTACATCTACTAGGACATTCTTGGCTCCTGGAATGCCGAGCATGCTCTTAAGTAGATGTTCAGATCATCCCGATTAAGTCGAACAGTTAAGAAGCAGAGATCTAAGTAAGAGTTCAATGATCTTGTTGTTAGTACTTAGCTATATCCATACTGTTGGAGTTGTCTGTGGTAGCTACTACCTGAATCGCATTCTGTAGAATGAATTGCTCCAATGGAGTATAGGCATTGATAGCTGCTTTCATCTCGAATATTTGATGTACAGGCGTTTCTCTTCTTTGAACATACGGCTGCCGCGTTTGTCGAGATGTACTCCCACAGCAGGTAGTAGCGTCACATTATAGTTGAGTCTTGAACTCGGCTCTACTAAAATAGATGCCTTAAGTATTCGACCTCCGGGTCCACCATGAAGCAGATGAGAGTCGAGATGGCGTTGATAGGGACCTGCTTGGTAGTAGCTATTGAGTCACCGCCTCTGGCTATCATGTCTTGTCGAGGACGTAGAGACCAACAGACTCTGCCACTGTAAGTAGTAGCCAGGAGAGTAAAGGCTTGAGAGTAGTCTGATGAATCTTGAGCCATCGGTCCTCTGGCAGCGATCACGATTCATAAATTAAGTAGAAATCTGATGCCTAGAAACTGTAGGTCCCTCGTAGAGTTCTTGAGTCCGACTTGAGTAGATTCACTAACCATCTAGCTGAGTAGGTAGATTGATGGTAAGAATTCAATTGTAGTTTAGGACAGACTGGATCTTGATCTACTTGAATCCACGTCGTCAAGGTAGAATGCACTGTAGCCCTCGATGATATAGATGATATATCTGACTGAGGAGTTTAAGACACTCTTATGGAAGCAACCCAGGGGCCGATGATATTTCCAAATGTAGGACCTTCCATTGAAGTAATGGCCGTCAGTGGGGAGTGACCCTACTCGATCCAGGATGTATAGGGATATGCAGGTAAGGCATCCAGTAGACCAATGCTACTGGCCATATATCCATCAGGACAAGTGGATTGATTAGAGTAGATGTATCATGTATGGGAACCTGGGAGATCTGCGTAGATAATCCCATATTGAACGTGCTCATATTGTAGATGAGTCAGGACTTTTCTTTGGAATTTTCTTTGGAACCAGGAAAACTGGGAGTAAACCTGGATTCCCCGATGTTAACTTGATCTGATTTCTATGGCCTGCTTGGTTAGAAGAGATAGAGACAGCCTCCTCGTAAACTTCTCTATCTGATGTGTCTTGAAGTCGAACTTTGAGGTTGACTGTAAAAGCCCGGTAGGCGTGGCCTGTAGTTGGATCACGATATCCAAGTATTTTAGGATGTGGATACATGGATCTGTAAACATTCCCCAATTTTTCCATGATGGAGTTGTAGACATCCACCCACTTGAAGTTGTACAGAACGGCTGGAGTGTAGGAAGACTCAGTTGTTCTTAACCCGTCTTTATTTAGCCGAGAACTCAGGGGGCTCTGTCTGGGTGCCTGCCTCGTCCCGGATCCTCCGGCTGTGAATTTGCGAATGCGTGGCGAAAAGTCCTTCCGCCTCTGGAGCCCACTTCCTGTCAGCATTGCCCTCTGTATTCCAAGGAAACTTGGATCTCCCTGGAAATGCGCTAGGTTATCTGCTATTAGCTGTGGGGAATGTCCTATGGACTTGATCATTAGGACTTCTCTTGCATCTTTAGTGACTTTCGCCCTTCCAACCCTATCGATTTCTCCACCGAGATGGAAGAGTTTGACCGCAGGGCTGTGTAAGTGACGTAAGTAAACTGTTCTCCAACTGCAGAGGCGAGAGACCAGCGACAAGGAAGAGCCAAGTTAAGCTGAGGAGATGGGCGAAGGTGGTCTGTCGCGAACTGTTGGTCTTCTTCATAGGAGGGCCGGAATAGATCATTCCTATCTTCTTCCATAGTGGAATCTTGAAACTTGGCGATGAAGGCGTTTACGTTGACTGACGAGAGGATCTGTTGAGGGCCGAAGAACATTCTTTGGTCATAGTTTCTCATGAGCCAACGCGGTCCAAGTATCTTTATGGGACTTGGCCTTGTCGGCATTTTACTGATTAGCACAAAGAGTTCTAGATCTATTTCCTGGAATGCGATGGGATCGATCGGGGGCAGGTGGTAGCGTCACGACATCATCATCTGTCATAGGAGATGGGTGTAGACGGGTTATGCATAGATCTTTGAGTGGTGATCCAATCATTAGCCATCCAGTAGCATGTTCAGAGTCGAAGTAACCAGTGCATGCATCATCCTCAATGCTGGGTGCCAGAAAGGGACGTTGATACTCATCGACGGTGAGGCAGGTGGAGTCCTGCCGTGACTGTAGTGAAAATCTGAATTTAGCGATCTATCACGGAGACTTGTTGAAGTGAGCGTCATGGTGACCTATAAGTGGAGACCTTAACGTGGGGATTCTTCGTGGAGACCTCGCGTGGGGATCGCGGAGATCTACCAAAGGAGATCGGCGTGAGTGAATGGCCCTTGAATTGTACCTGGGTGACCTCGCGGGGACCTCTGGGACGAAGATGTCTTGGATACCATGGCTGACGTCGCCTGCGAGGTTATCTGAGTCCGCGCCAAGGGATATAGAATAGTCAGCCGCTTAAAAGGCCTTATGAGAGCTGGTTATCTGAGCCAGAGTCGGGGATGAAAACCAATTCCTCACGCCGAGCGGCACAGAGACATTGATCATCTGATTCCGAAAGAGCAGGTGAAGTCAGTATAGCCCATGAGCGCCTTAGCGAGCGGCTGATCGAGTCCTCGAGGGCTGGCTGGAGTCGGCCTTAGCGCAGGCTGAGGTCCAGTGGTGTAGTTCTGCTGTAGGGAAGTCCGCACGATTGATGGCAGGCCCTCAGGATGATATCTGCATTGGGCCTTCGTTTCAGGCCGTGGCTTGGCTCCTTCACATTGTCTCCGCTGATCTGCTGGGAGAACTGCTGCATAAAGTCCTTAGAAGGTCTCTTGGTGGTACCAGCGCTGCCCGCTCTCGCGTTAATTAAGCGTAGGGCCGCAGGATGATCATCTGTTATCAGGCGTTGATACATCGGGTTGAGATTGGATCTGCGGCTTCAAGTCACTATAGCTGAGAGACAGAGTCGTTTCTTGCCGATGAGCCTCTGGGATGATGATCAGGATGATCATCATTACAAGATCCTGTTCTCTTGAGGGAATTAATCTCTGCGAGAAGTTCTAGTAGTCTCTTTGACTTCCCTTGGTAGTGGGCTGCCTTGGGGAGTCTGAAGTCTCGTTGGAGTGGATTCAAGCGACCTGCCTCCGAGTCTTGGACTGCGACGACAGGATGTCTGGAGATGCAGAGTCTCTTCGCCCGGAAATTAAAGCGGACTTCATCCCACCAGCCTATCTGCGCAGCCGTCTCAGGGCCGCCAAGAAGGTCTTTATTAAATGCAAGGATTGACCGTACTTTTAATAATTGCAGAATTGAGCTGAAGAACATGGTACCCGTGCAGCTAGGGCGTAATTAGGTGCAGGCCAGCGAAAGCATAGCTTACATACGGAACAGATTTTTCATGAACTTGTAAACTACTGAACAAACCGCGGAATGCACGTACCAGATAAATTGATGATAGGCCTGAATAAATATCCAAATCCATATTATTGATGGGGATCACCTGGCTAAACCTCTATAAAGAGCTTAATAGAGGTGGCTAACTAAATAATCAAAGGATATAGTGCCGTGAGGGAGACACGGTATCCACAACCTGCTCACTGGAAATGAAGAAGAGAGTAAAGCATGTGGGAAACAGTGGCATGAGAAGAGTTTCAGCGTAAAAGCGGAAGGAGGGACAACTCTTGGTGAGTAGTGATTAGTGATTTTACGCGCGTTTTATTGAAGGAGCTTCAATAAGGAGATACAAGTGTTCCACTAAGTTCAGCAAGAAGAAGAAGACAAACAAAATAAGCATGAGTCAGGATAAGGAAAAATCATATACCTTTAGTTGAAAGGTATTTGCAAGAGTAATAGTGATAGTTTATAACTAAAAAGTTGTTAGGGTGTATTTGGGGTGTGTAGAAAATGCATGACATATCGCTCGATCTGCCATTGAAATACTACTGGGCGTTGTTTGAGTGTTTCTAATTTATTACATTTCTCAAAGACATCTTTCCCACTACACACCTTTGGGTACAGCAAGAGGAATATACCATCAGGTGAAAGGTGTTTGCAAGTAATAGTGATAGTTTATAAATTTTTTTTTTTGTTAGAGATTGTATTTGAGGCGTGTAGAAAATATGACATATCGCCGATCTGTTCTGTTCATTGTTGTGAGGCTTGAGCGTTATAGTTCTAAAGCCTTCTTTTCTTTCTTGTTGATCTTGAAGTATTTGACAAAGGAAACTGGAAAGGTGTTTACAGCGCTTTGTATTAGTAACATTCTGTCAGTATCCATACCATTCCACATGCAATAAGATATCTAATTAATTACTAATGTAAAATGTCTCAAAGTAGATTCATAGACATTATGTTAGCTTACACGTGTTTTCTAGCGATAGTTTCTTTCTTTAACATATTTAGAAACAGGAGGGATAGCCGTGGTGTATCATTTATTCTTTCATTCATTCACATATATTTATTATAAAATTCAACTACAATGAACTGGCTGAAGTGCACAATTAAATGCGACCAGATTTGCGCTGGGAGACAGACAAGTCACTGTATTGCGTTGGGTATGACAGGAGCACACGCTAATTAGTA
This sequence comes from Haliotis rubra, assembly GCF_003918875.1. Lineage (NCBI taxonomy): Eukaryota > Metazoa > Mollusca > Gastropoda > Lepetellida > Haliotidae > Haliotis > Haliotis rubra. The sequence goes on along the minus strand of NW_025766570.1, from coordinate 4,898 downwards.
CAAATGGTAAAGAAACCAAGTGACCTATCCCACCATAGTAGATTACCCTGCCACAATGCATCGTGACAAAGAGGGATTCCTTCGAGATAAATTTTAGCTTGAAATATTTTATTTTGCTTGAAGACATCATTAAAGAATGATATATTTCCTAAACAAAAGTAAATTATGTAACCAAGGAAATGCAACTACATTAACAAGGACCACCATAAGAATTGCTTTCATAATAATCATTTATGAGGCTTGTGTAGAAAAGTTATACTACTGGTATGTATCTGCATGGCAATATCGTTTATTAGGACAAAACAGAGACACTATCAAGTCACAATAATGTTGTTTATTATCATATTATAATTTTCTTCTAAGCAATTATGCACATAGTAGCGCAGATATTTGTCGCGCTTTTAGTTCAGAATGGGAGATTTCTTCACCTATTCATGTCTATTTACATTGCATTCCAAGAACAAAATTACAATTTTCTCATGTTGCTTTACCAGGTTTTTGAGGCCAAACTACTTCATCAAATTCCTCTTTACTATTGTGTAAACTAGAGTAAGAATCCCATGTGTAAACAAAACTCATTTGATTCTTGATTATTTTTAAAGAGATAAGAAAATCTGAGCAAATATTTAAAAGATATTCAAAACCATAATGATTGTATTTGTATATACATGTCGCATAGTTCTGTCTTGAATGCACAGTAAATGAGTTCATATAATTGTTGAAGTTGTTCATAATCCAAATATATTACATGATTTGACACTTTTGTTGGAGTAATACTTGAGGTAAGAACCTCCACACCGAGAGATCCCATCACACATAAAACAGTCTTTTTCAGTCACTTCATTTGTCTTACTATCTTTAAGTTTCAGCACTGGTCCTGGATGTTTCCCATCTCTTTCCAGAATACGTAGAAAATGCTTGGGTGTACAATTAAACATCTAGACAAGACAGTTGCCATCACATCAAGCACCGCTAAGACCAAATGCATACATGAGAAAGCATCAGCTTAGAATCATTGTAGAAATGATATGGACAAATACGTTTAGAGTTTGGAAACAGCTCAAATGAATTTTATCTCGATGCATTTGTGGCATTTGCACTGTTCAAACCCTTGCATATATAATACACGCATGTAATCGAGGAAAAGACCATTCTGTGTGACCTCACTGGGAGAGTATATTTGCATTGCATATCAGAAATCCAGGGTTTTACGCGACGAGCAAATGTAGAGATATATGCAGAAAAAATAATTCCCACTGCATCCTGCATGCACAGTATTATACGCTGTACCCACAGCACATCTATGACTTGCTAAGTGTTTGAAGACATTTCTTTCAAGAGCAGCTACTTACCATGTCACCCATCAGTCCCACATGATCAATAATGATTCATTTCCAAGCTCTAAAGAAGTTGGATCAAAACATACAGTTCTCTACACCGTTCCCTTCCACTGACCCATGTATTACCATGGACCCTCCCAAAACTAATAATTAGGGACCTGAGACCCTACATGTGAGTCCAGAGTAAAAACCCTGTAAATCATATTACTAAATATTCTGTACACATTGCTTAGTTATCAACTATATGAAGTCATTTCCTTCACCTTTATATGTCCCTACTAGAAAGGCCTGCAAAGCAATGCATGCCAGACTAGGGCGTCATTTTCATGTGGTGGTGCCGATGCAGTGATGGTGTGGATGTACTGTGTGGTGGTCGGGTAGTGGTGAGAGGCATCGGGTGAGTGTGGATGGTGTAGTGATGGTGCATCAGTGATGGTGTGGATGTACTGTGTGGTGGTGGGGCATCGTGTAGTGGTGGTGCCGATGCAGTGATGGTGTGGATGTACTGTGTGGTGGTGGGGCATCGGGTAGTGGTGGTGCCGATGCAGTGATGGTGTGGATGTACTGTGTAGTGGTGGTGCCGATGCAGTGATGGTGTGGATGTACTGTGTGGTGGTGGGGCATCGTGTAGTGGTGGTGCCGATGCAGTGATGGTGTGGATGTACTGTGTAGTGGTGGTGCCGATGCAGTGATGGTGTGGATGTACTGTGTGGTGGTGGGGCATCGTGTAGTGGTGGTGCCGATGCAGTGATGGTGTGGATGTACTGTGTGGTGGTGGGGCATCGGGTAGTGGTGGTGCCGATGCAGTGAGGGTGTACTGTGGATGTGGTGGTGTGTGGTGTGGTGGTGCCGATGCAGTGATGGTGTGGATGTACTGTGTGGTGGTGGGGCATCGTGTAGTGGTGGTGCCGATGCAGTGATGGTGTGGATGTACTGTGTGGTGGTGGGGCATCGGGTAGTGGTGGTGCCGATGCAGTGATGGTGTGGATGTACTGTGTAGTGGTGGTGCCGATGCAGTGATGGTGTGGATGTACTGTGTGGTGGTGGGGCATCGGGTAGTGGTGGTGCCGATGCAGTGAGTGTGGATGTGTGGATGTACTGTGTAGTGGTGGTGCCGATGCAGTGATGGTGTGGATGTACTGTGTGGTGGTGGGGCATCGTGTAGTGGTGGTGCCGATGCAGTAGTGGTGGTGTGTGGTGGTGATGCAGTGATGGTGTGGATGTGATGGTGTGGGGTGTAGTGGTGGTGCCGATGCAGTGATGGTGTGGATGTACTGTGTGGTGGTGGGGCATCGGGTAGTGGTGGTGCCGATGCAGTGATGGTGTGGATGTACTGTGTGGTGGTGGGGCATCGGGTAGTGGTGGTGCCGATGCAGTGAGGATGTGGATGTACTGTGTAGTGGTGGTGGTGCCGATGCAGTGATGGTGTGGATGTACTGTGTGGTGGTGGGGCATCGGGTAGTGGTGGTGCCGATGCAGTGATGGTGTGGATGTACTGTGTGGTGGTGGGGCATCGTGTAGTGGTGGTGCCGATGCAGTGATGGTGTGGATGTACTGTGTGGTGGTGGGGCATCGGGTAGTGGTGGTGCCGATGCAGTGATGATGTGGATGTACTGTGTGGTGGGGCATCAGGTGGTGCCGATGCAGTGATGGTGTGGATGTACTGTGTGGTGGTGGGGCATCGGGTAGTGGTGATGGTGTGCCGATGCAGTGATGGATGTGGATGTACTGTGTGGTGGTGGGGCATCGGGTAGTGCCCGATGCAGTGATGGTGTGGATGTACTGTGTGGTGGTGGGGCATCGGGTAGTGGTGGTGCCGATGCAGTGATGGTGTGGATGTACTGTGTGTGGTGGTGCCGATGCAGTGATGGTGTGGATGTACTGTGTGGTGGTGGGGCATCGTGTAGTGGTGGTGCCGATGCAGTGATGGTGTGGATGTACTGTGTGGTGGTGGGGCATCGTGTAGTGGTGGTGCCGATGCAGTGATGGTGTGGATGTACTGTGTGGTGGTGGGGCATCGGGTAGTGGTGGTGCCGATGCAGTGAGGATGTGGATGTACTGTGTAGTGGTGGTGCCGATGCAGTGATGGTGTGGATGTACTGTGTGGTGGTGGGGCATCGGGTAGTGGTGGTGCCGATGCAGTGATGGTGTGGATGTACTGTGTGGTGGTGGGGCATCGGGTAGTGGTGGTGCCGATGCAGTGATGGATGTGGATGTACTGTGTAGTGGTGGTGCCGATGCAGTGATGGTGTGGATGTACTGTGTGGTGGTGGGGGGGCATCGGTGTGTGGATGTACTGGTGGTGGTGCCGATGCAGTGATGGTGTGGATGTACTGTGTGGTGGTGGGGCATCGGGTAGTGGTGGTGCCGATGCAGTGATGGTGTGGATGTACTGTGTGGTGGTGGGGCATCGTGTAGTGGTGGTGCCGATGCAGTGAGGATGTGGATGTACTGTGTAGTGGTGGTGCCGATGCAGTGATGGTGTGGATGTACTGTGTGGTGGTGGGGCATCGGGTAGTGGTGGTGCCGATGCAGTGATGGTGTGGATGTACTGTGTGGTGGTGGGGCATCGGGTAGTGGTTGTGCATCGTGAAGTGATGGTGTGGATGTACTGTGTAGTGGTGGTGCCGATGCAGTGATGGTGTGGATGTACTGTGTGGTGGTGGGGCATCGGGTAGTGGTGGTGCCGATGCAGTGATCATGTGGATGTACTGTGTGGTGGTGGGGCATCGGGTAGTGGTGGTGCCGATGCAGTGATGGTGTGGATGTACTGTGTGGTGGTGGGGCATCCAGGGTAGTGGTGGTGCCGATGCAGTGATGGTGTGGATGTACTGTGTGGTGGTGGGGCCTCGTGTAGTGGTGGTGCCGATGCAGTGATGGTGTGGATGTACTGTGTGTGGTGGGGTGAAGGGCATCGGTGTAGTGGTGGTGCCGATGCAGTGATGGTGTGGATGTACTGTGTGGTGGTGGGGCATCGGGTAGTGGTGCCGATGCAGTGATGGTGTGGATGTACTGTGTGGTGGTGGGGCATCGGGTAGTGGTGGTGCCGATGCAGTGATGGTGTGGATGTACTGTGTGGTGGTGGGGCATCGGGTAGTGGTGGTGCCGATGCAGTGAGGATGTGGATGTACTGTGTAGTGGTGGTGCCGATGCAGTGATGGTGTGGATGTACTGTGTGGTGGTGGGGCATCGTGTAGTGGTGGTGTCGATGCAGTGATGGTGTGGATGTACTGTGTGGTGGTGGGGCATCGTGTAGTGGTGGTGCCGATGCAGTGATGGTGTGGATGTACTGTGTGGTGGTGGGGCATCGGGTAGTGGTGGTGCCGATGCAGTGAGGATGTGGATGTACTGTGTAGTGGTGGTGCCGATGCAGTGATGGTGTGGATGTACTGTGTGGTGGTGGGGGCATCGGGTAGTGGTGGTGCCGATGCAGTGATGGTGTGGATGTACTGTGTGGTGGTGGGGCATCGTGTAGTGGTGGTGCCGATGCAGTGATGGTGTGGATGTACTGTGTGGTGGTGGGGCATCGGGTAGTGGTGGTGCCGATGCAGTGATGTG